>NC_083225.1:2725000-4087500 GCF_032191835.1 Heteronotia binoei | reverse complement strand
GCGGCGATGATTGGTATGCTTTTTTGGAACAGCCTCCTAGTCCTCCAGCTGTAAAAGAATAAAACCAGGAAGGGAAAAGAAAGGCCTAGAATGGATCTCCTCTATCATGCCTTCATTCCAAATAACCATAGCATATGACATAGCATGTTCACATCCTTATTGTTTGACATGCTTATTGACATACGGAGCAGGGAAGGCACTAGAGCAGAAGTGGCCAAACTGTGGTTCGGGAGCCACATGTGGCTCTTTCACACATATTGTGTGGCTCTTGAAGCCCCCACCACCCTGTTGAGAGAAGGCATTTGTCTATTTAAATCACTTCTCCAAGCCAAGCCAGGCAGTGGTGAAGTTGCTTTCTTTCCACCTCTTCCTCCCTCCTCCTATCTATTTGCTTTCTTTCCAACTTTCTTTCCACCTTTCCTGCCTTGTGGCTCTCAAACATCTGGCTTTCATGTCTTGTGACTCTCAAATGTCTGATGTTCATGTCTTGCGGCTCTCAAACATCTGATGTTTATTCTATATGGCTCTTGCGTTAAACAAGTTTAGTCATCCCTGCACTAGAGCAACTATCCATAGGTGTTAGATCACAAAGAAAGTCTTGGGATGAAAACACAAACCACCTTAACCCCACCCCTCACCCCTTGTGGGGGGCATTGAGAAAATAGGATAGGCTCTAGATGGGCAATCAATCAATGAAGGCGCTTAAATTGCAATGGGAGGTGACCCAATAATAGGCCAGAAAGATGTCATTACAACTCCACAGCCAGTATTCCACTAGCTTATCTAATGACCCTCCAGGGGGCACGGAATCCATCTGGCTCTGCAGGTGAGCACAAGTCCACTCGCCGCTTAAACTGGGAGGAAGCTGCAGGTCCAGCCAGACTTTCAGGGCCTAATGATCTGGCCATGGAACTGTGTCAGCAACTACCAGATAAACATTCCTTATATGTTTCTTATTCATTTATTTAATCAGATTTGTATCCCGCCCTCCCCTTACGGGCTCAGGACAGCTAACAACATTTTAAAACAGCAATTCAGCTTAAAACAAGACAATATAATAAAACAATGTAACAATTTACAAAGCTGTAAAGTGATCATCCAAGATTCATTTACCATTGCTGCTATTATAGTTTTGGCACTAACACATTGCTGACATTATTACTACTGTTGTTAGCGCTCAGATATTATCATAGTGCCGGTGGGGCTCTCAGAGCTATGACATAAATATTATAATGTAGCGGTTGCCTGCCTCAGGTATTAAATGCAAGCCGAAAAAGTTTGGTACCAAGTCCCGCAGAGCTCTAATTTCTTCTGGAAGGGCATTCCACCTTGTGGGGGCTGCCGCAGAAAAGGCCCTGGCCCTAGTGGTGGCCAGCCATACTTCTTTTGGCCCAAGGGTTGTTAAAAGATTTTGAGAGCCCGAGCGTAATGCCCGCTGGGGTACATATGGGGAAAAGTGGTCTTGAAGGTAAGCAGGCCCCAGGGCATATATATCAGTGTCATGTTTTTTAAAAAGGTAGTCCCCTGTGCAAGCACCAGTCGTTTTCAACTCTGGGGTAACATTGCTTTCACAACGTTTTCATGGCACACTTTTTACAGGGTGGTTTGCCATTGCCTTCCCCAGTCATCTCCAAACCACCAAGAGAGCCGGTTTGGTGTAGTGGTTAAGTGTGCGGACTCTTATCTGGGAGAACCGGGTTTGATTCCCTACTCCTCCACTTGCACCTGCTAGCATGGCCTTGGGTCAGCCATAGCTCTGGCAGAGGTTGTCCTTGAAAGGGCAGCTGCTGTGAGAGCCCTCTCCAGCCCCACCCACTTCACAGGGTGTCTGTTGTGGGGGAGGAAGGGAAAGGAGATTGTGAGCCGCTCTGAGACTCTTCGGAGTGGAGGGCGGGATATAAATCCAGTATCTTCATCTACCTCACAGGGTGTCTGTTGTGGGGGAGGAAGGGAAAGGAGATTGTGAGCCGCTCTGAGACTCTTCGGAGTGGAGGGCGGGATATAAATCCAATATCTTCATCTACTTCACAGGGTGTCTGTTGTGGGGGAGGAAGGTAAAGGAGATTGTGAGCCACTCTGAGACTCTTCGGAGTGGAGGGCGGGATATAAATCCAATATCTTCTTCTCCCCCCCACCCCCCAGCAAGCTGGGTACTCATTTTACCGACCCTGGAAGGATGGAAGGCTGAATCAACCTGAAGATGGCTACCTGAAACCAGCTTCCACCAGAATCAAATTCAGGTCGTGAGCAGAGGGCTCAGACTGTAGTACTGCAGCTTTACCACTCTGCACCACGGGGCTCTTGTAATGTTTAAATCTGGCCTTAAAAACAAGGGACAAGAGGAATAAATGTCTTGCAGGGCTGTAGAAAAGTCCTGTGACTAGAAAATAGGGTTGAGAGCATGAATGCATAAATAAGAATAATCTGATTAATTCAGTAATCAAATTCATGGGCCAAATGCTTGCTGATACTAATAAAATAACCTGGCCAATGATGTAGGCAATTAATTTTGAATGAAATTTTAAATGAAGTTTTGTCAGTTTGGATTAGAAGAAAGAGAGCTCTTTACGTGTCTTGTTTTTATGGCACCGCAGCATATATCGAAAAGAGTGAAATGTGTTTTCTTACTCTTCTCCATCCAAAAGTATGGGAAGACTTCTCAAAAATATTTTCGCATAGTGCTAATAGAACCTGGTGTGTTTCGTGTTATCAACCATCTTCTCGACTCACAGACATGGGCTCCCAGTGCAGATTAATAAGACGGAATGTGGAGGCAATTTAAAGGGTAAAAACTGTTAAAAATTCACTTAAAGTAGAAAACCAGAGCAATAGACAAAGAGCTAAATTCACTTTCATGCATGCTGAATAATACAGGTTCAATCCACTTTTCCTATCATTTGCAAGTGGCGCAGAGTGTTAAGGCTGCAGTACTGCAGTTCTAAGCTCTGCTTACGACCTGAGTTCTAAGCTTTGCTCGATCCCTGTTGGAAGCTGGGTTTTCAGGTAGCTGGCTCGAGGTTGACTCAGCCTTCCATCCTTCTGAGGTCAGTAAAATAAGTACTCAGCTTGCTGGGGGGAAAGTGTAGATGACTGGGGAAGGCATGGCAAACCACCCCGTAAAAAGTCTGCCGTGAAAACGTGAAAGCAACATCACCCCAGAGTCGGAAACGACTTGTGCTTGCACAGGGGACCTTTCCTTTCCTTTGCCAGAGCTTTTTTTGTAGCAGGAACTCATTTGCATATTAGGCCACACATCCCTGATATAGCCAAATCCTCCAAGAGCTTACAGGGCTCTTAGTTCAGAGCCTACTGTAAATTCCAGGGGTGTTACATCAGGGGTGCTACATTAGGGGTGTGTGGCCTAATATGCAAAGGAGTTCCTGCTACAAAAATAGCCCTGGGTTTTGCAATCTCACAGTAAAATCCAGTTGCAAAGTGTTTTGCAAGTGCAATTATTCGGTGTGTGCAAATAATTGTTAGAAAGTTAGACTTCTTTTCCTTGTATACCAGTTCTGTATGAGGTGGGGTCAAATATGGGAGAATTTGGAAGGTTTAGATAGGGCAAGTGCGTTTGTTTTGATGCTTTGGCTCTTATTTATATAACACTTAGAATTCATGCCCCTCCCCGTGGGAGTGGGAGTTACTGAAATATGCTAGATAAATTGTTGAAAATGCATCTCATTCCAGCTCAGTAATCTTTGCAGGGGTGCCATAAAAGGTGCATGGGTTTTAAAACTGATGTGGTGAATCGAATCCTTAACTTGCAGGTAACAGTTGTGAGATTTAGTGAAAATTTCAGTTTAAATCTGCAACACCATGAAATCAGGTTTTCCAGGTTGGATTTCAGCTGGGTGTGGAAGGAAGGAAGGAAGGAAGGAAGGAAGGAAGGAAGGAAGGAAGGAAGGAAGGAAGGAGGGAGGGAAGGAGGGAAGGAAGGAAGGAAGGAGGGAAGGAAGGAAGGAAGGGAGGAAGGAAAGGAGGGAGGAAGGGAAGGAAGGGAGGAAGGAAAGGAGGGAGGAAGGAAGGAAGGAAGGAAGGAAGGAAGGAAGGAAGGAAGGAAGGGAGGGAGGGAGGGAGGGAGGGAGGGAGGGAGGGAGGGAGGGAGGGAGGAAGGAAGGAAGGAAGGAAGGAAGGAAGGAAGGAAGGAAGGAAGGAAGGAAGGAAGGAAGGAAGGAAGGAAGGAAGGAAGGAAGGAAGGAAGGAAGGAAGGAAGGAAGGAATGTGTCCTATATTCAGACTAAAGTGGTCTACTTGCCCCTGGGGGTGACAGCAAGAAACAGACTGAAAAAGATTTTCTTTTTTGGGGTGAGGAGGCTGTTAAGTTGGCATCTTGACCAGACTGATGCTATCCTCACACAAATTAAGCAAGAAGTCTGTCAACTGCAGGCATAACATTTAGATGACAGGTGGCAGTTGTCCCGTTATGACAAATGGCTGCCAACCTCCAGGTGGATCCTGGAGATCTCCTGGAATTACACCTGATGTACAAACTAAAGAAAACAGTTGCCTTGGAGAAAATGGTTCCCGTGAAGTATGAGATGCCTTCGTAGGCTGTATCCCCCAAATCTTATTTCCCAGTCTGGATTTCGCAACCCTAAAAATGGGGCAATAACTCACCAGCTCAGGCTACCCTTCAGTCCCCTCTTGCTGGACTCCTCACTGTCCTCCAAATTATATCAGCTCAGCATCTTCCTTAAAATGCTTGAACATATGAAGCTGCCTTCTGTCAGCTTGTGATCAATTGCTTCCTATCGATACTAACCATATTGCCTATGCTGTTTATTTACTAACCCCTTTGCCCTGCAATAGAATGTTAGGGAGAAGCAACAGAGAGGAGGGAGGCCTTGGGCGCCAAGGGCCATAAACGGCTGGGGAGGCACCGCACCGTTTCTCAGGCCCGGCAAGGCCGCCAGACGGGAGGGGGAGTGTGGGCAGACTCAGGAAAGACAGATAGCAGGCGTGTGAATCAAACACCTCTGAAGAGAAAGCAGCTTTTGTTTTAATGATGATTTAAAGTGACCTGCCTTTGATGTATCTCCATATATGCTGGCCCCACCCAATGTATGTTATCACTTTCAATGGTCTTCTCCAGTAGAAACATTGTGTATCCAATAAAGAAACTTATTTCTAGAGAAAGAGTTCTTTTGTCCTGGAATCTCAATGATCACTACGCTGACATTTTGAAAGTGATCCTTAAAAGGGGGCTTATCGGCGCGAGTTACTTCTAGCGAATGGCTACAGAGGCACCAGACGACCGAGAGCCCTGCATACCAAACCTACCAGGGTCCCCGGCTTGGTACGTTACCGAGAAGCGCAAGCTGCAGAAGGTGAGCAGCCAAGTGCTCTTCATCACCCCACAGAAGTGGAAGCACCGCACCTCCACCACTCTCATGGAAGAAGCCGTGCAACGCCACACCAACCTCCTCCGCAACCCCGGGGACCCGGAGGCGCCACCCGGCTCGCCCGAGCCGACAGACAGCCAGCGCGGACGGGGGGAGCCTGAAGAAGGTCCGGGGCCAAACAGGAGGAGGGACAGCTGCGACTCCCAAGATGGTGAGGACGAGGAATCGCGAGCTTCCTCCCCGAAAGCCGCCACCATGGACGAACTCCGACGGGAGGTCGAGATCCTGGGCTGCGACCTCCGCCGAGAGATGAACCTCACCATGACTCTGATACTGAAGGAGGTGCAGAAGCAAGTGGACCGCACCATCGCGGGAGTCAGAGGAGCAGCGGCCCCGATCTCGCAGCAGCCCGCCGCACCGGCCGCCCCAGCGGTTCCAGCGGCACCAGCGGCGCCGGCCGCGCCAGGCGGGCCCCAGCTCCCGGCGGCCCGGGTAAAGACCCGAGAGCTGCTCGTCACATTCGACGGCACCCCCGACAAAGTGGAGTACTTCATCATCCAGGCCAACACCTACATGCACTACTGGGGGGCATCCTTCCATGACGAGCGCAGCCGAGTAGCTTACCTGGGGTCGAAGTTGGAGGGGGAAGCCCAGCTGTGGTACGTGACCCTTTTCGAGGCGAACGGGCCGGAGGTGGCCACCGTAGCGGGATTCCTGCAAGCCCTCCTGTCCCAGTTCGAGGACCCCCTGAGGGAGACCGTGGCCATAGCCGCCCTTGAGGGGCTGCGCCAGGGGGGGAAGTCGATCCGAGAGTACTCCCTCGAGTTCCGAAACCATAGCCGCAAGATAAGGGGCTGGAGCGAAGCTATGAAAATCCGAGCCTACAAGAAAGGGCTTAATCCGGGCATCCTGGACCGGGCACTGGGGCAAGTCCGCCCAGACACCCTAGTGGGCTGGATCCAGTTGGCGGGGGAGATTGAGAACAACATGAAAGAAGTGGCGATCCAGCGCCAGGGGCTCCAACCACGCACCAACCGAGACGGGCGCCCAACAGCAAAAGCGGAGCCCAAGAAGGCGGGAGGGGGGGCGAGCCCCAAAACCGCCACGGGGCCCCGCAAATGCTACCAATGCGGGGACCCGAACCACCTCGCCGCCAACTGCCCAGACCGGGCGAGGTCCAGCACCCCTGCTACGAAGGGGCCGAGTGGAGGCGCCAAGAAACCCAGCAAACCGAAGGAATCGAGCCGCAGCAGCACCGCTCTATCGATGGTGCTTGACGAGGATTCTATAATGCTGGAAGAGCTTGGGGACAACACCTGGGAAGCCGAGCCGTCGGGAAACGAGGACGACCTGCACTAGAGGGTGCTCAGCGGCAGGTCCCTGAGAAAGCGGCACCATTACGGGTGAGAATCTCGGGGGAACTGATGTTCATCCCACTGACTTTATTAAATGTGGAATTAAAGCGCTTCGTACACACTCGGGCGCTCATAGACTCAGGGTGCACGCGGGAATTAATAACCCCGTGGTTTGTGGACATGTTAGGAATTGGGCGCGCGCGCCTACCCCGGCCCCTCGAATTCGAGCAGATGGACGGAACCCGAATGAAAGGGGAGCCCTGCGTCGACAGAACGCAGGAGATACTCATGGGGGTAGAGGACCATTAGGATCCCGAGGTGTTTGTAATTGCGCCATCCTGCTCGTTCGACATCGTACTGGGGGTGGGGTGGCTGGCGAGGCACCAGCCAGACATTCAGTGGGGGGAACACACTATTGACTTTTTGGATCGGAGGTGCACCTCCCACTTGTGGCGAGAGTCATGGGGGCCTCAGCCTCCCCTCAAGAACGAAAAGATATGTGTGACTATAGAGGAAGTGAGAACGATCCCGAGGGAATACCGAGACTTGAAAGGGGTCTTTAGCGAGATCGAAGCGGATGAGCTGCCGCCCCATCGGGCCACTGACTGAGCTATAGAGCTCATCCCAGGCCAGCTGCTTCCAAAAGCCAAACTGTATTCACTGGGCTGGGCAGAAAAGGAGGAATTGCGAAAGTTCCTCGACAAGAACCTCCGGCGGGGGTTCATCTGCCCCGCGACAGCCCCCCACGCAGCCCCCGTCTTATTCCGCAAGAAAAAGGACGGGAGTCTTAGGCTTCTCACAGATTTTTGTAGGATTAATGGGATTTCGATGTCCAACGCCTATCCCATCCCCCTCATCAAAGACTTGCTAAGCAGCGTCTCGGAGGGGTCCATATTTACCAAGTTAGACTTGCGAGACGCCTACTTTAGAGTCAGGATCAAGGAGGAGGATGAGTGGAAGACGGCGTTCAACACGCCAATGGGGCAGTTTGAATATTTGGTGATGCCGTTCGGACTGCAAGGGGCCCCTGGGGTCTTCATGAACTTTATCAATGAGGTCCTATGGAAGTACCTGTACAAGGGGGTGGTGGTGTACCTGGATGACATCATTATTTATTCAAAGGACAGGGCGTCCCACGTCAAATTAGTCCGGGAGGTACTAACCACCCTCTATGAGAACAAACTATACGCTAAATTGTCCAAGTGCGAGTTCCACAAAGAGGAATTAGACTACCTAGGCTTCCGCGTGTCTGGGAAGGGCTTGGCCATGGACCCAGCCAAGATCCAGGCAGTCTTGGAATGGGAACCCCTGAGAACACGTAGACAGCTCCAATCATTTCTCGGGTTCGCAAATTTCTACAGAACGTTCATCCAGGGGTTCGCCAAGGTGGCCCTACCCCTCACCAACCTGTTACAGACCAAGGGGAGGGGGCCTGAAGCGAAAAAACCCGGGGCGAAGCTACACTGGACTAGCCAGTGCCAGGAGGCGTTCGAAACCCTGAAGCGGCTCTTCACGAGTGAGCCCGTGCTAGTGCACCCGAACGAGCTCAAGCCCTTCGTGGTTCAATGCGACGCCTCCGACACGGCCGTAGGAGCCATACTGATGCAGAAAGACGAGGGGGGCTGCCTAAGACCTTGCGCCTACATCTCCAAGAAATTCTCGGGCGAACAGCGGAACTGGTCGGTGTGGGACAAGGAAGCCTACGCCGTCACCTTTGCCTTAAAAACCTGGCGGTCGTGGTTGGAAGGGGCCAGGGTCCCCTTCGAGATTTGGACTGACCATAAAAACCTAGAGGCGCTCACCGGACGCCGGAAACTAACTGGCAAGCAAATACGGTGGGCTGGGTTCTTTGCCAAATTTGACTTCACCCTCCGCCACATTCCCGGGTCAAAGAATTTTCTAGCCGACGCGCTCTCCCGGCTCCCGCAGCACGAGAGCGAGCGCGAGGAAGTCATAGACTCACTCATTCCTCCCGAGGCAGTGGCGGGGGCCGTCCAAATCCGTTCGCAAGCAGCGAAGGCCCCAAAGTCCGCGTGGGGGGGGAACAAGTTGATCTCGGAAGCGGAGGCGGAAGGGAAGGATCGCCGGGAGGGAATGGAGAAAGGGGAAGGGGGGTTCTGGTTCCATGACGGAAAACTTTACGTCCCCAAATCGCTCCGGGTGGAGGTGCTACAGCACTGCCACACCAACAAACTGGCCGGCCACTATGGCTATGTGAAAACCCTACATATGGTGCACAGACAATTCTGGTGGCCCCAAATGAAAAAGGACATTTCTGAGTTTGTGCAAACATGTCCGACGTGCTTGATGGCCAAAAGAAGGGGGGGGGAAGGTGGCCGGGCTTCTCCAGCCACTCCCCTCGGCGGCACGGCCCTGGTCAGTGATCTCCATGGATTTTATTGTGGAGCTACCCCCCTCCAAAGGGCGAACGGTAATTCTAGTGGTGGTGGACACGTTTTCCAAACAAGCCCATTTCATCCCCTGCAAAAAGCTCCCGACCGCCAAGGAACTAGCCCACTTATTCTTTGTGCACGTGGCCCGGATCCACTCGTTCCCCGATAAGGTCATTAGTGACCGCGGGCCACAGTTCGTTGCCAACTTCTGGCGGGAGTTTTGTAAACTGTTAGGGATGGAGCAGGGACTGAGCTCCGCCTATCACCCGCAAACGGACGGTCAAAGTGAGCGGGTGAACGGGCTCCTGGAACAATACCTCCGATGCTATGTGAACTTTCAACAGACTAACTGGGTGGAACTATTACCCTTTGCAGAATACAGTTATAACAACAGCCTGCATGGCTCGATAAAAGTCTCCCCCTTCCAGGCCGTGCATGGGTACGAGGGGAAGCCGTTCCCAACTCTACCGGGCGGCGACAACCCCCCGATCTCACAAGAGTGTCAGCAGTGGTGGAAGTACCTAGAGAGCTCCTGGAAAGTCATTCAGGAGAACTTGGAAGAGGCTAAAAGAGACTATAAAGCCCAGTTCGACAAAAAGCACAGCCCGGGGTGGGATTTCAAAGTTGGAGAGACTGTGTTTTTATCAACTAAGAACCTCCCGCTTCCGCAGACATCCCAGAAGCTAGCCTACCGGTTCCTTGGTCCATTCAAGATTAAGCGGGTGATCAATAAAGTGACTGTTGAATTAGATTTGCCCAAGCTGTTCAGTAAAATACACCCTGTTTTCCATTGCAGTCTTATCCGTCGAGATCCGGGTGGGTTGAAGTGGCACCCTCGGGGCCCCGAGCCGGAACCCATGATGGTCCGGGGCCAGAAGCACCACAAAGTGAAAGAGATTCTCGATTCTAGGGTGCACCGGGGGGTCCTCCAATACTTAGTACGCTGGCGCTACTTTCCGCCCAGCTGCGACGAGTGGGTCAGGGCCCCAGATCTCAACGCCCCTAAACTGCTTAAACAATTTTACCTACTGCACCCAGACAAGCCCCGAGCAAGAGCTTAGGGGGGGCAGTATGTCAGCTTGTGATCAATTGCTTCCTATTGATACTAACCATATTGCCTATGCTGTTTATTTACTAACCCCTTTGCCCTGCAATAGAATGCAAAGTATGTTAGGGAGAAGCAACAGAGAGGAGGGAGGCCTTGGGCACCAAGGGCCATAAACGGCTGAGGAGGCACCGCGCCGTTTCTCAGGCCCAGCAAGGCCGCCAGACGGGAGGGGGAGTGTGGGCAGACTCAGGAAAGACAGATAGCAGGCGTGTGAATCAAACACCTCTGAAGAGAAAGCAGCTTTTGTTTTAATGATGATTTAAAGTGACCTGCCTTTGATGTATCTCCATATATGCTGGCCCCATCCAATGTATGTTATCACTTTCAATGGTCTTCTCCAGTAGAAACATTGTGTATCCAATAAAGAAACTTATTTCTAGAGAAAGAGTTCTTTTGTCCTGGAATCTCAATGATCACTACGCTGACATCCTTCTACTGAATCAGACCCTGGGTCCATGAAAGTCAAACTTGTCTACTCAGACTGGCAGCAGCTCTCCAGGGTCTCCAGCTGAGGTTTTTCACGCCTATTTGCCTGGACCCTTTTTAGTTGGAGATGCCAGGAATTGAACCTGGGACCTTCTGCTTACCAAGCAGATGCTCTACCACTGAGCCACCATTCCTCCCTTATTGAATTGTATTTGTCATTATAAAACCTTACTCCCATCATGCTTTTTAAATTGCTTTCTCCTACATGGTCACAGCGGCTGCCCTTGTGCTATGGGAGAGGTGGAGTCGATGACTCATATGTTTTTTCAATGCCCATTCCACTAGTTACATAGGGATAGGTTTGTCGTCCCGTTTGTAGTTAATCCAATGGCAGACGTGGATGGGGTGTGCTTGGAGAAACTCTTGGTGGATGCAAGTCCATATATCTCTAGACAGATAGCTAAATTCTGCCATTACCTTGTGAAGTTCCATACTAAGAAACAAGAAAATTGCAGTCATGTATGAACTGTTGAATTTTAGGTTATATATGATTTTACATATTAAGATTTAAAGGATTTTATATAAATTTGAACCAACTTTTGATTTTATTATTGGTAAAATGTATTTTATTTATCCTGGACCTGTATAGCTGGGGAAAAGTTTTATGTATTTTATTGCGTTTATGTATTTTAGGAGGGTTTTCACATGATGTGTTATAGCTTTGATATTGGTCTATGACCGTAATAAAGTTTATTCATTCATTCATTCTCCTACATGGTCACAGAGGCATGAGGAAGATTTCCATCTTTCGGCTATTTTCCCTTTTATTGTGGGGGGGAAATATTAGAAAGTTTGTTAGAGTTCAGCAAAATTCTCATGGGGGGTGGGGTGGGGTTGAGCAATGGAGTGCAGAAACAAGTGTTTGGGAGGAGGGGTAAGAAAGAAAGAGCCCCGTGGCGCAGAGTGGTAAAGCTGCAGTATTGCAGTCCTAAGCTCTGCTTACGACCTGAGTTCGATCCTGGCGGAAGCTGGGTTCAGCTAGTTGGTTTGAGGTTGACTCAGCCTTCCATCCTTCCGAGGTCGGTAAAATGAGTACCCAGCTTGCTGGGGGGAAAGTATTAGATGACTGGGGAAGGCAAGGGCAAACCACCCCGTTAAAAGTCTGCTGTGAAAATGTCGTGATGCGACTTCACCCTAGAGTCAGAAACGACTGGTACCTGCATGAGGGACTACCCTTTTTTTAAGAAAGAAAGATCACAGTAAAATTCAGAGGTCCTGCCCAAAATGAGGCCTGGGCAGGCTGCCAGCTACACAGTCAATCTGTGCCTTGGTTTTGTTTAATTGAGAACAGGCAAACATGTCGCTCCCTAGAAAGACGACAGTATTTACTCTCCGCCTTCCTTAAAATTGGGCTTATCTGCACCAAACTGCTAGTTTATTAGGCAGGAAATAATTCTTATAGCTTCCTCTGAGTCTCTGATTGGTCAATGGTGCTGTAAGAATTCCATTGGTCAGGCTTCTTAACTCTTTCTTCTTTCCCAGGGAGAGAGAAGGGAAGAGAACAAATGACGAATCAAAGATAGTGAAATTTCATGGCTTCCAAGGCCCCAATGAACGAATTTACTGTTTCTTTAAAGCCTCCATCTCCCATCACCTCTTTTGAATCCGGCCTATCATACAATAAAATGAAACTTGGGCGGATTTTTTATTTACACATGCCAAGACTTTTAGCCCTGCCCTTTCAAACTGAGCAGGAGGTAGCCATTTTCTGTTAGCAAAAGGGGAGCTTGCTCTGGTGTGATGTCCCTCAGTGTAGCTTTTGCTGCAATAGTGTGGGAAAAGGGGAAAAAATGAGTTGCCCTCAGCTCCAAGAAGGGCAGTGAAAGGAAACTCCTTCAATAACCCAACAAACTAGGGTTGCCAGGTCTTACCCAGCTGAGGGCGGGGGACAACGGTCCTCTTCCTGGAGATCTTCTTCATAAGCCTGACATGATGACATCACCTGGAAGTGGTTGAGGAGGCCTGTACCCTCTGGTAGCTATGGGCCTGATAGGGCTGTGCCCTTAGTGGTAAATTAGAGCATATAGTCCTGTGAATTGTTACCAGAGCTTCTGAAAAATGTTATCTCTTGAGAGGTGATGGGTCTCCTGAAACATTCTTCTCCGGAAGCTGCAACCCTTAATCTGGTTTGTATTGGTGGCATGTAGTTAGCTGCCCAGCAATGAAAGGCATGCTTTTGATTTTGATGTCCACACGTGGCCAAAGGCCTCCTTGGTGTTATTTTACAATATGGAAAAATGCGTTCTTAAGTTATCTAGTGTACGTGATATAGTAAGTTTGGGGTCAAACTGTGACCTACAATGCTTATATCCTTCTCTCTCTCACCTGGAGAGTTCTCAGAATTACAATTTCTCTCCCATGAAGAAAATGGCACCTCCAGGTGAACCCTGCTGACCTACTTCATCAAACTTTGTCCCCCCCCCAAGCCCCACCCTCAAAGCTCCAGGAATTGTTGGGTTCCCAACCTCCTTGTAGCACCTGGTGATCTTCCAGAATCAGAGGGAGAAAGAGAAGATTGGGTTTATTCCACACCCTTCACTTGGGAGTCTGAGTGGTTTACAATCTCCTTTTTCTTGCCCTCCTCACAACAGACACCCTGTGAGGTAGGTGGGGCTGAGAGAGCTTTGACAGAAACTGCTCTTGAGAGAACAGCTCTGAACAGAATTATGACTGACCCAGGTTACTCCAGAAGGTGCATGTAGAGGAGTGGGGAATCAAACCCGGTTCTCCCAGATAAGAGTCCGCACACTTAACCACTACACCAAACAGGTTCTCGTCTAGAGACTAATGCCTCTGGAGAAAATGACTGCTTTGGGGAATAGACTTCATGGCACTGTATTTGCCCAACGTCCCTCCCCTCCCCAAACCCCATCTTCCCCAGGTCTCACCCCCAAATTCCTAGCAATTTCCCAACTTGGAGTTGGCTACCTACAGTTGGCAAACCTATTATCTCATAGACCTGACTCTTTTAGCTAGTGTATACAGTAGGAAAAGGAGAGGTTGCATTAAATTGTTATTTTTTTAAATCACTTATCAATTTTTTTTAAAAAAAATTGCAAGCCCAGGTATCACTGGACAAAACCCGAATTTGCTGGCTCTGCCTACCAACGCACTTTCCTGACCCAGTGGAGATTAGGCACCCCTGTACATGGTCACCAGTATGCAGGGCTCATTTTGTACCAGGAGCTCCTTTGCATATTAGGCCACACTCCACTGATGTAGCCAATCCTCCAAGAGCTTACAGGGCTCTTAGTACAGGGCTTACCATAAGCTCTTGAAGGATTGGCTACATCAGTGGGGTGTGGCCTAATATGAAAAGGAGTTCCTGCTACAAAATTAACCCTGCAATGATATAAATACCAGGAAAAGGCTTCCCTGTTAGCCCTAAAGCAGTTCCCAGTGCTCTGTTCTGACATGCAGATCTGGTGCCTCAGGGGTAAATGTGCCAATAAGTTCTTCCTTAATGTGTAGTTGTCTCTGTTGTGATTCTGCTTCATTTGCCTTCAGCTCTTCGACTCCACATACTAACCTTCTTCAGATAGTCCTGTTACTCCAGACGCCGTTGCATATGGGATGAAACCAGGCATTTAAATTCTCCACCCAACATATCCACTCATTTGCTCATAGAATACTAAATAAAGACGAGGGAGGGCGTGGCCTTCACTTAAAGCTACTCTGCTTAAATTACAGCGTAGTGTCACAAGGAGGGATCACGGCAATTGAAGAGAAACTCTTATTTGCTGGGCAGCCATTTCGTAGATTCTGGGTGGGCAATTTTCACATAACACAGCTTGCTAGCAGCTAGATTTGGGCTGTTTGCTTCAACTCTTGGAGCCATCTCACCAATGGCAAGGCAGAAACGTCCATCACTCTCCCCAATCTGTCCTGTTACTAGGTATGGCTCCACACGGAGTGTCTTGTCACAGCCAGGTATGCTTTCTTCTTTTCTGGTTGTAGTCCCAGGCCTGTTAACTAAAGCATATGCTCCATTTGAAGAACAGCAGATGTGTTAATTCTGCAATAATGTGTTATTTTAAAGTGCTCTCGTAGATGATTAAAATGCTTCTTGTTTAGGGGAGTAAGAGCGTTAAACATTTTCTCAAGTTTCTTAGTACGTTGCCGAACTTGGCATTGTGGGTGTTGGCGGATTGTGTATGTGTAAGAGAGAAAGTGCAAACACAAGAAAGTGGGTTAAAGCAAGAAATCTTCCACACTCTCGTAGTTATGGAAATAACATGTTTTGTTCCATCAATGTGTTCACTTTACATTATTCAGCACAAAGCTTTGTAAAATAAGAATCCTGGGAATATCACAATATAAAGGGGGGGGGGGAAGGTACAAATAACAGCTTCATAAACTGAGAAATGTACATAAATAAATCATGCAGATGGGGGCCGTTTGCTTAGCCGGCAAGAAACAAAATATGGAAAATCTGCTTGTTAAACAATAACCGCAGAGTGTGCTTTTATGGTGTGGGTTTTTTTTTTCTCACCACAGTAATTCATATTAGAGGTAGAAGCAGTTGCATGTTAAATAAAATCATTCACCATTGTTCTCTTTGCAGTGCAAAGAGCTGACTTATGTTGTTTCAAGACGCCTCCCATTAGAAAGTAAATATTCCTCTGATGTTACACATTTCACAAAATTTAATAAAGATGAACTGTAAATAAAGTCACAGGCAGATTTCAGACAGTTTTATTAGCAGATTGTTGAAAAGGAAGGGGGGGGGAAGAAAAGGAAGAAAATTAAATACAATACCAGTAAAGGTGGTTCTCACATCGAAACCAGGCTCAAAGAACTAGGCTACCATAGAAAAATTTTCCAATTCTTGCATTATGATGTAAAAACAGATTTTTTTTGTACAGATTTTGTACAACAAAATTCATAATAACCTTTTTTCTCATTTTTAGAAAACTTTAAATATATAGATAAAAATAGACAATTTCCATAGGTCCTACATGAAGATGAAAATGTTCTGTTCCAAGGGCTTGCATAGAGCGCAAAGTTGGTTATAATATAGAACAACTAGACATTAATATCTTTAAGATTACCCCCCAAAAGCATATAAACAATAACATGAACACAACATTTCTTCATAATCTAGGCAAAAGGGGGGGGGGAATCCTCTGATTAACTAAAGAGGGGTAAAAAAACCCAAATTCATCATACGGTAGCATTTCATGAACTGTAATATTTACACTTGTTTTAATAAGATATACTTCTTTTCCTCAAAATTTTCAGCATTTCCATTTACGTTTGTACCAAACAATGATGCATACTGAACAGTCTGGAAAGTATACATGGTAAGAAACGGTTAAAAACTACTTACAGGTGACTTTGCAGGGAACAAAAGTGATGACAGACACTATTACAGATTTCACATATAGGTTTTTGTTTTGAGTTTCTGAACTCTCTTCTCTCAGATTCAGAAGTTTGCCACAAAGTCCATCTAAGTTCATAGGTGGAACCTTTTAGAGACCATATGTAAAAGAAAAAATGGAATAGAGATGATCTGAAATGGTAGTACAACTGCAGAAGAAGAAACCAAAATTATTGAAGAAACCAAAGCCAACTAAAAAAGTGGAACAATATGTTAATGACAAGACAGTTCTTCACTTCTCCTTTGAAATTCTGTGGGGCAAAATTGTTTGTATGCATTTATAAGCATAAAGTAATGGTGGACTAAATGTAGGCCACACAAAAACTACCACCATTGTGATCAAAGCCAGCTAATGGTAAGTGGCTGATGCAGTTCTCAAAACAGGATATAAAGATCCAACTACACACTATGTTCCACGGGAGCTCCTCCTCCTCCACTGATGTGGTCCTAATCCGAATTGGGTCCCTGTGACATTTCTAAATGGAGTTGCCACTGGGAACTCACAGCTGTCACATGGTTGCAAGTCCTGGCAGATAATTTGTGTAAAATATAACACGTAGTTTGGCCCCTAGTGTTGGACACAGATATTTTGATAACCAATCCCCCCTATTTTCTGCTGAGGAATTTTAGCCGTGCTTGAGTCCTGACCATTACATGTGTGAAGAGTTAAAGATGAAGAACGCAGAATCATGGACTATGAACCTAACCTTCAGGGTCATCTTTAAGGGAATAACCTGAAGAAGTATACCGAGCAAAGAAGATCCCTTTGTATGTAACAAGCACTCTGTTGCAGCTGACTTCCAGTTATGGGCACAAAGTTGGAGAATGTATATTGTAGAGTTTATCAAGACGGTAAAAATAACACGCAACTTGTCCTTCCTTAGACAAGGGTGAATAGGAAGGACAAAACGACTTCAACTTTTATCACTTAGCTCTACATGATATTGGACTGATACATCAAGTGTCTGTTGAGTATCTGGGTATCTCCCCCCCTCCCCCCAGCAACATTGACGTCATATGACATTAACATATAAAAATATTTCTGGTGGGGTCAACCTGCTCTTGAGCCACAAACCACTCTAAAAGTGCTCTTTCACGGCACTGACCAATATACAGATATTGTGTGGCTGTCGACCCCAGATGCGTAAGATCTTGTTCATTAATACTGTGACTTCAGGACGAATATTTACATGCCTGCATGCGTTAAATCTAGAAAGGTGTTGTTTGGACCAACAGGGTGACAAAACATATTCTCTAAAATTATCATTTTTCTCCTAAAATCTAGTAATCTACTGCATACATAATACCTTCTTGTGTGTGGTTGGTGGTTATATACTGTACATGGACTGACCAACGGTTTCAGTACAAAGCGACGTCTGCTTATCGTTCCTCCTCCTGAACCACTTGAATGAGAACTTACAAACCATTTTTTAAATTTTTAATTTAAGTAAAAGAGGACTGTTGTGAACAGTAAAATTTACATTCGACTCTTTCCCCAAGATAAAACTATACTCAAGCGTCTGTAATGTGTTGGTATCTCACAAATGTATTCGAGGGGGGTGGGATAAAACATGTCTATAAGACCCCTGTCCTAGAATTGGAAACAAAACATGTGTAACTTTTGATCCCCCCCCCTCTCCTCCCGTTTTGTGTCGGCAAGAAACTTCTTATGCCCCTTTTGGAGAAAAGTTCACTTCTGTACTAGCTTGCTGGTTTACGGTATGGCACGAAAAGTCTTTCGGTGTCGAAGTGGCCACTGTGGAAGATTTGCTTCATGTGCTCAGATTATCAGAGGAGGACACAGTTTTCATTCCACTGAAAAGGGAATGCAAAGTCTTGCTCTGGCCGGTCTGTACAAGGCGGTGTCCGACGGCAAAGTCGCAGTGAGCTGGCTGTCGAGAAGAGCGCTATGTAAGTGGTAGAAATGTTCTCTGCATCACAGGGAAAAGCTTTAGCAAACTCAACGAGGATGCTCTTGGCGGAATGCTTAAAACCTCTGCAAGAGCACACCAATCTGTGAAGTGGCCACCTTGCCTGTAAAGCACCTTTTTCTCTTTTTTTGCAGAACTTTTGGAATGGTGAATATCGCACGTTTCTTCAGCAGTCAGAGTTCAGTACATGACAGTAGTTTTCAAATAAAGTCTTCCATCTAAAAATGGAAACAAGAAACAGTTTTGAAATGCAGTCCTGAATTAATACAGAACATTGCTACCCTATGAAGGTAGGGAAGGATAAGTGTGTGTGCATTGGGAAGCGTTGTCAAGTCATAGCTGACTTATGGCGACCCCTGTAGGGGTTTCCAAGGCAAGAGATGTCAGAAGTGGTTTGCTTTTGCCTGCCTCCACATCACAACCCTCGTCTTCCTTGGAGGTCTCCTATCCCATAATTTGCAAAGGCAGAGCTTTTTTGTAGCAGGAACTCCTTTGCATATTAGGCCACACCCTCCTGATGTAGCCAATCCTCCAAGAGCTTAGAGGAATCCTAGTACAGGGCCTACTGTAAGCTCCAGGAAGATTGGCTACAGTGGAGTGTATGGTCTAATATGCAAAGGAGTTCCTGCTACAAAAACAAGTCCTGGCCAAGACCAACCAAGCTTAGCTTCTGGGTTCTGACAAGACTGCGCTCGCCTGGGCTATTCAGGTCAGGCCGTGAGTGCATGCACACATCCATTACCTTAACAACTGCATTAACCATATAAAACCCAGGAAAAGGGTTTCAAAGCTTTTATAATATGAAGCCTGGTGGTGAACTTATAAAAAAGATGCTGAAATCAAATCACCAGGGAGAACAGGCAGGACAGTGCTGGTTATTTGAGTTATTGTTGTTGTTGTTGTTTAAAGCAGGTTTATGCTGCCTTTCCACCCAATCAGGGTCCACAAAGCATCAAAGAATGTTAAGATGTTTCAGCAATTACAATATAGTCAAAACGAAAAAAATAATTCCATTAAGAAGCATAAACAACACTATTTTATGTATGTATGTAAATTTCTAGTCTGCCCTATCCAGCGAACGGGCTCAGGGCGCATCACAACAGACTTAAACAATAACAATAAGCAATACAATTAAAGTAAATAAACAAAACAATAAAAATTACTCAATTTCAGGTGGGAGGCAACTAAGCATGGCACAGCAAGGCTATTCTTGTACATTTGGGTACATTCTCACCAAAAGATGTAGCTCTTTTATATGCAGAGATTCTACACTCTAGTGAGAGGAAACCAGAAAGAAGGAGTGGGGCAGAGGGGAGCCTTGGACAACCTAGCTTATCCTAACTCTGCCCTTGTCCATTCTTTTGCTTAGGGGAGACAACTATCAGTCCATGCCTCCCTAAACACATGCAATGCCCGAGGCTGATACCCTGACCCCCCCCCCCCCCGTTTACACTGTTCGTGGCCCGTAAGGGGGAGAGGGGGTCCTCTTGCCATTGGATGTGTCATTTGAGGTTATCAATAAATAAACCTATCTTATCCCCCATCTTCTCTATCCATTACCCATTGCTTTTCAGATACACGTTTCTTGCCACCTTGCTTTCATCTACACATGGAGATGTGACATTCACAAATTTTAATTTAGGTTTATTGTTCGGCATACCGTATAATGAAACCATTGTCTTGGTAAATGCATATCATATGCAGAGTGGTCCAAAGTACTTATAAACCACTCAAGTATGGTTTTATGTTTTGTTTTGTTTCTGCATCTAAACCTAATGATTATGATCTACCCTGACTCAGCTTTGAAAGAACAGGAATGTTTTCTTTCCGAGAAGAATTTAACCCTGATTCACAAGCACAAAACAAGGCATTTGCAATTATAAGGTCTACTTCAGATGAAGAGAGAAATGAGGGAAGGAAAAAGAATTGCCTGCTGCAATCAAAGCCTGCATACTACAGTAACAGTACCTTCCTCCTCACTTCAGTAGGTCTTCTTCACAGAAACGTCACCATTGCCCAGTACATAAGGTTACGATATCTGCACCCTTCCTCCAAGACTGTCTTGATTGAAGGGTATCTGAAGAATTGTGCACGCACACAAAAGCTTATACCCAGAATTAAACTGTTGGTCGTAAAGGTGTCACTAGACTCAAACTTTGTTCAGTGGAATGGTGGATGGAGAAGGGATAGATTCCTTATGGGAGATCTCCAGCTAGGCAGCTTGGAAGAGTGGCAGGGGGGAAATGGGGAAGAAATTACCATCACAACATCACTTCCAGTACTAATCCAGGAGCGACATTATCATGTTGCTGCAATGCTTTAAGATTCCACTGAAGGTCGCCCTGACCGGGACAGCCCAGGAAAATCTGATCTTCTCCGAAGCTAAGCAGGGTCAATTCTGGTTAGTACTTGGATGGGAGAGCTCCTTGAAATACCAAATCAGGAGGATGGGACAGGCTTTCTTAAGCTACCTTGCTGAATATCCTCCAGGCCCCTCATAGGGGTCAGTCACCAGAGGTCAACATGATTTCCATGTGCAGACACAAACGCACACACACTCACACATAAGAAAAAAGGATTCCACTGAAGGGCTATGATAACTCTATACAGTTCCAATGAAATCCCAGATCACCACCCAGATTTGATGATGTCACTTCAGGGTTTGTGCTGGAAGTGATGTTGTACCATTAGAGTGATGGTGATATACATGCCCCTGTCCTCACGGTCTTCTGCTGGGTAACATATGAGGGAGCCTGGTAGGGAACCCACTCCATAATGCAGCTTATGCCCAGCGGATCTTGGGGAAAGATATACAGCAATGTGCCCCCATCCCCCAGAATAGAGGCATAGAATAAAGAGAAGAAAGTGCCTCTTCAAATATACTTGGCCCAGACTGTGCTGAGCTTTGTAGGAGAATCACCAGCAGTCTCAACTGGGCACAGAAAAGACAGGTTGCTTACCTGTAACTGTAGATCTTCAAGTGGTCATCTATGCATTCACACTTATAGGATAGAGTGCCTGCGCCGATCCCCGAATCAGTACCTAAAAAGCCCGGGATTTTTTCGCGCTCGGCACCAATGGGCATGCACAGGCGTCCCAGTGCGCATGCTTGCCGGCACCAGCGCGAGGATCACGCCAGTTCCTTCCTGACTGCTGGAAGCCCCTACTGGAGGGAAACCGTCAGCAGTGGGGAAGGAGGGCGGGTAGTGTGAATACACAGATGACCACTCGAAGATCTACAGTTACAGGTAAGCAACCTGTCTATCTTCTTCGTGGTCTCTGTGCTTCACACTCATGGGAGATTAGCAAGCAAGACATACCTGGAGGCAGGAAGACAGTCAACCGGAAGAAACAGCTTCCAGCACCGCAGCTCCCAGACGAGTCCTCTGTTGAGCATGCACGTCCAGCGTGTAGCGCTTCATAAAGGCATGTGGAGAGGACCAGGTGGCAGCCTTGCAAACATCTGTCAGGGAAACGCCTTTCAGGAATGCCACCGACGTCACCATCGCTCTTGTAGAGTGTCCGCGAATAGGCCCAGGTAATGGCTTCTTAGCCAACAAATAACACAGTTTAATAGTCTCAGTGAGCCATTTTGAAAGCCGCTGAGATGAGATCCTGGAACCTAACTTAGGAGCAGCATAAGAAACAAAAAGCTGCTGGTCCTTATGAAAACTCTTGGAGCAACTTAAATAAAACAATAAAGCACGCTTCACATCTAGAGCATGCAACCTATGTTCCTCATCCAAGGAAGGTGTAGGATGAAAAGTGGGCAACCAAACTTCTAAGTTGAGGTGGAACTGAGAAACCACCTTGGGGAGAAAAGAAATATCAGGAGCTAACGACACTCCAGCCTCCTGAAAAACTAGATATGGGTATTCACAACGCATAGCCATGAGCTCCCCTGCACAGCGTGCTGATGTGATGGCTACCAAAAAAGCAGTCTTCCAAGATAGAAGCTGTAACGAACATGTGGCCATTGGTTCAAAAGGATGTCGAGTCAGCTTGTCCAATGCTAAAGTCTGTCAAGTCTGCTGTATTGTTATTAACATGTTGTCTAACTCTGGTTCAGAAGCAAGGGATTCTGGGCTCTTACTGAACACCGATGCTGCTAGCTACCTCTCCTCCCCCCTCCTCCTCTTAGCTATGCCTTTGTTGTGTAGTCTGCTTTGAAATGCTGATATGTGAACAAGATTGTGGAGCCTTCTCAAGCTGGGTGTCTGTGGGAGTGTTAAGCGCCAAGGCCTTCGCTTGGGAACGAGGGAGTAACATCCTTGTGCGAAAATATACTGCATAGAGTGCCCCGCCCGTAGGAATCCTTTGATCTATACCTTAAATGCTTGGTTACTGTCCATGAACCCCAGTCCTTCAATCTCTATCATGGTCTTCATTTCTGCTTTCAATAAACTAGTTACTTTGTTTCAACCAAAGACTCGTTATTGAATTCAGCTGACTTGACATTTTGAAGGACTCCCTATTTTGGAGTTCAACCTTTCCAGCAACTGAAAAGGCAATGTCCGACCAGCCTCCGGACAACGGAGAACTCCCAACAAGAGCGGAGGGGGCCGAGACACCCTGGCACATTCACACTGCCAGAAGGACCGCGGCTTCCCCTCCCCAGTTTCAGCTGGTAGTTACTCCCCGGCAATACCAGCCGAGGACCTCGACCACGCTAATGGACCAGGCCCCGATCCGCCGGGAGGCGATCATGACCCGCCACACCAAGCGGGTGCAGCTGGCCGAAGCCGCGGCTACCAACCCGGGCGAGCCGGAGGAAGGAGCCGAGGCGACCGTGACACAAGCCCCGGGCAACGGGACCGAAGGTGCGAAGTGTGAAGAGGAAGACAGGGGGCCGAAACCCAAGGACCCGCCCGACGAGGACTACCAGATGTTCCGGTCAATGGTCCGCCGCGAGGTCGACGGGGCAGTGAAGGACCTCAAGGAACAACTGCAGACCCTAACCGCCCAGCTGGGGAGAGCGTTGGGGGTAACCGGGACCCACCAGCAACAGCCGGTGTCAGCGGGGCCGCGAGGACGGCCGAGCCAACCTCCACCCATTGCCCCAGCGGGCCCCCAAGCGCTGGCGGCGCCCCCCGCGCCGGTGGCGCCCCAAGCGCTGGCGTCCCTCGCCCCGGCCAGACAGCGAGACCTAGAGGGGGGTCGAGAGCTGGATGCAACTTTTGACGGGGATCCGGAGGAAGTGAACTATTTTGCAATCCAAGCGAATAGCTACATGTACTACTGGGGAGATCTGTTCCCTGATGAGGTGAGCCGAGTGGACTATTTGGGGTCGAAGCTGCGGGGTCCTGCTAAGAAGTGGTATGTGAGCCTGTGCGAAACCAACAGCCCGCTCCTGCACTTCGTGAACACGTTCGTGCAAGCTCTACTGACCCAGTACGAGGACCCCCTGCAAGAGGCCAGAGTGCTTTCAGCGCTGCGGAACATGAAGCGGGGGGCCCGATCCATCTGAGAAATGAGTATTTGGTTATGCCGTTTGGGTTGCAGGGGGCGCCTGGGGTATTCATGAACTTTATAAATGATGTGTTGAGAAAATTTCTGTACAAGGGGGTGGTGGTGTACCTGGATGACATCATTATTTACTCGCAGGATGAGCAGTCCCATGTAAAATTGGTGAGGGAGGTGCTGACCATCCTGCTTGAGCACCAGCTGTATGCCAAACTGTCTAAATGTGAATTCCACCGCACTGAATTGGACTACCTCGGATTCCGAGTGTCCAGGGACGGACTAGCCATGGACCCTGCGAAAGTCCAGGCGGTCTTAGAGTCGGCTCCCCCGAGGACACGTAGACAGCTCCAATCATTTCTCGGATTCTCCAATTTTTACAGAGGATTCATTGAGGGGTTCGCCCAGATCGCCCTACCCCTGACTGACCTCCTCAGGACAAAGGGGAAGGGGGAGGACGCGAAACGCCCCGGGGCCAAGCTAAACTGGATGCCCGCTTGCCAGGCGGCTTTCGACAGGCTCAAGCAACTGTTCACTAGCGAGCCAGTCCTGAGCCACCCGGATGAGCAAAAGGGCTTCGTGGTCCAATGCGACGCTTCCGACGTCGCCGTAGGAGCCATTCTCATGCAGAGGGATGGGGACGGGAAGCTACGGCCCTGTGCCTACATCTCACGGAAGTTCTCTGACGAGCAGAGAAATTGGTCAGTGTGGGACAAGGAGGCTTTCGCAGTCATGTTTGCACTAAAAACCTGGAGATCGTGGTTGGAGGGAGCTAAGGTGCCATTCGAGATCTGGACTGATCACAAAAATCTCGAAGCCCTCACTGGGAAGAGGAAATTAAGTGAAAAGCAAATCCGGTGGGCAGGATTCTTTTCAAAGTTCGATTTCACCCTAAAACACATCCCAGGGACCCGGAATTTCTTAGCCGACGCCCTATCCAGGCTCCCACTACACGAAAGTCAGAGGGAAGAGGTGGTTGACTCGCTAATTTCCCCCACGCAAGTGGTGGCCATGGTCACCACCCGCTCACAGAAAAGGAGGGAGCTAGACGGGCTCAGCCACGAGCACATCGCCTTGGAGACTGAGAGGGAGGGAGGTGGGCGGCCCGAGGGGGTGCAGAAGGGAAAGGACGGGTTGTGGTACAAGGGGGAGAAACTCTACGTACCGATGTCGCTGAGAAGGGAAATCTTGCAACTGTGCCATTCGTCCAAGCTGGCCGGTCACTTTGGCTATGTAAAAACCTTGCACTTAGTGAACCGGCAGTTTTGGTGGCCATCTCTGCGAAAGAACGTGTCAGAATTTGTGACCGGTTGCCCGGTGTGCATAATGGCGAAGAAGAGGGGAGGGAAGCCCCCGGGTCTCTTGCTGCCACTAGAAACAGCCAAACGCCCCTGGTCCATTGTGTCCATGGATTTCATAGTAGAACTCCCTTCGTCGAGGGGGAAAACAGTCATTTTGGTGGTGGTGGACACGTTTTCAAAACAAGCCCATTTCATCCCCTGTGCCCAATTACCCACAGCCAAGAAACTGGCCGCCCTATTCTTTGATCACATGGCCAAACTCCACTCAATTCCAGACAAGGTTATTAGTGACCGGGGGCCTTAGTTCGTTGCCACCTTTTGGCGGGAGTTCTGCAAACTGTTAGGAATGGAGCAGGGGCTAAGCTCAGCATACCACCCCCAGACGGACGGACAGACAGAGAGAGTGAACGGGGTGCTGGAACAGTATTTGCGATGCTTTATGAGTCAATGCCAGTCCGACTGGGTAGACCTCCTCCCTTTTGCAGAATATGCCTATAACAACAGTGCTCACAGTTCCACTAAAGCCTCCCCCTTCTCCACAGTGTTTGGGTATGAGGGAAAACCGATCCCGATGCTGCCGGGGGGGGGGGGAAGGTCCGGGGACGGGCTTTGCCTTCGAGCAGTGGTGGCAGGGACCTAGCCAGTGCTGGCCAGCTATCCAGGAAAACTTAAAAACAGCAAAAGAGGCTTACAAGAGGCAATACGACAAGTCTCATGTGCCAGTCTGGGAACTAAAAGTTGGGGACTCAGTATACCTGTCAACGAAAAATCTACCCCTTTCCCAACCATCCAGGAAGCTGGCTTTTAAATTTGTGGGGCCCTTTAAGATCAAGCGGGTAATTAACCCAGTAACGGTGGAATTAGATTTGCCTCCGGCTCTTGGTAAAATCCACCCTGAATTTCATTGCAGCTTACTTCTTCGAAGCCCGCACCCGACCGATTGGCACCAATCAGACTCAACGAAGCACAGTTCCGAAACAAAGAGCCATAATCAGGAGCAACCTCGAGCCCGCGCCGTAGGGGGGGCTTAGGGGGGGCAGTATGTCAAGTCTGCTGTATTGTTATTAACATGTTGTCTAACTCTGGTTCAGAAGCAAGGGATTCTGGGCTCTTACTGAACACCGATGCTGCTAGCTACCTCTCCTCCCCCCCTCCTCCTCTTAGCTATGCCTTTGTTATGTAGTCTGCTTTGAAATGCTGATATGTGAACAAGATTGTGGAGCCTTCTCAAGCTGGGTGTCTGTGGGAGTGTTAAGCGCCAAGGCCTTGGCTTGGGAACGAGGGAGTAACATCCTTGTGCGAAAATATACTGCATAGAGTGCCCCGCCCGTAGGAATCCTTTGATCAATACCTTAAATGCTTGGTTACTGTACCCCAGTCCTTCAATCTCTATCATGGTCTTCATTTCTGCTTTCAATAAACTAGTTACTTTGTTTCAACCAAAGACTTGTTATTGAATTCAGCTGACTTGACAAAGTCAAATCCCACAACTGTGGGGGTGATCTCGATGGAGGATGAAGCCAAAGCAAACCTTTCAAAAACCTCTTAGAATGAGGGTGTGCAAAAACAGAGTGCCCCTCAACTGGTTCATGGAACGCAGAAATTGCTGCCAAATAAACCCTGACGGAAGAAAAAACAAGGCCAGCATCCACCAGAGATAACAAAAACTCAAAAATTACTGACAATCCCACCCTTTGGGGGGAGACTGAGGGATCAACTAGGAACTGCAGAAACCTCCTCCACTTCCTATCATAGGAAGCGCAGGTAGAAAGTTTCCTGCTGTTCAAGAAAACATGTTGGACTCTGCTAGAGAACCCACTGAGAGCTGCTAGAGAACCCACAGGGCCGATGAACCACACTGTCAGCTTCAGGTGGGGCACATTGTGATGGAGTACATGACCGTCCTAAGCTGACAGAAAGTCCGGATCCACCAGAAACTGGTAGAAAACCCCCCTCGCCAGTTGGAGCAGGATTGGGAACCAGTTCTGGCGACGCCACCAGGGAGTCACCAGGATACAGCATGGTCTCTCTCTTACGATCTTGTTGACCACCCTCGTCAGAAGTGGCAGAGGTGGGAACAGATAAAGGAACTGACCTTCCCACGGGAATAGCAGACCGTTTCCCAACGACTCTGGATCTGAGCCCCCTCTGGAGCAAAACAGAAGACACTTCCGGTTTTCGGCTGTGGCAAAGACATCCACCTGAGGATACCCCCAGAGCTGAAACACGGGTTGAAAGAAGCGCCACTGTAACTCCCACTCGTGCGGGGAAGCCGCACCCCTGCTGAGGGAGTCTGCTTGCAAGTTGAGGACCCCTGGGAGATGCGCTGCCTTCACAAAGATGTCGTGGTCCAGGCACTCCAACCACAGATCCAGTGCCAGCGCACAGAGCCGTCAAGAAACTATTCCTCCCTGTCTGTTGATGTAACACAGGGCAGTGGTATTGTCCGTAAGCAGAGCAACAACCTTCCCCGCCACCATGGGGCGGAAGGATCGAAGAGCAAAATGAACTGCCAGCAGTTCCAGGTAATTTATATGGCAGTGAATCAATTTCCAAGGCCAAGGGCCCCCCACACAAAGAGCGTCCATGTGGGCCCCCCAACCCCATAAAGACGCATCTGTTGTGATCACTGTTGGTACAGGAGTTCCCTGACAAATGTTGTCCTTTGATTTCCACCACTGCAGTGTTTGAAGCATCACAGGTGGAATTACAAACCTCTTTTGAGGTGAGTCCCGTAACGGGCAAAACTGATGAAGAAACCAAAGCTGTAGGTCTCTCATCTTCAGCTTCGCAAAAAACAGCACGCTTGTAGTCGCCGCCATCAGCCCCAGCATCCGCTGCAGCTGCTGCGCCGTGCCCCACTTTCGACTTTGCAGAAGTTCGACAAGGTTGATAATGTCAATCGCTCTCTGCTGAGGCAGAAACACGCGATGAAGGTTCGTATCCAGCAAAGCCCCTATGAACTGAACTGTCCTTGATGGAGAAAGGTGTGATTTCTCCAAACTGACCTGCAGACCCAAGGTGTCGAGAAAACAAAGAGTGATGGCAATGTGGGATGACAAACTCTATTTCGACTGCACCACAAGGAGCCAGTCATCGATGTATGGAAAGACGACTATCCCTTGAAGCCGGAGATGGGCAGCCACAACGCTCTTCATCTTCGTGAACACCCGAGGTGCGATGGACAGAAGAGCCTTGAACTGGAAGTGCTGAGAGCCTACTGCAAACCGATGGAAACGTCTGAACACAGGATGGATGCTGATGTGGAAGTATGCATCCTTGAGGTCCAGCATTGCCATCCAATCCCCTTGGTTTATGAGGGGCAGAATTGTTTGCAGAGTGGACATTCTGAACTTCTGGTACAAAATAAATTTGTTCAGATTCCAAAGATCCATGATTGGTCTTAGACCCCCATCCTGCTTGGGAACCAGGAAGTAAAGAGAGTAGAAGCCTACCGTCCTGGCCTCCATAGGGATCCTCTCTATGGCTTATTTCTGTAAGAGGTTGCTCACCTCCTCCAGCAGAGGTGGGAAGGGGGAGTGGAAATTACCACAGATTGGTTTGGAATCTGAGCAAAATCTATTTTGTAGCCTTCTGCTACGATGGAAAGCACCCACCTGTCCGTAGTGATGGACTCCCAGGCCGACAGGAATGGGCGGAGGTGGATAGATGAAGTGGAAGAGGGGACAGTGACGCGTGCTTCCAGAAAGTCAAAGGCCCTGCTTTTGAGGGCAAGTGTCCTTGGACTTGCCGGTGGTCTGTGAAGCATAACGGTTTCTGTTGTTCCCCCTATATGGGGACCTACTCTCAGGTTGAGCAGAGCGAGGTCTCCACTGCTGTTCTGGGGAGAACTTTTGGTACGGCTTCTTTGCCCAAGGCTTGTGCCACTGTTTCTGTCTTGCAGCTCTGGAAGATGCCGGTACGCCCAGGTTCCTGGAAGTTTTTATACTTTTATCCATTTCCTGGAGCACATTGTCGGTGGTAGAGCTGAACAGGCCTTCGCCCTCGAAGGGCAGATCTTCAACGAAGGCCCTGGTGTGTCTTGCTGGAGAGCCGTAGATCTGAGCCAGGAGTGGCGGCGGAGGCAGACAGCAGAAGTAATGGTCCTTGCTGAAACGTCGACCATGTGCTTTGCTGCAGCCAGTTGTTGTTTGGCTACAGCAAAGTCTTCCTTCTGCAACTTCTTTGCAGCCGACCTCTTTTCCTCACTCAGGGAAGACAGGAGGGGGGTTAGTTGTTCCCATACTGAGTACTGATATCTAGCCATGCACGTGGCATAGTTAGATACCTTTACTTCCAGTACCCCAGCAGAGTAGAACTTCCTCCCGAAGTTATCCAGCTTCTTTCCTTCCTTGTCTGGTGGAGAGGAGTGCGTCTTGCGGGCCTTCAACGAGGAGGAAACGACCACCGAATTTGGCTTTGGGTGTGTAAAGAGGAACTCAGCCCCAGACTCATAAACACGGTACATATGGTCCAACCTTCTCGATGACACAGGTGTAGAAGCAGGCTTCGCCCAAGGCTCCTTCACTGCCTGTAGGATGACCTTCGTCACCGGCAGGGCAACCTCTGTAGACGTATCCCATTGCATAATGTCGAACACGTTATCGTCTACAACGGGTTGCAGTTATATCACTGGAAGCGAGAGGGAGAGTGCCATCGTCTTCACCAGGTCCCCGTACAACTTCAGATCCTCCGATGGTGAGATGGGAAGATCCTCAGCCGTATGAGGCACTGGGGGAGGTTACAAAGCCTGGTCGGAATCGTCGGTACCGACCTCGAAGTCCGACGATGAAGACTCTCTGTGTAGAGAACGTTCTGAGAGCACTGGAGTAGACTCTCTGATGGGTGACCGGATCGACACCAACGACCAAGGTTGGACTTCCTCCACCACCACGCTGTGTCTGTCAGGCGGGACAGAGATCTATGCTGAAGGACGCCGTCTAGAATGTTGAGACAGCCTGGACATGTGGGATGCCTCGGACTGCTGGTCCCAGTCTGCGAACTCGCGAGGAGGGTACCATTGGTACGGTGGGTAGGGATAAGCTTAAAGAGGCCATTGGCGCTGCTCCCATGGTGGAAGCGGTGGGAAGCGACGAGCTACTGTAGTCGCTTCCAGCTCTCTCCGGCCTCTCGCCTGATCCATCGGTGCCGAAGGCTCCATCGGCGCTGACACTTCCACTTCCGAGACCGAGTCGCTCTCACTGCAACGCCTGGACCCTGAAGAGTGGGAGCGCTGAGTCAGGTCGATCTCGGGCTGCGATGCCAATAGGCGCAGCTGTGAAGCACTGCCTCTCGACACCGAAGGGCTACGACGCGGGGATGCCAAGATCTTCCTCGATGGAGCTGTCAATGTCGAAGCATCATGCGAAGGCGAAGGGGTGCGGGATGGTCTCTTCTTCCGCTTCTCCTTCGATTTCACCTTCTTTGGCACGGATGATCGGGTTCCCAAGTCATCCTGACGCCTCTTGGCTGGAGTGTCCACTGACCCTTCAGAAGGCCGTTTTGTGGAACGCCCGTGCTCCACCGGCATCTTGGTCCTGATCGGCGAAGTCTCAGCCGGTGACCATTGGGGCCGCAGCCTCACCCATCAGTACCAACGGGCCCGATGCAATCTTTTGAGGGTGAAGTGCCGACTCGACCAAAGCCACTGAAAGCCTCGCTGCTCCTTTCTTACGAGTTTGTTTGGAGAAACTCAGTTTGCGCAAGAATCGACGCGATGTCCCTCGCCCAGACAGAGGAGACAGAGGGAATGGCTGTCGAGGGGGGGGGCAATCTTCTTCCCACAGGAGCGGCACCTCTTAAACCCCCCCCCCCCAATGTCTTTCCATAGATGCCCAGGAAAAAAAAAACCCACCCAGGAAAGTCTCTGAGAGGAAAAACACGGGGGAAAACCCGAGCCCCGAAGGGCAAGTCCAACAAACTTTTTTTTAAACAACACTATCTAACAACTAACTAACTAACTACACTAAGAAAATAATTAATAGGCTATATACAACAGGCAAAAAAGCAATCCAAGATTACTTTACCGACCGGGGACATGAAAGGAGATCTTCTCAGCGCAGCAGTCAGAAAGGAACTGGAGGGATCCTGATGCTGGCGCCGGCGAGCATGCACACTGGGATGCCTGCGCATGCCCGTTGGTGCCGAGCACGAAAAAATCCCGGGCTTTTTAAGGTACTGATTTGGGGATCGGCGCAGGCGCTCTATCCCATGAGTGTGAAGCACAGAGACCATGAAGAAGATCTAATAGGTTGCCAAAAGAGCTGCTTTCATGAGGTTCCATGATAAAGTGTTTTATAAATTAACAAGTGGGAGCCTGCAAGGACTTGCGGGAGGCACCTCACTTTCCTCTTTCCCACTATTTCCTCTTTCCTTTTCCTGAAAGCCCCCATAGTCTCTGCTTCCTTCCTTGCCAACCTCCATGTGAGGGTTGGAGATCTCCTGGAATCAGCAGATCTCTTAGCTACAGAGATCCGTTCCCCTCATGATTGCCAGATGGAGGTTGGGGAATCCCTGGAGATTTGTGGGTGGATCCTTGGGAGGTTGACATTTGGGGAGGGAAGCAACCTCAGCCAGGTACAATGCCATAGAGTCCACCCTCCAAGGCAGCCATTTTCTCCAGGGGAACTTATGTGGACGTTGGGAAGCCTAGTTCTCCTGAAGGAAATGGCTGCTTTGGAGGGTGGACTCTGTGGCATCGTACCTGGCTGAGGTTCATCCACTCCTCAAACCCCACCCTCCCCAGGTTCACCCTCCCCCAGATTTCTAGGAATTTCCCAAACTCTTTCCCTCCTCTTGGCAGTCCCCATATCAGATCCTCGCTTCATTCTCTCCTTCTCAGCCATTCACCAACCCACCTTTCATCTGCCTCCCATCTCCAGCTATATTTATTCTATTTACTTCATTTATACCCCGTCTTTCTCCACAGTGGGGACCAAAGCAGCTTATATTATTCTCTCTTCCTCCTTTTATTGTTAATCCCCTTCCCGCTACCTCTTGGAATGGTGGAAGTAAACAAGAACTTGGTTCAGGGGAGGGGCTTTGCTGCCATACTCAAGAGCTACACCTCCCTCATGGGCTTTCTCTGTGGTACCCCCAGTTCTGTGGAATGGCCTACCTGGGTGGGTATGGAGGGTGCCTTTACTGGCTATATTTAGGAAGGTATGTGAGACAGCTCTATTTCAGAGGTCATTGGCGGGGACAGTGGATGATCTTAACAGATTTAGTAGCTGTGTGTTTTGAAATCTGTGAATTATTTTTATCTGTTAATGGACTTCTCTGTTTTGCGTTCTGCAACTTTAAGTTACACTGTTAACTGCCTTGAGTTCAAGGAAATATGGCGGGATATAAATATTTAAATAAACAAATAAAACTAGCAAGCCAGGTGGTAAAGTAGGGTAAAAATCTCTCACTGGACAAATATATTTTCTTTGTGAGGGATTTCTTTTGTCTGAAAAAAAAAGTTTAATCATGTAAACTCTTGGGTTGTGATGTGGTGTTATATAGAAAGATCTGCTGTGTAAGTGTGACATTTTGGTTCTAGTATCTGCCCATATCCAGAGAGTTCCTTCTTGTTCCTTGAAAGACATGGACCAATTTCACACTAGACCTTTTATCCTGGTTTAGCCCTGCCCCCAAGCTGACAATCTACAGTAAACTCATAGAATCATAGAGTTGGTTTCTCTGATTCTAGTGTAGAATGTCCGTTTGGGACAGGGCTAAACCAGGATTAAAGGTCTAGTGCGAAATTGGTCATATTCTCTGATCACATTAGGCATTCACACACATATATCCTTAGTTTTATGGGGAATTACCACTCAAATGGATGCCACAGAGCTCATGAAAAAAGAAATAACGAAGCTGGAATTCCAACAATCAGCTGTGGGGCTGGACCGAACTTTTCCACCAAAAAGCCATCATGGGGGTGCAATCTGTGCCCCTCAAAGCTTGGAAAGTGTATGAAATTATTATTAACAGCTGTGTAGGATAGTCTTATAATTGTGTGCTTTGCTCATCCTATGCTTCTAGCATAAAACAGAGTGAAGTCAAAACTGCCCAAGAAATAACAGTTCTTCCTAAATACATGTAAATTAAGAAAAAAGATGACAAAAAAAAAATCAACAACCAACCCTGCCGACATCAAGGTGAGAATATAAAAATGGAAGGCATGAGAGTCCTTGTTTAAGAACATAAGGCTTGTTGGTCCACCTCTGGTTTTAGCAAGATATGATTCTCCCACATGGATAAATACTGCCATTACTTACAGCACTAAAGCTGTCCAGAAATTGCTATAGGAGAAGTACTCTGTAGTATTTAACAGCATTTTGCTTATCTAGAGTGGATAAGAGCTAATGAGTATTTGCTATAATTCCTACCCCTAAATGTTAATGTTAGCCTGCAGTCAGTACATTAGGTTTTATTTACCTGTGCTGGATCTCTGCTCTCTGTCCATTTAATGTTCTCTGTCCTTTTAAAAGGGCCATTAAAGTGGTACCTTTGTCAGGACAAAACCTTCTGAATCTGAAGGAGGAGATGGTATATTTTGCAAACGACTATTTTGGGATTTGTCCAGCATGGGGGTTAAAGAAAGGCAGCATGTTACTTGGAAAGCCAACCTATGACTACAATGTACAAGCAATGGTCTCATTGCCAAAGCAACAAAATGCTTGTTTTTGTAATATTCTGGTAGGCAATGAATTACTGGGGAGGCTCAGTGGAAAAGCATCTGCTTTGGATGAAGAAGGTCTCAGGTTCAATTCCTGGCATCTCCAACGACAACAATGATCAGGTGGCAAGTGATGTGACATAATTTTGCAATTCTAATTATACAGGGTTACATTTATCTGCTTGGAACAGAACAAAGGAAGTAATTAACATGTGGAATTAACTGCTTTAGGAAATGGTAGTGTCCAGGGGTCATTTTGTAGAAAAACAGGTGGTGGAGCTCATCCAGGGATTGTTATGCAGCTGCACCTACCATTCAATGGGCAAGGAGGTGGAACTCTCAGAAGGAGAAGGTGGAACTCTCAGAAAGGTTCAGGAGCTGCACTCCTGTGAGCTCCCACTGAATCCAAGGCCTGGTAGTGTCTACAAGCACAGAAAGTTTCAAGTAGGGATTGGATACATTCATGAAGCAGAAGTCCATGAGTGGCTATTCGCCACAAGGTGTAAATGGAACACTCTGCCTGGGGCATTCCTGGTGCCTGGGAGGCAACAATGGGAGAGGTTCTGGAGTTCTGGCCCCACTGGTGGATCTTGAGAGTCATGGAGTAAAAGGACAGGTCCTCTTGTGGATCAAAAACTGGCTGAGTAATAGGAAGCAGAGAGTGAGTATAAATGGGCAGTCTTCTCAGTGGAGGATGGTAAGCAGTGGGGTGCCGCAGGGTCCCATGCTCTTTAACTTGTTCATAAATGATTTAGAGTTGGGAGTGAGCAGTGAAGTGGCCAAGTTTGCGGATGACACTAAATTGTTCAGGGTGTTGAGAACCAGAGAGGATTGTGAGGAACTCCAAAGGGATCTGTTGAGGCTGGGTGAGTGGGTGTCAACGTGGCAGATGCGGTTCAATGTGGCCAAGTGCAAAGTAATGCACATTGGGGCCAAGAATCCCAGCTACAAATACAAGTTGATGGGGTGTGAACTGGCAGAGACTGACCAAGAGAGAGATCTTGGGGTCATGGTAGATAACTCACTGAAAATGTCAAGACAGTGTGCGTTTGCAATAAAAAAGGCCAACGCCATGCTGGGAATTATTAGGAAGGGAATTGAAAACAAATCAGCCAGTATCATAATGCCCCTGTATAAATCGATGGTGCGGTCTCATTTGGAGTACTGTGTACAGTTCTGGTCGCCGCACCTCAAAAAGGATATTATAGCATTGGAGAAAGTCCAGAAAAGGGCAACTAGAATGATTAAAGAGCTGGAGCACTTTCCCTATGAAGAAAGGTTGAAACGCTTGGGACTCTTTAGCTTGGAGAAACGTCGACTGCGGGGTGACATGATAGAGGTTTACAAGATAATGCATGGGATGGAGAAAGTAGAGAAAGAAGTACTTTTCTCCCTTTCTCACAATACAAGAACTTGTGGGCATTCGATGAAATTGCTGAGCAGAAAGGTTAAAACGGATAAAAGGAAGTACTTCTTCACCCACAGGGTGATTAACATGTGGAATTCACTGCCACAGGAGGTGGTGGTGGCCACAAGCATGGCCACCTTCAAGAGGGGTTTAGATAAAAATATGGAGCAGAGGTCCATCAGTGGCTATTAGCCACAGAGTGTGTGTATATATAAAATTTTTGCCACTGTGTGACAGAGTGTTGGACTGGATGGGCCGTTGGCCTGATCCAGCGTGGCTTCTCTTATGTCCTCATGTTCCTGGTGGCACCTGGTTTTTGCCCACTGTGTGGCATGGAGTGTTGGACTGAATGGGCCATTGAGCTAATCCAACGTGGCTTCTTTTATGTGCTTATCTAGTTTGCAAATTCCACTGTGTATGTTGCGGTGTTTAAATGTGGAATTCGAGGTATCTTGTCCAATGTAAGTGAACAAAATATGATACAAATTACTCCCAAATAAGCCAGTTTCTGTAAAAAGTTCTTCTTTCCCTGTATATCCTATGCAATGTCCCCTCTAATTTGTGGAGTCTTGTGAGGAACTGGCATTAACGCTACCTACTTAGTGAGGCATTAAAGCTGTGAGCTACTGCATAAATTAGTGTGCTCTGGGGTCATCCTTCCTGAGCTAAGACAAAAATGTGTGAGCTGGGGGGTGAAAAATCTGTGAGCTAGCTCACATTAACTCATCTTAGAGGGAACACTGATCCTAAGTTATTATATAGGAATACAAAACTTCATTACACAATCTCTAACCCTAATATATTAAAATATATTATTTGGCGTGGAGGAGAAAGTCTTGGGAGACCACTGTTCTCCCCTGTCCCAAACTACTGACCAGCAATGTTCCCTCTAAGTTGCAGAGTCTTGTGAGCAAAAATTCTACTTTGTGAGCTACTGGTATTAAAGTTGTGAGCTCCTGCATAAATTATTGAGCTCTGGGCCATTTTTCCTGAGCTAAGACAAAATGTGTGAGCTGGAGGCTAAAAGTCTGTGAGCTAGCTCATGCTTAACTCAGCTTAGAGAGAACACTGCCGACCAGAATCTGTGACTATGGCTACACGCACATCATTCTAGCTGGTGGATCAGGCAGGAGAAGTGAATATGCAGCAATTATTTGCATGTATGATTTGCCTTTTTCGATAGAGCGAGATGTGTAGAACCTGTTGTTGTCGCTTTGCTCTTAACCTACTGGGCCAACATAGCATACTTAAAGTGGATAGGTGCCATTTTTCTTTCACTGTGACGTCATGCAAAAGTTGTAACCAGGTACATTTCCTGTTAGGGAGAAACTTTTGTTGGAAAATGGCAGCTAGGTTATTTTCACAGAAGTTATTTCTGGTTGCCTACCATCTAATGAGGTCTCCTGTTTTGCCGTGAACAGCTATCCATGTATGCCCGAATGCATGCAACCTCTCCATCCCAATGTTGATAAAAGCACCGTAGATCCACCAGCTCAAACACTTTTAAATTATATAACGACTGGGTGTATTTGTTTTAATATGACCAGACACATCTGAACTACAGTGCAATTTCTAACCTTCCGTTCAATGTGCGTATTTTAATAATTGAAGGAAAAGGAAAAACAAGGAATTAAAAAAAAAGACGAAGGCAAACAAACGGAGGGTGATTCATGCAATCTTTGAGACAATGGCCATCAGGAGAGACAAATAAAAAGAACCATCTTGCGGCAGATGGAATGGATCTTACACAAACGGTAACCCTTATTCAAAACACTTACTAGGAAGTAACTAATTAAGGGTGAAATCAATTTTTTTTTTGTATTCCCTTCATATATCTCATTTAAGATGCAGAGAAAAGAGAACTTATTTACTATCTAACCAATACAATTCTGCCTTGGGAGTCTCGGCTTTTTAAGCATGGGAAAGCATTTCAGTTGAAACCCAAGGCATATTCAGAGATTCAGAAAGGGAAGGGATCATAATTATGGAATTTCTAAGGGAGGCAATTTTGTCAGCTGTAGGCATTTATTTTTCCCCTCCAGCAATTTTTCACCTGGCACAATTATGTATAATCAAGGTGCTGACAAACTTTTACGTACTTTTAGTACGAAGCTGTTTTATTCTATTTGCTCCTAGCCAAGATTATCTTCGGGGTGAACAAGAGCTTCTGAAACAGGCCACAAAACAGGAGAACAGGGAGTTGGAGCTAGAATAATAAGCACTTAATTGGGTGTTTACTTAGACTGACCTCGAGCAAAGTTTGAATGTAAAATACTTTCAAGTGCCAGTTTGTTACAATGAAGAACCTACAGCTCATCTTATCGAGGGCACAAAAGTGATTTGACATCTATAGTTCCAGAACCATTGGTGTTTTATTTATTTATTTTCAAGAAACGTCAAGAACCTCTCCATCCCATAGTTCTAGGACAAATGCAGATTTTTGTTTTAAGGTGAATAAATCTGGTTTCAACACTTTTTTTTAACCAAAAGGATGAATCCTCCATTGGGCAACAAATGACCAGTATCCCTTGGATTTTGATCACTCAGTTTGGACATTTGATAATTAAACCAAGGCAGTCTATTTCCTGCTGCCTAGTGAACTTGGCTGCCATTTTGTTTTGTTTTGATTTGTATAAACAGTATGAAAGCACTTCCAGGAAACAAAATAGAGTGAGAGAACTAATTACTTACAATCATTGAACCTGAATTGCTAAAGCACTGCATTCCGGTAACTTCTATTAGAAAACAAATAAAAGGAGGAAAGGAAAAACAAAAGGGGGAAAAAAAAATCTGAGTCAAACATATTAGAGTATTAAGTCATTGGTAATTATAATAACTTTTGCTCCTCCGTATGTCACTGCGCTTGTTTTCTATTCCAACATCAATTAATTGCCCAGAAGTTCTGTATAATCTCGCTTAATTAGTCATATTTAAATTCCTGGATAAAATAAATACATTTCTCACTACCTGCATTCCTTCTGACTTTATCAGAAGTAGGTTTGCCATTTGGGGAGGAGCCTGGCGGGGTTTCGGGAGGGACCTCATTATGGTTCAGTGCCACAGAGCCCCCCCTCCAAATAATCCATTTTCTCAAGGGGAACTGAGATCTGTCATCTGGAGAAAAGCTGTAAAAGCAGGAAATCTCCAGGTCCCATTTGAAAAGGAAGAGTTGGTTTTTTACCCCACCCTTCACTACTCAAAGGAGTCTCAGAGTGGCTTATAGCTACCCTCCCTTCCTCTTCCCACAACAGACACTCTTGTAAGGTAGGTGGGGCTGAGAGAGCTGTGACTGACCCAAGGTCACCCAGTTGCCTTAACATGGAGGAGTGGGGAATCAAACTTGGTTCTCCCAGATCAGAGTCCACCACTCTTAACCACTACACCAAACTGGTTGTCTTGAAGGTTGGCAACCCCTAATCAGAGGGAGAATGAAAAGACAGACAGAGGTCCTTTTCTATGACCAACTGCCAATGGGTCTCTCCTCACAAAACAACATTCACCAGTGGCCATTCCATTTGGCTGCAACACATGAAAGAACCATGTCCATTCTGTCGGTCAACCTGAGGCCAAATAATATTTGGTTCCTGTTCTTTCAGACTGTTTCATTAGTGACGTTAGACGGAGACAGACACAGCAAAATCTTTTCCATTGGCTTATCTTGGATCAGCTACCACTTGGTTGCTCCCTTCCGTGCTCCACACTGACAATGGACACTTTACCTGGTCAGTATCTAACGTGGTATAAATTATGTAAAAGTAGCCGTCTGATTGGGCTTGGCTTCACTCTTCACTTCCTATTCCCCTCCCCATTGGTGCCATGTCTGTTAGACAAGTTGCTTTAAATGGTAAACCACCTTGAATATGTGGTGGCAGAAAGCTGGTGTATAAACAGAGCAGATAAATAAAAACAGGGACAACATTTGTTCAGCAAAGTAGCAACCGACCATTCTGGATTTGCCATTACTGTATGAAGAAAAATTTATGACCCAATTCAAAAGACTTGTTGCGATAGTAAGTGCTTAGAAATGCTATCACTGACTGCTGTGGCAGCCCAGTGCCACAAACTGTGGTTTCAGTCAACAAAACAGTATGGCAAGTATCTCAGATGGGTGTGACACAGCTGCCTTCTCCTGACTTCACCATTCACTTTTATGCATTTCTGGGAAGCTCAGAGTGGCTCATCTAGGGATTCTAGTAGCCTCCCACTCACATCCTAATCAAGTCAACTTCTGGTCTGAGCAATGCTATAAAGAGTGCTGCATGCCATTTGCTAAGAGGAAAAAATCCATTCTGTATAATAAACTTATCTTATTCAAAAGATAGTCCCACCATGTTATTTACTGTTGTTTCTGCTATGTAATATTAGTTTCGTTACCTATCTTAGATGAATACCTTCCACAATGAATACAGTGAATTCTACTCTTCCCAAAAGACCTAGAATGCTGCATAAAAATTTCAACTGATGAATTATAATTTTAACTGATGCATTTTTTATGATTTTAAACAAAATACATAACATTAAGCCATAAAGAAAACAGAAAAAGAAAGAAAAAAGGTGGGAAAAGAGGGGAATATATCTCGATTTTCATCTACAACTGGTACAACTCAATTCTCTATTCACTCTATTGGTACATTTTAAAAAACAACCCTGTCTTTTTATAATCCACTTCTCATCCTCTTATTCTTCAAAACCATAAATCATCATTTCACTTTTTTCAGTTTCATGAAAGACGTCCATAAGGAGTTTCCAGTCACCTATCAATGTGATTAATGTCTTTTCTCTAATCAAAGAAGTAAGTTTAGCCATCTCTGCAAGTTCCATAATCTTCACTATCCATTCTTCTATGAGAGCCAATTTGGTGTAGTGGTTAAGTGTGCGGACTCTTATCTGGGAGAACTGGGTTTGATTCCCCACTCCTCCACTTGCAGCTGCTGGAATGGCTTTGGGTCAGCTATATCTCTGGCAGGGGTTGTCCTTGAAAGGGCAGCTGCTGTTAGAGCTCTCTCAGCCTCACCCACCTCACAGGGTGTCCATTGGGGGGGGGGAGGTAAAGGAGATTGTGACCTCTCTGAGATTCAGGGTATAGGGCAAGATATAAATCCAATATCTACTATTGCAGGTATTAATGAAGATTTCCATTTCTCCTAATACAGTTTCCCAAGCACTGTGCAGTTAGCTCTTAGCTAGGGTGGCCAGACCGTCCCGGTCTCCCTGGACATTCCCGGTTCTGGCCACCCAATCCCGGCTCCCGGGCTGCCTATACCGGGACCATTAAAGGTCCCGGTTTAGCCAGCCCCGGAGCCGGTGGGCCGCGGGCGCCGGCGGGGAAGGCGGGGAGTGAGGGAGGGAGCGTCCCTGCGCCTGCGCAGGGCCCCTGCGCACGCGCAGGGACGCTCCCTCCCTCACTCCCCGCCTTCCCCGCCCGCGCGCGGGGCCGGCAGCGGTGGGGGAGGCCTCTCCGCGGCCTCCGCTGGTCGCTGGGGGCCTTCCAGAGTGTCTGGAAGGCCCCCAGCGACCAGCGGAGGCCGCGGGGAGGCCGCGGAGCACCCGGCGCTGGTCCGGGAAGGCCTTCCAGAGCCTCTGGAAGGCCTTCCCGGGCCAGCGCCGGCCAGCGAAGGCCTCCCCGCGGCCTCCGCTGGTCGCTGGGGGCCTTCCAGAGTGTCTGGAAGGCCCCCAGCGACCAGCGGAGGCCGCGGGGAGGCCGCGGAGCACCCGGCGCTGGTCCGGGAAGGCCTTCCAGAGCCTCTGGAAGGCCTTCCCGGGCCAGCGCCGGCCAGCGAAGGCCTCCCCGCGGCCTCCGCTGGTCGCTGGGGGCCTTCCAGAGTGTCTGGAAGGCCCCCAGCGACCAGCGGAGGCCGCGGGGAGGCCGCGGAGCACCCGGCGCTGGTCCGGGAAGGCCTTCCAGAGCCTCTGGAAGGCCTTCCCGGACCAGCGCCGGCCAGCGAAGGCCTCCCCGCGGCCTCCGCTGGTCGCTGGGGGCCTTCCAGAGTGTCTGGAAGGCCCCCAGCGACCAGCGGAGGCCGCGGGGAGGCCGCGGAGCACCCGGCGCTGGTCCGGGAAGGCCTTCCAGAGCCTCTGGAAGGCCTTCCCGGGCCAGCGCCGGCCAGCGAAGGCCTCCCCGCGGCCTCCGCTGGTCGCTGGGGGCCTTCCAGAGTGTCTGGAAGGCCCCCAGCGACCAGCGGAGGCCGCGGGGAGGCCGCGGAGCACCCGGCGCTGGTCCGGGAAGGCCTTCCAGAGCCTCTGGAAGGCCTTCCCGGACCAGCGCCGGCCAGCGAAGGCCTCCCCGCGGCCTCCGCTGGTCGCTGGGGGCCTTCCAGAGTGTCTGGAAGGCCCCCAGCGACCAGCGGAGGCCGCGGGGAGGCCGCGGAGCACCCGGCGCTGGTCCGGGAAGGCCTTCCAGAGCCTCTGGAAGGCCTTCCCGGGCCAGCGCCGGCCAGCGAAGGCCTTCCCGCGGTCTCCGCTGGTCGCTGGGGGCCTTCCAGACACTCTGGAAGGCCCCCAGCGACCAGCGGAGGCCGCAGGGAGGCCGCGGAGCACCCGGCGCTGGTCCGGGAAGGCCTTCCAGAGGCTCTGGAAGGCCTTCCCGGGCCAGCGCCGGCCAGCGAAGGCCTCCCCGCGGCCTCCGCTGGTCGCTGGGGGCCTTCCAGAGTGTCTGGAAGGCCCCCAGCGACCAGCGGAGGCCGCGGGGAGGTCGCGGAGCACCCGGCGCTGGTCCGGGAAGGCCTTCCAGAGCCTCTGGAAGGCCTTCCCGGGCCAGCGCCGGCCAGCGAAGGCCTCCCCGCGGCCTCCGCTGGTCGCTGGGGGCCTTCCAGAGTGTCTGGAAGGCCCCCAGCGACCAGCGGAGGCCGCGGGGAGGCCGCGGAGCACCCGGCGCTGGTCCGGGAAGGCCTTCCAGAGCCTCTGGAAGGCCTTCCCGGGCCAGCGCCGGCCAGCGAAGGCCTCCCCGCGGCCTCCGCTGGTCGCTGGGGGCCTTCCAGAGTGTCTGGAAGGCCCCCAGCGACCAGCGGAGGCCGCGGGGAGGCCGCGGAGCACCCGGCGCTGGTCCGGGAAGGCCTTCCAGAGCCTCTGGAAGGCCTTCCCGGACCAGCGCCGGCCAACGAAGGCCTCCCCGCGGCCTCCGCTGGTCGCTGGGGGCCTTCCAGAGTGTCTGGAAGGCCCCCAGCGACCAGCGGAGGCCGCGGGGAGGCCGCGGAGCACCCGGCGCTGGTCCGGGAAGGCCTTCCAGAGCCTCTGGAAGGCCTTCCCGGGCCAGCGCCGGCCAAGGAAGGCCTCTCCGACGCCTCCCTGGCCTCGCCGCCGCCGCTGCTGGACTCGCCGCCGCCGCCCGACCCGCCGCCGCCGCCCGACTCGCCGCCGACCGCCACCGCAGGTAAGGGGGCCGAAAGCGGGGGGGGGGCGGCCTTCCTTTCTTCCCTCCCTCCCTCTTTCCTTTCTTCCTCCCTTCCTTCCCTCCCTTCCTTCCCTCCCTCCCTTCCCTTCCTTCCTTCCCTCCCTCCCTCCTCCCTTCCTTCCTTTCTTTCTTTCACTTCCGGATCTCGACCTGTGTTATTAGTGACAGGCTGCTTCGGCAGGCTGCTGCGCCGGCCCCCTGGGTCCCACGACGATGGGACCAATGCCACAGGGAGGGGCTCGAAACACTCTATAACCCCTCAAAAGAACAGCAGTCTAGCTTGCTTCCCCCGAGCCCTGCCGCCATAAGCCTCAAGGGGGCTCATTTTGCGGCATCTCCCGGCAGGAGGGTGGCACCCGCACGGGACACATATCAAATGAAAGAGGGGGCGCAGGGCTATCAGAAACAGCCGGCGGAGGGAGTCGGGAGCCCACCCCACTGGGGGATCCACACCCCGAAAGTGATGAAGGTGGCGCAGATAGAGCCAACAGAGCCAACAGGACAAAATAAATAGGCTGCATTATGCAGCACAGTTGAGAAAGTGCCTTATCCCATATACTGATGAAGTATATACAGGATTTGAGAACAAAATTGTTTCCGGCGGTGATATTTGGGGGATTTTTGGGGACGTCACAGGAAGTGCTGTGAAGTCACTTCCTGTTTCCGGCAGTGGCATTTGGGGGAAATGATGCCATTTGGGGGAAATGATGTCACAGGAAGTGATGTCACTTCCTGCTTCCGGCAGGTGGCGCGGGGGAAATGATGTCACAGGAAGTGATGTCACTTCCCGTTTCCGGCAGGTGGCGCGGGGGAAATGATGTCACAGGAAGTGATGTCACTTCCTGTTTCCGGCGGTGGTATGACGTCGCCGGAAGTGACGTCGCCGGAAGTGACGTCACTTCCTGTTTCCGGCGGCGGCGCGCGCTTCGCGCGCACGCACTCCTGCCTTCCCCCCCCCAAGGTGTCCCTGGCTGGCCTTCAGACATTATGGCCACCCTACTCTTAGCTGTAAGGGACTGGGAGTTAGCTCCTACAAGTTCATTCTGCTAAGAGTAGCTAGCCCCTTTGGTACAAAGTACCTTCTCCGACACAAAAGCCTCTTGTGCTGGAGAAAGGTGCAAGCATTAGCTAAACGAATCCACAGGATCCATCTCTATGAGTTCAAGTTTCTCTGTCAGTGTTCACTCTTATGGCATGGCAAATGTAGCTTTACAAAGTATTTTCAGAGGGCGGCCATGCTGGCCAGCAATTAAAGAACTACGTTCAAATCCAGCAGCACCTTATAGACCAATGAGAGTTCAGTGTTAAAGTTTTTGAGAGTCGAAGCTCTGACAAAGGGAGTCTGGACTCCTGAAAGCTTGAAAATCTTGTTGCTTCCCCACCAATGTTCCCTCTAAGCCATGAAGTCTTGTGAGCAAAAATTCTACTTTGTGAGCTACTGGCAATAAAGTTGTGAGCTGCTGCATAAATTAGTTTGCTCTGGGGCTATTTTTCCTGAGATAAGACAAAAATGTGTGAGCTGGAAGTCAAAAATCTGTGAGTTAGCTCACACAAACTCAGCTTAGAGGAACACTGTTCCCCCCACATAACTTCTGTTGTGGCATGGAAGCCTGCCGCTAAAAAAAAAAGGCCAAAATTCCAGTGGGCAGGCTGAAACCTTTAGGCATGGCTCAAATAGGTCTGGATTCCCAGCCAGTAATGCTGCAATTATGATGATGATATTGGATTTATATCCCGCCTTCCACTCCGAATCTGTCTCAGAGCGGCTCACGATCTCCTTTCCCTTCCTCCCCCACAAGAGACACCCTGTGAGGTGGGTGGAGCTGAGAGGACCCCCACAGCAGCTGCCTTTTCAAGGACAACCTCTGCCAGAGCTATGGCTGACCCAAGGCCATTCCAGCAGGTGCAAGTGGAGGAGTGGGGAATCAAACCTGGTTCTCCCAGATAAGAGTCCACACACTTAACCACTACACCAAACTGGCTCTCTCAAACTGGATTTAAGTGAAACAAAGGTCCATGAATTGCATATCTTTGGGAGCCAAAATTCTTCCATTAACTAAGACACATGTAAAGGCAGGGGCGTCTTTATCTATATAATTTAGATTTATATACCACCCTTCTTTGAGTTCACAGAGCTCAGGGCCATTAACAATAGAAGACTATACGAATTGCTGGGACTTATTTAGTTAGTACTATGAGGGAGGGGAAACCTGCAAGGACACATTTTTCCCACAATAAATTGTGGCTTGTGTCCCTTTATGCGGTGCTGTAAGCCCCTCGGGTTATGAGGTGAGCTGAATTAACTTATACCACCATAAACTTGCAATTCACTAGTTAAAACTAGCAGTTTCAGAAACAAACTGGATGGCCACCCTAATGCGCTTGCAACTGCAGATGCTGCCTATGTGAATCGTGCTTCATTTGTTTCGATGGAATGCACATTTAGATGTATGTCTTACCCTCCCCCTTCTTTTGCATTCAAATCACTGCCAACTTATGGTGACCCCACAGGGTTTTCAAAGCAAGAGATGTTCAGAGGTGGCTTGCCATTGCCTGCCTCTGCATAGCAACCCTGGACTTTCTTGGGGAGAGAGATTAAGATTAGGATAATATAGGTGGGGGGAGAAGACAGCTCGGTATTGGTGGAGGACATACCGGGCACAGGCGGATGTCTGATTTGGGGATCCCAGTGCTCATGGGGAGGGGAAGGTACGATGGTGGGAGCAGACGGAATGATAAGGGAAGGAGGCGGAGACAAAACAGTGCTCGGCCCCCTCCCAGCCTGCGTCCCATCCCGACAGTGACAGGTAGTGGGGCCAAGAGGAATAGCCTGTCTCCGTCATTGGTGTTATGTAATGCCAGGTCCATAAACAATAAGACCTCAATCCTTAGGGAATTCCTGCTTAAGCAGGATATGGACCTGGCTTGCGTGACTGAGACCTGGGTGCAAGATGGGGAGACAGTAGCTCTCTCCCAGATGACACCCCTGGGTTATTCGGTCTTACGGACAAATCACGGACAAACGGGTGGGAGATAGGGGTGGCGCTACTCATACGGGAGGATTACTCCTTCAGGGCTCTCCCAGCCCCAACAATCAATGGTTTAGAATGTGCTGGTTTGGCGTGGGATGTGGGGGAGGGGTTGGCGATTTGGCTGGTGTACCGTCCGCCTAACGCACTGGCCAATGCCTTACCATCCCTGATGGAGGCCGTGGCAAGCTGGGCGTTGGAGTTCCCAAGGCTTATGGTCTTGGGTGATTTCAATGTCCATGCAGATGACATGGCCTCCAACCGGGCGATGGATCTAGTGTCTTCCATGGCGACACTGGGACTCTCCCAACTTGTTACCACTCCCACGCACCAGACCGGGCACATGTTAGATTTGATCTTTGCGTCCGGGATTATGGTGGATGACATCGCTGTGGAAGCGGTGCCATGATCGGATCACCTAGCCCTCAAGGCCCGTGTGGGTGCGCCGCCCCAACCCTGTATGGGCAGCGAGCCTATTTTGGCTCGCCCACGGAGTCTGATGGACCCTGAACGGTTCCAAATGGCTCTGCGGGATCCCTGGCCCCCTAGCGATTCCCTTGATGACCTGGTAGAGGCTTGGCATGACAGGCTGTCCAGGGCCATCAACGAGATCGCACCTCGGTGTCCTCTGCGTCCCCGTAATAGGCTGGCTCCATGGTACACCTTGGAGTTACGGCAGCTGGAACAGGGACTCAGACAACTAGAGAGGCGGTGGTGGCATACTTGTGACGAAGCGACGAGAACATCCTACAGAACGTTTATGAAGTCTTATGAGATGGCAGTCAAGGCCGCAAAGAAAGACTACTTTGCGGCTAGGATTGCGTCTGCAAATTCGCGCCCGGCACAATTATTTAAGATAATTGAGAATTTGACAACTCTGCCTCAAGGCAGACCAAATGTGAGGGAATTAGAAATAGGCTGTGAGGCTTTTGTGAATTTTTTTGCAGACAAAATCTCATTGCTCCACCAGGACTTTCCCACCACGTTGGATACAGTACAAGAACTCAAGGCTCCGTGCCTGTCTTGATTTTGTCTTGGACCACTTTGACACACTTAGCCTGGGGGAGGTCGATGGAATTCTCTCTACTGTGCGCCCTACAACTTGCGATCTTGACCCATGCCCCTCCTGGCTAATTAAATCTTGCCAGAGGGAGCTTAGATATCCTGTACGGGATATCATAAATAGATCCCTCTTGGAAGGGCAATTTCCAACATCCTTGAAAGAGGCTATGGTTTGCCCTCTCTTAAAAAAAAGTACAGCAGATCCGGCCGCATTGGCGAATTACTGACCGGTCTCGAACTTACCATTCTTAGGTAAAGTTATTGAGAGGGCAGTGGCGTCACAGTTGCAAAGTTTTCAGGATAACACTTCCACCTTAGATTCCCACCAGTCCGGCTTCCGTCCAGGTCATGGAACGGAGACAGTGCTGGTTGCCTTGGTAGATGACTTCCAGCGGCAATTGGATCGAGGCGGCGTGGTGGTGCTGATGTTGTTTGATCTGTCGGCTGCGTTCGACACGGTCGACCATCGGCTACTGACCCGCCGGCTCGCCGACACAGGGATTGGCCTTACAGTGGCTTTCCTCCTTCCTTGACGGATGGGACAAAGGGTGGCAATTGGGGGAGAGCTGTCCCAGAGGCACTCATTAGTGTGTGGGGTGCCACAAGGTACAGTTCTCTCTCCGATGTTATTTAACATCTACATGTGCCCCCTTGCCCAGATTGCTCGGAGGTTTGGGCTTGGGTGCCACCAATATGCAGATGACACCCAGCTCTATCTACTAATGGACGGCTGGCCTGACTGCATCCCGGAAAACCTGGACCTAGCATTGCAGGCCGTGGCAGGTTGGCTCAGGCTGAGTGGGTTGAAGTTGAATACAACGAAGACAGAGGGCCTTTGCTTGGGCCGCGGTGCCCCGGGAAGGGAAATTCCTCTCCCGGTTTTTGACGGTGTGTCGCTGAAAGTGGCCCATAGGGTCAAGAGCTTGGGGGTTCTTCTGGAGCCTTCATTATCAATGGAGGCACAGATAGTGGCCACTGCTAAGTCCGCGTTTTTCATCTTCGATGGGCGAAGCAGTTGGCCCCCTTCCTTGGGCGCCGGGACCTAGCAACGGTGATCCATGCAACTGGACTACTGTAACGCCCTCTACATGGGGCTGCCCTTGTGCCAAACCCGGCGGCTGCAGCTAGTGCAGAACGCGGCAGCTAGGCTGTTGTTGGGACTCCCAAGATGGGAGCACATACGGCCGGGGCTGCGCGGACTGCACTCGCTGCCAGTGGTGTACCGAATTAGTTACAAAGTGCTGGTTATTACCTTTAAAGCCCTATATGGCCGAGGACCTGCCTACTTGAGGGACCGTCTCTCCCCATACGAACCCCAGAGAGCGCTGAGGTCAGCTGGAAAGAACCAGCTGAATATCCCTGGGCCAAGGGAGGCCAGATTGAAGACTACTCGGGATCGGGCCTTCTCCATTGCAGCTCCACTATAGTGGAACCAACTCCCGGAGGAGGTGCAGGCCCTGCGGTGTCTAGACCAATTCTGCAGGGCCTGCAAGACCTACCTCTTTAAAATAGCCTTCACTTAATACCGAGCCAAGAAAGATTCTCTGGATATGTTTTAGCCACTGAATTTTATAAAAGATCTGAGTCATAGCACCATAACATTAATTTTAATACAAGTTGATTTAATGATGGTTTTATATTTTGGTGGCTTTATTATATATTGTAGTTATTGTGAATTATGGTTTTATTGTACATTGTATTTATATGTTGTGAGCCGCCCTGACCCCGCCCTGAGCTGCCTCGGTGGGGAGGACGGGATATAAATAAAAGGTATTATTATTATTATTATTATTATTAGTCTTCCATTCAAATACTAACTAGGGTCAGCCCCAGGGCCGGATTAACAAATAGGCTAAGTATGCCTTTAGGGGCTCCGGGCCAGTTTGCCTTTCTCCGCCTCTCCCCTGCAGCTTTGTCAAAGGGGCTTTTGAGAAGGTGCTTGCAGGAGATAATTGTGAGGGCTCCCAAGATTTTGACTGCCTAGGGGCCTCCACAGGGTTTAATCCAGCACTGATCAGCCCTACTTAGCTTTCTAGATCTGAAAAGATCAGGGTAGCCCGGTTATCCGGGTCAGGGTACATCTGAACAGACATTCCTTTTATTCTGCGTATCTTTAAATGGCGAAGAAACCTTCTCCTTTGTAGGTCAAAAGATCCTATATGAAGGGGGATAAATTTTGGCTTGGAGACAGGCCCATAGCCAGAAAATGTTGGGTGGAGGGGCTCGAGAGATTAAAATTTATTTGATTTATATCCTGCCCTACCCCACCAAAGCGGGGTGGGGGGGCATGGAGCTTGGCTGCTTTTTCCCTCCAGCAGTCAGTTTGCCCAGCCCCAGCTCTCTCTCCTACTCTCTTTCTCACTGTTGCTTTCTCTCTCACACTGTCGCTCTCCCCCTTGCTGTTGCTGTCACTCTCTTGCTCTCCAACAGAAAGGCCCCACAGAGGGAAGGGAGGTTTGAATAGGGCAGCCTGGCCCCTCCTGCCCTCCCCCCTGTAACTATGGGCCTGCTTATACCCTCTTCAGACCCTCTATTTCCAACTCTATCCTTCATTTAAATTATGAGGAGCTCTCATCACACTTTGCAAATAGCTCACCTTTTGTCCCATAAACTAAGAGGAGTTTTTTTTTTGGGGGGGGGGGGACAAGGTTTCCTTTCAGTACCATCATTCACATGGATAGCAATAAGTGCTAGATCTGAGAGAGTTTTAGAAAATGACAATTGTTTGCTTCATGCATTCAGGTACGTTCATTCACATGAGTAAAAAGCACGACAGATTTGGCACCTACATCCGCGTGGCTCTTCCTTCTGAATGGCTGTGGGCAGGAGAGAGGCAGTGTGTGTTGTTGCTGTTCTTGAATGTGCAGTTGATTATTTTAATTGATTGAGTGTGACTTTGGTAAACCATTTTTGATTGAATGGATGAGGAGGGTTTCCTATAAACAAATAATTTGTTAAACAGCAGAGACGCGTTTCTGTTCTGGGCTTTTCAGCTTTGATAGGCATCCCCTTCAATTATTCAGTATTTGGATTTTGTTCCCAGTTGCTGCTGGGCTGTGTCAATTTTGCAGTGGTTCAAGTCACACTGCTATTTTGTGTGTGTGTGTGTGTGTGTGTGTGTGTGTAAAGGAAGATACATTTTCACGTGACCAGGCAAGGAAGCTTTCTGCAAGCTGATGCCCACACCTCATTTCTTAAAATAATACACATAAAGTTCACAAATGACTAATGTGGCTAGGCAAGGACAGTAAAGATTTATGTAGCTTGTAATTAGAAAATTCACAAAAAATTACAGTGGATTGTAGCAGATTTTTGTCCTGTCTGCTGGTTCCAAACTCTTTCAAAGAACAGAAGCCAAATTTATGTCACTTTAAAAAAATTAGGTTTATATGTTATTGATTTATTCTGATATGTGCACGCACACACACAAGAATGTAAGAAGAGCCATATTGGATCAGATTAATGGTCCATCTAGTCCAGCCTCCTGTCTCACACAGTCGCCAACCAGCTCCTCTGGAGGGCCAACAAGAGGGCAGAGAGGCTGAGGCCTTCCCTTGATGCTGCCTTCTGGATCTGGGATTCAGAGGATTAGGGCCTCAGAATGCGGAGGTTCCCCTCAGTCACCAGGGCTAGTAGCCATTGATAGAAAATTGTTTGCTTTGTGCATTCAGGTACGTTCGTTCACATGAGTAAAAAGCACTAATTTATCTAATCCCTATCTAAAGTTGTTTGTTCCTTTGGCTGTCACTACATCCTCTGGCAGCGAATTCCACATTTTAATCTCTGTGTAGAGTTTCCTTTTGTCCATCCTGAACTCACTGTCCATAAATTTCATATGATGCCCTCAAGTCCTTGTATTTTGGGAGAGGGAGAAAAAGTTCTCTTTGTTAACTCTCTTCACCACACACTATGGGCGTTTTCGCACTCACCTTCAAGTGGTGCGACCACCCTCCTCACGCCGGCGGATCTGCAGGGATTTCGCACCAGAAGCGCCGGCGCACCCAAAAGAGCCGGCGACTTCCGTCGCGAAACCAGCTCAAACATTTTCCTGCTTCTTGGCGGTTTCCGTTTGAGCTGGTTTCGCGACGGAAGTCGCCGGCTCTTTTGGGTGCGCCGGCGCTTCTGGTGCGAAATCCCTGCAGATCCGCCGGCGTGAGGAGGGTGGTCGCACCACTTGAAGGTCAGTGCGAAAACGCCCATTGTTTTATAACCCTCTGTTATGTCCCCCTTAGTCACCTCTTTTCTAAACTGAAAAGTTCCAGTCTCTTCAACCTTTCCTCCTAGGGAAGGTGCTCCAACCCCTAATTGTCTTGGTTGCCACACACATCCACACAGCCACCACAGATCACCCAGTGGTTCGGTACACAAGCTATCTCCAAGTTGAAATGCATCAAGAACTCTCCCCTTCTTTCATTGAAGGAAAAATGGATCAAGGCTTTTAGCGGGCTGGAACGCCTTCATCAATTTCATTGCTAGTTCCCCAGTTGCCAGGTGCTGAACACTGACTCTTCCAAATGAATACAGTATATTAACACTGACCGAGACCACTGAAAGCCTTAGTCAGTTTCATGTGCCGTACACTCCGGGGTTGCAGTCATTTGAAGGTGTACAGCTTGAAGCTCAGAAACTTGAAATTGACAAAGGCTGGATTTGTACATTTTCCAAGAAGATGAAACTGAAACAAAACAAAAATAGGGAAGGAAAGTATCCTGGCTGTGAAAACAAAGGCCAAAGGTTGGGATGGAGACAGATGTACATGCACAAAAGTGACATATACAACCTAACTTGTGTTGCTTGGTTCCCCAAAATGTAATAGGTGGCTATGAGCAACAGGATCTTTTCAGTTGTGGAACCCAACTGTAGAAATCTTTCCTCACACATTTGCCTAGTCTTTTGAATTGTCTGCATCAGGTCAGCACCAATCTTTTCTGCAGGGATTTTATTCTTTAGTTATTGTGTGCATCTTTTCACATTATGCTTGCCTCTTAAATTTACCTCATTAAAAGGTAAATTTAAAATGGCAGGAGTGGCCAAACTTACTTAAGAGCCACATAGAATAAACAGCAGAAATTTGAGAGGTGCAAGACATGAATACTACACATGCCTTTCTTAAAACTCTTAATACTTTCTTTGCAGAAAGATAAAACACATTTGTATGCACTTGACAACACAACCATGCTAGAAAAAAGACTTAAAAAGACAGCAACACTGGAAATAAGATGAGCAAAAGGAAAGCTAGGGAATTATTTTTTGGCATCAGTGGGAGAAGGAAACACACATGTACCACATAAATGATTGACCATCACTTGCATCATTATACATCTCTCTTTACCTTGACACCAAGGTTAGTAAAGACAACTCCTACAAGAGCTTTGAAACTAAGGGGGAACCCTACACTGCCCTCTTTAATTCCATCCCTTCTTCCAGTGGCTCCCTCAGCCCTTGTGCTCTTTCCCTGCTCCAGGTCTCTGGGCAACCACTGCAGTAGAGGAGAAGAGCTTGCAAGCCTGCCTATTTCCCCCTCCTTCCCCACTTCACACAGGGTGGGAATATTTATCTCCATATGGGTCAGACCTAGGAGGCTGACTGAGGTCCTGATGCTAAGCACACTTGAGAGTAAACCTGAATTAAGTTCCTCCTTGACCTGAGAGAGCAACAAAACATGTGTGAAAGAGCCTCTTGTGGCTACCAAGCCACAGTTTGGCCAGCCCTACAGTGAGTGATAAAATAATGCCCATTGTTTGCATCACTGAATGGTGCGGCTCTCATGCCGGCTTGTAGCACAGTTTGGACAGTTTCCTGGATGATGCAGTGGGTGATCTAGGTCCTCTCATGCTGGCTTGTAGCAAGGTTAGTAAAGACAACTCCTACAAGAGCTTTGAAACTAAGGGGGAACCCTACACTGCCCTCTTTAATTCCATCCCTTCTTCCAGTGGCTCCCTCAGCCCTTGTGCTCTTTCCCTGCTCCAGGTCTCTGGGCAACCACTGCAGTAGAGGAGAAGAGCTTGCAAGCCTGCCTATTTCCCCCTCCTTCCCCACTTCATACAGCGTGGGAATATCCACCTCCTTACTGAGGTCCTGATGCTAAGCACACTTACTTGAGAGTCAGCCTGAATTAAGTTCCTCGACCTCTGGGAACCACACAGCATGTGTGAAAGAGCTGCATGCGGCTCCCGAGCCACAATTTGGCCAGCCCTACAGTGCGTGATCTAACAATGCCCATTGTTTTCATCACTGAACTGTGTGGCCCCATCATGCTGGCTTGTGGCACAGGGAGGGCAGCTCAGCTTGACATCCAGTTTGCTTGATGATGCAATGGGTGACATAATAAGGTCCATTGTTTGCATCACTGAACAATGTGGCCCTCGCATGCTGGCTTGTAGCACAGTGAGGGCTGTTGGGCTTGACATCCAGTTTGCTGCACAATGCAGCGGGACTAGTCCAACCCCCTGCTCAATGTAGGATCAACCTATGGCAGGTGTGGCCTACTTCCCCCTCCTTCCACAATTCGCACATGGTGAAAATATTCGCCTACGTATGGGTCAGACCTAGGAGACTGACTGAGGTCCCGATGCTAAGCAAGCTTACCTGAGAGTCAGCCTGCATTAAGTTCCTCCTTGACCTCTGGGAGCCACACAATATGTGTGAAAGAGCCACATGTGGTTCCTGATGCACAGCTTGGCCACACCTGGACTTCTTATACTACTTGCGTCGAATGCTTGTAAGTGTTCTTGTCTTTCTTATATATAAAGTTGCAAATAGTCGAGTAAGATCTTTTTCATTGGCATACAGATTGCTGTCAATAGTTTTCTAAGGTCTTTTCCACTTGTTATTTTAATGTTGTAATTATTTAGATTTGTATTTTTAAGGAAGCAATCTAAAGTAGGTCTACTAAGAAGTAAACCCCATTATAGTCAAAGAGGCTTACTCCCAGGAAATGTTCATAGGATTGTAGTGTAAATCTGTTTATTAAACTATCACTTTTTATATATTTTACTTAACTGTATTTGCTAAGGACAGGATAGAAAAGGTTAAAAGAGAGAGATAGATAAATAATTACAGGTTTTTCTAAGACTGTAGTTCCTGATTTTGTGGAGAAGTTGTTCGAACAGCTATATATGCTCTGAACTTTCTGATATCTCATTCAACCGTCTATGAACCCAGTGCTGATGGATATCCATACTGGCTTTGACTTTGAAAATAGTTATCTCTGCCTCTGAGAAATTATGGAGAGTGAGAACTAGTGAACTAGGACATCATTGCATAACCATTGTTGTGGAGATGCTCTGGTACTGGGGCAAAAACTCTATGGCGGAAGCCGTTTTTACCATAAAGTGTTTGCTCAAATACCAGAGCATTGCTGCAATGCTGATGAAGCGATGGCATCACTACCATTGCACAATGGAAGTGACATCAGTGCATTGTTGGTGAGGAGGCCTAGGCCTCCTGCCACTCCTGTTGAGTCTCCTCTGCTGATTGCCAGATGAGAGTAAGGCAATCATAATTTTTTGCAATTCTATTATTTTTGGTTTGAATTGATTTAAAAACAATATTGTCAGCCATCTCTCTACTGGCTATAATTTGTAGAGAGTTTATATCCATTTTATAGATAAGGAACTGAAGCCACACCAAACTGATTCTCCAATGAAGGTAGATTCAGGTGGGCAACCATGTTGGTCTAAAACAGCAGAGTGACGTTTGAGACTTAAAGGTGCCCAGTGGACTCGAACTTTGACTTTCCATTGTTATTCTAGTAACCCATTTCTAGACCAAAGTATCAACCTATTTCTTCTTGAAGCACCTTTGCTTTAGCCCCATGCTGGTGGAATGAGCTCCCTGAGGAGGTTAGGGTCCTGCGAGAGCTCACACAGTTCTGCAGGGCCTGCAAGACGGTGCTCTTCCACCAGGCATTTCTTAATTAAGATCACAGGCTACAACAGACTCCGAAACATCTGGACCACCTCTAGCAGGAACCTAAGATCTGTCTTTCTATAGAACATCTGGTTGGAACAACAGAATAGAAAAAATTTAGAAGAAGAAGACGACTGCAGATTTATACCCCACCCTTCTCTCTGAATCAGAGACTCAAAGTGGCTTACAATCTCCTATATCTTCTTCCCTATAGCTTTTTATGTTTTTATGTCTTAATGTAATTTTATATTTCATGTATTTACATGAACATGGAAGCTGCCCTGAGCCTGCTTTCATGGGGAGGGCGGATTAGATTAGATAGATTAGATAATTTTATTTGTATCCCGCCCTCCCCGCCGAAGCAGGCTCAGGGCGGCTAACAATATCATACAAATTTTGATTATACAAAGAAAGCAAAAGACACAAAATTACATTTAAGCATTAAATCAAATCAAGGGCGGGATATAAATCAAATCAAATCAAATAAATATATATATATATATATATATATATATATATATATATATATATATATATATATATATATAAATAAATAAAATAAACAGTAACCCTTTTAAACGTTTGCCTTTAGAAGCAATGTGTTCATTTAGTCAAAGCATCTCTGCCTCTTCAGCTACCCGCTTTCTTTCTGCCTATCTATTATCCACTGAAAAACAAACGATGATCAGCTTTCTATTGTTGTAATTCCATTTGACACCAAAGACTGTGGCCCAATGACTATAATTTGCACCTTAATCCAGTAAATCATCTCTGAGAGGCCCACGGGACAACGGCAGACATCGAGTCAGTCCCTGTCGCACCATAAGGGTTCTACATGCAAATGAAGTAAAGAGCATTCCTAGTATGTTTCCTTTAGGTTACAAATATGATTAGTACAGTTCATAAACATTTGGTTTGACTTTACATTATCCTTAGTTAATTCATTCAAGTAGCCCCACAAGAAATCTTTTTGAAGGCACTTTTAATGCGATAACAGAAATTCCTCAAGCCTCTCCCCACAATCAAATAATTCTCACAGGCTCAAACACAAAATTGGTGGCCATATAAATGGTGAGTCTGAAGCAGGGGTGGAATTCTAGCAGGAGCTTCTTTGCATATTAGGCCACACACCCCTGATGTAGCCAATCCTCCAAGAGCTTACAGCAGACCCTGCAATAAGACTCTGTAAGCCAGTTTGGTGTAGTGGTTAAGTGCATGGATTCTTATCTGTGAGAACCGGGTTTGATTCCCCACTCCTCCACTTGCACCTGATGGAAAGGCCTTGGGTCAGCCAGAGCTCTTGAAAGGACAGGTGCTGTGAGAGCTCTCTCAGCCCCACCCACCTCACAGGGTGTCTGTTGTGTGTGTGGGGGGGGGAAGGAGATTGTGAGACGCTCTGAGACTCTGAAATTCAAAGTGGAGTGTGGGATATAAATCCAATATCTTTATCTTCTTCTCTTGGAGGATTGGCTACACCAGGGGTGTGTGGCCTAATATGCAAAGGGCTCTTATTCTTACAGGGCTCTTATTCCAGGGTTTACTGTATGCTCTTGGAGGACTGGCGATGTCCCAGAAAATCTGGACCAGGCGCTGCAAGCCGTGGCAGGATGGCTCAGGCAGAGTGGGTTGAAGCTGAATCCAACGAAGACAAAGGTCCTGTGCCTGGGTCGTGGCAGTCTAGGAAGGGAAATTCCCCAACTGGTCTTTGATGGTGTGCTACTGAAAACTGCGCAGGGTCAAAAGCCTGGGGGTGCTACTGGAGCCTTCCTTGTCAATGGAGGCCCAGATAGCAGCCACTGCTAAATCCGCCCTTTTTCATCTGAGACGGGAGGGACAGTTGGCTCCCTTCCTGGAGCGCGAAGACCTGGCAACAGTGATCCACCATGCAATGGTCACCTCGAGATTAGACTACTGTAATGCCCTCTACATGGGGCTGCCCCTGTGCCAAACCTGGAAACTGCAGCTAGTGCAGAAAGCAGCGGCCAGACTGTTAATGGGACTCCCTAAGTGGGAGCACATACAGCCTGGGCTGCGGGAACTGCAATGGCTGCCAATTGTGTACCGGATTCGTTACAAGGTGCTGGCTATTACCTTTAAAGCCCTATATGGCCAAGGACCTGTCTACCTTAGGGACCGCCTCTCTCCATATGTTCCCCAGAGAGTGCTTCGATCTAGCTCGCAAAACCTGCTGACAATCCCTGGGCCGAAGGAGGTCAAATTGAAAACAACAGGAGAGAGGGCCTTCTCGGTTACAGCACCCTGCTGGTGGAACCAGCTACCAGAAGAGGTACGGGCCTTGCGGGACCTTAACAAGTTTCGCCGGGCCTGTAAGACCATCCTCTTCCAGCTGGCTTTTTAATGTGGAAGTATTATATCATCACTATGGAAGCTATGTGGTATTGGTAGCACCAAATTAATCTGTGTTTTCAATTGTTTTACTGATGTTTTAATGCTTAACTAATGTAATAATTTAAATTGGGGTATTTTGTTTCTTATTATCTACTATTGTAATGTTGTATTTATGTTATATTATGTGAGCCACCCTGAGCCTGCTTCGGTGGGAAGGGCGGGATATAAATTAAAAATTATTATTATTATATTGGGCCACACAACCCGGACGTAGCCAATCCTTCTGGAGCTTATAGTGAGCCCTGTAAACTCTTGGAAGATTGGCTACATTAGGGGTATGCAGCCTGACATGCAAAGGAGTTCCTGGTAAAAAAAAAAAAAAAGCCCTGGCAATATCCCTGCTTCATGTCATGTGTCAAACAAGTGACCATTATGTTCTTGAATTCCGTTCAGGCCTATATGGCCGAGGACCTGCCTACCTGAGGGACCGTCTCTCCCCATATGAGCCCCAAAGAGCACTGAGGTCGGCAGGGAAGAACACGCTGACTATCCCTGGGCCAAAGGAGGCGAAATTACAGAGTACACGGGCACGGGCCTTCTCTGTTATAGCCCCGTGCCTTTGGAATCAACTTCCGGAGGAGGTACGGGCCCTGCGGAGTTTGGACCAATTCCGCAGGGCCTGTAAGACCATCCTTTTCAAGCAGGCGTTTGTAGAAGTTGATAGGATGGCTGTTTAATTACCAACGATTTATCTAGTGACCCCTGCCATAATACAAGTGTACAGATAACATCAGGAAGATCACCGCCGTTTAAACTATGGAATGATCCAGACATTTGGAACTGGTTTTAGATTGTTGTTTTAAATCAATGTATAACTTAAATGTTGTTTTAAATTACCTTATATTGTATATTTTATATTGTATAATTTTATCGAACTGTTGTCAGCCGCCCTGAGCCTGCCTAGGCGGGGAGGGCGGGATATAAATAAAATTTATTATTATTATTCATATGTTGTCAGAATCAAGCTGTTTGTTTTTTAATGTATGTTTTGTTGTTAATGTGTCCAGTATCAATGAAGTTCGAATTCTTGAAAGGACATGGGGTCAAACCTAGCTTAGTGTAGAACAATAGGATAAAAATGCCTCTCAATGAAAGTGTGAGGGTTTGTTTGTTTGTCTTGCACTCACAAGAGCCCCATGGTGCCGAGTGTTATAGTACTGCAGTCCTAAGCTCTGCTCACGACCTGAGTTCGATCCCCGGTGGGTTCTCAGGTAGTCGGCTCCAGGTTGACTCAGCCTTCCATCCTTCTGAGGTGGGTAAAATGAGTCCCCATCTTGCTGGGGGGAAACTGTAGATGACTGGAGAAGGCAATGGCAAACCACCCCATCAAAAATCTGCCGTGAAAACATTGTGAAAGCAACATCACCCCAGAGTCGGAAACGACTGGTGCTTGCATAGGGGACCTTTCCTTTCCTTGAACTCACGATTTTATCAGAGGGAAATATGCCCAATGAACAAAGAGGGTAAATAAACAAGTAAAGCCATTAATTGTCTTATATACTGTTGTGCATTTGGGAGTAATTTCTAGACTAACTTTATGTATATAAATTGTCTATCCAGGACTTTTTTTGAGCAGGAATTCACAGGAATGCAGTTCTGGCTGGCTTGGTGTTGGGGTGTGTGGCCTGATAAGCAAATGAGTTCCTGCTGGGCTTTTTCTACCAAAAAAGCCCTGGATCTATCTATCTGTCTTATATACTACTAGTGAAGTCAGAATATCTTTGGATACTTACATTTGGTGACTGGAGCTGTGAATGGGCAAGATATGATCTTCTACAAACCTGAAAAGCTTTGCAAAAAAAATGTGAAATCTAAAAGAAATAAAATGAAATGCACTGGACAGCTTTAAAAATCTGAAAAATGACAAAAGGAAAGCCTGTAGCTTTAAGGAATGGATTTCCTCAGTGGATGTTTCTAGGCAACCACAGTATTCCTGGCTTCAGTTTCTGTGAGTAAAAAGGCAGGGGGAGGAGCAAGGCTGAGCCCTTTCTAGCCCTATTTTGGCCTTTGAGGGGAACTCACTTGGGCCAGGACTAGCTAGGGTTGCCATCTCCAGGTTAGAAATTTCCTGGAGATTCTGGAGTAGAGGCTGTACCCTGCTGATGTTGCTTTCCTCCCCAAACCTTAGCCTCCCAAGGCTCCGCCCCCAAATCTTCAGGGATGTCCCAGCCTTGATCTAGCATCCCTGAGGGGAACTGGTCTTGGAAGGACAGAAGGAACCCAGAAAAGGGGATGGAATATTGGGCCTTCCAGGTAATGGAAAGAGGAAATAGTGTGAGAGGGAGAAATGAGATGCCTCCTGAAGGTCTTTGCAGGTTCCCACATTTGTGTGTGTGTGTGTGTGTGTATCTCCTGTTGTTATACTTTGTTTTCAAGGCCAGTAGTTCTGCATTTTATTTCTCCCTGCACAGATGCAGGCTATTATACACCATTACCAGCAGCATCAGTAATGATGACATGAACATAATAGAAAAAAAATGTTCCTTTTATCATTACCGATTCACACTTTTATGTTTCTCAGCTAAGCAAAATAATATATATATTTTAAAAAAATCATCACATTATCAGGGTCTCTGAACAGATATCCCTTAGGTATTGTGGAAGATTTTTAAAAAACTTCTGTATTGTGAGCAACCCAAAAGTGATAGGAATAATAGTACAGAACAGGGATGATTGAAAATGTGCTCCTAGTACCTACAGTGTACCTCAGAAGCTGATCGAGGCTTGTCTTGAATGAGAAATTAAGTAATGGTTACATGGTTTGAGACCAGGGTACCTGAGCAACCATCTTCTCCCCCTGTGTTCCTGCCTGAGAAACAGGGCTTTTTTTGTAGCAGAAACTCCTTTGCATATTAGGCTACACCCCCTGATGTAGCTGATCCTCCAAGAGCTTACAGAGCTGCTGAGAAGTAGGATCACAGGGAAAGGCCCTCCTGACTGTCCCATTAATCAAAGACGCTTATCTGGTTGGCACATGAGAGGGGGTCTTTTTGGTGGCAGCCCCAAGATTATTGAACAAAGCTTCTGACCCCCACATTTTCTATCTGCAGGAGTCAGTTATTTAGGACCACGCTTGTCTGATTTAGTTTTATTGGCAGCCCTAATGGGAAATATTAAATTGTGATATTTTTGTGTTTTATATAATTTGTGTGTTGTTCTATTTACATTGTAAGCCACCTTGATTTCTGCAAGGTAGAAGGCAACCAACCAGTGTTTTAAATAAATATCGGGAAAAGAAAATAAGTCCACTCTGGCGACTCATGCCTTCTGATATGCAGCAGTAGCAGAGAGTTGGTCCATTTCATGGGTGAAAACAGACTTAACACACCTGGCCATGTCTTGTGTATAATGTGTGAATGTTATGTCCTGGATTGCCTCTCAAAATCAGTGCCGGATTTAACCCTGTGGAGGCCCCCAGGCAGTTGAAATCTTGGGGACCCCCTCACAAATTATCTCCGAGTCTGAGTGCCTGCCCCTCAGCCCTCACTGCACCCTGCAGGCATCTTCTTAAAATCCCCTTTGACTAAGCTGTGGGGAAGAAGCAGAGAGAGGCAAACTTGGCAACGACACCAGCAGCAGCCGCACCAGGCAAGTTGGGCAAAAAGCGGCTCAATTGCTGGCTGCACATGCTGGCTGGGAGGGCTACAAGCAGGGGAGAAACCAGGAGAGGGGCAACGGGGGGGGGGGAGCTGGCCTGGGCCCCTAAAGACATGGGCCCATAGGCTAGTGCCTACTTGACCTAATTGTTAATCTGGCTCTGCTCAAGATCTATGTGCAACGATTCCTCAAGATACAGATCTCTGTGGCTAGGGTATATGAAAGTCACTGCTGTAAGAGAGTTTTATTAGCCTGATGGTTGAGGTGAACAGAAGACAGGCTCCCTGTCAGTATGGTGCCCCCCCCCCCAAAAAAAAAGAGTAAAGAGCAACTTTCCCTCTCAACAGAGCAGTTTCAACAAGGGCAGCACTTCATCATTCACTTCAACAGGGAAAAGTCCTAGTGGGGACATGAAGGAGAGGGCCTCCCGGGCATCAAGGTTAAACCTGTTTCCTGTCCTTAATAAGATCCATCATTGAAAATAAAACCTACTCCAATGTGCATCATCCCTCTCCTGCATTATGTTTCTTCGGGCCCAGTTTTGACTAAGATGGCAAACCTGTATCTGAATGCAACAGACGATAATCAGTAAAAAAATCAATAACATCCAGGGTTTTTTTTTAGCAGGAACACACAGGAACACCATTCCAGCTGACTTGGTGTCAGGGGGTGTGGTCTAAGATGCAAATCAGTTCCTGTAGAAAAAGCCCTATGTGAAGCAATGGTGATGTCAGAGGTGTGGCCTAATATGCAAATGAGTTCCTACTGGGCTTTTTCTGCAAAAAAGCCCTGGTAATATCAAAGCAAAATCTGTGATCATAAAGCACTATTGAATTACCACTACTATTGCTACAATTGAATGAAAGTCTTCCAGAATGATATGAATTCTAACAATGTAATGAAGTGTACAATATTTTCCAACAATGTAATAAAGCATACAATATCAACATGAATATTCTCTTTCATCAGGGATAATTCCACTCAATTTCACCCAATACACGTCTGTGTGTATACAGGGGTCATTTCAATGGACAAGGAGATGGAACTCTCAGAAAGGTTCAGGAGCTGTGCTCCTGTGAGTTCCCACTGAATATGAGGTCTGTGTCTGTCGGTCTATCTATCTTATTAGTATATATTAGTAATTAGTATATATTAGTAATTCACTCTCTATCAATTATGCCAAATCTAAAGTAGTTGTCTTTTCAAATTGCTGGCGCCCACAGAGATGGTTTATTGGCAACTCAACAAGTTGAGCAAACAAAATTTTTTAAATACTTGGGGATCACTTTTAATCACAAGTGAAGCTGGGTTTCACATCGTAACAACACCATCAACTTGGCTAAATGTTCGGTTGCTCAAATTAAACAGTTTTTCTTTGCAAGGGGCAACCAATTAGTTCCAGCAGCAATTAAGGTGTTCAAAGCTAAAACGCTAGCCCAAATTCTCTATGGTATACCTATATAGATCTCAGCATTTACCAGGAAAGTGGAGGGCATTCAAGCCTCAATCTTTAGACAAATTCTTGGTATGCCAAAATGTGTGTCCTACTTTGCTCTCTGCTCTGAAGTGGGTCAGTCTTTGGTGGAGACAAAAGCCTGGATTGCAGTGTTTAAATTCTGGCTCAAAATTCACTTTAGAAGAGATCCTAACAGCCTTCTTGATTGTATGAAAAGAGACCCATATATTTCATCCAGTTGGGGATAGAGGTTGATGATTTTTTTTTTTTACTTCTGATGAGTCATATATCTTCAGATGTACTAAATTGAGACTGTTGGAGTTGGAGGAAACGAAACTACGGCCAACAGACCCTTATATTTGCTCCCCCGCTTCCTTAGGTCTTTATGCTTTCTGCGGCAAAATGCCCAATTATCTATCAGATTTAACCATTCCAAGTCATCGCAGGGCATTATGTTGGCTAGACTAAATGCGTTTCCCTCCAAAGTTTTACAAGGGAGATATCATCGAGTCCCTTTAGGCGACAGACTCTGTTCCTGTGGAGTAAATATACCCGACTCAATTCAGCATATATTGCTTGATTGTTCCTTTTATCATAATCTCCGTAAAATTTATTTTGCAAGCTTTCTTTCTCCCCAGATTTGTCTATTCTGCCACCCTGTTATTATTTATTGAATGATACTGAGGGGGAGGTTAGCGAGGCTGTGGCAAAATTTTTGGCTAACAGCCTTAAATTTAAATCTGACCATGTATGAATGCATCTGTAAGCTCGGTTTCATTTTGATTTTATCTCCAATGTTTAAATTTTTATATTCTGTGTATTTTTATGTGCAACTGTCATGCCATCAAAGGTTTGGTATGGTATGGTTATTAGTATATATAGTAAATATGTTGTTATTAGTAAATATGACTAAGTTCAGAAACAGGTTTATCATCTCAGGGAAAGTGAGGCTTTGGTCACATTGGTGTGTGATCAGGGCATAGACCTGAATTTCTGGGGGCGGGGGGAGGGAGCATGCAGCTGTAATCTGGTTCAAATCTACACTTATAAATATATATTAAATTATTTAAATATGAAATAATATTTCCCCAAAAAAATGCCAGGCCTCATTTTGGGCAGGAGCTCACAGGAGCTGAGCTCCAGAACCTCTAAAATTTATTGTACTCTTTCTTTCTTGCCCCCCCCCCCCAAAAAAAACTTGCTCCTGGGCTCCATTGTTCAAACTCCCTGTGAGAATTTTGCTGAACTCTACAATTGGACAAACTTTCTAATACTTTTTCCCACAAAAAAAATTGGGAAAATAATCAAAACATATGAAGCAGACATCCTGCCACTGTGGCTACATAGGAGAAAGTAGTTTAAAAACTATGATGGGAGTAAAGTTTTATTATGACAATTATAATTCAAAAAGTATTTTAAGGTAGGTGCTGAGCTGGTATAAGTTAGTACACCTTCCGGTGATGTCAGGGGTATGTGGCATATGCAAACAAGTTGTGCTAATGATGATGATGGTGATATTGGATTTATATCCCGCCCTCCACTCCAAGGAGTCTCAAAGCGGCTCACAATCTCCTTTATCTTCCTCCCCCACAACAGACACCCTGTGAGGTGGGTGGGGCTGGAGAGGGCTCTCACAGCAGCTGCCCTTTCAAGGACAACCTCTGCCAGAGCTATGGCTGACCCAAGGCCATGCTAGCAGGTGCAAGTGGAGGAGTGGGGAATCAAACACGGTTCTCCCAGATAAGAGTCCGCACACTTAACCACTACACCAAACTGGCTCTCCAACTGAGTTCCAACACCTCTTTTTTTACAAAATGATCCCTGAAACTGCCATCAGCAATCATGTGGCTTAAATATATATGTGTGTAATTCGTAATACTCTGAATTTCAGTCAAAGAAAGAGATGAAAGATTTCATAAACAGCTTTGCTGAAACCATCTGAGTTAAAAATTCATTAGAGTATGAAGGAAACACTTCCTCCCCCTCTCTTTTTTCCTCACAACTTGGGCCGAGTTGTAACCGGTCCAAGGTCACTTCATGACTAAGTGGGCATACAAACTCTGGTCTATCCAGTCTTAGGCCAACTCTCTAACAACTACACTAACTCACACTGGGATACTCAGTATGAATTTCCCAATGCATCTTATTATCCACAGGAAATACTGGCTTCTCAGTAAATTATGGTAGTGTTTGTTTGGTTTAAGACAGATCCAGGAAAGCAGAATTGTCTCACTTTTTATATTTGGTAAACCAGCTTTACCTCCCTCACCCTGTACAGATGCACGGAAAGAAAGAAAGAAAAAGGAAGGAAGGAAGGAAGGAAGGAAGGAAGGAAGGAAGAAAGAAAGAAAGAAAGAAAGAAAGAAAGAAAGAAAGAAAGAAAGAAAGAAAGAAAGAAAGAAAGAAAGAAAGAAAGAAAGAAAGAAAGAAAGAAAGAAAGAAAGAAAGAAGACACTATTCTCATGTCATCAATTTCTTCTCTAAAGCTGCAAGTCCCAGGATATCAAACTCAACTTCCAGTATATATTTTGTGTTTTGACTATTCACAAATTGAAAAATAGGGCCTTTAGACAGAACTTCCAAAGATCCCAAGGAAAAAAAAAATAAGGTAAGGCAGGGGAAGGGGAAGGGTGCTCCTGTGTGGTAATTCAATGTCCCAAAGAAAGAAGGCTGAGTTGGCAGACTCTGTATGAGGGGAGAGGACAAGACTGCACAGTTTAAGCCTCAGCAGCTTCATGATGCTGCCTGGCATATTCTGAGTCGCCCAATGGAGTTGTATAGATCTGTATTCTTAAAGACACAGTAGCATACAAGGTTACCGTGTCTTTAAGAATACGGATCTATACAACACCATTGTGCAACTGGGATTATTTTCGTTTGTTGCCAAATCAGTACTGAGTATCCTTAGTGTTCACCAAATATTACTGCCTGGCATATTCCGGCAGATCTTCACTGCAGCAGTAGACAGACACTCCTATTCAAATGATAAAAACCATTGTGAGAAAAGGTGGTGCTGAAAGAATATGCTAGAACTCTGAAGAGGAATGTAGGGCTTGTGGAACTTGTGGTCTATTCAGCTGAGTGCAGTGCACAAGGATTTGAGAAAATGCTCGTTTCCTTTTGCCTGCCTACACTTGTTGAAGTGAAGGAATTATCTTCCCAAGAGGCCACAATGGTTTGGCTGTAGAGGATTTTCAGTTTGCATGAGCCTGACTTGTGTCAGGGCTTTTTTTTTGTTTGTAGCAGGAACTCCTTTGCATATTAGGTCACCCCGCCTCCCGATGTAGCCAATCCTCCAAGAACTTACAGTAGGCCCTGTAATAACAGCCCTGTAAGCTCCAGGAGGATTGGCTACATCAGGGGTGTGTGGCCTCATATGCAAAGGAGTTCCTACTACCAAAAAAAAAAAAAAAGCCCTGGTGAGTGTTCAGTTTGCTGTCAACATGCAGGGACAGAGGGAAAAATGTGGAACGCGGGCAAAATATTCCAATTGTTTTCAGTGTTCAGTTTATCTTACCCGCCTCAAAGTTCTCTTCCCAATGAGGGAACAGTGGATGGGGTTTCAACAGCCTTTCCTCTCTGTGGCCTAACTGGGACAGGAGTTGGCGTCATTGCCTTTCTGAATATTATCTTGTACCTGTTTCTTTCTTTCTGCATGTGTTACCACCACATATGCTTTATGACTTTTAAGCACTATCGGGAGGCAGGGATTCTTAAGTGCAGTTATTAACCTAAGCCATACTTCATTGCAACCACTTCACAAATGGTTGTTTGTCAACCAACAAAATGTGAATTCCAAAAAGGTGAAAGAAATGCAACATAAATTAAATTGAATTCTTATGAAAGAGATGGAGATTAAACTGAGGTACGCTAGACAAAATTTTTGGAACATGCCAATAAGCCTGGAAGGTGGTTGGCTTATAGGATGAGAAAAGAGAAGGCCAAAAGAATAATTACGACATTGAAAGATGAGAGCAATAAAGAGAAAAGTCAAAAGCAAGAAATATGCCAAATTGTGGAGAAGTTTTATAAAAAATTATATGAAGAGAAGCAAGTTCAGAAAACAGAGTTAGAAGACTATATTAATCAAAATAATCTTAACAAATTCACAGAGGAACAACAAAAAAATTAAGTGAGCCAATAACAATAAGGGAACTTGGAGAGGCTATGGCATCTCAAAAGAATGGCAAAGCTCCTGGTCCAGATGGCTCACCTGCAGAATTCTATAACGTCTATGAAGACTCTTTGCTTTTACCATTCAAGCGTCTCATTGAAAAGATTCAAGAAGGTCAAGGGACGGTGGCTCAGTGGTAGAGCATCTGCTTGGGAAGCAGAAGGTCCCAGGTTCAATCCCTGGCATCTCCAAAAAAGGGTCCAGGCAAATAGGTATGAAAAACCTCAGCTTGAGACCCTGGAGAAACGCTGCCAGTCTGAGAAGACAATACTGACTTAGATGGACCAAGGGTCTGATTCAGTATAAGGCAGCTTCATATGTTCATATGTCAAATACCAGCTTCATGGCAAGAAGCCACAATATCTTTGATCCCAAAAGAAAATAGCGACTTGAAGGACATTAAAAATTATCGTCCAATTTCCCTTTTAAATGTGGATTATAAAAATTTTGCTGCAATATTGGCACAACGTCTGAAGAAAGTTTTACAATCTATAATACCCTATGATCAAGCAGGATTTCTTCCTAAAATATATTTGAAAGACAATGTCAGAACAGTTTGTAACAATTTGGAATATTATGAGAGACACCCAGAGAAACAACTGGCTTTAATTTGTTTAGATGCTGAGAAAGCTTTTGACAATGTTCGTTGATATTTTATGTTACAACAATTGAAAGGCATGGAGTGTGGTGAAAATTTCCTGAGAGTAGTAAAAGCAATATATTCTTCACAAAATGCAAGGGTGACAGTGAATGGTGAACTAACGGACATTATTAAAATTCAAAAAGGTACAAGACAAGGCTATCTATTGTCACCTTTACTTTTCATCTTATCTTTAGAGATGCTGAACAACAAACAAGGGAAGATCCAAATATAAAGGGACCTGTGATAAAAGATGTACAATATAAACTCAGAGCTTTTGCAGATGATTTAGTCTTTATGTTAGAACAACCGATGGATTCAATTGACTGTCTTACAAATAAAATCAAACAATTTGGCCAATATGCAGGATTAAAGATTAATTATTATAAAACAAATTTTTTGACAAAAAATATGACGATGGAACAAATTCAATCCTTCCAGCTGAAATCAGGATTTTTGTATGAAAAAAAAATTAAATCTAGGCGTTATTTCAAATAAATGCAGCAGTTTAAAATCTGACAATTATGATAATCTACTTAAAGATATTACAAAAGACTTGGAAAAATTGCATGATTTAAACTTATCCTTAATGGGAAGAATAGCTTTAATAAAGATGAATATCTTACTAAGATTATTATTTTTATTTCAAACTATTCCAATATTTTTAAATAGTGGATTTTTTCATGAACTGAACAGGATGGTTGCTAAATATGTCTGTCAAGGCAAAAAACCTAGAATCAAACTTAAAACATTGCAGGATTCTAAATTAAGAGCAGGCTTGGGTCTGCCTAGGCTTCCCAAACCTCCCGCTCTGGCGGGAGACTTCTGGGTTCGCAGCCTCATCTCCCGCTCTTCAAAACTCTGGAAGCGGGGGTGGGGGGTGGAGGGGGGGAGAACATACCTTTAGGCTTCATGTTGTAGAGCTCCTGAGCCATTTGCAAAATGTCTGCCCCTTTAAGGCTGGGCAGGAAGCAGAAAGGGCTTCTGAGAACGGCCCCTCCCTTTCTTTGCTTTCGTTTTCACAGGAAGTAGAGTTGTCCGGAGGAAGATCTGGTAAGTGTGTGTGTGTGTGAGAGGGAGGGGGCAGGGGATTCCCTAGTTTGGAGGCCCTCCCCCCCTTTAGAAAGCGTGGGGGGGAGGGAAATGTCTACTAGGCACTCTATTATTCCCTATGGAGAACGATTCCCATAGGGAATAATAGGAAATTGATCCGTGGGTATTGGGGGCTCTGGGGGGGCTATTTTTTGAGTTAGAGGCACCAAATTTTTAGTATAGCATCTAGTGCCTCTCCCCAAAATACCCCCCAAGTTTCAAAACGACTGGACCAGAGGGTCCAATTCTATGAGCCACAAAATATGGTGCCCCTATCCTTAATTATTTCCTATGGAAGAAAGGCATTTTAAAAGGTGTGCTGTCTCTTTAAATGTGATGGCAAGAACTCCCTTGGAGTTCAATTATGCTTGTCACATCCTTGTTCTTGGCTCCACCCCTAATGTCTCCTGGCTCTACCCTCAAAGTCTCCTGGCTTCAACCCCAAAGTCCCCAGATTTTTCTTTAATTGGACTTGGCAACCCTAGGTCTGCCAGATTGGCAGTTATATAATAAAGCATCTGCACTGTTATGTGTAAGAGACTGGATACTTCTGAATGACAAGAGACAACTGTTACTAGAAGGACATGACTTGACTATGGGATGGCATGCATATTTGTGGTATCAAAGACTTAAAGGCCACTCCTATTTTAAAAATCATTGGTTTAGAAAATCTTTGTATCATACTTGGTCATGGTTGAAGATGAGAATTTATCAAAAAATTCCAAGATGGGTCTCGCCAGTGGAAGCATTTACTCATCCAAACCTTTTAAAAATAAATCAGAATTATAGGTATGAAGACTTGTTGGGAAAAGACAATCAACTGAAAACCAAAGAAGAATTGGAAAACATGGATATCAAAATGAACTGGTAGTTGAGAACACAAGTTGAATCTAGATATGCCAAAGACAAGATGATAGGTTTCAATACAGAGCAATATGCATTTGATAAAATGTGGTTGGGCCCCCAAGAAAAGTTAATTTCCAAATTATATGCATACCTACTTCAAATGAAGACACAAGATGAAGTTGTAAAGGACTGTATGGTTCAATGGGCAAAATATTTTGGCTACAATATTGCATTAGAAGACTGGGAGAGACTGTGGAAACTTAATGTCAAATTAACTAGGTCAGTAACCTTCAAAGAAAATCTATATAAGATGGTATCTGATGCCACAGAAATTGTGTAAGATTTACACTAATATGTCCAACAAGTCTTGGAAATGTACTAAACAGATTGGTTCTTTTTTTCATATGTGGTGGACATGTGAGATTGTGAAAGACTATTGGAAAGTGGTTCACAAAACGCTACAGAAGATCATGAAGACACAGATTTATTTCAAACCAGAACTATTTTTATTGAATATATTTCCTGAGGACTATTCCAAAGAGATGAGACATTTGTTGGTGCAGTTTAATACAGCAGCTAGAATTCTTTTGGTGCAAAGATGGAAGTCTCAGGAAATTCCCACAAAAATGGACTTAGTGGGAAAGGTTCTAGAAACAGCAGAGTTGGATTTCTTATCCCAGTTGTTGACTGGGAAATCTAAAGAAGTCAGAAAATATGGGATTAAATTTTATGCCTGGTTAGATAATCAAGACTCTTTTAAGATTTTCTGATGTGAACTTATTTTTCCTTTCCCCCCCTGTATTTTATATTATAAATCTTGTCTTTATTGGAATTGTCAAAATTACTAGATAATTTTAACAAAAGGATACTATAAAATTTGAAAATCGGGGACAATCTATGCAAAGAAATTATTGTAGAGTTATGATTTTGAAGGTATTTTTATGTAAAATAATACTGGAATGTACTGTGTTTTCTATTTCCCAATCCCTTATCCCTGCTTCTTTTCTGAAACTAATAAAACTTTTTGAAACTGACAAATGGTTGTTTTTATGTTGTTGTTTTTTCGAGCTATGGTTTTAATTTTATGTGTTGTTGGTTTTCGATTGGTTTCAGTGGTTTTTAAGATGTGATTTTATTATGTATGTTCAGGGGTGGAATTCTAGCAGGAGCTTCTTTGCATATTAGGCCACACACCCCTGATGTACACCCCTGATGTACATGGAAGGCAATATAGAGAGAGTGAGAGGACAAAGGGAGAGAGGAGGACGAGAGGGCAGCTACCAAGTTGAGACAAAGAGAGGCATCCCACTCAAGAAGATAACACCTAGACAAAAAAGAGCCTAGTAAACTCTTGGAGGACTGGCTACATCAGGGGTGTGTGGCCTAATATGCAAAGGAGCTCCCGTAGAATTCCATCATCAGGTACATTTAAATTTGACCTAGATTTTGTAAAACAGACAAACCTCAGAGTTGGTGTTGAACACTGAATAACACAAAAAGGCAGCCTGAGCCTGTCATATACAAGGGGTACTGAATCCCATCCATACCTGGATAACATTGCTTATTTATTTATTTGCATCACCCCCACCTCTCTCTCTAATGGGGACCCAAAGCAACTTATGACATCATTCTCTCCTCCACTTTATCCTGACAATCAGGGCTTTTTTTGTAGCAGGAACTCCTTTGCATATTAGGCCACACACCCCGATGCATCCAATTCTCCTGGTGCTTACAGGGATGTTAGTACAGGGCCTACTGTATGCTTCAGGAGGATTGGCTACATTAGGTGTGTGGCCTAATATGCAAAGGAGTTGCTGCTACAAAAAAAGCCCTGCTCACAACAACAGTTCTGTGAGGCAGGTTAGGCTGAGAGATTGCGATAGGCCCAAGGTCACCTGGTGAGCATCAATTAACAGAGTGGGGATTTGAACCTGGTTGTTCCAAGTTTCATCAGACAGAAATCCAGGGATCTAAAGGTGAGTCTCAAGAGGAAGACAAATCAGGAATGCAAAACAGAGGCACTACTATCAACAAAATCAAAATAACATGTGTGAGTTAACAGCAGGTCAGAAATGACTGATGAAAGTTCACAAATGTTGGAAACTGAATATTTTCAGGAGTGTATTCATCTTCACCAATTACTTTAAATCATTTTGCCTGGTCAGATATTGTCTTCTGTGGCGAATGGTTATTTTTACGTACTGCAGACTGATGCTATAAACTGCTGAATAAAATTTCTGCAAAACCTCATAATTAGAAGACCTATCACATATAGTTGTCAAGGAATTTTTGCTATTCAAAGCTGCTTTTAATTAACAACCCATACACTGAATCCACATCACTGAATCCATATAAAGTACTGGGGATAGCATCATTACAGCAGCACTCTTGCTCTTTTAAGATGGAAGACTTGCATTTTACTCCCATCTGCAACATGAGATTGTATATTTTTTTTTAAAAAAAATGAAATATCTTCCTCCTTCTTCACTTCCTCTCATCCCTTTTCTGTTAAATAAAATAAATGGTATCTCTTGTTTAATATATGTTAGGTTATGCCAAGGCATACTTATGGCTGCGCCTTGCCAGAGGCTGAGCACATTTCAGTGAGCTCTTAGAGAGAGCACATAAGAAGTGCTATAAGGGTGAGGTTTGGCTTTCTAAACAGCTGGGGGAGTTGCTGAGAATTTGAGTTTGTGTGACTGTGTGATTGCTGAAAATTTTGAGTTTGTGGTTGCTCAGGGACTGCTGTTTGTTTGGTTTGAGTGAGCTGAAGGTGATTGTTGCTGATTGATTTGGAGTGGCTGTGTTCCTGGGGCAGATTGAGGTCCCACCCTGTTTGCATTATTAAGCTGCACCTTGCCAGAGGTGCGAGCCTTTGGCATGAGCCGAACGGCAAGAGCTAAAGGGTTCTTGGCCTGTGGCTCTTAGCCTGGGGACTGTATAAGGACCAGGAACCCGGATCCCTATTTTCCTTGCGTTCCCAATAAGGTAAGTACACCCCAGTGTGTATTTTAAAAAAAACTATCATGAAGGTAGAATGCCACCAGGGGGGTGGGGGGTTTCCAGTGTTTTGCACTGAGTGTCACATGTATGACTATCTGCCCACAGAACAGAAGTTTTGGGTGTGTGCTCGATGCAAGAGCTTCTGCTACTCAGGGAACGAGTTCATACCCTTGAGGCTGAGGTGACTGACCTGAAGAAGCAGAGACGGTCAGTTAGGCACTCGGAGAAGACTCTCGGGGACATATTAGATGAGCCCCACTCTGAACATGGCAGCCCCATTGCTGCCAGGGAGCATAAGGGTTGAGAGGGAACAGGGCACTGTGTTGAGGATAAGGGGAATGCGCCCTCAGAAGGGAACTCTTCTTCAGTTGGTGAGCGGGTATCCTTTCACGCCAAGGAACCATCCCTGGGCAGGGAGGGGGGGGGGGGTCTTGGTAGTTGGTGATTCTATCCTTAGGCAAGTAGACAACTGGGTGGCAAAACTATGTACTGACCGTATGGTGACTTGCCTGACTGGGAATTATTAGGAAGGGAATTGAAAACAAATCAGCCAGTATCATAATACCCCTGTATAAATCGATAGTGCGGTCTCATTTGGAATACTGTGTACAATTCTGGTCACTGCACCTCGAAAAGGATATTATAGCATTGGAAAATGTGCAGAAAAGGACAACTAAAAGGATTAAAGGTTTGGAACACTTTCCCTACAAAGAAAGGTTAAAATGCTTGGGGCTCTTTAGCTTGGAGAAACGTCGACTGTGGGGTGACATGATAGAGGTTTACAAGATTATGCATGGGATGGAGAAAGTAGAGAAAGAAGTACTTTTCTCCCTTTCTCACAATACAAGAACTCGTGGGCATTCAATGAATAAGCTGAGAAATCAGGTTAAAACGGAAAAAGGAAGTACTTCTTCATCCAAAGGGTGATTAACATGTGGAATTCACTGCCACAGGAAGTGGTGGTGGTGGCTACAAGCATAGCCAGCTTTAAGGGGATTGGATAAAAATATGGAGCAGAGGTCCATCAGTGGCTATTAGCCACAGCGTGTGTTTGTGTGTATATATATATATGTGTGTGTGTGTGTGTGTGTGTGTATGTTACATATATGTGTGTGTGTGTGTATATACACACAGATATATTGGCCACTGTGTGACACAGAGTGTTGGACTGGATGGGCCATTGGCCTGATCCAACATGGCTTCTCTTATGTTCTTATGGCTCATGCCCTGTGCAGTGAAAACCAGGGGTGGAATTCTAGCAGGATCTCCTCTGCATATTAGGCCACACCCCCTGATGTAGCCAATCCTCCAAGAGCTTACAAGGCTCTTTATTGTAAGCTCTTGCAGGATTAGCTACATCAGTGGTGTGTGGCATAATATGCAAGAGAGCCCTTGCTAGTATTCCACCCCTGCTGAAAATGAATGCATTTTCAACAAGCTTCACGCAGAATGCAGGCTGTCAAGCTCAAGAGGATCTCAATGGAGAACTGCAGCCAGTCTTTGCAACCTCGCCAGCGTACCTGGTATGATATGCATGTATTTGTTACAATGATACCATACATTTTGAACTATTCAGCTAAACCAAATATATGAAGTTGACATATGACAGTTACGATGGGCTCAATAAAAAAAATAGCACACGTCTGCAAACCTGCTCTTCGGTTCATTTTTATTTACTTCTTTTTTGAATCTCAGTGGAATTTATTTTTTAAAAAAAGATCCCTCCCCCCCCCCCCAATTGATTTAATTTGGACTGGTTTCCCACTCACCTTGTTTAAGTCTTGCTGCTCCTTTTCCCTGCGGGGCTGCTGCTGGATTTCGCACAAACTGCCCAGAGCCGGTGAGTTGCCCCGCCCCCTTTCAAGTTCCCTCCGCAGCAGACAGAAACCGGTTTTCAGAGGATCCTGCCTGCTGTGGACGGAACTTGAAGAGAGGCGGAGCAACTTGTTGGTCTGGGGCAGCTTGTGCGAAATCCAGCAGCAGCCCCGCGGAGAAGAGGAGAGTGAGAGCGCATAAGGTTAGTGGGAAATCGGTCTCTGTTTTTAAAATTGTTCTTATGTACTGACTTCAGTGCTGCTACCCACTTTAGGTTTTCATAATCAGGATGATAAATGTTTAAAGTAAAGAAACAAAACTTCTGCTTTGACTCCAGCGGCTGTTCTTGTGTTTATACAGGAGAACAAGCCACAATGTAGTTATGAGTGTGTGCATGTGTGTAAAGGGAAAAGGAGGAATGTTTTGTGTAAAAAATTCCATGATCAGCTTCAAGACTAAAAAAATTATTAACAAGGAAGGTGGAGACCTAAGAGGGATGACTGAAGTTGGACAACTAATTACAAAACAAAAAGATCATTTATTACCTAGGATATAAAGTTATTACTTCAGCTAGAAACAGAAGAATGTTAAAATGGTATGATTAAATGGTGCAGGTAACTATGCATCAATGGAAACGGTTATTGGAGAAGGAACTGAAGTTCACAGTCAGTTATTCACTAAGAGAAAGTTGGTACAAAATGTTTTTCTGATGACATATTACTCCAAAGGATATCGAGAAAGTAGACAAAAAACTACAAAGGAAAATGCTGGAAATGTTAAGACACCGATGGAACTTTTTACCATATGTTGTGGATTTGCAAAAAAATATTGAATGGAAATACATGGACAAATGCAGACTACATTAAAATTCAAATTTCAAACGGATACTAGGAATAAGTTACTAGGAATATTGTCCAACAAACTGCCAAAACTTTGGGAAGAGATATTTAAATATATGGTGACAGCAGCTAGAATTATTTATGCAGAAAAATGGAAATCAAATGTCTGTTCAAGCTTAGAAGAATGGGAAAACATTGCTGATTATGCAGTAATGGCAAAATCAACAACTTATTTGAGAAACAGATCCATCTTGAAATCTGAGGAGAGATGGCTATTATGCATGCAGGAGATAAACTTAGAATGAGAAACAACCTAAAAATGATCTATAAATGCATCATAAGACATTAAAATGTATTACCAATGCAGAAAAAGGAGAACAAGTTTTGAACATAATAAATGTACAAGAAAGTGGATTTTGAACAAAATATTTCTTATTTTTATTGCATGATATATCTTCCTTCAAACTCCGGCATATTAAAAGCTATAGCTAGTATGTAGAATATGTATTATGTATTATTGCAGAAAATGTCTTTAAAACTTCTAATGAAGGGGATTGTTGGAGAGAAGTATTTTTTTATTTCCTTGTTTAATATATCCTGTAAGTATAATAACCTTTGATAAATATAAATTGTTTCAGAACCCCTACATAACCCTTTTCATGTTGATAATTTTGTTCTTAAAATAAAAATATATTACATAAAAAAAGAATTCCATGACCCAATGGACCATGTAAACCTCTCTCACTTCCTAAGAGGTACTTTCTCAAAGCATACTTCCAGGGCATCCAACTTTCCTATGAACCATAGAGCAACTACGTAGCAATTATGTGCCCTCCATCCAATTTTCAATGCCCTTCTACTTATTAACAAGTTTCCAAACTCCCTAAATAAGACTTTTAACTGGAGCGCGGGGGGCCATTTCGATCATAAGGTGCAAATCTTATTGTGCATGCCTATTGAATAACAGTGCTTTCATTGTCTCCTGAATCTGCAACCGTTTGCTTAGTTCAAGTACGTGTTTATTGTTCTAATAGTGTTGTACTTATCCTTGAAAAATGAAGCTCCAGTTCATAAATCTTATTATGTACTATGTTAAATTTTGTATGGAAGCAATCTTGCATTGTGGCAATCCTTTTGCTTTCCCCCCATTACTATCTGCTACAAAATTAACTACTTGATACATTACCTTGGGATATAGGTGGTCCCCTTCTCAAGTAATAGCCTTAACCTTTGCCTCTGAAAGACTAATCACTGTCCTTTTAGATCCATAACTTTTATAGAAATTGCTTTCCACAAAGCACTTCATCACATTTCATCTCCTAATGCTTTTCCCTATTCTGACTTTAACACCACAGTCTTAATATTCATTTCTCTCCTCTGCATGGCTTCGTCTTTTGAATTCTCCTCCATACAAGATGGTGTTATTACCTCAAATGAATGCTTTTACAACACTTGATTATGACCTTTCGGTGCCATTATAAGGTTTAAACCTGTTTCTCCATGTTACTCCATTAACATACATGCAACTGTTTTCCCCTGCCCCTCTGTATCTGCTATTACCATTCAGCTGCCCCCCCCCCCCATTCTTTCATAGAAGGGCTGGAGCTACATTTTGCAACCAAATGATAATGCTCACAAACTCACCGTGGGTATTATTTTATTATCTTCAAATGAATGGCTATAGTTTTAAAAGAAAATTAACTTTCAACCTCCAGCAGAATGCTGAATATAATTTTCAGGTCGTGGCTTCGTCCATTAACATCAGCGAGAGCTTTGCGATGGACTTCAGCAGAGAGAGAAGAGCACCCTTCTGGTTTTTAAAATGTCGTCAGCCAATTGACTTAGAATATACAATAATGTTTGTTTGTGGTTTATTTCAGTTGTTGTGAGCCTAAAGAGATTTTTCCCCAAACACTTCAATTATAAAAACATTTAAAACATACAAACTTGTGCAACTTTTATTTTAATGAAGATGAGAAGTTCATTAAAGAAGATAAATATTTCATTAGATGTTAAATAAAACAAAAGAGATTTTTTGGCTTCTCTCAGCACAAAATTCCTTTGAAAGATTAATTAATACATGCAAATTATGCAAATTAGACCCATGCAAATATTTTATGAAGACAATTAAGGGAACCATTAATTACTGGCTTTTTTTGCTTCAGTGAGATTCATTCATTTAATTTTAATTTCACTTTAACTGTTCTGATGTATAATCTTGCTGCTAAGAACTTTATCTTTCCTGGTGGGTCACTTATAAATTTCATCAAGTGAGCAGCTACCAGAATCTGAGCAGAGCTTCTCTGGGCTATGCTCAGTATCAAGAGAAAATTCTGACACAATGCACTTGGAGAAACTGGGAAACTGGAAAGAGAATTGTGAGCTCATTCTTGGACAAGGTTCAACTGCTGAAAAAGCAATTAATTTGCTTTGGCTGTGCTAATATAGGGGAATTAGAAAGTGTGACACAAGACAAATAGAAATAATTAGTTCTCCAAAATGATGTTCTCATTAATATGGTTTGAACAGTAGAAATTAAAAAAAAAAGAAAGAAAGAAAAGAAAACCATTATCGTGGCAGGTCTGCTTTCTGTCCCCAGCCACAGGACTCAAAATAATGCAAGAAACAGCATTTTTTAACCTTTAACAATCCCTCTGGCAGTAAGGTTTATTTTTATTCTTCATTTTGGGAATTTTTAGACAGTGTGCAACAGATCTGATTCTTCAGTTTTATCCCTGTAGAATCCACCTAAAGGTTTTATGACTGAAAAAATATAAGGCTCTAAAAGGCAATTGATCTCTCTCACACACGCGCACGCACACACAACGTCCCGGTAAATTCCAACTCAAGTTTTAGCATTGTTTATGCAAATGATATTTTATGGCTTGGGGTAAACCATAATGCCTAATGTGCTTATACTGTTGTTTAAAGCTGGAGGCGAAGCAGCATTATCCTATCAAAAGTTCCCCTAATGTCTGCTTTTTATATTTGACAGCATAAAAGTTTTGTCCTTCTAGAGACATTAAACAAACAGACATGTACTCAGGGAAGGCAAGTATCTGCTGCTTTATATATTAATGCTTCTTGTCAATCAGAGCAGGTTAAAAAATTTCTGAGGTAGCAGGTAGAGAGAATAAAGCTCACCAAGTTCAGTATAAAAAGACTTTTAGAGGAGCCTAAACACACACACACACACAGGCCCCGCTCACCCACTAGGCAAACTAGGCACTTGCCTGGGCTTTGGAGGGAGGTGCACCAACTTGAGCTCCCCCCCCCCCATGCCCATGACAAATGCCTAGTTTGCCTGCCTCTCTCCTCCCCCACCGCCACACCATTTCTTCCCTTCTCTTCCTTCCCTTCCTTTCCACCCCCCCCCCCCCGTGCAATGGGGGGCACCTAGTAGTTTGCCTCCCAGCCTGCCTCTCCCCCTGCTGCTGCCCCTTCCCACGAGTAGCTCTGTGCCTGATGCCTACTTGCGAGTAGCCCTGCACCTGCCGCCTACTTGTGGGGCTACTCACGAGTAGGCAGCAGGCACGGTGACTTGGAGTGGGGGCAGAGTTGTGCTGCCTAGGGCACCAAAAGGGCTAGGGCTGGCCCTACACACACACACATACACACCCCTTCATAGGGTCAGAATTGCCTACAGAACGTGGCATAGTTTAATCAGTTTCACATACATAGTTAAATGGAGAGTAGCTGAGAGGAATCCCAGAGAACCAGTGTGGTGCAGTGGTTAAAGTGCTGGGCTAGGATCTGGGAGAACCAGGTTCGAATTCCCACTCTTCCATGGAAGTTCACTGCGTGACCTTGGGCCAGTCACACTCTTAGACTAAACTACTTCATACGGTTATTGTAAGGATAAAACAGAGGAGAAGAGAATGATGGAATCCACTTTGGGTTCCCACTGGGGTGAGATATAAAATAATTAAATTAAATAAATTATAAATAATGTGATGTTGGTATATAAACTGTGGGACTGTTCCAAACAATACAGTGACAAACATGATGTAAATAGTTGTGCTTTTCTGTCATACACGGAACCACCACCACCCATGTATAATACATGAAGCTGTACATGATAAACAATGAAGAAAAATAATATTAGTTGGACAGAAATTAATTTAGACTGGGAACTAGGTGATAGTTTCTAATGATCAGGGAAGTTTTTTTTTTTTACAAAAGAGTATCCCAATGAACAGAACGGGGGAGAGGGGACAAAGAATGCAACTGAAGAACTGTGGTCTGGAGATCAGTTGTAATTATGGAAGACTTCAAGGCCTCACTGGAGTTCAGCAACCCCAGGGCTCTTTTTGTAGCAGGAGCTCCTTTGCATATTAGGCCACACAACCTTGGTGTGGCCAATCCTCCAAGAGCTTAGAGGGGCCTACTTACAGGGCCTACTGTAAGGTCCAGGAGGATTGGCTATATCAGGAGGGTGTGGACTAATATGCAAAGGGGCTCTTGCTACAAAAAGTGCCCTGACAAGTCTATTAAGTAATGACACCAGGACTAAAGTTTGGTGGTATGGATGTCATTCAGATGTACCAAAGGGAGGGCATCAAATGACATGAGGCTGATAATCGGGGCTTTTTTTTGTAGCAAGAACTCCTGTGTATATTAGGCCACACATCCCTGATGTAGCCAATCCTCCAAGAGCTTACAGGGCTCTTAGTACAGGGCCTACTGTAAACTCCAGGAGGATTGGCTACATCAGGGGTGTGTGGCCTAATATGCAAAGGAGTTACTGCTACAAAAAAAGCCCTGCTGATAATTGATTAAAGGAACAGTATTTTCAAAGTATTTCACCACAGCTTTCATTTTTTTCATTGTGTTTTAGTTTTGAACACAGCATTATCTGCTACTCTTGAGAGAGAATGAATTTTATTTTGTTTTGGACTGCAAAATGAATGCATACATTATCAAACTGTACACAGTTTAATGGATCCTAATGTTCTAGTGACAGAATGCTGAGGAGTTCCCCAAGTGGTGGTATGAACGTGTTTCAGGGAACAGAACAGACCATCCCATGTGTTTAGAGATACTAATGATGAACATTTCTAATATACAAGCCAGAACAGCCTGCAAACTTCTTTTGAAAATGAATGCATGAAACCTGAAGAGTGATGCTAATAATACAAGACAGAAATAGACTACAAGATGTTTCCTCTGGTGGAATGCATTATTTGTTCAATATTCAGTATCTCACTTGACTTTGTCTGGGCTTTGCCTTCTCTTTTGCACATCAGTCATTTTAAAATGGTCTTAGAACACCATGTTTGAGAAGAAGTTTCAATAGATTAATCATTTATCTCCTAAGAAGGGCTGCAAAGATACCTGTTTCATGCATCTTTGGAAGTGCAAGGTTTTAAAAAGAAGCTGTAAGCTACAAAATGGTTAATTGTGCACCGTTTATGCCTGCAACTTGGAATGGGGCTACTTAGAAAGAATGTGAAATGCCTAAGTTAGTGTGCATTAACTGTGCCCCCGGCTTTGCTTTCCTAGGTGATAAATAGAATGACTGTCTAGTTTAAAAGGTGTAGCTAACAATGACCTATGAACACTATGAAACAATAGCCTATTTATAGGTTACTGCTGGCAATCAATACTGCCTTTTGTTTAACTTAATCAAAGTTGTCTTTAATTGATTAACGTGTTGAAAAGCTGCCAGAATAGCCAAGTGGTGCGCCAGGAGACAGGAAACAAATTTATTATTGTTTAGTTTCTGTACACGGCAGTACAATTCCACTGTTCATTCTGTGGTATGTAAGGTAAAGTATGTAATTGCTGGATGTTTTCCCATTGATGCTTTGGATACAAATTATAAAAGACAGAAGACAAACTATAGAAATATTTTCAAGGCCATAGTCTGCACTCTTAATATTTTTCTTCTGTTTAATTTTTTTTAAAAAAGATTAAGCTAAGGTATGCTGTTCATTAAACTCTAAAACTCAGATGAAGAAGAACCAACAAAGTAATGCGACAGCTATGGAAATGTCAAATTCATCTCCCTCATATCTTTGTCTTTGTTTCCAAAGACTTTCTAAACACTAAAAAAGGATAGGCTTGAAATGTTGATACAGGTATTAAATGACCGCTTTGTGTGTATTCAAACTAAAGGTAAAATACGGTAAATACTGAGGGAAAAAATCAAATGGAAATTTTGCCTGTGGAAATTTTGGACATGGGAATTCAAGTGCTTTGACTTGTGGGAATCTATGGGTAGCTAACATTTCAGCAATAAATGTATTTAGATGAGAGACCACCAAGTAAATCCAGGGTCACTATGCTAAGGCCGCTTGCATAGAGGGGAAGGATATAAATAAAAACAAACAAACAAACAAATATTCAAGTAAAATATATGAATCAAGAGTCATAGAAAATGAAATTGGCATTTAAAGACTGTTCAAAATAGAAATTCACAGAAGGGAAGGGAAATTTTTGAGGTACAAATTCATTTAATATTGTTGCCCCAGATCTAGAATGCCCGGAAGTGGGATGTTTCCTTGAGCCTTTCTCTGCAGTGTTCTGTAAACTGAACCATTAAATGAACCATTAACTGTGGGTAGTTAGACTCTGTCCCACCCCCCCTTACTCACTTTTTAAAATTTAGCTGTTCTGCTGCTTTTTGATCGACCAGGTTTTATTTCCAATACATTAAAATATTGCATACTATTTTATAATTGCCTGGACCTGGATAAGCCCAATCTCATTGGATCTTGGAAACTAAACAAGGTCAGCTCTGATTAATATTTGCATATTTGCATATTAGGCCACACCCCCTGATGTAGCCAATCCTCCAAGAGCTTACAAAAAAGAGCCTTGTAAGCTCTTGGAGGATTGGCTACATCAGGGGTGTGTGGCTTAATATGCAAAGGAGCTCCTGCTGGAATTCCGCCCCTGGAGGCAGACAATGGAAAACTACCTCTAAACTTCTCTTGCCCTGAAAATCCCACTGGGTCACCATAAGTCACTATATTGGCTGACAAGTATTTTAGTAATTTTGTGAAATTACAGAGGCACATTCATTTTATGCATCTTGGTGCAAGGGCCAGTTTCCTTCTGTGTCACATCAGGGCTTAAGAGTGGCTGATCGGTCCCTGATTGGGGTCATGTTATGAATGTACATGATGGTAATGAAGCTCATCATTCCATGGTCAGCTCAGGTGATTCCCAAATACCTTGAGCATGGGCACCAGGCTGCAACAGCTGACAACCATCTAACATTTTATTAGAAATTTCCACTGATTAGTTACAAAGGAGAAAATTTATTTCGGAGAGAACCATCCTTTTTATCGTCATCCATCCAAGAAAAGGTAAAAATAAGGTTCCTCGGAAGGTCAATTCTGCCTCTGTTTCTGCTATTAATAGATCCATGTTAATTTTATAGAGACCTTTGTTGTTCCTGCTTAACTAGATATCCAAATACTTAATCTTATTCTCTTTTTTCATATTAAAAATCCAATTATCTTTTAAACATTCATTTATAGATGCATGTTTAAACAAACAGCCTCAGTTTTAATTTGCACCTGAAACTTTACAATATTGCATAAGAGATTCTATTTTTACTAGATTTTTCAATATCTAGAAAGATGCCACTGGTGTATAAATCAGTTTTATATTGAGATGAATCTATGTTAAGTCACTTTATTTCCATCTCATCCTTTACCATGACTGCGAATAGTTCTGAAGAGGCCAGCCTTAACAAAATGTTCTTGTAATATCAATTTGTGTGTGTGTGTGTGTGGGGGGGGATACACTTATTTAACAAAGGAGAGTGAACGCATCATATTTACCTACCTTAAAAAATTAGCTCTGAACCCAGAAGCATTAAGAGATTCTAACAGAAATTTATGTTCCACTCTATCAAATGCATTTTCAGCTCTAAGCAAGGAGAAGCTGACTTAAGCGCTTCCTTATTTTCATCTATTTGACTGATTTTCTGGTATATTTGCAGCAATGGATCCACTACGTATTAAACCAGCTTGATCAGATGATACCTGTGTACCAATTATGAGTTTCAGTTAAGTTGTTAATATGACTGCTATATCCCATTTAGTCAATGGGATTAGCAGAGGGTAGCTGTGGCCAGGAGTGCCTTCTACCCACTTTGACTGCTTAGCCAGCTTCAGCCTTTCCAGGGCAGAAAAGACGGGGCCTCAGTGGTGTTTGCACGGGTTAGATTTGCTGCATTCTGCACTTCAGCTAGTGCAGAATGCAGCAGCCAGGATGTAGACTGGATTGGAACTGCGTCATTCCCTTCTTGGCCTATTAAGACTGGCTCCTAAATTTGTTTCTGGGCCTAGTGTAAGTTCCTGCTGTTGAGCTATAAAGGTCTATATGGTTTGGACCAACATATTTGAAGGATTTCCTATTCTCTTTTGAACCTTCCCAACCTCTGTGGTCATCTTCTGTGCCTTGGACGTCTGAGATTAGACAGGCAGCAACCCAGGTAAGAGGTTTCTCTCTCATGACACCAAAACTCTCCCCAAGGAAACTTGTCTGTCCCTTTCTGTTGCCATCTTCCATCACTGGCTGAAGACTTTGTTGTTTTGTTTGGCATTCCCTAAGTGATCCCTCCCTCCTGCCCAATGTTTTAATTTTTGTTTTTATGTTCTGTACGTGTATTTTAGCGCTGTTTAAAATTATTTTAATAGTTTTTGGTTGGTTTTAATGGTCCCCCCCCCCCACAGATGCAATTTTATTATGTCTGTGTTTTAGTTTGTCAGCAGCCTTAGTGGCCCTTATGGGGGCAGAAAGGAAGGGTAAATTTTTTCTAAATTAATGAAATAAACTTGGGTCAGGGCTTTTTGCATTGTGATCCTATAGAATAAGTGAGCCTCTGAGATATGACTGTTTTGTGCTATGTACAGAAAATCAAATATACTTGTTTTTTAAGAAGAGTGGCTGCTAATTGCCTCACTATATTGTTCTGAGGATGGAAGATGACGTATTTTTTAAAAATCAAAATGGGGGATCCTATTGTTTAAGACTGAGGAAAGGAAAAGGAAAGGTCCCCTGTGCAAGCAGCAGACGTTTCCGACTCTGGGGTGACGCTGCTTTCACGACGTTTTCGCGGCAGACTTTTAACGGGGTGGTTTCCCATTGCCTTCCCAGTCATCTACACTCCACCCCCCCAGCAAGCTCATTTTACCGACCCCAGAAGGATGGAAGGCTGAGTCACCCAGCTTCCACCACGGATCGAACTCAGGTTGTGAGCAGAGCTTAGGACTCTGCGCCACAGTGCACTGACAGCCACTAGTAAAAGATATTAGCATAACTCATTGGCAAATGCTGTCCCCCCACCAGCCAAAAGAAAAAAGAGCCCCGGGTGAGCGAGGCCTGCTTGGGCTGGCTAGAGATCCAGCCAGCCCAAGCAAGCTTCACTCACCTGGGGCTTTCCTGGGCTGCCCCCCCCCCCTCCACAAAGGCTAGCAAGCCACCTGCCACCCAAAATCACATAAGAAGTGGAGAAAGGGTTGTGTGGGCTTCTCCAGGGGTTGATGAGGGCTGCTGGAGGTGTGGCGAAGCCCTGATGGCTGGCAGGCTGCCTGCTCTCCTAATCCAGGGATTGTTATGCAGCTGCACCTCCTATTCAATGGACAAAGTAGGTGGGGAGGAGGAGGGGGAACTCTCAGAAAGGTTCAGGAGCTGCGTTCCTGTGAGCTCCTGCTGAATTCAAAGCCTGGCAGTAGCTCACAACTTTCATGTCGGTAGTTCACGAAGCAGAATTTTTTGCTCACAGGACTCCACAGCTTAGAGGGAGTATTGGGGGAAAAAATCTTACTATTTGGAAAAGGAAGTGCATCGAATCTGATTTGAGATCCAAAAATGTGGTTCATAAAATTCTAACCCAAAATCTGTCACCTGGGAACAAAATCTTTTAACAAACAAACAAAAGGTACCAGAACTTTCTTTTATAAATTAGTCAAAATGAAGGCAGATATACTTTAAAACAAACAAACAAGAACTACATATTCAAGTGCACTATGCTCTTGTAGGACACCCTGCCTCAGCTAAATTATATTATGCACTTTAGAAGAAGATATTGGATTTATATCCTGCCCTATATTCTGAATCTCAGAGCAGTTACAATCTCCTTTACCTCCCCCCCCCCACAACAGACACCCTGTGAGGTAGGTGGGGCTGAGAGAGTTCTTAAAGCATCTGCCCTTTCAAGGACAGCTCCTATGAGAGCTATGGCTGACTCAAGGCCATTCCAGCAGCTGCAAGTGGAGGAGGGGGGAATCAAACTTGGTTCTCCCAGATAAGAGTCCACACACTTAACCACTACACCAAACTGGCTCTCGTATTTACATACTTCTTTCACATCCGCCATTCCTACCAAAAAACTGATTTATTTTTTATTTCAAAAAACTTAGCAAAAAGAAGAAATGATACAGAGTAGATAGTTTCTACGTGTGGCCCATACTCCGCTTCGTTTACTCCAGTGTTCCTTTGAAAAGACCTGGTGTTTGAATAATGCATTGCTGAATAATTTTAAAATTAAAGAGGAATTATGCCCTGCTTTCAAAGAATTCTTTAAAAAAAGAAATATTCAACCTGAGAAGTCTCGGGGGGGGGGGGGTCTGCTTTTCGTTCATATTTTAATCAATTAAAAGAGAAAGAGAGGGAAGAATGTCTTTAGAAAATTAGCTTAGAAAGAAGACATATAGTCTGAATGAATCCCTCTCAGTGGCTCTTCAATTTGGGAAGTATAAACTTGAAGAAGCAGGGTTGCCAGCGCTGGGTGGGGGATGAGGACCAAGGAAGGTGGGTTCGGGGAGGGGAGGGGAGGGACCTCAGCAGGGTGTAATGCCACTTTCCAAAGCAACCATTTATTCAGAGAACCAGTCTTGGTCATCAGGAGGTCAAATGTAACAATGGGAGATTTCCAGATGCCACCTGGCAGTTGGCAACCTGACAAAGAATCTATATCTCTTCACAATAAAAATGCTATATACAAAAAAGACAGAAAAAATTAGTTGCAAAACTATGAAAGAAACCAGGAAGAGGAGTAGTTACAGCTATTAAACTGGTAAACAAGCTGATGCCATAAATTACTAGTTTGATAATTTACGTCCTTTACAGAATTCGACCAGTCTCTATATGCAACACAAAATTTATTTAGCTTAAGCTTAAATTTTTTTTAACTTAAGCTTCCTGAACTAGCAGGCCATGACAGGAAGAAAATGGATAAAGATAATCACTACAAGAAGTAGTATTGACAATTAAAAATCTTAAACTAAATGAAGCACCTGGATATGATGGTTTAACACTTGCATTTTATAAGAACATTATTATTTTATTTATTGTTGTTGATTTCTATCTGCCCTCCTTGTGAGCAGGCTCAGGGCAATTACATACTAAACGTGTTGCAAATATTATAGATACCTTTGCTACAGGTGATTGGTTATATTTTTGATTCACAAAAACCTTAACAAAAAACTCAGGTAACCAGTTAAAGGTCGTAAAAAGGACTCTGGTCCACAGATGCCATCTGCTTTTTCAGCATTAATCCTGGCTCCAAGAGCATCCCCAGACTATGGAGCTGTTCTTTCAAGGGGAGTGCAATCCTGTCCAGAACGAGGGATACCTTAAATCCCAGGTCACACCTTCTGCTCCCCAGGAACGCTTTCATCTTGTTGAAATTAAGCATTAGTTTGCTAGCATGCACCCAGAAAAATTGGCCCCGGCGTTACAAGCTGTGGCGGAGTGGCTCAGGCTGAGTCGTCTGAAGCTGAATTCAATGAAAACAGAAGTTCTCTGTCTGGGTCGCGGTGGCCTGGGAAGGGAAATCCCTCTACCAGCTTTTGATGGGGCGCCACTGATATCAGCACCTAAAGTCAAGAGCTTGGGGGTGCTACTGGAGCCCACATTGGCCATGAAGGCCCAGAAAGCAGCCACAGCGAGATCTGCCTTTTTCCATCTTAGGCAGGCACGACAGTTGGCACCCTTCCTGGAGCAACAGTGATTCATGCTACGGTCACCTCGAGACTAGACTACTGTAATGCCCTCTACATGGGGCTGCCCATCTCTCGAATCCGGAAGCTGTAGTTGGTGCAGAATGCTGCAGCCAGGCTGCTACTGGGTCTCTCTAATCAGGACCATGTGCAGCCGGGGCTGTGGAGGCTGCATTGGCTGCCAATAGTGTTCCGGATTCGCTACAAGGTGCTGGTTATTACCTTTAAAATCCTATATGGCCGAGGACCTGTCTACCTTAGGGACCGTCTCTCCCCATATATTCCCCAGAGGGTACTTAGATCTGGATCACAAAACCTGTTAGAAATCCCCGGGTCGAGGGAGGCGAGATTGAAGGCTACCAGGGAATGAGCCTTCTCCATTGCAGCCCCCCACTGGTGGAACCAGCTCCCAGATGATGTTAGAGCCTTGCGGGATCTAGCCCAATTCCGCAAGGCTTGCAAAACAACATTATTCCGAATGGCCTTCAATCAAAGTATATAGTATATAGTGTTTAACATCATAGTATGGAACTAGCACCAAAACTGTTGTTTTAAAATTGTATTAATAATTTAAATTGCAAATTGTTTAATTTTAACTGATTATTGTAACTGTTTTTATTGTTCTATTGATATCCAATGTTGTTAGCTGCCCTGAGCCTGCTTAGGCGGGGAGGGTGGGATATAAATGCGAAATAAATAACTAAAACTGCTTCCAGGCACCAGTTCAGGGTTTATACAGCTTCCCAGCAGGACCCAGCAGAAGACCGAGAGAGCAGAACGCCACCTGCATATTGGGGACAACCCACCCCAAACCCAGCGGTTTCATGTACATGTTGAAGAGCACAGGGGACAAGACAGTGGCTTGTAGGGCCCCACAAGTCAAAGGCCAAGAACCACGTTCTGAAACCTTCCCTCCAGGTAGAAATAGAACCACAAAGGAAGCCCTCAAGGATACCATGATCAACAGCCACTGAGAGGTCCAAGAGAATCAACAGAGCTCTACTCCCTCTGTTCACCTCCTGGTGCAAGACATCTATCAAGGTGATTAAAGTTGCCTCAGTCCCATAACAAGGCCTAAAACCAGACGGGAAAGGATCTAAACAGTCTGCTTAATCCAAGAAAATCTGAGGTTGTGTAGCCAGCACCTGTTCAGTTACGCTGCTCAAGAATGGAACGTCTGAGACTGATCGAGATCTCCTGGATCCTGAGTAGGCTTCTTTAGAAGTGGATGTACCTCACCCTGTTACATGGCTTGGCCAATTACCCCCTCTCTCATAGAGGTGATAACTGCCTCTCAAACCCAGCCTCTCCCCACGGTAGATTTAAATAGCCAGGAGGGGTAAGGGTCATACAAGGAGGTGACAGGCCTCTAACCTTCAAGGATCCTATCCACATCTTCAGGCTGAATAAACAAAAAAAAAATATGCACAAACAATGGGACAAGTTGACGCTGTGGAATACGGATGAGCACGAATCTGTCCACGACCCTAACTACACCAAGAAAATTGCTGGGTCATAGTTTGCAAACTGAGGTTCATGCCATCTTGCCTCAACGACCTTCCCATGACCTTCCATGTGGTTACGGGGAAGTTCATGCAGCTGGTGGTGGGAAGTGGGGGATCGAGAGGGATTGCTGAAACCGCTTGCATCTATATCAGGCTTCTACATATGATGCCTAGCTGGTATCAACACAGTCAACCATTAAGCCCAAGTGTTGCAGTGTATCGGGTATCCTAGAGACCTGCTACTGGAAAAGCCCTCTGGATGGGATAGTGGCTATCTTCAGTGTAAGGGTAGATGGCACAGCCCTGCGATCTGAGGTCAGCCACCACCGTTGCCATGTATTTAGTGAACACCCTAGGGCACGGATGTCTAACATGCAGTCTGGGGGCTGAATCAGGCCCCCAAGCAACTGTCTCTCATCTGCTTCCTTCTCCCTATATCTTGCTTCTTTCTGAATCACAGTTTGCTTTGCAAGGCTTGCTCAATTGCACAGGAGCAACAGAGCAAAGTCTCTATTTTCTCCATTGGCTGAGGCTTCTCCCTTGGGGAGGAAGGGGGGAGGAATAGCTTGCTTTGCCAGGCTCTCTCAGTTGCACAGCAGAGCTACTGAGCCAAGCCTCTCTTCCTTCTATTGGCTGAGGCTCCCTCCACCCACAGTCCCCTGGGGAAGGAAGGAACGAGCCAGAGCTTCCTTTGTCCAGTTCCCTGGTTCTCATGGGAGAAATACATGAGAAAACATCTTTAAAATCAATGAGTGCTAACATTTTAAGCATATTTTAAGTTATATACGCATATATTTGTGTTTGTGTTCTTTATAAAATTTATATCTCTGCTACCTAATCTTAAAAAGATACACACGTGGCCCGGCCCGACATGGCTCGGCCCAACCCAACAAGGTCTCATTTATATCAGATCTGGCCCTCATAACAAATGAGTTTGACACCCCTGCCCTAGGGGCTGTGGCAAGACCGAAAGGGAGTATATTGTACTGATACATGATGCCAAGGTATTCAGAATGCAGGTAATTGCAATGCCTAGGGTGGATCGCCAGATGAAAGCAGGCATCCTTCAAATCTAACACTGCAAACTAGAAATTTAATTTGAAAAATGGCAACACAGTAGGGAGGGGTGTCCAACGGTAGCTCTCCAGATGTTTTTTGCCCACAACTCCCATCAGCTCCACCCAGCATGGCCAATGGCTGGGGCTGATGGGAGTTGTAGGCAGAAAACATCTGGAGAGCTACCGTTGGCCACCCCTGCCATAGAGAATGTCAACATTTTAAACTTTTTAACCATGAAGAAGTTAAGTCTCCTGAGATCCATGATGGGCCTGAGGCCTGGCCTGGGAGCCTTTGCTAGTATCTGTATGTGAAAAGCAGTTGAGTTTTATACCAGAAATATCTATGATGGCAGTCTTAGGACTGTATTTCTTGTGGAACCACTCAGCCAATTACAGGTTTTAAGTCCTGAGCTACTGTATTCCAGCAAACAATCAGTGCATTTTCTTGCTGGTGCCAGAGATGACGGTTAAACGTTTCAAGAAAAAAAAAAGAGCCACACGAATGGCAATGCATTTGTGCTAACAGCTGCTACTACATATGGCTGGGAATGGGCTTCATGAGTCCGGAAAAAGGTCAAAAAATGTGCCATTTCACAAAAACTGGTTCCTGTAAGCCTTATCTGCTGGATTCTGGTATCAGGACACAGGAACACAGAGTCCTGAGGTTACTTATATGATGTCGTTAAAACATTAAACCATGAAGGGTATAATTCTCAAGGTTCTCAATGAGAGGCCAAGGCTCTCTATTGCATCGTATGACTGCTGCTATGTAGACCTGCAAGCCCTGTGTATTTACCATGACGAAGATGCAGGGGTGGAATTTTAGCAGGAGCTCCTTTGCATATTAGGCCACACCCCCTGATGTAACCAATCCTCCAAAAGCTTACAAAAAAGAGTTGTGTAAGCTCTTGGGAGGACTGGCTACATCAGGGGGTGTGGCCTAATATGCAAAGGAGCTCCTGTTAGAATTCCACCCCTGCTAAGATGTACAATAAGATACTTAAAACTGTAACAAGCAATCCCACCACAGAAATGCATTCATCTTCTATTCTACAGATAAACAAACCCGGCAACACTTTAGAATATCTGCAGTGTAATGTTTTCCCTTTTCAAAATGTTGTCAGGCATCAGAACTCAAGACTAAAGTCAGCTTCCTGTTTAAATTCCGCCCCCCACCCCCGCAAAGATAAGTTTTCAAATATACGACAAGTGTGTTGTAGAAGAATTGCACACAAACAAATGCTCATTTACTCAGACTATTACATTCATTAGACTTGTTTAATAATAGATTAAAAGGATTGCAAATCCGTTTAGAAAACAATTCAGTTTATGCTTTCAGTCAAGTGGCTGAGGATTTATTTGAGCAATTCTTCTGACTGCTGACAGCAGCTCCTAGCAAAGTCTAGATTTAACCTTCACAACCTTTAACGGCTTAGGACCAATATGAACGCCATCGGTGGCCACAACTCAAGCCAGTTCTACGTGTCATTAATAACCTATGGCCCATGCTGGATGGTGACATCCCTCACATAGGAACAGGAGAGCCGAAATTTTGTTTACAGACAGCCTGCTAACTTAAACAACTCCTCATCTACAATGATAAACTACTTAACAGTAACATGGACTCTGGCACAAAGGCCTGTAACAAACCAAGATGCCAACTTGCTCTAATATAGATCCTGAAACAAAACACCGTGTAATTGCTTAATGATTGCGTGTTGTTGTCTATATTCACACTAATACATGTTTAACCACCTTGACACACCAGCAATTACTGTCACTAAACTGCAGCTCACTCCTTCAGTTTCTTCTTGAGTTGGTCAAGGTCTCTTGACTCAGGAAAAGATTAGTCAATTTCCAGCTCTACAAATCCTCAAGAGCTTGCATTTAGGCTGGTGAAACATGCATCCCAGGTTATTCTGTGTGTTTCAAGAGGCTCTTCCTTCTTCAAATCACCCAGTTTAGATTGCGTCCACTGCTCAAAAAATTCCTTCTTATAAGCCCAATGAGTTGAAGCAGAACCAGACTGCCAGCATTACTCATTGGATTTACGCAAAGGAATTTTTTTAGCAGTGGTTCCTTTCAAAACTGGATGATTTGAAGAAGGGTGAGCCTCTTGAAACATAACCTAGCCAAACATAATCTAGGATGCATGTCTCAGCAGTCTACATGCAAACTCTTGAGGATTTGTAGAGCTGGAAATTGACTAATCTTTTCCTGAGTCAAGAGACCTTGACCAACTCAAGAAGAAATTGAGTTTCTGCCTGAAATGTTGAGGAGTTACCAGGAGAGCTATGCATGACCGCACTCCCTGACATTTTGTGGTTGGCTTCCACTTCTGTGCCAGCTGTTGTGCCCACCACCTTGTGGCAGAATTCCAAAGGTGCCCACAGGCTCAAAAAGGTTGGGGACTAGTGTTTCCTCTAAACTAAGTTACTGTGAGCTAGCAACAAATGTTTAGCCTCTGACGCACGCATTTTTGTCTTAATTCGGATAAAGTGGCCCCAAAGCAATCTATGTAGTAGCTCGCAACTTTAATGCCAGTAGCTTACAAAGAAGAATTTTTGCTTACAAGACTCAACGGTTTTGAAGGGGTATTGTTGGAGACCCCAACAGCATCCAGATGCAGATAAATGCATGACACTCGTCTTGGCTGCAGAACACAGACTGTCTGCTGCGGTGCCTGGTTCAAGGTTGCTGGCCGTGCACTTTCTAAAGCATAAAACGGCCTGGTGCGTCTGCAGTATATCTTCAAGGATGTTTAGTTCCAAACGAACCCTCCTTCTGCTTTAAGATCTGTTGGCAGAAAGCTTTTGTTTTGCCCGGCCCTAACAGGATATATCAGAATTAAAAGACTGATGACTCTTGGTAGAGAAACAGCTGTCCCATCAAGCGCTCTGATTTATGTACAGGTGACGGGAATCACATGCACGGGCCATTATTTCCACAGGAAATGTATTTATGACAAAGATTGTTTTCTTCCTAACATCCTTAATAATTTTAAGGTCAGATGAGGTTGTTCTTCAATCTTACCTGATTTGGGCTGCGCTCTCCCAAATCACGATGGTGCCCTGGATTCAAGACCTATTAAGGCAGATGAGACCAGTGGAGCGGTCCAGCCATTTGGTCACGCATCTCTCTCCCAGCTCAGTGAAGATGATCCCCCCAAGTAAGGCAGTATAAATAATCTATGTTCTGTAATGGCCTTCAGGTCAGCATCACAGAAGGGTCTCCAAGCTCCCAACCAAGCTATCTAACAGCCGTTGCAAGCTCATTACCATGAAATCTAGCAAGTGGAGCTCAACATGCAAAACATACTAAGATTAAGGACAGAAGGTAAAGCTTCCTGACCAAAACAATGGCAAAAGGCCCTTTGGGTTCAGTTAGTAAGCACTGAAGGAACACATGGCAAAATCTAACTAAAGTTAGTTGTGATTAGAGAGCCAGGTTGGTGTAGTGGTTAAGTGTGAGGACTCTTATCTAGGAGAACCAGGTTTGATTCCCCACTCCTCCACTTGCAGCTGCTGGAATGGTCTTGGGTCAGCCATAGCTCTTGCAGAGGTTGTCCTTGAAAGGGCAGCTGCTGTGAGAACCCTCTCAGCCCCACCCACCTCACAGGGTGTCTGTTAGGCGGAAGGAAGGTAAAGGAGATTGTGAGCCGCTCTGAGACGCTGAGATTTGGAGTGGGGGGGCAGGATATAAATCCAATATCATCATCATTAAGTCCACTGAAAGCAGGGATGGCTGCGAAATACTTGAATTCTGGTCCTGGCCTTGTACTGCAGGAGATCCAATCTGCAAGAACAATTTAGGTGGTTCTGTTTAAACAATTTTTCTCCTTGGGTCTCTGGTGGCCATGGATACAGCTCAAAATACTTTTGAAGTAGCTTTAATATTTTATATAAGTTTTGTTTTGTTTGATGTTGGCATACATTGGAGTGTTTTCTGGCATCCCTGAATCTTGGGGTTGTGGAAGGACACACCCATGATACTTTTAAAAAACTTCCCTACTCTTTACAGTTACCATGGACAATGGGAGAGGAAAAGACATGGAAGAGTGTTACGTCTTCATACTTTATGTTCTGCTTCTTGAAATCCCATTAAATTGGACTTCTTATTAATGCATGAGAAGCATTTTCTTTCTAATATGCATACCGTTTCATTAGATGTGATGCTTCAAGTTGATCAAAATCTTCTTATACAATGGCAAAAAAAAGGTAATGGCAATGGATAATACAAAATGGAAATATGTATTAATTTACAGAGCTAGTTTTACAATTCAGCTTTCTTTTAGAGAAAATTTGATGATTATGATTTAGAGGTGATTTAATTCCTTTAAGATTAGAATGATTTAATGATTTAATTCCTTTAAGATTCAAGAAGATCTATAAAACTGAACAGTTAAGTGTTGTGGAGTACATAAGGCAGACTTCTTCCAGGGTGGTATAGTATAGCACAAGAGTGGCCAAACTGTGGCTCGGGAGCCACATGTGGCTCTTTCGATGGTGGCTCTCAAAGCCTGGTTGGCTGGTCTGGAGAAGGCATTTGTCTCCTTAAATCTTTTCTCCAAGCCAAGTCAACAGGCAGCCTGGAAAATTAATATAAAGTTAAGGTTGCTTTTTCACACCTCTCCCTCCCTTCTCCTATTTCCTTCCTTCCTTCCACTTTCAAACATCTGACTTTCATGTCTTGTGGCTCTCAAACATCTGACTTTTATTCTGTGTGGCTCTAACATTAAGCAAGTTTGGCCACCTCTGGTATAGCATAATGGTTAAAAGTGCTGGACAAGCACCTGGGAGATTTGAATGTCACTGAGGACTGCTGGGTGACGTGGGACCTGTCACACAAGCTTAGCCCACTTCTGAGTCCCTACTGGGGAGAAAGGTGGGATATAACAAAATAAGTATGTGTCAGACATGCAAATGTGCCCAAGGCTACTGCAAACAAGTGACTGAGGATTATATCAGCTTGGTTGGGGGGAAAAACTCCCTACACACCAGATACATTGCTGATAAATTAAGAACTTAGCATCCCAAGAGATCTTGGTAGCCTCACATAGGTTTTCTGCTTCCATACTGGTCTTTATCAGGACCAGAACTTGGCATCCCAAGAGATCTTGGTAGCCAGCCTCACATAGGTTTACTGCTTTCATACTGGTCATTACCAGGAAATGGAAGCAAAAAAATATACCCAAGATTCAACACTGCTGTTGAATATAAAAGAGATCCATGTCTTGGTGAAATTAACAGCAATACTCCCCCCTCAAAAAAAAAAGGTGATGTTTCCCTATTGGAGGATCCCTGTGGCGCAAAGTGGTCCAAACTCTCTGCTCACTACCTGAGTTTCATCCCTGTGGAAGCTGGGTTCAGGTAGCTGGCTCAAGGTTGACTCAGCCTTCCATCCTTCCGAGGTCGGTCAAATGAGTCCCCAGCTTGCTGGGGGGAAAGTGTAGATGACTGGGGAAGGCAATGGCAAACCACCCCGTAAAAAGTAAAAACATCGATGTCACCCCAGAGTTGGAAACAACTGGTGCTTGCACAGGGGACTTTACCTTTTTATCCGTGTTGGAGTCATTATGGTTAGGAGATGTGTAAAGGATAGAACTGGCTGCAGAACAGATTGCTGTAGAATCATGATTACTTAATGATGGTATTTTTGTCTTTACGCTTATGTGGATTGTATGTAATAGGTAAAATTCTAGACAATGTATTCACTTGGTATATTTTGGTTCCCTTTCTTTTTGTTGGTGTAGCTTTGCAATTTTGTTTTAAATTTTAAAAAAGAAATTAGACAAAATCATTGGGAGAAAAAATGAAGCAAAAGGACGGAGGCGGAGAAATCTGCTCACTCAGCTGACAATGATGGAGTGGAACTTAGTCAAATCTAACTTAATTTTTATTTGTTTCAATGGGACTAAACTACAACTAATCTTCACTGGAGCACACTCAATATTTTCTACAGGAAATAAATGTATGGAACATGTTCCAAAAAAAGAAGAGGCCCAAACATAGTCAAATACCAATAAAGTTGTTGTGTTGGACCCTAAGCTGATGTCATTTTATTACTGTTAACTGATAGAGAGACACAATAATGATTACATTTATAAAGAAGCGAAGTCCCATCCAAGTAAATAGGACTTGTTTTTGAGTAATGCGCTTTTTATTTTGAGTAATCCAGGTAAGCCCGTATGGCAAGTACTACACAACTCCTGTCTAAGTCCTCCAATTTTTGCAAAATCCAAACTGTCCAATGAGCAGCCTGTCATCATCTAGGTGCTATCTTGCTTTACCATGTTCATGCGTCACAAAACAATTTATGGCATCGCTGGTGTAGAGTTTCCTGAGGTGTGAAAATAAACTTCCTCCTGTATTTTTCACAGATGCGTAATAAATACAATGCTTATCATCTTATTTTTTTCTCTCGTCTACAGCCTTATTTTAGTATAACAGCCACTACACCCTTGAAGGAGCAAGAAAACAAGATTCAATAACACACACACACACAAACACACACACACAAGACAGCAAATGATACTTTTAGAGTGATTGCCTTTAAAAATGCAAGGGAAAGGCATCTCTGGGAGATTACTTCAGCTAATCATTTTAGGCTTGTCTTTGAAGAATGTACCTTCATTTAAAATTGAAAATAAATGCTATTTTTTGCTTTTCGGTATTCATGTCAGCATATTTAGCATACCAGCCACTGCAGAGCTTATAAAATAAATACAGCCTTCCCAATTTGCTCTTCACTAATTTTTTTGTGTGTGTTTGCTATCTATCAATCAAAATATGAATAATAAGCTACAGAATATTTTTGCAAATTGTGGGTGCGATTCTGTCATCTGTTACGTGAAAGTACCAATTAATTAAATGAGATGAGCAGCTAGGATCATGGTTTAATCTCTAAGATAGGGATCCTCAGCTTTATTTGATGGGTTCAGTTCCTTGCGAGGGATTTGCTGACTGTTCTGAAGTGACGTCTTTGTTTTACAGATTACCTCCTTATGAACCCAAGCTTTTCACTTGTACGGCAAGTACATTTATCAAAAGAATCTTTTGTACAGATACAGCTGCCGAAGATCCACAAAAAGTTGTCTGTCTTGGCCATGCATTGTCTCAAATTAATTATTCCTCTTTAATTGCATTATATAAACAGAAATGACCTGCTAATTTAAAGGAAATCTATCAGCGCAAAACGAATTCTCTCTTATACATTAAAAAAAACCCACAGAAGCTAGATGAACTTGACCTTGTATGAACTTGTTTTGATGTGGCCCAGATGGCCGGCTGCATGCTTGAATAGCAGGCTAGAGCAGAGGAAAAACTAATATAGTAAGATCTAGATTTATAGCCTTTTGCAGATTCCTACCTTGTATTGTCCTTTCAGCATCTGTTCTGCCCCCGCTGCGGTCAGCTTCTATCTCTGGGGTCAGAGAGTCTAAAAGCAGAGAAAGGTAAGGCTGACACATATTTCATTTGAGTCTTAAAACATCCCCCCCTCCTTTTTTTTTTTTAACAACCTGTTACTCTGGTCTTGAATTAAAATACAATCAACCTTTGCCCTGTTTCTCTAATGTTGAACAATGAGACAATCATTTTAAACTAGCACAATTCATGAGAAATAGAAGTTGAGCCCAAAGCAGAAAGTTGCCACCTCAAGTTAAGAGTTCAATGAAATTGTTTTGTTTCAAAGCATTTGTTTCTTCCTTGCAAAATACAGATCTCAAACCTGCAAATGGTAAAGGGGTTAAAAATCACTTTCATGGAGATAAGGACTGTTAGTTTTTCTTCAGTGCAGTCAAAGGGACTGACCATTAACTATGTTTCCAAGATGACCATTCTTTTCACTCACATCATGCGAACCAGGCATTAATCATATAGATGCAAAAGAGCAGATTTCTCACCATTTAGGACCCTGAGATTATCTGTGGAAGCCGCCTGTTTCAATGTCTGCTCTGCTTGCTCTCGCCGCTTGGTCTCAAATTCAAGCGCTTCCTGCAATTTCCTCTTGGCTTTCTTTTCCTTCTTTAACCTTTTCTGAATTATTGCTGTCACAGAAAAAAGAAAGTCTTTTCAAGTACAGCCCAAAGTCTTCAGTAAGTTATATTAAAAATGTAAAGGCAGTCCCCTGTGCAAGCACCAGTCGTTTCCAACTCTGGGGTGACGTTGCTTTCACAACGTTTTTGTGGCTGACTTTTTATGGGGTGGTTTGCCATTGCCTTCCCCAGTCACCTACACTCCCCCCCCCCCCCCGGCAAGCTGGATACTCATTTTACTGACCTCGGAAGGCTGGAAGGCTGAGTCAACCATAAGACGACTACCTGAACCCAGCTTCCCCCAGGATCGAACTCAGGTCATGAGCAAAGCTTAGGACTGGAGTACTGCAGCTTTACCACTCTGCACCACGGGGCTCTTTTAAGTTACATTACATTCCTTTAGAAAAATGTTACCATGATAATTAACATTGACCGGATAAACATGCTTAACAATTTGTTTACAGTCAACTGTAACTTTCATGGACAAATCTTACGATGCTCCACATCAGCAAATAATGGTTATAGCGAAGCATCCCTCTCCCTATACAAGATAATACCACAACTCATAGTTTCAGGTGGTGTTATGTATGTGGTGTACTTCTTGTGCTTCTGTCTAGGAGTTCTTGCTAGGCCCATGGGAGCTTTTAGGACTGAGCCTGGGGATGAAGGAACAAGGGGTATCCAAATCCTTGCTTCCCTGGTCCAATGACCGACCCCCTGCTGGTTCAAATGACCCAATGGCGTCTTAGCATGGGAACTTGGGATGTATATAGTTGGCTTCATTGGCCCAGTCCAGCAGTCTTTTAGTTTCAGCGCGGCCATGCTGTAGCACAATAAAGAGCTTTGATCGCTACAACCGCATCTCTCCATGCATCGAACCCACTATATTACAGGTGGGCAACTGTCTTGTCTGCTCTAAAACAGCTAGATGTTCCAACAGAACATCTGTTAAAGACCAACTAGATTTCCAGGGTATAAGCATTAAAAGGAAATGCAGACTGCTCACAAACCGCCTGCTCAGAGCGGCATCAAGCCAACCCAGGGGACCTTTCCTTTCCTTCCCACTTATACTGCTTCCCCAGAATAATCGTTAATGTCCCTTGCTGCTTTCCAGATTCTTTTTTCTCCCACTAGGTGTGAAGCTACTCTGTCCCCAGCCCAAGCTCATGCTCCGTAATGGACAGCTTCACCCCCAAAGCATTACAATTTGTAACCATTTTTCCATTAGAGTAAACCGCTGAGACAAACAAACCCATGACATCTTTCAAAGCCCCTCCCCGCGTGGTGATACCTTTGTATTCTTTCCAAGGTACCCGATCCGATTAACTCCCCTACTTTCAACCTCCTCTTTGGGCATGCTTTCATTCGCCACCTCTCTTGCCCTTTGCCGCCCTCCTTCTAAGCAGGTAGAAAGAGAGTGTACATCATCCTGACACCTGCAGCAAGACGAGGCTCCTTTTCAAGTCAAACATCAGATAGATGTATGACTGTCCAATGGAGATGGAACTGATAAAACCGGGGGCCTCTCTCCCTGATCTAATGATTCAAAGATCTCCTGGTTGGGGGGGCGGAACCCCAACAGATCTGTGATTGCATCCGAGAACTGATTTCTTGTTACTTTTCTCAGACATGAGAAAGAATTGTCTTTAAAACGGCTTTATGGTTTAGTGTTTTATGATAACCATGCTGCAAATAACCTTAATGACTACACAGGAAGGACAGGCTGCCTTTCTGAATTATGTGTGCGTTGTAGCTTAATCCTTTGCAGGTAAGACTGCGGACTGCAGAGACAGGGTAAGTAATGCCTTGCTGTGCACCTGCCCTCTTAAGAAATACAGCGTTAGTTTTACTACAATCATAGCAGCCGCCACAGTCAAAAGCAGTCACTAATTAGAGGATAGAAATGGAAATCAAAGGAAACGAGACGAATAAACATGTCATGGAGCATAACTCGTAAGCAGCGTAGTGTATATATGTTCCCATATAAGGGTCCCGTGCTATTCAAAGCATACAAAGTTTTACTTTTTGCTCATTAGCTCACTTGTTCACTTATAATCCTAGCACATCAATCCTAACCAGATTTACAGAGAAGTATTTTTCATTGATCTTATGGAGCTAGGATGTCAAAAGACTTTTAAATGCTTTTTTTTAAAAAAGTGGGCATTCCTGCTCTTGGCTGATCACTGAAATACCCACAATACTTTGTGTGGTAGCATTAATATTGATGTAATGACAGGAAGCCTATAGAAGATAGGTTGTGGTCACTGGACAACTTTAAAGGTTTCGGGTGATGGGCAACAAGAAGCTTTGCTGTACAAAATCCAATCACAGTCAGAGCAACTGTAAGATCAACTAAGAGCATGTGTGTGTGTGTGTGTGAACGGCCGTCAAATTGCAACTAATTTATGGAGGAGGAGGAGGAGGAGGAGAAGAAAAGGAGGAGGAGGAGGAAGAGATTGGATTTATATCCTGCCCATCACTCAGAGTGGCTTGCGGTCTCCTTCCCTTCCTCTCCTCACAACAGACACCCTGTGAGGTAGGTGGGGCTGAGAGATCTTCAAGAACTGCTCTTGAGAGAACAGCTCTGTGAGTACTGTGACTGACTCAAGGTCACTCAGCAGGTGCATGCAAAGGTGTCTTCAGCAAGGGGCTTTCAAGGCAAATGGGAGGTAGAGGTGGTTTGCCATTGTCTTCCTCTGCAGAGTCTTTTCTGAGAGTCTTCCTTCCAAGTACTGACTCTGCTTAGCTTCCGGGATCAGATGAGATCAGGCTGTACCATGCTTGCCTTTCCTCCCGAACTTAGGATACCACCCCTTTTCCTATGGATGACAGCAGCCTGCATAACCATGGACCACAGCACATCCCACTTCCAAGCCCACTTCCATCTACATCTGCTGCCCTCCCCCACAGGGAGCAAAGGAGAACCCCTCTCATCCCATCAGGTACATCAAAGCGCCTAGCTGATTTTATAATTAACCTCAGGGAAAAAAATGACTAATTTTTGGACACCCACTGAACATGCAGGCAATTAATTCAATTTCCCAGATTAATTACAAATTTTACTAAAGAAGGGGGTTCATTAACCTTACGTAATTAGAAAACTCCAGTTCTGGTGTCATGACTCCAACTAAGTTTCCCTTAAGTTGCCATCACCAAAGTGAGGCCCCAAATTATAATAATGAAACTAAGAATTAATTAAAAGGGATAGCCAAGTCCTGTCAACATTAGTAGGTCCTACAGCACATAAGTATTCCCTTGAATGCTATGAATTTTTTTTTAATATCCATATGGATGATATTTAAATGCTTCGAATGTAGCGAGGACAAGATATTAGGTTCAAAATCCATACAGCAACAGACCTGCCACACAGAATTAATATATTTTTTCAAAGTAAAAACCTTTAAAAATAGAGCCCTCACACCAAATTGTTCAGAGCATAATTCTGAGCATGACTACACAGAAGTACGTCCGATTTCATTCAGGGGAGCTGACTCCCAGGGCTCTTTTTTTAGCAGGAGCTCCTCTGCATATTAGGCCATGCCCCCCTGATGTAGCCAATCCTCCTGGAGCTTACAGTAGGCCCTGTACTAAGAGCCCTCTAAGCTCCTGGAGGATTGGCTACATCAGGGGGGCGTGGCCTAATATGCAGAGGAGGTCCTGGTAGAAAAAGAGCCCTGCTTATTCCTAGGAGAGTGTTCCAAGGATTGCAGTGATAGTGAATTTAAGCTAGGTTCTCTTGGAAAAAATAAACTAAAGGTAACATCATACCTAATCCAAAATACCTTATCCAACATATCAGAGTTCGTCGGATCGTGCCCGACTTGCATAATGGCCAAGAAGCGAGGGGGAAAACCTCCTGGCCTACTGCAGCCCCTGCCCACCGCATCCTGGCCCTGGTCAGTGGTGTCCATGGACTTTATTATGGAGCTCCCCGCTTCACAGGGGAAAGCAGTGATACTGGTGGTGGTGGACACCTTTTCCAAGCAAGCGCACTTTATCCCTTGCAAGCAGCTCCCCATGGCCAAAAAGCTACAGACAACTAGTTCTCAAATAAAATGGATTAAGCTGCTACAAACTATGGTCCGTTTACTTTGAAGTTCCACGTCTGACACAACATACCATTGCAAAATTAGGAAGAGCCCTGCTGGATCAGACTAATCGTCCATCTAGTCCAGCATCCTCTCTCACACAGTAGCCAATCAGGTCCTCTGAATGCCAACAACAGGGCAGAGAGGTTGAGGCCTTCCCCGGATGTTGCCTCCTGGCACTGGGACTCAGAGGATTAGTGCCTCTGAATGTGGAGGCCCCCCTCAGTCACCAGGGCTAGCAGCCATTGATAGACTTCTCCTCCACGAATCTATCTTATAAGAATGTATGTAAAGCATGGGTTACGCCCAGTGACTCCCTTCTGCCAGGCGAGAAGTCTTCCCTTCGTCTGTCAGAGGGAGACTGTTCACTCACTGGAATGAAATTGTTGGATCCAATCCTCTAAATGCCGGTCAGGTTATCACGATTACCTCTATTCTTCTGCTCCACCGCCAGCTGTTTTTCGAGTGTTTCCCTCAGTTCCCGTTCCCTGAACAGCTCCATCTTGAGCTCTGTCTTTTCCAGCTGGACCTGCTTCTCTTGAGCTCTGGCATTGTCTATGGCAACCTTTAGAAGGCCCTGGACAGAGACAAAGACCAGCAAAGTGGTTGTTTAGAAAATGGAAACAATCCGACGTATCTCCACAGTGTAAAATTCTAGAAGTAACCTGTTAAACAAATTACGATCCTGTATCTCTGTTTAAGCGTATGTGCAGTCTACTGTCATTTGATTTTCATGTGAGCAGAACTAACAGAAAGAAAAGGTCTCTGTTCAACCAATGGAAACTCAAACTTGGGTGGCAAAGGCAAAGAGGAACGGCAATGTTATAGCAAGCAAATCCAAGAAGCCACTGTGTACAGGAAGCCCTACATTGCTTACTTCAGGGGTGGAATTCTAGCAGGAGTGCCTTTGCATATTAGGCCACACCCCCTGATGTAGCCGATCCTCTAAGAGTTTACAAGGCTCTTTTTTGTAAGCTCTCAGAAGACTGGCTACATCAGGGGTGTGTGGCCTAATATGCAAAGGAGCTCCTGCTAGAATTCCACCCCTGGTTTACTTCAGCATTACAGTATGGTAGTGCCATGCCATGCATATCCAGAGCTGCTTCAGATGCAAAGTGACTGCACACTCTGGAGATTCGGTGCATAGATGGACTCTTCAATTTTGCCAGTTCCTTGGGGTTTTAAGTTCTCAGAAATTAAGAATTAGGGCTATTAGGGAGTTCATAGGACATGAGAAAGACAGTAATTGGTTGGGTATGAAATTAGTGCAAAGTAGAAAACTCAATCTGCCAGACTGAGAGGGGGAGAAGATGATACCCATTCACAAAGTAGGGTTGCTAACCTCGAGGTGAAGCATGGAGATCTCCTGATATTACAGCTGATCTTGAGACAGAGATCAGTTCTCCTAGAGAAAATGGCTGCTTTCGAGGGTGGACTTTATGGCACCGTTCCCTGCTAAAGTTTCTTCCCTCCCCAAACCCCACTTTCCCCAAGCTCCATCCTGCCTCCCCATCTTTTGGTATTTTTCAACACAGAGATGGCATCCCCATCTGTTTTATTTTCAGACGAAAGCAGAATGTGTTAACAGGGTTTCCAACTCCAGCTTGGGAAATTCTTAAGAGATTTGGGGGGTAGTATTTGGGGAGGGGAGAGTAAAATGCCATAAAGCCCCTTCTCCAAAGCAGCTATTTTTTCTAGGAGAACTGGTCTCTGTAGTCCAGAGATGAGCTGTAATTCAAGGAGCTCTCCAGTTTCTACCTGAAGACTAGCTACTCTAGCTACTCTAGGATGCCCCATAGTACAGAATACCCCACAAAACCAAGCCAAATAAATATAAAGAATAAAAATTATACTGATAATTGTTCTCATTGAGCCAGTTTGGTGTAGTGGTTAAGAGTGCGGATTCTTATCTGGGAGAACCGGGTTTGATTCCCCACTCCTCTACTTGCAGCTGCTGGAATGGCCTTGGGTCAGCCATAGCTCCTGCTGAGGTTGTCCTTGAAAGGGCAGCTGCTGTGAGAGTCCTCTCAGTCCCACACACCTCGCAGGGTGCCTGTTGTGGGGGAGGAAGGTAAAGGAGATTGTGAGCCACTCTGAGACTCTGAGATTCGGAGTGGAGGGTGGGATATAAATCCAATATCTTCTTCTTCATCGTAAAAGCAGTAGCTTTATAGAAACATTCCCCAAACCTTTTAAACAATATGTATGCATAGAATATATATTAGAAATTAAATGAAGTCAGTGGTTAAACCGAAAGAGTCAGTAATTAACATGCTGGATACACAGATCCAGAACATTTTATTGCAATATTTTTTTCTCTCCCCCACTCAGTTTGCACAACCTTTGCTTTGCTTATATTAACAGACCACGGTGCAGTGTTCATGAAGCCTACCTTTAGCACACCAAGAGTAAGCAATATTCTACTGCTATCTACTTCTAGTCCAATGCATAAATGGAAATTACCCCAGGTTAAATGCCACAAAAAATAATAAAAAACCTGAGTGCGGTGTATGAGCCCTTAAGATCACCGTTTCAAACAATATGCTGTTGTAACAACAACAACAACAAAACTCCACACACACTGTCCTTTGTGGCCCAGCATCAGAGAAAATGTTAAAACCCACAAGCAAAAGCCTCCTTTATATTTTTGACGATCCCTTCTCGTTGAACAATAAAAATGAGCTGCTATGGCAACTGCCATCTTTCCTCAATCAGCAACATTCATGTACATGTTTCTTCTTCATCAGGAACAAACAATTAGTAACAAATGAAAGAGATCATTACATCAAGTGCCCTTTTAGATCACCCCAATTAAAACTTTAGTTTAGCTGTATTTTAATTCTAACATACCAAATTCTAATTTTCTGCTCTGATTGCTCTTGTTGACTTATCTTTGAAAGATATACTTGGCAGTGCAGGGCTCAGAGATTTATTTAGCAAGATGCCAGTGTTGGCACCACTTAACGTGTTGATTGGTTGTATTATCAGTAGCAATGGAAAATAAATTACTATTAAACTATTATTGTCCTTGGCTGACAAAACACAATATTTTGCTGTTCTTTAAATATGAAACAATCATGGATAAACATGGAGAATGAATGCTAAGCTGCAACCCTGATGTGCATAATTTTTTGTTAAGCACCTTTCCAGAACACAAAGCTTCTAAGAGCACATTATGTTTGTGTTGAGTTTCGGCACCATATCTTCTCTGCCGCCTGATTCTCCAAACATATTTTTGAAACACTTTCTTCTAATGTCGCTAATGGTAATGCATTGTCAACGGCTGCTCATTATGGCTGGAAAAATATTAGCATCTTTGGCTCCAAAACCCAACGAGGGCTACTTACAACCTGTGGAAAATGAACTTTCTGCTTTTTAGAAGTTCTGTCAGGCACATCGGTGGGGCGGCTAATGCAGACAAAAAATTTTCCACTTGGAGCCAAATAGATGCTGATGAAAAAGTGCTTCCCCTGCCAATGATAAGCCTAATGTTTTTGGAAATGAAAAGAGGTATTAGCCCACATTCAGTGTAGCAATATGTGAGAAAGGCAAATAATGCAACACCTAAGACCCCTGTATGCCTTTGAGCTAGCTGCAATAATATCGATGGCTTGGCTGGTGCTGGTTTGTGTGAATCCTGTTTAGGATCCCTTGTGTAAGATTTCAGAAAACACATGTATATCAAGCTTGCCATTGCCATGGCTAATTTTCCATTACAGCATTAAATCGATACACTGCCAAACAATTCAAAATGTGGTGCAAATAGAGCTTACAGCAACTTAAACTCATTGACTTCAATGGTATTTTAAGCAGCACAATTGTGTGCAGGATTGCGGCTCAGGACAGTAACACAGAGAAATGTTTCCCTGTTGCAAGAATCATTTACAACGGAGTGCTTTAATGGGAGGAAAATGAGTTGGGGAGAGGTGATCCTTACCTTGCCCCCCATTCCACTAGCTACTATTACCCAGTTTGGCTTCCACTGACGGAACACCTAGTGAATTGTCTTAATCTTCACTTTTGTTCATATGATGATGACACATTTTGTAATGACCCCCTGTGTCCCATTTGGTGCTCAGAAAGTCATATGATCCACTCCAGTCATGTAGACTGGAGGCAGTCATTCCCGCTCCCCCCCCCCCTTTCTGCTTCCCAGACACTCAAAGGTGCAAGCTGATTCCAGCTCCAATCAGCATTTCATCTATTTAAATCTATTTGGTCTTCTTCTCTGGATGCAGAGAAGAGACATCCGGGGTTCCTCCCTTGTTTGTTAACATCTAATCTGATGAAGTGTTCTGAACAGGCCTTGGATTCAGCAGGAGCTCACAGGAACGCAGCTCCTGAACCTTTCTGAGGGTTCCCCCTCCTCCTCCCCAACTACCTTGTCCACTGAATAGTAGGTGCAGCTGCACAACAACCCCTGGATGATCTTCACCACCTATTTTTCTACAAAGCGACCCCTGGTTCTGAAGAACTTAAACATTTGCACAAAATCTTTTGTTTTATAGTCTAAGTTAGCTAATGAGTTAAACAAAGAACTGTTTGAAATTAATGAAGCTCTGTCTCAACATTCAAAACAACCACTCTTCTTCAGGACAAACTTAATACATTTGCTCAGGCCTCATTTTGGGCAAGAGCTCACAGGAGCGGAGTTTTGGAACCTCTACATTTTATTGCTCTTTCTTTCTTACCTTCCCCCCCTCCCCCCAAAAATACTTGCTCAAACCCCCTCTGAGAATTTTGCTGAACTCTAAGATTTGACCAACTTTCTAATATCCCCCCCGCCCCCCCCCCCAAAAGGGAAAATAACCAAAACGTATCAAGCAGACAGATGGAAATCTTCATCATGCCACTGTGGCCACATAGGAGAAAGTAATTTAAAAGTATGCAAGTAAGGTTTTAGTATGACAATTATAATTCAAGACACATTTTAAGGTAGGTGCTGAGCTGATATCATTCAGTACAACTTCTGGTGATGTCAGGGCTGTGTGGCATATGCAAATGAGCTCTGGCACCTCTTTTTCTACAAAATGACCCCTGCATTTGCAGATCCTAAAGCACTAAATATGAACAATGCTGATTTCAACAAGACTTAATCATAGCTAACTTTGGCTCCTAATTAGTAAGTGTACTATAGTTAATGCACAATCTCTCCCCTAGTTAGTTCCAACTATAGCTGTCATGTGGTTCAATTGTTATTCACTTCTGAATAAACCATCAATGCTGTTTTTAGTTTTATTTGCATCCTTTGTGCTTCTCCAAAATGCCCTAAGTAGACTACAAAGTTGTTTAAAAAAGTGTCCTATAGAGCGTCACTATGGGAGGCCATTTTTCTTCCAGAAGTGAAGTCATGCTGCTGGTGTAACATTGATGTGGTGCTCCATAGGATTTGAACAAAGCTCTATGGTAAAACCACAACGTTTAGCACTGAAGAAGTGAGCAGTGACTCAGGACCCTACCACAAATTTTGTTATGTCTTTAAGGTGCATCTGAAGTTTTCCTAGAGTGTCATGACCTCTCTTCCCCCCTCCCCCTTATTGCCCCCCTCCCCCGATGGCTGGCAATCCTACGTGTAGTGAAGGAAAGACACTTCAGCAGGAGTGCTATATTTACAGTGGTGGCAACAGCAGCAGTGCTTATCCTTGACTTAGATTTATTCAGATTCTACCTCCACTCCTCTTGATTTTATTACTTTACAGAGGACCTTCAGACCTTTGGCCTTCTGCAGTGACGGAGTTCTCTTTCTGTACTGAGGAGGGGCTGGATTTTAATCCATTTTGATCATTATGTCCTCTTCAGTCCTTTATTCCAAATTCCAGAATTTCAGGGTAGAAAATGACAGGTGTTTGAGTTATCCTTGAAAGCATGTGAATTATTTCATTGATGATTCGTCTAGAAAGTACTTTACAGAGCATACGGCTACTTGTATATTGTGTGTTTACAGAGCACTGCCCAAATGGACAACAATTCAAAAATCACTCAATATGCTGATTGTTTCACTCCCCAACCCCACCCCGGTCACCAAAAATGGCTATTTTGTGTACCACCTCTAATAAATACATAAGACAACAACTTGTAACTTCCCCCTCTCATTAGCATGCCGGTGAAGAGAATTTAATTCTTGTAAATGTTTGCAGAAGGCAGATTGGAAAAAAAAAAGTGTCGAATTCTGTTGGTGCTAAATTGCAGCTTTTGTTTGATCTAATGCTTGCAAATTATTTTGCAATATTCATATCTTGTTGGAGTTACAGGAAACTCCCAAGTGCAAATACAATCTTTGCTTTGTTTTCATAGGTGACTTCATTTTGCTGGCTTCTTCTCAACAGCAGCGTCTACCGAGTTCATAAAGAGAATATATCTGATGAACAGAGCTTTGATTCTTGGAAGCTTATCCTCTGAAAATCTTACTGGTCTCTGAGGTGCTACTAGACATGGATGCAGCTAGCCTATATCGGTATTTTAAAGGTTGTTTTCAAACTAGAAAAAGTCTTTGCAGGCTCAGTTCATTCAAATTATCTATTCATATCATCCTTTGCTGCTATCATCTCAGGGGTTAAGTCAAAACTTGGATCACTAACTAGTTTAACATTTAAATCAAGGTGCAAACATCCAGAACTGAAACAAAAGTTGCCTTTTTTTAAAATATACTGAAGCAAATATGTGGTAATGTAGTTTAATAAAGAATAGCTTCTCTTCATTGTTAGAAAAAAAAAAGCTACCTACATTTTCTTACTCATTTCTTACTACAATAATGCCAAAACCTAAGGCCCAATTTCCACTGGGGTGGTAAACCTACATCTGGGGTTGTATCCACTTTGATTCACGTGATAGAAGTAAGACTGCCAACTCAGGGTTGAGAAATTTGGAGAGTGGAGTCTGTATTTGGGACAGGGTTTGCGGGGCAGGGTTGGGGTTTGCGAGAAGGGAGGGACCTCAGCTGGGTATAATGCCACAGATTTCATCCTCCAATGCAGCCATTTTCTCTAGTCATCTGGAGATCAGCCATGATTCATCCAAGTCCCATCTGGAGATTGGCTATCTAGACAGAAGCCTCATCTACATCCCTGCCTCAAAACATACTTTGCAGAAAGAAAATGAGCATTTCTGGAAGAAGGTCGTCATGTTGAACAATCAAACGATTCCATAAAACACAAGTAATTAAAATATTATTTCTGACAAAGTTTATTTATTTATTTATTTATTCCGGGATTTATATCCCGCCCTTCCCACGAGTGGCTCAGGGCGGCTTACAACAAACAATAAAACAATAAAATTGGAACAAAGTAATTACATTTAAAATCAAGCATTTAAAAACCTAAAAACCTTAAAATTATTTAGCATTAAAACTATACAGTAATCACAGAAATCTAGAAAGCTACATTTATCCAGTCAGGCGTAGGCTAACCGGAAGAGGGTCGTCTTACAGGCCCTGCAGAACTGAGTAAGATCCCGCAGGGCCCTCACCTCTTCCGGTAGCTGGTTCCACCACATAGGGGCCATTGTAGAAAAGGCCCTGTCTCTAGTTGTCTTGAGACGCACTTCCTTGGGCCCGGGGATGTTGAGAAGATTTTGAGTCCCAGACCTCAGTACTCTCTGGGGAACGTGTGGGGAGAGACGGTCCCTCAGGTAGGCAGGTCCCAGGCCATATAGGGCTTTAAAGGTAATGACCAGCACCTTGTACGGACCCGGTATGTTATTGGGAGCCAGTGCAGAGCCCGAAGACTCGGCCGAATGTGCCCCCATCTTGGGAGGCCCAGTAACAGCCGGGCCGTGGCATTCTGCACCAGCTGCAATTTCCGGGTCCGGCACAGGGGCAGCCCCATGTAGAGGGCATTGCAGTAATCCAACCTCGAGGTGACCGTAGCATGGATCACTGTTGCTAGGTCGTCGGGGTCCAGGAAGGGGGCCAACTGCCTTGCCTGTCTAAGATGAAAAAACGCGGACTTGGCAGTGGTCGCTATCTGAGCCTCCATCTTTAGGGACGGCTCCAGTAGCACCCCCAGGCTTCTGACTCTGTCCGCTGGCCTCAGCGGTACACCGCCAAAAGCTGGCAGGGGGATTTCCCCCCCCCCGGTCCCCGACGGCCCAAACAAAGGACCTCTGTCTTCGCAGGATTCAGTGTCAGTCCACTCAGTCTGAGCCACTCAGCCACGGCCTGTAATGCCTGATCTAGGTTCTCTGGGGCGCAGACCGGTCGGCCGCCCATAAGTAGATAAGTTGAAATTTAAATGACAGGTTTGGAATACCTAACTGCAGGGCTTTTCTTGAGCAGGAACACAGTTCTGGCTGGCTTGGCATCAGGGGGTGTGCCCTAATATGCAAATGAGTTCCTGTTGGGCTTTTTTTACAAAAAGTCCTGTATAAAACAATGGGGACATCAGGGGTGTGGCTTAATATGTAAATGAGTGCACAGATGTCCCAGTCAGCAAGCATGCCACCGCTTTTTGTTCCCGCTGAAGCTTTTAAATCAGGTTCAAGGGTAGGCCAAAGTAGAGTGAGTTGCTGTAATTCAGCCTGGAAGGAACCATTGCATGGATCGCTGTTGTCAAGGCACAGGAGGAAAAATAGGGAACAACTTACATGGCTACTTGAAGATGGCAGAAGGCTGATGGGGCAACATTAGTGACCAGGGCCTTCACTCCCAAGCTCCTCACCGCTGGCACCAGTGTCAATGGCACCCCACCAATGGCTGGGAATCGGATTCCTGAACCCATCACCCCATGGCTCAGAGACAAGGCCTCCATCTTCACTGGATTAAGTTTCAGCCAACTCTGTTGTAACCAGTCAGTCTTGTCTTTGACATGTATAAGTCTATGAACACTTAGCTGGGAATAAGTCTCTCTGATTACAGCGAGACTTTCCTCTCTGTAAACATGCACAGGATTGCACAGCTTTCAGTGTGAAGGGAATTGTTTCTATGGAGTTCCATTTAATCAGTCCTTACCAGAGGTATGAAGACAAGATTTGCCATCACTATAAGAAATGAACCTAAAGCAACCTCCAAAGAAGATGATGATATTGGATTTATATCCTGCCCTTCACACTGAATCTCAAGAGTCTCAGAACTGCTCACAATCTCCTTTACTTTCCTCCCCCACAACTAATACCTTGTGAGGTAGGTGGGACTGAGAGAGCTCTCCCAGAAGCTGCCCTTTCAAGGACAGCTCTGCGAGAGCTATGGCTAATCCAAGGCCATTCCAGCAGGTGCAAGTGAAGGAGTGGGGAAATAAACCCAATTCTTCCAGATAAGAGTCCGCACACTTAACCACTACACCAAACTGGCTCTCAAGGAATCAACATATACAGCTCAATCAATTAAAATTTGCCTAAACCGATTAAAATTGACTTGCACTGATAATGTAGTGAAACTTTAAGCAATTAACCTGCAGTTAAATCAATTATATCTTCTAGCCTTATTTTTTTTTAAAGATATCATGAGTTCTCCAGTGTTACTTCTGGGAAAGAGATAGCCATAGACGTGCAGAAACAACACCGTCAACTGCAGTAAACTGGCACCCACACCGAAAATCAATTAACACCTATTAGTTGCCCTTTAACTTCTGTTAACTAGTTCTTGCTATAAATTAAATGGCATGTAGGGACAGTGCCAAGCCCATATAAATTCCTGAAAGACTCTCCGAGGAGCCAGCAGAACTGTGTCTTGCACCCTGGCTTGGCACTGAAATGAGATCTGAGGATTAAGAGCCTCATCTGAATTGATGCTGCCGTAGCAGAACTGCAGTCTCTTTCCAATACTGCCCAGTACAGGCATTTAACTTTAGGGGTCCTTCAAAGAGATAGACGGGGCAAGCTACAAGGAACAGTCACAAGAGTTCCATTTGCACCTTAATCACCTGTGCTAGCTTTTCTTTCTGTCTAGCTGCTCTGTTTTTTTTTAAATGATTAATTTATCTCTTATCTATTTATTTAGAAAAATTATATGCCACCTCTCCAGAGACCGGATTGAGGCTCTTCACAACTAAGATAATACAAAACCCTTCAAACATACCTATTAAAAACAAAGCCATTCAAACACAAGGTTATGAGATGCTTTCTCATCCTTTCTCCAAACAGCTCAGATGTACATGGTCTCCTCCCTGTTTTTTTACTCTCATCCAATCTTTTTGAGGTAGGTAACTGTGCTTTGATGAAAATGACCAACAGCGAGGAACTGTGAATCGTCCAAGTATCTTTTGTTGGTTTTTAGCCCTCATCCAAAAAACGATGTTCATGTCGTACAAGACTCCAGTCTGAACATGAATCCGTGATCTGAATAACCCTGCTGTTCACGAAGAGAATACAGCACTCCTTCCCCCCATCCCAATCGTTTATGATTATGTTAATTCTCTGAAGGTACTTCTGTCTACTTGCGCAAATGAGATTCTGATGTGCTGAACAGAGAACCATGTATGCTATCCACCCTCAGTTCCTTGGAAGAAGGGCCGGATGTCAACGTGATAGATTTTCAACACTTCGGCAGATTGTTACCAAGTCTGGAAACTCTCCAGGAAATGTATCGAAGCTACTCCAAGTATGTGTGTGGGGAGAGAAACTGATACCACTTTTCCCCCTGCACAGTCTTTGTTGATCTAACCAATGTTAATTTTCTTTCTGGTATTTGTTTGGGAATGCTTTTGAGAAGATGAACATGCAAGGTGCAGCTGGGAAGACTATGAGATGGTTCTGGGGGGGGGGGGGGGTGGTACATGCGACACAACCATGTGGTGGCAAAAATTCCATCTGCCATACACAGGATCACTATATATGCGAGCAACCTTTCCCCTTTTCTCTCTATCTCACTCCAATCTTTCCTGTGCCAGTATGTCCTATAATAGGCTAGTAAAAACCCTAAATAATGTTTGAGTCAGTGCACTATACATAATAGACAGTTGCGTAGGAAATCTACATCAAATTTGGTAATGCCCTTTGAAGTCTATTCTTTGAAGATAGCACTAGAATAAGCTTATTTGTAACAGAATTGATTTTTAATTTTTCCCCCTTTTATATTAAGACATATTTTTCATAGATTAACATGTCATTTCCACCTTGGCATTAAGGCAGCTTAAAATAACTATTTATTACAGCAGGTTTCCTCTGTTTAATACCAGGGAAGTTAAGGAATTCACTACAAATCATTATTCCGTAATAGACGGTGCATTTTCCACAGAAAGCTGGTGCCACTTCCATATCTGTACACTCAGAATTATAAGCCATATTTTATGTTCTGCATTTAGATCGTTTTATAAAGTCATTTGACTACCGTGATGTCTTTAATAGTTTAACCCATTACAGAACGAAATTCCCTCAGTCTAACGAACTAGTTAAAGCTCAATTGATTGCATTTGTGTAAACAGTTTGCTGGCTTATCTGAGTCGGTTTTTCACTGATCTCAAAGACAAGGCCTACCTGAATGTTCGTCAGAAGGGTTTCTATAGAAGACAATCCATCAGGAAATAGAAAAGGAGATGGAAAACCTGGAGGTAGTGGCTGCCCGTGGCCAGTTAGCGAAAGTTTGTCAAGGCTGTCTCTTGCGGTTGGTGTGGAGAGCGGGGTCTCATCTGTATGTGATTGAAACAAAAATATAGAACAAGTTACGCTTGTCTGTTTTTATTAGACCTCAGTAATGGCTTCCCTAGTGGTTTCCAGAACATTTATTGCAAATTGGTTCCTGCTATCAGGAGAAAATGCTTTCTGCTGAATTTTCTTTAATGAAAAAGCTGTGGAGATACAACAAGATAACATTAATGAGTAACTTTATAAGCCTTTTAAATGCAGTCTCTAATGAGACTGAGTTTACAGTGCCATAGAATCTTTTTAAAACAAATATTATCTCACATATACTTGTGATAATATATTTAGGCTGACTTTATGTGTACCTTCCCAATTATCTCATTTTAAGTCTGTTAGCTTGTTTGGATTGACAATAGATGGATATTTCCTAATACGATACATATTTTTACATTGCATGTGTGTGTTTTATGTGCAGATAATTCTCATTTAGTTAACCCATAATCAACCATCTTCTTGGTACAAGAGGAGGAGGATGCAAAAACAGATTTGCATACGCAGATTGCCGTTATGGGTCATGTGGGTGCTATATAGGTGGCAGTGGGATGTGTGTGTGTGTGTGTGTGTGTGTGAGTGCTGCTTCCAACAATGGGAATTTTACACATGGGTTGTTTTCGCACTCACCTTCCGCCGGCGCGACCCCCCTCTTCACCGCGCAGGATCTTTGTGGATTTCGCACTAAACGCTGCGGAGCAGCCAGAAAAGCCGGAAGCTCCCGTCGCAAAAGCCGCGCAAACGCCAAACTGCTTTTTGGCGGTTTCAGTTTGAGCGGCTTTTGCGCCGGGAGCTTCCGGCTTTTCTGGCTGCTCCACAGCGTTTAGTGCGAAATCCGCGCAGATCCTGCGCGGTGAAGAGGGGGGTCGCGCCGGCGGAAGGTGAGTGCAAAAACGACCATGGTGTTCCTGGATACAGGACCTTCCCTCTGCAGTAGTGCAAACTGAAACCACATGATGAGCTAGTATCACTGCAAACATCCATGCTTGAACTAGTAAACCGCTCATTCTTTCCAGAGTGTGACAACCTTTTGCCTATTGAAAGAGGGCCTCACCATTAAGGCTTCCAAGGAATGCCAATCTAAGAGACTCAGAATAATATCAAAGAATAAATAATGACATGACTGTATTGTCCCTTTTTTCACATTCATGTTTTCTTCCAACCCAGTTTGATTTGAAGAAGTTACATTTAGAAATAATAATTCTAAAATTATTGGCTGATCTAACGGCATCTTTTACCCCCTCAAAATTGGAGTCTGTTTTTGGAACATCATACTGGTGGATGATGAGTTGCACTAGGGTAGCATGGGATTATTTTATTTACTTTATTTATACCCTGCTTTTCTCCCCAATGGGAACTCAAGGCATCTTAGATAATTTCCCTCTATGATTTTATCATCACAGCATCCATGCAAGGTAGGATGTGACTAGGAATGTGGGTTTGGTATAAGCCAGACTGCATAAATACCTGAAAAATACCTTACTGGTATTTCTCAGGTATTTTTTCAGCCGAATCAGATTATCTAATCTGATTCAGCTGCCAATAAACTGAGTCCGAATAAAATACAATCTTATTCAGCTTTTATTCACCATGCAATTCAGCTTTACCAAACCAAGCTGCCAGCCATTTAAACTTAACAGCTGATAGTGGGGTGAGTGGACCTGTTTGCTAGCCTGAAATGCCAGGAAACAATTTGAGAGATCTGTTTCACTTCCCTCTGCTTGGAAACAGGGAGAAGTGAAACCAACCACTCAAATGGCTTCCTTCCATTTCAGGCTGACAGGGGGGCAGATGCACCCATCCACTGTCTGCCTGAAATGCCAGGAAGCCATTTGAGAGGTCCATTTTGCTTCTCTCTGCTTGGAAATGGGTGCAAAACGGAGGGGAAGTATGGAGCTGAATAAATTCGGCAATACCAATTATTTCCCAAATTCCAATATTGTTATGATATTGGGATTTGGGAATATTGGTATATTTCAATATTTTTCAGTTTTGCTATACCTGAACCCCTAAAATACCATTTTTATGTGCACTTGCTCAATGTCAGTCAACAAAGTTTAGCAGCAGAGTGGGGATTTGAACCTGATCTCCTAGATCCTAGTCTGTTTCTCTAACCCAAGGGAGTAAAACGTGCGGTCTGAGGACTGAATCAGTTCCCCAGAGAGCTTCTATCAGGCCCACGAGCAACTCACTGTCATCTGCTTCCTTCTCTCACTTGCTTCCTTCTGCTTTGCCAGGCTTGCTCAATTGCATAGGAGCTACAGAGCGAAGCCTCTATTTTCTCCATTGGTTGACTAGCACATGAAGCAACTTATGTACAAAAGCTCACAATGCCCAGCTATTTCATATTTTCCCCTGTGTCTTAGGTGCAAAGCATTGTCCATGAACAACACCTGAACAGCATACTCAAGATTGCTACAGCACACACATTGTCTCCAGATTTTGATGCAATGATTCAGAGCAAGAGGTGTCAGTTATCAGAAACTTAAATAAACAAAATACTGCAAGAGTGCTAATCTTTTAAGCATATTTTAAGGTGTTTTTTTTTTTAAAAAAAATTACATTGTTTGTCTGTGTCCTTTATAAATTTTATATCTTTGCTACCTGGCATTAAATGTTATGACACACATTGCCTGGTCCAAGAAGGGCTCATTTATATCAGATCCAGTCCTCATAACAAATGAGTTTTACACCGCTGCATTCTGGCACTGGCGCTGGCATTTGTGCCACATGTAAATACAATGCAATGTCATTAGTACTTAGCACTGATAAAAGTGCACTTCACATCCCCGGTCTGCCATGGAAGCTTTCTAGATGATCTCAGGCCAGTCTCTGGCTGTTTCTACACTTGACAGAAGATTCTCTCTTGGTGCGCATTTAAAATGTTCATCTACATTGCATACTGCTGTCACTTCTGCCTTGCTTTGCATTATCTTAAGTCGTCTACACTCATTTTCTTCAATTGGCACCGAAAGCGGTTTCTTCCTGGAGTTGCTCCTCACTTTACAAGAGTACTTTTGAACAGGAGTTTTCTGCAGGCGGATTCAGTGCTCATAAAATCGGAATCAACCCTGTGTGTAGAAACAGCCTCTCTCTCCCAGCCAAGCAGACCTCACAGGGCTATTGTTGCTAGGACAAAATGAAGGAGTGGGGAATGATACTGTAAGCTATTTTGGGACCCCACTGGGTAGAAAAACAGAGTGCAAACAAAGAAATAAACGTACTGTAACCTAGATGCATTAATAGTGAACAGTTTAAGCACCGGGCAGGAACAGATGTCCCATACTGATGTTATTTAATACATTTTTATTCCACTGTTTCCCCAAAGAGCTCAAGACAGCATACATTTGTCTTCCCTACTTTATTTTATTCTCACTTTTGAAACAAAATAGCTGTACCAAACTTACCAAAAAAGTTTTACGACAAATGGAGATTTGAACTTGGCTAGTCCCAGGATAGTCTCTAATACTTTTACTCAGTACACCACATTAGCTCTCTTGCTATTACGCACATTTAATTTTGATGAGACCCAGCTAATCTCTGCACTTTTAAATCCCATCTATTGGTGCAAACGCATTCTGGACTTGGACATCTTTTACATTTTATGGAGCACCCTATGCTGGAAGAGTAATCGAAGCGAGACCCTTTAAGTCGACTGCTTGCACGTCTGGACTCCTTGTTGGAAGGATCAATTCTTTGGATGATGTGGCTTTAAATTTTGCTTTTTGTAATGTTTGTTATTTCACGAATTATTTCAGTTGTTTGGTCACTATAACCATTGGTTGTCTGTATATACATCCCACCTATAGGCTGGCAGCCCTACAAGTCATGAAAGAATGATTTGGATCCACCGACTGCTTAACTAAACAGGGTGCTTTGCTTCAGAGGATGGTGGGGGGTTTTTTGCTCCAGAGTTTCTCTTCACTCAGTGGAAGAGAATGAGAAGATCCAACCCGAAGTGGTAACAACTTATCTGCTAGTTTATCTGCTCGACTTGGGAAGGATGTCCTCTATCCCCACCCCCTAATCAAGGGGGGGGGGGGAAGTATTATTAAAATGAAACAGAACTGCAGCCATTCTACACATTGACTAAATGCCATTTATTAAAAAAAAGGTTAAAAAAAATAGTTGGAATGTACAAATAAAGGCCTGAACTCACGTTGAACTCTTTTTAACGAAGAGTTTAACTAAGGAAAGAAATCATCTGATGTAAAGCGACTTTGTTTTCTTCATGTGTCGTGTGAAATAAACTTTTGTGTGAGCAGGTCTGAAGCAAAACAAATGTCTATATCGCACACAGGAAGACAGGATATTTGTGGATGCAAGATAAGGATATCTTAAAAAAATGTTTTTAAAGGAGGAAAAAGGATAAAGATTGCAATTATTAGCCAATGCAAACAATCCCCACAGATCATAGTACAAAAATGATACAACCCTTCCCATTAAAATATTTCACAAATTCTTATACAAGCTTCACATCACCATGCTGTGGCATAACCAGACTCCTAGCAGGCACTGTGACCGATTTCACACTCACCTTATGCCACTCTTACATTTGCCTTCTCAGCACGGCTCCCTTCTGATTCCCCACTATCTGCCCCAGGGCTGTAGCAAGCATTGGCATTTTTGCGCAGCAAACAGAAACTGGTTTTTAGCCCGGGGGAACTGGTTTCCTTGCTGTAGCCCCGGGGCAGAGGAAATCAGAAGGAAGTCGTGCTGAGAAGATGACAGTGAGAGCGGTGTAAGGTGAATGTGAAATCAGTCCATATTTAAAGTGAATGTAATTGTTGTGCTCAGGAACCTAATTCTTTAATTCTACTCCAAAAAGACAATGTACATTTCCTCCATAAGCCTCTGTCACGAGCAGCTCCTCTTCTCACCTGAGAGGAGTCATAACCCCTCTGCTGCAACAAATTGTGCCACTCTCTCACAGCCACTGCAGTCCCTATCACTTGTCTGTGTCGCAGTTACCCTCATCACAGGTCCCTGCTTTCTGCAATTTCATAACTTCATATCCATAGAGATATTTTTTTAAAGGTAAAGGTAGTCCCCTGTGCAAGCACCAGGTTGTTACCAAGCCATGTGGTGACATCACTTCATGATGTTTGCACAGCAGACTTTCTATGGGGTGGTTTGCCATTGCCTTCCCCAGTCATCTACACTTTCCCCCCAGCAAGCTGGGGACTCATTTGACCGACCTCAAAAGAATGGAAGGCTCAGTCAACCTTGAGCCAGCCACCTGAACTCAGCTTCTGCTGGGATCGAGCTCTGGTCATGAGCAGAGCTTGGACTGGGCCATGGAACACTGCCTTCTTTCTTTCTTTTTTGCAGTTGGACATGAACCCCAATCAAGAGGAGACGGGGTGGAAGCATGCAGTGACATGCACATCAACAATTCCAAGAATAAACTGAATGTGCATCCAAATGAATATCTAAATATAAAATTTCCCTACCAATTGCATTACAATATGATATGTATTCAAATGCCATCTAAACGTACACTTACGAGTATCCTCTCTTCTGGATCAGGACCAGTAAGTCCATATAAAACAAAGATGAGCGATGCTTGCATCAATATTGCAATGAAGGCATTTAGTGCCAAGAGAGATACTAAATACAGGAACTGAGGCCACAATATTATCTCACGTGCAGTTTATACAAGTAGGAGAGACCATTCGGAACATCCTTGTGAGGGCATTTTGGGCTCAACTCTCCCCACGTTTCCTGTTGCAGGGTCCAATGACATGGGCAGGCCCAGCACATGACCTACTGAGGCTTGTAAAGAAGAACAGGCAGCACTGGCCCCAGGGTGTGTGGTGCCCAAGGAAAGCCCCCCCGGCAGTGCAGCACCATCGCACCCCTCTGAGCGCGCCTCACCATGGCGTGCCACCTGCCCCATCCCCTTCACATCCCCTCTATGCAATCAGAGTGCGCTGTGCCTGGGCCGTATTGGTTGTGACACGGCATGTATCCTATCTTTCAAAGAACATGCTGGAGGCTTCTCCCCCCCTCCTTTCCAAAACCAGAAGGAAGGGGGAGCCAAGCCTGCTCCAGCACGTTCTTCGAAAGATAAGATGCACACTGTGTTGCGGCCGGCGGGGCCCAGGTGTGGAGCACTCTGATCGTGCCTGAGGGGAGACGAAAGGAAGGGAAGGGAAGAGAAAGGAGGGGACAGGTGGTGGTGGTCGGCGGGGGAGGCAGGCAAACTAGGTACTTGCCTGGGGCACTGGGGGGAGGGAAGCATAATTTGGCACCCCCACCCTCCTGGCGTCCTAGGCAAACTCCTAGTTTGCCTAGTGGGTGATTCGGCCCTGGTTACACTTTGTTATAATCATTGTTTCATACAGTCATCACATGAAGCTGCCTTTTACTGAACCAGACCATTGGTCCATTGAGGTCAGTACTGTCTACGCAGACTGGCAGCAGCTCTCCAGGGTCTCAGGTGGAGGTCTTTCACGTCACCCATTATCTGATTCTTTTAACTGGAAGTGCTGGGGATAGAACCAGTGGGGAGGGAGGGATATAAATTTAATAAATCCCTCCCCTTCAATGGGGAGGAAGGGATATAAATTTAATAAATAAACAAACCTGGGGATGCTGAGGATTGAACCTGCACACTAAGGAGATGCTGTGCTACAGTCCCTTCTTCAACATTCCGTATTATTTTGTATTTTGTTTTTATTACCTATTTTTCATAGAAATGCCAAAGCAACTAAAAGGAACTAGCACCACTAATCACTGCACTCATCAGCAAAACTCAAAATGAAAATCAGTATGCAGTTTCTATTCCTGATGTGATTCTTGTGGCAAACGCATTCATCAAATGTCTGAAACAAACTGACAAAATGCATCCATTAGCAAGTTTCCGGTGGCATTCTCAAGCCTGATGCTCACTGAAAGAAATGCTGCACAAGTTTTAGCTTGCTTTTTTAAAAAATGCCACATTTGAGGACTTCACATTAAAGTCATTTTGTGTTGCTTCTGCATCACAGACAGATCCACTGATAATCTGACAACTGGGTGCCTTTAGGGATGCAGATTTTTACTGTTATGTGTAGGGTACCAAAAGAACTTGGCCTTGCATATGCTACGTCGTAATTACTATAGTAGGCAGAAGGGCATATTGACCTGTTCATGAACTATCAAAAAAAGGAATAGCAGAAACAGTAAATCTATGCTCTGGAACTTCCTGTCTTCTTGATGCAGGAAGATCTTTTTCATCCTTGTCTAATATTTTAATATTTATTAGAATGTTCACCAAAGGTCAGCTCAAAAATTCCATTACTATAGTTCTAGAGGGAAGAGTAGGTGTGCACATTACTCGTATCTCTTCATACCTGGTGCTCATAATGTAATTATACTGTCAAATCCCAGAGTTCATTTCAGGACACTAATTTCACCCTAGATGAGATCTGCAAGTCACTGATGTCCATGGCTCAAAATTAGCGCCTAAGGCGGGAACAAGTGGTTTCCGGATTGTTGGTAGTAATGAAACATCCAATTCAGCCTTTAAGGAAGCAACGCAAACATTTTAGACAAGGGCAGGCATTCAACTATTCTATACCTTTATATGTTTTACCAAAAATGTGTGTGTGTGTATACACACACATACATACATAATTTGTATAAATATACGTTCATAATTTGCAACCAACAAAAAAGGAGCCAACAAGAAAAATGGCCAAAGCAACATAAGAGAACATAAGAGAAGCCATGTTGAATCAGGCCAATGGCCCATCCAGTCCAACACTCTGTGTCACACAGTGGCCAAAAAAACCAAGTGCCATCAGGAGGTCCACCAGGGGGGCCAGGACACTAGATTCCCTCCCACTGTGCCCACCCTCCAAGCACCAAGAATACAGAGCATCACTGCCCAAGTCAGAGTTCCAACAATAAGCTGTGGCTAATAGCCACTGATGGATCTCTGCTCCATATGCTTATCCAATCCCCTCTTGAAGCTGTCTATGCTTGTAGCTGCCGCCACTCCTGTGGCAGTGAATTCCATGTGTTAATCTCCCTTTGGATGAAGGACTTCCTTTTATCAGTTGTAACCCGACTGCTCAGCAATTTCATTCAATGTCCATGAGTTCTTGTATTGTGAGAAAGGGAGAAAAGTACTTCTTTCTCTACCTTCTCTATATCATGCATAATTTTGTAAACCTCTTTCATGTCACCCCTCAGTCAACGTTTGAACATGTACTGCAGGTAAATAACATAAAGATATGGGATCAGTTTGGAGGATGGGGTGCCATATTTAGAAAGATACATGATTACTGATGTCAGGCTGGTTTTCACCAAGCAGCAGAAAAAACAAAAAAACCCCAACAACAACAACAAAACCCTCACTCCTAAATTATAAGATTGGTTGGCAAAGATAAAGGAGATACATATTTTAGTTAAATTAACTGCTTACTGGAATAATAGAGAATGTGGATTTATGTGTCCACATCATCCATGCTGCCTCACGTTAATTCTGAGCTAATGGTTTAACTGTTTTAATTTCTCAATTTGTTTTAATTGTTCGACTGTTCTATTGTTCTCTTATTTGATTTTTGTGTTGTTGGTTTTTAATTGTTTTAGCATGTTGGAAACTGCCCTGAGCCCATTATGGGAAAGGGCGGACAATAAATTTACAGAAATGAATAAAATGTATCTACAACAGAATGTAGAACAGATCTTCTATGGTCAAGAGTGATACAAAAAATGGAGATGATAAAGGAATAGGAAAAGGAAAGGTCCCCTGTGCAAGCACCAGTCGTTTCTGATTCTGGGGTGACGTTGCTTTCACATTTTCACAGCAGACTTTTTATGGGGTGGTTTGCCATTGCTTAATGCTTGCCACTGCTTAAATATTTAATTGTTTTATACTTGAAATTGTTTAAATTTTATGTTTGATTAACTGTTGGAAGCCGCCCTGAGCCATTCGTGGGAAGGGCGGGATATAAATCCCGAATAAATAAAAATAAATAAAATAAAAATTGCCTTCCCCAGTCTTTTACGTTTCCCCCCCAGCAAGCTGGGGACTCATTTTACTTACTTCAGAAGGATGGAAGGCTGAGTCAACCTTGGGTTGGCTACCTGAATCCAGCTTCCGCCGGAATTGAACTCAGGTCGTGAGCAGACAGTTCAGATCACAGTACTGCAGTACTGTTGCTTTACCACTCTGCGCCACGGCACCGCCACGGGGACTGGATAAAGGTATAAGTGAAATAGTGATAATACTGACACTCCCTCTATGAAAGAGTTCAGGTTTTCATGGCTGGTAACATCATTAGGGTTTGTAGAATCTTTCGGGCTCAAGTGCCGTGTTCTACTGGAGAAAGTTTTCCTTCCAGACGTTTCGTTCTCAGCCGCGGAGAACATCCTCAGTGGCATTGCAGCCGGAGCAGGCACTCAGACCTTCTTGGCTGCTGTGCATTGAGTGGGGCCAGGGCTGCTGGAGAGCTGCAATTTCTAGGCTGGAGGGGGTGTGATGAAAGGGCAATTGGTTTGTGGATGTGCCCATTGTTTGGTGGGGCTTCCTGGAAGGGTAGTGATAAGGAAACTGGCTGTTGAATGTGACCATTGTTCTGTGTTAATTGCTGGGAGGGTTGGAAGGGGTGTGAAGATAAGGAAGATGGTTGTTGACTGTGCTGATTGTTCTGTGTGATTAGGGAGGAATGTTGAAACGGGGTTTAGTTAGACGGGTATTGTATTTTAGATGTATTTTATATTTTCTGTATATTAATATGCATTCTGTATGTATGCATTATTTTATTAAATAAAATAAGATGTATATAACAATGCTCCAGAATATGTATCTGGTTTGGATTGCTAAGATTTATCTCCCCAAGAGAACTATGGGGGAAATACAAGGACTTTGGTAACATGCGAGTTAACCCTCCTATCTTCCTTGCCAAAACTTCCAGATTTGGTTGTCTCCACCATGAGCGGACAGGGTCACCTCAATTCCAGTGGCATTATGTTTATGTATATTTTTATACACTGAATTATTTCAATCTCACATTGATTCTGGGGAGGAAGAATTTCTATAGGAATTGTTGACGGTCCACTCACAGACAGTAATACCAGGGCATTTTACAATGAAACTGGTCTTTGTGCAGCCAACAAAGGATGTGTACAGGGAGAGGAAGCCCTCAATAAATGGCCTCTGAAAGTCCTTTCCTGTACTTACAGAACTCTCCTTTTATTCCCTTAGAAGCTCACTGGGTGACAAATCTTGTGGCGCACAACTACACACAACTGTGGGTGAGTAGATAAAGGAGGAATGATGCAAGCCATCCCTTTTGTTAAAATTTACAAACTTCTGATGCATCAACAGGTAATAGCTGCTTTGATAGCACCAGTTTCCTCTTTAGCTACCTATGCCATAATACAATGTTCAGCACTGTGCCATTATACAAAAGTTGTTCACTCCAATATAAAATTGTCAGTGGTAAATGATGGATGATGTTCTTTGCTATTGCAACACAAACCTTGATGATTTCAATAGTTATGAGTGCATCTGAAAGCGTTATATAAAATCTAAAGCTATTTATCAATGTCACTTGGTGTGCATGTGTGCCCAGATATACACGAGCACAAAAGGAAATGCAGTCTGTAGTCTGTGATGTTCCTTGCTGCCACTGAGGGGACCCTTCCTCAAATCCCCAATGTGAAGAAGCAACAAAATGCCCACAGCTCAACATTGTCCCAAATGTGGCTTGCCTTGATTTGTGCTCAAATGCCCACAGATTTTGATGGATGTAAAATCCCTGTGCTGGGTTGTGGGTAATGGTAACATTCTGGAGTAAGCATTGTTAAGACAGCTTTTTACAGGCTGGCCTCCGAACTGCCACAATTAGTTCAATGGCTATGGCCAGTCTTTGCCATCTTGATTCAAAGTAGGAAATCTAAATAACATATCGCATAGGGTTGCCAGGCAACTGGCCAGAGGGTGGAGGGAGGGGGTTCCGCATTGCAGGATAATTATTATTATTTTTTTAAAAAACATGACAATATACCTACCAACAATTCTTGCCAAAAGTAACAATGGTAGCTCTAGGAGTTACCAGAAACTTGATGGTACAACCATAAAGTTTCTGGCAAACCTCTAGCGAGAATTTGTTCTAAGTACATGAGGCTGAATTTTTTAAAGCCATCTTTTGTGTCTTGTTATGGTCAGGAAACCTCAGGTTCAGTAAAATATGAAGCAGATAATAAAAACTTGAAGTCTGTCAAAACTTCCTTGTCCACTGCTTTCTGCATGTATTCATTTACTACTATTTTTTGCTCCTTCTCTTACTCATATCTATCCAGTTATGCATGTTGTTCCATCTGGAACATCCTTCCCTTCTCTCTGTAAAGCAACTTTCCTGACCAAACATTCCCTGACCAGGTTGAGTCTTAACTGCTATGCAGAGACCCCGGCAACCCAGGTTTCAGCAGTCATCTCAAGCCCAGGTCTCACAAACCAATCATGCTTATGAAATGATTTTGCGTTACAAATGAACTAAGACAAAGACCAAAAGGTATGGGAATGCTGTCTTTTTCATTTAGCGAACATCTTGCAAACATCCCTTCAAGAAAGGGAGGAACTTTTTTTTTAAAACTGAGGACAGGGCCAGTTCCAGATTTTGGGGGGCCCTGGGCAAAGAGTTCCCAAAGCCCCCCCTTCATGCCCACTCACCCATGTGCCTCACTACCTGTCTGTGCACCCTTCCTATGCCCTGCTCAAAAGCCCTCCAACTGCCCATGCCCACAAGGGCTTTCTTTTGTAGAAAAAGCCCAGAGGAACTTATTTGCATATGAGACCACACTCACTGACCTCACCATTGTTTTACACATGGCTTCTTTGTACAAAAAAGCCCAGCAGGAATTCATTTGCATATTAGGCCACACCCCCTGATGACATCGTTTCACGCATGGCTTTTTTGTAGAAAAAGCCCAGCAGGAACTCATTTGCATATTAGGCCACAGCCCCAAAGCCAAGCCAGCATTCCTGCTTAAAACAAAGGCCTGCTCACAACCATCTGCACTGGGCAACATGTGCAGCTGGGACCATGGCTAGCAGGACATTCACATGTGCGCAGGCAGGAAAAGGGCATGTTAGGGGTCAACAGCAACTGCCCCACCTGAGGGTATGCTGGCATTGGCCCTGACTGAGGACATTTACCGTACTTAGATATCTCTGCTATAATTTATGTTCTGCCAAAACCCAGGACTACAATTCTGCGCCAAGTTTGAATATTTAAATTGATTTAACTTCAACAGGACTAAGTGCCTTTAACTTGAACACAGTCCCACGCCTACACAAACGAATGGCAAAACTCCTATTAATGTTAATGAAGAAAAATTGCACCCCTAACAATGGGAAGTTAGTGCAGATGAGCATCTTAGCCATATCATCTTAATACCGCCCCGGCTTCAGGAAACAATATAAATTACTACCGACAAAGAAAGAAAAGATTCTTTTGAGTAAACAAATCCTCTCTCACCACATCTGGACTTTTCCAGAAACAAAAGTCAGGTCCAGACAGAAATATGGATGAAGGGTGGACATACCAATCGGCATTAGACAAACTGAGGCACAGCTCTCCTGCAATCTTTGCACTCCCCTTGCTGCCTCCTCCCAAAAAGATGACTCTGAATTTAAATTATAATCCATATTACCATAGTAATTACTTTAAAATTAATTCATTGTTACAGTCTTTGCAAGTCAACCTAAGCTTTGCTGTCGTTTTAAAGTAATTTAGGACCCTCAAGCACTTTACTTACAGATAGTGGCCATGCAGCCCAAGATGGGAACAATTTATAACAACCTGCTTGCGGAAGTTTTATTGCTGCTGCAAAATCATTTAAAACAGGCAGGATCGGCGTAATCCTAAACAGCACTACACCTTCCGAGGGCCACTGAAGTCAGCGGGCTTAGAATGGTGTCACTGCCTTTAGGACTGCACTGTACGTTCCTCAGAAGGGGAAATCCTCTACTGAATTTTATACAATGGGGCTAACGTTAATTGATTAATTTCAGTTCACAAGATTTAGAGCCCCTCAGTTGTTGCTTCCCTTCCCTTTTCCTCAATAAAACTGTTAGTTTGTCAAATGAATATTCAAACAGCTCACAGAACAGTGGGTGCTAATGACAAATAACACAAATAGTTCAAAGTGAGCATACAAACAGGTGTTCTAATTATTTATTTCCATAATTAGTTCAAATATCTGATCTTGCAAAAAGGGATCTTATTCTTCTCTGTCCTCAGCAGTCTCTCCAGTCATTTTACTCGGTAGTTGTTAGTTAATTCATATGAATCAGTAATTTTATTCCCCCCATCCATTACATTAGAGTACACATTTAAGAAGCATTTTGGAAACAGAAAAGAGCTACGAATAAATTGCTGTCTCTATATATCCACAGAACATTGTCTCAGTTCTTAACTTGTCAGGCCCCAGTTTGCCCACAGGCAAGACCTTCCATCCTGTTTCTACAGCTTCAAATGCATGGAATCCATTCACCTATCATGTTCCTTGTCCACCTCCAGAGTAGAGTCCATCCAGGAGTGTCTCTGAACGGACCCCAATGGATCCTCAGTCTGGAGCGCTTGGGAGCCACATGCAGCTCTTTCACACATACTGTGTGGCTCCCGGGGGTCAAGGAGGAGCTTAATGCAGGCTTACTCTCAAGTAAACATGCTTAGCATTGGGACCTCAGTCAGCCTCTGAGCACTGGCCCATAGGCAGGTGACTACTTCTACCATGTGTGAAGCGAGGAAGGAAGGGAGAATAGGCAGGTTTACACATTCTTCTTCTCCACCACCAAAGTTGCCTAGACACCTAGAGTGGGGAAAGAGAGTGCAAGAGCTGAGGGAGCCTCTAAAAGGAATGATGGAATTAAAGAGGGCAGTGCAGGGTTCCCCCTTAGTTTCATGGCTCCTGTAGGATCTGTAGTTACTAACCTTGGTGTTGAGACAAAGAGAGATGCATAATGATGCAAATGGTCATTGGTGATTTATATGGTACATGTGTGTTTCCTGGTGCCAAAAAATAATTCCCTCACCTTTCCCTATGCTGGTCCTATGGGGACTGTTATTCCCAGCTGTTGTTTTTTAAAAGTCTCCTCGCATGGTTGTGTTGTAAAGTGCATACATATGTATTTTATCTTTCTGTGCAAAGAAAGCATTAAGAGTTCTAATTAAGATGTGTGTGTCAAGATCGACTAATAACGACTTAAGACTGGGGGATCATGGCCTAAGCAATAGGCCCTGTTAAAATCTTAATGGATCCACTGCTACTAATGTTCTACCTTAGTTGCTCCCCTTCCCCCCTTTTCTTATTTTGATTTGTAACTGGAGAGAAGGAACTAGCCGGCGCCTTCTCAGGGCCTGAGGTGGGAGGAAGCCTTGCATAACAATTCAAGAGCATTTGCTAGCTATCATCTGAGGAAGTATCTAGTAGTTGTGTGTGAATCTTTCCTCCTGTAACCCCCCCCCCAGGAATGTTTTGAAGTGTACCTTAAAACCCATGTATCAATGTATTGGTTTCATTCTTAGCATTCCTGCTCTGGAGCATCTGATGTTGTGTAGCAGTGCTGAAATTAAGCAGAATGTTGAATCAGATCAGTAAGTTGGTCAGGAAACTATTGAAAGCTCCCTGCTAGAGGAGGGGTCCCCAACCTGGCACCTGTGAGTGCCGTGGCACCCACTGACACCTTTCCTGGGGCCTGGCAAGGTGGGGCCAGCTGGGGCTTCTGCCCATCAAGGCTTCTGGGGTTTTTTGAAAAATATTTTTATTAACAAGTTTTCAATGAACAATAAAGAAATCAAGACATTGTCACATGAAAGAAAGAAAGAAAGAAAGAAAGAAAGAAAGAAAGAAAGAAAGAAAGAAAGAAAGAAAGAAAGAAAGAAAGCAATAGTGGAAACATAATGAACCATCGTAAAAGCACAAAAACAAGATTAGAAACTCAACCACAAGGAAACAAGAATAAAAATAAGCAGACATGCATCAGAAGCAAAAACATTCCATTAACAATATCTTCTGTAGAATCATACAGGATGCTAATGCAATGTCTGTGATCATCAGACAGATCCGATTTCTCTAGGTAAACAATTGAGAGCCCGCAAACGCTTGCACTTAGATCGGGGATGGGGGTGAGCCTTAATCACTTTAGCTCAAGGCTTCTGATTGACCACTGGAGATCTGATTGGCTGGACAGATTTTTTTTTAAAAAAACCACTGCTTTGGCAGCAGCTGCCACCATAGAACAAGCATAACCACAGAACAAAGTAAACTTTGGCAACCATTTTATGGCCAGCTTTGCCTCCTGTAGCAGATATTTTGTGGATGTGCCTACCACCATATGTGGTTCTGATTTTGATTATGAAGGAGCCAGCAGCTTCAAAAAAGTTGGGGACTTGTGTGTTAGAGGAAGAAATATCCTACGTCATAATTCTGAATAGCTTCCATTTCACTTAACATGGCGATTGTGCGAAAGTTCCAAAACCTCCGCTTCAAAGGGCTCTCCCAGTAACAGCAGGAAATCATGCAATAAAACAACGGTTGTGTGTGCTGTCAATGGCTGGCTGAGAAGTAGGGTGCTCTATGCAGTTCTAGCGTAAAATAAATCTACAAGACACTGAATTCCCCAATGAAACAGCTGCAAGGATCTGTGATTTTTATTTTCCTTGAGTTAATGGCAATCTCCCAGGATGGTTTAGCTGGAGCAAGAAAAAAAAAGTAATCAGACGTGAAGAAGATAGTGTAAATGGTAGTGCCATCCTAAGTATTGTAACACCTTTCCAAGCCCATTGACCTCAACGAGTTTAGAAGGTTTGGCACTGCATAGGATTGCATTGTACATATGTAGGTTTACTTGTGTCCAGGCCTTGGATTCAGTGGAAGCTCACAGGAACACAGCTCCTGAACCTTTCAGAGAGTTCCTCCTCCTCCTGAGAGTTCCACCTCCTTGTCCATTGAATAGTAGGTGAAGCTGCATAACAATCCCTGGATGAACTCCACCACCTATTTTTTTACAAAACAACCGCTGCTTGTGTCTTTAAAAGAATGTAGGAGAAAAAAAGAGGTTAAAAATCCTTAAAGCTTTGCTATAATGCCTATGGACATACCTAGCTACCTAGCCTAATAAAAACATAGTTGAAAAAAAGATGTACATTTATGCTAGCCTATCTCATAATTTTGTTCTTCTTTGTCACTGTGACAAGATTAATAACATGTGTTAACGAAGGTTTTATTTTTCTCCCCTCAACGTATACACCTAAAGAAAGCCAACAAAACAGCATTCCCTGAGATTTGTCTGCTGAAGTTTACATTTGTATTTCAAATCCTATGAAGGTTACAGGGTGAAACCTTCCAACAATATCCTGAAATCTTCTGGGACCAAATCCCATTATGTGGAGTTCAGTGAAGGGGGTAAACACTACCATAAAGAAATACAAATGGCACTTATTTCCCATTTAGCCAGTGTCACTAAAGTTCACCATTTAGAATTCTAACCAGTGAGAACTTCTTCGTGGAGGTCAAGTACCTTGTGAACCATGTCATCTCGGTTGATGACATCATATTCCATCCATCAATACTTCCAGGAGCACACTTGCCATCTGCTCGGCACGCTATAATAACTTATTACATATATTCACAGAGTAACAACCTGTACAATGACACTGTTATCTTAATGCTGGCACATTTATAGAGATAGTAGTCCCTGTTCTTTGTTACAGCAAAGCTTTTTCCACCCAGACCTTTATGAGAATTATGTTGGCTCAATTTCTGTATTTATTATTATACACAGGTTAGGTTTCTATTTGTTATTTTAACATTGTTAGGGTGGTGGTGGGGGGGGGGAGAAAGAATGCTTCCTAAAATTGTATTCTATTTTTTTGTTTTACACTAAGACTGAGTCAGAGAGGACAAAGCTAGTTATGCTGCTGGAAATGTTCTATAACGCCACACTGTTATGTTAATTTTAATAATTTATAACTGTTTTAATTATGTTTTTATGTTTTTATTATGTAAAACCGATGTAATGTATCATTATGTTGTGAGCCGCCCTGAGCCCGCTCCGGCGGGGAGGGCGGGATAGAAATAAAAAATTATTATTATTATTATATTATTATATAAATTCCAGGGTGAGGCATTTCAGTTTTGCTCTACCCAATGTTTTGCAAGCATTTAGATACCCTAAAATAATGTGTAGCTCCAGGAAACATTGGGGGGGGGGGGGTGCTATAAAAACATACAAACGCATCCCTAAACCACTTCGTATCACAAATTATTTTACATGTCAGAACTAAAACCATGTATTGTTCCTTTAAAACCGCCATTAAGTAATTGATCTCAAACCCCAATACAGCGCTCTTTTCTCGTTTCAATGGAACAGCATATATGTCATCTGAAAAACACGTTCAAGTTGTGATCTACTGAGGGGTGCACCCATTTAAGTCCCCATTGGCATGAATGACATTGAGGAAGAAAAGGGTTTTAGCTGATTTTTCCCTCCTATGAAGGTACGAGCTTTAGTGCATTCACTGTCAGAATACACATGACTTAAGATGGCCATCTAATGCAACACACTGCTTTCTGGATAAAAAGGGGCAGTATTTGTTTCACATTACAGAGAAATTTATCCTCTATTCCTTTCTTTGGCTCGCCGTTTATTCCAACTTACACTGTGATCAACATTGTACTAAAATAAAGTCAAGCGCAACAGCCGCTCTCTGCCCATCAAAACTCACAGACGTCTGCCAAGTGCTTGTAACAGCTGGTGTTACATTAATTAGTTTAAACTATTTATTTCATCCATCTCCAGAGCAGATTGAACGAAAACATTAGAGATTATTCTAGCATCTGTAAGTGCCCTGCAAACATTAACCAACCAAAGTTGGAATATTAGTCGTTAACTTAAAAAATATACATGATTTAAGACTCTGCAGTCAATTACAATCATAAATAATAATAAAAACCCTTAGTTCGACCACAGTACCACAGTGTATCTCATTTACTTTTTTTTTAACCCAACCATGCTTTAAAACTGTATTAGTCTTTTGTGTACACAAAGTTTCTTTGTTACAAAGAACATCACCCAAAAATGCTATAATAATTCCTGGCAGCAGAGAACATTAACAATATACGACTCTGTGTGGGTGACTCAGTGGATTAGTCACAGGTTTTATGTCTACTCTTGGAATCCAGCCCTAACTACAGTGATCAAAAGACTGTTAGCAAACTGTTGTTAAAATGTCCATTAAAATTACTTTCTGGCCTCAGCTAAGTTTTAGTAGATAGCACTATGAATCTTCAGGGCATGGGCATAACTTCCAAAGTTTGTGTGTGGTTGGCGTTTCTCTCTGTCTTGGAAAGAGATGAGCAACACAAAGATGGCATGTTCCAGCAGACCTCTTTTTTAAAATAACATTTATTTGATACAATAAAGGGACATACATAAGAAAAAGTGCGCATAACAGGTACAAGACCCTGCGTGTACGGTGCTGTCAATTCACAGGTGACTGCCTTCCTCTGGATAGCCCTAGGCTGTCCGGCACCCTAGGCCAGGCTAACTTCTGGTATCTCCCCTGCACTGAGAACATCACCAAGGCACATGGGGGGTGCCCAGCTTGGCAACCCCAGAATTGGCAATTGCCTAGTTTGCCTAGTGGCAGAGCCGGCCCTGCCTGGAATTCCTGGCATTCTTCTCCCTAAACACTAACTGAGGCCACCCCTGATTAGCTTGAGGGCCAATAAGATAGGGTTGCCAGGTCTGAGTTACTTTCCAGAAAAGGTTCAGGAACTAATTGTTCACCTCGATGGCTGTTGCTAGTGCTTGGATGTGCACATACCCAACCCTACTCTCAGGACTTAATCTCTTTCAGACTGTGGGACTTGTGGTTCTGCCCTTTAATACGGTTCCAGAGTCTACAGAAATATTATCAATATAATAAACATTTCATGTCCTCTGAAGTGTGAGCAAGGTTCCTTCCGCTGCTTACTAGCATTAAATGATAATGCCTGTTAGCAGAACACTTCTGGCTTCAAAAGTGTTTACTATGATATAGTAAACACTTTGGTATTTGCCATTCCTTTCTGTTAAATATATAATCGCTTGCCACACTGTAAGAACCTCCAGAACCCCACAGTGCCAGTAAGCTCCCCATACATTTCTCTACAGTTCAATAGCTACTGAAACTGCAGATTTACTGCAGAATTCTGTCTGTGACATCTCTAATTGGTGGAATCTCTACTTGGGCATAGGTACAACTTCTTCGTAACTTGTTGTGGGTACAGGAATCCAGATGACTGTCACAACTCCCTTGAAATCAGTCAGCAATTTAAGGCAGATTTATATTATCTTTTGAAAATCTAGCACAGATGCAATAAAAAATTGCAGCACAATGCTCTGGTGTTAATTCAGTCTACACCCATTGGAATTGATTGCCTTCAACTGGAGTAGTTCTACATAAGACTGTGCTGTGAATTAACTAGGCTTGATATGTACAGTTTAGCCTGGGGATACAACATATACCAGGTTGTTTGACATTACAACACATCAAAAATATGTACATATGCCATGTATCTCCCCTCCAGATCTGATTGCATTGACTGTGTCTGTTGAGGTGGAGTTTTTTGGGTGGATGTTAGCTGACTGAATTGGATTTTAATCCTTTATTGTATTTTAGTTTCATTCAAATTGTTTCAACCTTGTAACCTGACCTTATCCTGCTTCAGTGGAAAGATATAAATTGAAATAATAATAATAATAATAATAATAATAATAATAATAATAATAATAATAATACTAACAACAACAACAACAATAATACCACCACTGACCCATGTCAGATAAGGTTGCATAAGATTTTACTAACATTAAAAACAACATTTCCATTGTACAGGCTAGAACAGATCTTCAGCATTAACATAAAATATATTTAAAAGTAGGTTGTTTGTAATTTTTAAAATGTTGTGAGATACACGCACACAAAGTTGAATATATGGTTAAAGTATTTTTCAGTCCTTCAACTTTCTATGGTAGAGAAAGCTTGCAGTAGTGTTTTTTTTTTTCTTTTAAACAATCCAGCAAGGATAAATTGGATCAGTTTATTCTACATGATGTTGGACAAAGAAAGAGGTTTACTGTGACTTTTCTCTTTATCCCACTGTGTTGCTTCCCCCAAAATAGTCCTCCAGCTATGAAGGCCAGGGCCAGTTCCAGGTTTTGGTGGGCCCTGGGTAGACAGTGTCCAGGGGCCCACCATCTGCCTACCATCAGGGCCCCCTTATACCATCCTTTCCTCTCCACATCTGCATGCCCCCATTTGCTTGTGCATCCTTCTCCTGTTTGAAAACCCTCCTATGATCCATGCTCAGTTGCCAACACCCCCTTGCCAAAGCCACCAGGAGTGCCATCACCGTGCACCACCCACACCCCCTTCTTCAGTGCCTCTGGGCAGTTGGGATCACAGGTACAGGCAGGTGGCAGGGAGGTGTATGAGCAGGGGACAGAGTCAATCCCCGCCCCCCCCCCAATTCCAGGGTCTTGGCAGCTGCCCCACCACAGGGATTGATGACTCTGGCCTGAGAGAAGCAGATGGTTTTTGCCAGCATTGTTCTGGACTATGCCGAAACATTCATAAGATCAGTCCTTTCTCTTGCTCTGTTTCAGCTTTTTAGATCCTAAAATATAGAAGTATTAACCAGGATCAAGCCTAGTCAGTTTCCGAGATGTGACAAGATCAGTCTAGTCCAAGCCATCTGGGTGAGGGTTCAGTGGACTTAGACAAGTCTAATGCTTCTTCTTTCCCTCACGAGGATGGCTCAGGCCAGCCCAGTTTTCTCAGATCTCAGAAGCTGCTTGTTAGTGCTTGGATGGGGGACCACCAAGGGAGTCCAGGGCTGCTATGCTGAGGCTGATTGTCTCCTGTCTTGAAAACCCTGCAGGGCTGCTATATCCATCTGCAATTGGATGGCAATTTCCACCTCCAGATCTTAGGATTGCAGTGATAGAGACGAAGTCCAGGGCCTTTTTTCTGGAAAAAGAAGTGCCGGAACTCTCAAGAGGGAAATGAAGGAGAAACATAGCTGCCCCTCATGAACTTTTAAAATTTTTTGAGAATTTTGTTTCCACAAAGAGGTTCCAGAACTCCATTCCACCTCTTTTCTCCAGGAGGAAAAAAGCCCTACCTGTGTCTATGTTTGAGGAGGCACCACTATGGTATGCAATGTTCCCTCTAAGCTGCAGAGTCTTGTGAGCAAAAATTCTACTTTGTGAGCTACTGGCATTAAAGTTGTGAGCTACTGCATAAATTATTGTGCTCTGAGCTAAGACAAAAACGTGTGAGCTGGAGGCTAAAAATCTGTGAGCTAGCTCACACTAACAGCTTACAGGGAACATTGATGGTATGCCATATAGGCTATTTTCTGAAAGGAAGACAGCATGGTATAGCTTGATTCTGTTAGATTTCGGAAGCTAAGCAGGATTGGTACTTGGATGGGTGACCACCAAGGAAGATTCTGCAGAAGAAGGCAATGACAAACCACCTCTGCTTCTCTGCTTCTCACTTACCTTGGAAGTCTCTTGTTGGAGTCACTGCAAATAGTTTGTGATTTGACTGCACTTATGTATGTTTGGGTTCCTTTGGGAAGTGACCAGCATACAGATGTCTCTCACAGTGGCATGTGTTACGTCACAGAGGTCCAGAAATCTAAAACTGATAAAGAATCACAAGGCCAAGAAGGCATCTACATATGGCAGTATCACTTCGACATTTAAAATATTATTTGGTCTGCAGGGTGTAAGTCTGAGATTTCAGCTCTGAGGCACGATGAGATTGCTACAGCAGGGAAAAAAGTGCATGCAAAGTAATAATCTCTTGTTTGGCAGGGGGGAAGGAAATTGGGGTCTGATGATGATAGAAACATGCAATATTATATTTCCTTAAACTAAATATAGGCGGGGAGGGCGGGATATAAATAAAATTTATTATTATTATTATTTATTATTATTAAATTCTATCAGCTAGTTTATTATTCAGTCAACTGACCTGAGAGCCCCGTGGCGCAGAGAGTTAAAGCTGCAGTACTGCAGTCCTAAGCTCTGCTCACAATCTGAGTTTGATCCCCGGCGGAAGCTGGGTTTTCAAGTAGCCGGCTCCAGGTTGACTCAGCCTTCCATCCTTCTGAGGCTGATCAAATGAGTCCCCAGCTTGCTGGGGGGAAAGTGTAGAGGACTGGGGAAGGCAATGGCAAACCACCCCATAAAAAGTCTGCCGTGAAAACGTTGCAAAAGCAGCGTCACCTCAGAGTTGGAAAGGACTGGTGCCTGCACGGGGGGCCTTTCCTTTTTCCAACTGACCTGGCAGTTGCACTGAACAGTCAGGTACCACAGCCCCCCCAAAAAAGAAAAATGATCCCTTCTGACTTCCTTATGATAACTGCAAGACAGCAGCACATGGGTCTTTATCACCCCTAAACCACAAGGACATAATTGACAAGTTTAAAGAGAGGTGCTTAGTGTGACCCTTAAAAAAGGAAAGTGACACTGAATGTAAGATGGTCCTCCATTAAAAAAAAAAAAAGATATCCAGGAAAGTTTTTAAAAATAACTCTACCCATCTGTAACTTGCATGGAAATTTAAGCGCCCCCCCCCCCACTTTTTCTTGATGGCAAGTGTGTTTGGAGGGAAAAACCTAGGCTTCCTTTCAGATAGATGTTGTAGAAACTCCTGTCAAGTCACAGCTGACTTACTTAATAGCAACCCTGTAGGGTTTTCAAGGCAAGAAACATATAGAAGTGGTTTTGCTATTGCTTGCCTCTGTGTAGCAACCTCAGACTGCCTCTGTGTAGCAACCTCAGACCATCCAAGTACTAATCAGAAGTTCCCCTGCTTAGCTTCTGAGATCTAAAGAGATAAGACTAGCCTGGGCCACGGTCACACTCACCATTAAATCCATCCCTAACCCGCCGCTATTATACCCCGCAGCTTTTTTATAACGAATTTCCTGATCAGACATCCCTCCATCCTTCAGTTCTAAGCAGCGTCGGTCCCGTTGTTGGTTGATCAGAGGTCTCAACCTGACCTCATTTTTTGAGATGGCATTCCGCACTCACGCAAGCGCAGCACCGTGGGATATCGTGCTTGGCTTTTTTTTTTAAAGGTGCCAGAAAAGGTGGGCAATCTACCCCCCCCCCCAATTTAAACACCCGGAAAGGAAGCGGAAGCCCAGGAGTTCTCTTTGCTGTCTCTCCGCCTGGCGGGGAGGCAGCAAAGGTGGGTCATCTTCCTCCCCCCCCTTTAAACACTCCGCTGTGGTGTTTAAATTGTGGGGGGAGCACGGCAACTCTCTTTGCTGTCTCTCCGCCTGGCAGGGAGACAGCAGCAGCAGCAGAAGAAGAAGATATTGGATTTATATCCCGCCCTCCACTCCGAAGAGTCTCAGAGTGGCTCACAATCTCCTTTCCCTTCCCCCCCACAACAGACACCCTGTGAGGTGGGTGGGGCTGGAGAGGGCTCTCACAGCAGCTGCCCTTTCAAGGACAACCTCTGCCAGAGCTATGGCTGACCCAAGGCCATTCCAGCAGGTGCAAGTGGAGGAGTGGGGAATCAAACCCGGTTCTCCCAGATAAGAGTCTGGGAGCAAAGGTGGGGGATCTTCCTACCCCCCATTGAAACACCCCGCCGTGGTGTTTAAATGGGGGGGGGCACGGCAACTCTCTTTGCTGTCTCTCCATCTGGCGGGGAGACGGCAAAGGTGGGTCATCCTCCTCCCCTGGCAGGGAGAGAGCAAAGGTGGGTGATCTGCCTCCCTCCCCATTTAGGAAAGGTCCCCTGGGCAAGCACCAGTCGTTTTCGACTCTGGGGTGATGCTGCTTTCACAAAGTTTTCACGGCAGACCTTTTACCGGGTGGTTTGCCATTGCCTTCCCCGATCATTACACTCCCCCCCCCCCCCAGCAAGCTGGGTACATATTTTACAAACCTCGGAAGGTTGAAGGCTGAGTCAACAATTGCTGGTGCAATGATATCATTTGGGGTGCGGTCACACTCACCATTAAATCCATCTGCAACGTGCCTCTATTATAATCTGCACAACCAATTTTCCGATCAGACAACAGCCAGGCTCCCATTCTATCCCATGTGGGTCCTGTCGCTAGTCGATCAGAGTGCTCTACCGGACCTTGTTTCATGATGCCCGCTATCTGCAGTGTGTCGCTTTTAAATAGGTCGGATCACTAACAGTTTTGCTAGTCCGTTGGCACTACTTTTCCAGCACGAGCACTACGCGTGCAGAAAAAAACCCAGGAATTAAAATCAGTTCACATCTAGTTCACATCTAGTTTCAAAAGTGAGTTTTGTTTCCGGACATAGGGGCGGGTAAATGATTTATCGAGCCAACATTCGCTCGCTCATTCACTGGTGCAGTGATATCACTTGCAGGGGGCTTTGGGAGGGAAGCGGTGGTGAGCTTCCAACGAGTCGCCAACGATGGAGCGTTCAAACAGAGAAATTCCTCTCAGGAACCGTCAGAAGAATTTTGTTCCGGATTTAAAGCAGTATCAAATTAGTCCGTGCCCCAGTCATCTCAACGCGGGACTCGAACGAGCTAACCACCATTCGCAGATGCTGACGTTTGGACAACCGCTTAAAATCCGACATGCTTCCAGACTCCACTCATGCCCGTAGTGGGATTTTCTGAACATCTGACCTCACCCTTGGAGTGGGCTCTCGCAGGGAAGCGGATGTGCGCTTGTGACGAGTCGGCTACAATGGAGCGTTCAAACATAGAAATTATGTGCGGGACGAGCCAACGACCATTGCCAGATGCTGATGTTTGGACAACCGCATAAAATCCAACATGCATCTGGCTTTCATCCATGCCCATCTCGTCAGTTTATGTGTGTCTGACCTCGGCCCTGGACTATTTAGGTCAGGGCTTCAGATAGATAGATTTTTATGCTTAATGTTGCCTCCTGTACATACTTAGATGAGTTCTGCACACTGGCATCCAGGTTTGCCCCCTGCTTTTCTTCTAGATTAAGGAGATGATGCAATAGTGATAAGGGGATAATGCAATAGTGAGGAAGCATATCCCCTAACCCAAGACAACAGACCGAACATCACTCATAGCTCTTCTGAACTATTTCTCTTAGCTTTTGTCTCATGTCTTTCTCAGAATTTACAGGCGGAACATATTGGGATCAATAGTGATACTCAATGACATGGTTTCAAACATCTGTGAAGGACAGGGATTGTATCTAGAGATATTTCTACCATCTGCTGCCCCCATCTTTGTCATGGTTCTCCTTCTTGGAACCACTGACACTATAAATGTTTTATGCTAGTTCACTGTGCTAGTCCCGTACACAGTTCAAAATAGTGGCAGAACAAAGATCAGATGACTACATGAAAGGGACAGTATGGCTCAGTCTGAGGAAACAGAGAAGTACTTGAAGGCTGTGAGATCACTGGGTACCAGTTTCTACCACCCAGATTCCCCCAATGCCAGGAACTCAAATTCCTGTCACCCACACACAGCTCTACCCCGCCCCCCGCATGTTGAATTCTACATAGACTTCAATATTTTTTTCAGAGTGCTGCAAGGATCATGGCTAATACCAACAGCAAAGGTTTCTGGTGCCATCTTCCTTTATAAAAAGGTAAAGGTCGTCCCCTGTGCAAGCACCAGTCATTTCTGACTCTGGGGTGATGTTGCTTTCACAACGTTTTCACGGCAGACTTTTTACGGGGTGGTTTGCCATTGCCTTCCCCAGTCATCTATACTTTTCCCCCCAGCGAGCTGGGTAGTTGTTTTACTGACCTTGGAAGGATGGAAGGCTGAGTCAACCATGAGCCAGCTACCTGAACCCAGCTTCTGCTGGGATCAAACTCAGGTCAAGGCAGAGCTGCAGTACTGCTTTACCACTCTGCACCATGGGGTATTTCTTGCTAACAGAATAGCCTTGACTAGCCCAAGCTTGTCAGAGATTGGAAGCTAAGCAGGTTGGTCCCAGTTAGTATTTGGATGGGGAACCAGCAAGGAAGACTGAGGTTCTTAAAGGAAGGCAATAACAAACCGCCTGCTTATCTTCTGCCTTAAAAACCCCATAGCCTGGATGGCCTGGACTAGCCCAATCTTTTCAGATCTCAGAAGATAAGCTCTTGTTAGTACTTGGATGGGAGAGCACCAAGGAAGCCCAGGGTGGTTACACAGAAGCAGATAATTGCAAGCTACCTCTGCTCATATGTTGCCTTCAAGACCCTATGAGGGGTGGCTATAAGTCGGCTGCGTGTTGATGGCACTTTCCACTTACCATCAGCAGAGACTGCTCAGGAGAATGTGGGAGGAGCCAACAAATGCATCCTCCATCACTGAGAGGTCTTCCTTCTGGTGCAAATGACTGCCAGCTGCTACATTATTATTCTAACCTCCTTGTCGTAATCCTCTCCTCTACAACTGACAGAAGCTTCCGCTTATATTAACGTCTCTAGTGAGTAAGGAACTTGCATGAGCACCAGCCACAAAGCAGACCCAAATTATTTAGGGAAATATTGGAGATGGAAATGACTGCTTAAACTCCTGGTCAGATTCTACATGAAGTATGAGATCAGTAAGCCGATCTGGATGGACCAAGCTAGCTTGATCCTGTCAGATTTCAGCTACTAAGCAGGGTTGGCCCTGGTTAGTATTTGGATGGGAGACAGCCAAGGAAGTCACACTGCAGAGGCAGGCAACGTCTCTTGCCTTGGAAGCCCCATAAGGGGTTGCTACAGGTCAGCGGCAAGTTGCCAGCAAAACAAAACAGAGAGAGAGAAAGAGAGAAGAAGAAGATATTGGATTTATATCCCGCCCTATACTCTTGAGTCTCAGAGCGGTCACAATCTCCTTTTACCTCCACCCCCCCCCCCAGACACCCTGTGAGGTAGGTGGGCCTGAGAGAACTCTTACAGCAGCTGCCCTTTCAAGGACAACTCCTAAGAGAGCTATGGTTGACCCAGGCCATTCCAGCAGCTGCAAGTGGAGGAGTGGGGAATCAAACCCGGTTCTCCCAGATAAGAGTCTGCGCACTTTACCACTACACCAAACAGAGAGAGAGAGAAGGAAAACAAACACAGCTGCACCCAGATTTCTATTATGCTTGTGGCTCTTTTCAATAACAGCACATTTGGTAAACAAGCTTGGTCCTTAATAAAGGGTTTTCCTCCAAGCAAGTTTTACTTCCTAAGAAACTTGTCACAAACTTCCCTTTTATTAAATGCTTCTTCCTCAATATGCATGATATTTTTTTAAAAGATAAAAATTGCCTTCCAAGAATATTGTCCAGAGACTTACAAATAATCAACAGGAAAGTGCTAATGTGTTTCCAATTCAGTACCTGGCTTTACCTTTGCACCGTGTAAGCTTGAGCATTCATTATACTTGGCATTCAAATGGTTAATGTATTAGGCACCCTGCCAATGTATATCTCTTCCCCTCCCCTTTCCTGGCTATTTCCCCCCCCCCCATTTTTTTTTCTTTTGTGCAGTTGGAAAAAAAAGTTAATTGTTAAACTTTATCACAGAACCCTTTGTTCCTGCTGAAGTCACTTTGCTTGTCTCTCCTACAGTAAGGACACCAAATCCTAAAAGCTGGCAAGAATGCATATGTTTATTTCACCATTGCTCCGCAATTACTGAATGCCACTTAATTATAGCAACAGATGCTCGAGTGTAGGAACCAGAAAAATCAAACGCCTCATTTCCAGGTTATTTTTTTCCATTGCTTCTGCCAACAGCAGATGTGTGAGCCCCTTGTGCTCTGGCGTAAATACTTATCAAATCCTAACAGGTCACCTATGTCACAAACAACATTTCAGATGCAACTGTTTCACCTGATAATAGGCTCTGAAAATAAAACTGTGAGCAGTAAATACAATGTATTCGGAATGAAATGCCATAATGTGAAATTGCTTTTTCTCTAGCTACATAAGAAGTCCTTGACAGTTTTTGGCAGTGATAAATCACCCTCCCATTAATTGTCTCCTCTCTCATTGTGAGGTGAGCTGCTAAAAGGGGCAGTCAACAAAAATGACTTAAAGGACAAATTTGGGCAAAAAAAAAGAAAGAAAGAAGAAGAGACAATGAAGAAATCTGTCACTGCTCAGCCTCCAGTAAACTGTCACAGAACAATCAAAATATATGTAACTGAAGTGTTTATGTCTTTTTTAGAAAGGTTAGGGGATGATACATTTACAGATTAAAAAAGAAAGAAAAGAAAACCCAAAGACTGAGAGAGTCTGCAGCTGATGGCTCTGAAGAGATGTCTCCCACCATTGCTGTGTATGGCCACCCCCATGTGCAAAGGCCAGGAATGTCTCTTGCATAATGATGAAGAGCAGCGGTCTCTAATCTGGAAAGCTGCATTTGGTTCCGCCCTCCCTCACATGCAGCCTGCTGGGTAACCTTGGGCCAGTCACAGTTTCCTCAGACCTCCTGCAGCCCCACCTGCCTGCTGTAGGGAGGGGAGGGGAAGGGAAGGTGATTGGAAGCCACTTTTAGACTCCTTAAGCTAGAGGAAAGTGGGGTATAAAACCCAGGGCTTTTTCTTCTAGGGGAATGCAGCAGAATTCCAGATCCTCTTTGTGAAAACAAAATTCTAAAAAATAAACAATCAACTTTTAAAACATTTCAACGTTTTTGAGGGGCACCCGTGTGTTTCTCCTTCATTTCCCTTCTGAGAGGTGTGGCACCTTTTTTTCTGGGGGGTGGGGGGGGAAGGCCTGATAAAACCTACTCTTCTCTTGTAAAACTTTGGGAAATGGTGATTTTTATTATTGAGAAGGGGGAAGAACGAAGTAACCATGTGACCGAATGGCTTAATGTTGTGTACGTCTATATGTTTTATGGGGGACTGATGCCACAAGTTTCCTCATGCTCTCAGCTCTTGCCTGTACCAATGAGAGCTCTGAGGCCTCAGCATCATGCAGAATCAAGACCTTCATGACTATGCCAGATCCCACCATGAAATGTGCAGGTGTGGCTCATTTGGAAAGCAGAAGATACTCTTTATGAAAGTGGGAGATTTCTCTCTATTCTCTACGCCCAGGTTTCTCAAACCACATGTGAGTCTTGCATAGGAGCCACTAGCTTTACACACACAATCATTAGAAGAAGATAGAAGAAGATATTGGATTTATATCCCACCCTCCACTCTGAATCTCAGAGTCTCAGAGCAGCTCACAATCTCCTTTATCTTCCTTCCCCACAACAGACACCCTGTGAAGTGGGTGAAGCTGCTGAGAGGACTCTCATAGTAGCTGCCCTTTCAAGGACAACCTCTGCCAGAGCTATGGCTGACCCAAGGCCATTCCAGCAGCTGCAAGTGGAGGAGTGGGGAATCAAGCCCGGTTCTCCCAGACAAGAGAGCTCTGGCTAACCCAAGGCCATTCCAGCAGCTGCAAGTGGAGGAGGGAGGAATCAAACCCGGTTCTCCCAGATAAGAGTCTGCACACTTAACTACTACACCAAACTGGCTCTCGACAATTGTCAACAATTAAATAAGGCTAATAGTAGACAGCCCCAGGCTAACCTGTTGCTGTCAGATCTCAGGCACTGTTTGGTCCTTAGATGGGAGACCAGGATGAGAGTCCAAGATTACTACCAAGAGGGAGGCAATGGCAAACCCCCTCTGCTTTTGAAGTTCTATGGGGTTGCCATTCGTGGGCTGCGACTTGACAACACTTTCCACCACCACCATCATTAGGCATTGGAAAGGGGTGACTATATAGCAAGGGGGGCCAAACTTGTGTAATGTAAGAGCCACACAGAATAAATGTCAAATGTTTGAGAGCCACAAGACGTGAATGTCAGATGTTTGAGAGCCACAAGACGGAAGGAGGGCAAATAGATGGGGAGGGAGGAAGAGCTGGAAAGAAAGCAACTTTAACTTTAAATGCAATCTCCAAGCCGCCAATTGTCTTGGCTTTGAGAAGTGATTAAAATAGACAAATGCCTTCTCCAAGACCCAACAGGGTGTGGGGCTTCTAGAGCCACATGTGTGAAAGAGCCACATGTGGCTCCCAAGCCACGTTTGGCCACCCCTTCTATATAGGATTCCTGTTGTTGCACTGATGAAGCATTTAAAATGGAACCACTGAAAATGCCCTTTAGAACACATGATCTTTTCCAGAACTTAATCTTGAAGCAGATACTTATTCTATGTCATCACCAGATAGTGGCCTTTTCCCTGCAGAACAAATTGTGGCGTCATGTTACAAGTAGTGAAGATGGATAAGGGTTTATGAAGATTCCAAGGTGGTAGCAACACAAAGCCCTTGTCCTTGAGCCTTACAAACACCCTTGGAAGCTGCTAATTATTATGTTAGCCAGGTATCCCATTCTCCTATCAGAAAATACCTTCAATACCCCCTTCCAAATGAGACACAGAAGAAACCTTCCAAGCCGTGACTGGGACTTACCCTGATACAGCCTTTGTGGGCTGGAGGATGAAGGATCGCTGAGAATGAACCATATGGTCTGATGCTGGCCACATGATACAGTCCAGGGCAGGGTCCCATGGTGGCAATAGGAAGGCCCCCTGTATGCAGGGGTGGGCTGTGGGCAGTTCCAGGGGCTTTGCCACCCCTCTTTCCCCCTACTTAAAGCAGGGGTCCTCGTCCCAGATTTTTTGTGGCTTTCCCTTCCACCCTCTCTGCATTTCAGTAGTTAAGTTGATCTCTTTGTTACATTTACTGTCACAGCTCAGGGAGGTTTGGCAATGGGATGGATCCTTTTTGCTAAGGAGGCAGTGCCTGTGTGCCTGCATTCTGGGGGTGCTCTCAAGAGGTTTTGGTGTGGAACCAAAACAGCACGCCCAGCTTGGAGGTTATCGATAGGGTTCTCACCACCAGGTGGCAAGGGAACCATGCAGCGGCTGGAGCCCACATGGTCACCAAGATTTGCCACTCCTTGGTTTCACTCCAGCAGGCAGATCACCCAGTTCAGGATCTATCCCCGTGCTGCGCCAGTGCTCCTGTAATACATTCAATAAAGCTGTGGCCTGTGTTTTTCCAAAATATCTGGTGGCTGGTCTATCACTTCTCACCTGCACTCCCCTCTGTCCTCTAGGTCTGCAATGATAGGGCGTAGTACTTATAAGTTGCACTTCCCAGCATTCAAACTGCAACAGGAAGTACAGTGGTATAATATTTTCATACGGCAGCAAAAGAAGTTGTCATAAAATTCATATTTATGTTTTATGGCAAGCACACACTATCTGAGCCCTGGACTTCTTCCTACATAGCTTTCAGTGGAGACATGCATGTGTACATGCATTTCTGCGAATGAGAGACGTTTCCACTGAATATAGAAATGTTGTTGAGGGCATAACTGCATGCTTTAGAGAGGACAGCCTGCTCCAGATTTTCTTGGGTAAGAGAGAAGATACCATAACACAGCATTTTCCTTGAGGTTTAAAATATTGGAATGAAAGCTGGTGTGCACGTTCAGGACGCAATTCTGCATTTCAAGTTCAAACCTCCTCAACTGACAAAGGAAGCTGTAAACTACAAATGAATGCTAAAAATCATACTAATTTTCAAATAAGAGGAGGAAATAAAATTACGTTATAATTTGCTACCTGGAAAAAAAATCTTCTTTGATATTCTGAGTTACTATGTACTAGGTAAATATATCAGTCCTGTTTAAGATAACAGAAAATGATGTAAAACCATAGAAAAAATACAATGGAAGACAGGAAACAAAAGAACTCTAGCACCTTGGAGAGTCTGTCCATTAAGCAATACAATCAACACTAATAAATAACAGATCTATCTACACACACATACAATATCAGACTAAACAGAAATAAATACATAAATAGGAAACACGTTGAAGTATATAATCAGCAAGTTATGAATTTATTACTGGTAGGATGTATTTGCATGCTTGTCATTCAACAACTTAACTGAAAATTTATGTCAAAAATCACTTCTATGTTGGCAATTTGCTACAGTACCCAAAAGGTACTGTATCTTTAAGGTACTGTATCTATGACAGGATGGGAGTCCAACAAACTTAAACAAAACAGAAGCAAACATCCAACCAGAAGGGGTGGGTGTGTGAGCCCTATGCTGTTGTTCTTTATATATGACTTAAATGTAGCTAAATATACTGTTTTTCTCTTGGATGTCAAAAGATTCAGAAGAAACAGAGGGGACTGAAGTTCTTTTTTCCTGTTCTGCTGTTTTGGTGATGAGCCAGTCTGAGCGCTTGCTGTGAGCATATGGAGATAGCATATTTGCAGGTCCATCTCTGGAGGATTGCAAAAGGCCCTTAGCTTGTGAAAAACAGCAATGTTATTTTTTTTTAACGTTCCCTATATTTAGAGATTAAATCGCTCACTGCACAAACCCATTTGGAGCAGGCGAGAAGGTGAAAAGGATAATCAGTACAGTCAGTGGTCCGTGTTTCCTAAACGCTTTCGAAAACATTACTGCGCGCAGGCATAAAATTAGCGGCAGGACCTTAAAAAGGACTGGCATTTAGCATGACTTTTTGGAAAGTGACACCCTCATTTTTTTTCCCGGGTAGGATATCATTAAATTTCAATCGCCCTATGGCAGTGCCTTTCCATTAATAACCAATTCACTGTGTCACTTTGGCTCCCCTTTGAAATAATGAGGCTTTGCTCCGCTTTAATAAATTTAAACATATTCTCAAGGCCAGAGAAGATAGGGAAACCGCAGATGGGCTGAGAAGGGGAAAAAACCCACGATTCATAAATCCTTAACTGCCTGAGATCGTTGAGAGCAAAACAAAGTAACACTCGTAAAATATTAAACAATCCCAGCTGTATGAGTGAAGCTTCATTAACAAAAATGGACTATTTACGGCCTTCTAGAGAGCCTGTGGGTGGAAGGAGGGGAAAGAGGCAATCTTTAGAAAAAACACGGTCATCCTTATTTTTATTCACTAATCAACTGATGGCGGGATCTTTGAGCAAGCCTCTGTATGGGGGGGAGAGTATGCTTTTAACAGAAAACTGATGCCTTTCCCATATCACAAATTATGCTACCTGATGTTCAAAACTATAGAAATGAAGTAAAATAAGCAAATTTGCTGCCCATTTGGCCATCTGTTGCAGATCCTACAAAACTGTTTCTGTGCTTACAAGTTAAACACGGCAAACTTTACCTAAATGACACAGGGACTGCTGCTGCTGCGCTCAAAGGAAAACTACTGCAGTAGGAACAATAGCAAAGAAATCAAGCAATGTCAGTTGTGTTTGTTAGGCAGACAGGATGGTTTACTTTAAACAGCATTTCTGGTATGATTTCCCTTGCATTCACCCCATATTAATAGACCATTTTTTTTTAGCTTGTAAGTCTGATTAATGAAGAATAGTACTTGCCTAAGAACAAGTGATTTATATTCAAGAAGATAGTTTAAGATGGGTAGCTGCCTAAGTCTGTCTGTAGCAGCAGAAAAAAAAAGCAAGACTCCAGTATCACTTTAAAGACTCACAAAATTTGTGTCGGGGTATGAGCTTCCATGGGAGCCCCATGGTGAAAAGTGGTAAAGCTGCAGTACTGCAGTCTGAAATCTCTGCTCATGACCTGAGTTCGATCCTGGTGGAAGCTGAGTTCAGGTAGTTGACTCAGCCTTCCATCCTTCCAAGGTTGGTAAAATGAGTACCCAGCTTGCTGGGGGTAAAGTGAGATGACTGGGGAAGGCAATGTCAAACCACCCTGCAAAAAGTCTGCTGTGAAAACATCATGCAATGTCATCCCAGAGTCGGAAATGACTGGTGCTTGCATTTTTACCTTTACCTTTATGAGTTTCCATGAACTACAGCTTGCTTCTTCAGATGCATGAAGAAGTATTATCTGAAGAAGTGAGCAGTGACTCATGAAAGCTCATACCCCGACACAAATTTTGTTAGTTTTTGAGGTGCTACTGGAATTTTGCTCTATTATATTCAAAGGGATTGCCAGGATCCATGTCATGTCTCCCGTGTAATGTTTTCCAGTTGCTAACTTATGTGGGCAATGGGGTATGTGTGTCGTGTTGTATGCAATGTCCTTGGGACAGCTGGTCAGAAGCCTGTGCTACTCTCCTCCCCCTCCTCACACCATCCTGGCCTGAAGGAAGAGGAGATAAGACTCTGTGATCTTCCTGACCTATCTCCTAGAATGTTTATGTTAGAGGGAAACTGTCTCTTTGAGTGTTTATGTTAGAGGGGTCCAGGAGCAGGAAAAGCCCACACTTTTTTTGGATATTTAGGAGTGACTGTATTGTGTGTCCTTACTTCCAGCAATCCCTCTTTAAGAAGAGGTCCTGTACCTGTAGCAATTCAATAAAGTGTCACATATATTCACCTAGCAGAAGTATATCTGAGTGTTACTTGGCAAATCTTACAGGGATATATTGGTACTGAGCTCTCTCCCCAGGCTCCACTCTCAAATCTCCAGGAATTCCCAAACCAGAGTTGGCAACCTTATGTAACATGGGTCAGTGATCCTGGACATCTGGTAGGTTATATTTTTTGAGGGGAACATTTACTCTTAAGTAAGCTGCCTGGATACCAATGTTATCTCCTTACCACTGAGGTCCTCAGGATGGATATAGTCTGCTGGTAGGTGTGATGCAAAGTGAATTATTATTTATGTAACACCAAAGAATAACATGACTCTGTTGAAATGATAAACTCTTTAGGTTATAGGTCCATGGTTTTGCTTTTGTTCCTCTTTAAAGTGGCACATGCATTGAAGACAGTAACTAACCAGCATTGAAGGCCTTCTCATATCGACGAATGCTCATGATACCCCAAATGCACCTCCGAAGACCCATGTGACAATATGAAAGCAATGTTTCACCTTAGATTTTTGTGGTCAACCTAATATAATAATTAAGTGCCATCAAGTCACAACCAACTTATGGAAAACCAAGAAGGTTTTAAAGACAAGAGACATTCAGAGCTGATTTGCCGCTGTCTCTGCATAACAACCTTGGACTTCTTTGCTCATCTCCAGTCCAGGGCTGGCCCTAAACTGTCCGGCACACTGGGCAATGGTAGCTGTGGGTGACCCTCCCTGCACTAATGACATCACTGAGTCACATGGGGTCCCCCACAAGCTGGTGCCCTCGGCAACTGCCTAGTTGGCCAGGTGACAGGGCCAGCCCTGCTCCAATCCAAATGCACCCCTGCTTCGTTTAAAGCCTGGACTATTCAGGAGATCGGCCTAGTGCAAGCTTATGTCAGAGAAGTTCATTCAGAAGAATAAAGTTTTCTAAAGAAAATAACATTGCAGAATTGGTTTGTTGGTTCTGTGGAATTTCACAGAGCTGTGTTGTCTCTGAAATACAGTGTATTTACTCTATTCTAATAGTATCTAAATATGTCAAAATAAAGATGACTTTCTAACATAATGGGCACAGGCCAAATTAATTGAACTTGGATACTTCCCCGCATAGGAGCGGCGAGTAGACAACTATCTACTATTCACCACGGAGGCATGGCCCCTCAACATTTAATAAAGTTGAAACACACATGTCCAATCCCTGTCAAGATTCATAAGCAAGTAATGATGAAAGAAGGCAAAGGATCAAGTAGCCGAAATCTATGACTGCCATTGCTCATGGTGGCCCAATGGCAGGCTAGGCTAGTCTTCATTGGACATGTCAAGGACAGTAGTACAGACCGAAACTGGCAAACTCGTAACCATACTGAAGAGATAGGAAGAAAGCCACGAACTCACATGCTCTCTCCTCCCTTCTGTGTAATTCCCTCCTCCCATCCCTTTAAAAAAGTGACTGGCAGCCTGTTTCCAAAACGGATTTCATCGTTTCAATATTGTCCTCTTGGGTTCTCTTTGTTTAAGATTTTGATTTAAAAGATCTCTTATTCATATTAGGCATTTTTTACAGGTAAAAAACCCACACCGCTGAGAGTAGAATGCTTGCTGTTCAAGGGATATGTCTGGTTGAAGTTGAATTTTCTGCTACAGGTGGGTCGCTGGCCTCAGTGATCCCCATCTGTACAATGGGGCTGATGTTCAAGTCACGGAGTCTTTTTTAGGAGAAAGATGGGATAAAAGTATTTTGAATGAATAAATAAGTAAATCAAGGAATCTTCTTTATTGTTCTAAAAATTCCTGATAATTTCTGGGCAAATCATTTCATATTACCCATCTGCGGTGCCAAAGAGTGGAATGTCTTTTTGTGCATTGTGCTTATTCCCCACATATTTCTGACTGCGAAGGCTGAGATTTCATAACCCTTCATAACGCCAGGCACACCCTTTCTCCTGGACTAAGCCCTTCTGAATGCAGGTGAGCGTGTGGGCATTAACTGCCCTCGAGTTGCAGCTCACTTACCGTGATCCCAGCAAGAAGCTTTCAAGGCAAGTTAGAGGTGGTTTGCCATTGCCTTCCTCTGCAGGGTCTTCCTTGCAGTCCCTTCTTGGTAGTGGCCCTGCTTAGCTTGCAAGATCTGACAAGACTGGGCTCCATCATGCTTCCTTCTCTCCCTTAATAAGACTTAAAAAGGTAAAGGTAGTTGGCACCAGTCGTTTCCGAGACTGGGGTGACGTTGGATCACGGCAGACTTTTTACAGAGTGGTTTGCCCTTGCCTTCCCCAGTCACCTCCGCTTTCCCCCCAGCAAGCTGGGGACTCATTTTACTGACCTTGGAAGGATGGAAGGCTGAGTCAACCTGGAGCCCGCTACCTGAACTCAGCTTCCGTCGGGATCAAACTCAGTCATGAGCAGAGCTTAGGACTGCAGTACTGCAGCTTTGCCACTCTGCGCCACGGGGCTACCAAGTAAGAATTACTTTTGAGTAAATATGCAAAAGATCCATTAGTTTACAGTTCCCAGGTGGGGCTGTCTTTGGAGACTGTGGGTGATTTTGCCTATTAAGAAAGTAATATACATTTCCATCTAAAGTCGGCTGCAGCCTCCAGGTGGTGACTGGAAACCTCCGGATGACAGAGATCAGCTCCCCTGGAGAAAATGGATGCTCTGGAAGGTGGCCCTGAGGTCCCTCCCCTTCCCTACGGTCCGTCTCCAAAATCTCCAGGTACTTCCCAGCCAGGAGCTGGCAACCCTAGTAAGGGTGGAGAAGGGGACAAGACCATGTGCGTTTTCAACAGTCCCACAAAGAGGTGGGGTGGTTGGAACTGGCTTTCCGGCTTCTTCCTGAAAATGGCTTTGATCACTCAGTCTTTTTCAGTAAAAATAAAAGATTTTATTTCCAGTTTCTGTCTTCCCCCTTTCCCCTATCTTTTTATCAGCTAATATGGGGAACAATTGCAATGTGGAGCCTGTAAGCAGTCTTTGCCATGGGGCCCTCATAAATCTTGCCAGTTCCCAGCAAACAACACCAAATATTTGCAGCCAAGGAACATTTGGTCTGCCTTAGATTAACATATCTCAGCAGTCAGAAGTCATTAAGCTTCGTGAATGATTTGAAACCATTTTTCCATTTCAAAAGCGACACTGGCTGTTACTCTTCTCCCCCCCTCAATGAAGAAGGTGGCAAGGAACAAAAGCAAGGAAAATAAAAATGGGTTGCTAATATTTTAAAAAAAATATGAAAAAGGCTTTGAAGTGCTTTTTAAAAAGTAAATCTCTTATTTAGAATGCCTTGAAAGTCTGGCATACTTACATAGATGATCAAATAACACAGACAGATAACGTATTAATTTCAGCAGCAAATTATGATTTTAAAGGCTGGGTCCATCATTCCCCTCTCCTCAATTTTAACTCAAGATAACCTTATGAGGTAGATTAGGATGAGAGAATGTGACTGGAATACTCTCTGGCAAGCTTCCATGTTAGAGCAGGAATTCCAACCTGGATAAACAGGTTTCCTACCTGTAACTGATGATCTTTGAGTGGTCATCTGTGCATTCACACTCATGGGATGAAGCGCCAGCGCCAATCCCCGATCGGCAATTCCAAAGTCCGGGATTTTTCACTGTCTGACCCCGGTAGGCATGTGCGACAGCCTCAGTACACATGCCCACCCGGTGGGTGCGAATATCCCTCCAGTTCCTTCCTGCCACCACCTATCAAGGGTACCATGACCGGCAGCAAAGGGGAAGGAGGGCGGGTAGTGTGATGACCACTCAAAGGTCATCAGTTACATGTAGAAAACCTGTTTATCTTCTTCATGATTAGCAAGCTAGGCTTACCTGGAGGAGGGAGCAGGCGGTTATGCAGAAGTAGCGGCTTGAAGGACCAGGGTACCCAGCTGTGCTCTGCGACGCTTCCGGATATCCAGGGCACAATGTCGCATGAAGACATGAAGAGATGCCCAGGTTGTAGCCAAACAGATATCCGCCAGAGAAGCACCCTTCAGGAACGCTGTGGACGTAGCCATAGCCCTAGTGGAATGCGCACAGAGCGGTCCCGGCAAGGGGCACTCCGCCAACAGGTAACAAAGTTTAATGGCTTCGGAGATCCACTTAGAAAGTCTTTGTGAAGAGATCTTGAGACCCAACCTAGGCACCGCATAGGAGACAAACAGATTGGGATCCTTCCTGAACGGCTTGGTACGATGCACAAAAAACAACGCCCTCTTAACATCCAAGATGTGCAGACGTCGCTCTTCCACCGAAGAAGGAGAAAGGTAAAAAGTAGGCAAAAAGACTTCCAAATTAAGGTGGAACTAGACACCACCTTAGGGAGGAACAAGATGTCCGGGGCCAAGAACACCCCATCGTCATGAAAAGAAATGTATGGAGCATCACATCGCAGAGCCACGAGGTCACCTGCTCTCCTGGTAGTAGTGAGGGCCACTAAGAAGGCAGTCTTCCAGGCTAGAAACCTCCTGTGAGTGGGGAGGATGCTGATGTGGAAATAGGCATCCTTCAAGTCCAGGGTAGCCATCCAATCTCCCTTGTTGATGAGTGGAAGGATGCTTTGCAGAGTCAGCATTCTGAACTTTTGATAAGCGAATTCGTTCAGGCCCCTCAGATCCATGATCGGACGAAGTCCGCCATCCTGCTTGGGAACCGTGAAGTACCTGGAGTAGAACCCCTGGCCCTTGAGATGATTGGGAACGGGTTCTATCATTCGCTTGCTGAGCAGATTTTGAACTTCCTCCAGCAGAACCACTGTAGGGTGTGTGACCACCAACCTGGGATACGAAGGGTGTTGAACAAATTATATCGTATAACCCTCCTGTATGATGGACAGGACGCACTTGTCGGTGGTAATCTGCCCCCAGGCTTGCAAGACACTGTGGAGGCGGGTGGGTTCCAAGGGGGGTGGGGAGAAGGAGGCATACCAAAGTCAAAGTCCATGCTTGGGATTCCTGCCAGCCTTAGATTTTCCCATATACGAGGAAAAAGAAGAGAACTTGATTTTCCCTCCTGCAGTGAAGGAACCTTTAGCCTCATGCGGTCCCATACACGGCTTCCACGAACCCTCAGGGGATTTAGCATGGTAGGGCTTCTTAGGCCATTGTTTTAACCATGGGCGAGACTTGCCAGGGCGAGAGGAAGGCACTCCCAAGTTACGAGATGTCTTTATACTCTTGTCCATTTCCTGTAGGACCGTGTCCGTAGTGGAGCTGAATAAACCTTCACCCTCAAAAGGAAAATCCTCGACCCAGGACCTTGTGTCCAGTTGGAGAGCGGTGGACCTAAGCCAAGAGTGACGACGCAACGTAATAGCCGAGGTAAGAGTTTTAGCTGCAGTGTCCACCATATGTTTGGAAGCCTGCAGCTGTTGTTTCACCAGGAGCATTCCCTCCCTCTGAGCCTTCTTGGCCAAAGTACGCTTATCCTCAGGAAGAGAAGCCAGGAGCGGTGAAAGCTGCTCCCATAGGGAATACTGGTACCTTGCCATACATGCAGATAATTAGAAATCTTGATTCCCAGAGTGCCTGCAGAATAGAAGCGCCTGCCAAACGTATCAATCCTCTTCCCCTCTTTATCTGGAGGTGAGGCATGGATCTTCTTAGGATTGGAGGAGGACGACACTACTACAGAGTTGGGACGTGGATGGTTGAGGAGAAATTCTGCGCTCTGCTCCTGGATCTTATACATATGATCCATGCGCTTGGACGAGGTAGGGGTTGAGGCAGGCTTGGACCAAGGATCTTTGATGGCTTGCAAGATGACCTTGGTAATGGGAAGGGCTACCGCTATAGAAGTGTCCTTCTGCATAATATCAAAGACTGTATCATCAATGACCGGTTGAGGCTGGACCACAAGCAAAGAGAAAGAATTCGTCATCCTTTTAATGAATTCCCCACAGAACTTCAAAACCTCTTCGAAGGATTGGAAGGTCCTCGGCTATTCTAGATTCTGGGGATGATCCCTCCTGATGGCCCAATTGCTCTTCCCCATTGTCATCGGAGGTCGATGGCGAAGATGATATGCTCTCAGCTGATGGTAGACCTGGGGCGTCAATGGCAATCCTAGTCGAGGAAGTTTTCTTGACGTCGGGACCGCTGAAGCATGCCGTCTTCCTAACCAACCTCAGGGTTGAAGTCAGTATCGATGCCTTTCAGCGACCTGGTGGAGAATGTACTGAGACTCTAGAGTGGTGTGAAGCCTCTGAGTGCTGATCCCAATAGGGGTTCTGAGGAGGGTGCCACGGGGATGGAGAATGGTAAGGGTAGCCACCAAACGGGTAAGCCCACAGTTGCGGATCCCAGTTGGGCAGAGGATGAGGACGTCTAAAAGGGTCCAAAGGCTCCCCGAATCTCTTGGGCTGGATCACGGGCATCTTCGGTGTCGAGCGGTCCCTCAGCTGCGAAACCTCTACGTCCGATGCCGAGCTAGGATTGCTGCCCTCCTTCGAGTCTGCCAACCGTTCTATCGGGTCGACCTTCTGGTCGGAGCCAGAGAGGGAGGTCTGTGGAACATCTGTTGGACCTGAGGGGCTCTTCGGTCGAATTGGAGAAGCGAGGATTTTCTCCGGAGGCTCTCCCAAAACGATCACCGGGTCCTTCAGTGGCAGAGAAGGGGTCTGCCTGTCTTGGCACCTCTTTTTCTCCTTGTGCATCCTGGGCTCAGCAGAACGTGAGTCCTGGGCCACTTTGGCCTTCTTGGTCGGGGTTGATGGTTCCAAATGGGATGTTGAGCCCGCACGCTTGTGGGGGCAGTCAACTGCCTGGAATGATTGGGTTGGTTGGCTCGACAACGAGGCCGGAACCGATATAGATGGCGGGGCAGCCATGGAAGTGCTTGTCGATGCCGATGTTCACATCTGCGCGCAAGAGCTGATTTCACCAGCTCCGCCAAAAGTATCGCTGCTCGGTTTTTCCTGATCTGTTTGGAAAATTTCGAGCAGTGATGGCAGAATTCCACCCAATGATCTTCCCCAAGGCACAGCAGGCAAAGAGAATGTCCGTCCAGAGGAGGGATCTTGCTCCCACACTTAAAAAACCCCCAACGCTTAAAAAAAAACCCCGCTTAAAAAAACCCCAACGCTTTTCCATAGACAGACATGGCGGGAGAAAACCCCCCGAAGGGGTGAAACAATTACCGACCAGAGTGACAAAAAAGAAGTCTAACTGACATGGTGGTAGAGAAGGAACTGGTGGGATATGCGCACTGGGGCTGTCGCGCATGCCTACCAGGGTCGGGCAGCAAAAAATCCCGGACTTTGCAATTACCGATCAGGGATCGGTGCTGGCGCTTCATCCCATGAGTGTGAAGCACAGACACCATGAAGATCTCCCAGATCCTAGTCCTAAACTCTAACCCCTACACCATACTGTAAGGCAAACAGCACTTGTTAAAAACAAACCATGCACAAAACTGGATCTCTCTTTAGAGAAATGCCTTCAGCAGCTTCTGCTACTGAAGAAACAAGCTGTTGTCCCTAGTAAGAAACAACAGCTTGTTTCTTCAGCACTGGAAATGAATAAAGAAACTAGATTAATTCTGTGTCCTAGTTCCCTCATTGGTATATGTGTGATGTTTTCCGATCTTGGGTCATTTAAAAAAAAAAATAGCAAAATCCTTGAAATGTCCATACAAATTTAGGTTTCATGTACTCAAAAAATGTGTTGGGGGCTGAAGGTCTCCACCAATGTGGCTTGGATCAAGACAGGCAACTAGGCTGGGGGGGCGGGCTCCACTCACCTCCGGTCACTGGCACTCCCGTCCTACAGCTGTATCACTGAACATATAATGGTCTTGATCCTACATGCCCTTTCCACACACAGTGGGCACTGCTATTTAAGGAAAAGAGAGAGTGCAATTTCTCTGCCCACTCCAACCTCCAAGGTGCTGCAAGGGCAAATTTGAAGGGGAACAAAGGTCTGCAGCAGGGGAAGGAGAAGCTATAAAGTCTTCAATTGATGCAGGACAGACTTTCTTGAGGTACTGGGGTCATCAAGCCCCACTGAGGATGGGAGGTCTTCAGGCTGCTTAGAAAAGCTGCAGGAGAAATATAAACAGGAAGTGACCTTTGGGTTGAGGCCGTGATGTCATTTCTGGGGAAGTGTAAGTGATGTCTAGGAATCAGCAGGAACTTGATGGTGTTACCATAAAGTTCCCAGCGATTCTTAGAGATAAATGACATCATATCCAGGTTTTCCCCAGAAGTGATGTCATGCTGTTGTCAACAGTGCCCCCTGAAAATCTCTGCTCCTCAAACTTCCTGTTGGAGGCCAGATCCTACTTGTGCTCCATAGATCTACTGCCTTGGAACAACGACAACAACAACAACAACAGTTCATTTCGTAGAAAAAGAAGTGTCGGAGCTCATTAGCACAACTCATTTGCATATGCTTGACACCCCTGACATCACCAGAAGGTGTACTACATTATATCAGCTCAGCAGCTACCTTAAAATGCTTCTATAAAAACTGACTTTTTAATGACTTTCTCCTATGTGGCCACAGTGGCGTGAGGAAGATTTCCATCTGGCTGCTTTAGATTGTTTTGGTTATTTTCCCATTTTTGTGTGGGGGGAAATATTAGAAAGTTTGTCAAATCTTAGAGTTCAGCAAAATTCTCACAGGGGGTTTCAAGCAAGTATTTTTTGGGGGGGAGGGGGAGAAAGACAGAGCTCATTAAATTTAGAGGTTCTGGAGCTCTGCTCCTGCCCAAAATGAGGCTAGTAATAATAATAATAATAACAGCAACAACAACAATTTTAAAATGATGAACAAACTTAGCATGAATATTCTAATCTAAGATGGCAGGAACATCCCCCAAATATCTTTACTGAGACACACATGTCTATTTCTAAATATTACAGCTTTCAATGCATTTTGCCACAGATTTTGGCACTTTAAAAAGCTATTATATATTTGCTTATTTACCTATTGCATTTATTCCACTTTCCCATCAATTTAGAAAGTGCCAAGAAGATTAAGAACTAAATAAAAATTCATAAAATGTACTGTAAGCAAAATAAAAGCTACTAAAAATAATCATCCAGCACATCACTAAAGATATTTTAAAGGAAATGTGTTCTTTGCAACTCTTAATATTCTGTTTTGATAACTCCCCTACGTCTTCTAAAAATAATATCAACACAACTAAATAATTTTTCAAAATAACTGACAGATCTCAACTCAAACATAGTTTATCATTGCCTTATGATGAACCAGATTGCTTTGAAAAAGTGAATGACGGCCCCAAAGAAGAATACATTCTTTTTACACTGAACGGTATGATTTGTCCAAGAATGAAGCAAATCTTCCACATTTTTATTTTTTACCTATTCAGCCTTGAAACTGCACAGGGATTTTTCCATGCCAATGGACAACTCCAATGAAATACCACAGTGTGACCTTTGTAGCAGGGTTTTCAGACTAACTGTGCCAGAAACAACTATGTTGGTGCCAGGATTTCTAATTACGGTGTCCCCCGCACTGGCAGACTGTAAGCAGCGACTGGACAAACATTTGCCAGGGATGCTCTAGACCAGGGGTGTCAAACTCATTTGTTATGAGGGACAGATCTGACATAAATGAGACCTTGTCAGGCCAGGCTATGTTGGGCCGGGCCATGGCTAATTCCGCACTCACCTTTCTCCGGGGCAGGCTTCCGTTTCTGGGTGGAGCAAACTGGCGATTTTGCACCAGTTGCTCCGCACCAGCATCTTGCACGGGGCAAACCCGCGATTTGCCCCACCACAGTGTAAACCTGAAAAAAAAGGTTTACACTGCGGCGAGGCAAATCGTGGGTTTGCCCCGTGCAAAATGCCAGCGCAGAGCAACTGGTGCGAAATCGACAGTTTGCTCTGCCCAGAAACGGAAGCCTGCCCTGGAGAAAGGTGAGTGCGGAATCAGTCCATGTGTGTTCCTATTTAAGATTAGGTAGCCGAGATGTAAACTTTATATAGGACACAGACAAACACAATTAAAGGTTTTAAAAAAAACTTAAAATAAAACATGCTTAAAACATTAGCACTCGGTCTTAAATGTGCTTTCTTTGTATTTCTCTCATGGGATCCAGGGAACTGGGCAAAAGAATCTCTGGCTCTTTCCTTCCTTCTCAAGGGGGCGGGGGGGGAGCCTCAGCCAATGGAAGGAAGAGAGACTTGAATCGATAGCTCTGCTGTGTGATTGAGAGAGTCTGGAAGAACAAGCTCTGTCTTCCCTCTTCCTTGCCAAGGGAGGAGGCTCAGTCAATGGAGAAAATAGAGGTTTTGCTCTGTAGTTTCTGTGTGAGCAAGTCTGGGAAAGCAAGCTGTGATGCAGAAGGGAGCAAGAGAGAGGAGATGACAGCCAGTTGCTTGGGGGCCTGATAGGAGCCCTCCAGGGGCCTGATTCAGCCCCCGGCCCACATGTTTGACACCTCTGCTCTAAATTGATCCTGCATAGAGCAAGGGGGCTAGATTAGATGGCCTGTATGCCCCGTTCCATCTATGTGATTCTATTATTCTAATATACTGAGGTTTTCTTTCACATTTCCCATGTGTGAGCTGACCATTACTTCCATGTATGCACCAACAGGCTGGGCAGAAGGAAATTTAATTAGACAAGATACCTCCTGGATCATTGCTAGGGCTGGGCATTCCCAGGTTAGCTGGACTCTTGTGAGAGCATACCTCTGGAGTAAAAACAAACAAACTGGACATGCTTTGGGTTTTTTTTTTAATTTAGAAAAAAAAGGAGATTGAAACAGTGAAAATTGTTGTGGCAGAGATCTTAAAATAAAGCAGATGCTGTTTAAATTTTCCACTTGTATCTCATTTATTAGACGCTTTAGAAGAACCAGCTTTATGAACATAACGAAATTAGTGTTATTCTCAGCTAATCAGATTCACTTTACAAGTACTTAAGGCTTTGATAAAAAAAAAATCAAGGTTACTGAGGATATGTAAGTAATGTATTCACTTGCTACCTTTTTAATTCCAGTATAGTTTATATTTCACAACAATCGCACTGAAAAGCTCTTCAGAAGACAAGTAGATTTCTCAACAAGCGCTACTTAAAGGGAATTAAACAGTGTTTGCTATTTTTTTCTATTTCAGGACAAGAAAGGGGACTCGCATAAGGAACCATAGAAACCAGAGTTGATGGATTTAAGGAATATAAAAACATAAAGAGCAAAAATAGTTTGTAAATGCAGGTATATGTATCTGTGTTGGAAGTTTCTACCACTGGGCTAGATGCGTGTGAGGGTAGGATGAGCTTGTGCACCCACCTCCCAGGGTGGGGACCCCTTAAGGGGTCTTGGTGTTCAACCCCTGCAACATCATACCTGGCTCCATTCCCAGGTGGCAAGGGTTCCATGTAGAGGCTTGCACCCATGTGGGATTACTTGTTTGCCACTCCAGGCTACTCCCAGCATGTGGGTTGGGGATGGGTTCCACTGATCAAAGGGGGGGGGGGGTTACCAGATGCCTGGATCCATGCCCTGTTCCAGCTAATGCTCCATCTACTGCAATCAGTTAGATTTATACCTGAAGATTTATACCCCACCCTTCTCACTGAATCAGAGACTCAGAGTGGCTTACCATCTCCTATATCTTCTCCCCCCACAACAGACACCCTGTGAAGTGGGTGGGGCTGAGAGGGCTCTCACAGCGGCTACCCTTTCAAGGATAACTCCTGCAATAGCTATGGCTAACCCAAGGCCATTCCAGAAGCTGTAAGTGGGGGAGTGGGGAATCAAATCCAGTTCTCCCAAATAAGAGTCCGCACACTTAACCATTACACCAAAGTAGGACACCAAGCTGTGGCCAATTGCCCTCCATTTGGATTCTCCATATATGTTGTCTTCTGTGTACTCTCCCCCCCCTTCTCTTACGGGACATTAGCCAATTCCGTAAGGCGTGCAAAACCGCCCTCTTCCGGCTAGCCTTCCAAGATGAAACCTGAAATAAACACCATGCCATCACTAACATCAACAATTGAGTTAGCAATAAGATAAGATTATTTTAGATTGATTTTAGATTTTTATATTATGTAAATTTAATGGTAATTTTAAATGGTACTGAATGTATAATTGTTTTATTGTTTAACATGGCTTTTGCCACACTCTGTAAGCCGCCCTGAGCCTACCTCGGTGGGGAGGGCGGGTTATAAATAAAATTTTTATTATTATTATTATTACTGGCCATCTCTCCCCACCCTTGGGCCTGCAAAGGGGACTTGTAAAAGCAACCATTAACCAGATATGATGGTTTTAATGAATATAAAATCATAAAAGAGGAAAAGTAGTTTGTAAACTCAAGTATATGTATCTATTATTTATTTATTTATTTATTTATTTATTTATTTATTTATTTATTTATTTATTTATTTATTATCTGTGTTACTATTCTTGTTAGGCCATAGCACACATGAAAAAATGCCTTATATTAATCGGAGCACCTCTCCTATGAGGAAATGCTAATGTGTGGGATTTTTCAGTTTAGAAAGGAGATGCCTGCCTAGTACGATTGGTTTCAAATGCAACAAATAAAAAGTTTGATGGAAAACGATATTAAATTTGATGGAATTAGACGTGAGCAAACAGAATTGGAAAGGGTTCTGCTTGGAGACAATGAGAAATTAATATCGAAAGTATATAAATTACTATTGAAATGGTCTACAGAAGAAGAAGTAGTAAAATCTCAAATGGTTAAATGGGCAATTAATGTAAATAGAGAAATACAAATGGATACATGGGAATACCTTTGGAAGAACTCGATGAAGATATCAACATGTCAAAATATTAAAGAGAATTGTTTTAAGATGATGTATAGATGGTATATGAGTCTGAAAAAACTGGCAAAGATGAGTAAAAAGATCTCGGATAGATGTTGGAAATGTAAAAACCACGAGGGTTCTTTTTTTCATATGTGGTGGACTTGTGAAAAAGCGAAAAAGTTTTGGCAGATGATAAAAGAAATCTCTAAAATTTTGGGATATGACTTTAAGAAAGTTCCAGAGACTTTTCTGCTAGGACTACAAATAATAATAATAATAATAATAATAATAATAATAATAATAATAATAATAATAATAATAATAATAATAATTTTATTTCTATCCCGCCCTCCCTGCCGAAGCAGGCTCAGGGCGGCTCACAACATAAAATGCACTGTACATCATAGTTAAAACAAATTATAAATTATTAAAATTAACATTTAACAATGTGGCGTTAAAACATTAGGTCTTCAATGGAATTCAGTGACTAAAAGCATTTTCAGCAGCATTTCCTAGCTTTGTCACTAGTTGAAGGCCATCTTGAAGAGGTGGGTCTTACAGGCCCTATGGAATTGATCTAAGCATCGTAGGGCCCGCACCTCCTCAGGGAGTTGATTCCACAGTAGTGGAGCTGCAACAGAGAAGGCCCGATCCCGGGTGGCCTTCAATCTGGCCTCCCTTGGAAATAGAAAAATTTCCAAAAGAAGATAGGACTTTAATTTGGTATTTGCTCTCAGCTGCTAGGACATTGTATGCGCAGTTGTGGAAGCAAGAAAAAATACCAGAGAAATGGGACTGGATTGTGAAAGTTTTATCGTGGAGTGAGATGGACAAGCTAACAAGAACTTTAAGAGACTATGATTTGGATCTGTTTAAAAAGGAGTGGAAGAAATTTAGAGAATACATAGAGCAAGAGTGGAATGTAAAAAGAATTTTTTAATGTGAATGGGAGAAAAGAAAGACATTGATTTTTGATTGGTTAGGGGTGGCTTTTTAATTGAACTTAAGTATATAACTTCAGCGGAAGTCTAGTAATGGAGGGAGGGGGATTTGAAAATATCATATGGGTTAGAGATAGCAAGGACATAATTAAATATTGTAACCACATGTTATTAATAAAATTGTTTAAAACAAAGAAAGGAGATGCCTAAGGAAGGCCATGATAGAGGTTTACAAAAATTATGCACAGGGTGGAAACAAAAATAGGTTTCCTACCTGTAACTGATGATCTTCGAGTGGTCATCTGTGCATTCACACTCATGGGATGAAGCGCCAGCGATGATCCCCGTCTGAAATTTTTCGCTGTCCAATCGCGGTAGGCATGCGCGACAGCCCCAGTGCGCATGCCCACCCGGTGGGCGCAAATATCCTGCCAGTTCCTTCCCGCCACCACCTATCAAGAGTATCATGACCAACAGCAGAGGGGAAGGAGGGTGGGTAGTGTGAATGCACAGGTGACCACTTGAAGATCATCAGTTACAGGTAGGAAACCTGTTTATCTCCTTCGTGATCTCTGTGATTCACACTCATGGGAGATTAGCAAGCTAGGCTTACCTGGAGGAGGGAGCAGGCGGTTATGCAGAAGTAGCGGCTTGAAAAACCAGGGTACCCAGCTGTGCTCTGCGATGCTTCCGGATATCCAGGGCATAATGTCGCATGAAGACGAGGAGATGCCCAGGTTGAAGCCAAACAGATATCCGCCAGAGAAGCACCCTTCAGGAACGCTGTGGACGTAGCCATAGCCCTAGTGGAATGCGCATGGAGCGGCCCCAGCAAGGTGTGCTTCGCCAACAGGTAACAAAGTTTAATGGCTTCCGTGATTCACTTAGAAAGTCTCTGTGAAGAGATCTTGAGCCCCAACCTAGGTGCCGCATAGGAGACAAATAGATTGAGATCCTTCCTGAATGGCTTGGTGTGATGCACAAAAAACAACGCCCTCTTAACATCCAAGGAGTGCAGACGTCTCTCTTCCACAGAAGGAGAAAGGTAAAAAGTAGGCAAAAAGACTTCCAAATTAAGGTGGAAACTAGACACCACCTTAGAGAGGAACGAGATGTCTGGGGCCAAGGACACCCCATAGTCCTAAAAAGAAATGTATGGAGCATCACACCGCAGAGCCACCAGGTCACCTGCTCTCCTGGCCGTAGTGATGGCCACAAAGAAGGCAGTCTTCCAGGCTAGAAGATCCAATGGGCAGGTAGCCAAGGGTTGAAAAGGCTGCCTGGAGAGCCGGTCCAGGACCAGCATCAGATCCCAAGCATCAGGGAGAACCTTAGACGGCGGGTGAAGCTGCAGAAGACCCTTCAAAAAAGTTTTGTAAGCTGGTGGGTAAAAACCATGCCATCCACAGGGTCGTGATGAGCCGAGATGGCAGCCAGATATACTCGAATCGAAGAATGATTCAGTCCAGCATCAACAAGAGAAAGTAAGCATTCAAACACAAGCTCAAGACCAGCAGAACGTGCATTGATACCCTTGTTCCGCAGAAAAGACAGGAACTTGGACCACTTTCCCGCATAGGAGCGGTGAGTTGACAGCTTTCTACTGTTCAACATGACATGTTGTACTCTGTCAGAGAATTCTAGAAGCTGACCCTCCAAGCTGTCAATTTGAGGTGAGGGATGTCGTGGTGAAACAGGCAGCCGCCTTGAACCAAAAGGAGGTCCGGTTCCGACAGAAACTTGTGGTGACACCCCCCTGCCATGGCTAGGGCAGGAAATCAAATCTGTCGAGGCCACCAAGGAGCAACTAGGATGCACTCCGCACGTTCCTAGGCCAATTTGTGAAGCACTCTGGTGAGAAGAGGCAAGGGTAGAAACAGGTAAAGGAACTTGTCCACCCATGGAAGGAGATGACCGTCCCCTAGGGATCTTGGGTCCATCCCTCCCCTGGAGCAGAACTGTTCGCACTTCCAAATGTTTGCCGTGGCAAATACATCTATTCTGGGATGACCCCACTCCCGGAACAGAGGTTCGAGGTATCTCCAGTTCAGCTCCCATTCATGATGGGAGAGGTCTCCCCTACTCAGGGAGTCCACTTGAACATTTAGCTCCCCGGACAGGTGGGTAGCTATATTGAAAGTCTGTGAAGCTATGCAGGTCTCCCAAAGCTGCATTGCCAATGCACACAGCCTTCTGGACACAGTCCCCCCTTGGAGATTTATATAACTGACAGCTGTCATGTTGTCTGACATCACAGCTATGGTCTGACCGCTGATTAGGGGTAGAAACGACCTCAAGGCCAGATGAGCTGCCATGAGCTCTAAAAAATTGACATGATGGTTAGCCATTGACAGGGGCCATGGGCCATTTAGGCAGAGATCTCCGAGATGTGCTCCCCTCCCCCACATCGAGGCATTCATTGTTACTGTGAGCAAGGGGAGGGAGAGATGAAATGGAGCTCCTCTGCAAAGATTGGACTTCATCCTCCACCAATCCAGAGAGTGAAGCACCAGCGAAGGAACTTGCAGAATCTTGGATGGGAGATCTCTCAACGGATTGTAATTCCTGATGAACCAGAGCTGATTCGCATCCTCAACCTCATGAAGCGCAGAACATTGGAAGTAGCCACCATGAGGTCCAAGAGACATTGGATCTGCAGAACAGAAGCACATCTCACCACCTGGAGTTAAACCAGGGAGATGATATCCAATGCTCAGGAATCTGGAAGAAACGCTAGGTGCTGGGTGGTGTCCAAAATTGCTCTGATAAACTGAACTCTTTGCGCTGGGACCAGGTGAGATTTCTTCTCGTTCACCAGATGTCCTAGCGCACTCAAGAGGTTGAGAACCACTTGTAGATGCGCTCCGAGAGAAGCTTCGGACACAGTAACCACCAACCAATCGTCTATGTTGGGAAAAAGGATCATACAATGGAGATGAAGGTAAGCCACCACAACAACCATGGTCTTTGTGAAGACCCTGGGGACCGTAGAGAGCCCAAAAGGGAGCACCTGATATTGAAAATGGTGCATCCCAATGGCAAACCGAAGATACCTCCTGTGACTGGGGAGGATGCTGTTGTGGAAATAGGCATCCTTCAAGTCCAGGGTAGCCATCCAATCTCCCTTGTTGATGAGTGGAAGGATGTTTTGTAGATGTTTTCTGAACTTCTGAAAGGCGATGAATTTGTTCAGGCCCCTCAGATCCATGATCGGACAAAGTTCACTGTCCCACTTGGGAACCTTGATGTACCTGTACATCTCAACCTCTGGCCCTTGAGATGATTGGGAACAGGTTACATTGCTTGCTTGCTGAGCAGATTTTGAACTTCCTCCAGTAGAACCACCGTAGAGTGTGTGATCACCAATCTGGGATAAGAAGGGGGCTGAACAAATTCTATTGCATAACCCTCCTGTATGATGGACAAGATCTACTTGTCGGTGGTGATCTGCCGCCATGCTTGCAGAAATCCATGAAGGCGGGTGGGCCCAGAGGAGGGGGGGGGAAGAAGGGGGGATGCCAAAGTCAAAGTCCCTGCTTGGGATTCCTGCCAGTCTTAGACTTTCCCATATGAGAGGAAAAAGAAAACTTTTTTCCCCCTCCCGCAGTGAAGGAACTCTTGGCCTCGTGCTGTCCCGTAAGCGGCTTCCACGAACTCTCAGGGGATTTGGTGTGGTAAGGTTTCTTAGCCTATTGCTTGGACCATGAGTGAGACATGCCAGGGAGAGAGGAAGGTATCCCCAGGTCATGAGACGTCTTAATACTCTTGTCCATTTCCTGTAGGACTGCATCCATAGTGGAGCTGAATAGACCTTCACCTTCAAGGGGAAAATCCTCGACCCAGAATCTTGTATCTAACTGGAGAGCGGTGGACCGAAGCCAAGAGTGACGACGCAACGTAATGTCCGAGGTAAGAGTTTTAGCTGCAGTGTCCACCATATGTTTTGAAGTCTGTAGCTGTTGTTTTGCCAGAAGCATTCCCTCCCTCTGAGCCTTTTTGGCCAAAGTGCACTTATCCTCAGGTAGAGAAGCCAGAAGCAGTGAGAGCTGCTCCCATAGGGAATACTGGTATCTCGCCATGTAGGCAGAATAATTAGAAATTTTAATACCAAGAGTGCCTGCAGAATAAAAGCGCCTGCCAAAAGTATCAATCCTCTTCCCCTTTTTATCCGGAGGTGAGGCGTGGGTCTTTTTAGCCTTGGACGAGGACGGCACTACTACAGAGGTGGGGCGTGGATGGTTGAAGAGGAACTTTGTGCCCTGTTCCTGGATCCTATACATGTGATCCATACGCTTGGACAAGATAGGGGTTGAGGAAGGCTTGGACCAAGGATCTTTGATGGCTTGCAAGATGACCTTAGTAATGGGAAGGGCTACCAATGTCGAAGTGTCCTTCTGCATGAAGTCAAAGACTGTGTCGTCAATGACTGGTTGGGGCTGTACCATGGGCAGAGACAAGGAATGCACCATCCTTTTAATGAGCTCCCCATAGGATTTCAAGTCTTCTGAAGGAGAGATTGGAAGGTCCTCAGCTATTCTGGGGACAATCCCTCCTGCTGATGGCCCGACAGCTCTTCCCCATCGTCATTGGAGGTCAATGGTGAAGAAGATACGCTCTCAGCAGATGGTAAACCTGGGGCATCAATGGCAATCCTAGTCGAGGAAGTTTTTTCGACATTGGGACCACTGGAGCGTGCCGGCTTCCTGACCAACTTCGGGGTTGAAGATGGCATTGATGAATCTTGGTGACCTGGTGGAGAGTGTGCTGAGACTCTAGAGTGGTGCAAGGTCTCCGAGTGCTGATCCCAGTCGGGGTTCTGAGGAAGGTACCAAGGGTATGGTGAATGATAGGGATAGCCCCCAAACGGGTAAGCCCACCGTCGTGGGTTCCAGTTGGGCAAAGGATGAGGATGTCTAAAGGGGTTCGAAGGCTCCCCGAATTTTTCGGGCTGGATCAAGGGCATCTTCAGTGTCGAGCGGTCCCTCGGCTGCGAAACCTCTACGTCCGATGCTGAGCTAGGATTGCTGCCCTCCTTCGAGTCTACCAACTGTTCTATCGGGTTGACCTCCTGGCCGGAGCCAAAAAGGGAGGTCTGCGGAACATTCGTCAGACCTAAGGGGCTCTTTGGTCAAATCGGTGAAGCGAGGATTTTCTCCGGAGGCTCCCCCGAAACGATCGCCGAGTCCTTCATTGGCGGAGAAGGGGTTTGCCTGTCTTGGCACCTCTTCTTTTCCTTGTGCTTCCTGGGCTCAGCAGAGAATGAGTCCCGGGCCCCTTTGGCCTTCTTGGCTGGGGTCGATGGTTATGACTGGGATGCCAAGCCCACATGCTTGTGGGGGCGGTCGGCACCCTGGAATGGTTGGGTCGGTTGGCTTGACAATGAGGCCGGAACCAATATAGATGCTGGGGTGACCATCGAAGTGCTGGACATTTTCTACAAAAAAAAGCCCTGCTTCTTACAGAGTACCACATAATGGTTTTGGATGCAACACCCATGCAGTGAAACAGACAAAAGTGTAAGTTTCTCATAGTTTCAAGTTGCCTGTCTCTCTAGGTGAATATTTTGCCAAGTGGTTAAACTATGTGGATATAAATATTTGTCAATAGACGTCCTGCCAACTGACAAGGAATATTTTACTATCCCTACTTTCTGATCAGGCACAGAATTATGGTAAGGTTTTCCTTAACATGTACAAGGATGCTGTGGAGGAGTAGTTTACCAAGTGTTTTTAAGACTGCGCAGAACCATCACATCCTTATGGAAGATACGTAAGAAACTATATCTGAGACCTGTCTCGCTGATGTAACAGCTACCCGAAAAAGTAACTTCAGGGTAACTTCCCTCAGAGGCTCAAATGGAGAACTGGTTAGAGCCTGCTGAGTTATATGAAGCCTCCAGGAGGGAAACCTGTGCGCTGTGGGGGCTGAGACAAAGTACCTCCCTTCAGAAATCTCTTCATTGCTGGGTGCCTGGAGAGGGGCGCACCACTAACTGATGAAAGTACGGTGCTCATAGCAGCTGCTTGGCAATTGAGAGTAGTTGCCTTAGACCCTGAGAGACTTCATCCTCTAGGGAGGAAAATACCCAAGGAAGATCCAGGGTGTCTGGTCGCCAGTGTTCCCTCTTGCACCATCTGACAAAAGCCTTCCAAGAACAGTAAATTCTAGAAGTCGAGCTTCTCCAGGCTGATATGGTCTGAATGACCTGATCAGAGAAACCCTATGCAGTCAGTACTTGCCACTCAATCTCCATCCTGTCAGATGAAGTGAAGCTGGGTTTGGATGACGGATGGGACCCTGTGTTTCCATACTGGGTGACAGTGGAAGTTCCCACGGAAGTTGGACTGGAAAACCAAGGTCTCCTGGGCTAGAATGGAGCCAGGGAAATCAACTCTGCATTCTGCTGTTTCATTTTGTTCAGAACTTTTGGAATCAAAGGTATGAGGGGAAAGGCATAAAGAAGGCCCTGTGACCCAGGGGACATCAGAGTATCCACGCGTTCTGCTTATTGACAATGGTGCCTTGAGAAGAATCTGGCTGTCTTGGCATTGGTTGGGGAGGCAAAGAGATCTCTGCACAGTTGGCCAAAATGTAGAACCAGTAGCTGTAATGTTTCCTGGCTGAAGGATTACTCCTCCTGGTCCAGCTTGGTGTGGCTGAGCCAATCTGCCTGAGCATTTGCTATGCTGCTGATGTGTTCTGCCCAGGACATGAGGATACTTGACTCCTGCTGTAACTTCTTGGCTTTGGTGCCTCCCTGGTGGTTCACATGCATCTGAACTGTGGTGCTGTCCATCTGTATATATATGCTCAGTTGAAAGAGATGGCCTTGAAAATGGAGAACTGCCAGATAAATTGCACACAGTTCCAAAAGTCTGATGCTGAGGGAAGCTTCTTGATGGGACCGGGTCCCCTGCATGTGGCCCAGAATGCAATGGGCTCCCCAATCCCAACAGGATGGCGTCTGCTGTGATCTGTAGGTCTCTGGTCACTTGGAAGGGTTTGCCTACAAGTGTTTCTTGGTTGCCCACCAAAGGAGGTCCTTCCTGAGATGCTGACTGATGCCGACTCTGATGTGTTTTCTGCTTTTGGAGAGCTGTAAGCCTTTGATATGGCAATAGCATCCCCTGAAGTACCTGAGTATGCCAGGGCTCAAGGGACTGTCTCAATAGCAGCAATCACATAACCTAGCAGATGTGTTAGGATCATTAAGTCCACTGATTTCACAAAGCAAACCTGTTTCATAGGCTGAATGACCTCTGCTCCATTTAGTGGAAGAAACATTTTTTTCTGGATCGAAGCAATCACTAATCCTAAATGAGGGCTGACTTGGGCAGATATTAGTTGGCTCTTCTGAAGGTTGGTTAGGAAGCTGTGACTGGAGAGGCACTAGATATTGCCCTGAATGCCCCTGAGTGCTCGCTCTTGTTGTGATCTTATAAGGAGGTTGTCAAGGAAGGGATGGATATGGATTCCTTTTGAGATGTAGGCTTGCAACAACTGAGATGACCAGTTTTGTGAATATCCAGGGTGCTGATCCCAACCCAAAGGCTACAACCCTGAATTGGAAGTGTTTTCGACTGAAGGTGAATCTTAGATACTGTCTCTGTCTTGGGGAGTTACAGTATGGGCATGTGAAGATACACCCCAGTCAAATTGATGGGACACCATGAAGTCCTCTGGCCACAGGGCTTCCACAATGATCTTCAAGGTCTCCATTTTGAACATCCTGTACCTCACAAACCTGTTCAAGAGGAGGAGGAGGTGGTCCCATGGTCAGAGACAGCCATGAAGCAGCAGGCAGGGCTGGTGCTAGGCTTTCTGGCAAATCACGCACTAGTGCCCCCCCCCCCCCCCCATTATTAAAAAATATATAGGGAAAATGAAGAATGCCAAACTTGAAACTTTTCACATTTTTAATTTACTGATTCTTAATTTTAATTTTTCAAAAAAAAATGTGATGTTATTTTAAAAATTGTGAGAATAAGTGCTTGCCGGCCACGCCAGGAATGAGGGTGGTGTGATAGGATGAGGCGGGAGGCCAAGATGCACATCGGGGAGAGAGGGCGGCTTGGCTTTGTTGAGGGCAGCTTGGTGATGGAAGAGGACAAGGTGGCAGGGGGCAGGAGCCAGAGTCATCTGTCGGGGAGGGGAGGGGGCGCCCAGTGGTGCCCCCTAGGCCAGGTGGCACCTTAGGCGACTGCCTACTTTGCCTACTCCTACGCACCGGCCCTGGCAGCAGGCAAAAGGCAAACAGCCTTGGAGAAGACAGGGCCAGAAGAACAAACATAGCTAAGGGAAAGGCACACACATGGAAAAAGAAAAATGAAGTGCAATCCAAGCAGCTTTTTAAACGAAAATCTCAGGAGCTTTCTAAATCCACTGCTCTCTCAGGCAGAGGCAGGAAAGAGACTGAGGGTGGGCTCCTCCTCCTCCTGGAGATGGAAAGTGCAATCAATTTCCTGCCTCCAGGGATTGTGGGAAGACAAACCCAAGCATATCAGTGTCCTCCTCCCCTCGAGAGAGAACACCACACACTTGAGCATTCTGTTCTGCCTGCACCGACGTCACAATCAAAGCCACTCTCTCAGTCTGCTAATACATAAGGAAATCTTGCGAGGGCACTTTTGCATTTTTTAAAAATCCAATAAAAAGCTGTCATGGAAGATGTTAGTAGCTTTTCTTAGCTACCAAAATCACTTTTGTATGATTCATGGTTGAATAAAAGCTACATACAGTGTCAATGAAATTAAGGAGAAACAGAGATAATTTGACTTTTTATCCTGTTAGGGACATCACAGCAATAAGCTCAGAAAGAGTGGTCCAGAGTGACTAGTTCAGTTCCATTATCACTTGTGGGATAAATAAAATAATACTCTATTTAATAGACCTGACAACGGATATTTAATTTACGTCATGAGATTAACAGTGCTTCTGTTAAAATGTGTTTACAGAGCATGAATCTTGAAGTGTCAATAAATGAAAATTAAAACAAGGAAACTAACCCTTTGTACTTGTGCTTCCATTTTTACTTATGTGCTGAAGAGAATGAGAATACTTCTTTTTCATAAAAGGGAGTGGTTCTCTCTTAACCAGTGTTCCTCTAAGCTGAGTTAATGTGAGCTAGCTCACAGGGTTTTTTTAGCCTCCCGCTCACACATTTTTGTCTTAGCTCAGGAAAGATGGCCCCAGAGCAAACTGCTTTATGTAGGAGCTCACAATTTTAATGCCAGTAGCTCATGAAGTAGACCCCACAGCTAAGTGGGAGTACTGCTCTCAACCACATTTCTCCATTTTTCTTGAAAAAGGGGATAGAAAACACTTGAATGATCAAGATTATGCTGTAGCTGAACTTCGCCAGCTACAATACCTATGGACTTGTCAGGCCTCAGATTCAATGGGAGCTCACAGAAGCACAGCTCCTGAACCTTTCTGAGAGTTCCACCTCCTCCTCCCCACTTTGTTCATTGAATAGTAGGTGCAGCTGCATAACAATCCCTGGATGAGCTCCACCGCCTATTTTTCTACAAAATGACCTCTGACTTCAGTTAGTCACTGTAGAAAAAGATTGCCGAGTTCAGCAAATGTTTAAAATAAAATGCAGAAAATCTGAAAAAAACAAGTGTCTAGTTTTTGAAATTCTTAATTTCAGAAGATGTTACAGGTTAGAAGTTATTGGGAACTACTCTTAACCATAATCTAGTCAACAGGAAGTTTCCCGTTATTTATTTGGATTTAGGCAATTGTTAGTATATGTTCATTTTTATTACCAACATCAAATCTGCCTGCTTTTAAAAATATGCAAAAAATTGAACAAGAGGTTGAACAAGCACATAAAATCATTCATGCTGTAAAACAGAGGTGTCAAACCTGTGGCCCGGGGGCTGAATCAGGCCCCCAAAGAGCTCCCATCAGGCCCCCGAGCAACTGGCTCTTGTCTGCTTCCTTCTCCTTCTCTCTTGCTTCCTTCTGCAATACAGTTTGCTTTGCAAAACTTTTGTTTTTATAATTTTTATTGATTTTAACTATAAAAAGAAAAAGCATTAGCATAGATACAGACGCATTAAAGAGGGGGAGGGGTGGATACAGAGTGGGAGACCAGAAACAAAGAAAAATGCAAATATATCAGTTACATTTCTACCTCCAAATGAAATACCCAGTTCTTTCTACCTGCAAATATTAAATTTCCCTTTATATTTTATCTTTCTATCTTTTATCTTTATCTTTCATTATACACTTTTTACTAAACTATTACTTAAAATACAAGTCTAAACTATTCTTCTTCAGCACATATAAGTATAAAAAAGTCAGAGAAGTCTCAAGACAGAACTAACTGGCTAAGTTTAACCATATTAAAAATACAGACTAACTTTTTTTTTTAACAATGTCGTCATTAAAATGAGGATAAGAAACAAATATCTTTATCCTTCTAACTTACTTATTTCAAACGGAAAGAAAAAAATCAGATTTAAAATATCATAAAACGTAGAGAGAGAGAGAGAAGTAATAAGCAGGAAAAAATACAGTAATTTATCTGCATCAGTATAAACAATTTCTCCAAACAAACATATTAAGAGCAGATCGACCAGATTACAGAATTGTGTTGTCTGCCTTCTTCAAAATTGATCCAAGTTAACTATTTATTTATATAAAATTATTTTCAAAACTTTTCAATGCTTTAACTTTTATATCCATATTGCTCTAGGAGGAACAACTTAATATGACCCAAAAATCTCACTTGGCCTTTTAAAATTGCATATCAGTTCTTGTTGAGAATTCCATATCCAATTACCCACAGAGAGAGAAACAGTTCAAAGACCCTTCTTCCTGAAAGTTTTCCACATCTTGATTTTTTTGCTGAGATGTACCTTCTCTCTCCTTAGTGCAGTCATCCCTCTCGGTAAAAATAGTAAGGAACCCACGCCACTTGTTCCTCTCGAAAAAACTTCAATTAGTCTCAATTTCCGGTCCTTCTTTTTAAATGTGCAATAAGGTTCCATTTTGGTTTTCTTCCGTTCATTTCCCAGCAGATCACTTTCCATTTCCAATTCTACAGAGGTCACCAAGATCTCTTTAACACTCTGCTCATGTAGATTTGAGATTTCGCTAGCTTTTAACATAAAAGCTCCCACTGGTTTTTTATCAACTCTGTTAATGAACCAAGATCTTGTTTCAGAGGTTATGGTAACCATTATATCTTTTTTATAAAACATTTCGCTTAGTAATGCCATTTTTCTCTACCAAATAACTCAGTGATCCAGTTAGTCTGTCTCTCCAAATCTCCTCCAGCCGTGTGTTTTGATTGTTGCCGTTTCAGTTGCACTCAGGCGGCAAAGACAAATCTCTTTAAAATATATCTCGTTTTTGTTCAGAGATAGCCAAATAATAGCCTCATTAACACATATTCAATTATAATCCGGGTCGATTTGAGTATTTATATTCAGTCTTCAAATTGTTGCCAATGCTCAAAGTTGTTCTTTATCTTTTCGAAGCCTCATTCATGGGAAAGTGGGGGGGGGGGAATCCACCTCTTTCCTTTCCTTTGAACTGTCCCGTTTGTTGTTATGTAGAACAACCCATTAGCCAGTGGTATTGAAAACAAACTTACTTGCCGAGTAGAATTGCTGTGCTTGAGGTAAGAAAGTTATGCATCAGAAGCTTGTTAAGAAAAAAAAGAGCAAGCAGTTGGGTGTTCACCTCTTACTGCCATAATGATGATCATGGTGGCGGCGCTTCGGGGCATACAAGAAGGACAGGACAAGCTCCGCGGACCCCAACTGAGCTCAAGGCAACATGACCTGGAAAACTTGCTTTGCAAAGTTTACTCAATCACACAGCAGAGCTACAGAGCAAAACCTCTATTTTCTCCCTTAGTTGAGGCTCTTCCCCCTCCTGGTCCCCTGGGGAAGGAAGGAAAGAGCCAGAGCTTCCTTTGCCCAGTTCCCTGAATCCCATGGAATAAATACAAAGAAAGCACCTTTAAGACCAACAATGTTTTAAGCATTTTTTTTAAAAAAATATTTAATTGTGATTGTTTGTGTCCTTTATAAGGTTTTTATCTCTACCTAATCTTAAACAGGTATACACATGGCCCAGCCAACACTGCCCAGACCAACAAGGTCTCATTTATGTCAGATCTGGCCCTCATAACAAATGAGTTTGACACCCCTGTGTAAAAGATCTAGCATGAGTATTTGGGAAGGAGGAACAGAGATCTTAATGAAACTTGGATGATCTAAACAGAGTTAAAAAAAATGTTTTCTGGGTTCATTAATTCATTGAGGTCTGGTCAGCTCTATTAGCTCTGTCACCTACATGCTCACTTCTATTTGTGTGAAGAAATTGTGTGATCAAGAGACACACACATAGTTACACACATGACTAATGTAATTCTTGCAGTCACACTGGTTCCAAAAAGGACAGTCAGCACTGTAGCAGTAACAGCTGTGTATATGTGCATTTTTGGTTCATACATTCCTTCTTTCATGTGAAGCGCATCAAAATAAGAGCCCAAGAACATTCAGAGGTTACTGACCCTGCTTAACTTCTGAGCTCTCATAAGAGGCTAGTTTGGACTACTCAGGCTGCTACAACGGCCTTAGAAAAGGTGCAATTTTGTTTGGGACTGCACTATTAATTTTCCTTTTAATACAAAAGTAAGAACAAAACACTGATTTCTCATAATAGATTCTTCATATCACCTTTTCAGGATCCATTGCAAGTTTGAGACTGTTTGGATGCTTGAAACATGGGGAATGATTTCTTCAGTCACAACCCAGAAATAATTTTATTGGTTTAAACGGTGCCCCTGTCGTCAAACTTTATTCTGTGCAGAGGAAGTAATTGTGACTCGGCAAATCCCTGGTTATGTGTGCTATTTCCATGCAGCAATTTATGGTTGCCTGCATTACTCCTACAAAACAGAAACTGTTACTGATTCCCCATTAACCTTGTCCCAGTCTCACATTCCCCTTCTCTGTGGAGCTTCTGTCCAATTTCCCACAAGCTGCCTCAGAGCTTCGACTCACCCGGCTTCTTTCCCGCGGCAAGCAGAAACCAGTTTTCAGGGGATCTTGCTTGCCGTGGAAAAGAGGTGGGGCGAGTTGCAGCTCTGAGGCAACTTTGCAAGATTGGATGGAAGCCCTACGTAGAAGAGGAGTGTGAGACCGGGACAAGGCCAATATGGAATTGGTCTGTATTTGTAAAGGTAGAAAACCAGTCATATTGCCCATATGCTGTCCATGGAACTAGTAGAGAATGACTGCTATGGGAGCTGTCTAGCAGATTTTTAGAAAGCTTTGTTCTGTGATTCACTGTTGAATCCTTGAAAGTATTCTTAGTGGGAAAAAAATGTTGGAAAATAAATAAATAGCAAATTCTTCAGCCCAGCTTTTGAGCACAGACTGCATTCATACAATCTTCTCTCAAAAAGCGGTATTAACATCTTACATTGGAAGAGTATCACTGCAAATGCCATATGTGAATGCACAGTTTTAGGTCAGAGAGGATCCTTAGATCAAACGTATATGCTGGTCATTTTTATAGGCCCACAAGTCTCCGTTGTTTATACATTTAATAATGATGATGATGATGAATAATACACTTTTCAAAAACTCTTTGAATACATGTAACATTGAAAGTATCACACTGCTCCAAAGTTCAATGAACAAATTGGTCAAAGAACCTTCATACGACTCACTGATTAAAATGCTAACTTGGTATACAGTATTAAAAAGTTCATTTAATTAAAGATGTACTGTTGCAAGTGTTTTGTAGGAGGTATTAAACTATTTTATACACAGACCAAGAGTTAGGAAGACAAGAGGCTCTGCTTTCCCTTTGTAGTAAATAGACACAGAAACACAGACATAGACAAGGTCAGGAAATTAGATATCTTATCTTTGGGCCTGTAAAGAAAAAAGGACCAATAACCTAGGCCTCCAGCACTCAGCGTGATAACTGCTTTTACAAAATGAATTTTTGACTTTTTCACAGCTTAGCTACAAGTAGACACTATCAGCAGAACTGTATTCCCCTGCAATATGTTAGAAAATAAAAGATTTCAACATCTGACAGAGGAAAATGAACAGCTGATAAACCATCTTTTGAAATGCTCTCTCACTTAAACACATGCCTTTGACGATGATTTGCATTTTTATTATTGTTGACTTTCATGACAGGTCAGCTAAACACGCAATCGCTTGGAATAAAACTAATAACAAGTCCACCACCCCTTCGCAAACAGGAAGAACCAAAGCTAACTCAAAGGTAACATACTTCAATATTTTAGTGTGTGCGAAATTCGAAGGATGCATAGTACATGTTGGCTTTGTACTCCCTCAAAGCCACTGACAGCATTTTGTTGCCTAAAGGTAATACTATCAGTCAACAGTAATTATGATCCAAGAGTGAAGCTTACAGAGACATTCCTGAATCTCGGTACTGAACAACAGAACTTCAGTGTTTGTCTCTTTGGTAATGTTGCTTCTGTGAAGAGTGTGTATATGTGCGTGTTGACACATAAGGTGGTGGTTCTTAACCTTTTTGGGGTCATGGGCCCCATGAGAATCTGATGGAAGTTATGGACCCCCACCACAGAAAAAGTGTTATAGTGGGGGGATGATGTTGGCGATTGTACGTTATTTGAACATGCACAGTAGCATCCAATGCCTCCTGCCTTTGGAGTGAAACACTGCTGTAATAACATAATTAAGAATGTTTTTCACAAAGGCAATTTTCAAAATAATAGGAAGGAAATCAGCGACAATTTTTGTGCCTGGTTCACAGACCCACTGAAACCCTAACAGTCCATGGACCTCAAGTAAAGAACCCTTGGGAGAAGAGAAGAGAAGAGAAGAGAAGAGAAGAGAAGAGAAGAGAAGAGAAGAGAAGAGAAGAGAAGAGAAGAGAAGAGAAGAGAAGAGAAGAGAAGAGAAGAGAAGAGAAGAGGAGTTTCAATAACTGTTACTGTTAGGAAGAAGGATGAGACAGAGCACCTTTCTCTTGCAACCCCCCTACATATACTTTGGTTCTGCACTTTGGTTTCCCGCCCTCCCATAGATACCGTTTCATCTTATTTAACACCATTGCAAAACATGGACCTCCTATATCCACATGCAGCAGCAAAATGAAAATGTGCCAATGTCAATAAAGTGTCGGTGACTATTAGAATGTGTCTATCCTGCTACAGCTGAGTGAACCTTGAGCCTTCCATCCTTCTGATATCGGTAGAGTACCCAGCTTGCTGGGGGTAAAGTGTAGATGACTGGGGAAGGCAAGGGGAAACCATCCCATAAGAGTCTGCCAAGAAAACGTCCTGATGTGACGTCACCCCATGGGCCAATAACAATCTGGTGCTTGTACAGGGGACTACCTTTACCTTTATCTTGCTACAGAGTCAATTTTAGTTACTGACACCTGAAAGATTAACAGATTAATTTCTGTTTAAGCTTTTAGAGCGCACTTTGCAAGATGCCTGAAGTGAAACACTCATTTGGTAGAGATGTTAGAACACAAACTAACTAACAGCAGAAGGGGAGAAGAGAGTTACTGCAAAGGCATCCCAGAATGTTACATCACAGAGGATGGGTGAAAACAAGAGCTTGTCAAAGGAATAAACGATCCACTCACAGTGGGTGTGAGCCAACTGTTGATAAATTAGGACTTGAGAGGGTGTAGGTTCTTCCAGAATTCAAAGCCAATTATAGAGTCCTCCAGAAGGGAAGGCAGCATGGTATTGCCCAGTCTCACCAGATGTCAGAGCCTCAGGGTCAGTGACTGGAAGGAAGACTCAGTGGAGAAAGGCAATAGCAAATCACTTCTGATTCTTGCTTGCCTTTAAAGCCCCTTGCTGGGGTCACCATCATTTGGCTGTGACTTGACAGCACTTCACACACACACACACACACACACACACACACACACACATAGAGTTCTCCAAGCCCAGAAATGATCTCATTTAATTTTAGATATTAAACTAATGAAACTACTAATGAACACAGTTTGAGAGAGAGTAACTGTTTCAGAGGCCTTGAATGAATCAACTCCTTTTATGTATTCTCCCCAGCAACAGCCAATGAGATTTAGACCCTTTTGTGTGGAGATCTTAGCCTTCATACAAGGTATTTTTGACAGGACTGAATGATTTTAACGTATGATCAGAAGGATGCTTATCTTCATATTTCAATAAGACTAACAAACAGCTGGTTTGTTTAATTTTGTTTCACTGAACTGTATTATCAATATCTCATCATCTTCTTTGGGCTCTCCATGTTAGGTTTTCATAAAATGTTCATTACAGCAATAGTTGTAGTGTGGCGGCAGGAAGTTGTTATTTATCTCAACGACAACTTAATCCAAGCTGCTATGTGAGAAAAATATAAGCCATAACAGTAGAGCGTCTTACTTGTGGCTTCCTGATCAACTGGAACAAACGTTATCTTCAATTCATACAAAACCTGAGGGGCAAACCTTCCTTTCACAATAGTAGAAAGCATCATCAGTACATTCCCAGCTAAAGGAGAAATATTTAGCCAGAAAGAGAAGACAAAACCAAAGTGTATATGACAATAAGTACCAATCTGAGGTCCCACTCAACCTTCAACAACATGAAGATTTCAATGGGTCATTCAACATGAAAACCATGGATCTTGTGGCCCATCATTTGAAAACTCTGGTGGAAGATTTTTTTGCTGCAAGATAAAAGAAGCATTGAGAAATTCCTCAGCAGACGTCTAGTCCCATTACCTGTAGCAGGAGATTGTTTGCATGGTCAAGAGGGACTCTTGCATTTTAATTCTTCTAATTTTAAGAAGAGCACTCAGCAAAATCCAGGTTACACACAAACTAATCTTTGCAACACCTGAATTTGTTTCCCCTGCAAGATAGGAAATTAAATCATGTCTTCTCATGGAGCATTCAATTCTGGAGCCAAGGCCAGCATTTCATCCCAATTCTTGCATACAGTTCTTGATTACACGGCATTTCAGTAAAGTGTAAATTAGTCTCAAGGGAACTCTATCAAGGTACTGTTAATTCTTATGCTGTCTCATAAGAAATCCAACTTATCCCACAGGGCAGAATAGAGTCAAAGAGGGCCAGAGTTTCCTGGACCTTGCAGCTGAGGAATAGGTAGATGTGTGTGCTTCCTGTGCAGGCTGTTGACTTCAGTGGCCTTAAAAGAGTGTCACTATGCCTAAATTGCACTGTAAATTGATATTTAAAGCCTTAATGCGTCCACTGCTTTCTGGAATGCAATCTGTTCTGCTCTAATAAGGGTATACTGGGATGCTGGTATTTCAGTCAATGGAAGAACAGGAAGAAGAGGAAAGGAGGAGTTGGATTTATACCTTGCCCTTCACTCAGAGACTCAGAGCAGCTTACAATCTCCTTTTCGTCCTCTCCCCACAAAAGATACCCTATGAAGTAGGTGGTACTGAGAGAGATCTGAAAGAACTGCTTGAGAGAACAACTCTGAAAGAATTGTGACTGATCGAAGGTCACCCAGTTGGCTGCATGTGGAAGAGTGGGGAATCAAATCCAGTTCTTCAGATTAGAGTCCACAGCTCTTAACCACTATATACTCTGCTGCCTACTGGCCTAAGCATATAATCTACTTTATGGAGTGACATCTGAGAATAAACATCCAACACCTCAATTCACAAGTGGATACTTTTGTCCGTCTACCACTGATGTAAACTGTACTTGGTGTAAAACAAATATGCTGCCACTTAATGGATAGGATAAGATCAGGTGAAACTTAGCAGTGATTCAGTAGGTATATCTCATGTATTCTCAGTAGGTAGCTTGATTACTTATTGATAAAATCTATATTCTGTCTTTTTTTCAAGGAAGCTAACAAAGAACCCCAAATCAGTTTAATTAAAAAGAGTAAGCAACAACTCTACACAATGTGGTGTCATCTGACAATTACTGAAAAATCAGCACGACAATAAAATCAGCCAAAGACTAAATCACCCCAAAAATGCAACTGCATTGCATGTTCAGAACCTGAAGTAGATGTGTGGTTGAATTCTGCCCCAGTTGGAGCTTCAAGAATAGCTCCACGTAAAGGGCATTGCAGAAGTACATTCTAGGGGTTCCAACAACAGGGATTGCTATAGCAAGGCCAGGTGAGTCCAGATAACCTTCACAGTGGGTGAAAATGAAAAAGAACATTTCTAGCAACAAGAAAAACTCTACTAAACAGATTGAGTCTAAAGATAACCCCAATCTTTCTGCCTGATTTGGCGATAGGAACATTCTGCCAATAGGCGCACATAACCAGTAAATCAACCCCATCTATATCCTTGGCTTTCCCAGCCAAATACCTTTGGTTTTGTCTGGATTCAGTTTCAACCTGTTTCTCTTGAATACGGAATCTGGGAACTTATTCAGAACCAAGGCCACCCTTTCTAAAGGTTGTGTTAAAGAAATATAGAATTTGATGTCATCATACTGATGACACCCTATTACAGAGCTACAGATTATCTTGTTAAACTGTACAACATAGGTATAAAACAGGATCCGCCACAGATCATACACTTTAAACCATAAATACTTCACATTTGTTAGATTACAAGTGAGATAATTAGATTATAGTGAGACACATTCAGTAAGAAATCTTGTATATCAGTGGCAACATACGGCTACTAAGTATCATTATTCTTATATCCAGGGCTTTTTTTAACAGTAGAAACTCCTTTGCATATTAGGCCACACCCCCTGGATTAGCCAATCCTCCAAGATTTTACAGGGCTCTTATTACAGGGTCTACTGTAAGTTCTTGGAGGATTGGCTACATCAGGGGTGTGTGGCCTAATATGCAAAGGAGTTCCTGCTACAAAAATCGCCCAGTGGTAATGGTTCAAAGGAACAAATCCTTGCAGGTTTCGGGCTTGTATCCTGTATTTCAGTACCATTTTTCTTAAAAAAAAGATCGTAACAGTTAAATGAACTTTTTCACTTAAGATATCCAGTGCTAGATTAGAACAGACTTATGTGCAGCACTTAACTGGGAAAAAAATGGCAGCTTTTCAAAAATAATGCTTCATCTTGAAATCTTTAACAAATTGGTTGAACTATAAAACTAATAAACTTCAGGGCTAGATAAATTACATCATTCCCACTGCAGAATATGAAGAACCGAAAGAGCTAAACTGTCACAAAAATTATTCATTTGCTTTAAGTAGTTTGATGCAACCGGAGAGCTGAGTCTTTTCTCTTGCATATGAGAAACATATAACTCTCCCGATCCCCTTTTGTATCCCTGCCAAGGTCGTGGCTGAGAAGCCGACAGAGTCCCCCCCCCCCCCCACTTTGTTAATCTGTGGTTTCTGGAGTTTTCTTATTGAACACAGGAAATACGATGCGCCTAGTAAAGAAAACCGAGCCATTTGCGTACCAGCGGGGCAACAGTATCAAGTGTTCCGCACCTGTTTTACAGCACTTGGCATAATGTCTGCAAAGCAAACAGAAGATCTCTGGGTCAGATTACAAAATTGTTCGTTAGATCGCTGCTCCGTTTAATCTCCATGTTTTTGTTTAAAAAGGTAATTTTGGAAGGGTCACCAGAAATGAGATGCCAGTTAAAAGGGTTGCAATGATCTGTAAGGAAAAAGATAAGATTCTCCTTTGGTGAATTTATGAGGCCATTGTTTTCTACTATAATTCCTTGGTTTGCAGCAAATTTGCTGAAATCTAGGGGGGGGGGGGGGATAAATCCAGAGTACCATGAGAATACGTTTTGGAGGAAGGGTTCTGCACCTGTTTTGCACTGCTCTGCCATAAAGTCGACTGCAACACAAACAGAAGATCTTGGGGTCAGATTACAAATTGAACCAGGCTGTTGGCAAGATTGTGGCTTTGTTTAACCTCTACACTTTTATTTGGAAAGGTGATTTTTTTTTTCATATACATGAAAGGAGAGGTCACTTAAAAAGACTGAAATTATCTGTAAGGTAAATGGAAACATCCTACTTTAAAAGATTACACATCAATAATTTGTTACTCTGGCCTATACATTTTGAGATGCTTTACTAAAAGTAGATCCATGGAGAATAAAGAAAATCTGGTATTATGTGATGGTTGAGTACATACTAAAAGAAATTCTGTTTCTACTAAATTCTGTTTCTACTGTACTAGCTCTTCAGTTCACAATGCGACTGACAAATACAAATATATATTTTCTTTGCACCATGTATAAATCATACTTTCTTTTCTAATCCACGTGTCCTGTCAGTATTCCGAGTTTCTTTTGTCTATCTGTCACACTTGCTTCTCGTATCACAGGAAACTTGAACTAACACAAGGAGCAATGTTTGTCTTCTCATCATATTCCAACTTTAAATGGTTTAATAAATGCCTCTCTCCCAGAAAGAAGAGCAGAGATCATATGATTTGAAGGCAGCATTTTGATTCTCAGCAGGAAAAATTAAAGAGATGACTGGATCCGGGTCGTAATAACCTCCTTCCCCACAGTCTAGGGAATGACTCTATTATTATAGCTGGGCTAAAGAAAAATATTGTGGCGAACAAGAAATACGGGGCGTATTTTCAGTCTTTAAAAAAACACATAGTACTATGTAAACTCCTTTCATTTTCTGAGGTACATTTCCTCCTCTGTTTCAATTGTTATTGAATCAAGCAAGGTGCAAAGGGAAGCGTAGCATTCAGCCAGTTCATTCAGAGTGCTCCATTTGGCATCAACCAGAGTCCAGGCCTTTTCTGTTGTGGCTCCGGCTCTGTGGAATGGGCTCCTTGAAGAAGTGAGTGGTCCCCCTTCCTTGGAGATTTTCACGAGGTGCTTCAAAGTCTGACTGTTTGCCAGAGCTTTTGAGGGAGGTTTAATGGCAGTCATCTATTAAGCAGAGAGAGGAGGAGGATTTGGAGCTTGCTACTTTATCTCCGGGTTTAGGCGCAGATGTTTTAACTATTATTGTAAGCCACTTTGAACAGATAATCCTGTTTTTGAAAGCGACTTGACAGTATTGTGCACATCTGCTAGACCACCTTCAGTAGTACTTTGCTGCTATTATGCTTCCAATATAAGGCAATGTCAATCTACTTTAACTGTCAAGCTTCACTATTTCACTCTTTTCACAATGTGCCAAATGAAACTTTGGGGATAAAGTGGAGAGGAGAATGATGTAAGCCACTTTGGCTCCCCATCGTGGGGGGGAGTCATGGTATAAATAAATAAATACATAAATATGTTCTCACAAACTATTGTTAAACCTTCACTGTTAAACCTTCACCCTTTTATGCTCATGGAATGAGAAATAAAAAGGGCGGGAGAGAGAAGAAGACTATGGCAAAAGTCTACTCTTAGCGGAGAAGGGAACAAGATTCAACACACACAACATGATGTGAATGCTGTACAAGTGCCCAGGGCTGTTTTTGAGCAGGAATGCAGTTCCAGCTAGCTTGGTGTCAGGGTGTGTGGTCTAATATGCAAATGAGTTCTTGAGTTCTTGAGTTCTTTTATTTAAAAAGCCCTGTTTGAAACAATGGTGATGTCAGGGGTGTGGCCTAATATGCAAATGAGCCTGAATAATTCATGAAATACTAATGCTTCATAAAACAGGAGGGGGAGGGCATACCAGTCATATTTTCATATATATGGAGCACCCACCTCATTCAGGGAAAGCGTATTGTCTGATCCTCTCCCACAAGAAGTTGATCAGGTCCCATCTGAGTTTCTAAACCTTTAAACAGAAGTTTTCACTTCAAATAGAGAACCATAGGGACTCCTGTGTTGGAACAGTTTGTCCCTCAAAATGTTAGCAAAGTAAGACTCTCCACCATTACTTTGCAGGTTCCCCACCCCAGTGTAGAAAGATAGCTGATTTGTATCTAGAAAAGCAACTTTTTACACAGTTTAAAACCCCTAAACATGTGAATATATACTTTTAAATGTACTTTTGGTGAATCTACTTGGGATTTCACCAGATATGATCGTTATTATTAATAAGGAGCAGTTAGTAAGGAGTATTCATGTGCATAAAAACTGCACACAAGCACATATCCATTAATAACTGCTGTGCCTCTAAAGAAGTAATTTATATGTTTACCTTAATATATGTGAATGCAACTCTGGGGGTACTCAAACAACAATTTGCGTAGGATAAATCTGTAGAATGTTACTACTAAAGGAAGCACTTTGAACCCAGGCACAAATCCCAACATTCCCCATAATATTTATGACGTTGTCCTCCACTATGTATGCTCTCATAATTTTTATTGCCAACTAATTAATCTTTCAAGAGGTCTGATGCATGAGAAATACAGTTTTTTCCCATTAAGCTATGGACTCATTCTAATTTGTGGAATCAGTTTTGCTTTCAAATGTCACTAGAGGAGGATACGGTCAGGTTAGCAATGGTGAATCCTAGCACTGTAGTGGAGGCATCAGCAACTAAACTTTTTAGAGAGAAAACATGAAGCATCTGGAGACAATAAGGGGAAAAATACCCTAGAATGTGCCATAAAACACTCTGCCTTCCCTGCTGAAGCTGAAGTCACCAACCATCTTACAAGGTCCAGGCTAGAAGATCCTAGAGAGGCCTAATGGTGTCAACTGAAAACCTTGTGTATGGACAAACAATATATCTGCTTTTAATTATTCTGCTTTTGTTTTAACTGTTTGTAACTTATTTGATATGTTTTAGACCAGGGGTGAGGAACCTTTTTTCTGCCAAGGGTCATTTGGATATTTATAACATCATTCTCGGGTCATACAAAATTACCAACTTAAAAAACAGCGCTCCGCCGAGGGAGAATGATTCAGGCCAGCAAAATTAATACAAATAATTGTTTTTCTATTTGAAGTCCTGTGGGAAGAGCCTAATTTGGCACACACACACCCGGCCTGCCGTCCTAGGCAAATGCTTAGGTCCATGGCTTTTTTTTAGAGGCCACCATGTGGCTCGGCCCAGCAATCCCCAAGGGTCAGAGCAAGTGATCTTGAGGGCCATAAACGGCTCTTGGGTCGGACGTTCCCCACCCCTGTTTTAGACTCTGCTGTAATCTACCCTGAGTCTGCTTGTGGAGAGGGTAGAATATAAAGTGAAATAAATAAATAAACGCATACATAAATAAATGTAGAAGAAAAAAAAATACTGCAGTCTAAGTCCCCTCGTCTCTGACCAAAACCAACATGGCGACCAAAGGGATATTTTCTTTTGTGTCAGATATCTGTTTGCTATGAACATAAAATGGGGAGCACCAAGTCTCAGCTCAGGGGTTTGAAACATCATAACAAACCATCTGAGATCTGTTCTCATTACAGTACTATCTGGGGGTGGGGGGGGGAGCCTCACACTGTAGTTATAAGCCTTGTAAATTCACAGTTTCTTATCATTTAAGCCCTCTCTGTAATAAAACCTTATTTGTAATATGCACTCATACTGCATAGTAGTAAATATTTCCAATTAGCTTTAGTGTCAGTAGTCCTCCAAAAAAACTGATGCATTTATGTTAATATGGAAAAAGTCTACATGGTATATTTTATCGTGCATTAGAGATTTTAATCAGGTAATCTGTACGGCATCTGGAAACCTAAGCAGAGGCAAAAGTCTGCTGTAACAAAGGCACTGTAACAGCTCACCTTCAGTGAAGAACAATAATGCATTATTAAATTCACTTTCCTGCTCAGTGGTTACACTTAGCTGACCACAGCAAATTTGGTCTTCACAAGTTGGCAGAAAAATAGATTCTGTCACATTTAACGGAGTTCTGAAAATGACAGGATGCCTCTCTTGATTTAACTATGAGCCATAATCTTTAGAAGTAAATATAATTACAAATGCCTTTTGTCACGTAGCGCTTAGGAATGATATTATATGTAGGTGATTATGGCGGTAGATCTCACTGGGCACTTTCACCGTCATTAGAATAAGATATTGAACATGTTACATATTAGCACTATCTAAAGATCCACGTGCTTGTGCATGTGTATCCTTTTTACTACGTATGACATCACACTTCCCAAAAGGCAACAAAATATCAAGAATACTAGGTGTCCCAACTACATTGTGGTTGGCTTGTTATGAAGAAGATGATGACATTGGATTTATATTCTGCCCTCCACTCTGAATCTCAGAGTGGCTCAAAATCTCCTTTATCTTCCTTCCTCATAACAAACACCCTGTGAGGTAGGTGGGGCTGAGAAGGTTCTCACAGAAGCTGCCCTTTCAAGGACAAGCTCTGCATGAACTATGGCTGACCCAAGGCCATTCCAGCAGCTGCAAGTAGAGGAGTGGGGAATCAAACCCGGTTCTCCCAGATAAGAGTCCATTCATTTAACCACCACACCAAACTGGCTCTCTGGGATTATTATACTTTACATTATAATTTCTCTCTTTTGTAGGTCAATGCTCTTTTAATGTTATTTTAGGCTGCCCTCTGTTGCTTGTTCAGAAAATGAGACATTTTGTCAACTCATCACTGTATTTTATAGGATTTAATAATTCACCTCTTAAAAACCAGAAACTGGGACAAAGGAAAGAAAAATTACTGGTGAATGGAAATCTGCTATTTATATTCTACTAAACCACTGCTTAGTCTCCAAAGTGGTGAGTGTGTGGAAGTGGGTTAAGTACCATCGCTTCTGGCAACCCTATGAAATAATGTTTCCCCCCACTCCAAACTGTCCTATCGCTAACAGCCTTGCTCAAGTCTTGCAGACGGAGGGCCCTCGTGGCTTCCTTGATGGAGCCAGTCCGTTTTATGTTGGGCCTTGCTCTTTTCCTGCTGCCTTCAACTTTTCCTAGCATTATTGTCTTTTCCAGTGACTCTTGTCTTCTCATCCCAAAGTGGACCCAATATAATTGTTTCCTCCATTTCTGACTAATGTTGATTTATACACCGCGTGCATATGCATACACTTGCAACCTCCTGTGTGACACTCATCTAACACATACACAGTGATTTGTGTGATAATTCAGCAGAAAAGTTCTTATAGTCCTTTAATTGGACATCACACTTTTACAGGATTTGGTTCTTGTGTCTAAAACCTGATTGGTTCAAAATGAACCTGGGACAAGCGTGCTCTGTTGAGCATCTTCAACCGCACTGGGGGTGATGACAACTTAAGGTCAACCTAAAAGAAGGATCCCAAAAGATACTGTCTTCAAAAGTTACTGTGCAACAGAGAAGGGAATATCTAGTGATCTGGATTTACCCAGCACTCTATAAAGCGCATGCAATGGAAGCCAAAAGAAAATGAAATGAGAAATTACAATATTCTACATCAACAATGGCCAAAATCTATGCCATATGAGAAGCATTTATCTAGCAACTTCATCTTGGCACCACATCAGAAATTGTTGGCACGACCTATCCTGACCCACTGAAGGTAGGTCCCCCCCCCCTCGAACAGACAAGAATTTGTACTTAGATCTGGCTTGCTTAAAAATAGCATGCCAATGGGGGGATTACATATTTTTTCAAGGGGGGGGGGGACCCACCTCTCTCATCAATATACAAGTAAAAGTCATTTCAAGGATGTTGAAACAGCCAAGAGATCAGAAACAAAGATTTGTCTAAATGTGGATATGTCAAAATGTTTAGGAAGCATTTTTAAAATAAAGGTGGTTAATATTTTAAGGCACACATAGCTAAAATAAGAGAGGATGTATTGTATTAAAAAGTTTATTGGGACAGAGAAAATGCAGGACTCAAAGTTATTCATGGTAATTCTTGCCTAATTTTAAACAGAAGCAGGTATGTTTTTTTAAAAGAATTAACTAACAGATATTTTGCATTCCTCCCTAAAGTTTAATCACCACTTAGGTAGAGCTGTAAGCAATTACTTTTTTAAAAGAAAAAAGCATCTCCATACAGAATATATTGCATATAATTAATTCAATGACTACCAGGGCTATAACGATTAAATAAGAAAGAAAAAATATCATTAAAAAAAGCCCAACACAGCCACAGTCTAAAAGTTAACTAAGCCAAGTGGATCCAGTGAGCAATACTAATTAAAGTGCCTGATACACACAAAGCTTGGGCTAAAAGCACTAAAAACAATTGAACACTTATTTTATTAATCTAATGAATCATGTATCATATCATTACAGTTTTGTATATATCATTAATTTCATTCCTTTCACTTAAGCCTTTTATTGGGATTACTTCAGTTATTAGTTGGTCTAATGTATTGGTTACCTCTAAATCTCGCTCTACAATCTCTTCTTATCTTGTTGCATAAACCCTTGCGTGTTATTCAAATTGCTTCATTTATTATGATAGCTTCCCCATGTAAATTGTGCTGACTGCTCGCCCTTGCATAGTCCTCATTAGACTAATGAAAACCTTCAAACGAAAAAAACTAAACAACCTGCCAAATAAAGGTCTGAGGTTATTATGAAAATTACAACTCTGGGAGCTGGGAGAAGCTCTGTTCATTAATTCATGCTCAGCAAATTGCTAACTAATTTAGTTGCACTCCTCTGCATTAATGGATTATTTTATAAAAATGTTTTCCGCAGCCCAAGACCTTTGGTGCATGCTTTTGAGAGGCTTGAATTCTAATCAACCTTAACAGTAAATTAGGAATGTAATATCTAAATAATAATTGGGATGGCATATGGAGGGAAATAGTGTTTAAAATCCCATGAAAGGTGCTTTTGGTTTTCAGCTTCATGTGTCAATTTCACAGTAGTTAAAAACAATTGTACTGGCTTAATATTCTGAAACTGTTTCATGAGACACTGGTAGCAATGGCAATCCATAATCACCCCCCTCCCCCAAAAAAAAAGTTTGATCCAAAGAGTATTCAAAACCAGTCAGAATTGGGGAGGGGGGTATCCGCATAAATGAAAAAGGAGCGTTCTTTTGTTAAAATTGTTGTCCAGTAACAAAAACTTTTTAAAGGGTCAATGACACTTTTAAAAGAATTCTAAAAAAATATTTGAAAGAAAGCTGGTGTTAAGTGACTGTCTATAGGGCAAAACTGCCTTTTGATAGCACGTTTAAAAGACTTACAATAAAACACTGACCTAGGGATTCTGAATTATGAATTATCATGTAAAAGTTAATTCGGCTTCCTTTGGGTAAACCATTGCTTCGACTTTACATGGGAAGAACAAGGGCTGGAACAACGCAGTTAATCATTCCATCAAGTTGATGGAGGGAATTTAAACTGCTCCAAGCATGGGAGACTGGGGAGCTATTACTGTGCTCCTTAACCCAGAACATAATATTTGGAACAAGATTGTGGCAGTGTTTAGCCAAGTGAAAGAGTTAGTATCTGTGTGCGCAAATGTGATTAAGCATGGACACTAAGAGAGCATACACAAGACAGAACACTTCTGAGATGGCAGGCATGCATCTGGTATTATACATGGAAATGAGGGGTTTTAACAAATCACCTAGCCCCTCCCCGCCAAAAAAAAAAATCATGTAAGTAAGCTATGATCTAAAACTATCACCAGATTTAATATCATGTTCTCACATTAGGTTTTGTGATTGTCTGCAGTGAAATTTTGTAATTAGAACTTATTAATGCCCATCAAAGCTGTGTACATTTACTACAGAGAAATCTACTGTGTTCTGTAGCTTGTGGCTTCTGTAGTTAGATACCACATCGTGGAGGGACAGAAAAGTAGACACTGGACTAACAAATCATTTCACCATAGCTTGAGGCTCAGGCTAATCACTGGTATCTATCTTGGTTCAGAATCTTAACTTGGCAGCTGCAGTGTGGATGAGCAGCTAAAGATCTTCTTCCGGATGAAGGCAATTAATTCAGGATCTGAAACAAATCTAAATCCTTGGAGAGCTGCAGGGGAGAAAAAAGGTATGCTTTACGAAGGAACCACGCTTTGCTGGGAGAGGGAAGATAGTTTGGTGTAGTGGTTAAGTGTGCGGACTCTTATCTGGGAGAACCGGGTTTGATTCCCCACTCCTCCACTTGCAGCTGCTGGAATGGCCTTGGGTCAGCCATAGGTCTGGCAGAGGTTGTCCTTGAAAGGGCAGCTGCAGTGAGAGTTCTCTCAGCCCCACCCACCTCACAGAGTGTCTGTTGTGAGGGAGGGAGATAAAGGAGATTGTGAGCCGCTGTGAGACTCTGAGATTCGAAGTGGAGGGCAGGACATAAATCCAATATTATCTTCTTTTTCATCCTCAAAATTGTGAGATTGCTACCTTTCTGTGTACTGATGATATAAGTGCATCTTTCTGTGACTGAAGTAAGGCATATGTGAGGCATCTGCAGGCATGCTGAGGAATGTGTAATACAGGAGGAGGAGGAAGAGGAGGAGGAGAAGTTGAATTTGTACATTCAGAGTCTCAGAGAAGCTTACAACCTCCTTCCCTTCCTCTCCCCACAACAGACACCCTGTGAGGAAGGTGGGGCAGAGAGAGCTCTGAGAGAACTACTCTTGAGAGAACAGCTCTGAGAGACCTGTGACTGACCCAAGGTCACCCAACTGCTGCATGTGGAGGAGTGGGGAATCAAACCTGGTACTCTGAATTAGAGTCCGCTGCTCTAAACCACTATAGCAAACTGGCTCTCATTGATGTGGATTGATTTTATTGTATATTGTTTTTAATATTCTATGTGATTTTTTACTGTTGTTAGCCGCCCTGAGCCCATTAGGGGAGGGCAGGATATAAATTTGATAAAATAAATAAATCGAGGAGTGTGTAATTAATGTGTTGGGGAACGTGTCATTGCCTGCAAATGGGGCAAAAGGATGCAAGACTATGAGTATCAGTGTAGAAGAAGAGATGGGATTTATACCCCGTCCTTTACTACCCAAAGGAGTCTCGGAGTGGCTTAGAATCTCTTTTCCCTTCCCACAACAGACACCCTGTGTGAGGTAGGTAGAGCTGAGAGAACAGAAACAGAGGAACAGCTCTGTGGGAACTTGCGATTGATTCAAGGTCATGTCAGCAGGTGCATGTGGAGGAGAGGGGAATCAAACCTGGTTCTCCCATATAAGAGTTCACAAACTTAATCACTACAACCAAACTGTATTTCTTTTACAGGAGGAAAAGAACGAGAACATTCTGTCTGCACCACAGAAGAACAGGAGTCAGACTAAGTATGACCTTTAAAACTCAAAGCTCATTATGACCTTTAAAACCCTTCACAGCCTGGGTCTCACATATGGCCCTGTGCACCAGTTATATTCATTCGAAAGCCATCGGTTGCCTATCCCACTACTTAGGTGCCCTGTCTGGCATCAACCTCAGCCTGGCTCTAGCTCTGTGCTGTGAAGAGATCATGTGGAACTTCTTGTAGGTTATGAATTTGCTCAGTTCTCTTAATCCATGATGGGGCAAAGGCCGCCATCCTTCTTGGGGACCGTAAAATATCGGGAATAAAACCTAGGATGGTGGGTATCCTGAGGAACCAGTTCTATGGCTTGTTTTCACAGCAGGTTTTTGACCTCTTGCAGGAGGACATCTGATGGAGGAGCGACCACAATGCCAGATGAAAGTGTAAGTTGGAATAATTCAATTTTGTAGCCCTCTGCAATGATGGACAGGTCTGAGGGGACAGTTTCCCAGGCAGCTAAGTAGGGTTGGAGACAGGTGGCAGGGTTGTTGATTGCAGGTGGAAGGGGAAGTCAAATGCCCTGTTTGGGTGCCTTGCTCCTTTTCTGCCGTTATTGTTGTTGCTGGGGAGAGAAAACTTAGATTTAGAGCCACAGGAAGGCTTGGAATGGCTCTGTTGGGGTCTGGACAGCCAGGATTGCTCTGCTGGCGACTTAGTGTTAAGACTTCTGAGCGCAAGGTTTGTTCCAAGTTTTGGTTTTGGATTGGGATGAAGAAAAAAGCCCCAGATTTTTGGAACTTTTGATGCTCTTGTCTAGCTCCTGGAGCACTGAGTCTCTTGTGGAGCTGAAGAGACCTTCACCCTCGAAAAGTTAGGTCTTCCACCAAGGCTCTAGTGTCTTGAAGTAAGGCCATGATCCTGAGCCAGGCATGTTGATGCAGTGTGACGGCTGTGGTGAGTGTCTTTGCAAAGACATCCAGGGAGTGTTTGGCAGCATTAACTTGCTGTTTGGCTACCAGATACCTTCTTTTTGGAGGCGTCTGAGTTCTTGTATTTTGTCATCTGGTAATGAAGGTAGGATATCAGAGATTTTCTCCCACAATGCATATTAGTGAAGTTCTTTTTGTGGCTTTTGTCCTTTTGCCGTTTGTGCTCCTTACACTCTCTGCATTTTTTGGCAGGAGTGGAGGTATCCGAATCAGTGGCTGAGACCAGGTGCTTCAGTACCAGTTGGTTGGCATCGGATTGAGCTGGCACTGAAGCTGTTGATGTGGAGGGAGTCGACATGGAGATGAGGCCTGAGTCTGACGGGGACGCCATAATGGAAGCAATAAGTGCAGCTTCTAGTAAGGCGGTGCGAAGTCTCGTTGCCCAATTTTTCTGAGTCTGTTGGGAGAACTTTGAGCAGTGGATGCAAGTCTCCTGTTTATGTGCTTCCCCAAGGCACAGAAGGCAGAGGTCATGGCCGTCAGGTGGCGGGAGCTTGCTGCCGCACCTCTTGCAGCATTTGAAACACCCCCAGAGTTTTCCATGTAATGATGAAAGTCGGGTGAAGCTAGGACGTTCCCTCCCTGGGAGGGGGGGGGGAGGTTTTACTTGCAATTACAACTTACCAAGTCCAATTTCTTTTCCAGAAAGATGAAGTGAAGAGTCAGGCAAATAGAAGAAAACAGGCGATCGAGTACCGACAAAGAGGAGGAGAGGTAAGCTCCTATCAGCACAGTGGTCAGAAAGGAACTGGCGGGATCCTCTCACCCATCCCATTGGGCATGCACAGTAGAGGTGCTGTGCATGCTGACTGAGAAGGGCATGGAAATCCCTTTTTCTAGGCTTTAGAAGTACCAACCGACGGGGCTTTTTTTTTGAGCAGGAACACAGTTCCAGCTGGCTTGGTGTCAGGGAATGTGGCCTAATATGCAAATGAGCCCCTGCTGGCTTTTTTCTACAAAAAGGCCTATGTGAGACAATGGTGATTTCAGGGGGTGTGGCCTAATATGCAAATGAGTTCATGCTGGGCTTTTTCTACAAACAAAGCCCTATCGATATGGCATGCACATTATATCCCATCAGTGTGAAGTACAGGGACCACAAAGAAGATGTTTTGGTTATTTTCCCATTTTTTGTGGGGGAGAATATTAGAAAGTTTGTCAAATCTTAGAGTTCAGCAAAATTCTCACAGGTGGTTTGAACAATGGAGACTAGAACCAATTATTTGTGGGGAAGGGAGAAGAAAGAGTACAATAAAATTTAAAGGTTCTGGAGCTTTGGTCCTGTGAGCTCCTGCCCAAAATGAGGCCTGCTTTTGAGGGAGTTTGAATTTACAGACATCTTGTGCGGGGGGGGGGGGGGAGAAATCTGGGGTTTGTTATTCATTTTCATTATTATTGTAAGCCTCCTTGAACCACAAGGAAAGGTGGGCTATAAATAATAAATTACCACCTGTCCACATTTTCATGGAGGCTTGCCACTTGTAGATACACAATTCTAAGTCAAACACAGAGAAAAGCCAGATAACGTAGGATGAAAAGCTGAACAGCACTTGAGCATAAAAACCTTGAATTCCCTTGATCTTGCTTATACATTCCAATCAGCGAATCTGAAGTCAAAGTTCTTCACTGAGATTAAAACTTTGTTAAAGAATTACAATTATTACAAATAATAAAATTGTAAACTTATCTCATAGTTCAGACATCTAACAAAATTCACAGCAAATGTGATTCAAATATTAAATCATTTCCACACACTAAAGCTGTGAACGCATTTAATAGTGAATATGCCTACATCCTCCTTGTAACAGAGAGCAAATGCACATTCACTTTAAAAACAACACCAGAAACCAGAATCTGGATAAATTACAAGAAAAAAAAAATATATATGGGCTAAATCCCAACTGAATTTTCCATTAATGGAAGGTATTTCCAGCAACAGAATAGGTTTTTTCTTCTTCACTCCTCCTACTTCAGCCCACTGATATTCCCCAAATGTGCTCTTAGGGACCAGCGAACCATTTTGGGAAGCTCAATGGCGGTAGTAGGAGACAGGTAGGCAGAAAAATCTCATTCCATCACGAGAATTGCCTTCCATTAGTGGAAACCAAACTCTGAATCCAAGCCCATGATTACAGGTGCACTGAGTAATGTATATACAAAGAGGAAGGAAAGCTTGCTTTGCCAACCTCTCTCAATCACACAGCAGAGCTACTGAGCCAAGCCTCTCTTCTTTTTAGCACATTTAATACCAACAAAGTTTTATTCAAGGTATTAGCTTTTTGCCTTGACATACACATATACGAGAGAGAGAGAGAGAGAGAGAGAGAGAGAGTTTTGCTGGTTCCTTATGCCAGGGCTCTCCTGGGCACAACTGGGTGTGACTCCCCCTTTTCACTGTATTCATGTCTACATGATCCTGTCTTTCTCAGTAAGAAAGCAATGTGAACTATTTCGATGAGGAATAACCACCAGCCAGTGAGGTGGATTAGGCTGTGTCCAGACCAAGTTCACCCAGCAAATTTCCTTTGCAGACTGGAGATTTTGAATTTAGGCTTTTCAGATAAGTAGGCTGATACTGACCACTATACATTGCTGTCTCTGTGTTCTTGCACTGCCTCATAGGAATTGTAGTTATTTCTCTGGGGAAGACTAAAGTTTTGTAGACAGACACATAGCTCTCAGTCTGGGTCATGGTGCCTTCATGTGTTCTTGACCAGCATATGAAGCAACTTAAGGACAAAAGCTCTCAATGCCCAGTATTTCATGTTTTCCTCAGGGTCTCAGTCTCAATGCACTGATCATGAGATTTCTGTAATGTATGTCAATAAGTCAAAAGTGGGTTTGCAACTTACAGGTACATACCTCAACAACACCTGGCCAGCATGCTCAAGATTGATGCAGCACAGACATTGTCTCCAGATTTTGATGCAATAATTCAGAGCAAGAGGTGTTAATTATCAGACACAAACAAAATATTGCAAGACTGCTAATGTTTTAAGCATGTTTTATTTTAAGCTTTAATTAAATCTTTGGGTTTGTAACCTTTATAATGTTTATATCTCTGCTACTTGGCTTTGCATTTTATGACACACATGGCCTGGCCCAACAAAGTCTCATTTATCCAGCCCTCATAACAAATGAGTTTGACACGCCTGCCTTAGATTGTGCCAAGACTATTATTTCTTTAGAATTATTTTTAATTGCTTGCTTTTCCCACAGTCTTTCCAGAGACGACATTGTTTTTTTTTACACACTACCAATTTTTGGAAGTGGAAAGCTTAGTTAACACATGGCAACAGTGCCCTCCTTAGCAGAGCTACCCCTTTGTGTACGCTGCTGCAAAACACTTCCTTGTTCATGCTACCTGTGGGTTTGAGCCAGACAGCTACTTGAATCCATTTTGCTCAGTTGTCCTCTTTACTACAGGCACTATCCCACATGGCTTTTGCCCATGTCAGGTTCCTGACGCCCAGTAGAGTCTGTATTGGGTGGAAGTCAAAGGTGTTTGTGTGTCTTGCTTTTTCACCAAGGGGAATGCAGGTTGGATCCAATCCTTTGTTTTCAGTGGCTGTCATAAACACTCTCAGGTCAGGAATACAAGGGTTTAGGAATAATCAAATGCATCCAGATCTAATGGCATTTCCTTATTGCAGGGGTGGCCAACGGTAGCTCTCCAGAGGTTTTTGCCTACAGCTCCCACCAGCCCCAGCCATTCGCCATGCTGGCTGGGGCTGATGGGAGTTGTAGGCAAAAAAAATATGGAGAGCTACCGTTGGCCACCCCTGCCTTATTGTCTTCATTTTGACTGACCAAAGGTTATGCAAGGGGACTTATTTTAACTGTTGACAACTCTAAGTCTATTTAGTCTTGGAGTTTTTAAAAATCTGCCATCTTTGACTGGATGTTACAAGGTGGATACGACTACATGGCCTTGATTTATTTGTAAAGTTTGGATCCCTGGGGAGAAAAAAGTGTTACACTCAAAATGCATTGGGCATAAAAGGCCTCCCCCCCACCCTCTACACAGATGGCTTCTTGGTTTTTCGTGGATAATTCTTACATATGTTTGATCTCTCCTGTTGCCTTGCTTTTTGTACATAAATTTCCGGTTCAATTAATTAGCTTAATGGTTCAAAACTCCAAATTGTGTCCTGGGGCATACTAATCTGCCTCAAGAGAACTCTGAATTATTAATTAATAATTAAGGGTGCTTTTGAACCCCAAGTATCCAATGACAGAGAAGCATGGCTGTTATTTCTCTGAATGACTCGCTGCTCTGGCCTTGGCTCTTTCCCTCAGCCCCGATGGATCTGAGTGGGCCTGCTCTACCTTTAAATCAAGTGTTGTTGGAGCAGGACTGGATCTACATGTTTTCTAAGGGGAGACAAAATTAAAAAATGACACTCCCTTGTGGACCCATTCTATCTTATGGGCCCACAGAACAGAATGGACTCCATACCCAATTTGGTACCCCCCCCCCAGCAGCACCCAGGGCAAGCGCCCCCTTTGCCCCTCCCTGGATCCGGCCCTGCGTTGCAGTATTCTATCACTCCCCATACAGAAATTCAGCAGAATTGCACAGATCCAGAGGATGGTCCACGCTACCCTGATCTCATCAGGTCTCAGAAGCTATGTAGGGCTGGCCCTGGTTTGAATCTGTAGAGGAGACCAGGAAGGAAATTCAGGGTTGCTGCACGGAGGCAGGCAGTGGCCTCTGTTAAATCTCTTGTTTTGAAGACCCTATGAGGTCACCATAAATTGACTATGGCTTGAAAGCACTCTTCACCCTTATATTATACACTCCACTAAGCAAAATCTTCCTACAGCCTAAGCCACTTAATTTGTTGGAAAGCTCCTATCATTGGAAAAAAGTTTCTGAGTCTGGAGTAGTCTCCTAAGGTGGGATCCGGGCAGCAGATCTGATGAGGGAGGAGTCTTACACTCTCGAAAAGAAATCTTTGGAATGCAAGAATGTTTTTCCTTTAGCTAGAAAATTCTTTCTGGGCATCTGATAACCAAAATGTCAGAGTACAACACCACATCTGGTCACAAGTGTCAGTAAATTTGTACCTATGTACAAATACAAGGGCAAACCACCCCGTAATAAGTCTGTTGTGAAAACGTTGCGGAAGCAACGTCACTCCAGAGTCGAAAACAACTAGTGTTTGCACAGGGGACTCCCTTTACCGTAATTAGGCATTAAAGACATAAATGTACATTTTAAAGTAATTGTCAACATGCAGTCAGAAGTGCTTCTATAGCTGCAAGTCTAAAAATGCTGCAGTTATCCTGTTATGAATGTTTTCTTTAGTTATGGAATAAAATTCTAAATACCCAAGAAGGTTTTGCTGGTACATTTGCTAAACTGGCTTGGAGATACTGGCAAAATAATTTGTTTTAAGGAACTGAAGAATTAGGCAAGGGTACAAGTTGCCTGGAGAACTGTATGTATGTTTATTTAAAAAGAAAAATCACTGAAAACAGTGAGGATTTCCTGCCCCCCTCTTTTTTGTGTAATTACATTTAGCTTTAGGACATATTCTAATTTGGCTATGTAGATTTTTATTATGCCTCTCAAGGCACATAAGAATTCTCTTTCTGTAAACGAAAAGAACTCTGTTGAATTTTAAAATTGAGGTCTAAGAAAAAAGTACATCAGAATGGAGGCATTGTTAACAATCTGCAAGAGGTTTAATATGGGTTGGCATGGAAAACGAAATTTCCACAAATGCAAGAAGCTTTGTAAATTTAAAAAGCACTCTCTAGTTTTAGATGTCAGCTGCTGTGAAGTTTTTGAATATTTCATTGCTTGAAACTGAAATAATCACACACTTTTTTCAACCTAAAATATCTTATCTCAAATAACATATTCAGTCTCAAGTGTAAAAGTGACATTCAGGGTTCGTTTACCATTTGTGTCAAATCAAGAAAATATAAATAGATGTAGATAGACGATTTTTGTGATCTGATGACTTACTAAGAACAATACTTCTGTGAAGATGGCCTCTGTTTGTGAAGAACCATGTAATCTATTTATCAGGGATTCTAGCTCACGCTCCAGCACAGCAGGGCTCAGGGTGGGTTACAGCAATGGCTGTACACACACACTCATTTAAAACAATTAAAACATAATTACACAATTAAAAAAAAACCCAAAAACCTATACTAATATCAGTTGATACAACTCAGGATGGTGGTCAGATGCAAATCCTGAAAACTACCTGCATATGTGCCCATATGTGCCAGTTTAGCGTAGTGGTTAAATGCGTGGACTCTTATCTGGGAGAACTGGGTTTGATTCCCCACTCCTCCACTTGCATCTGCTGGTAATGGCCTTGGGTCAGCCGTAGCTTTCATAGGAGTTGTCCTTGAAAGGGCATCTGCTGCAAGAGCTCTCTTAGTCCCACCTACCTCACAGGGTGTCTGTTGTGACCACTCTGAGATTCAGAGTATAGGACGGAATATAAATCCAATATCTTCTTCTTCTTCAAAGATGAAACCAGATACTGGGCAGGTGGACAAAAAGCCACCAAGTAGTACAACATAAATGGTACAAAGCAGAGTAGGGGAGGCCGATGTAGCTAGATGTCTGCCGCCTCAGCCGTAGGCCTGGCAGAGCATCTCTGTTTTATAGGCCCTGAGAATAAATCCTGCAAGGCCCTGATCTCACTTGGAAGAGTACTGCACCAGGACCTAGAGCTGAAAAGGCAATGACTCTAGTTGAGGCTACGCGGATGTTCTTTAGGCTGGGGACCACCAGTAAACCAACATCTGTAGAGCTTAAGGCTCTTCGACAGACATACAGGGAGAGACAGTCCTGCAGATATGTTGGTCCCAAACCATACAGGGCTTTAAAGGTTAATACCTTGAACTTGATCTGGTATTCAACTAGGGGTCAATGTAGTTGGCAGAGCACTGGTTATTTAGGAGCTCTTAGAGGTGTTCCAGTGAGGACACACTCTGCATTTTGGACCTGCTGAAGTTTCTGGAACAATCTCAAGGGCAGCTTCACATAGAACAAGTTACAGTGATCCAGTCTGGAAGTGAAATGCTTGGATTGCTGCAGCTAAGTAACAAGGAGATAGATAGGGAACCAGTAGCCTGACCTGTCGAAAATGGTAAAATGCTGATCTAGCAACATTTGTGGTTTGTGCCTCTGTTGAAAGCAAGGCATCCAAAATCACATCCAAAATCCTCATCGTCTTAGAACTAGTACTCATACTCACAAGTACATAGTTCTTAAACTATGTTGTAATAACAAAGTTTAAAACTATTTTCAACATTTTGTAAAGAATTTCACCACCATACTGGGTCATAAGAACATAAGAGAAGCCATGTTAGATCAGGCCAATGGCCCATCCAGTCCAACATTCTGTGTCACACAGCGGCCAAAATACACACACACACACACACACACACTGTGGCTAATAGCCACTGATGGACCTCTGAGATCTTCCAAGTGAGATCAGGGCATTGCAGGATTTATTCTCAGGGCCTATAAAACAGAGATGCTCTGCCAGGCCTACGGCTGAGGCGGCAGACATCTAGCTACATCGGCCTCCCCTACTCTGCTTTGTACCATTTATGTTGTACTACTTGGTGGCTTTTTGTCCACCTGCCCAGTATCTGGTTTCATCTTTGAAGAAGAAGAAGATATTGGATTTATATTCCGTCCTATACTCTGAATCTCAGAGTGGTCACAACAGACACCCTGCGAGGTAGGTGAGACTAAGAGAGCTCTTGCAGCAGCTGCCCTTTCAAGGACAACTCCTATGAAAGCTACGGCTGACCCAAGGCCATTACAGCAGATGCAAGTGGAGGAGTGGGGAATGGGGAATCAAACCCAGATCTCCCGGATAAGAGTCCACGCATTTAACCACTACACTAAACTGGCACCTATGGGCACATATGCAGGTAGTTTTCAGGATTTGCATCTGACCACCATCCTGAGTTGTATCAACTGATATTAGTATAGGGTTGTTTTTTTTAATTGTGTAATTATGTTTTAATTGTTTTAAATGAGTGTGTGTGTACAGCCATTGTTGTAACCCACCCTGAGCCCTGCTGTGCTGGAGCGTGAGCTAGAATCCCTGATAAATAGATTACATGGTTCTTCACAAACAGAGGCCATCTTCACAGAAGTATTGTTCTTAGTAAGTCATCAGATCACAAAAATCGTCTATCTACATCTATTTATATTTTCTTGATTTGACACAAATGGTAAACGAACCCTGAATGTCACTTTTACACTTGAGACTGAATATGTTATTTGAGATAAGATATTTTAGGTTGAAAAAGTGTGTGATCTTGAAATGCTTCCAAGAAAGGCAGGTATAGAAACATTTAAAATAAATACATTTCTTTTTAATATACAGATTACACCTTTTTTTTACAGCTTACTTGGAAGTAGATAATTTGATTTTATGAAAACTTTAGCCAGACATACCAATTTATTTGCAATGTGACACTTCATATTTTTTTAAAAAATGGATTTTCTCTTTGAATAAGCCACTGGAGATATAGGCAAAAGTATAACAATTTTTCTTAAATATGCGTGGTTTGAAGGCTGTTGACATGAGTGCATTGATTCGAAGCCTATGGGTGGAACTTTCCTGCCCTCTCAGGAAATAGGTAGAAGGTCTGTTTGGTTTAGGAGAAAATCAAGGTCTTTACACAGACTCCAGCTGGAGGCAAACCCATGACATGGCATAGAATCACAGAGTTGGAAGAGACCTACAGGGTCATCTACTCCAACCCCCTGCACAATGCAGTCAATTCACATATACCGCCCCCCACACACATACATCCCCAATGACCCCTGCAGGATCCATGCCCAGAAGATGGCAAAAATCTCCAGGGTCCCTTGCCAAACTAGCCTGGAGAAAAATTGCTGACTGGCCCCAAAGTGGCAATTAGCATTTCCCTGGGCGTGTAAGGAAGGGCCACAAGAACTATGTACTGATGCAACTCTTCCTGCCCTCTTTCTCATTATCTGCCTAATCAGAATCAGCATTGCTATCAGATGGCCTCTGGTCTCTGCTTAAAAACCTCCAAGGAAGGAGAGTCCACCACTGCCCGAGGGAGTCTGTTCCACTGAAGAACCACTCTGTCAGGAAGTTCTTCCTAATGTTTAGCCATAAACTGTTTCGATTTAATTTCAACCAGCTGGTTCTGGTCTAACCTTCTGAAGCAACCAGGGGTCATTCTGTAGAAAAATAGGTGGTGGAGCTCATCCAGGGATTGTTATGCAGCCACACCTACTATTCAATGGACAAGGTGGGGAGGAGGAGGGGGAACCATCAGAAAGGTTCAGGGGCTGTGCTCCTGTGAGCTCCTGCTGAATTCAAGGCCTGGAAGCAACAAAAAACTATTATGCACCATCTTTTAGATGGTCATCGTATCACCTCTCAGTCATATCACTTGAAGATGGTGATCATATTACATCTCAGTCATCTCCTTTCCAGGCTAAACATACCCAGCTCCAGGGCTTTTTTTGGAGCAGGAACTCCTTTGCATATTAGGCCACACACTCCTGATGTAACCAAACCCCCTCAAGAGCTTACAGGGCTCTTAGTACAGGGCCTACTGTAAGCTCTTGGAGGATTGGCTACATCAGGGGTGTGGTGGCCTAATTTGCAAAGGAGTTCCTGCTACAAAAAACCTCTGCCCAGTTCCTTCAACATTTCCTCATAGGTCTTGGTCTCCACACTCACCATCCTCATTGCCCTCCTCTCGACAGGTTCTAGCTTGTCTATATCCTTCTTAAATTGTGGTGCCCAAAAATGAGCAAATGTTCTAGGTAAGTTCCAACCAGAGTAAAGCAATACCATCCCTTCACATGATGTGGACTCTATACTTCTGTTGATACAGTCCAAAACTGAATTTGCCTTTTTAGCCACAGCATAACACTGTTGATTCATGTTCAGTGTATGATCCACTAAGACCCTTAGATCCTTTTTCACACATACTACTGCCAAGAAATGTCTCTCCCAACTATAACCACGCATTGGATTTTACCTACCTAAGTGTAGAACTTTACATTTATCCCTGTTGAAATTCATTTTATTTGTTTTAGCCCAGCTTTCCAGCCTATCAAGATCATTCTTATCCTGACTCTGTCTTCTACTGTACTTGTGAACCATCCCAATTTAGTGTCATTGCAAATTTAATAAGCATTCTCTCTATTCCTTCATCCGAACCATTTAAGATGCTGCTGAACAAAACAAGTCCCAGGACAGATTGTTGAGGCACTCCAGCTGTCACTCCTCTCCAAGAGGATGAGGAACCATTCACAAGCGCTCTTTGGGTATGATCTGTCAACCAGTTACAGATACACCTAACAGTAACAGGATCCAAACCACAGTTTACCAACTTGTCGACAAGGATAGTATGTAGAACCTTACTGAAATCAAGATAAAATCAAGGCCTTACTGAAATCAAGATAAAATATGTCTACATCATCTCCCTGATCCAGCAAGGTAGAAAATTTCTCAAAAAAGGGGGATAAAGTTAGTTTGACATGACTCATTCTTGAGAGACCCATGCTGGCTCTTAGTATGCTGAATCAGACCATCACTCCATCAGGGTCTATACTAACTACTAAGAGTGCCAGTGGCTCTCCAGGGTCTTCAGTAGAGGTCTGTCACATCACCTACTGCCTGATCTTTGAACTGGAGATGAAGGGGATTCAGCCCAGGACCTTCTGCATGACAAGCAGATGCCCTACCACTGAGTCATGGCGTTTCTCTTGGTTAACCATTGCAGGATACATGGGATTCTAGGAAGCACCTTTTTCTCCAACATTCTGTAGCTGTTTAGATTATGAAAATTGCTACTTGATTGGAAGATACATACAGACCAAGAGAGATAACATCAATGATGTCCCCTATGGTAATAAAGGCACATAATAAATTAAACAGGTTTCAGTTTGGGGACTTCTAACAAAATACCACCAAGTCTCCTCAGATGGACTGCCTCACTGTGCCTGATCCTAGAACATTCCATACTGGGAGCTGGGAACAATGACTTCCTCCAGCAATCCTTCTCTGTATGACCAAGAATGTAGGGACTGACTAGGCTGAAAATTATGGTATGTCAACTGGAAAAAAAAAAGATTAACTGGACAAAAAAAGTTTAACGATTAAATGTTAGGGGTTGGCAGCCACCAGGTCCGAGCAGGGGTTCCCCTGCTTTTGAGGGCTTCAACCCACTGCCAGCCGGCTAGATGGTGAGAGAAACCCACCCCCAAAACAGGGATGTTGTTGCCCGACATCCCCAATGTGATGACATTACTTCCAGGTGACATCATCATGTCGGGGATGTCACATGATGTCCCCTTCACCCCTGGATCTCCCCCCAAATCCCCCCACCAGATAGAAAAGTGAACCTGGCAACCCTATTAAATATCCATAGGCAATTCTTATTCAATCTGGCTGGCTAAAATAAGATTTTTAGATGGTCTTTGAACTTATTAAAAACCAGTCTACACAGCTGCACAAAGTTTTGCTACATTCACATGTGTCTACAGTACCTTTTCCCTCCTTAGGTGCCAACTCTTAAATCAATTAATATGCCTATTACTTTTAAGTGCACCGCATATTCTGAAATGAACATTCTTCTTAAAGGAGACTTGAATTAAAAGATGGGAGCAGGAGATGACTCCAAGAAGTGGAGCTTTTCCAGAAACTCATACAAGTAATTATTAAAAGTCATTCCAGCTCCAATTGATGGATTAGCACAAATGTGTCTTGGAAGAAAACAGAGTTATGCACAAATGCTTAAAGACTAATGTTCAAAAATTCAGATTTTTTTTTAAAATAGGCAAGTGATGCAGACAAGGCATTTTCCAACCTAAGAATAAAAATGCCTAAACTTATTTGGTTTGCATTCGTTTCTCCACCTGTAATAATGATTAATGATTTTGAATTATTAAAGGTGGTCAGAAACAAAATTGCACATCTGAACTGTAGGTCCATAATGATGCAAACAGATAATTACTATCTCTGGAAATATCTGTAAGTGAAACCGCTTGTTTTTAATACACGTAAAGCTTGCCCTAAAAGTTGCAGGGACGGCTCCAGAGATATGATAAATGTAGTCATGACAGAAAACAATTTTTAATTTAGTATACCCTATAAATCTAGATAACCCATGAATATTTACAACCAATTCAATAGGCAGAGACAGAGAGAGAAGGAAGGAAAGGGGACAAAAGAAGGCGATTGTCTAAATAATGCCTGTCTATGGCGAGGGTGGGGGGGGGAACCCAACAGTTCCAACAGGAACTGATCTCACAGACTAGATAAGCTTATAATTGTAACGAGATTCACTTTCCAGAACCTCCACCAAGTTCCACTTTATTTCATATAAAATGTGCAACTATTTTACCAGAGGCCTACTGGGCTTAACAAGGAGACGTTCATTTTTATCTCCATAAAACTAGAATGGCTGAAAGACAAAACATTTTCTCAGTATTGCAAACAAGCCTATTTGGGCACATCACACCGTCGGCACGGATGCCATTTGCAGGGTCTAAGTGGGGGGCACGCAAGAAGACATAAACAGGTTGTGTGTGCAATGAACCAAAATTAATGATTTGAATAAAAGAAATGTTGTTCCCATTAATTTTTAGTGTAATCTTATTAAAGATGCCACCTGTCCAGAATGGAAGTGTCCAGATTTTAATTTGCCTTCCACATCTCACAGTAGTTGAACATAAGACAGAGCTGGGAACCTTTTTGTATCTATTAAACTATACCACCAAATATGTCCCCTTTTAAAATCTTTTACAGCGATAGCAGTTCCATACAGATGTACTGCCTTGCTTGCTGTTATGGCCCCGTCTTGCTTTGCCACCAAGCTGTTGCCTTTTTTTGAGTTGAACCTCTATTATCTCATTATCTCACTGTTCCACAGAGGTAGCTTAAAGTGCACAAATCATCTGTGCAAAAAATAAAATAGCATAAAAATTATGGCCTGTCTCAACTGTATTTCTATAATTGAAGGGGGGAGAAAAAGAGATACCAGTTAATGTTCCCTATGTAGAACTCCATAACAAGTCTGTATCAAGCAAATGAGAAGATGGCAAAATAATCAATAGAAATACTAATAGACATTAATCTGGCTCATACATTTTCAGTCAGATGGCTGATTAAATTTAAAATAAATTACATGATATCCGCCAGTCTCATTTTACACTATTAAGAGTTGCTGGAGCTAAGCAATTTAAGCCCCTCAGCCTCCCATTCACATGTCCCCATCAACAGTTATCTCATAGTGGTTGACTTTAAGTGACTGTTTCTTTGATCAACTACAGACACACACCAATTATATAAAACAATTTCTCTCTAAAATGCTGTTTCCATCTTAGAAGTGGAACAGATAAGGACTACCATTTTCATATCTGCTTTCTCACAGTGTGATTTTAATCAATTTGTTCCTCTTCTGAACACCGCTATTAAAAAGATTTTTACCATTTAATTTTTTTCATGCAATTAGAATAATTAATGCATCACATGGATATGCACGCATGCACACACAAGGAGATGAATAAATATTATCTTGTAGAAAGGCCGAGAGACTGGTTTTTTGTTTCCACCAAGGGTGTCATGGGTACATCATCAATAGCATCAAAATTTAGATTGTTGTTTACCAACATTGGGGATATAACATTAGGTTCTTTTAGGCAATACAGTGGGAACATAAAGTCATTCTGTACCTTTTTCCATGTGCATTCTTTTCAAATCGTGACCACCCTCATGGCCAGCCAAATCACCTTCTTTTGGACCAGGGAGAACATTCGGCGATAAACCCATCAACATCTGGTTCATGGATAGTCCATTTTGATGGACAGCTGCTAGTACGATATACAGAAGAAGCCAAAAATAATATATTAATGCAGGTAAATTCCACATTATTGATGTCAAACAACCTGGTTAGCCAGTGTGAAAGAGTCACTGAGGACTTCACGTAATACTCAAAGTTTGTAAGATCTTTACCATGGGAGAGTGGGATCACACCTGTTCAGAGAACTTACCTCCCACTGCTGGGTGACCAAGCTATTAATGTTGGATATAACTTGTTGGAACAGTGCCTACCCATGCAGAATCCCATGTCCCAGGGCTAATTCATTCAATCTCTAACACTGAAGTCTATGCACAGATCATACCAGTGCATATGGGCTTTGTTTCAACATTATACCCAATTTATGGACATCAGGCAGGTCTGGAAAGGTACCATGGGCATAATCTCATTGCTTCACTGAGCATTAATTCCACACAACTGGAGAGTCATGTACAAAACAACAACACACACACACACACACCCCGCAGTGAGCACCTCCAAAAAATTGGTGACAATCAGTATGCTATTTAAAAACAACAACCAATTATTTGCTAATGGCCTGCTCATCTGAGTCTCCCCCTTTGAACTTTCCAGTCCTAACACTAAGTTACATACTAGTATTTTGAGAATTAGTGGATTTTGTTTTTATCAGCTCCTTTCAAAGAAGATGAAAAATACAAATTGCATTGCTTACTAAGCTACTTTACATAAAGAAAAATTAAGGAAGTGAACTGTGGAACAAAATGGATGCACCCTCATCTTAAACTGAATTTGACTCCAATAGCACCTTAAGGATCAGCGTTATAAGCTCTCATGAGTCAAACCTCCCTTTTGCCCAATACAAAGAGGAATGAAAATCCATCAATCTTAAAGCCAGGTCAGAAGGTGGGAGGGGTGTTACCAAGAAGGGCCAGTTAGAGTCAGGATGCAGAGGTACAATGCAGAATGTAGTTAGCTTGATTAGAATAAGGAATAGAGGTGAGATAAGAATCCTATGTCCCTATTCTGCCCAGGAAGGGGGGGGGGGGTGTCGTCCCTTGGGCTGAACTTGCAGATGAATTCTAGTTCAGCAATCTCATGTTGTAATCTCCCTTTGAAGCTTCTCAGTACCAGAACTGCCACTTTTAGGACAACAATGTCATGTCTTGGAAAATTAAAATGTTGACCACTGATTTCTGAATACTGTGATTTTTAAATGTCAGATTTATGTACAATTATTATTTGCATAGGGACTGGCCTGTTTGTTCAACATAGAGGGTAGAAGTGCACTGCTGCCATTTGATGACATATCTAACAATGGAAGATAAACAAGTGAATAAACTGAAGGTGGTATGAATCATGTTTTTAGGGCCAGTGATTGCATTGAATAAGTCAGCATCTTTGATTATTAGTGCCCCTGGTTTCACTTGGGCCTATATTGTAGCAGGTTATCCCTGGGTACCGTTTCTGGCTTTGTTTTCTGAATAAATCTACATCTTTGGAACTACAATACCCATCTGACATAGTCAGGAGGCAGAATGGCAAAACCAGAACAGTACCAAGGGATAACCTTCTGTGACCTCTGCCAGATAATGTTGTTCTTCACAGGCAGGTAGGGCTGAGGGACAAAGAGAGGCCCAAGGTCACACAGTGAGTTCTATAGATGAGTACAGATTCCAATTTGAGTCTTCTCTAAGTCCAGCTCTCTTATCACCATATTGCATTAGCAGTTGGATTTCTTGGATAAGACAAGTGGGGGGGGGCAGGACTTATTGGGATTCCCACCGCCCACCCCCACTGTGGCTGCAGGCCTCTCCATGTACATTTGAGCCTGAAAAGTCTGCTTCATGTTGCTCCGGCCCCAATTTGGAGATTTCAGTATTCACAGATGAGGGCCACATGTCACTATTAGATAGACTGATTCCAGTTCTAGATTCCTGAGCCAAACACTTAAAATGCCTTTTAAAAGACCTCATAAATTTCTGTTTTATGGTTCACTCACATATATAAACAACAGGAATGCTGTTGTAAGGTTTACACAATACCACATAGGGAAAATGTAAACCTCTTTTCCAAATCTAGGATAACTGCGTCTATTTCCTATATCCAAAAACTCATTTTGATTGAAATTACATATGAAATTGTAGACCCTGAAAACATTTTTATAAGCTGAGACCAGAAAGTCCTGGAGGAAGACAGACCCCATGAGATTCCAAATGCAGAATCTCTAACCTTAGAAAGTAGCATCAATTTCCATTTGACTATTTTTCAAATCCTAAAATTTAGCATAGATTTTGAAGACCTTAGCATATCAAATGAATGAAATGCTGCGTTTATGCACAGCTTCAATGAAAACTGCAAAAGGATTTACAAATAGGGACATTGTTGCTATGTTTATATAACTGCATGTGTGAGTGAGCCAACACAGAACGCATATTACTTATGGAACTTTCACTTCAAACACACTGTTTTCACTAGCTAGGTCATTTGTTCAAAAGCCAGCTGTCAAGAGATAAGAAAATAAGTGATATGCATGTGAGTGTGACCTAGGCCTTATTTTCAGTGCTCTGATTCACAACTCCTATAATTAACGTTCTAGTATACTACTCTCTGTATGTAATGCCAATAACATGAAAATGCACAGATGGTGTTCAATGCATCCAGCTATCATGTTGTAATATACACTATGAGTTACAAATTTGCATTTCCTGCTGCTGCTCCCATAGAATTAAAAAAGACAAAAAAACCCCCTTTGTCTAGATTTTAGTGCCAGCAAGACAACACACGAGGAATACTATAAAAGTGCCATCTAAAGGAACGGATTTAGGATGGCATTGTAAGTATGGCTAGACTTGTTTTCAGGTCAAGTACAGGCAAAGGCAGGGACGGTGGCTTAGGGGTACAGCATCTGCTCGGTAAGCAGAAGGTCCTGGGTTCAGTCCCTGGCATCTCCAACTAAAAAGGGTCCAGGCAAATAGGTGTGAAAAACCTCCGCTTGAGACCCTGGAGAGCCACTGCCAGTCTGAGTAGACAATACTGACTTGGATGGACCGAGGGTCTGATTCAGTATAAGGCAGCTTCATATAAAGCTTTTGATAAAGTTCCTCATCAAAGGCTCCTTAGAAAGCTTGAGAGTCATGGAGTAAAAGGACAGGTCCTCTTGTGGATCAAAAACTGGCTGAGTAATAGGAAGCAGAGAGTGAGTATAAATGGGCAGTCTTCGCAGTGGAGGACGGTAAGCAGTGGGGTGCCGCAGGGTCCCATGCTCTTTAATTTGTTCATAAATGATTTAGAGTTGGGAGTGAGCAGTGAAGTGGCCAAATTTGCGGATGACACTAAATTGTTCAGGGTGGTGAGAACCAGAGAGGACTGTGAGGAACTCCAAAGGGATCTGTTGAGGCTGGGTGAGTGGGCGTCAACGTGGCAGATGCGGTTCAATGTGGCCAAGTGCAAAGTAATGCACATTGGGGCCAAGAATCCCAGCTACAAATACAAGTTGATGGGGTGTGAACTGGCAGAGACAGACCAAGAGAGAGATCTTGGGGTCATGGTAGATAATTCACTGAAAATGTCAAGACAGTGTGCGTTTGCAATAAAAAAGGCCAACGCCATGCTGGGAATTATTAGGAAGGGAATTGAAAACAAATCAGCCAGTATCATAATGCCTCTGTATAAATCGATGGTGCGGTCTCATTTGGAGTACTGTGTGCAGTTCTGGTCGCCGCACCTCAAAAAGGATATTATAGCATTGGAGAAAGTTCAGAAAAGGGCAACTAAAATGATTAAAGGGCTGGAACACCTTCCCTATGAAGAAAGGTTGAAACGCTTAGGGCTCTTTAGCTTGGAGAAACGTCGACTGAGGGGTGACATGATAGAAGTTTACAAGATAATGCATGGGATGGAGAAAGTAGAGAAAGAAGTACTTTTCTCCCTTTCTCACAATACAAGAACTCGTGGGCATTCGATGAAATTGCTGAGCAGACAGGTTAAAACGGATAAAAGGAAGTACTTCTTCACCCAAAGGGTGATTAACATGTGGAATTCACTGCCACAGGAGGTGGTGGCGTCCACAAGCATAGCCACCTTCAAGAAGGGGTTAGATAAAAATATGGAGCAGAGGTCCATCAGTGGCTATTAGCCACAGTGTGTGTGTGTGTGTGTGTATATATATATATATTTGGCCGCTGTGTGACACAGAATGTTGGACTGGATGGGCCATTGGCCTGATCTAACATGGCTTCTCTTATGTTCTTATGTTCTTATTGATATGTTCAAATGAAGGGAGGCCAGTCCCGCCCCCCCCCCCGGGCAGGGGTCCCCCATTGCAGGCCTCACCTCTCCACCACTAATCAGCCAACTGTTGAGGGCAATTTACCCCTCCAGAAAGATACATCTGACATTTTAGTGATGTGCCTATGTGACTCCAACGTTACTTCCAGGGACATCGAGGCAATGCTCTGTTATTTTGGACAAAATCTCTATGGTAGAAGCTAATTCTAACAGAGTTTTTCCCCAAAACCACAGCATTGCCCCAACATCCCTATGCCACTTCAAGGTCATGTTGGATGTCACATGGGTACATTGCTGAAAAGTGGAATGAAATCCCCTGCTTCTGGTAAGCTCGCTCCCCATCCCCCACCAGCTGCCCAGCGGGACTCAGGAACCCTAGTCAAAGGTTGGTTGTACTGGTGAAAGGCCATGCAAAAAATATAATGGCATCGCAATAGAGGTCTCCATAAAAGTTTAGCATGAAGGTAAAATGTGATGGCAAATGGAGCCCACTGGTGATAAAGGGAGACCCAATGAGCACTTGACACGCCTCCCTTTTCCCCCTGCCAGCTCAAGAGTGCAAAAGTGCGAAGCAGAATGTGAATACCTGGCAAGCTTCAATCTCTGGCTAGCAGTTTATTTATCTTATTTTTATTTATTTACTTTCAATTTATATGCCACTCATTCCACGAATGGACTCTGGCGGCTAACAATCATGGTAAAAACAATTCAAATTACAAAACATATTATAAATTATAAAAAACATATATAAACAATTTTAAAACTACATTATTAGGGGCTATAAAAAGATTTCATAACAAAGATGGTTTCTCCATATCTCAGTTCTCTGTTCCTTTGTTACTCCATTAGCGGTCTTACAGATGATATTGTTCAGCGGCATAACAGTGGCAGCCTCCTCCCACGTTAGTTGTTGTAGGCCTGTCAAAAAAGTTCGGTTCTGCAGACCCTTAGCCTGGTGGTTCATGTCTTTTGCAGGCCTGGTCTGTGAATGCTGATTCTGGAAACTAATCTCATCAACTCATCTGCCTGCTAACTACCGTCCAGGATTCACAACTTCTTATTTAATAGATCAGTTCTGTGAAAGGCAGCATTCTGTTCGGTACTAGAAGCTGGAGGAAATATATAGAAAAATTTAAAAGACTAACAAAGCTTTAAGGTGCTACTGGACTCTTGCTCTTTTCTACTGCTCAGGCAGACTGACATGACTACCCACCTTGATCTAATAACAACCTGCAAAAGAAGGTTAGGCTGAGAGCGGGTGAGCAGCCCAAGGTCACCCAGCAAACTTCCACAGCAGAGGGGAGATGCGAATCCGGGTCTCCCATACCCTAGTTTAAAGCTAACAATGCCACCACACCAGTCCTGATCTTTGGAATCAGTTTAGCAGACAAATAATTGTAAATGGGAAATGAGAAAAGAAAAGAAAATGCATGGTGACCTACGGATTCTGTCTGAGGAGCTTTCAGTTCGGGCTGGGGAGCTGGAGACGCTGCTGCTACGATGAGAGGACGGATGGCTTCCAGGCCTTCGGCCCTCTTCAAGGGAAGGAGCGGGAGAAGGGCTGTCCGGAACTCGTTCCTGCACATCATCAAAACAATAATAAAAATCCAATGTGAAAACAATACTGCTTAACACAAGCTTCTAATTTTGACAGCTACCCATAGAGGTGGTAGGCCATTTGGATTAGGATTATCAGTAGGGCACTTGTTTCACCATTCTAGATTTTCAAGGGTACCCTTACTGGTTCAGGATTTTAATTCAGGTGCTGAAGGGGTTTTTTTTTGGGGGGGGGGTATCAAGACAGCTGTTTATTGATGCCTGGTCCCTTTAAACTTTAAAGGGCTGTTATTTTCTATAAGAGCAGACCTGGGGCCTGGGCTTCCCCTAGTTGCCAAAGCAAGCTTTATTCTATGCCCATTTCATAAAAGCAAGTAATTTGAACAATGGGTATTCCATCTTTCCATCCCCAAACCAGTGAGCAAGCACTTGAACTGTCAGCTGACCATCACAAGAGGACTGCAAACAAAGCAGAGGTGGATATATTCAGGTAAATGGTACAGGCAAAGTATTAAACCATGGAACACCTCTACAGATTTTTTTTAAAAAAACAGACACTCAGGTTTATGTAGTAGATCTAAATTTTACATCCGTCATGAAAATCAAAGGGTGGAAACCAGTACACTCCTTCCAGGAAACTCCTAGCATTAAATGGAGTTGTTAATTCCAAGGAATTCAATACTAGCCAACCTTGCATTACATACAGAGCTGGCTTGCCCAGTAGGCAAGCTAGGCATTTGCCAAGGGCACTGGGAGGGGGGTGCTGACCAGGGCTCCTGGTATACCAGACAAACGCCTAATTCACTGCCGCTGCCCCCCCCTTAAGAGAGTTCTCTTAAGAGGGTGCAGGACGTGATGAGGCTTTGCTCCCCCCTCTGGGAGGGGGAGAAGCCTTGTTGCACTGTAGGTAGGCGGGCGGGCAGAGGGGAGAACTGGCGGGGCTCAGCACTGGATAGGGGGTGCTGCGGAGCAACTCTGCCCGGGACACGTGGCACCCTAGTTCTGAATACAAACTAGAGATGCATTTGGATATACTGCCAGTAGCTCCATTCTCCATTCACACACAGAGCTAATGACATCAAAATCACTTTACTATGAAGTGCCTCTATGAGATATGAATGAATGAACGCGGAGACCAGGTCACAGATCTCTGAGAGGACTCCTAAACAGGCCAACTCAAAAGTAAGCCCCATTTTATTCACTGGAGCTCATTCCCATGAAAGGGCCCTTACAACTGCAACCTTTAGAAGAGTAGGTTTTATACCCCACTTTTCTCTACCTTAAAGAGTTTCAAAGTGGCTTACAATCACCTTCCCCTCCTCTCCTCACAACAGGTACTTTGTAAGATAGGTGAGCCTGAGAGAGTTCTGACAGAACTGTGACTGGCCCAAGGTCTCCAAGCAGGCTTCATGTGGAGGAGGAATGGGGAATCAAACCCAGTTGTCTAGATTCCATAGCTCTTAACTACTACCACACTGGCTCTCTTCTATCAGTGTGGAGGGAGGCATGCCTCAAGAAAGTCAAGGAAAGAAAGTATTAAAACAGATGTACTTTACAGACTTTTATCCCCAAGTTAAAAACACTGACAGACAGTTGACAGCCTCAGCGCTTGATTGTTTGTCTGTGTCCATCCCGGATCTCTACAGGTTATCGTGTGATGTCTAAAAACCCACAAAATATCATTCTATAGGTTATTGTGTGATGTCTAGAAACCCACAAAATATCGTTCTGTATGTTTAAGAAAATTCATGCATAGAATGCACATAAAACCCAAACAAAATACATGTCACTGTTTCTGGGAATAAATAATTTTACTGTTTGGCATGCCACACGTCATCTTCTGAAGAACTTCATTAAAATGAAATCCAGTGAGCATATAAGATTTGAATAGAGCCATGTAGTAAATTAATTTATTTTTAAGAGTTTAATTTCTTTACCATATTTATGTATGCCTTTACAGAGCAAATTATAAGACGGAGACAGGAGGGGGGAAATGCATAGAGCAACACAAAACAATTATGGCTGAAACAAAGGCGATAATGGGTTTTATTATTGTCATATAATAAGACATACCATGACAAAGTGTAGGAGAGAGAGCTTTGTAAACTCCGTTTATTAGTTCATTTGTGGAATACCCTTTAACCTTCACAGAGAGACAACTGAACTAGGCAGAGGTAGAGGCTGTAATTAAATTAATTCCTCAACTCCCTGGCTTGATAGTCTTGCAGTGTAATTCTACCAATCAATAATATACAACCTTCTTGCAATCTTCTGGGTTTATCAAAGCTAACTGCAATAATAAATGGAAATGCTAGTAATAATAAACTGAAGCACTCTCTTCCTTCAAAAATGCATATCAATAAACTAATGGCGCTGGCCTATCAATATGAGAAAGTAATTCTATCCTCGTTTGTGTGAGGAAGGAGGATAGGATTAGCAAAATACTAGCTTTCTTTTACAAAAAATGACTTATTAAAAAGAAAAATGAATAGGTGTTCACTAAGTTAATCACACAGAACATTGCCACACTAATCACACAGAATCACCACAAAAGGGACTGAGACGAGGAATAAGATGTGTGGCCCTCAAGGCCGGTATTGCACCAGGAAGATATTATAAAGTTTGATTCCTGGTGTTTCTGTTGATGTCTATCACAGGAGGAGAATAAGAATAAGAAGAGTTTATACCCTGCCTTTCACTGAGAGTCACAGAGAGGCTTATAATCTCCCTCCCTTCCTCTCCCCACAACAGATACCCTGATAGTTGTGGCTGAGAGAGCTCTGTGGGAAGGTAGGTGTGGCCGAGAGAGCTCTGTGAAAACTCCTCTTGAGAGAACAGCTCTGAGAGAACTGTGACTGGCCCAAAGTTACCCAGCTGCTGCATGTGGAAGAGCAGGGGGATCAAACTCAGTTCTTCAGATTAGAGTCCACCCCTATAAACTGCCACCTCAAAGGCAAAATTTGCGCTTTATATACATACACAAAAACTCACAAACCCAGTTGGTGAGAAATTAGTGAAATTGGTCAGAGTAAAATTATACGTCATCTTTACTGCAACCTTCATTTATGTCCTTAGGAGGAATTCAGTCTGCCATGGGCATGGCTGCTAGGCTACATCTGTTAAACTGTTAAATCAATTTATACTTCTCTGTGGAAAAAAGAACTGGATAAATAGATTACTTAAATGCTAGGACTCGTGTCTCTCTAAAGCAGGGGTCCTCAAACTTTTTAAATAGGGGGCCAGTTCACTGTCCCTTAGACTGTTGGAGGGCTGGACTGCCGTTACTGTACAAGGCCGCGGGCCGTCAGTTCTCCGTCTTCTGCATCTCTCTCCCTTCCCCACACCACACACCCCGGCCTGGGAACTCACCTCACCTCAGTATCACCTCACACTCTGTCTCTGCCGCCTCAGCCCAGTGCTGAAAGTGTGCGTTGCTAACATGAGTTTAGGTCGAACGTCACTTCCGGTCTGATTTTGCCATAACCTGGCGGGCCGTATAAACATCCTCAGCGGGCCGCATCTGGCCCACGGGCCATAGTTTGAGGACCCCTGCTCTAAAGCATCACTATTGCTGCATGACTTTGGTGATTTTGTGTAATGCAGCACAGGATCATTTATATCTAATAGAGTACTAGTGCAATACTAAGCAGTGTTACTGCAGTCTTCTGATTTCTGTTGACTTAAACTACAGCAAGTCCACAGAGTTTTGGTATAGCGGTTAAGTGCACGGACTCTTATCTGAGAGAACTGGGTTTGATTCCCCACTCCTCCACTTGCACCTGCTGGCATGGCCTTGGGTCAGCCATAGATATCTCAGGAGTTGTCCTTGAAAGGGCACCTTCTGGGTGAGCTCTCTCAGCCCCACCTACCTCACATGGTGTCTGTTGTGGAGGAGGAAGGTAAAGGAGATTGTGAGCTGCTCTGAGACTCTCAGATTTGGAGTGGAGGGTGGGATATAAATCCAATATCCTCCTCCTCCTTCTTTGTAAGTCTTCCTACAGTTAGCCTAGGCGAAGCCACACTGACACCTTCATAAAATAAGCCACTCTGTATTTTATTTTACATACATATATTTAAAACAACAACAACAAATGAAGCTCTTCTCAGACACAAATGAAAGGGAGGGAGATTACAACCTGCACATTAAATATATAACTTATCACTGTTTTGAACCTGTGTCTTAGGCAAGCGTAACTGTGTATTTTCCTTAAAGATAAACAACCTATGGAAAAAACAGGTTTCCTACCTGTAACTGATGATCTTCGAGTAGTCATCTGTGCATTCACACTCATGGGATGAAGCGCAAGCGCCGATCCCACATTGGTAACTCCAAAGTCCGGGATTTTTCGCTGCCTGATCCCAGTAGGCATGCAAGACAGCCGCAGTGCGCATGCCCACCTGATGGGCACGAATATCCCGCCAGTTCCTTCCTGCTGCCACCTATTAAAAGTACCATGACTGGCAGCAGAGGGGAAGGAGGGTGGGTAGTGTGAATGCACAGATGACCACTCGAAGATCATCACTTATAGGTTGGAAACCTGTTTATCTATTTCGTGGTCTCTGTGCTTCACACTCATGGGAGATTAGCAAGCTAGGCTTACCTGGAGGAGGGAGCTGGCGGTTATGCAGAAGTAGCGGCTTGAAGGACCAGGATACCCAGCTGTGCTCTGTGACACTTCCAGACATCCAGGGCATAATGTCGCATGAAGACATGAGGAGATGCCCAGGTTGCAGCCAAACAGATGTCTGCCAAGGAAGCACCCTTCAGAAACGCTGTGGACGTAGCCATAGCCCTAGTGGAATGTGCATGGAGCAGCCCAGGCAAGGGATGCTTAGCCAACAGGTAGCAGTGTTCAATGGCTTCCGTGATCCACTGAGAAAGCCTTTTTGCAGAGATCTTGAAACCCAACCTAGGGGCCTCATAGGAGAAAAATAAATTGGGATCCTTTCGAAACGGCTTGGTGTGATGCACAAAAAACAACAATACCCTCTTAACATCCAGGGTGTGCAGACGTCTTTCTTCTGCAAAAGAAGAATGGTAAAATGTAGGCAGAAAAACTTCCAAATTGAGGTGGAAACTAGGCACCACTTTAGGGAGGAATGAAATGTCCAGGGCCAAGGATACCCCATCATCCTGAAAAGAGATGTATGGAGCATCACACTGCAGAGCCACTAACTCACCTGCCCTCCTGGCAGTAGTGATGGCCACTAAGAAGGCAGTCTTCCAGGCGAGAAGATGCAATGGGCAGGTAGCCAACGGTTCAAAGGGCTGCCTTGAGAGCCGCTCCAGGACCAACAGCAGATCCCAAGCAAGAGGAGGAACCTTAGATGGTGGGTGAAGCCCTAGAAGACCCTTCAAAAAACGTTTTGTATGGTGTGTAAAAACCGATGTGCCATCCACAGGGTCGTGATGAGCCGAGATGGCAGCCAGATATACTCGAATCGAGGAATGATTAAGCCCAGCATCAACAAAAGTCAAGAAGAACTCAAATACAAGCTCAAGAACAGCAGTCCGTGCACTGATACCCTTGTCCCCCAGAAAGGACCAGAACCTAGACCACTTTCCTGCATAGGAGCGGCGAGTTGACAGCTTTCTACTGTTCAACATCATGTTTCACTCTGTCAGAGAGGTTTGGAAGCTGACCCTCCAAGCCGTCAGTTTGAGATGAGGGATGTCGTGGTGAAACAGGCAACCTCCGTGAGCCAAAAGGTCCGGTTCCAAAGGAAACTTGTGGTGACACCCCCCACACGCACACTATGACTAGGACAGGAAACCAGCTCTGTCTCAGCCACCACGGAGCAATTAGGATGCACCCTGGATGCTCCTGGGCCAACTTGTGAAGCACTCTGGTGAGAAGAGGCAAGGGTAGAAACAGGTAGAGGAACTTGTTCGTCCACGGAAGTAGAAGACCGTCCCCTAGGGACCTTGGATCCGTCCTTCCTCTGGAACAGAACTGTTCCCATTTTCGATTGCTTGCCGTGGCAAAATTCTGGGATGACCCCAATCCCGGAACAGAAGTTCGAGGTATCTCCAGTTCACCTCCCATTTGTGATGGGAAACCTCCCCCCTGCTGACAGAGTCCACTTGAACATTGAGCTCTCCCGGCAGGTGGGTGGCTACAACAAAGGTCTGGGAGGCTATGCAGCCTCCCAAAGCTGCATCACCAACACACACAGCTTTCTGGACACAGTCCCCCCTTGATGGTTTATATAACTTACAGCTGTAGTGTTGTCTGACATCACAGCTACAGTCTGACCATTGATCAGGGGTAGGAACAACCTTAAGGTCGGATGAACTGCCATGAGCTCCAAGAAAGTGATGTGATGGTGAGCCATTGACGGGGGCCATGGGCCACCTATGAAAAGATCTCCTAGGTGCGCTCCCCATCCCCACAGCGAGGCATCTGTTGTTACCGTGACCGAGGGGAGTGAGAGATGAAATGGAGCTCCTCTGCAAAGATTGGATGTCATCCTCCACCAATCCAGAGAGCGTAGCACCAGCGAAGGAATTTGCAGAATCTTGGACAGGAGATCTCTCACTGGATTGTAATTCCTAATGAACCAGAGCTGAAGGATTCACATCCTCAGCCTCGCAAACAGCAGAACATTGGTAGTAGTCGCCATGAGGCCCGAGAGACGTTGGATCTGCAGAACAGAAGCGCATCTCACCATCTGAAGAAGTTGAACCAGGGAGATGATATCCAACACTCAGGACTCTGGAAGAAATGCTAGGTGCTGGGTGGTGTCCAGAATCGCTCCTATAAACTGAACTCTTTGCGCTGGGACCAGGTGAGACTTCTTCTCGTTCACCAGAAGTCCCAGTGCGCTCAAAAGGTTGAGAATCACTTGTAGATGCGCTCTGAGAGAAGCAACCACCAACCAATCGTCTATATAAGGAAAAAGGATGATACCCTGGAGATGAAGGTAAGCCACCACAACAATCATGGTCTTTGTGAAGACCCTGGGGACTGTGGAAAGCCCAAAAGGGAGCACCTGGTATTGGAAATGGGTGTCCCAATGGCAAAACAAAGAAACCTCTTGTGGCTGGGGAGGATGCTGATGTGGAAATAGGCATCCTTCAAGTCCAGGGTAGCCATCTAATCTCCCTTGTTGATGAGTGGAAGGATGTTGGGCCTGTCTTCTGAAGTTATCCTGGATCACTTCGACGCGCTCAGTCTTGGGGAAGTCGACGAAATTCTCTCAACTGCACGCTCTACAACCTGTGATCTCGACCCATGCCCCTCATGGCTAATTAAATCTTGCCAGAGGGAGCTTAGATATCCTATACGGGATATCATAAATAGATCCCTCTTGGAAGGGCAATTCCCAACATCTTTGAAAGAGGCTATGGTCCGCCCTCTCTTAAAAAAGAGTACAGCAGACCCGGCCGAATTGGCGAATTATCGACCGGTCTCGAACCTACCATTTTTAGGTAAGGTTTTAGAGAGGGCAGTAGCGTCGCAGTTGCAGGGCTTTTTGGATGACACTTCCGCCTTAGACCCCTACCAGTCCGGCTTTCGTCCGGGTCATGGGACGGAGACAGTGCTGGTCGCCTTGATGGATGACCTCCAGCGGCATCTGGATCGAGGCGGCGTGGCGGTGCTGATGTTGTTAGATCTGTCGGCCGCGTTCGATACGGTCGACCATCAGCTACTGGCCCGCCGGCTCGCCGACACAGGGATAAGGGGGTTAGCTTTACAGTGGCTTTCCTCCTTCCTTGATGGACGGGGACAAAGGGTGGCAATTGGGGGGGAGCTGTCCCGGAGGCACCCCCTAGTGTGTGGGGTGCCACAAGGGGCAGTTCTCTCTCCGATGTTATTTAACATCTACATGCGCCCCCTTGCCCAGATTGCCCGGAGGTTTGGGCTTGGGTGCCATCAATATGCAGATGACACCCAGCTCTATCTATTAATGGACGGCCGACCTGACTCCGTCCCAGAAAGCCTGGACCTAGCATTGCAAGCCGTGGCAGGTTGGCTCAGACTGAGCGGGCTGAAGTTGAATCCAACGAAGACAGAGGTCCTTTGCTTGGGTCGCGGTGCCCTGGGAAGGGAAATCCCCTTGCCGATTTTTGACGGTGTGCTGCTGAAAGCGGCACATAGGGTCAAGAGCTTGGGGGTTCTTCTGGAGCCTTCACTATCAATGGAGGCACAGATAGCGGCCGCTGCCAAGTCCGCGTTCTTTCATCTCCGACGGGCGAAGCAGTTGGCCCCCTTCCTAGAGCGCCGTGACCTAGCAACGGTGATCCATGCTACGGTCACCTCGAGACTGGATTACTGCAACGCTCTCTACATGGGGCTGCCCCTGTGCCGAACTCGGCGGCTGCAGCTGGTGCAGAACGCGGCGGCTAGGCTGTTGTTGGGACTCCCAAGATGGGAGCACATACAGCCGGGGCTGCGCGAACTGCACTGGCTGCCAGTGGGATACCGAGTTCGTTACAAGGTGCTGGTTATCACCTTTAAAGCCCTATATGGCCGAGGACCTGCCTACCTGAAGGACCGTCTCTCCCCATATGAGCCCCAAAGAGCATTGCGGTCGGCTGGAAAAAACCAGCTGACCGTCCCTGGGCCAAGGGAGGCCAGATTGAAGGCCACCCGAGATAGGGCCTTCTCTATTGCTGCTCCACTGCAGTGGAATCAACTCCCGGTAGAGGTGCGGGCCCTGCGGAGTTTGGAACAGTTCCGCAGGGCCTGTAAGACCCACCTCTATAAACTAGCCTTCAACCAATGATAAACTAGGAAATGCCTCTAAAAAATTGCTCTTGGTTACTGAATTTTATGGAATTATTGAAGATCGAATGTTTTAGCACCATTGTAATTTGTAAATTTTAACTTGTAATTTGTCTTAACTTGGATTTTATTTGCAATTTATGTAATCTGATGTATAATGTGTTTTATGTTGTAAGCCGCCCTGAGCCTGCTTTGGCGGGGAGGGCGGGATAGAAATTAAAAGTTATTATTATTATGTGTTGTAGAGTCAGCATTCTGAACTTCTGATAAGCGATGAATTCATTCAGGCCCCTCAGATCCATAATCAGACGAAGTCTACCATCCTGCTTGGGAACCGTGAAGTATCTGGAGTAAAACCCCTGACCCTTGAGATGATCGGGAACAGGTTCTATTGCTTACTTACTGAGAAGATTTTGAGCTTCCTCCAGTAGAACAGCCGTAGGGTGTGTGATCACCAATCTGGGATGAGAAGGGGACTGAACAAATTCTATCGCATAACCCTCCTGTATGATGGACAAGACCCACTTGTCGGTGGTGATCCGCTGCCATGCTTGCAGAAATGGTCGTGGGTCCCAGTTGGGCAGAAATCTGTGAAGGAGGGTGGTCCCAGAGGAGGGGGGGAGAAGGGGGGGTGCCAAAGTCAAAGTCCATGCTTGGGGTTCCTGCTAGTCTTAGACTTTCCCATGTGAGAGGAGAAAGAAGAAAACTTGCCTTTTCCTCCTGCAGCGAAGGAACTCTTGGCCTCATGCTGTCCCATGCGCAGCTTCTACGAACTCTCATTGGATTTGGTGTGGCCGGGCTTCTGGACCATGGATGAGGCTTGCCAGGGCAAGAGGAAGATGCAGGTACTCCCAGATTATGTGACATCTTAATGCTCTTGTCCATTTCTTGCAGGACTCCATCCATAATGGAGCTGAATAGACCCTCACCTTCAAAGGGAAGATCCTCAACCCAGGATCTGGTGTCTAACTAGAGGGTGGTGGCAGAAGGCCAGGAGTGATGATGCAACGTAATGGCCGAGGTAAGTGACTTAACTGCAGTGTCCACCATGTGTTTTGAGGCCTGTAGCTGTTGTTTTGCCAGGAGCATCCCCTCCCTCTGGGCCTTTTTGGCCAAGGTTCGTTTATCCTCAGGCAGAGCAGCTAACAGCGGTGAGAGTTGCTCCCAGAGGGAATACTGGTATCTCGCCATGCAGGCAGAGTAGTTAGAAAATTTAATTCCAAGCATGTCCGCAGAATAAAAGCACCTGCCAAAAGTATCAATCCTCTTCCCCTCATTATCTGGAGACGAGGCGTTGGTCGTCTTAGCCTTCGACGAGGATGACACCACCACAGAGTTGGGGCGTGGATGGTTAAAGATAAACTCTGCGCCCTGTTCCGGGATTCTGTACATGTGATCCATACGTTTGGAAGAGATAGGGGTTGAGGCAGGCTTGGACCAAGGATCTTTAATGGCTTGCAAGATGACCTTAGTAATCGATAAATCTCAGCAACCCAGTGGAGAATGTGCCGAGACTGGAGTGCTGCGAGGCCTCAGAGCGCTGATCTCAATCTGGGTTCTGAGAAGGGTACCAAGGGTATGGTGAATGACAAGGACAGCCCCCAAATGGTCGTGGGTCCCAGTTGGGCAGAGGATGCGGACGTCGAAAAGGGTCTGAAGTCTTCCCAAACCTCTCAGGTTGGAGCATCAAGGGCATTTTTGGTGTCAAGCGGTCCCTCGGCTGTGAAACTTCTAAGTCCGATGCCAAACTAGGATCGCCTCCATCGTTCGAGTCTGCCGACCGTTCTGTAGGCTCAACCTCCAGGTCAGAGCTGGAAAGGGAGGTGTGCAGAACATCCGTTGGACCCGAGGGGCTCTTCAGTTGAATCAGTGAAGCAAAGATTTTTTCCGGAGGCTCCCCCGAAACGATCGCCGGGTCCTTCGGTGGTGGAGAAGGGGTCTGCCTATCTTGGCGCCTCTTCTTATGTTTCCTGGGCTCAGTGGAGCGAGAGTCCCGGGCCCCTTTGGCCTTCTTGGCCAAGGATGCTGAGCCCGCACGTTTTTTGGGCTGGTTGGCTCCCTGGAGTGGTTGGGTCGGTTGGCTCGATAACAAGGCCAGAACCAATGTCAATGCCGGGGTGGCCATAGAAGCACTGGTCGACGCCGATGTTGACATCTGCGGTGCAAGAGCCAATTTTAACAACGCTGCCGAAAGTCTTGCAGCTCGTTTTTTTCTCATCCGCTTAGAAAATTTCAAGCAGTGATGACAGGATTCCACCCGGTGACCTTCCCCAAGGCACAGCAAACAAAGAGAATGCCAGTCTGGAGAAGGAATTTTGCTCCCGCACTTAAAGCACTGTTTGAAAAACCCCAAACGCTTTTCCATAGACAAGGATGGTGGGAGAAAGGTGGAGGGGGGAGGAACCCTGAAGGGTTGTAACAACTAAACTAACAGTCTCTCTCTCTCTCTCTCTTTTTTTTCAATAGCAGGAAACGAAGAACGAAGAAAAAATGAAGAGAAACCTGGAGAAGGAAAAAGCTAAGTAGCTACCGACCGGAGTGTTGACAAACGTGTCTATCTGATGTGGCGGTAAAGAAGGCACTGGAGGGAATATTCATGCCCACCGGGTGGGCATGCGAACTGGGGCTGTCGCACAGGCCTACCGGGGTCGGGCTGTGAAAAATCCCGGACTTTGGAGTTACTGATCGGGGATTGGCGCTGGCACTTCATCCCATGAGTGTGAAGCATAGAGACCACAAAGAAGATCAGCAATAATTGCCCCACTTCAATCCCACCCCCCTCAATAGACTTCTTATAAATTGAAAATCCCTTAAGCCAGTTGTTCCCTACCTTTTTGGTATGCTCATTAACAAATCCAAATTTAGTTGGTATCAACCGTTCAGGGCTGACCCATAGTTTTTTGGTACCTTCGGCCAGCACTTCTCAGCCCATGACTCACACCTCTTTCCCTTCTCCTCTTGCTCTTCCATGATCCAACCAATTCTCCTACCTTCTTTCTTGTACTTCTGTAAAGTTCCTAGTTGCCAGATAGATTCTCTCCCCACCTTTATTGTTGAAAAGGGAGGTGGAAGGCAAGAATGTGAGATCCTGTCAAGGAGTGTGAGGAGAGTAAGAATGATGCAAAGGACAGGAAGGGGCATTAGGGAAGGTTGGCTTGCAACCAATGTTCCCTCTAAGCTGCAGAGCCTTGTGAGCAAAAAGTTCACTTTGAGAGCTACCAGCATTAAAGTTGTGAGTTACTGCATAAATGATTGTGCTCTGGGGTCATCCTTTCTGAGCTAAGACAAAAATGTGTGAGCAGGAGGCTAAAAATCTCACGCTAACTCAGCTTAGAGGGAACACTGCTTGCAACCCCCTTCCAGAGGCTTAGCAAACCCACTTTTGGGTCCTGACCCACAGGCTGGGAAACATTGCCCTAGGCCATTCAAACAGCCAAAATGGCACTGTGCTAATATGTTTTATCACAACTGTGTATTGAAATGTGTATTTCATGGATGCACTGCAGATTTTGATACTGTTTTTGATATTGTCCTGGGTATAACACAAGAAATACATTGCCACAAGCATTTATTTCAATGTGTCTTTTATATTATTTGTACATGTTTCTGGGGTTCTTTTTTTGCTGGAGGGGGGAGCCAAGGTTGCTAACAAGCTTGGCTTTCTGAGCCTTGGAGAACTGATGAAAGGTATCCCCTGTCTAAAGCAGGCGTAGGTCGCAACTGTCATGCTCACTGTGATTTACCATTGTCAAAGTCTGTTTGTCCCTGCTCATTCCTGAACTCCACTGAGTCCTCCAGCTCACAGATCTCAGTGTCCTCCTCCAAAAAATAACATTTCATCTTCATCTAGTTTCAGAAAGTCACATCAGGTATGATAAAATATCTTCCTCTGCTTTATTCCCCCCCACCCAGTTTGTATTTCATTTGTCTTTCTGTTGAAAGCGTTAAAAATAGAATTGTAAGATTTGTTTTGAGCATTCTCCCAGCTTCTTATCTGTGGGAAATGGAATAGTACTTAATGGCAGAATGGCATCTGAAGATTTTTTGTCTAGTTTAAGATAACAGCAGTGGTTTAGAGCTGTTGTGGGGAAAGGTCAGCAAGATGGCATAACAGCTCAGCTCTTCTACCAGGAGAGATGAGGGAGTTCCTCATTACATGAATCTCACTATCTAGCACCTGACAGAAATAAAGAGTCGCTTTGGAGAATTTCACTTCTCACTTGCACAAAGTTCAGAATGAGAATGGTAGATTTACATGTACTGCTGAAAGGCCAGCCCAATATTTTCAGTACCACTGGTGAAGTATTCCTTGACCTGAAAGGCCCAGGGTTGTCTGATCTCATCAAATCTCAGGAGCTAAGCAGAATCGGTCCTGATCAGTACTTGGATGGGAGACCACCAAGGAACTCTATGGCTGTGAAACCAAGGCAGGCAATGGCAAACCACCTCTGAACGACTCTTGCCTTTGAAACTCTACCGGGTTGCCATTCATAGGCTACAACTTGATGGTACTTTCCACCACCACAGGTGGAAACAGGGGTGCACCATGGAGAGAAAAGCGAGAAGTCTAGAATATACATGTTTGTTACTTGCCATTCAAAATGAATGATGGAAAAAAATAAAAGTAGAAAATTTCTTCAAAACTCTAGGGTTCCATCATGGCTGCTACAGAAGAGCAAAGTCAACAGATATGGAGATTCTAGAGGCCATTTAAGAGCTTCTATTCCCTTCAAGCCAGTAGAGGAGGCGCCTCTTTCTACAATTAGAAAGCCTGCAGCACTGAATCTTGTGAAAAGCATGTGAACATAAAGTACGTGAACACAAACACAATCTCCACACAAACACAATCTCCACACAATCTAAAGTCCTAGTTGACTCACAGGGTCGATGAACCACGCTGTCAGCTTCAGGTGGGGCACATTGTGATGGAATACATGACCGTCCTGAGCTGACAGAAGATCCGGTTCTGCCGGAAACTGGTAGAAGACCCCCATCGCCAGTTGGAGCAAGATCGAGAACTAGTTCTGCCGAGGCCACCACGGAGTCACCAGGATGCAGCATGGTCTCTCTCTTGTGATCTTGTTGACCACCCTCGTCAATAGTGGCAGAGGTGGGAAAAGATATAGGAACCGACCTTCCCATGGGAACAGCAGACCATCTCCCAACGACTCTGGATCCGAGCCCCCTCTGGAGCAGAACAGAGGACACTTCCGGTTCTCAGCTGTGGCAAAGACGTCCATCTGAGGATACCCCCAGAGCTGAAACACGGGTTGAAGGAAGCGCCACTGTATCTCCCACTCGTGCAGGGAAGCCGCACCCCTGCTGAGGGAGTCTGCTTGCAGATTGAGCACCACTGGGAGATGCGCAGCCTTCACAAAGATGTCGTGGTCCAGGCACTCTGACCACAGTTCCAGTGCCAGCGTGCGGAGCCGTCGAGAAACTGTCCCTCCCTGACTGTTGATGTAACACAGGGCAGTGGTATTGTCCGTAAGCAGAGCACCATGGGGCGGAAGGATCGAAGAGCAAAATGAACTGCCAGCAGTTCCAGGTAATTTATATGGCAGTGAATCAATTTCAAAGGCCAAGGGCCCCCCACACACAGAGCGTCCATGTGGGCCCCCCAACCCCATAAAGACGCATCTATTGTGATCATCACTGTTAGTACAGGAGCTCCCTGACAAATGTTGTCCTTTGATTTCCACCACTGCAGTGTTTGAAGTGTCACAGGTGGAATTACAAACCTCTTTCGAGATGAGTCCCTTAACGGTCGAAACTGACGAAGAAACCAAAGTTGTAGGCCTCTCATCCTCAGCTTCGCAAAGATCAGCACGCTTGTAGTCGCCGCCATCAGCCCCAGCATCCGCTGCAGCTGCTGTGCTGTGCCCCACTTTCGACTTTGCAGAAGTTCAACAAGGTTGATAATGCCCATCGCTCTCTGCTGAGGCAGGAAAGCGCGATGAAGGTTCGTATCCAGCAAAGCCCCTATGAACTGAACTGTCCGTGATGGAGTAAGGTGTGATTTCTCCAAATTGACCTGCAGACCCAAGGTGTGAAGAAGACGAAGAGTGGTGGCAATATGGTTTGACAAATTTTCCTTCGACTCCGTCACAAGGAGCCAATCGTCGATATATGGAAAGTCGACTATCCCTTGAAGCCGGAGGTGGGCAGCCACAACACTCATCATCTTCGTGAATACCCGAGGTGCAGTGGACAGGCCAAACAGAAGGGCCTTGAACTGGAAGTGTTGAGAACCTACTGCAAACTGAAGGAAACGTCTGAACGTAGGATGGATGCTGACGTGGAAGTATGCATCCTTGAGGTCCAGCGTTGCCATCCAGTCCCCTTGGTTGATGAGGGGCAGAATTGTTTGCAGAGTGGACATTCTGAACTTCTGGTACAGAATAAACTTGTTCAGATTCCGAAGGTCCATGATTGGTCTCAAACCCCCGTCCTGCTTGGGAACCAGGAAGTAACAAGAGTAGAAGCCTCTCATCCTAGCCTCCACCGGGACCCGTTCTATGGCATGTTTCTGTAGGAGGTTGCTCACCTCTGCCAGCAGAGGTGGGGAAGGGGGTGTGGTGATTACCACAGATTGCTTTGGAATCTGAGCAAAATCTATTTTGTAGCCTTCCGCAATGATGTAAAGTGCCCACCTGTCCATAGAGATGGACTCCCAGGCCGACAGGAATGAGCAGAGGCAGATAGACGAATTAGTGGGGACGGTGACGCATGCTACCAGAAAGCCAAAGGCCCTGCTTTTGAGTGCGAGCGCCCTTGGACTTGCTGGTGGCCTGTGTAGAAGTGTAGCGGTTTCCATTGTTCCCCCTGTATGGGGACCTACTCTCAGGTTGGGCAGAGTGAAATCTCCACTGCTGTTCCGGGGAGAACTTTTGATATGGCTTCTTTGACCAAGGTTTTTCCACTGTTTTGGTTTCGTAGCTCTGGAAGATGCCGGGACACCCAGGTTCCTGGAACTTTTTATGCTTTTATCCATTTCCTGGAGTACATTGTTGGTGTCAGCTTGTGTTCAATCGCATCATATTGATCCTAACCACATTGCCTATACTGTTTATTTGCTTAGAACTAACCCTAGGGCCCTTTGATAGAATGTTAGGTATGCCAACCAGGGGGAGGGAGAGCAGGGCGCCAGAGGCCATAAACGGTGGGAAGACCAAAGGGAGGAGCCGCCACTTCCCAGCCACGGCAAGGACATCAGCCGAAGGGGGGAGGATGGATGGCCCAGGAAGGGAGATAGCCAGCGTGTGAAAAGAACTTTGTTTTGAGAATGATTTAGAGGCCCCTGCCTTTGATGTGCCCCCATAAATGCTAGTGTCTTTTCAATGTATGTTATCACTCTCAAAGACCTTCTGCAGTAGTAACATTGTGTATTCAATAAAAAGAAACTTATTTCAAAAGAAAGAGTTCTATTATTTTGAAGATTCAATGAACCCTGCGCTGACAGTTGGTAGTCGAGCTGAAGAGGCCTTTGCCCTCGAAGGGAAGATCTTCAACGAAGGCCCTGGTGTCTTGCTGGAGGACCTTTGACCTGAGCCAGGAGTGGCGGCGGAAGAAGACAGCAGAAGTAATGGTTCTTGCTGAGACGTCCACCATATGCTTTGCTGCAGCCAGTTGTTGTTTGGCTACAGCAAAGCCTTCCTTCTGCAACTTCTTTGCAGCAGACCTATTCTCCTCACTCAGGAAGACAAGAGGGGGGTAAGTTGTTCCCACACTGGCTATTGGTATATAGCCATGCATGCAGCATAGTTAGATACCTTTACTCCCAGCGCCCCAGCAGAGTAAAACTTCCTCCCAACATTGTCCAGTTTCTTTCCCTCCTTGTCTGGTGGAGAGGAGTGCGTCTTGTGGGCCTTTGATGAGGAGGATACGACCACCGAATTGGGCTTTGGATGCGTGAAGAGAAATTCAGCACCTGCCTCTTGGACGCGGTACATGTAGTCCAACCTTCTTGATGACACAGCTGTAGAAGCAGGCTTCGCCCAGGGCTCCTTCACCGCCTGTAAGATGACCTTCGTAACAGGCAGGGCAACCGCTGTAGATGTATCCCGCTGCATGATGTCGAATACGGTGTCATCTACAATGGGTTGCGGTTGTGTCACCGGGAGAGAGAGGGAGAGTGCCATCCTCTTCACCAGGTCTCCATACGACTTTAGATCCTCCGATGGTGAAATGGGAAGATCCTCAGAGGTATGAGACACTGGTGAAGGTTCCAAAGCCCTGTCCGGATCGTCGGTACCGACCTCGGAGTCCAACGATGAAGACTCTCTCCACAAAGTATGTTCTGATAGCACCGGCATTGACTCTCTGACGGGTGACTGGATCGACACTGACAACTTAGGCTGGACTTACTCCACTACCTCACCGCGTCTTTCAGGCAGGACGGACATCGATGCCGAGGGACACCACCTAGAATGCTGGGAAAACCTCAACATATGGGATGCTTCGGATTGCTGGTCCCGGTCTGCAAACTCTCAAAGGGGGTACCACTGGTACAACGGGTATGGATAGGCGTAGGGAGGCCACTGGCAGTGCTCCCACGGTGGAAGCGGTGGGCTACGGTAGTTGGTTCTAGCTCTCTCCAACCTCTTGCCTGATCCAGCAGTGCCAATGGCTCCATTGGTGCCGACACCTTCACCTCCGAGACAGAGTCGCTCTCACTGCGACGCCTCGACCCTGAAGAATGGGAGCGCTGAGTGAGGTCGATCTCTTGCTCCGATGCCGATAGACGCAACTGATGCGAAGCACTGCCTCTCGACACTGAAGGGCTACGATGTGGGGACGCCAAGATCTTCCTCGGTGGAGCTGTCGACATCGATGTCGAAGCATCATGAGAAGGGGAAGGAGTGCGGGATGACCTCTTCTTCCTCTTCTCCTTAGATTTCACCTTCTTCGGTGCGGATGATCGGGTCCCCGAGTCATCCAGACGCTTTTTAGCTGGGGTGTCCACTGATCCTTCAGAAGGTCGCTTTGTGAAACACCCACGCTCGACTGGCATCTCGGTCCTGATCGGCGATGTATCGGCTGATGTGACCATCGGGGCTGCGACCTCTCCCATCGGTACCTACGGGCCCGATGTTGTCTTTTGAGGATGAAGTGCCGACTGAATCAATGCAGCCGAAAGCCTCGCTGCTCAATTCATGTGAGTTTGTTTGGAAAAACTCAGACAGCGTGAGCAAGAATCCACACGATGTCCCTCGCCCAAACAAAGGAGACAGAGGGAATGGCCGTTGAGGGGGCAATCTTCTTCCCACAGGAGCAGCACCTCTTAAAAAGACCCCAACGTCTTTCCGTAGATGCCAAGGAAAAAACCCACCCAGGAAAGTCTCTGAGGGGGGAAATGGGGCCCTGAAGGGCAAGTCCAACATTTATTTATTTTTTTACAATACTAACTATCTCTCTCTCTCTCGGCTTGACTTTGTGAATGAAGATTAAGGTGCAGTAGTCCACGTCTGCTGCAGGCTCGCTGGTGGCTGACAAGACCAATGCAGGACAGGCAGGTCCGGCCACAGTGGCTGCAGGGAAAAGTCTGATTTGGGGTTGGTGCTGTAGCAGTACGATTCTTCCTCAATCTCCTTTTGTCCTCAAGACCAGCTATGCGTACGTTCTCAAAGGAAGAGACAGCCTGGTGGATGGTGTGCCTCCATGCTTTGCGATCTGAGGCTAGGTCAGACCACTGATGATGGTTGATGCAACAGGTACCAAGGGATTTCTTCAAGGAGTCCTTGTACCTCTTCTTTGGTGCCCCTCTATTTCGATGGCCGGTGGAAAGTTCGCCATACAGGGCAATCTTGGGAAGGCGGTGGTTTTCCATCCTGGAAATATGCCCTGCTCAGCGCAGCTGCGTCTTCAACAGCAGTGCCTCGATGCTTGTAACCTCCGCCCGCTTGAGGACTTCAGTATTGGTCACAAAGTCATTCCAGTGGATGTTGAGGATGGTGCGAAGGCAGCGCTGATGAAAGCGCTCAAGGAGTCGCAGGTGATGACGGTATAAAACCCATGATTCGGAGCCGTAAATGAGGGTTGTCATCACAACTGCTTTGTAAACATTGATCTTTGTGCCTTTTTTCAGATGCTTGTTGCTCCATACTCTTTTATGCAGTCGGCCAAATGCACGGTTTGCCTTTGCCAGTCTAATGTCAATCTCCTTGTCGATCTTGGCGTCTGAGGAGATGATGCACCCCAGGTAGCTGAACTGCTGGACTGTCTTCAAAACTGATTCACCCACAGTGATGCAAGGAGGGTGATAATCTTCCTGGGGTGCAGGCTGGTGGAGAACCTCTGTCTTCTTCAGACTAACTTCTAGGCCGAATAGCTTGGCAGCCTCTGCAAAGCAGGACGTCATATGCTGCAGAGCGGATACCGAGTGGGAGACGAGTGCAGCATCATCAGCAAACAGTAGCTCTCGGATAATACTAACTATCTAGCAACTAACTAACTACACTAAGAAAATAACAAACGGGCTATATACAACAAGAAAGACAATCCTAAAATTACTTTACTGACTGGGGACACGAAAGGAGATCCTCTCAGCGCAGCGGTCAGAAAGGAACTGGCGGGATCCTCGCGCTGGCGCTGGCGAGCATGCGCACTGGGATGCCTGCGCATGCCTGTTGGTGCCGAGCGCGAAAAAATCCCGGGCTTTTTATGTACTGATTCAGGGATCGGCGCAGGCGCTCTATCCCATGAGTGTGAAGCACAGAGACCATGAAGAAGATCCATAAACATCTTTCTTAAAATATCACCTCAAAAAAAGGGCAAGACACTGCTTGACCCAAAATGGATGCCAGTCAGAGACAAGCCTGGAAATATAGTTTAGAAGTGTAAGAGTGGCTCACTAGCTAACAAAGAAGCACAATTTAGGACAATGGGTCTTCCAAGAACCTACTGACTCACCTGGGACTAATCTCATCAACACCCAGCCTCACTTCCTTGCACCCGCCTTAATTAAGCAACACTTAATTGTATTAATCAAACCAAGTACTTTTTCCCACCTTGTACTTGCAGGGTCATCAACTCTGTTCACACCTATAGTCCACCTCAGAAAAACCCTTCAAAGTCTCTCCTACCTTTTTGCCCAACTCAGAAAAGCCCATTGCTATTTTTTTTTTGTCAAACACACCATTCTTGCCAGAGGGCACATTTTACCCTATGTCAGAATCACTCTGCTTCCCAGCAGTGTGTGGATCCTCTACATTCACCCCCATTTTGTTGGGCTCTTCACAAAACACTAATTGTTTTTCTGCTTCCATGGACCTCTCTCAGAATGGTTATTGCCCTTCCTGAAATCTCTCTCCTCCTTGTGTTCCCTCTTGTGTGTACTTTATTGTTTGCATTTTTTTTATTCTTTCTCTTTTAAATAAAAACCTTTCTGGCTGAACATGTGCCTGGTTTATTTCAAGAGTTTTCTTAAGGGAACCCCCCCCCCCTGTAAACATAGGTGGAGATCCCAGTTACCCTCCCTTGCTTTGTCTTCTTAAAGCTAATTCTTCAAACTAATTAGGAGACCTCTTCTTTGGGTAACATTATGATGGGGGGGGGAATATATACCTGAGAAAAGACTGTTGCTTGAGATATTAAAACTACCCACAGCATTTTTTTAAAAAAGGAGTCACCTTAATAACAGACGTCTCAACTCTTGAGGGAGGACTCTGTACTTGTGCTGCGGCGGCCATGTTTGCAATGGTGCTAAGGTGGTTCATTTGACTCATTGCCATGGTGACGGATGCAGGGGGCAGGCTGACAGGGATGAGCGGGTGGGGCATCATCATAAAAGGGAGCTCCAGGCCTGTGGAGAGGAGAAAACAGAACAAATATACTGTTACAAACACTTTTGGCATTTAGCTCTCCGCCAGATAACAGTAATGTTTTATTCAATTATGGTTTCATTCAAAATGTTCCTCTAACAAAGTAAACACATTTTTGTATTTCTGTTATAATATGGGGTACCACAGAGGAAATTATATCAATGAAAGACTTCAGTTCTTGAAATTTGATATTTCCATGACTTATTTTTAATTATTTTCAACAGGAGTTGAAATAACTCCAAATAATACCCAGTACTCATGATTTTACTTCATTCATGTGTCTGCAGAGTTAGCAAATACAATGAGAAACTGATCGACATACATTGGTTGAAGGGAACCTTGGCACCTTGGTCTAAGAATCTTTTATTAATGCATGCTATACAGGGGTCATTTTGTAGAAAAATAGGTGGTGGAGCTCATCCAGGGATTGTTATGCAACTGCACCTACTATTCAATGGAGAAGGTAGGTAAGTGGAGAGGAAGAGGGGGACCCTCAGAAAGGTTCAGGAGCTGTGCTCCTGTGAGCTGCAGCTGAATTCAAGGCCTGATATGAGACACAGACCACAATATCCTCAGTTGGCAAGCTGTTATAATCTCTTCACATGACCACTGTGATGGCATGGTGTTCCTCTAACTATCAATGAAAGACTTCAGTTCCCTTTTTGACATCCCTGTTATCATACTGTCTAAGGAACTCTGCATTATGTGATTCAATTGCATATGCAGATCAAATGTTAATTCTAATTTCAGATATTAGTTCTAATTTCAGAAATAGATAGGACTAAAGAAGAAGCCACAACAGTTTGGATGTTTTCGGTCACCGTAAGTTGGAAATGACTTGATGGCACTTAACACACACACAGTTTGTCAATAGGTCTGGTGAGAAAAATGCCCTGTCCCTTTAAATAGAGGCTTCCAGGGCAGGGAGATAAATAAAATCACCTGGTAATTAACATCCTAATAAGACTCTGTTAAAGGGGCAGGGCTTTTTTTCCTCCAGGCCTGCTGGCAACTCTAACAGCCCAAATCTTCCAAAACTACAGCAACCTCCATTCATTACAATTGGCCTAGACTGCCCCAAACAGACTAATGACTAATGCCATTTGATGGCTATTGCATAGTCTTCTCAAAAGTTTGCTGTAAAGTGTCTTAGAAGAAATGGTTGAATTCCATAAAAAAAAAATCACAGTAGAGGCTGGTCATCTCTGCCCATCTATCCCAAGCTGGCTGCCATTTCTCTAAAAACAGAGGGGTTAGGAGAGTCTTGTGAACAAAATGTATTAAGGTACAAATATTGCAGTGTGGGAGACTGGAGGGGAGGCTGATGCAAACTGCTAGTGGAAGTGGGGGGAGTGATTCCCCAATTGTCCCTCATCATTGCAGCGCCCCATGCTGTAGTGGATCCCAGAGGATTTTTCAATCTGAACAGCAAACTGCTTGGAAAACTGGAAGGTGAGGAAAGCTGTACTTTGCCGACTCTTTCCATTAACTTCTCTGCTGGATCCAATCCAATATCACTGTTGGTAAACAATTTTAAAAATCATGCTTCACTATAAAACATTATACTGTTGTGGCCTTTTTATTATCCATGCAACGGTCACCTCAAGGTTGGACTACTGTAATGCCCTCTACATGGGGCTGCCCCTGTGCCGAACCCGGAAGTTGCAGGTAGTGCAGAATGCCGCCGGCCAGCTGTTATTAGGGCTCCCCAGGTGGGAGCACATTCAGCCGGTGCTCCGGGGACTGCACTGGCTGCCAATAATATACCGGGTTCGGTAGAAGGTGCTGGTTATTACCTTTAAAGCCGTATATGGCCTGGGACCTGCCTACCTTAGGGACTGTCTCGCCCTACATGTTCCCCAGAGAATGCTTAGATCTGGTTCTGAGAATCTACTAACAATCCCCGGGCCGAAGGAGGTCCGTATGAAGTCAACCAGGGACAGGGCCTTTTCGAACCAGCTACCGGAAGAGGGAGGGCCCTGCGGGACCTTGGGTAGTTCCGCAGGGCCTGTAAGACAGTCCTCTTCCGGTTGGCATATACCGGTACCTGAAAAACCCCAAAGGAAGGTTGTCGGCTAGCACATTGATAGATCGTTTTCTTGTTTTAACTGCTGTAAACTATTTAATGTATTTTAATATTCATTAATCTTATTGTTAGAATTTTATGTTGTGAGCCACCCTCAGTGGGGAGGGCGGGATATAAATCGAATAAAATGAAATGAAAATTATGTACCGCTATAAAAGACACAATTTTTGTTGCTTTTTTTAAAAAAAATGTGGCCTGTTTAACTAAACCTCAGAGGCACTAATTGGAAAGACTCTCGTGTGTTGATGTGGAAATATGTCAACCAGTACCATTTGGCAGAAGGCGGTTCTGTAGGAGAGGATTGAGAGGATGGTTAACTGGCAGATGATGTTGTACGGGCAAGCTGGGGTGATTAACAGAGGCCTGCGATCTTGGGGTTGGGGGAGACTGAAGTATTTCTCTATCTTAAGAACCATCATTGCTTCCTGTGGGGAAGGAATAGATATTATTGGGATACAGGATAATTCCAAATTTGCAGCAAACTGAAATTGCAAGCAAGGTTGTCAGGATAATTCCTTTTGCAATTGTCTAAATTAGTTTTGGAAGATTGGATGGCTGGGAATTGGAAATATTTTATTATCAACCTACGATATCATATTGTATCGTACAGTCTAACTTCTGGAGTTTATTGTTAGCTCAGAAATTGTATTATTGCGTTTCATTTTGCAGGTTATAACGTTTGAATGCTTAATCATTGTCTGTGAAAAAAGATGAACAAGCTGAAGCAACCATTTCTCAATGTTAATTCTTGCTAATAATCTCACCAATTTATTACAGATAAATTGGACTAGACAAGCCTTTGCTTTATATGCAGCAGCAAATTTGGGGAACTGGATGGTTTATGTTGTCAAACTTTTAAAATAAAATGCTTTGAAAATGCGTGAATCATTTAAAGCAGCGGAATGCATGAGGAGTTGTGTGTGATAAGTAGAGCACTAAAGTAATTGTCCCAGTTCTTCAGGCCTTCTGCTTAGAGAATTAGAATTCCAACATGAAAAGGAAGGTCACAGATCTGCCAGTCACAAAACATTTTTTTAAAAATCACATACTTTGGACAACAACCATTTTCACTTTTACATATAAACATTTTACATATTGGTAATAATCCAGCAAGGAGCACCATGGCACAGAGTGGTAAACTGCAGTACTGCAGTCCAAGCTCTGCTCACAACCAATCCCAGCGGAATCTGGGTTCAGGCAGCCGGCTCAGGGTTGACTCAGCTTTCCATCCTTCCAAGGTTGGTAAAATGAGAACCCAGCTTGCTGGAGGGAAAGTGTAGATGACAGGGAAAGGCAATGAAAAAGCATCCCGTAAAAAGTGTCCCAAGAAAACGTTGTGATGTGACATCACTTCATGGATCCATAAAGACCAGATGCTTGCACCTTTACCTTTAATAATCCAGTAATTGCAAAACAATGCAAATACTTTTTAAAACATTTAATTCACAGGACAATCCTATGCTGCTTCACTCGCATGGAAGTGTGACTGAATGTCAAGAGAATTGTTCTCATGTAATTGTGCACAGAATTCTAACGCTTGATAAATTAAAAGACAGAACATGAATGGGTTTTCGTGTTTCAGGGATGAGCCCACAGTCTGCTGGGTTGCCAGCTCTGGGTTGGGAAATACCTGGAGACTTTGGGGTGGAGCCTGAGGAGGGCGAGATTTGGGTAGGGGCAGGACCTCATCAGGATATTATGTCATAGAGACCAGTCTCCGCAGCAGACATTTTCTCTAAGGGAAAAGATATATGTCATCTGACAATCAGCTCTATCTCCATGTGATTTCCAGGCCCCAGCTGGAGATTGGCAACATTTTACCCTCCATGAAATAGTCACAGCTAGTTTCTCCTCTCCCCTCAACATTCCCTCTTGCATGAAATTCAGTTCACAAAACAGATAAGTTTTTTTAAGTCCAGAAGAAATGTTTAATTTATTAATATTTTATCCATTAATTAGGGCATCTGTGAGGCTAAAGAGAGCATACAGTCAAAGTGGGCAGCCATGTTGGTCTGACACAGTAGAACAAATTAGGAGTCAAGTTTCACCTTTAAGACCAACAAAGTTTTATTCAGAATGTACCCTATCCCCTCGTCCGAAGAAGTATACATGCATACAAAAGCTTACATTCTGAATAAAGCTTTGTTGGTCTTAAAGGTGCTTTTTTGACTCCTACTTTGTGCTTAAAGGAGCACTCTTTCTGCCCATCATCCCCGCTCCACTCCTGCAAATTTCTTCTGTAGCTAGGGTTGCTAGCCTCCAGGTGGCACCTGGAGATCTCCCACAATTACAGCTAATCTCCAGACAATCAAGATCAGTTCTGGAGAAAATGGCTGCTCTGGAGGGTGGACTCTATGGCATTATACCCTACTGAAGGTCCTCCCCTCCTCTCCCCGAAACCCCTGGTTCCACCCACTGAAATCTCTAGGTATTTTCCAGCCCAGAGCTGGCAACCCTATGTCCCAGAGAGCTGTGTATTTTTTTTTCCTGGCTGCTGATGGTGTCCCAATCACTCACTCTGTATAGCAATATAATACTGGTTTGTTAAGATTGAAGAGCCCTGTGGCGCAGAGTGTTTGTGTTTCAAACAATTTTATTAGTAACATATGGTAATAAATTTCAATTTCTTACATCATTAATAATTACTTTTTTAAATCTATCCCATATATTACTTTCTACCCTCCTCCCCCTGTTACCTGACCTCCGCTGGTGTTATATACTTAAAATCTTAATATTAAAGGTACCCTTAATTAATAAGAACCAAAATTAATATCCTCCTCCCTCTTATACTTAGTCATTATCAAAAATTATCCAATGTCCTTTTATTTTCCACTCTTTTTCTATGTATCTTCTAAATTTTTCCCACTCCATCTTAAATACTTCTAAATCATAGTCTCTTAAGGTTCTTGTTAACTTGTCCACTTCACTCCATGTCATAACTTTTACAATCCAATCCCATTTCTCTAGGGGTTTTTTTGCTTCCACAACTGCTCATACAATGTCCTAGCATCTGAGAGCAAGTACCAGATTAAAATTCTCTATTCTTTTGGAAATTTTTCCCTTTGTAATCCCAACAGAAAAGTCTCTGCAACTTTGTTAAATTCGTATCCCAAGATCTTAGAAATCTCTTGTTGAATCATCTGCCAATACTTTTTCGCTCTTTCACAAGTCCACCACATATGGTAGAAAGAAGCTTCATGTTTTTTACATTTCCAACATCTGTCTGGCATCTTATTGTTCATCTTTACCAACTTTTTAGGAGTAATATACCATCTGTAAATCATCTTAAAACAATTTTCTTTAATACTCTGACATGTTGAGAGTTTCATAGAGTTCTTCCACAAATATTCCCATGTGTCCATCTGTATTTCTTTATTTACATTAATTGCCCACTTAACTATTTGAGATTTCATTATTTCATCTTCCGCAGACCATTTTAAAAGTAACATAGATTTTCAAAATTAATTTTTCATTATCTCCAAGCAGAACTTTTTCCATTTCTGTTTGTTCTTGTCTTATTCCTTCAGTTTTAACATCGCTTTCCACCAAACTTTTTATTTGTTGCATTTGAAACCAATCATATTTATTATTCAACTCTTCAGCAGTTTTCAATTCTATTTTACCGCTTTGTATTTTTAGTAATTGGTTATATGACATCCCTTTATCCTCTCCAGTTTCAGCTGTTATTGTTATTACTTCTGCTGGCACTATCCATAGTGGTTTTCTCTCATCGCCATATTTCTTGTACTTCATCCAAATATTTAGTAGATTATTTCTTATATAATGGTGAGAAAAAAAACCATCCGACTTTTTATTTCCATAGTACATATAAGCGTGCCAGCGAATTTATTTCCATGACCTTCCAACGTTAAAAGTTTTTTATTCAACAGCATCACCCAATCTTTTATCCACACTAGACAAACTGCTTCAAGATATAATCTTAAATCTGGTAGTTGAATCCTCCTCTTTCTTTAGCATCTGTTAAAACTTTCATTTTAATCCTTGGTTTTTTCCCGGCCCATACAAATTCTGAAATCTTTCTTTGCCATTTATTAAATTGTTTACTGTCTTTCATAATCGGAATAGTTTGAAACAAATACATTATTATCAGCAAAATGTTCATCTTAACTGCAGCTATTCTACCAAGCAATGACAAATTAAGCTTGTTCCATTTTATCATATCTTCGTCCATTTTACGCCATAACTTTTCATAATTGTTTTTAAACAGATCAATATTCTTCATTGTTTTTTCCACGCCCAAATATTTTACTTTAGGGGTAACTTCACATCCCGTTAATCTCTGCAATTCCTTTTGTTTACTTACTTGCATATTTTTACACAAAATTTTTGACTTTTCTTTATTAACATAAAGTCCCGCCAATTCTCCAAAATCTTGTATTTTGGCTAACAACAAAGGTGTTACTTGCATAGGATTTTCATTTACAAACATTATATCATCTGCAAATGCTCTATATTTATAGGAAAATCCTTTAATTCTCGTTCCTTCAATTTCTTCATCATCTCGTATTTGTAGTAATAAGATTTCAAGAGCCATTATAAACAACAATGGTTAAAGTGGACAACCTTGCCTTGTACCTTTGCTGATTGTCATTTCTTCTGTAAGATCTGCATTTATACATAACCTTGCACGTTGTTCAGTATAAATTGCTTTTATTATTCTTATAAAGTTTTCCCCCAATTTTATTTTCTCCATTACTGCAAACATAAAGTCCCAATTCAAATTATCAAAGGCTTTCTCTGCGTCCGCAAAGAATAATGCAACTTCCTTCTCTGGATGTCTTTCATAGTATTCTACAATATTTACAGCAGTTCTAATATTGTCTCTTATTTGCCTTTTAGGGAGAAAACCCGCTTGGTCTTCCTTTATAAAGTTTATTAGATATTGTTTAAGCCGTTCTGCTAAGTTTTTTGTCTAAAAGTTATAATCATTGTTTAATAATGAGATTGGTCTATAGTTCTTTACATTAGTGACATCTCTATCTTCCTTTGGAATCAACGGAATTATGGCTTCCTTTCATGTTTTTGGTATTTTCCCATTTATTCTTATCACATTCATTAATTTTTGAAGTTTCGGTATTAATTCTTCTTTAAATGTTTTAAAAAATTTTGCCGTAAATCCATCTGGTCCAGGTGCCTTTCCAATTTTCATTGCATTAATCGCTACTTCAATTTCTATTTTTTTCAATTGGATCATTCAAAACTTTTTCCATATAATCAGTTAAGGGTGCTATTTTAATCTTCTGCAAATACGCTTCTACTATTCCTATTTTTTTTTATCCAATGAAACGTTGCCTTTCTTTTTTGTGGTGAATTTAGTCCATTTACATTCCAAGATATCAATTTGTAATCCATTATGGTGCAAATTCTTTATTTTCTTCATAAAATCTAGGCAGTTCCTGTGTATTTGTGATTGTAATCCTTTTCCCTTGAAGTTCAAAGCTCAAACCTTCAGGTATTATCCATCTGTACCTCATTCCATTGTCATGTAATTTTTCTGTCAATTTTTTATATGCTTTTCTATCAGTTAGCACTTGTCTTGGTAGTTCTTTCATAATTCTTATTCTACTGCCTCCCACTATCAATGACTTCTCAAAGTTTTTATTCATGATCTTTCCCACCATTTCTTTTGTCATAAATCTTATGACCACATCTCTTGGCAGATTGTTCTTTTTTGCATAGTCATACATATTTCTATTCCCTTCAGGAACTTCCTCCAAAAATTCTGCAATTATTTTTATTATATATTCTTTCAGGTCTGATTCTTCATCTTCAGGTACACCTCTCAGACGGATCTGAGTTTCCATCAGTTTGCAGTCATGAATTGTCACTTTTTCTTGTAATTTTAACAAGGTGGAGTCATGTGTTTTCACTCTCTCTTCCACTTCTTGTACTTTCTTTGTTATTACCACAGTGTCATTTCTGAGATTCTCTATTTCTTTTTTTAATTCTTTTTTTGAGTTCCGGGGTTGGAAAATGATAAGCTGAGTTGCTTTCCCTAATAGGGCAGGCTGGCACTTCTGTTCAGGGTAGTAAAAGGCAAATTAATGCCTTTTACTAGAGAATTGTCCAAGATATGCACAGATACTTTGAGGAGACTTACCTTGGCTGAAAGGGAGTCCCGAGGGGGGGGAGGGGGCTCCTTTGAGAGATCTCCAGAGAGAAGTTGCATATTCATTGTCTGCAGAAGTTTCCAGAGTCATCAATTTGGCATAAGCTCAACAGGATCCAAAACTTCTTTTACAATTTTAAACATCTAATCTACAAAGGACTGGTGTTGATTTGGATAAACTACGTAAAAAAGGTATTGATTGCTATCTCTTCATTCCGGGACTAATCAAAGTTAAACAAAACAAAAGTAAAAGGTGGGAGTTGGAAATACTGAAAGCCTGAAAGGAGAAGATAAGGGGCTAAATTTGAACTTTGTAAACTTAAAAGAGAGTGTTAAAAGAAGAAAGGAATTTATTGTTTAATCTATCTGTGGTTGAGGAGGCAGCCCCATCGTTACAGAGATATCGTGAGATTTCTCTACCAGTGAAATGAGATTTGAAGGCAAGAAAAGCAGGAAGTATTGGAGGAAGAAGAAGGAAGTCAACGAAGTAAACAGCCTACTCTAGGATTATAATACCAGAGAGAAACATTGGTGGCCATTGTTGTTGGAAGGACTAAGTTTTAACAACGTTTTTAAAGTGACTGGGACATTAAAAATTGGTGGAGTTACAGTTTTGGCAATTAAAAATTACTACTGTTGGATAGTAGCTAAGAAGATTTGAACTGGTTAAAGGGAAAAAAGAATTTTTTTTTAAAGTGAAGCAAAAGTTGCGACTGCCATTTTGGGAGAAATAAAAGCTTTAAACATTAATATCTGAGCCTCGGAGGCTCAGAGGACAGTGAAATTGGGTGCATTGGAAAGGGCAAGCTTCACTTTATCAAACCTGATGATTCAAATTTAATTTGGTGAGATCAAAATTTTTTATCTTTTTTTACATGTCAGACCCGAAACAAACTCGTGCTCGGTCTGCTTCAATAGAGAAAATGCAAGCCCAATTAGATGCAATGGAAGCTAGGATAATGAAGGGGGTGAAAGAAATGATAACTGCCTCTAAAAAAGAAATAAGAAAGGATATTGAGGACTGTGGTGCAGAGTGTTAAAGCTGCAGTACTGCAGTCCTAAGTTCTGCTCATGACCTGAGTTCGATCCCCGGCGAAAGCTGGGTTTTCAGGTAGCTGGCTCGAAGTTAACTCAGCCTTCCATCCTTCCGAGGTCGGTAAAATGAGTCCCCAGCTTGCTGGGGGAAAAGTGTAAATGACTGGGGAAGGCAATGGCAAACCACCTGGTAAAAAGTTTGTCATGAAAATATTGTGAAAGCAGCGTCACCCCAGAGTCGGAAACAACTGGTGCTTGCACAGGGGACTTTTCCTTTCTTTTTTCTTGTTAAGATTAGGTCAGTCAGTGTAATTGCATATTTGCAGAATATTAATAGAAGTAACCACGATATTATATCCAACCAAAGTTCCTCTTCTCCCCAACCTCTGTCCTCCCCAGACTTCAAACCCTCCCCCCAAACCTCCAGGTATTTCCTAACCTAGAGCTGGCAACCCTGTCTGTACCTCTGGCTGGTTTCCCCAAATCTCCCAAATGTGGAAGAAACAAGGAACATTATACAATAAAATAAGTTGTATTCAATATTGAGGCTTTAGGGAGGAAAGTTTAGAAGGAGGGGAAATTCAAAGAACTGGAAGGTGGGGCTTTCTCTGGGAAAGGGGCTCTGAAACATGTTGTTGTTCCAGCTGAAAACAGTAAAGTTCATAGGGATGGGCTGTGGCTCAGGGGAGGGGTCATGGCTCAGTGACAGAACATCTGTTTGGTATACAGAAGGACCCAGGTTCAATCCCGGGCATCTCCAATTGAAGTACCTGGCAGTACGTGATATGAAAGACCTCTGCTGGAGATCCTGGAGAGCTGCTGCCAGACTGAGTAGACAATACTGACTTTGATGGACCAAGGACCAAGGGTCTGATTCAGTACAAGGAAGCTTTAAAAGTGTTCATGGTGACATATCATTAAAAATCCCTCCAGCCAAACAACCCCTCACCCTTTGTCCTTCTGAGATCTCAAAGGGTAGTTCAGATCAGTGTTGCCTCTAATAATAATAATAATAATAATAATAATAATAATAAATTTATTCTTATATCCCGCCCTCCCCCACCGAAGCGTGCTCAGGGCGGCTCACATGACATGGTTTACACCATGATTACACTAAAATCCATCAATACATTAAAACAATTAAAATAGTTAGATACAATTCAGATTAAGTTAACTAACAATTAAAATGTATCAAATATAAATTAAATTAAAGTGCCACAGTTCAGAATGTGTATAGGATGGCTAGGCATCATCTTCGGGTGCCATCTTAAATGCAAGTTGACAGAGGATGGTTTTGCAAGCCCTGCAAAATTGATTTAGGGCTCGCACCTCCTCTGGTAGTTGGTTCTCTAAGCTGAGATAGTGTGAGCTAGCTCACAGATTTTTAGCCTCCAGCTCACACATTTTTGTCTTAGCTCAGGAAGAAGCACACTAATTTATGCAGTAGCTCACATCTTTAATGCCAGTGGCTCACAAAGTAGAATTTTTGCTCACAAGACTCTGCAGCTTAGAGGGAGCATTGGTTCTGATCCACATGGTCTCCATTAAGATGGGCTTGGAGCTAAGCCATTGTAATAGTGGCTCAATTGCTGTAAAATTTCCACCACATGAGATTATGTTCAGGGGACTACGGCCAGTTAAGGAGGACAAGCTCAGGAATGATCAGAAAAAAACTCACAGTAACAGCCTAAACATTGATAGGGGTTTTTTTTCAACCACAGAAGTTTCATTGAAAGCTGTCAAAGAACCAAAAAGAAAACATACAGACACTTCTGAAATTAGGAGACATGTACAGGAAAAGGTAGGGTGCCAACATGGCTCCTATGTAGGTTCATGGCCTTCATGAACAGGCTCACCATGAAATCAGTCATAGAGCTGAGATGGCCTTTAAACTGACAAACCTAGTAACTTTTCAAAAGCGTATCATGGTGAACGTAGATGTAACGCCACAACTGAATACAGATTGAAGTGCTCCTAAACCTGCTGGGGTTGCCAGGACCTACTCAGGATACATCTGGGAACTTTGGGGGTGGAGCCAGTAGCAAGGGTGTGACAAGCACAAATGAACTCTGAAGGGAGCTCCGACCATCACATTTAAAGGGACCACGCTCCTTTTAAATGTCTTCCCTGTATTGGAAATAGTGAAGAGCGGGGGCATCTTCTCTTGGGCACATAGAATTGAAATCCCTGGTCCAACCTTTTGGAAATGTGGGGCTTTGTTTGAGGAGAGGTGCCATATGTTACGCTGAAAAATTGGTGCATCTACCTCAAATAACAGTCCGCCTGTCCCCATATACCCATGGATCGATTTTCCATTACACCCTATGGGGACTGGTCTCCATTGGGTATAATGGAGTGCCCAGCAGACATTCCCCCCCCCCCTGCAGCGAGGGAAGAGCCTCCAAATCAGGGGACCCCCTGCCCCCAGCCGGGGATTTGCAAGCCTACTGAAACAGATCCAACATATAGGAGCCAACAGATCGCCCTAAGAAGTTCTGCACTTGTAAAGTGCCAAAAAGCTTTAACTTACTTATGACCCCCTTGTAGGATGTCCAAGGCAAGAAATGTTCAGAGGTGATTTCCCATTGCCTGCCACTGTGTAGCAACCCTGGACTTGTCCCCCACCCATCCCTGCTTAGCTTCCACTATCTGACAAGATGAGGTTAGCCTAGGCCAGGGGTCCTCAAACTTTTCAAATAGGGGGCCAGTTCACTGTCCCTCAGACTGTTGGAGGGCCGGACTGCCGTTACTGTACAAGGCCGCGGGCCGTCAGTTCTCTGTCTTCTGCATCTCTCTACCTTCCCCACACCACACACCCTGGCCTGGGAACTCACCTCACCTCGGTATCACCTCACACTCTGTCTCCGCCGCCTCAGCCCAGTGCCGGAAGTGTGCGTTGCTAACGCGAGTTTAGGTCGAACGTCACTTCCGGTATGATTTTGCCATAACCCGGCGGGCCGCATAAACGTCCTCAGTGGGCCACATCTGGCCCGCGGGCCGTAGTTTGAGGACCCCTGGCCTAGGCCAACCAGATTAGAGCTAGAAGTTCTGGCACATTTCAGAGAAACGAGCTGCAGCAATGGCTGCAGCAACAGCACTTTCTTTCAAATTGACACTTCAGGTTTAACACTACATTTCTGTGGAGCTGGTTCTCTTGACACACTGCTTGTATACTGAACTTCTCATTGTCACTTGCAAAAAAAAAAAAAACCCTCCAAAGTATTCTGCTGAAGCTGGTACATTTTGCATAATTTAATTAATTTATGGTTTTGAAAACCTAATTTCCGTTCAATCTAAAGCAAACAGCTACTAAGAGGGTGCACTACAGCACCGAGGGATATCAGGTGTCCAAGCTCTTAAGCCTATTACAAAGAGTTGACAGCCACTGATGGAAACTCCAAAAAACCATAAGCCTCAGGCCTAGCTACAAAGACGAAAAAGGAAGGAAATGTTTATTAATGCTTTTAAAAAAACACACCGGTGTCAGAATGAAGGTAAGTACTGAACATTATTTATCCAATAATTATGTTCTCTGTTTATGCTGAATTTAATAGTTCAAGATTATGTACCGAGAATAAAGTAACACATGGCTTTTTTATATAACATTGGGGAAAAGTACCCTTGCTTGAACAAAAAAAAAAACCAACGCAAGGTCTGTTGCCTCCTTCTTGCCTGTGATATGTTTTCCGATCCATGCTAGGATACAGGAACAAAAAACTAATAATGTGATGAATGGGCTCAATATTCAGGCAGCTTTTCAAAGGATTATCCTAGAAATTCCACCTACAAGTCTTGCACTCTGAGAGCTGTATTTTAACTTCACATTTAGAAACATTTGTAATTGTTTCTAAAACAAGTAACATGAATCTCCACTCCTACCTTTCAGCAATTTCTAACCACTTGGGATTGTCATTTTCAACTTCTGATCTCAACAATAACAAGCAGGATTTCTTATAAATACTGACACCTTATGAGTGGCTACCGGACTAACGGTATGCAGTCTGGAATACTCAAGATGACAGTTTCACTGGGAATGTGGTAGCAACAGCAGCGGGCTGCTCTGAATTAATCTAGTGTTTTGGAGTCATCTCAATCCCATTTATATAACCTCTTCAATGAGAAGGTTAAATCTCACTGGGTGTGCAGAAGGTGCCAGGACTCAAGTTTTTACTGCTACTGTTCAATTTCCTATAATGCTCCTTTTCTAACAGTTAGCTCAAAGAGAAAAAAATCCCCACCATAATTTCACACACACACCCCGCCTGCAGCCACCTGAAATTTGAAATTAAAATTATGCATGGACCTTCTTGTGATCTAAAATGCTCCTCTGAAGCCCAGTTAGGGTCCCCAACCTCCAGGTGGGGCCTGGAGATCTCCTGGAATTACAACTAATCTCCAGGCACAGAGCTCCTTTCTCCTGGAGAAAATGGCTGTTTTGAAGGATGGCGTCTATAGCATTGTACCTTGGTGGGGAGGGCAGGGTCCTCCAGGCCCTGCTCTCTCCAGGTTTCACCCCCTAATCTCAATCTCCCCCCAACCATCGTTTCTACCCTTTAGCACTTGAGTGAGTCTGTCTTGTTTACCCAGGTAGTAGTAGTAGTAGTAGTAACAATAACAACAACAACAATTTGGTCATGTCCTGACTACAGGTGAAATGGAGTATGTATGGTTTATTTGTTGTTTTTAATGCTTACTAAGGGAAGGGCTGTGGCTCAGTGGTAAAGCATCTGCTTGGAAGGCAAAGTGTCCCAGTGACTGGTGTCCCTGTAGGCTTCCCAACCCTCCCGCTCTGGCGGGGGACCCCAGGATTTCCACCCTCTTCCCCCGCTCCCCAAAAAAACAGAAGCGGGGGGAGGGGGGAAACGGCGCCGGGGTGCCCCTCCTTTCCCCTCTCCTAAGACTTCACAGGGACAGTTGACCCTTACAGGGGCAGCGGCAGCCCGTCCCTGATTGGATGGGGGTATGGCAAAAGGGGGGCGGGGAGAAACCGCATAGGAAAAGGCGCTCGCCTCACCAAGCCTCGCCTCTGCGGCGTGAGGCGCTCCCCGGCCCCACCTACTAAATCGCCGCTCTCTTTTCCACCTCCCTCCGCCGGCGCCACCTCCTCTCAGCGACTGGAGCGCGAGGAAGGGAAGGGGGGGGAGAGAGAGAGGAGAGCGTTCCGTTGCCAAGGAGACGCGGATTGTTTGCTGTCCCTGCCGCCGCCGCGAGGCTCTTCTCCCTTCGAACTTTTGCGGCCGGTGGGGGCGCGCGAGGTTCTTTCGCCTCCATCTCCCCGCGGCAACGAAGCTGGACAGCCGGCGGGAGTGGCGAGGGTGAGGGGAGCCCCCTTTCTCGTGGTGGTGGCGGGGGGGAAGTGTCCCTTTAAATGTGATGGCCAGAACTCCCTTGGAGTTCAATTCTGCTTATCAAACCCTTGCTCCTGGCTCCGCCCCCAATGTCTTCTGGCTCCACCCCTAAAGTCTCGTGGCTCCACCCCCAAAGTCCCCAGATATTTCTTGAATTGGACTTGGCAACCCTATGTCCCTGACAGCACTAGTTTAAAAGATCAGGTGGAAGGTGATACAAAAGATCTCTACTGAGATTTCGAAAAGCTACTATCAGTGAGAACGGACAATTCTGACCATGAGTTTATGGCAGCTTCTGATGTTTATGGCCCTTTCTGCATCAAGTCTCTTCCCTGATTTTCACAGAACTCACACTGGAATGAGATTAATTTGGTTCTATTACTTTCATTCTGCTTATACAAGTCTTCTACTGTATTTTTAATTCTCCACAGATTATGCATTCTGCATATTGAATTGTTTGATGCGCACGTTGCTTGAGCTATCAGTCAGTTGCAGCACTCCCCTTTCATGCTCTCTCACTCTTCCTTTCCCCCCTCAGCGCACCACCGTGTTTTTCCCTACTCTCCTTGCACCCCTCTGTATTTCGCCACTCATTTCAACCCCCACCCCTCACCCCAAGGTAACTCAAGAGTGACCATGCAGGTGCATGTAGAGTGGAAAAAGGTACAGAAAGAGACATGCTGTTTGGGAGAAATGGGGGAGGAGCTATCAGTTGGTCACAGTCCTCCCATTTCACACTCTCTCACTCTTCCTCTCCCCCCCAGAACACCGCCAATGCACCTTTTCCTTCCTTCTCCCACTGCTCCATAGCACGTCACTCATTCCAACCCCCAAATGGTAACTTTAGAGCGAGCATGTGGGTGCTTGTGGAGTGGGAAAGTAATTACGCATGAATGAGTGGTGAGTCAGTGAGCATCAGAATTACACCTAGTGTTGGTTGCTTAACAAATGTGAGAAAAAGGAGGGTGAAGGAGGAGTATGGGTGGGGTCAAATGACCCGGCGGAAAAGTACATATAAACTATTATGGTCCGAATTTGAGGAGGAAAGGGAAATACTCCTCTGGAAAACCACTTTTGAAATGGTGGACATACAATGGAGGGAAAGTGGGATGACTGCTGAATGCTTGAAAACAGATGTAGAAGGAAAAATAAAATCCGACAGGAGAGGGCAGTGAGCATGGGGGTTGTCATGATCCTGGGCCTAGTAAGGTCTGCAGGCCCCAGGGAGGCCTGCCTAGGAGTTACATTTCCCAGGATCTCTTCTGCCCCTCTGATTGGGTGGCAAGGTTTTGGCAGGAAACTTGCCCAGAGAGGGGTGGGGCCTGGGAGGAGGACATAAAAAGGCCAAGCCCAGGCAGGGGGTGTTCCTTTCCTGGAAAGCTGAGCTGGAGGCAGGCTGTAGCCTAGAGAGCTTGCATCAGGGGAAAGTTCCCTTACCCAAGGAGTAAGTGCTGGTTATTAGAGTAGGGAGTGTATAGATAAACGCATCAGGGCTTTTTGTTTATTTGCACCAACCTTTACTGTATATATATTTCACTGTTTTACCCACTTATTATTTGAGCACTGTAAATAAACCATTGTTGTTATGCTCCTTGGGTCCTCACGTCTCCTTGGTCACAGTTCAAAGGTATTTCTTAATAAGGAAGAGAGGGTGGTTGGGTGCTCTGGGCTTCCATACAGGCCCTTACCAGAGTGGTGGCAGCCAGTAGAAGGCCCTGCTAGGCCCAGCTGTGTGACAGAAGTGTATGTAGAAACAAATTTTTGATGCGATGGAGATGTGGGGAGAGATCAGAGGTAAAACCATATGCAGAAAGGGCCTATGTGCATTGCGATAATAAGTTTGTAACGGTGCAATCTTAAACAGAGTCACACTCTTCTAAGCCCACTGACTTTGCAGGGAGCAACTTTGGTTCTGCACTTTCTGGACTTCTCAATGTGACTTCTGCACCTTCTGGACTTGGGTGGTGGTGGTGGTGGTGGGAGTCAGTTCAATATTCAAAGATACATTATGTTCCTTTGATGTGTAACTTGGTGATAAATCTATTGGTTTTACAGAAAATGTAGTCTCCTGTCCCTAAAACCTTTTCCTATCAAAACCTGGCAACTTGGATCTATCATGGAAGTCTTTTGTAACTGTTTAATCACTAGGGTGGAACTAGATGTCAACTCATCAAACATGTTGTCTGGTCATAAGGAACTTGGGGGATTTAAAAGGCATGATTGATGGACAGGAAGGACCCGAAGATTCTCTTTTTTCACAGTAAGTCTTGATTTTGGTTTCAAAATATTGGGGAAAGTCGTATAAAAATTACAGTAGGGGGTATCTGTAGAGAAGATAACATCTTCTCTGATCTGCTAGGTCTCTCTTGCCAAATGCTTCCCCGACCCTATGTTAGTACTATGGTGGGAAAGGAGATTCTGAGCCCCATGTTTGTCTTACAACAACTACTTTGCTCTCACATATTTTTTTTTTTTTGCATTACCCCTAGAACATTCTTCTTTTTCACCAAGCAATTCTAGCAGGTAACACACAGTTTGAGCCGTCTGGGGTCACTTATCTGAACCCTGATTGCTGCACTGCCCTTTGTATTCATATTATATTATTTATGTGATTATGCACCATTTAGAAAATGCCTACAATCCATCTGCTAAAAGTTAATCATTTTGGCCCTTCCATAAATGGCAGGTTCTCTTTAGTATAATCATCCGAATCTAACAGTTGGTCCTCCTTCCTTAAAATGTTGATTTGCGAGCTTTCTTTCTCTCTTCGTGATGAAGTCTTAGCCGTTGGAAATTAGTTACCATATGGAAGAGAAGCTGCACCTCTCTAAAGCATGATGAGATCTTCAGACTAAAGGTCCCACTTAATATTCAGCACGATTAAGCTAGAAATCATGCATCAGAAATATTTGTAATGAGGAACACACCACCGTGCTTCAGCATTATTCCTTGCTATTTCTACCGGGTTAAGTATTTGCTTTCTATAAATGTTATTCTTTAAAACAAACAAAATGCGTACAATGGGTAATTTCCTTTTCAACAATAATAACTTTATTCTACTGGTTACAACTGAAAAGAGCAAGAGTCCAGTAGCACCTTAAAGGCTAACAAAATATGTGGCTGCAGGGGAGGAGCTTTCGTGAGCCACCGCTCAGTTCTTCAGATGCCCTGAAGAAGTAAAGATACCTGAAGGAACTAAGAAAGCTCACAGCCTGCCACAAATTGTGTTATTGTTTAAGGTTCTACTGCTGTTCTTTTCTACTGCTACAGACAAACCAAATGGCTTCTCATCTTGATCTGATTCCACTGAGTTAGCCATGGCTTGCTTACTTCTAGCCACTCTCCAGAACATGTATGAGAATGCCCATATGAACATACAGCAAAAGTAATCAGTGCAGACAGCTGGCATTTAGGGGGTCAGGTCTGGTGAACTTATCATTAAGATAGCTGACTTGGGAAATTCCAGGTGATTTCTGAGTGCTGCCTATAGAGCAGAGGCCCCCAACCTCTTTGGCACCAGGGACTGATTTTGTAGAAGTCAGTTTTTCCATGGACCGGTGGGGGCGCTACACTTTTTGCTGCTCCAGACTGCCCCCATGGCCACACCCCATCCCTGCCCCCCAGGGGGGTCTTCAATGAGGAGTAGGCAAAGGTCTCTGCCTCACTCCACGGCCCGGTTGCTAAAAGGCCACGGACTGGTACTGATCTGCAGCCCAGGGTTTGGAGACCCCTGCTATAGAGGGCCAAATTTGGGGAAGAGACATCAGCAGGATATAATGCCATATAGTTCATGCTCCATTTTTTCCTTGGAAACTATTCTTTGTAGTCTGGACACCGATTGCAATTCCAAGAAAACTCCAAGACCAGCCTGGAAGTTGGCAACCCATCTTGTCAGTTAATCTTGTTAGTTAATCTGATTTGCAATCATTATCCCAATTCCAACAAGTGCTACTGCTTCTTAGCCACATTGGGGGCAACACATTCCTGCCTTTGCTTTGATCTGATTCCGTCAGTCTGTTGGGCCACCAACACTTTACATTAATAGAACAATTTTTCAAGCAGTCTATTTTGTATAGAGTGCTTTTAAATATTCAAACTACTAGAGGTAGCAAATGTCATTTCTTTCATAGTTACAAAATGCAAACTCCAAGTGTTTTATCCTAATGAATAAATGAGTTTGTCCTTTATGTATAAAATATAGTTTGTGTTTGTTGCACAGGATTTTTTAATAATAGATGAATTTTAGGTTTGCTTCAACATATTCAATAAAGTGTGATTAATTTGGTTTTTAAAAAATGCAAACTAGACATTACTATATTACTTTGCAAAATGCACAGCTTGCAACATTATTGTCTCAGTGGGATCTTAAATTGAATTGTAAAATGTGTCTTATTTTCAGTTTGATTTATGTAAGAAATTGCAGCAGAGAGTATCCTTTCTGAAATTTCAATGCTTCCGTGCTGGGATTATACTTATGCACATGTACAGTGTATGTATATATGTAGAATAGAAAATGCAGCAGGAGGAAATATTTTGTGCAAGTCAACACTCAAATGAGAATACTCCCCCCCAAAAAAAAAAAAAATCAGATGCATGTTGTGAATGACCCCAAGTACATATATTTCTTCTGCCTCTTTTCAGACACACACAAGTGAATCCTAACAAACACACTAACAAAGCAATCCTATACCACATTAATCTTGTCTAAACTCATCTTTCCATAGGCTTAGGCTGGAGTAATGCTGCACAGAATTGCACTCTTAGTTTAGTTGCTTGCTGTTATTTGATGATCAATCACTTTGACCAAAATAAATAATTAAAAATTCTATAAAATATTTCTACACCATGCAACTTTTAAAAGTAGAAGTTTGCCTTGACCTTCACAGGTAAATACACAAAGATAAATAAAATGTACTTATTTATGCCACCTTTTCCCCTGATCAGAGTCCCCAAGGTAGCAAATATTTTAAAATGAACACATTTGAAGAATTTAAAATACATTTAAACTTATAAAAGTACTAGGAATGAGGCCCATTGTTAGGAAAAAAACAACGGACTCTAGAAAGAGGCCATGGGCAAGTCCCCCCCCCCCACGCTTGCTGTCTTCTCATTCCCCCCCCCCCCCAAATCACTCCCTTCCAACCATCCCCCCTAAACCACCTCTTCCTCCAACTACCCTCACACCTTTGGCACCCCACTACTCCCATACCTATGACATTCACTACTCACCCTCTATCCTTGCTGCCTTCCATTCACCCCCCCCCCAACCCTTGGACTTCATTCACCTCCCCACCCTTGGTGTCTTCCCACCCACCTCAACCCTTGGTATTCACTCACCCTCCCCTCACTGTCTTTCCACCCACCCCACAGCTAAAAGAGATGCTGGCTTCCCACTCTCCCCCCCCCCATTTGTGTGTGTGTGTGTCCCTGTGTCTGTGGTGGTTCAAGGCTTTGAAACAGGCCCAGAATGGAGAGAGGGAAGAGTAATTACGGGTGGTACAGGGGCATGATGACAGTCACAAAAATGCTGAACTCAGCATCCCTTTTGTTTGCAGTGCATTGTTGCTGCCTTTTCCTGTCATAGTCAGCCTTGTGGCATTTAGCATCAGTGTCAGCTTGCAGTGTGATCTGTATTTTTTTGGCATGGCATGGTTGCATTATGGTATACCATATAGCAGGATTGGCCAAATTGCAGCTTGGGAGCCACATGTGGCTCTTTCACACATATTGTGGGGCTCTCAAAGCCCTCACCACCCCATTGGAAGGCTTGGAGAAAGCATCTGTCTCTTTAAACCACTTCTCTAAACCAAGTCATTTGTCAGCTTGGAGAACACATTTAAAGTTAAAGTTGCTTTCTTTCCACTTATCCCTTCCGCAATCTTCTTTCTTTCTCTTTCTTTCTTTCTTTCTTTCTTTCTTTCTTTCTTTCTTTCTTTCTTTCTTCTTCTTTCTTTCTTTCTTTCTTTCTTTCTTTCTTTCTTTCTTCCTTCCTTCCTTCTCTCAAACATCTGATGTTTATTCCATTAAGCAAGTTTGGCCACCCCCGCCATAAAGTATGTGCCTTAAGGCAGCCATTTTCTGTAGGGAAAGTGATCTGTCTTCAGCTTTCCATCTTGTCCCCATTCCCTGCAGCCTCTACCTAGGAAAAGTGCAGTCCTTCTCAGCAGTGAGGACTAAAGCAGCTTACATCATTCTCCTCTCCCCCTTTCAATCTGCATAAAAACCCTGTGAGGTAGGTTAGGCTGAAAGTCTGTAACTTGGTTGCCTAGCAATAGCCTCTGGCTAACAGCTTCCCCAGTGACCCAAACCTAATTTGTCCTGGAGCGAGACTAAGGGATGGAGGTAGAAAGGTAGTGACGGGAAAGAGGTGGCAGCTATGGCCTCTGAGGAAACACTCCCAGCGGGGCCAGGGCCTGCTGCCTAGCGACATTACGGTGGAGCAGAGGCTCCCTGGCTATTTTGGCGGCCTTCAGAGGCCGTGTGTACTGGGAGGCTGTTTGTGTGGGCTGTTGCTGGGGCTGCAGAGGTATGTTGCTGGTAGCAGCTGTGACACCTGTAATGAGATCGCAGTAGAGCAGCAGCCCTTTCTGAGGCCAGTTGGCAGAGAGAAAAGAGAGAAGTGTTGGAGATGTGCCTGTCTCTGAGATAAGACTGTTTTGGCAGTTTGTTCAACATTCCCGGGCCTGCAATAGGTGGGGGCAGGGAAGTCAGCCAATGGGAGGCCAGAGATGCTGACTGAGCTGTGATGGGTCAGTAGTTTATGGAGTGCATGGAATGCACCCCTAAGTCAATGGGAGAGCTCCATTTGGCCACCACAACAGGGTTTGTATATATAAAGAATTCAATAAAACACACAAACAACACCAGAAACAGGAAGAAGGGCTAGTAACCCTTATTGGTGGTATGCCAATGTTATACAGCAGAAAATGCCATTTCCACTGGTAAAAGACCCAATCTCCCCATATCTACAGCCATACAAGATTTTCATAATAGTGGTGAAAGTCATTTTTTGTGTGTGATTCTTTCAACAGATGGAACAATCTCATAAGTAATCAACCAATGGCAAACACTCTTTGAAGTACAAACATAGATCGTGATAAGGGATCTCCTTATCCTGATAAGGGATACAAACACAGATCCTGAAAAGGGATCTCCTGCCCATTTAGTCTGGGTCCAATCCATAATATGAATAATTACATTCACTCAGTTTTGGAGCAGCTGTGTTGATCTGCAGTATGAAAAAGCTAGATTCAATATCAGTAGCACCCTAGACACCAGGGGTATAAGCTTTTGAAACTCAAATCTCTGAGGAAAAGACCTTTGACTCTAAAACATCTATATCCTGAAAATCTGTTGGTTTCTAAGGTGCTACAAGGACTCAAATCTAGTTTTGGAAATTCACTGTATTTTCCAAATTGAACCATGAGAGTATAAACATGAGACAAAGAGAGTCCAGAATTCCATGCTTTCCTATACACAAAAGTCAGATTTTGTCTGACAGCATGGGATGCTTACAGTGAAAACCTAAGCAGAGTTACACTTTTCTAAGTCCACTTAAGTCAACAAGTTCAGAAAAGTGCAATGCTTCTTAGAAGCTGCACCATAAGTCTTTGTGGAGGTTCTGACAGTGGGGAAGAGGAAATTGGTGGGGGGGGGGAGGGGAGGATTTCCACCTACACAATCTGCACCGAATGCTCAGTTCAGTGAATTATCTCTCTTCTCCCTCTTTTTGTCTTCCATTATGACAGATTAGATAACACATTTTTGACATGTTCTTTGATTTTATTTCAATATTCTAAGTAATTACCAAATCTCTTTTTCTCAAAAAAAAAAAAAAAACCCTCTCCTGTGCCCTTAGAATTAATCTATGATAGCATTTAGCTTGGCTTTTTGAAGTAAATATCACTAGATAAAAAGCCAGCTGGTCCTGAATAATGGGATACTTGAATGCATGTATTAGTGTTTGAAAATGAGAGCACGGAATCTTCTAAAAAAGATTAATTTCCATAAGAAAGATAGCTCACAGATCTACAAAAAGCATAAATTCAAAACATAATAAACTGGCAAGAGAAAGGGAGATTAAAGTAAAGGTACCAACACCTTGTTATTGCAGCTGTTGTGTAGCTATGATTCTGTATCAATTACATTTGGTAGGTACAGGAGGACTGTTGAAAGCTTCCGACAGAAAGCTGCAGTCTGGAAAGGCATTGTGTGCCATCCGTGATAATGTGACTGGGGAACTGTTTTGTGTTCTTTTCATATATACGCGTATATAAATAATGTTACTCTCGTTCTCAACGATCAGATCTTCAAGAAGGATCACAAAGGAGGCTCAGAGTTCGGTTATGATTTGAAAAAAATAAAAACCTGCAACGACTAAACAACATTTTTGTTGTTTATTAAAGATGTAGAGTTGACAAGAACTCTGCTTTATCACCACCAACAAAAAGTAAATAAATGCAACCTTCACCATGTAACGCTATTTTTGTTGCCCCACAGAGAACACTTCCAATATCCTGTTTCAAAATAAGATTCTTTGAACAGCTTACCTGGTGGTCTGGATTGAAAATTAACAAAAACAAATGGGCTGGCGCTCCTTCACAAAACACTTGCAGATTTAAACTACTATGGCTTGTACCCTCACTCTGCTCAGCAAGCATTGCAGCCTTCCTCCTGCACAAGTAGCGCCTGTTCTGGCATAGGGTTGCCAGGTCCGACTCAGAAAATATTTGGGGAATTTGGAGGTGGAGCCAGAAGACTTTGGGGGTGGAGTCAGGAGAAAGATTGTGATAAGCATAATTGAACTCCAAAGGGAGTTCTGGACATCATGTTTAAAGGGATTGCGCTCCTTTTAAATGCCTTCCCTCCATTGGAAATAATGGAGCATAGAAGCACCTTCTTTTGGGCCTCATGGAAATGGGCCCCCTGGTCATAGGGTACAAATGATCAGCTTTCTCTAGAATTTTTATCATTTGCCATGTTAAAGAAAGTGCGTGCATTTCCTATACACATGGAAGCAAAGACTATCAGATCAGTCGAGCAGACGAAAATATATGCTCAGTGCTTTATTAACCAATGAAGTATATTTGTGTTTAACCCCCCCCCCCCACACACACACACACAAAAACCCCAACTAGGATAGTCCTGGCCAGTCAAGGGGGGGTGAGTGGAAATCCATGCATAGCATTGAATATTCCGAGGTATACCTGTTAAAAATACATTTGTCTTTGGGCTATTGTATGAACAAGCTACAAAATGCTTACAGCAATTTTTTGAAGGTAACTCAAGGGTTTCTTCCCACCACCCCCGCCTCCCTTGCCCAAACTACTTCTAGAAACCAGCTTTTAGTTAAAACATAAAGATGGTAGTTTCTGCAAACATAACTGCTATTCCATTAAGGAAATGGCACAGCAAACAGTAAATAGTGCCCCTGAGGGAAATGTAAGTATTGATTTTATTACGATGTTGGTTGGTTTGTATTTGCAATTGTCAACTCTCATTTTAGTCTGTGCATTAAGTGTTCTTATAATAGCTTTAGAAAAGAGTAAATATTAATTAGAAAATATTGGTAATGCTTTTATAAGTCTTGAGTTTAGTGGATGATACACATTTCAGAAGAGAGAACGCAAAAATGTTGTTTGTCTACATAGATAAAAAGGAAAAGGGAAAAAAAACTTGGAAACTGATTTTTTGTGTTCTAGATGATACATGCAGGGTGTAAATAGAAGAAATGACTGGAACACATTCCTTTTGTTTCTTTTTTAAAAAAAGAAACAATAAAGGGGAGTCAAAGTTGAAGAAATGTTTTGGTAGCTAATGGCTTATTACTGTAGGCCACTTTGAACCACAAGGAAAGGTGGCATGTAAATGTTTTAATCTATAATGTAATAAAACGCCTTTCATCTCGGCAAAACTGAGCAACCTGATTGGTTGGGATTGGGTGGTACTGTGGTGCATCAGCCTTTGGCCCATCAAACTATCAATCAAGAGTACTTGCAAGGCATTGGTTGAGACCGCTCCTCTCTCCTGTCTGAGTGGCTGTTGCTAGCCAGCAAACTGATTCTGTCAGTAAAAGGCAACCAATCTAAGTTCTGGCCATTACTGGCACTCTCTGGCCATTACTGGCACCCATTGGGTAAGCCGCCTGTCACACTGATTCACAGAGGAGAAAAAGAAACCATTCTCTTGATTGGCTGAGGGAGGGAAGAGAAAGGAAACAGCCAGAGAATGGCTTCCCTTGATTGGCTGAGGACTCCTCCCTATCCTTCTCTGGAAAGGGGAAACAATGGCGTCCTGTGGCAATAGACCTGAGAGAGAGATACAAAGGGAAACTGAGACACACAGAGATTGAAGTCCTGTGCTTAAGACCAATAATGTTATCAGAGACAGACTGTTGGTCTAAAAGGTATCACTAATGGCCTCTGAGGCAGAACTCACTGGGGCCAGTCCTGATTATGGCTGCCAGTTCCAGATTGGTGGGAAATTCCTGGAGATTCTGTGGTGGTTTGAAGTGGGCATAAGAGGGTTTTGGCTTTATAGTGGGGTCTGCCAGACACAGGTTCTTACTGTAGAAGCTGACTGGGTGATTTTGGACCAGTCACAGTCTTCCAGCCTAACCTGCTTTACAGGGTTGTTGTTTAGAACAAAGGGGGGCAAGGATAGTGATGTAAGCTCCTTTAGCCCCCCCTGTCCTTTTGCTATGTAGAGGCTGCAGGGAGGGGGAAGGTGATGGAAAGTTGAAGTTAGAAGGGTAGATAAAGGGAAGGAGATAAGCTTGCAAACTCCAGGTTAGGAAATTTCTGGAGGTTTAAGGAATGGCGCCTGGAGAAGGTGAAGTTTGAGGAGGGGTGAGACCTCAGACAGGTACAATGCCATACACTTTACCCCCCCCCCCAACCCATTAATTTTCTCCAGGGGAACCATTATCACCAATCTCCAGGTGATGGCTGGAGTTCACTCAGAATTGCAACTGCTCTCCAGAAGGTGAAGATCAGCTTCCCTTGGAGTGGGGTGGGGAGTGAATGCCTTCACAGAGGCCAAGGTTGATGTCACCTGCTAGCAATGCTCATCAGAGGTACTAGAGATTGCCTTTATTCTCCATGGCTAATAGCTGCTGATGGACCTTTCCTCCATGAACCTGTCTAACTTCCTATTAAAACCATCTATATTCATGGCCACCACTACCCTTCAATTTCTGTGATCCCCACCATTTAATTATTAATTGAGTAAAGAAGTATTGCCCTTTGCCAGTCTTAAATCTGCTGGGCAGGCACTACTGGACTCTTGCACTTTTCTACTACCCAGTCAAAGGTCATCGAAATCAATTGATTTAGACTGGAGTCACTGCACAAAATTGCATTGGGGGAAAATAAGGCCTAAAAGTTACACCACGAAAGGAAGACATATTATTAAGACTACAAAACTCCACATCTATTAAGCAAGCAGAAAACCTAACCCTCCATTTCCTTTACAGTATGTTTAGGCAATAACAATTCATTACTGGTCTTTCAGAAGAAGAAAAGTATTGTGCAGTTTCATCTTTCAGTTATATTGACACATAACCCATATTAATAAGCAAGTCTCACTCACTTCAAGCACTGTAACTTTTAGGAGCAAAACTTTGACACTTTCAAATGAATTTGAAAAAAAAATCATTTCAAATATAACATTTTATATTTGCATGGATACTAAAAATAGTATATCTTGGGTCAGCTGTATCATTACAGCACTATTCTATTCTATCTCTGTTTCTATTTCTATGGTGCTTTACCAATTCAGAGAAGTCAATGCAGAGAAAATAGCAATGATCACAAAACAACAATGGGTTGAAAGTGAAGACACAGTTCACAGTAATAGAATCCGCAATTTAAATCCAGAGTAGGAATCTGGTTTTAAGAGGCTTTTCTTCTTCTCTGTCATTTGAAGACCCAAAATGAGAGCCAGATGTAACTCACTGAAGAATGGAGTTGTAGAAATCAACAGAGATACACTTCCCCCTGTCAGCACACCGGCATGGATCATCCATCAGGGTGACTGAGCCAGTTTCTGCACCATATGCAAGAGGAAAGTCAAACTGAAAGAGATCTAGACAGTTTTATTTAGCATTGTCTTTTCTAAGGTCTTGCTTAGGAATGGCAGATGGGATTCCTGTTTATAGTTACTGAGCTCTAACATAGAGAGTTTTGTTTTTAAAAAGAAGTTGATTGCTGCCTCCTCAAAAACTGAAAGTACTGATCCTGCAGACAATGGCATATTAATAATATCCTTTGAGAAAGATTACATTCCTTGAGATAAACCTAGGGATGTCAACCTTCAAGTGGGGCCTGGAGATCTCCAGGAATCACTAGTGACCTCACTACAGAGATCAGTTCCTCTAGAGAAAATGGCTGCTTTCGAGGGTGGACTCTGCTGAGGTTCTCCTCCTCCCCAAACCCAGCCCTTCCCAGGATCCACTCCCCAATCATCCAGGAATTACCCAGTCCAGAGTTGGCAACCCGAGACTATGTCAGAACTTAAGAACTCCAGGCAGATCCCATACTTAGTTTCCAAGCTAGGATTTTATTAGAGAGAACTAAGAACTGTTAGATACAAGGTACAAGATAACAGTGATGGCGAGAGCCAGCACTGGCCCAGTTTTATATAGTAAAACAAACAACCCACAAAGCTTTAATTCACACCGTTACAGGCACATCTGTCTTCCCACCAGTGCTATCAGCAAAGACGTTGCCTCCTTACTCTGAAGGCCACACGATTCGGCTTCAAAGGGTGTCAGTGTGAGAAAGTACAGAGATACAACATTATTCAGTCTACAGCCCCCAAATACTTTGGATACCATCGGGGCAGGGTTAACTACTACTCAGGCACTTCAGGTTAAGAAAGGTTACAATATGGGGTCGGTCTGGTTCAACGCTCAGGTCCACTCTATGCATACTTGCCAACCATCAATTATACTGGTTCTACATTAAGCTAGCAATAATAAAGTTACAAGTTCTGACATACTGCCCCCCCTAAGCGCCCTCCCCCGGGGGGTGGCGGCTTGGGCTTGTGCGGGTACAGCAGGTGAAACTTTTTTAACAATTGCGGCGCAGCTACGTTCTGAGATTCGACCCATTCATCACAGCTCGGGGGGAAGTGCTTCCACCTGATTAAGTAATACAGTTTCCCCCGTTTGACTTTGGAGTCCAGGATTTCGTGGACTTCATGGTGACTCTGACCCCTCACTGTCGTCGGAGGGGGCGGCGGAGCCCTGGGATGGAAGGACGTGGCACCAGGGTCTTTTCGGAGTAAGCTGCAATGAAAAACAGGATGGATTTTGCTTAGAGACTTGGGCAGCTCGAGTTCTGCAGTCACCTTATTGATTACTCGTTTGATCCTAAAAGGCCCAAGAAACTTCAACGCAAGTTTGCGGCAGGGCTGAGGAAGGGGGAGGTTTTTTGTGGACAAAAAGACAGTGTCTCCCACTCTCAGTTCCCATTCAGGAGAGTGTTTTTTATCAAACTGTTTTTTGTAAGCCTTTTTCGCTTCCTCCAGGTTCTCCTGAATTCCCTTCCAGCTCTCCCGAAGGCCTTCCCACCATTGTTGGCACGATGTGGGTTCTGAGGGGGTGGCAGGGAGGGGAAGCGTTGGGAAAGGCTTGCCCTCATAGCCATTTATGATTTGGAAAGGAGAGGTTTTAGTAGAGCTGTGAAGGCTGTTGTTGTAGCCGTATTCAGCGAATGGGAGTAGGTCCACCCAGTTGGACTGTTGGAAGTTAATGAAACAGCGGAGGTACTGTTCTAGAAGGCTATTAACCCTCTCCGTCTGTCCGTCCGACTGGGGGTGGTAGGCTGAGCTGAGGCCCTGCTCAATACCCGCAAGTTTGCAAAACTCCCGCCAGAAGTTGGCAACGAACTGCGTCCCGCGGTCGCTAATGACCTTGTCTGGGAACGAGTGTAGGCGTACAATGTGTGTAAAGAAAAGTTGGGCAAGTTTTTTAGCCGTGGGGAGCTGCTTGCAGGGGATGAAGTGGGCTTGTTTGGAGAATGTATCGACCACTACCAAAACAACAGTTTTGCCCTGCGACGGCGGGAGCTCCACAATGAAATCCATAGACACTACCGACCAAGGCCGGGTGGCTGTTGGGAGGGGCACTAGGTGGCCGGGAGGTTTACCCCCTCTTCGTTTAGCCATCAGACAGGTGGGACATGAGAAGACGAATTCGGAGACGTCTCTTTTGAGCCTAGGCCACCAAAACTGTCGGGTAAGGAGGTTGAGGGTTTTGACATAGCCGAAATGGCCCGCCAGGCGGCTGGAATGACAATGCTCTAAAATCTGCTTGCGGAGGGAGGAGGGCACATAGATCTTTTCGTTGTGCAACAGGAGGCCGTCCTCGCTTTTACGGAGGTTCGGTGGTTGGTCTGCTTCCCGAGCAGTCTCCGCAACTAACTGAGACAAGAGGTCCGGCTCCGGGGGGCCGATCCTCTTCCCGGAGCGGGTGGTGACCCCCCCCGCGATGGCCGAAGGGGGGATAAGGGAGTCCACCACCTCCTCGCGGCGGCTCTCGTGCTGTGGCAGGCGGGAGAGGGCGTCCGCCAAGAAATTCTTGGTACCTGGGATGTGTTTCAGTACAAAGTCGAATTTGGCGAAAAACCCAGCCCACCGGATTTGTTTTGCAGTCATTTTGCGGCGCCCGGTCAATGCCTCGAGATTTTTGTGGTCAGTCCAGATTTCAAATGGGACTCTGGCCCCTTCAAGCCAGGAGCGCCAGGTTTTCAAGGCAAACATGACTGCAAAAGCCTCCTTGTCCCACACTGACCAATTTTTCTGCTCGTTCGAGAACTTTCGTGAAATATAGGCGCAGGGGCGCAGAACCCCGTTGTCCCCCCTTTGCATTAATATGGCTCCGACGGCGGCGTCGGAAGCATCACATTGAACCACGAAAGGTTTTAACTCGTCAGGGTGGGCCAACACGGGCTCCGAGGTGAAGAGGCGTTTCAATTCTGTAAAGGCTTTTTGACACTCGGGCGTCCACGTTAGGCGCGCGCCCGGCTTTTTTGCCTCTGGCCCCTTCCCCTTTGTTTTAAGGAGCTCCGTAAGGGGTAACATGATGGTGGCGAACCCCTTTATGAAGTCGCGGTAAAAATTTGCGAACCCGAGAAAACTTTGGAGCTGTTTGCGGGTTCGTGGGGGCTCCCAGTCTAGCACTGCTTGAACCTTTGCTGGGTCCATGGACAACCCTTCCCCCGATACTCGGAAGCCTAGATAGTCTAGTTCAGTCTTGTGAAATTCACATTTTGATAGTTTGGCATACAACTTGTGCTTGCACAGGGTGCTCAACACTTTTCTGACTAGTGGTACATGTGACTTGAGATCTGGCGAATAGATAATGATGTCATCAAGGTACACCACCACCCCCTTAAACAGGAACTCTCGCAGAACCTCGTTGATAAAGTTCATGAATACCCCAGGGGCCCCCTGTAGCCCGAAAGGCATAACCAAGTACTCAAATTGTCCTAGCGGGGTATTGAACGCGGTCTTCCACTCGTCCCCCTCCCTGATGCGGACTCGGAAGTACGCGTCTCGGAGGTCGAGTTTTGTGAATATTTTCCCTGTGGCCACAGTATTCAATAGGTCCTTAATCAATGGGATCGGGTAGGCATTAGACATCGAAATCCCGTTTATCGAGCGAAAATCTGTGCAAAGTCTAAGCGACCCATCCTTTTTCTTTCTGAAGAGGACGGGAGCGGCATGGGGGGCTGTTGCCGGTCGTATGAACCCCCGCTTCAGGTTTTTGTCCAAAAATTTGCGGAGTTCCGCTTTCTCCGCCCAACCCATGGAGTACAGTTTCGCTTTTGGCAGTTGCTGCCCCGGGATCAGTTCGATTGCACAGTCCGTGGGGCGGTGAGGTGGTAACTCATCCGCCTCCTTCTCACTAAAGGCCAGTTTTAAGTCCCGGTATTCTTTGGGGATCGAGGCGACCTCCTCGAGGGTGAGGCAGGCTCGCTCATTCCGGGGAGGCGGATGCGGCCCCCATTCGGGGCGCCAATGGTGGTGTTCGCACCTCCAGTCCGGGAATCGGACGATCTGCTCCTCCCACCTTATGTCTGGCTGGTGGCGGGCGAGCCAACCCGAGCCCATCACCACATCAAACGAGCAAGAGGGGGCAATTACAAAAGTTTCGATCCCCCAATGCTCTTCGGTCCCAACGGGGACCGCCTGCGTTTCTAGCTTACATGGCTCTCCCCTCATGGGCCCCCCGTCCATCTGCTGGAAAAGCATGGGTAGCGGGAGGGGGGACGTGGCTAATCCTAGCGCCTCTACTAGGCGGGGGGTGATTAAGTCCCGGTTGCACCCCGAGTCGATTAGTGCTCGGGCATGCATGAACCGTTTTAGGTTCGGGTTGAGAAGGGTTACGGCCATAAACAATAAACCCCCAGTGGCTCTCACCGTGAGGAGTGCCGGCTGTTGCTGGACCTGCTTCGCGGCACCCATTAAAGCAGGTCGTTGTCGTTTCCCGCCGACTCGGTGTCGTCCGACTCCCCGGTCGATTCTTCCACGGTTTCTGGTTCGGCGGTAAAATCCTCGTCAGTCGCCAAGGTGGTGGCGACGGAGCCCCGTCCGGGCTCTTTCGGCCGATTACTCTTTTTCTTCTTGGGCCCCGATGCGGTTGGCCTGGCTGTCGGCGGGGTGGACCCCGCTTTGGCTGGGCAGTTGGAGGCGAGGTGGTCCGGGTCGCCGCACCGGTAACACTTTCGGGCAGTGGTGGGGGTCGAGGTTGTCGGGGCCCGTCGCCCCTCCGCCTTGGTGGGTGTGGATTTCAACCCCTTCTTCGCCAGTTGCTGTCGGCGAAGCCCCACGTGCTGGATGTTGGTCTCGACCTCTCCGGCTAGCTGGATCCACCCGACCAAGGTGTCGGGTCGCCCGTGGCTGTAGCAGCGGTCGAGGACGTTCGGGTTCAGCCCGTTACAAAAAGCAGTATATTTCATAATCTCGTTCCACCCTCTCACTGCCGCGCAGTAGCCCAGGAACTCCGTGGCATACTCGCGAATGGATCGGTTGCCTTGTTCGATGCGCTGGAGGGCTGCGATGGCTTTCTCCTCGCGGAGCGGGTCGCCGTACTGGCGGAGCATGGCGTGCAGGAACCCCGCTACGGTTGCTAGCTCGGGCTTCCTCGCGGTGAACAGCCCGACGTACCATTTGCGGGCTGGACCTCTCAGTCGGGACGCAATGTGGTACACTCGGCTGGCTTCGGTCGGGTAGTCCGCACCCCAGTGGGTAAAGAACGTGTCGCACTGTATGGTGAAGTACTCCACGTCCTCTGGGCTCCCGTCGAATGTAATTTTCAGCTCTCTCCCCCCCCCTGCGGCCGGGGGTGCCGCGGGTTGGGGCACCGGGGCCGGCAGGGCCGGTAGGGCTGGTGCAGCTGGGGCCGGCGGCGCTGGCGGTGCGGGCACGGGGACCGCCGGGGGCGCCGGAACTGGCGGCGCCGGAGGCGCTGGGACCGGCGGCGCGGGGGCCCCCGGGGCCGGAGGCGCCACTGGTTGTGGGGCCGGTGGGGCTGGAGCGGGCACCACCGGCGGCGCGGGAGCCAGCGGGGCCGGTGGAGCCACGGGCGGTTGCCCCAGCGGCAGCCCTCCCACGGGGATCCCTAGGACCGCCGTCTGCAAGGTGCGGAGCTGGTCGTAGATCGCGCCTAGGTTCTGTTGCATCTCCTCGGCCATCATAACTCGGGAGGCGTGTACGTCGTTGTGAATTTCCCGTACATAGTCGAACAGGTCGTTGCGGAGGCTCCGGACCGGGTCGTCCCCGCCTCGCGGTTCTGGACCTTCGCCCTGGTCGTCGTCTCCGTCTCCGCTTGCCCCGTCGCCCAGCATACTTCTGTACCGCTGCTCCGCCGCGTCGATCGCCGCCGTGGACTTCCGCGGGCTCCAGGATCGGGGTGCGGCGAACGCGTCCACCGAGAAAGGTGCGGGCACCTTAATCTTGCGCCTCACCCCCGTCACCTTCGGGTCGAGCGGCGGGTCCTCCGTTGGAGTGGTGGGCTCTCCGTTGTCTGGAACCTTTGCAGCCATCGGGCCGGGTTTCCAGTTCAGATAAGCTCCGAAACAATGGGATCACTGTTATAATGTCAGAACTTAAGAACTCCAGGCAGATCCCATACTTAGTTTCCAAGCTAGGATTTTATTAGAGAGAACTAAGAACTGTTAGATACAAGGTACAAGATAACAGTGATGGCGAGAGCCAGCACTGGCCCAGTTTTATATAGTAAAACAAACAACCCACAAAGCTTTAATTCACACCGTTACAGGCACATCTGTCTTCCCACCAGTGCTATCAGCAAAGACGTTGCCTCCTTACTCTGAAGGCCACACGATTCGGCTTCAAAGGGTGTCAGTGTGAGAAAGTACAGAGATACAACATTATTCAGTCTACAGCCCCCAAATACTTTGGATACCATCGGGGCAGGGTTAACTACTACTCAGGCACTTCAGGTTAAGAAAGGTTACAATATGGGGTCGGTCTGGTTCAACGCTCAGGTCCACTCTATGCATACTTGCCAACCATCAATTATACTGGTTCTACATTAAGCTAGCAATAATAAAGTTACAAGTTCTGACAGACTATATATGGTGGTTCATGGTGCTGGACACCACCTCAAAAAAACAGGTTGCTTACCTGTAACTGATGATCTTTGAGTGGTCATCTGTGCATTCACACACATGGGATGAAGCTTCAGCGCCTATCTCCGATTGGTAGTACCCAAGACCGGGATTTTAACGTGCCAACCTCCGGTGAGCATGCACAAAGCCCCCACCACGCATGCTCCCGGGACAGCGCAGCGATCCCGCCAGTTCCTTCTGACCGCAGTCAGTCACAACAATGACCAACAGCAGAGGGGAAGGAGGACGGGTGGTGTGAATGCACAGATGACCACTCGAAGATCATCAGTTACAGGTAAGCAACCTGTTTCTCTTCTTTGTGGTCTCTGTGCTTCACACCCATGGGAGATTAGCAAGCCAGGCTTACCTGGAGCAGGGAGCTGATGGTCAAGCCGAATGAACAGATTGAAGAACCAGGTTACCCAGATGCGCTCTATGATGCCTCCTGACGTCAAGGGCATAGGTTCTCATGAAAGCGTGAGGAGATGCCCAGGTAGCTGCCTTACAGATGTCAGATAAGAAAGCACCCTTAAGGAATGCAGTGGAAGTAGCCAGCGCCCTAGTAGAATGGGCACGGATGGGACCCGGCAGAGGCCACTTCGCCAACAAGTAGCACAGTCTAATACCATCCAAGATCCATTTAGACAGTCTCTGATCCGAAATCAGGAAACAAACAAACGAGGGTTCCCGCAAAAACTCTTTGTGCGATGCATATAAAAAAGGCTCGCTTAACATCCAGCGAGAGCAGCCTCCGCTCCTCGGCCGAGGAGGGCGAGGGATAGAACACTGGTAGTGTGACCTCCATGTTCAGATGAAAACTGGGCACCACCTTAGGAAGGAAAGCAACATCCGGTGCTAAGGACACCCCATCAACATGGAAGGTGATGTAAGGAGGGTCAGAGCGCAAAGCCACCAATTCACCCACTTGTCTAATCGAGGTGATAGCAACCAGAAGAGCAGTCTTCCACGATAACATGCAAGGGACAGGTGGCTAAGGGCTCAAACGGTTTCCCCGTAAGCCTTCCCAACACCAAAAGAAGGTCCCAGGAAGATGGAGGCACTCTGGAAGGTGGGTATAACCGAAGTAGACCCTGCAGTGAATGTTTAGTGTGACTGTGCGTGAACACAGACTTCCCTTCCACCAGGGCATGGTGAGCTGAAATCGAAGCTAAATAAACCCTAATAGAAGAGTGGTTAAGGCCAGCATCCAGCAGAGATAAAAGAAACTCAAAAACCAGTTCAAGCCCAGCACTCTGGGCTAGCACACCTCGTTCCTCGACAAACCGTTACCCCTCACTGATCTTTTGAAAACCAAGGGTAGAGCTCTGGAAGCGAAGAAACCGGGGGCTAAGCTAAATTGGACACCTGAGTGTCAACAGGCATTCGACAAACTAAAAATATTATTCACCAGTGAGCCTATTCTAAGTCACCCAGATGAACTCAGACCCTTCAAGGTCCAATGTGACACTTCCGACGCGGCCGTGGGAGCAATATTAATGCAGCCCGATGAAAGCGGGGGGTTGCGACCATGTGCCTACATCTCCAAAAAATTCTCTCAGGAGCAGCGAAATTGGTCGGTGTGGGATAAAGAGGTGTTTGCTGTGACATTTGCCTTAAAAACGTGGCGATCTTGGCTAGAAGGGGCAAGGGTCCCGTTCAAAATTTGGACTGACCACAAAAATTTAGAAAATTTGGACTGACCACAAAAATTTAGAAACCCTAACGGGGCGCAGAAAACTGACTGAGAAACAAATTAGATGGGCGGGGTTCTTTGCTAAATTTGACTTCACTCTGAAGCACATACCAGGCTCTAAGAACTTTTTGGCAGACGCCCTTTCCCGGTTGCCCCAACATAATAGTCAAAAGGAAGAGATAATCGATTCAATAATCTCTCCCGCCCACCTGACCGGAATGGTTACCACCAGATCAAAGAAAGGGAAGGCGGAAGACAAGTGGGGTGGGCAGTGCCTGATAGATGCGGTAGAGGCAGAAGGCGAGGCAAAACCAGAGGGGGTAAAAAAGGGAGAAGGGGGCTTCTGGTATCGTGAGGGGAAACTCTACAAGCCGGAAAGCCTTCGGAAAGAGGTCTTGCAATTCTGCCACAATAGTAAACTTTCTGGCCCTTTTGGGTATGTGAAAACCTTTGTGTTTGGTCAATAGACAATTTTGGTGGCCCAAAATGAAAAAGGACATATCTGAATACATGTCCACCTGCCCGGTATGCATCATGGCTAAAAAGAGGGGGGGAACCCCCCGGACTGCTGCAACCTATCGAGACAGCCGAGTGACCATGGTCCGTCGTGTCCATGGACTTTATTGTCGAACTACCACCATCTCAAGGAAAGACCATGATATTAGTAGTGGTGGATACCTTTTTCTAAGCAAGCACATTTCATCCCCTGTGCTAAATTACCTAACACCAAGAAACTGGCGTACTTGTTTTTCCAACACGTGGTGAAAGCACACTCCTTCCCTGATAAGATCATTAGCGACAGGGGCCAGCAGTTCGTTGCCAACTTCTGGCGAGAGTTTTGTAAATTAACCGGTATGAAACGGGCTGAGCTCGGCATACCACCCCCAAACAGACAGTCAGACTGAGAGGGTGAATGCACTGCTTGAACAATGTTTATGGTGTTATGTGAACCACCAACAAACCATCTGGGTGGAACTGCTGCTGTTTGCTGAGTACGGGTATAACAACAGCATCCAAAGCTCAACCAAAACTTCTCCATTTAAAATAGTGAATGGCTATGAAGGGAAGCCTTTTCCTTTGCTACCAGGGGGCGACCGGACTGAAGTCCCTTCCTCGTTCAAAGAATGATGGGGACCCCTGGGTGAAGGATGGAAAGTAATACAGGAGAATTTGGAAAATGCCAATGAGACTTATAAAAAGCATTATGATAAAAAACATACCCCAGTGTGGGATTTCAAAGTAGGGGAAACAGTATTCCTATCCACAAAGAATTTGCCACCACCCCAGACCTCAAAGAAACTAGCATACAAGTATCTGGGGCCATTCAAAATAAAGAAGGTGATCAATAAAGTAACAGTGGCATTAGAGTTACCGAAGTTGTTTAGTAAAATCCATCTTGTCTTTCATTGCAGCCTTTTCCGCCGGAACCCGGGGGCTACGAAGTGGCACCCTCATCCGTCAGCGCCGCAACCAATTCAAGTGGAGAGGCAGAGTCACCATGAGAGGCAAGAGATACTGGATGCCAGGTTGAAAAGGGGAGTGCTCTACTTTTTAATAAGGTGGAAACATTTTCCCCCAAGTCACGATGAGTGGGTAGAAGCATCCAATGTAAGAGCGCCCCAGCTAGTAAAGAAGTTTTACCTACTGCATCCAGAAAAACCCCGGGCCAAGGCTTAGGGAGGGCAGTATGTCAAGCATACATTTTATTCCTAGTAGAAAGTTATATTGTTTATTATCTTACTGTACTGTTGCATATCAAAGCTATGTAAACCATTCTCTAGACTGCACCTATTGTAACTAATGTAGAAATGCCAGCTTTGAAGATAGTGCCTCCCTGGGACAATTCCCAGGCCTGAGCTTGATACCCAGGATGTTTGTAACCACAAAAGATAGCTGAACCTGTGATTGTAGCTTTTCACATGCATATGCGAGAATTCCTTACGTTCTTTAGTATCTCTTTGATGTACCCTTAAAGCTAGTTGCCATGTGTTAAACTGTATCACTTTCAATATGGCCTTACCATGAGCACAATGGATTAACAATAAACCAATACTATGTTTCAAAATCATTGGTTGGTTCTTTTGAAATCTCTATGCTTAATTATGTCGATCGACATTCCGTCTCTTCTCCTTCCACTTCTTTGGCTCCCGCGAGGAGTGTTCCCTTAGCCTTCTTGGCTGGAGTGGAGGAATGGGAAGCCGACACCGAGCCCGCACGCTTGGGGGGGGCGGTCGGTGTGGAAAAATTGAGTCTGTTGACTTGTCATCAATGGTGACATCGGTGTCAAAGCCGAAGCAGTGGTCGCTGTCGACGTTGAAGCTGCCATTTACGGGGTCAAGGCCAACTTCAGTAAGGCTGCCGAAAGTCTGGCCGCTCTGTTCTTTCTGCTTTGTCTCGAAAACTTGGAGCAGTGGTGACAGGACTCAACCCGATGACCTTCTCCCATGTCCATCTGGAGGTGGAATTTTACTCCTGCACTGGTGACAGTGTTTGAAAAATCCCCAGCACTTTCCCACAGAAACAACAGGAAAAGGAGAGGAGAAAAAAAGGGGGGGGGGACCCCGAAGGGCCAGAAACCCCCAACTATCTACTAATAACATTAAACAAACCCAAAAACTATTAACTATCACCATAACTAACTATAACTACAACAACAAAGAAGAGTACCCGGTAAGGGCAGAAAAGGGTAAATACCGACCGAAGAAGTCAAAACGTTACTGTCCGACATGGTGGTCAAAAAGGAACTGGCAGGATCTCTGCGCCGTCCCGGGAGCATGCGTAGTGGGGGCTTTGCGCATGCTCATGGGAGGCTGGCACGTTAAAATCCCGGTCTTGGGTACTACCGATCGGGGATTGGCACTGAAGCTTCATCCCATGGGTGTGAAGCACAGAGACCACGAAGAAGATCTGTAAGTCACAGTCACACACACACACACATCTGTACCATGCCTGTACACCACCCCTCCCATCTGGTCCCTATACCTTGAATAAAACTTTTTGGTCTTAAAGGTAACACTGGACTCAAACATTGTCCCAGACTGCCACCATCTTAATTGACTCCTGCTCCACAACCCGTTGCACCTGTTGAGTAATGTAGCCCTCTCTCATTCAATCAGCTGAATGTCTAGAATGACCATTACCCTGAGGGATCATGCCTTTTCTCTGATAAACAAAACGGTTTAGTTCTCAGGCTGGGCAAAAACACCTTCATACTGCAAGGGCCTGGTTCTATAGCACAAATGATCATTGTACGGAGGACAAGGCTTCTGAGCACGGCGGTATGCTAGAGATTATTTTGCCAGGGAACAAAAAGGCAATCTAGTCAGGAGCTTGTCTTGTGGGTGAGAGGTGTGCAAGATGAACTGCTTCAGTTCCTTGAGCTTTCCTCTACCATTGCTGTGCCCATCATCCCAAGCACTTCAAGATCCTCCGGTCTCTCTGGGAGCCAGGTGGTTTGGTGTCCTTCTGGGAGATGATGTGCAAGATCAGTCATATCTACCACCTGCAAGTCTTCTCTATTCTACATGGTTTCTAATTCTGTGGCAAGTCCAAGACAAATTAGTTGCAAAAACCCCTAGAGTGGTAAACTCAATGATCAACTAGTTCCATCTTCATCCAAGGCAGACCATTCTGACTCATCTGGCCTCTCCAGGGGTTCTTTTGTACTTTTAGCTTAAACTCTACCAGATAACGATCTATCCATGTAAACAGATTCAGAAGTCCTGCAATTCCAGCTAATTATTTTCACAGTTCAGCTCCAAAAACCAACCCTAGGGTATGTCTTGCTGCACACGTCAGACCTGACAGCCTGAACATGGATGTCCAAAGTTCCTGGGCCCCAGCACCAACATTAAGATCAACTCAGGGAGGAAGACTGTTAGGCAATAGGGTGGGAAGCAGGGCATTTTTTGTAGCAGGCACTCATTTGCATATTAGGCCACACCTCCCTGATGTAGCCAATCCTTCTGGAGTTTACAGTAGGCCCTGTACTAAGAGCCCTGGAAGTTCTTGGAGGATTGGCTACATCAGGGGGTGTGGCCTCATATGCAAAGGAGTTCCTGCTACCAAAAAAAAAAGCCCTGATATACCAAGAACATCCCAATTCATTCTCCAGAGCCCATTACTAGTCATAAACACTCAGTATCTGGTGAATAAGCAATAGGTTGTACAATCAGGGTAACTGCAATTATGGCAATCCAAGACAGTGCCCTCCCATCCTGCTCCCTCATCTTCAGGTCAGCTCTATGGTTCTAGGAAGAACCCTGTCAAACACACTAGAGACAGCTGACACCTTCACTTTTATCCAGCCAGATATGGGTGCTGAAACTGCCTTATACTGAATCAGATCCTTGGTTCATCAAAGTCAGTATTGCCTACTCAGGGGTATCGAACTCATTTGTTATGAGGGCCGGATCTGACATAAATGAGACCTTGTTGGGCCAGGCCATGTGTGTCATAAAATGTAATGCCAGGTAGGGAAGATATAAACTTTATAAAGGACACAGACAAACACACACACTCAGCCTAATCCACCTCACTGGTTTGTTGAACCTCAGCCAACAGAAGGAAGAGAGGCTTGGCCCAGTAGCTCTGCTGTGCAATTGAGAGAGTCTGGCAAAGCTTGCTCTCCTCTCCCCACTTCCTCCCCAAGGGAGGAGCTTTGCTCTGTAGCTCCTATTGTGATTGAGCAAGCCTGGCAAAGCAAGTTGTGATGCAGAAGGAAGCAAGAGAGGGAGAAGGAAGCAGACAACAGTCACCGATTCCCCATTAGCCTGACACTGCTCTCACGCTCCTCTTCTCTGCAGGGCTTCCGTCAGAGTTCACACTATCTGCCCCTGGGATGCAACTTGTTCCGCTTTCTTCGCACAGCACACAAGATCCTCTAAAGGGCAGTTTCTGTTTGCTGTGCAAAAAAAGGTGAAGCTAGTTGCAGCCCCGAGGCCGATAGTGTGAAATCCGATGGAAGCCCTGCAGAGGAGTGTGAAAGCTGCGTGAGGCTAGTGGGAAATCGGTGACTGTCGTCTGCTTCCTTCTCCCTCTCTTGCTTCCTTCCGCATCACAGTTTGCTGAGGTTCAACAAACCAGTGAGATGGATTAGGCTGAGTGGGGGTGTTTGTCTGTGTCCTTTATAAAGTTTATAGTGGGGAATTGGTCAGTGAGTTGCTCACAGGCCTGATAGGAGCCCTCCGGGGGCCTGATTCGGCCCCTGGGCCACATGTTTGACACCTCTGGTCTTCTGTGACTGGCAGCAGCTCTCTGGGCTCTCAGGCAGAGAAAGATCTTTTCACTACTGTCAGTTTTTTTAAGTGGAGATATGGGGACTGAACCTGCATGCCAAGCAGATGTTCTGCCTCTGAGTCACAGCCCCTCCCACTTTTAAATGTGCTGGCTGCTTGGCTCCTGAAAAAAAAAAACTGATAAAAAATAAACGGATTACCCAAGGGGCAAAGCTGTTGTGAACAGCACATGGACAGCTCCGCAGCAGCTCCACAAACAGCTCTGCTGCATCACCTCATAAAACTGGCTTAGCAGACAACAAATACATGTGTTTGGTTTTTAGGGAAACTTAAAGCTGCAAACGTGTTGCAGACTTTTCTTATCCCATTTGTTTTTTTAAGTATGGCTCTCATTTCCCTCATATCATTGTGTGCCATGTGATTTTTTTTTTTTAACAAATGCATTCTCGCTGAACAGAATTCTGCTTGTCGCTATTTAGCTCTTGCAGACTAAACAAAGGCCTGATTCCCACATGATTTCTTGTACTCTGGTATGCATACCTGAGTATGCCAGCTGTCAAGCAAGATGAATACATACATGTATGCTTTGGTGTGTCCCCCCCCCCACCCCGTTTCCCTTTAAAATGGAGAACTGCAGGAACACAATTTGTTGTATTTCTAAAAGAAAACACTTTGACAATATAGGCATGCTCTCTTACTTTGTGTACCAGGAAGTGTGCCAAAGTACAAAAAGGATAAAAAGAAACACCTGTCCTCCCATCAAGCCTTTGCACGGATGAAATTCTAGCAGGAACTCCTTTGCATATTAGGCCACACACCCCTGATGTAGTCAGTCCTCCAAGAGCTTTCAAGGCTCTTTTTTGTAAGTTCTTGGGGGATTGGCTACATCAGGGGTTGTGTGGCCTAATTTGCAAAGGAGCTCCTGCTAGAACTCCACTCCTGAACCTTTGAATCCTATACATTATGCTTCTCTCTCACTATATCTTTTTTTGATGCGTATTGTGTGTGTGGGTGTATGCGCGCGCCTGGACGTCATGGCTGACTTCCGGCAACCCCTAGTGGGGCTTGGACATTGCAGAGAAGGGATTCCGCTGTGCACCTCTGCGTCCCAGTCCTGGTATTCCAAGGAGGCTTCCCACCCAAGTACTTGCCAGGGTCAACCCTGCTTAGCTTTCGAGATCTGATGAGATCAGGCTTGCCTGGGCTATCCAGGTTAGGGGTCTCTTGCTATATCTTGAGCTTGGAATGCATCCTCTGGAGAGCTCACATCATAGCAGCGTCATCGGAAAATTCACTCAACAGAATCACAAGCTGTCCTCAACCATATACACTTCCATCAAGTTCTCCTTGAGCACCCTTCTAGTTGGCCTTGTCTCCACTGAAAGGGATCTGGAATATGGGCTGGATCTATTGGGGTCCAACCATCTGTGGCCCACCTGAACCCTACTGCCCCAAAATTTTGCTTCTGCACAACCCTTAGGCACAGCATAACGGGGAACGTGGAGGTCTCCATTTGGAGGGGGGTGATAACTAGAAATTGCTGCCCTCCCTTCCACAAGCAGAAATGTTATTCCATTGGAGGGACTGGGTTCATGCCTGTGTGTGTACTTTCCCTCCACGTACAAATAACATGTGAGACAACAAAGCAAGTTCCTACAGTGTGACTGAGAATTACCAGAGTCAGACGGCTGAACCTTCTGGATTTGTTCCACTAACGGTAGCGTCTAGCTCCAGAATAAGATGTCTTCCCTCTACACAAGAGGCTCTTGTACTAGGTGAAGAGCCCCTCACATTACAAGAAGGTACCATGTGCCAGAGGTCACTGCTGTAAGCAGAATAAGTCCACAAGATACAAGCTACCAGAGTTTGGGTAACCTTGGACAAGGCCACTCAAGACAAGTCGTGAGGGTTCACAAACTGAGCCTTCTCATGGTGCCTCTGACCTCCCCATGTGCTAGAATGGACCCCCTTCCCCTCTTAGACAAGTCAGCCTTTTGACGGTCCCAGAGCACACTCTGTACAACTAGTCCTGGTGAAAGTCAGGTAATATAACTTATTTTAGTTAACTGTGAAAGCATATATAGAATATTTTTAAGATATATGCTCTGGACCTGATGGTGTTCTTTGGCCGAAAATAGTAGGGAACCCTTTGCATTACAATAATCACCAAGAAGTAAAATAAATTGTATTAACATGCACTGTTACCTAAATTTCCTATTTTTCCATAATGAGATGACCTTCTTTTCTCCTTAACCCTTTTTTCCAGCCAAACCACCTACCTCAACTTTGCCTTCTGTTTCTCTAATCTTCAATTATTTATGTTTTCTTCACGCTGCTTTGTCCGCCATGGGAGCAAAATTGTATTTGGTGAAATATAGAGCTAATTATACCATGAACCCCGGCAACAAAAAAGACGCAGCAGATGTTACTTCAGACGTGCTCACAGTGCTTATGCTTAGTTAGTGCGTACATAACAGAAGGACTTCAACACAGGATCTGAAAACAATATATGATAAAGACAGCTCAGGCATGCAAAAGACTTTAAGCAGAAGAGGGGGGAAATCAAAAGAAAGAATGTCAGTCTGCATTGCTCCAAAGAGGATCCCAAGAGCAGCTAGATTCAACATAGACTTTGTATTGCTCTGTAATAAATACATGGAGTTTACACTCTCACGGAGAGGTGGGATTCTCAGCATTTCTAAGGGCACAGAAATTGCTTCAGATTTTGATATTTAACTCTTTCTTCTTTGCAGTTTGATATTAAACTCTTTCTTCTTTGCAATCAGCTCAGTTTTCTGCTTAGGCAATAGAGTATATTTAAAATGTGTTTTAAAATACGAGAAAGAACCATCCCAGCCTTCAGCTGGGACATGGGGATCCCCTCGGATTACAGCTCATTTCTAGGCTACAGAGATCAGTTCCCCTAGAGAAAACTGATGCTTTGGAGAGTGGACTTCATGGCAATGTGCCCCATTAAGGTCCCCGACTCCCTCAAGTTCTCCATGAATTTCCGGATCTGGATTGTCAAGATCCCTTGCCATTTCTATGTTTTATTTTCTTACTGCTTTGTGCTGAAACGCCTGCTACGCTACTGGGAAAATGAAAGTATCTAGGCTCCCTAACACTGTCTGCCTTTCAAGGTCAGCCCTATCTGTTGGGAGTGTTTTGCTAATGAATATTGTGATGTAAGAATATCTGCCTTGTAACATTTTAGTGTTCTGAACTTATCTCAGCGCCAGAAAATTCGGCGCGCATGTAACACCTAACTGCTTCTATATTATTCACTCACCTGCATCCCGCCTTAATTTCGCTACAATCCTGTCTTACAATAAACACTAATTCTGCTAAAATTCTGCTAATATATCAATATATTATTGATAATCATAGACCTGACAACCTTACCCCCCCCCCTTCCCCTGCCAGTGGCCTGGGAGACCTGACAACCCTAAAAAGGCCTATTCTAATTTTTATTTCAAGTAATCTGAAGATAGTTAAAAATGAAAAAAAAAATAATAAGAAGAAAGCGAACAGGTGAACAGGCCCTGAGAATTATATAGATCTAAAGACCTTTTGCTTTCTTATTTCCTGGGATGGATTTCTGCATAATGATAAATGGGATAAAAAGCCACAAGGCATTTTGTATTCTCAAAGGTACAGACAAATTATTGATACATAATACAACTGAAGTTATACTCTGTAATTAACAAGTCAGCTTCCACAGGTACATCGGCAGGCCATTTCAATCAATCAAATGAACAGACATTGTCAGGGAATAACCTGATGCAGATTACTAGATTCCAATGTCTAGATTCCAACATACTACAAGGAGTTTGGGAAAGCTCTGTCACTGTAGTCTTCTCCCACATTCAACATCGCCCCTTTTCCCACTCTGCATATTGTATTAGACACAAAAATATTTTCCTGACTCTGTCTGAAAAAAGAAGAATAAGAAGAATTATTCTCACAAACTAATCCAGGTTGGTACTTGGAAAGGAGACCACCAAGGAAGACTCTGCACAGGAAGGCAATGGCAAACCATCTCTGCCTCTGTCTTGATTTAAAAGCCCCTTGCTGGGATCACCATAAGTCTGCAGTAACTTGATGGCACTTTACACACACAAGAGGGGTTACTACTTGAAGCCCTGCTTTCATATTCTGCTTTATATTCTATTAACCACAGTTAATATCGCTGCAGCCATAATGCTAGGCCATAGCTGAAGCAAGCCGTGAAGGGATTCACATTTGAGGAAAAGAAGGAAGAGGTAGGGGACTTCTAGAGGAATAGTCCCCGGGGCAAGCACCAGTCATTTTCGACTCTGGGGTGACGTTGCTTTCACAATGTTTTCACTGCAGACTTTTAATGGGGTGGTTTACCATTGCCTTCCCCAGTCATCTACACTTTCCCTCCAGCAAGCTGGGTACTCATTTTACCGACCCTGGAAGGATGGAAGGCTGAATCAACCTGAGCCAGCTACCTGAACCCAGCTTCCGCTGGGATCGAACTCAGGTCATGAGCAGACAGAGGGCTCCGACTGCAGTACTGCAGCTTTACCACTCTGCACAACTCCTACTCATGGTCAGGAAATGTAGTAGCCTCTACTCAAGTAAGATCCGTGAACTATTAGCAGAACAGTTCTCGTATCTGGATCCTTGGATGGGAGGGCGATAGCCGGTAAGAGAGAACGGCATCAGCAAGTAATCAACAGATTCAAAGGTCTGTTAAGCACGGGTGTTTCCCCCTGCTTTTGTCGTGCATATCAGTCGGATTTTCTTTTTCATTCTTCATTGATCACCTCAACACCCAGTTTGCTTTCTGGTTGCCATTTTCTGAGAGTGGCTTTGTGCCAATTTTTCCATTGTTTGCTCCTGAGCTGAAAGTGATTTAAATGCATACAGATTCCCTTGGATTTTGCCCTCTGCCCCTTTGCTGGCCTTCGAAGGCCATGACCTCACTCACATGAAGGTCGTTCTGCTCACTCTGTACCTTCTGGCATTCATCAGCATGCAAGCTTTATTGATTACTTTCCCCCTTGCTTTACATTTTTTTAACAAGTGGTATGAGTCTAGCGATATGAGACTATTGCTAGTCTTAGATAGTGGGGAGGAAGAAATGACAAGGGGGGAAACGGTAGGCAAAAAAATCCTGAAATTGATCAGCTGTAATAGGATACTTCAACTTTTTGGACACCCCCTGCCCTGCATCACATTCTCACCCCAATTAAGAAAAAAAAACCCCTACATTTTTTATTTCACCTAACATATAAATACACCAGAGAAACAAGAATGATGTGTACATCAGGCACAGAATCTGAAGTCAAGCTTAAAGGTGTGACTGCTCAGATTCTTTGCAGTAAACTGCATGTGTAATAGGCCTCAATGTTGTGCCGGAAGATCAAAAGCCTACTTAGGAGAGCCTCTGTCCCATTAATCTCTTCCAAGTGCATGTGGATAATATCACAGGATAAAGACAATGAAGAAATGATCAAAGAAGCAGAGCGTCCCAGTAAGTGCATGAGTGCCTATATATAACAATGTTCTGAAGAGATTGTTGTTATTGATGAAGGAATGCATCGATCATTTCACCTCCTGCAATGTATAGGAACATTTTGTGTGGTTCAATAATCTAAAACAATAGAACAGAAAATAATTATTGATACAGGATGAATAGGAACCCTGTCTGGTGGTTTAAATTTGATGCTATCGGAGAGAAAAAGAATGAATGTTGAATTTATGTTGTGGAAAATTGTTCCCAAGTTGGTTTTACACTTCATCAAAGAGCACTTTTATCTTGTATGCAAAGAGTTAATGAAGCATACCAGATCTGCAACTCGTTTAGCATTTGTGCAGTAAAATCTCAAGCATGCATTTATTTTTATTTTATTTTTTTTACCTTGAGAAGGTGCACTGGAACCCTTTATTCGTTTTTTAAATGTTTTCAGCCGCAATTATTAATGAGGACATGGAAAGCACCTACAAAGCTTGGTTAGTTCATTGCCATAAGGACTTGCAAGAGCTGGTCCATGCATGCAAAGTCCCTAGGATCAGACTGAATTCAGCAGGAGCTCACAGGAGCACAGCTCCTGAACCTTTCTGAGGGTTCCCCCGCCTCCTCCACACCTACCTTGTCCATTGAATAGTAGAAGGGCAGCTGTATAACAATCCCTGGATTAGGAGAGCAGGCAGCCAGCCAGCCACCAGGAGCTTTGCCACACTCCCAGCAGCCCTCATTAACCCCTGGAGAAGCCTGCATCACCCTTTCTCCACTTCTTATGTGATTTTGGGCAGCGGATGGCTTGCCAAGGGCCAAGGAGAGCCCGAGGTCAGCAAGGCCTGCTTGGGCTAGCTGGATCTCTAGCCAGCCCAAGCAGGCCTTGCTTGCCCAGGGCTCTCCTTTCTTTTATCGGATTGCTTTTGGCTGGTGGGGGGTGCCATATGTGTCAGGCAATGTTTCATTGAAGCCTCTTTGTTTTATAAATGCATTTAATCATTGCTTACTAATATCACTGCTGAATAAGATGCTATGCTACTAACCCATGTGTCCTGCAAGACAAGAAGGAGGGGTGGGAATGGAGGCCGCCAAAACTCCAAAGACCAGTAAGGCCTTTGAAGTGCAAACCGCTCAGCTAGCCTCTCTGGTGCCTCTCGTGCAAAGCAAGGACATCACCAAGGGAGAGAACGTAACCATCTCCGGCAAGAGATAAGCGGGCGTGTGAAAGTGTTACTTGCAGGACCAACTGTAGTTTTATTATGAGAAGTAGTTTAAAGCCCAAAGCCTTTGAAGTGTATTCATAAATGCCAATGGTTCAAGCTATCTGTTATCAGTTTCAATGAATCCATGTAGAGAGTAACATTGTTGTAATCAATAAATGAAACTTAGTTTTTAACAAAGACAATTCTGATCATTTTGAAACTTCAATGAAACCTTTGCTGACAATATGCTAATGAGTTATGCTAATGAGCTCCACCACCTATTTTTCCACAAAACGACCCCTGCCTGGGATTATACTCTTTCAGGCTGCATGAGCTGGTTGTCGTCTCCTGTAATAAAACAATCTGAGGGGGGCAGCCCAGACTGGAATCAGAAGTGGAGCCAGGCCCAAGCCTAGTTATTTTGGTGGGGGCTGGGAGAAGACCCCAAAGAGAATCTAGCAGTGGAACTTAGTCCGTATACAAACTCCAATCAGTTTTGGTCAGTTCAAAGAATGGAACATATTGTTCCTGGAGTGTCTCTAAGGGTGACGTGATGACACAATGAGAAACTCTCATGTGGGTGGGTTCTGTGGGTTCAGTGGATCTTTATTATGCATGAGACACGGTTGGGGGAATAACTGTACTAATGTTTGCAATTGTTGCTGCTGAAGAAGATCTAGAGGAGGGGCTTCAGCTCAGCGGAAAAGCATTTGCTTGGCAGAAGGTCCCAGGCCTAATCCCCAAGTTAAAAATTAATCTCTAGTTAAAAGAATCAGGCAGACAATGAGATGGAAGGCCTCTAGCAGAGACACAGGAGAGCTGTTGCCAGTCAGAGCAGACAATGCAGACCTCAATACACCAATGGTCCGATTCAGGGCTTTTTTTGGTAGAAAAAGTCCAGCAGGAACCTATTTGCATATTAAGCCACATCCCAGATATCACTATTGTTTCATGCAGGGTTTTTTTAAAAGCCCAGCATGATATCATTTGCATATTAGGCCACTCCCCCTGACACCAAGCCAGCCAGGACTGTGTTCCCAGGCATTCCTGCTTGAAAAATTCCATATAAGGCAGCTTCATATATCCATGTATGTTCCGATATGGAAACAAATTTGGAAACTCTACTGACCTCTTTGAAACATGGCCATCAGAATCTATGCATTTGATCAATCATTTTGCATCAAACTGTCTTCATATTACTGCACACTGTCAAATCATGCATTTGCATGATTTCCCTCCCCCCCCCCAACTCAGCAACTGTGCTTTTCAGAATGAGATAAATTGTAGAAAGTGAATGTCTTTAAAAAATAATAATAACCTGATCCTTTATTTGCATCTTGTTTGAAATAAATGTATGGAGCTATCTTCCCCTGTATCACTTATCATTTATGCTCTGCCCATTCACGGACAGCTGCACATGGCTGAAAGGTCAATCAATGATCCGCAGGATCCAGTGCAAGGAGACACGGATGCCCCTGAGCCAGCTCAATCCCAGTCTGTGTGTGTGTGTGTGTGGGGGGGAGAATCCTTTTGTGTGGTTGAGCTGAACAGCACAGAGCTGAGCTAGACCAGCTGATGCAGCCATAAGAACATAAGAGAAGCCATGTTGGATCAGGCCAATGGCCCATCTAGTCCAACACTCTGTGTCACACAGGGGCCAAAATTTTATATATATATATACACACACACACACACTGTGGCTAATAGCCACTGATGGACCTCTGCTCCATATTTCTATCTAAACCCCTCTTGAAGGTGGGCATGCTTGTGGCCGCCACCACCTCCTGTGGCAGTGAATTCCACATGTTAATCACCCTTTGGGTGAAGAAGTACTTCCTTTTATCCATTTTAACCTTTCTGCTCAGCAATTTCATCGAATGCCCACGAGTTCTTGTATTGTGAGAAAGGGAGAAAAGTACTTCTTTCTCTACTTTCTCCATCCCATGCATTATCTTGTAAACCTCTATCATGTCACCCCACAGTCGACGTTTCTCCAAGCTAAAGAGTCCCAAGCATTTCAACCTTTCTTCATAGGGAAAGTGTTCCAGCCCTTTAATCATTCTAGTTGCCCTTTTCTGGACTTTCTCCAATGCTATAATATCCTTTTTGAGATGCGGCGACCAGAACTGCACACAGTACTCCAAATGAGACCGCACCATCGATTTATACAGGGGCATTATGATACTGGCTGATTTGTTTTCAATTCCCTTCCTAATAATTCAAAGCATGGCGTTGGCCTTTTTATTGCAAACGCACACTGTCTTGATATTTTCAGTAAGTTATCTACCACAACCCCAAGATCTTTCTCTTGGTCAGTCTCTGCCAGTTCACACCCCATCAACTTGTATTTGTAGCTGGGATTCTTGGCCCCAATGTGCATTACTTTGCACTTGGCCACACTGAACCGCATCTGCCACGTTGATGCCCACTCACCCAGCCTCAACAGGTCCGTTTGGAGTTCCTCAGAATCCTTTCTGGTTCGCACTACCCTGAACAATTTAGTGTCATCCGCAAACTTGGCCACTTCACTGCTCACTCCCAACTCTAAATCATTTATGAACAAGTTAAAGAGCATGGGACCCAGTACCAAGCTCTGCGGCACCCCACTGCTTACCGTCCTCCACTGCGAAGACTGCCCATTTATACTCACTCCCTGCTTCCTATTACTCAGCCAGTTTTTGATCCACAAGAGGACCTGTCCTTTTACTCCATGACTCTCAAGCTTTCTAAGGAGCTTTTGATGAGGAACTTTATCAAAAGCTTTCTGGAAGTCAAGGTAAACAACATCTATCGAGTCTCCTTTGTCCACATGTTTGTTCACCCCCTCAAAGAATTGTAACAGGTTAGTGAGGCAAGATCTTCCCTTACAGAACCCATGCTGAGTCTTCCTCAAGAACCCATGTTCATCAATGTGCCTACTCATTCTGTCCTGGATAATGCTTTCTACTAACTTTCCAGGTATTGAAGTCACTGACTGGCCTGTAATTTCCCGGATCTCCTCTGGAACCCTTTTTAAAGATGGGGGTGACATTTGCTACCTTCCAGTCCTCAGGAACGGAGGCAGATTTCAATGAAAGATTACAGATTTTTGTCAGAAGATCCACAAGTTCAACTTTGAGTTCTTTCAGAACTCTCGGATGTATGCCATTCAGACCTGGTGACTTATTAATTTTTAATTTGTCTATCAGTTGTAGGACCTCCTCTTTTGTCACCTCAATCTGACTCAGGTCTTTGAACACCTCTTCCAAAATTAGTGGTTCTGGGGTAGGCAAACAGTTCTCATCTTATCAATGGACAATTCCATGCCAGTGTTTGACTAAACCGAGGAGCTTCCGCACGTGCTAAATAATGCAGTTTCAATCCACTTCAGTGACTGTCTGCAAGTGGATTTTGCAGATTTCACATGGTAAAAATTCTAGTTGCAATGTGCATCAAAAATGGATTGAAAGTGCATTATTTGGTGTGTGTGAAAATGCCCCAGCTGGTCTCTCCAGTTCAAGGAAGTCAGGTTGCCTGGATCGGAGGGGCCTCTGCTGGACGTTTCGGAGAGCTGTTGCTTTGTCAGGGGTAATGGTACAGGGTTTGTACCAGCCAAAAGGTCCATAGCTGAGTGGTGAAGCTCATGTTTGGCAAACAGAATTGCCCTGGGCTCAATCCCAAGAATCTTGGAACTAAGCCAGCAGGTCTGCTAGAAAAAGCTCTGCTTGAGACTTCAGCTTCTGCCATAGTATTTACTTTAACATTAATACATCTAAAATATTTTACACTTAACACCCCCAAATATCAGCTTTAAAACATGTGCCTCTGTCACATATCACACTTTAATTAGAAAGAATAACTTTTAAGTAACCGTTCTCCAGAGATTTTTTTAAAGCGCCTTCTTTGTGTAAATGAACAACAGACGTTCCACGGAACTCTTCTTTCAGGCACTGCTTCCTGCTGAGCAGGGCTTTTTTTTAGCAGGGACGCAGTTCCGGCTGGCTTGGTGTCAAGGGGTGTGGCTTAATATGTAAATGAGTTCCCATTAGGCTTTTTTCTACTAAAAAGCCCTGTGTGAAACAATGGTGATGTCAGGGGTGTGGCTTAATATGCAAACGAGTTCCTGCTGGGCTTTTTCTACTAAAAAGCCTTCCTGCTGAGTACCACTTCCCCGTGTCTTGACTAGCACCCAAGACTGGCAGTTGCAATTAGGAGTACTAGTCCATCGCCTGAGCCTTTGGAGGGACTATGGGGACATGTCATGGTGCCATGCAACATCACTTTAAGCCAGAGCTTTTTGTGAGGAATGCACCGAAACACAGTTCTGGCTGGCTTGGTGTCAGGGGTGTGGCCTAATAGGCAAATGAGTTCCTACTGGGCTTTTCCTACAAAATAGCCCTTTGTGAAACAATGGTGATGGCAGGGAGTTTGGCCTAATATGTCAATTAGTTCCTGCTGGACTTTTTCTACTAAAAAAGTCCTGCTTTCAGGAAAAAACAATAACCGCAACAAACTAGAAATTTTGTCATGATGTTGGGGGTGATGCTCTAGGATTGTCCAAAATTTTACAGTTTTAACAGCAGAGTTTGGGTGAATCCTAGAGCATCACCTCCAATGTCATGATGTCACTTCCAGTTTTTGCCCAAAGTAATACTGCACACTTGTGGGTGCACCCCATTCTCTTCCATTTCTACTCCACTAGCCTTTGAGCCACCAGCCAGCAACACTGAGGATGGCCAAGAGGTCTCCTGCCATAGAGAAGAGACCTGGCACCCCAGCTGTGGTGTATTATGGGTAAAAAAACTCCACTCATAGTTCCTTTGTTGTTGATCTTACTGGGATAGGGAGGGAAGGTTTGAAAGCTTTTTCCCTGTCTCTCACACTAAATAATCACACACACTAAATAATGCACTTTCAAAGCACTTTCTAACTAGATTTTGCAAGTTCACACAGAAAGTGCATTATTTAGTGTGTGTGTGACTGCAGTCCCAGTTGCAGATACAGGTGTTGAGGTTCATCATCATATATGGTATGTTAAAGCACTGGCCCTCCCTGTTTGCGCCATGTTCGAAGTGCTGGAATTCAGCCTCGGAGCAAAGACAGTTTCGCTTTGTGATTTCTACTTTGTCAGGCTCTTGCAAATAGCCAGCTTTGTTCCAGGTTGCCTCCTGATGAACCATTCTGATAACATTAACATTATATTTCAGCTCTGTACTTTCTTTGTAGCCTTCTCTTAATACCACCTATGGAATATGTTTGTGGGACATGTCTCTGAGATGAGGGGCTATGCTGGGAAACAGATGGAATGCTATTAATAGTCAGATGTGGTCTTGGCTTCTAGTTAACTACCCCACAAGACCCTCCATTATCATTACTAGAGATTTAAGAGCAGGGGATATATGGGGACTCATGGGGGCATCTCATTTTCCCTATATATCCCCTCCTTACTGTTCTTCCATCCTTTCCCTGCCTCCTTCCCTCCCACATTTTATCATTTTCAGTACTCTCCATTCCCCCACATACACCTCTGGGTGATAAAAACCCCAAAACTTGAGGGGATCAGCAATATTACTGTGGTTGCCTAACAACCCCCCAAATAAACGTCATCAGGGCTTTGTTTTGTAGCAGGAACTCCTTTGCATATTAGGCTGCACACCGCTGATGTAGCCAATCCTCCTGAAGCTTACAGTAGGCCTTGTATGCTCTTGGAAGACTGGCTACATCAGAGGTGTGTGGCCTAGTATGCAAAAGAGTTCCTGCTACAAAAAGCTTTGAGGGTAGTCATGTGAGATTTCAGTGCATATTACTCTCTTAGTGGATATTATGAACATATGGACATACAAAGCTGCCTTATACTGAATCAGACCTTTGGTCCATCAAAGTCAGTCTTGTCTACTCAAACTGGCAGCAGCTCTCCAGGGTCTCAAGCTGAGGTTTTTCACACCTATTTGCCTGGACCCTTTTTAGTTGGCGATGCTGGGGATTGAACCGGGGACCTTCTGCTTACCGAGCAGATGCTCTACCATTGAGCCACTGTCCCTCCCCAAAGATATTCATCTCTTAAAGCTACAGATGTTGTTTATCATTTTGGAGGTTTTCACCCCTCACCCCAACTTTTTTGTTTTGTTTGTAAGATTCAGATTTTTCTGAAAATCAAGTGCTTCCCTTAGGTTTGTAGACTAATGCCCTCTGTCTATCCCTGGTCCCATGGTATGGATACTTTGATCCACATTCTAGGTGGCCAAACTTGCTTAATGTAAGAGCCACATAGAATAAGCATCAGATGTTTGAGAGTCACAAGACATGAACGTCAGATGTTTGAGAGCCGCAAGATATGAACATCAGATGTTTGAGAGCCGCAAGACATGAATGTCAAAATGTTTGAGAGCGGAAGGAGGGAGGGAGGGAGGGAGGGAGGGAAGGAAGGAAGGAAGGAAGGAAGGAAGGAAGGAAGGAAGGAAGGAAGGAAGGAAGGAAGGAAGGAAGGAAGGAAGGAAGGAAGGAAGGAAGGAAGGAAAATAGATGGGAGGATGGGGAGGTGGAAAGAAAGCAAAATGCATTTTCCAAGCCTCCTGCTGGTTTGTCTTGGAGAAGTGATTTAAAGAGACAAGTGCCTTTTCCAAGCTGGCTGAAGGGACAGTGGGGGCTTCAAGAGCCATACAATATGTTTGAAAGAGCCACATGTGGCTCCCGAGCCACAGTTTGGCCACCCCTTCTCTAGGGGCTGCTTCAGCATATACATGACACTTGACAGCTCCCGTCAACCCACCCTTCCAAATTTGTCAGCTCTCATTCTGTGACCACCCAAACACCAAGATCTTTTAAGAATATTTTAGCTAATACCATAATATGACACGTAATTTATTGTTTTAGACCACAGATCTAAATAATAGGATTAACTGAAAACATGTACACCAAGGAGAATATGAGATAGCCAACATGAAAGTGTGTCTTCCATTTCCCTGTTCTCCCCATCCTTAAGATTCACTCTTTAAACTTTTACTAGTGAGCATGCCAGTACATGTTAACATAAAACATCATGTCAATATTTTGGTGATCTTACTCAGAAGTGTTGTCATTTCATCTTACAGCCCTTTCTACAAGCAAAATCCATATTCTCAGATGAGCTCCTTAGAAGACAGAGAGCACACAAGGGGAACAGTCATCACTTGCAAAATATCTGATAAAGTATCTGATGTTGAAACACTTCTGGCATTAGTCATAATACCTTGGGTTGAAATCTTGTCAGACTTTATTTGCAAAGCAAGGCTGGGTTATCCCATTCTTGACTAAAAACACTCACAGGAAGTTTAAAGTGGTTGAAGTCATTTGATAGGCATTGCCCCTCTCCTTCAAGTTTGCCTGAAAATCATAACTCTGTGTGCTGTTAGTGATATGTGGCATTATCCCACCCCCTTAAGGTAACAAGTAAACTAAGATTTTGATAGTACAATCATTAAATATCCTCCTGGTATTTTTCACAATAAATGTGAAACACATATATAAATGTGAACACATATATACCAGTGGTATAATACCACTCAGACTCCAAAAGCATAATTTCATTTTTCTCTACACAAATTCCTTCTGCGGTTCTTATGGATTCCACCCCCCCAAAACTTACACTGCTTAGCTTTTATTTACAATACACACTGATTTAACTCATACAGGCATAAAAATTACTCCGATCTGGAAACGTGAACAACCCTATACAAAATTACGAGTGTGGCATGGGGACAGTGATGATCACGCTTGCTCAGAAAACTATGAAGGAAGTGTTTTGGTAAAATAGGAGAGTGCCAATAATTTTAATACAATGCCCTCAAGAACCTGAAGGCAGTGATCCAAAATAAGCAATAGCCCCCACCACCACCACAAAGTGAAGCGAGTGGTATTATGATAACAAAACATCAATAGTACATAGTAGTGTCCTTGCAGTACCATGTTTAAAGCATTTACCATACCTCCCATTCACTAACATGTGTCACTATTAATTACTTAAGAACATAAGAGTAGCCATGTTGGATCAGGCCAGTGGCCCATCCAGTCCAACACTCTGTGTCACATAAGAACACAAGAGAAGCCATGTTGGATCAGGCCAATGGCCCATCCAGTCCAACACTCTGTGTCATACAGTGGCCAAGAAACCCAGGTGCCATCAGGAGGTCCATCCGTGAGGTTAGGACAGTAGAAGCCCTCACACTGTTGCCCCCCAAGCACCAAGAATAAAGAGCATCACGTGCCCCAGACAGAGAGTTCCAACAATACGCTGTGGCTAATAGCCACTGATGGACCTCTGTTCCATGTTTATCCAGTCCCCTCTTGAAGCTGTCTATGCTTGTAGCAACCATCTCCTGTGGCAGTGAATTCTATGTGTTAATCACTTGTGCTGGTCAGCTCCAGCTAGTAGGAGGATCAGGAAGACATCAACGGATTTCCCACATCAAAGCGGAAACCAAGAGCTGTGTGCCATTCTAGTATTTCTGCCTCTGCTTAGTCTCACACGCCATGTTCACACCCTGCCCTGAACCTGCCTCATTGGTGCTAGACAAATCTGTAAGCACCAGAATTTCATCCTAGAGCAATGCCCATTTGTTTTTAAAGACACAACACATTACCAACCAAGCCAGTTGCTCTACATCCGTGGATGTTATAGGGGTTATCATTGCTATAGCGGGAAGCACTATCAACTCTGCCCCAATTTAGAAGTTTTTGAAGGGAAGGACTTCCTATAGCTTTGCAGATCTACAAAAAATCTGGCTGACCAGAAATTATAAGACCAAAAGAAATGAACTTGTACATCCTAGAAATAAATGCCTTTCATTCTTCAATCAGCAATGATAATATCTGTCAGCCTCCACGTCACTCAGTTATCTACACTGCATTCACAACCAGTCAGCAGAGTTTAAATTCTTGTGAAGTGCAGGTATAAATCTTTTGCAGGGCCTTCCTGAACCAATTTATTTGGCCCCTGTTACCCATAGAACCAATCTATCATTTACTGTGGCCATGGATAGCAAACTAAAACATGCATTAGTTGAGTCATTAAAATATGACAGACAAAATTATTATAGAAGGGGCAACGCAGCAGCAAATGTCCAGGAGTTTCTTGTTACCCCTTCAGAAGCACACACTGATGTGAGGGAAGAAGGACAGCAAAGAATTCACATGGCCCTTCTAGGCCTCTCCCTTCCACTGCACTTTCAGGATGCTTACAGTGGTGAGCAAACTCATCCATGACAGATGGCACAACAAGGTCATTTCAGTTATGTCCCTAGCCAGTCCTGAGTGTGAACGCAAGACGTTCAAGTGCTGGGGCCGACAGAGCACAGTAGCCTTGGTCGAGCATACCAATTATTTCACAATAGATCCAGACCACTCTATACATGCCTGTTTCTTAATTCATGATGTATGCTATAATGAATTACATTAAGGAGATCAATAATGGGAAAAAAGGGAAGATGGCTAAACTAAATGATGTTGTACGATACACAGGATAGAGGCATTAGGCTGCAGTTCAGAATACAGATGATGCCTCTAGGATTTTATCGGGCACAATGGATGCATTTAAGAACAGGCATCCATATATTTCTAAATCCTAGGAAATATTTACAGCTTTCTCTCCAAGGAAATGGGCCTTCATATGCTTCTATGGTGCAGATGTCAAGATTCCCTATTGTTGCATGGGAGTCCCCTCCCCATGACTTGTCAATGACCAACACACAAAAGGAGACACATCCAGGAAGGGAGCATGATGCAATGATCGCAGTGTGAATGTTGTATTATGGTTCTGGCAGCATGGTAAAAACTCCCCTGGCATTCCCGCTTACAGCAATCTGAACTTTCTCCAGCAGTTCAGTATGATTTGTGAGGCATTTCAACCTCATTCGTTACTGAAGAAAAGCCCTGGCCAGCTCATGGGGGGGAAATCTCAGTGAATACTGGAGGGGAGAGGAAACATTTTAAAGAATTCCGTAGACTCTTGCAATCTCTCTAGTTTACAGCCAAATAACAGCAAATCCTGCACTTTTTTGGGGGGGGGGGCGGGGGGGGTTTGTACTGGAGAGCCAGTTTGGTGTAGTGGTTAAGTGTGCAGACTCTTATCTGGGAGAACCGGGTTTGATTCCCCACTCCTCCACTTGCACCTGCTAGCATGGCCTTGGGTCAGCCATAGCCCTGGCAGAGGTTGTCCTTGAAAGGGCAGCTGCTGTGAGAGCCCTCTCAGCCCCACCCACCTCACAGGGTGTCTGTTGTGGGGGAGGAAGGTACAGGAGATTGTAAGCCACTCTGAGACTCTTCGGAGTGGAGGGCAGGATATAAATCCAATATCATCTTCTTCTTCTTCTTCTTCTTCTTCTTCTTCTTCTTCTTCTTCTTCTTCTTCTTCTTCTGTGATCAGAATTGTGTATATGTAACGGTATTCTTGCCTGGCTCATTGGAGCCTGTAGGACTGAGCTTGGGGACTTGGGAACAATGGACAGCAGGATCCAAATCCCAGATGCTCTGCTCCAATCACGGCCCCCCTGCATGCTAGCATGGGAACCTTGAGTGTATATAAGTTGGCTCCGTTGGCCCAGTTCAGTAGTCTTGTGCCGAGCTCTGATCACTGCCGCCTCGCCTCTTCCTTGCATTGAACCCACTATCTTATAGGGGGAGAAGGGGGATGAAGTACAGACGAGTTCTCCTAACTGGGTCCAACCTATGATATTGTATCTCAAGCAGCAGTCATTTTGTAGAAAAACAAGTGGTGGAGCTCATCCAGGGATTGTTATGCAGCCGCAATACTATTCAATGGAAAAGGAGGTGGAACTCTCAAAAAGGTTCAGGAGCTGTGCTCCTGTGAGCTCCCACTGAATCTGAGGCCTGATCTCAAGGCTTTAGTGTAGATTGTTAGCTGAAGATCGCCTGCTTTGATGGCTGGTGGCTGGTTGTCTTCAACACATATCTCCCTGTCCCTGTCCCTGTCCCAAAATTAGAATGCCTACATGCCCCGAAGAAACTTGGTGAGACAAATAGAGTCTATAGTACCACTAGTACTTAAGCCCAGAGGTGTTACACTTCTGTCATTGCCAGCCAAAACACATGGCACATATCCAAACTGCTTGGCACTGAGAACAGCATGGCGGTGGTGGCGGAAAGTGCATATACACACTGTGGCTAATAGCCACTGATGGACCTCTGCTCCATATTTTTATCTAAACCCCTCCTGAAGCTGGCTATGCTTGTAGCCGCCGCCACTTCCTGTGGCAGTGAATTCCACATGTTAATCACCCTTTGGGTGAAGAAGTACCTCCTTTTATCCGTTCTAACCCGACTGCTCAGCAATTTCATTGAATGCCCATGAGTTCTTGTATTGTGAGAAAGGGAGAAAAGTACTTCTTTCTCTACTTTCTCCATCCCATGCATAATCTATCATGTCACCACGCAGTCGACGTTTCTCCAAGCTAAAAAGTCCCAAGCATTTCAACCTTTCTTCATAGGGAAAGTGTTCCAGCCCTTTAATCATTCTAGTTGCCCTTTTCTGGACTTTCTCCAATGCTATAATATCCTTTTTGAGGTGCGGCGACCAGAACTGCACACAGTACTCCAAATGAGACCGCACCATCGATTTATACAGGGGCATTATGATACTGGCTGATTTGTTTTCAATTCCCTTCCTAATAATTCCCAGCATGGCGTTGGCCTTTTTTATTGCAAACGCACACTGTCTTGACATTTTCAGTGAGTTATCTACCACGACCCCAAGATCTCTCTCTTGATCAGTCTCTGCCAGTTCACACCCCATCAACTTGTATTTGCAGCTGGGATTCTTGGCCCCAATGTGCATTACTTTGCACTTGGCCACATTGGACCTCATCTGCCACGTTGACACCCACTCACCCAGCCTCAACAAATCCCTTTGTTGTTCCTCACAATCCTCTCTGGTTCTTATCACCCTGAACAATTTAGTGTCATCCGCAAACTTGGCCACTTCACTGCTTACTCTCAACTCCAAATCATTTATGAACAAGTTAATGAGCATGGGACCCAGTACTGAGCCCTGCGGCACTCCACTGCTTACTGTCCTCCGCTGCGAAGATGCCCATTTATACTCACTCTCTGCTTCCTATTACTCAGCCAGTTTTTGATCCACAAGAGGACCTGTCCTTTTACTCCATGACTCTCAAGCTTACTAAGGAGCCTTTGATGAGGAACTTTATCAAAAGCTTTCTGGAAGTCAAGGTAAACAATATCTATCGGGTCTCCTTTGTCCACATGTTTGTTCACCCCCTCAAAGAAATGTAACAGGTTAGTGAGGCAAGATCTTTGTCCATCAGTTGTAGAACCTCCTCTCTTGTCACCTCAATCTGGCTCAGGTCCTTCAACACCCCTTCCAATAGAAGTGGTTCCAGACCAGGCAAACACTTCTCATCTTCCACAGTGAAGATGGAGGCAAAAAATTCATGTAGCTTCTCAGCCATTTCCCTATCCTCTTTCAGTAATCCTTTGGCCCTTTGGTCATCCAAGGGCCCCACTGCCTCCCTGGCTGGTTTCCTGCTTCTAATATATTTGAAGAAATTTTTATTGTTGGTCTTTATGTTTTTTACAATATGCTCCTCATAGTCCCTTTTTGCCTGCCTGATCACAGTCTTGCATTTGATTTGCCATTGCCTGTGTTCCCTTTTATTAATTTCACTTGGACTAGCTTTCCACTGCTTAAAGGAGTCCTTCTTACCTTTTACAGCTGCCATTACTTTGTTTGTTACCATGCAGTCCTTCTCTTATACCTGTTTGTACCTTTCTTAACTTGTGGTATATATTTTATCTGAGCTTCTAGGATTGTATCTCAGAAGTGGCTTGGCATTCCTTGCCTCTGCATAGTGACTCTGGGCATCCTTCATGGACTTTCATCCAATTACTAACCTAGACCATGCAGGTTAAGGCATGTATGTCCAGAACCTACCAATTTTGGAAAACTAGTGGGTAGAACCAGAACATCCACAGAATTTAGGTCAGCAGGAATTTGGATACAAATGACTTAAAAAGGCTTTTCCACAGTAGAAAGCTGCCTCAACAAGAAAGTAGGGACTTAACTCCTTTCTTGTCATAAGCCTATCGTAGCTCCCTTCCCATGTCTACCTGCCTGTTAACTTCCATACTATCCCCAAATCTTCCTAGACATATTCTGCTGTGCTCATATTCCATATGCAGTGATTGCAACCAAGGAGGAAAGGTTGATTCAGTAACATGGGACAGAAAAGGCCCTGGAAGCTGATGGGCCAGGTAGAAGACTCTGAGGCTCATAATTATCTGGCTCTGGTTCATATGCTCAGCAGCACTGAACTAACCCTGCTGTCTTTTAGTCACCTGAGAGCTGGTAGAAAAAAATGCAATCATCTGAGTTAGGAAGGACCTCCAGGGTCATTTAGTCCCAACCACCTGCACAATGCAGGGAATTCACAAATACCTCCCCTCAGACCCCCAGTTACCCCTGCTCCATGCCCACAACATGGGGGGGGGGGAGATCTCAAGGATCTCTGGCCAAACTGACTGGGAGAAAATTGCTTCCTGACCCCAAAGTAGGCAGGTAAGAAAAGATCATGAGAACTAAGCACTGATGCAACCCTTCCTGCCCTTCTCATGATCTGCCTAATTCACAGAATCAGCATTGCTGATTCATGGCCATTTAGCCTCTGTTTTTCAAACAAGGAGATCCCACCACCTCCCGAGGAAGCCTGTTCCACTGAGGAACCACTCTAACTACCAGGAAGTTCTTAATGTTTAGCTGAAAAACTCTTTTGATTTATTTTCAACCTATTGGTCTGACCTTCTGGGGACTTTTTTCATTATTGTTATTTGTTCTGGTTTGAAAGTTCTTGGAGACTGGGGGGGGGGGAGTACTTGTTTGAAGAACATAGGGATCTCAGATGCGGGGGGGGGGGGGGCAGAGTTTGGAGAACATAGGGACCTCAGCAGGGCCATTATGTGACTGAGTCCATTCTCCAAAGCATGTACAGGGAATTCCAGTTGCAATTCCAAGAGATCTCCAAGCCCCTCATCTGGAGGTGGGTAACCCCAAGTGGAAAACTATACATGCATAGAAAGCTAGCACAGTCAAACATCATCTTTTTTTTGCAATAAAAGTGTAGAAGCTGAAGTTAAAATGACATGGCCAGATACTGAAATTGCAGGTAGAAGGCTGCCTCACTGAGGAAAAGATTTGTGAACCTTTGCCTAGACAGTCTTGTGACTGGCTGTAAAAACAATCAGAATGACTGGTGACTGTGGCAATAGCAACCCATCTCCTCAATACTAAAAAATAAAAATAAAATCTGGTCCTTGTCAAGCAATGTGCATCTTTCCTTTGATAATATAAGGCTAACAGTATAATGCTAACTGGATGTATCTATGAAGCTCTATGAATGTTACTAACCAGGGGTCAAGCTGGGCACATCAAAGCCGAAAATATCTAGGGGGTAGTTCGCGCCTCCTTTGCCTCTCTCGCTTTTACCAACAAATGCAGGAATTCGCCTTTGAAGATAAGCGCCTCCAGGGACAGGTTCCCAGGCCTGATCCCAAGGAAGGAAACCACAGGGGAGATAAGGAATGCTCGTGTGAAGATTCACATGTGAATACAGCATTGTTTAGAGAATGTAGCTTTGTTTAGAAAACCCTTTGATGTGCCACCTTTAAGTATGCCTTTCACTGTTACTATGTATCAGTTCCAATCCTCAGCTCAATCTTGGATTATCAATAAATCATACTTTGTTTCAAATCAAGGACTGATTTCTTTGAGATCTAACTGCTTGACATTCCTAAGAGATAGCACAGGTCTTCCTGATTTAATTATCAAATTAAAATGCAGTCACTTAGGCAATTCTATTCATTTCCCACTCTTCCCCCAAAACATGACAAGTAGATCAACAAAAACAGTTAAATACAGAACTCCCTGATAGAATTAGGCTGGCCAACCCAGAAGGCTACAGCCAATGCCCCAGAGTTTGAATCTGGGTCTGCTGCACCTATATATTCTACAAGATAAGGGAAATATTCTGGCCCTGCCTCTTCCCTCCTCCTGTTCATTCCCTCTAACCTTTGTCAATTTCACACTCTGATATATTTCCCTCCTTTCCTACCCAGGGCTACATCATGATCAGGCCAAATCCTCCATCACCCAGCTCTTCTTCCAAGACTTGCACTCAGTCTGTTTCCTTCTTACAGACCCTACTTTCTATTGCTCCATACCAGACATGGGGAAGGTGGATGCAGATTCCTTTATCATCAAAAGGGTATTTTGTTGAATGCGCAGGGCTTTTTCTGAGCAGGAAAGCACAGCAACGCAGTTCCGGCTGGCTTGGTGTCGGGGGGGGGGGGGGGTGTGTGGCCTAATATGATAATGAATTCCTGCTGGGCTTTTCCTAGGGGAAAAAAAGCCCTGGTTATTTATTTATTTATTTATTTTATTCGATTTATATCCCGCCCTACCCCACCAAGGTGGGCTCAGGGTGGCTTACAACAGTAAACGTTATGCACGTTCTACCAGTAAAGGCTATTATTCTTCTCCTGCAAAGTGACCCCCCTTCTTTGTTCTCCCTAGCCCATCAAAGTAAATAAATCTGAGCCAATGAGCAAAGAACCTTCTCCCTCTTTCTGATATGTTGAATTGTTTGCTTACATACCACTTTCCTTCCCAGTGGGGACTCAAAATGACTTACAAAGAAACAGAAAGCATAATATAATTCAGACAACAACAACAAAATATACACTAGATTCAACTCCTGAGCTGGTGCTAGACTCAATGCGCCACCTCTCTCAGGACCACAGGCTGAAAGCCATGAGCTAAGAACTAAGAGTGAAGGACCCTACATTTGAACTGTGACCTTACTGTATGGGCTGAAAACCTCCCGTTGAAGGAACTTACTGAAAAGGAAGGGAAGGAGAGGAAAGGAATGTGATGGAGAGGAGAGGAAAGGAAAGGGGAGGGGAGGAACACAATGGAGAGGAGAGGAAAAGGGAAGGGAAGGAGAGGACAGGAAAGGAGGGGAGAGGAAAGGAAAGGAAAGGGAAGGGAAGAAGAGAAATGGAAAGAAAATGGAGAGGAAAGCAGAGGAGGGAGAGCAGAGGGGAAGGGAGGAAAGGAGAGGAATAGGATAGAGAGGAAAGGAAAAGGGAAGGAGAGGAGAAACAGGAGAGGAGAGGAAAGGAGAGGAGAGGAAAGGAGAGGAAAGGAAAGGAAAGGAAAGGAAAGGAAAGGAAAGGAAAGGAAAGGAAAGGAAATGGAGAGGAAAGAAGAGGAAGGGGAGGGGAGGAAAAGAAAGGGGGAAGGGAGGGAATGGAAGATTGAAGGACCCTTTGGCACTCACCCTTCAATTTGTATCAGTGACAACACCCAGGCTTAATTACCTGCAACACAGAGGGAACAGAGTTTCTGCTTGGATCTTATACAAATGGCAGGGATGATCCCAAAAATCTCCCCTCCTAGAAAAGCCTTTGACACACTTGGGCATGAATATATTGTCTATATGTAGTCTCAAAGATCCCAGAGATGAATCAGGTGTGCACATAAGCACTCTTTATCATGCAGTAACTGTTCATAATATAAAAGTATCCTGCATTTTCCTACCGCATCCCTCTTATGGGGAGCCAGAGGAGAGGGAAAGCAGAGCTTTGCTGTTTCAGTATGAGACATTATGAAGCTCTTTTAGTTAGCCTTTGGGAATGTAATTAGTTTCATAACAGTTTGTGCTACTTTGTACATAAGGGTTCCTGGGTGTACAGCAAAGATATGCTGTTGACCTTCCTTGGAGTAAGCTGTTCAGCTCTTCAGAGAAGATCTTGAAAGGAAACCTTGGCAAAATGTCTGCTGACTATACAGAACCTTTCATTAGCGAGGTTCACTCTCAAAAGCACAAGGAATCCATGGTGATAATAACAGAACAGTAGCATTGCAATTTGCAACAGAGCTATAGGCTTCCGAGACCATTGACTTAGAAGGATGTAACTCTGTTGAGCATTGCAATGTTGGTGTGTGTACCTCTAAAAAGGAATTAGCATTAATCTGTCCTAGAGAATGTGTTCAACTGCTCTTGAGATATGTTCTTATTTTTGTTGCAAGGATTTCCATTTGATATGACCTTCACACAATACTTCAGCATTGCTCACTGAGCTAAGGGACTCCCTACTCAACCTCTGATGGCTGGTGGTTGCTATATAACAGGCATACCCCTCATCTCCCTGGGTACAGACTGGAGGAAGCTGTCAAGCATGCATATTTCTGTAACATAATGGTTCCTTCAATAGGGAACAGGCCCACCGTCATTTACTGCTCCCCCTTCCTTTACAACCTTTGGGCAAGTAATAAATCCATCTGGCCCAAGGATGTTTATGCTACAGCCTGGTTGTGACTACTCTCACACTGCCTCTCCCCCAGGTTCACACAGACAGTCTTATCTGAGCTGAAAGAAGTGTGAGAAAGGGAGATGTTTTTAATAATCTAAATTCCTTAGTAAAAAAAAAAAGAGAGAGAGAGATAGTATGTAGTAACATTTGAACCCGTGACTCAAGCTGCATCTGTATGGTACCCTTCCAAGTTATCCTATATAGCAACTGTGTAACGCTGTGAATGTCATTACTTTCAAGGCATATGTCCTTGGCAAAGCTTCTGAGTTTCTTAAATAAAGCGACTTTTGATTCAACAACAAAAGTCTGATTATTGGGAAATATTGATGCTTAACAGAAGCACTCTGACAGTTTTGAGTGGAGCCAAGCAAGCAGAAGCAAAACTCGAGGTTCTGAGAGTGGCTGAGAAAGAACGAACCTGGCGTGGGGATCCACCTGATTTTTATGAGAAACTGATGCCACCTGAAATAGTATGGCCTGCTCCCCATTCCATTTCTACCCATTCCTCCAAATCTTGACTTGCTGATTTTACAGAGCACATGGAAGCGGCAGCAAAACATTTAGCAGTAAATCTCACTGAAATATGTAATATGCATGCATGCATAGGTATGGGCAAGGAGACTGGGAGGCCACTAAACTTCTTCCTTCCGCTAACTGTAAAACAGAACGGAGGTTGGAGGTTTTAAAACCTCCTTGGAAGTTTTTAAACAGAGGCTAGATGGATCTGACAGCGATGAGGACCTGTGAATTTGGGGTAGGTATTTGTGGGTTCCCTGCATTGTGCAGGGGGTTGGACTAGATGACCCTGGAGGTCCCTTCCCACTCTTTGATTCTATGAATTATTTAGAGGTCGTTCCTACAAAGGGAATAAGTAAAACAGGACGGGCCCTGACCAGCATAGTCCAGGCTAGCCCAATCATGTTAGATCCTGGAAGATAAGCAAGGTTGGCCCTGGTCCATATTTGGATGTAGGACAACCAAGGAATACCAGGGTTGTGACACAGAGGTAGGAATGGCAAGCCACCTCTGAACATCCCTTGAAAACCCCACTGGCTATGACTTGGTTGTAAAGAAGAAGAGGAGGAGGAAGAGGATGGGGAAAGGGAGGAAGAGGAAGAATGATGGAGGGAGGGAGGATTCCCATTCCCTCTGAAGAGGAGTGCAGGGAGAAAAATGTTTTAAAATGGCCATCAGGCAATGTCATGCCTCTCTAAGAATCACGGGGATTCTGCAATTCCTAGAGTGGATTGCATCACTTCTGAGTTCTCTTCAGAAGATATGTCGCACTGCTGCACACGGCCACCCCACATGTCCCTCCCCCCCCCCAAGCCTCCCCACTGGTTGCCAGGCCAACAAGGTAAGGGTCAACAACAAATGATCTCCATGGCTACATAATCAGTTTGAAGGTCTTAAAGATTTTAATACTAGATTCAGTACTAAACATCATTTTTTTTTTTTACAGATCTCATGCGTCCAAAGCCAATGATGGTTCCACGAACTATGATTTTGGATCTTAGCAGTCATGAACAAATGAAGCTACCTTACACTACACTGGGCCATTAATCTATTAAAGTCAGCATTGCCTGGTGTGACTAGTTGTGGCTCTCCAGGGTCTGAGGCAAAGACTGTTTGCATCACCTGACCTTTTTAACTGAAGACACTGAGGATTGAACCCAGGACTTTTGAGTAGTCTACCACTCAATGACCTTTGGAAAGAGGTGCCCCTTTTTACCTTGGCCAATCACAGGAGAGTTGTCAATCACATGTCCACTATCTCTGCACACACTATTTGCCAACTGTGGGGTGTGAAATTCCTAGAGATTTGGGGGCGGAGCCTGGGGAGTACATGGCTCGAAGAGAAAAGAGATCTCAGCGGGATATAACACCACAGAGTCCAAAGCATCCCTTTTCTCCACAGGATGTGTTCTCTGTAGTCTGGAGATCAACTCGAGGCTGGCAACCTCACATGGTACATACACAGGGCTTTTTTTGGAGCAGGAACTCCTTTGCATATTAGGCCACACACCCCTGATGTAGTCAATCCTCCAAGAGCTTACAGGGCTCTTAGTAAAGGGCCTACTGTAAACTCCAGGAGGATTGGCTACATCACGGGGATATGGCCTAATATGCAAAGGAGTTCCTGCTAAAAAAAGCGATATGCATACATCTTTGAACTTTTTAAAATATGGATCTTATTGTAGCTCTAAGGGAGATATAGATTATTTTAGACTACTGAACTTGTGTTCAGTAAGTGGAAATCATATCTAAAAAGGGGAGGAGAGATTATACGTCTGATTTTAATTATTGAATTCATATTTAAAACAGTTTTAAAAATATTTTCAAGGAATACTGATTTATTCATTCCTGCTAGCAAATTTCTCAGCCAGCTTCTCTCACTGCCAAAGTGTGAAAATATTTCACAGCCCCATCTTTGCATGTTACTTATCTTTCAGCGGTAATTAACAAAGTCTTAATCTGGCTAACGTTAATGACCACTGTTCTTGCCTTAAATCCCAGTTAAACCAAGCTTATTAAGGACCAATTAAAGAGAGTCTTATGTGATCAGAATAACAGTATGACTTTTTTTTGCTAGATTTTAAAAAACAACAACTGGTAAGCAGGCAACTCAACCTTTTCAATCTTGTAAATAAAACATTTGCGGGGGGGAATGGAGAAGGAAGGGATGCAATGTATAATAAACATTCCACATTTTAAAAGAAATGTCACTAATCATTTGTATACTGTTATGATTTTGATCCAGTTGCCTTTTCTGTGGTGAAAAAATGGGGAGAGGTTCCCCATGTCCACAAAAAAGTTCCCGGGACCTTCACTGATGAAAAAACGTGTGTTGATGGGGACTGGACTAATGAGCGGAGATTGGTGAGACTGAGTGAAAAAGCTGGCTGGATCCAGCATAACATGTTTTCTTTACTTCCTTTCTACCAGGGCTTTTTTTTGTAGCAGGAATTCCTTTGCCTATAAGGCCACACACCCCTGATGTAGCCAATCCTCCAAGAGCTTACAGGGATCTTCTTCTCTATCTAAGAAGTAACTGGGAAACCTCCTTCATACACTGTCTTCAGGATCCAGTCATGGCTCTTCACATTTGAAAGAGGGAAAATGGATTCTAAAGCATGCAAAGAGAACTGTTCCCTGCTTGCCTGTTGAAAGGCAGAGAACAAAAATGGTTCCACCAGTGGTTGTTACGATGCAACTTTGCTGTGTCTCGCCCTCTCTTCCCAACCCCTTCCTGAAAAGAAAATAACAATCCCTGCATCTCTCTCGGCTTGACTTCGCGAACGATAGCGGATGTAGACACCATCGTCATCATCTAGATCTACTGCGGCTCTTTGAAGCATCATGCTAAAGAAGATCGTAAAGAGAGTTGGCACGAGAACGCAGCCTTGCTTTACACCTGTGCCTATTGGGAAGGGCTCCGAGAGGTCGTTGCAGTGTCTGACTTGGCCTCGCTGGTCTTCATGTAGCTGGATGATCATGCTGAGGAACCTTGGGGGACATCCTAAACGTTCCAAGATTTGCCATAGGCCTTTCCTGCTAACGGTATCGAAAGCTTTGGTAAGGTCGACAAAAGTCACATATAGACCCTTGTTCTGTTCCCTGCATTTCTCTTGGAGCTGCCTGAGAACAAATACCATGTCGGCGGTGCTCCTGTTAGCTCTGAAGCCGCACTGGCTCTCTGGGAGGAGTTCTTCTGCAATGGTGGGCACCAGTCTGTTCAGGAGTATTCTAGCAAGGATTTTGCCTGCGATGGAGAGCAGGGTTATCCCCCGGTGGTTGGAGCAGTCTGACTTTTCTCCTTTGTTCTTGTGTAGAATGATGATGATTGCATCGCGAAAGTCCTGTGGTAGTTTGCCTTGTTCCCAGCAGGTGACAAGTACTTTGTGAAGTGTGTTATGTAGTACTGTGCCCCCATGCTTCCATATCTCTGGTGGGATTCCATCAACTCCCGCTGCCTTGCCACTTTTCAGTTGCTTGATGGCTTTAACAGTCTCTTCTAGGGTGCATCCCTGCCTAAAGCTCTGAAAAGACCTGGATCCTCATCACAGCCTGAGCTTTGTAAGGCTGCCTCTATCAATTGGTCCTTTTCCTCACAGGTGTGGAAGGCAAGCACAGGCAGCCTCTCCTCACTACCCTCTCCCTCATGCGGCTAATCTCCAGGTAGGCATTTGAAAAATACCTTTTGAAGCTTTTTGAGAGCCAGTCTGGTGTAGTGGTTAAGTGTGTGGATTCTTATCTGGGAGAACCGGGTTTGATTCCCCACTCCTCCACTTGCAGCTGCTGTAATGGACTTAGGTCAGCCATAGCTCTCGCAGAGGTTGTCCTTGAAAGGGCAGCTGCTGTAAAAGCTCTCTCAGCCCCACCTACCTCACAGGGTGTCTGTTGTGAGGGGGGAAGGTAAAGGAGATTGTGACCGCTCTGAGACTCTAAGATTCAGAGTATAGGGCGAGATATAAATCAAATATCATCAGCAGCATGAATTGGTTTTTCCAAGTTTCAGATTTGATGGTTTAAGACCCAACAGATGATGCATTGAAAATTCAAGTCTGTGACTTTTGAGGAAGAGCTGGAAACCAGAACACTTGATGTCAAAGTCATTTGCAATAGTGTATCCAGTCTCTTTGGTCTTACGTTTCCTACTTACACTCACTGGACTGGTTTTGTAACTATACAAGAAAAATGGAGTCCAGTAGCATGTTTAAGACCAACAAAGTTTTATTTGGAATGTTAAGCTTTCATGTGCATGCACACTTCATCTAATTATATGTTACTTATACTCCTTACTGTTTTTACAACCTAAGCTATAAACCAGGGGTGTCGAACTCATTTGTTATGAGGACAGGATCTGACATAAATGAGACCTTGTCGGGCTGGGCCATGTGTGTACCTATTTAAGATTAGGTAGCAGAGATAAACTTTTAAAGGACGCAGACAAACATGAGTAAATAGATCCAAGTAGGCAGCCGTGTTGGTCTGAAGTAGTAGAACAAAATAGGACTCAATTGCACCTTTAAGACCAACCTAGTTTTATTCAGCTTTCGTGTGCTCTGAGCACACTTCATCGGACAAGGAATCCGGCACGGTGAGCAGAGCCACACATAGCTGGTAGGCAATGGCTCAGAATGCAAAATGGTACAGATTTAAGATCCAGCGACAGAATAGTAAAATTATCTGGTAGGCAGGGGGTTAGAATGTAAAATGGTACAAATATAAAATCCAATGACAGAATAGTAAAATTAACAAACCTTTGATCTGAGTAGCATGAACATGCGAAAACAACAAAACAGTACTATGTCAAAATGTGAGAGTGTCTGTTCATGACTCTATTGTTATAAACCTGGGCCAAAAGGAAGGAATTTCTATCTCAGAATTTTTCCCATCCAACTAATTTACCTTTTAACATGCAACATACATATAGTTTGCCATTAGGAGAAAAATACATTAACATATAGTGGGAGATGGGTTCAATGTATGTAATGGGATAAACAACCAATATCCCAGTTTGAGTGTGTCAGTACAGCTAAAAGACAAATGCATTGGACAGTAAATTGTCCACCTAATTTACTTTTTAACATGTAAACATCATTCTAGTTTGCCATAGAAAAAAGAACACAATAAAATATAGTGAAAATAGGTAAAGTATATGTAATGAGATAAACAGCCAATATCCCTATTTCGAGTATGTCAATACAAAAAATTATTCTGATACACTATTCTAAAAGAGAAAAACATTGGAATACTGTGGATGTATAACTATACTCAGTGAGTATAACATGCTTAAAACATTCGTTGGCCTCAAAGGTGCTTTCTTTGTATTTCTCCCATGGGATCCAGGGAACTGCGCAAAGGAAGCTCTGGCTCTTTCCCTCCCTCCCCAAGGGACCAGGCGGGGGAGGAGCCTCTACCAATGGAGAAAATTGAGGTTTTGCTGATTCGGCCCCCAGGCCACATGTTTGACACCCCTGCCATAAACTATATAGCTGCAAGTTATACTCTCTGTGATGACTCTTCCAGCAGGGTTTTGACACTCCAGGGTCATTATTTTCATAACTTTGACATATTTTTGATATGGATAGATTTCTGTGCTAGGTATGAAAAACTGATTTTATATAATTCTCATACATTTACTGACAATTTTGAATATAACAATTTATTGTAAATATTTCGATTTCGGTACAAATTTTGTAGATTAGCAATGTCAGTTTGGTGTTCTATGTCCTCAGTCCTTTGTTTAACAAGACTCTTTGCCTGATCATAGCCACAGGCCACGAGAGCATGAGGACAGAATCGAATCCTAACAATATGGTCTTGAACAGAATTAAGCCAATTAGATTGAAAGTTATCTCTCATCATAAGTGGGGATAAACCTTAGGGATTAAAGTGTTCTTTAGCCACATAAATATAGATTCTATACATACTCATGCTTCAACACTAATTCTGCCTGTCTCTAGTCTTAACTTTGCATTAGGCACACACCTGGGTACCTGTAGAATTGTTTTAAGAAACTTAGGTTGCACTCTTTCTTGGGGAACAAAACATGAACTTGGTGACCCTATAAATGTCCCATACAGTAACTGAGCCAGCATTTCATCCCTGAATAGTTTAAGAGCTGCAGGGACATAACACCCCCCTTGTGATCAATAAAATTTTGCTATGGCATTTGCTGATCAAATAAATGCAGGGGGGTTTTTTGTAGCAGGAACTCCTTTGCATATGAGGCCACACACCCCTGATGTAGCCAATCCTCCAAGAGCTTACAGGGCTCTTATTACAGGGCCTCCTGTAAGCTCTTGGAATATTGTCTACATCAGGGGTGTTTGGCCTCATATGCATAGGAGTTCTTGCTACAAAAAAAGCCCTGAATAAATGGAATTGTTTATGCCTTCTAGGGCAACTGGTTGGCCACAGTTGTGAGACAGGATGCCGGACTAGATGGACTACAGGTCTCCCCCTGTGTGCTCTTCTTACGTTCTTATTATTTTTTCATCCTCAGGTTTTGGTGGCAGGTCCTGGCAGATACCCAACAGCATCAATGCCCGGCCCTTTTAAAAAAGGACATTCAATATATTTACACAGACCTCAAAATACTTGCTGTTGAATGTCAAAAGGACTGAAGAAATGATTAATTTGTGTGTTCAAATATCCCCATGATATTCCAATTTATCCTTGACTGAAAGGCTGTAAAAAATGTCCAGATGGTCATGTACCTAAATTGACAATGTTAATGCAAATAAGTTTTATTTTTGAAGGCAAAAGAGGAGGAGCCACTTTTCTTTGATCCTCGGGCACGTTTGCACTTAGCTTTAAAAAAATCTTTAATTAAATGTGATTTTATTCTCAGGGTACAATGTTGCTTCCATGTCTTTCCATGCTATAATTACTTGCAATGTAATTGCCCACAATTTCCATCACTTTCCTATTTTCCAGCAATAAATTTAGAAAATGTCTTTCTGTACCCCTTTGGCTTGACGAAGATGCCGCAGCCAAATATTTCTGTTCAGAAGTTCTTTTGTACTAACTCAGTATAATAGTCATCCACGCTTCCTGTCTCGTTTCCTTGGAATGCAGAGTACTCACTACTGAATCATAAAGTGGTGTACTGGTAACTTCGGAAGTTAATGGTGATGGTAAGTTGTTGTGAACAGGTATTCCTGTAAATGCATTAAGTGCCGTACAAAATGCAGAGTGTAGCTGGTTAGCAAGATTTTAAAATGCCATTCAAGATTGGAAAGAACAGGCATTAAGCTCGTATTTGCAGTCACTGTTTCTGAGGAATAATTAAATCTGGTTTTAATTTCGTCTGTACTTCATACAACTCTGTATATACCAAACAGATAAAGCAGAAACATCTGCTTTTAAGCCACTCTTCACATTCAAAAATAAATATTAGAAACATCCCCTGCAGATCACTACAGTGAAAACTTTGATTGGCATACCTTTTTAGCACCTTTCTCTCACAGGACACATTATTTAGTGACCACTCTCTTCCCATAATAAATCCTGTTGATGTCTATGTTCAGTGAAACAAAAACTGAAGTTTGTGCTTTCATTAAACTAAGGGAAAACATCAGCAGTAAAGAGCAAGAACTTCACGGTGGTGGACCCGCAGCTGTGGAATTACTTCTCAAGAAGGCTACAGCTCCATGACACAGCAAATGATTTACATGCACATCTTCATTTTATTAAATGACAGGTCCAGTTAAAGCATCTCAGATGCTTCAGAAAGGCCAGCCTCCTGCCTGAGACCCTGGAGAGTAGGGTTGCTTTGGTGCCAATGCCACCTTCTACATGGAGACTGGATATCTACCAGAATTATAATTGATCTCCGGGCTATAGGGATGAGTTCCCCTTGAGAAAATTGCTGCTTTGGACAGTGGACTTTATGGCACTGTACGCTGCTCTACCCCCAAATCTCCAGGAATTACTCAACCCAGAGTTGTCAACCATCTAGGACAGGGGTGGGGAACAGGGGCTCTCCAGATGTTTTTTTGCCTACAACTCCCATCAGCCCCAGCCATTGGCCATGCTGGCTGGGGCTGATGGGAGTTGTAGGCAAAAAACATCTGGAGAGCCCCTGTCCCCCAACCCTCATACTCACAGTGTCCATCGATATAAGGCCACATCTGACTATACATCGAGTCAGACCACTGGTCCATCATAGTCATGCTGACTATGTTGGACCAATGGTTTCACTTGATATAAGGCCACATCATGTGGGAAGTTTTTCTTCTTCTTCCTTGGTTTTTCTCAATTTTTGTTGGTGGCTGTTTTGAAACTCACAATGGGCAGCTACACTGGAATTCGCTCCAAAGAATTCCTTGCAAACATGCTGTACTGAGATATAAATCTATATCCAATGCTTTTTAAAAATCGATTATTGCTACCGTGGGAGTGGAAAGTAAATATATATATTGTTTTAGGTCTTTTTTTAAAAAAATCTCCTGATGTCCACTATTTGCATTCTGAGCCACTTGACTGTCTAAATACACAGAAAAATATACAAGAAATGTACAAAGCACAGTAGCTCAGCAGCATGCAGCTGAGATACTAAATTAGAACCACCAAATGCATTGAACATATCTTTTCAGCGGCGGCAAAATCGTCTAGTTATGCTTTGTAGTAAATGTTCTGGAATGCTGCCAAGGCACTTCCAAACATTTCAGAGTTCGCTTTTCCAGGGAACTCTTTTAAAAATCAATTAGTAGTGAAACTCTGTCTAACTCGAGTGTTTTAAAATGTCAAGCTTGTCTTCTCCTCCCCCAACCCTCATACTCACAGTGTAATAACGATATTTTGAAACCTTTCTATTAAATTGATCATATTTTGTAATTAAGCCTGTAAGGAGAACATGTGCATGGAGTTTATAAGATGTACTTAAGAGAAATTTTTAATCTTTAGGAGAGTATAAATAGACAAGAAAAACGGAAGAAGAGAGATAAAGATGCTGTAAACAAGAACATCCAAGACTCAGGTATTGATTGTGGGATGATAAACAGTTTTATCAATACAGAGCAACTGTAGAAGAAATAAATATGCCATTTAAAAAAATCAAGGATTGGAATATTTTAAAATCATACTGCTTCAAAAAAAATCTATTAAAAGCATCAAGTGAAAGAAAGGAAGAAACAGAGGGAGGAAAGAGACAGTTGGAGAATGTTTACAAAATGAACCCGATGCAAAAGTATTTTAATATAATAAATCATATAATCATGAAGTCTAAATTCTCATCTGTTAAAACAACAAAAAACTCAGATGATACAAGAACTGTAGTTCTAATACCACATTTGTTTATTCCTGTAAACCCTGGGATTTACTGGAATCTTAGGTTTGTCTCAGTGAAAAGTCATTAATGCAGTGGTTAAGACTACTGGACTAGCACCTGGGACAGCCGGGTTTCAAACCCAACTTGTGCCATGGAAGCTCGCGGGGGGGGGGGGGGGACTCTGACCCAGTAACATTCTTCACAGGGTTGTGGGGGGGGGTGTAAAGCAGAGGAGAATAATGTAAGCCTCCCTGTTTCCCCGTTGGGGAAGAGAAAGGTGTGATATGAAATAATTAAATAAATGAAATAAAGTAGACAAGTTCCCCTCCAAGACTGCTTAGCAACTGTTTTCATTTTCCTTAAGAATGTGAAACAGAGGGAAGAGTTCAGCATGTGTTCTGTCCAGCGACTCTCTTTTTCTCTGTGGGGGACCAATGTGGCCTAAGAAATCTGGTTAAGTTCATTGCAGAGAGCTCTGGGATAGAGCAGAAAAGTGCTACAAGCGTGAGGTTTGTGGCTCACCAGCTGGGGGAGTTGCTGAAAACCTCTGAGTTCCTGTGAAGGGCTGGAAGTGAAGGAGATTGTTGCTGATTGATTAGGCGTGGCTGAGTTCCCCACCCTCTTTGCATTATTCAGCTGCGCCTTGCCAGAGAGCTAAAGGGCTCTTGGCCTGTGGCTCTTAGCCTGGGAGCTGTGTAAGGACCAGGAAACCAGATTCCTTGTGTTCCCAATAAGGTAAGTAGACTCTCCAGGAGGGGAGCCACATAAAAAAACAGGGTTTAAAAGGGGACTGTATATTTTTAAAAAGCTATCATGAAGGTAGAATGCCAGCAGGGGGGTGGGGGCTTTCCAATGTTTTGCACTAAGTGTCATATGTATTACTATCTGCCCACAGGACAGAAGTCTTGGGTGTGTGCTCGATGCGAGGAGCTCCTGGTCCTCAGAGAACAAGTTCGTATCTTTGAGGCTGAGGTGACTGACCTGGAGAAGCAGAGACAGTCGGTTAGGCACTCGGAGAAGACTCTCGGGGACGTATTAGATGAGCCCGCTCTGAACGTGGCAGCCCCGTTGCTGCCAGGGAGCATGAGGGTAGAGAGGGAACAGGGCACCGGGCTGAGGATAAGGGGAATGCGCCCTCAGAAGGGACCTCTTCTTCAGTTGGTAAACTGGAACCATCCTTGGGCAGGGAGAGAGGGGGGATCTTGGTAGTGGATGATTCGATCCTTAGGCAAGTAGACAGCTGGGTGGCAAAACAGCATACTGACCATATGGTGACTTGCCTGCCTTGTGCGAAGGTAGCGCACAATACGTGTGTAGTAGACAGGCTGATAGACAGTGCTGGGGAGGAGCCATTGGTTGTGGTGCATATTGGCACCAACGATGTGGGAAGATGCAGTCATGAGGTTCTGGAGGAAAAATTTAGGCTGCTAAGTGGGAGACTTAAGGCCAGGACCTCCAAGGTAGCCTTCTCAGAAGTGCTACCTGTTCCACATGCACGGCTGGAGAGACAGGCACAAATTAAAAGTCTGAATGTGTGGATGAGACGATGGTGTAAGGAGGAAGGGTTTAAGTTTGTTAGGCACTGGGCTGCTTTCTGGAATAAGCGGGAGCTGTACAAAAAAGAGGGTCTCCACTTGTCCCCAGATGGAACCAGGCTGCTGGCACTTAAAATCAAAAAGGTGGCAGAGCAGTTTTTAAACTAAATCTTGGGGGAAAGCCGACAGGAGATGAGATGTCTCTGGTTCAGGAGGACTCATCTCAAAGAGATGAAGGGTTAGCTGTTACTTTTCTACCAGGTAATGGATCAGAGATGTCCACTGAGATGGTGACAAACAATATGGACTGCCTGCCAGAGCCTCGAGGTGGCAGGAGGAAGGTGGTGGGCCTAGCTTGCCTGGGAAATTATAGATGTTTGTACACAAATGCTAGAAGTGTTCAAAGTAAAACTGGTGAGTTGGAATGTTTAGAGTTGGGAGAAAACATAGACATTGTGGGAATTTCAGAAACTTGGTGGAATGAGGAGAATCAGTGGGACACAGCAATTCCTGGATATAAGTTATATCAGAAGGATAGGGAGGGAAGGGATGGAGGTAGGGTGGCCCTGTATGTCAGAGAGGCATACGGTCCAGTAAGACTGAGGTCAGAGAATTAGATCCCCTTCTAGAAATGCTTTGGGTTGAAATAGAAGGCCCAAAAGGAAATTTAACTATAGGAGTTTGTTATCGCCCACCAAATTAAAAGATAGAGGATGATTATAATATGATGGAAGGATTAAAGATAGCGGCTAAACGTAAAAACTGTGCCGTTATAGGTGATTTTAACTACCCGCAGATTGATTGGGTCAATACGTGTTCAGGTCTTGAGAAAGAGATTGAGTTTCTAGGTGCTCTCAATGACTGTGCTATGGAGCAGATGGTCTCAGAACCTACCAGGGGCAGGGGGATCCTGGATTTGGTCCTAAGTAATGCCCAAGACTTGATGAGAGATGTAAAAGTGATCTCACCGCTTGGGAGCAGTCACCATAACATCACCATTTGCATAAATAGAGACTTGCCCCAAAAGACCAGCACAATCATATTTAACTTTAAAAGGGGTAAATTCTCTGAGATGAGGAGGCATGTGAAAAGGAAACTGAAAGGAAAGGTAAATACAGTCAAAACCCTTGGGGAGGCTATTTAAAACTACACTCCTGGAAGCTCAGATAAAATATATACCATAAATTAGGAAAGGCACAAACAGGTATAAGAGAAGGCTATTATGGTTAACAAACAAAGTAATGAAAGCTGTAAAAGGTAAGAAGGACTCCTTTAAGCGGTGGAAAGCTAGTCCAAGTGAGATTAATAAAAGGGAACACAGGCAATGGCAAATCAAATGCAAGACTGTGATCAGGCAGGCAAAAAGGAACAATGAGGAGCATATTGCAAAAAACATAGACCAACAATAAAAATTTCGTCAAATATATTAGAAGCAGGAAACCAGCCAGGGAGGCAGTGGAGCCCTTGGATGACCAAGGGGTCAAAGAATTACTGAAGGAGGATAGGGAAATGGCTGAGAAGCTAAATGAATTTTTTGCCTCCGTCTTCACTGTGGAAGATGAGAAGTGTTTGCCTGCTCCAGAACCACTTCTATTGGAAGGGATGTTGAAAGATATGAGTCAGATTGAGGTGACAAGAGAGGAGGTCCTACAACTGATAGACAAATTTAAAAAGACAGGTTGCTTACCTGTAACTGTAGATCTTCGAGTGGTCATCTGTGCATTCACACTCATGGGATAGAGCGCCTGCGCTAATCCCCGAATCGGTACCTAAAAAGCCAGGGATTTTTTCGCGCTCGGCACCAACGGGCATGCGCAGGCGTCCCAATGCGCATGCTCGCCAGCGCCAGAGCAAGGATCCCGCCAGTTCCTTCCTGACCGCTGGAAGCCCCTACTGGAGGGAGACCATCAACAGTGGGGAAGGAGGGCGGGTAGTGTGAATGCACAGATGACCACTCGAAGATCTACAGTTACAGGTAAGCAACCTGTCTATCTTCTTCGTGGTCTCTGTGCTTCATACTCATGGGAGATTAGCAAGCAAGACATACCTGGAGGCGGGAAGATGGTCAACCGGAAGAAACAGCTTGTAGCACTGCAGTTCCCAAATGAGTCTTCTGTTGAGCATGCACGTCCAGTTCTGGCGAGGCCACCAAGGAGTCACCAGGATGCAGCATGGTCTCTCTCTTGCGATTTTGTTGACCACCTTCGTCAACAACGGCAGAGGCGGAAACAGATAAAGGAACCGACCTTCCCACGGAAATAGCGGACCGTCTCCCAACGACTCTGGATCCGCACCCCCTCTGGAACAAAACAGAGTACACTTCCTGTTTTCGGCTGTGGCAAAGACATCCAACTGAGGATACCCCCAAAGCTGAAAGAAAGGTTGGAGGAAGCACCAATGCAGTTCCCACTCATGCTGGGAAGCCACGCCCCTGCTGAGGGAGTCTGCCTGCAAGTTGAGGACCCCAGGGAGATGTGCAGCCTTCATGAAGATTTCGTAGTCCAGGCACTCCGACCACAGGTCCAGTGCCAATGCACAGAGCCGTCGAGAGACTATCCCCCCCTGCCCCCCCAGGGCAGTGGTATTGTCTGTTAGCAGAGAAACAATCTTCCCCACCACCAAGGGGTGGAAAGAGCGAAGAGCAAAATGAACTGCCAGCAGTTCTAAATAATTTACGTGGCAGTGAGTCAATTTCAGAAGCCAAGGGGCCCCCCACACACACAAAAACCGTCCATGTGGGGCCCCCAACCCCACAAAGATGCATCTGTTGTGATCGTCACAGAAGGTGCAGGGAGATGAAATGGAGCTCCCTGACAAATGTTGCTCTTTGACTTCCACCATTGCAGAGTTTGAAGTCACAGGTGGAATGACAAACCTCTTTTGAGGTGAGTCTCTCAGTGGTCGAAACTGACGAAGAAACCAGAGTTGTAGGCCTCTCATCCTCAGCTTCACAAAGAGTAGCACACTTGTTGTCGCCGCCATCAGCCCCAGCATCCACTGCAGCTGCTGCGCCCCACTTTTGACTTCACAGAAGTTGCACAAGGTTGATAATGTCCACCAATCTCTGCTGAGGCAGGAACGCACGATGCAGGTTTGTATCCAGTAAAGCCCCTATGAACTGAACTGTCCTCGATGGAGTAAGGTGTGATTTCTCCAAATTGACCTGCAGACCCAAGGTGTCGAGAAGACGAAGAGTGACAGCAATGTGGGATGACAGAGTCTCTTCTGACTCCGCCACAAGGAGCCAGTCGTTGATGTATGGAAAGACGACTATCCCTTGAAGCCAGAGATGGGCAGCCACAACGCTTATCATCTTTGTGAACAGTGGACAGGCCGAACGGAAGGGCTTTGAACTGGAAGTGTTGAGAACCTACTGCAAACGGAAGGAAACTGAACGCAGGATGGATGCTGACGTGGAAGTATGCATCCTTGAGGTCCAGAGTTGCCATCCAGTCCCCTTGGTTGATGAGGGGCAGAATCATTTGCAGAGTGGACATTCTGAACTTATGGTACAAAATAAATTTGTTTAGATTCCGAAGATCCATGATTGGTCTTAAACCCCCGTCCTGCTTGGGAACCAGGAAGTAATGAGAGTAGAAACCTCCCATCCTGGCCTCCATCGGAACCTTCTCTATGGCTTGTTTCTGTAGGAGGTTGTTCACCTTCGCCAGCAGAGGTGGGTAAGGGGGAGTGGTAATTACCACGGATTGGTTCAGAATCTGAACAAAATTTATTTTGTAGCCTTCCGCTACGATTGAAAGTGCCCACCTGTCAGTAGTGATGGACTCCCAGGCTGACAGGAAGGGGTGGAGGCGGATAGAGAGAGAAGTGGGGACAATGACGCGTGCTACGAGAAAGTCAAAGGCTTTTGAGGGCGCGTGCCCTTGGACTTGCCGGTGTTTTGAGTCGAAGTGAAACGATTTCTGTTGTTCCCCCTGTATGGGGACCTACTCTCAGGTTGATTCGAGCGAGGTCTCCATTGTTGATCAGGGGAGAACGTCTGGTACTGTTTCTTTGACCAAGGCTTGTGCCACTGCTTCTGTTTTGCAGCTCTAGATGACACCTGCACTCCTAGGTTCCTGGACGTTTTTATACTCTTGTCCATTTCCTGGAGCGTACTATCAGTGGTGGAACTGAACAAGCCTTTGCCCGCAAAGGGCAGATCTTCCACAAAGGCCCTGGTATCTTGCTGGAGAGCCGTGGATCGAAGCCAAGAGTGACAGAGGAGGCAAACAGCAAAGGTGATGGTCTTTGCTGAGACATCGACCATATGCTTTGCTGCAGCCAATTGTTGTTTGGCTACAGCAAAGCCCTCCTTCTGCAGCTTCTTTGCAGCCGATCTTTTCTCATCACTTAGGGAAGACAGAGGGGGGGGGGGTAAGTTGTTCCCATACCGAGTATTGGTATCTAGCCATGCATGCAGCATAGTTAGATACCTTTACTCCGAGGGCCCCAGGCAAGTAGAGTTTTCTCCCCACATTATCCAGCTTCTTTCCCTCCTTATCGGGTGGAGAAGAGTTTGTTTTTCGGGCCTTCAAAGAGGAGGAAACGACCACCGAATTAGGCTTCGAATGAGTGAAGAGAAACTCTGCTCCTGACTCTTGGACCCGATACATATGGTCCAGCCTCCTTGATGACAACGCTGGCTTCGCCCAAGGCTCCTTCACGGCTTGAAGAATAACCTTCGTTACTGGTAGAGCAACCACTGTAGACGTGTCCCATTGCATAATGTCAAACACAGTGGCATCTACAATGGGTTGTGGTTGGTTCACTGGCAGCGAAAGGGAGAGTGCCGTCCTCTTCACCAGGTCCCCATACGACTTCAGATCCTCTGAAGGTGAGATAGGAAAATCCTCAGTAGTATGAGACACAGGTGAAAGCTCCAAAGCCCAATCTGGCTCATCGGTACCGCCCTCAGAGTCCGATGATGAAGACTCTCTGCGCAGGGAGTGTTCTGAGAGCACCGGCGTTGACTCCCTCACAGGTGACCGAATCGATCCCGACGATTGAGGTTGGACTTCTTTTACCACCACTCCACGTCTGTCGGGCAGGATGGAAATCGATGCCGATGGACGCCTTCTGGACTGCTGAGAGAGTCGGGACATGTGAGACGCCTCGGACTGCTGGTCCCAGTCTGCAAACTCCCATGGAGGGTACCATTGGTATGGTGGATAGGGATAGGCATTTGGAGACCATTGATGCTGTTCCCATGGTGGAAGTGGTGGGAAGTGACGAGCTATCGCAGTCAGTTCTAGCTTCCTTCGACCTCTCGCCTGATCCATCGGTGCCGAAGACTCCATCGGTGCCGACATCTCCACCTCCAAGACCGAGTCGTTCTCGCTGTGCCGCCTGGACCCTGAAGAGCAGGAGCACTGAGTCAGGTCGATCTCGTGCTCCGATGCCGATAGGCATAGCTGTGAAGCACTGCCTCTTGACACCGAAGGGCTATGACGCCAAGATCTTCCTCGGTGGAGCTATCGATGCTGAAGCATCGTGCAAAGGCGAAGGAGTGCGGGATGGTCTCTTCTTCCGCTTCTCCTTTGATTTCACCTTCTTCGACGCGGATGATCGGGTCCCCAAATCATCCCGACGCTTCTTAGCCAGGGTGTCCATAGACCCTTCAGAAGGCCGTTTAGTGGAATGCCTGTGCTCGACCGGCATCTCGGTCCTGATCAGCGAAGCCTCAGCCGATATAACCGTCGGAGCCGCAGCCTCTCCCATCGGTACCGACGGGGCCAATGCCATCATTTTCTGAGGGCGAAGTGCCGACACGAGTAGCGCCGCCGAAAGCCTCGCCGCTCGATTCTTCCGAGTTTGTTTTGAGAAACTCAGGCAGTGGGTGCAAGAATCCACGCGGTGTCCCTCGCCCAGACAGAGAAGACAGAGGGAATGGCCATCGGGGGTGGGCAATCTTCTTCCCACAGGAGCGGCACCTCTTAAAAAAACCCCAGCGTCTTTCCATAGACGCCCAGGAAAAAACCCACCCTGGAAAGTCTCTGAGGGGAAAAATAGGGGGGGAAACTAAGCCCCGAAGGGCAGTCCAACAAACGGGTTATATAGAATAGGCAGAAGCAATCCAAAAATTATTTTACCGACCGGGGACACGAAAGGAGATCCTCTCAGCGCAGCGGTCAGAAAGGAACTGGCGGGATCCTCGCTCTGGCGCTTGCGAGCATGCACATTGGGACGCCTGTGCATGCTCGTTGGCGCCGAGCGCGAAAAAATCCCGGGCTTTTTAGGTACCGATTCGGGGATTGGCGCAGGCGCTCTATCCCATGAGTGTGAAGCACAGAGAACACGAAGAAGATCTAATAAGTCACCAGGTCCGGATGGCATACATCCAAGAGTTCTGAAAGAACTCAAAGTTGAACTTGTGGATCTTCTGACAAAAATTGAAATCTGCCTCCGTTCCTGAGGACTGGAAGGTAGCAAATGTTACCCCCCTCTTTAAAAAGGCTTCCAGAGGAGATCCGGGAAATTACAGGCCAGTCATTCTGACTTCAATACTGGGAAAGTTGGTAGAAACCATTATCAAGAACAGAATGAGTAGGCACATTGATGAACACGAGTTATTGAGGAAGACTCAGCATGGGTTCTGTAAGGGAAGATCTTGCCTCACTAACCTGTTACATTTCTTTGAGGGGATGAACAAACATGTGGACAAAGGAGACCCGATAGATATTGTTTACCTTGACTTCCAGAAAGCTTTTGATAAAGTTCCTCATCAAAGGCTTGAGAGTAAGCTTGAGAGTCATGGAGTAAAAGGACAGGTCCTCTTGTGGATCAAAAACTGGCTAATTAATAGGAAGCAGAGAGTGAGTATAAATGGGCAGTCTTCGCAGTGGAGGACGGTAAGCAGTGGAGTGCCAAAGGGCTCAGTACTGGGTCCCATGCTCTTTAACTTGTTCATAAATGATTTGGAGTTGAGAGTAAGCAGTGAAGTAGCCAAGTTTGCGGATGACACTAAATTGTTCAGGGTGGTGAGAACCAGAGAGGATTGTGAGGAACTCCAAAGGGATCTGTTGAGGCTGGGTGAGTGGGTGTCAACGTGGCAGATGAGGTTCAATGTGGTCAAGTGCAAAGTAATGCTCATTGGGGCCAAGAATCCCAGCTGCAAATACAAGTTGATGGGTTGTGAACTGGCAAAGAATGACCAAGAGGGGTCATTGGGGTCGTGGTAGATAACTCACTGAAAATGTCAAGACAGTGTGCGATTGCAATAAAGAAGGCCAACGCCATGCTGGGAATTATTAGGAAGGGAATTGAAAACAAATCAGCCAGTATCATAATACCCCTGTATAAATCAATGGTGTGGTCTCATTTGGAATACTGTGTGCAATTCTGGTCACCTCACCTCAAAAAGGATATTATAGCATTGGAAAAAGTGCAGAAAAGGGCAACTAGAATGATTAAAGGTTTGGAACACTTTTCCTATTTTTCCTATGAAGAAAGGTTAAAACGCTTGGGGCTGTTTAGCTTGGAGAAACGTCAACTGTGGGGTGACATTATATATATATATATATATATATATATATATATATATATATATATATATATATACACACATTTTTTAGCCACTGTGTGACACAGAGTGTTGGACTGTATGGGCCATTGGCCTGATCCAACATGGCTTATGTAAAATCAAGCGGCTCCATTTGCACAAACAAGCAATACTGAGAGCCACCATGGTGTGCCAGTTAGAATGTCAGACTATGATCTGGGAGCGTCAGGTTTGACTCTCTACTCTGCCATGAAAGCTGGCTGAGCTACCTTGGTCAGTTAATCACTCTCAGCCTAACCTACCTAATAAGGTTGTTATGAAGATAAAATGGATGACAGGAGAATGATGTAGGCTCAGGGCTTCTTTTGTAGCAGGAACTCCTTTGCATATTAGGCCACACACACTCGATGTAGCCAGTCCTTCAAGAACTTACAGTAGGCCCTGTACTAAAAGCCCTGTAAGCTCTTGAAGGATTGGCTACATCAGGGGTGTATGGCCTAATGTGCAAAGGAGTTCCTGCTACAAAAAAAGTCCTGCATAGGCTACTCCATAAGGAGAAAAGTGAAGTATAAATGAAGTAAATAATTGCTTCATTGCTAGAAGCCCTCACCATATTTTTTGTTTGGCTTGATTACTAGAAGTCCTTCTCTAGCCATTATGGGGAACACCTAACATACCTCAGAGCTGAGCCCAATGGTTTTGTAAGCCATGTTACCTGATACCTAATCACATGGGTTTCATCTTGGGCATATTCGTACAGTCAACCCCAGCATGCATGCCCACAGAATATACATTTTAAAGAGCTACAAAAGTGGGAAAGGACAGTTCAAAGCAGCCTGAAGCAGTTTTCAGCACCAGCATATAAATGTTGCTTACCAACAGTTTTCATTTACAGAGTTTCAAGACTCAGAGGTGCTCCACATAACATTATTTTAAGTAACCCTGCCAACAGCTCTGCAGTGTTGCCCAGTAATCTGATCACTGTACCACAGAGGGGCGGGCAGCAGGTGTGAGAGTCATGGCTTTCCTACAGCCACCTCCAAGCTGGATGTCTGTAAAAAAGGTAATGGTAGTTCCCTGTGCAAGCACCAGTCATTTCCAATTCTGGGGTGACGTCACATCTTGACATTTTCATGGCAGACTTTTTACAGGGTGGTTTGCCATTGCCTTCCCCAGTCATCTACAAGCTGGGTACTCATTTTACTGACCTCAGAAGGATGGAAGGCTGAGTCAACCTTGAGCCGGCTATCTGAATCCAGCTTCTGCCAGAATTGAACTCAAGTCGTGAGCAGAGCTTGGACTGCAGTACTGCAGCTTACCACTCTATGCCACAGGGCTTCTGTAACATGCTTTAATTATATATATTTATATAATTATACACACAGACAGATTTATTATTTACAGATATAAATTTAATATATATAGATCAACTGCAACTAGAAAACTGAGCATATGAAACAATGCCTGTAGTCCTAAACAGTGAAGGTTACCCTTACTTACTGGGAGGTATGGGTTGGGTTTATAATAAGGTCAACAAGTTTATTAAAAATACTTTGTGTCCACATCACATCATATATTTTTTTGCCTCTCTTTGTTCTTGTAAGTTTTGAAAAGGTTTACACAGATAGCAATGGACTGAAATCAGTTTTTACGTGCAACACATTTATATTAATTGGTTTGTCCTTTCAAGTTGTGTTTATCTCTTCGTTTCCATCATCGTCTCAAAGGTCACTCTATTCCATTTATAAATCCAACATGACAGAGATTAGAAAAGGCGGGGGGGGGAGAACAACTAAATGAGTACATCATCAGGCAATCACACATCTCACAATTCATTTATCTTATGAATAAATAATGCCATCAAACATTTACTGGAAAGTTGTTTGCCATCATCAAAAGCATTGTTGTCAGGAGGATAACTTATTTAGTCATGTTTGTATACTGAGTATAAAGGAGGAGGGGTCACAAATTATTTGTGCAATGACGTTTCAGATTCAAAGCTAAAGATGTCTTTGAAATTGCTCAGGAGATTTATACCCAAAACATTTGCCTTTAGTTTTTTACTAACCTCTACATCAGAGGTCCCTAACAGGGTGCCTGTGGCTCCCATCAACTGTTTATAGAAAGTGGGTAGGACCAAGTGAGGGCTTTTTCCTAGCAAGGATTTTGATTGGCTGAGTAGATTTTTTTAAAAAAATGTTGCTTTGCTGGTGGCAGCAACGACAGCACAAGAAACTTCACTGTGCATCTGAGGTAAGCTGTGGCCGCTATTTTGTAGCCAACTTTGCCTGCTGCGGCAGCTATTCTTGGCAGCCATTTTGTGGTGGTACTCCCCACTCTGTGTCAGAATTCCGGAGGTGATCACAGGGTTAAAAAGGCTGGGAAGCCCCTGCTCTATGTAATACTTCTAGTAATGGCCAGATGCTTGTGCTCTACTTACACATGGGCGTCCATCACTCATGAACTGTAGTGTCCAGTGATGATCTGCTTGCACGAATGAATCAAAACAGAATAATTGCCACAGAAAATACTTCCACAGACAAAACAAAATCCCTTTCACTGGTGACAGTTCACAGATTCTCTTTCGGCATCCAGAAATATTTCTATAAATGTTTCTTGTATCAGGCAAACACAGTTTGTTTTTTTAAGGAGGTTGCTATATTAAAAATATGTCAACAAGTCTTAAGTATATCTTTGATAATGTTATGCATGTCCTATATTTTAATGCCAAAACACTTTTTACATCAAGTGTCATATCTCTAACAACATGGCAATCCATTTTCTTCTTTCATAATTAGGTAATCACACTCTCCCTTAATCATTTCTCAAGCTTTTTGAGTCCTTACAGTTTCTACTTCTCTTTTATGACTGTTTGGCCAACATCAAACCAAACTCATCATTTTTGGCATTTTCTTCTTGTACTTTCACACCACTGGATTAAAGTAAGTTTACCTTATATCTCCCGACGGGCAAGCTAAACCACTTATAAATGAAATGTTCCTTTTTCTGCAATCCTTGTTTTGTTCACATATCAACAAATACATTCAACAATCATATTTTTGCATACATAGGTCAAGACCCCCCCCCCACCAAAAAAAAGAAATGTTATTTTTGTACAGGGCAGAACTGTGTCCTTAACTGGGACTTAATTTATCGTTATTGTGCCCGCCTGACCTGGATGGCCAAGTGTAGCCCAATCTTGTCAGATCTTGAAAACCAAGTTGGATTGGCCCTAGTTAGAAGAAGATATTGGATTAATATCCCGCCCTCCACTCTGAAGAGTCTCAGAGTGGCTCACAATCTCCTTTACCTTCCTCCCCCACAACAGACACCCTGTGAGGTGGGTGGGGCTGGAGAGGGCTCTCACAGCAGCTGCCCTTTCAAGGACAACCTCTGCCAGAGCTATGGCTGACCCAAGGCCATTCCAGCAGGTGCAAGTGGAGGAGTGGGGAATCAAACCTGGTTATCCCAGATAAGAGTCCGCACACTTAACCACTACACCAAACTTGCTCTCCAGTTAGTATTTGGTTGGGAGACCACCAAGGAAGTCCAGGGCTGCTATGCAGCGGAAGCCACTGGCAAACCACAAGCAGTAAACATATTGCATAAATAAATAAGTAAAGTGGAATATTTGCAATGAGATCCAATAATTAATCTCTAGGGTTACCACATGTCCTCTTTTTAGAGGGCATGTCTTTTTCTTTTAAATGTCCAAACTCTTTTGAAAAAGTAGATGAAAATGTGCTTTTTGGGGTCGGAAGGTTAGGAATATTTCTAGTTAGTAGCAATTATCACAGCTGAAATAGTAGGGGTATTTAAAATGAGACTTGCCATAGTGATCACTTGGTCTGAAGTAGTCAGTTGGGATATATGGCCTGTTCTTTTTCGTTGTTGGTTTTTTTTTTTTGCTTTTCTAAATATGATACCCTTCTCTTAACACTCTAATCCAGCTGCTCTTCTAAAGCAAGCAGTGGAGAATTCAGATTCAGAGGGTAGTTGTGTTTGTCAGCAGAACAACAGCTAGATTACAGTCTAGTGGACTCCTGAAAGCTTATTCCTCAAAAATCTTCTTGGTCTCTTAGGTCTTCGTAGTTGGTCCGAAACACAGTGGTTATAAAATGGCCTGGCTGTGATTTGTTTCTTTTACAGGGGGTTGACATTTTGTGAGTCATACCCTTGTCCTTGGAAGAACTGAAGAAAATGACAAACAAAACAAAACCTTTAATGAAGGGACCCATGTTTAAAAAGAAGATGCTGCACAGAATTGATTTTCTTCTCTTAATACCACGACGATCTCAAACTCTGAAATGCCAGTAATATTTCTTGCGGGTTAAGTAGTGTTAGTTTCTGATACAGTTTTCAAAGGTCCCCAAGAGCATGTCCTGGAATGAGCACAGAGTGTAGCTGAAAACCAAACAGAAGCTGGAAAAACATATTTTGAATATATAATTTATAAGGGTTCTTTTTTTTCTTTTTAAACTCTGTGACAGTGATAAGGAAACTGCAGGAAATGCCAGAGGGTATATCATGATGCGAGTCCATGAGATGTCTAAAGCTATGCCAACTCTCTGACTGAATCGTTCTTAAGAACAGCACCTCAAGGTATTTTAGTACTTGCTTCCAAGGGGGAAAAGAAAGTTGATGGAAGAAAATGGGACTAAAACAAAAAGCATGTTCCAATATAAGGAACATCAGAAGTGCATATTATTGATGTTGTTTAGAGCTTTTCTCTTTGCTAAATCTTTTGCACCTTCACAACACAAAGGCTCATGTGCTATTATCTAGTGAGTTTAATCAGCTTGAAGGTAAGCAAGAACGTTTATTGAACAAGAGCAGAAGTGAACACAAACAGGTCACCCCACTCCTTATATCCATTTGGATATAAACACGCCCCCTTATGTGGGCAGCAACCCACCCTATTGGTCTCTCCAGGATACTTAATTTGCATTTCCTGAGAGAAATGCCTTTTGTCCCAATTGGCTGGTTCTAAAAGAACAGCCAATCAGAATATAGGCATCAGGGTCCTGGGGGACAATGAAGTATGCTTCAAGGTCAACTAACAGATATAAGCAGCAGTCAAAACAACCAATACACAACAGAAACAAAGGGCATAATATTATATTTTCCCTCTTGTCTGACCATTTTTTTTACATCAAGTCACACAGTCCACTTATGGTGACACCCCCCCCCCCCAAATAGGATTTTCAAGGCAATAGATGTTCAGAGGCAGTTTGCCATTACCTACCTCTGTGCAGAGACTCTGGGTTTCCTTGGTGGTCTCTCATCCAAATACTAACCAAGGCTGACCATCTACTTAAGCTTCTGAGATCGGATGAGATCCGGCTAGCCTGGGCTACCCAGGGCATGGCCTATGTAACTTTAGCTCCATCACTATTGGCAGTCACTGTTATTGGGGGTCACCAATGCATCATTGTTGACCCATAACATGGCTTCACAAAAAGAGATCACAGTCATGATATTGAAAAGATATGGCACTCGGAAAGCATTTGTATTAGCAAGGTTCACTCATACAAACACAACAAGGAGAACCAAAAAAGCTTAGTGTTGGATCCAGGGGTCATTTCATAGAAAAAGAGGTGCTAGAGCTCATCACACACAATGCATTTGCATATGCCACACACCCGACATCACCAGAAGGTGCACTAAAATTACATCAGCTCAGCATCCACCTTAAAATGCTTCTTAAATTCTAACTGACATAATAAAACCTTATTCCCATCATACTTTTTAAATTACTTTCATGCCACAGTGGCATGATGAACATTTCTATCTGTCACTTTATATGTCTTAGTTATTTTCCTATTTTTTGTAGGGGGGAAATATTAGAAAGTTTGTCAAATCTTAGAGTTCAGCAAAAATACTCACAGGGGGGTTGAACAATGGAGCCCAGAAGCAAGTATTGGGGTGGGTGTGGGGGTAAGAAATAAAGAGCACGAAATTTAGTGGTTCCAGAGCTCTGCTCCTGTGAGTTCCTGCCCAAAATGAGTCTGGTTGGATCCAGCCAGCTTTTTCACTCAATCTCACCTAATTCCCATCCTTATGATAGGCCCCAACACACATGTCGTCCACACAGACCACCTACTTTCCAGAATATCAGGGTCAGTGGGAACCCCTTCTTCGTTTTGCATCAGCAGAAACACTGGCTGGATCCAACTCTATATTTTTACCAGTAATGTTAATACCTGTGAACAATTTCATACAAAACCAGGCATTTGAAGTTGCCAGCTTGCTGTCTGTTCCCATATATTTTAGCTAAATCGGCTCTCTACCCATTTGACTCTCCTTTGAGAGTTCCCATAATTTTATCTTATATAAAAATATTAAGCAGGGACTTTATCTTTTCTCAGTGGTTTTAACTCCCATAAACCCAGAATGGTTATTGCTGCTGGAGAAAATTATATAATGAGTGTTTACCAAAAGCAGTTAATAGAATTTCATTAATTCTAGTAATTTATCATCAGTGGCACTTAGTCACGTACGTACAGGACCGAACCAAACTTTCTGTGCTATGGTTGTTTCCTATTCCGAAAGTTCCCTGTTTACAGGCAATTTTAAAATTGTGTAGAGCTCCAATTAACAGTGACCATCCGAGCCATTCGATGCTATAATTAGTGTGGAGGATTGAATGAACAGCCAAATTAAGTGGCAGCAGAAGGGAATCTGAACGGGTGTGTGTATATAAGATCGGCTGGAGAAAACCATGCTCCAAGCAGTATAAATCTTTCTATAGGAGAAACAGAACAAAATGTAAAAAGTAAAGAATTCATCCTGCTGCAACTTTTATTCTTAAAGCTGAATTATTAGGTTTTTTTGTCCTGTCTTCAGAAAAATCTTTTCCGATCTACTTCCCCTTGTACTCTAAACATTTTTTTTTTCTGTTTAAAGGCACAGAATATGTTATCTTGCAATGAAATATCATGATATACTGGAAAATGCAGTTTGTACAACCTCTCAAATTTGTGTTGGTGGGTCAAACTAGTTCGGGACTAGAGGTCTGTTTACCGACCCTTGACGGAGCACAGCTCATGCCAGCGCCCGAAGTCAAAAGCCTAGGGGTGCTCTTGGATCCCTCCCTTACAATGGAGGCCCAAGTAGCGGCCACTGCCAAGTCAGCTTTCCACCATCTACGAATGGTGAGGCAGTTGGTCCCCTTTCTCGAACGCGATGACTTGGCAACTGTGATCCATGCTACGGTCACCTCGAGGCTGGATTACTGTAATGCCCTCTACATGGGGCTGCGCCTGTCCCAAATCCAGCATCTCCAGCTAGCGCAGAACGCTGCCACCAGGGTGTTAATGGGAGTTCCTTTACTGGAACACATTCGGCCTGTGCTGAAAGCGCTGCACTGGCTACCAATAATGTACCGGATTTGCTTCAAGGTGCTGGTTTTAACCTTTAAAGCCCTATATGGCCAGAGTCCTGCATACCTTAGGGGCCGCCTTTCCACATATATGTCCCAGCGAGCACTTTGGTCCGGATAGCAAAATCTGCTGGTAATCCCCAGTGTCAAGGAAGTGAGGCTTAATTGCACGATAAATCATAGTACTAGCATCCATTGTTATATTGTTTTAACTGATATTTTAATATTGTTTTATGCTTTGTCTTATGCTTTATGTATTATCAATGTCTTTATCTTGTTGGTCATTTCGACCCTAGCCTGTGAGCTGCCCTGAGCCTGCCTTTGGTGGGGAGGGCGGAATATAAATAAAATAATAATAAAAAAACTAAGCTACATGTTACTTATTTTTGACCAGCTGGGTTGGGGTTCCTTGAACCCAACTCTCTTTCCCTGCAGGTACACAGCAGCTGTGGGGAAAGAAGTTTTTTAAATTCCCCAGGAACTCAATTTTTCTCAGAGCTATGGTGTGAGGGAAGGAAAGGGACTTCTCTTCTTCTATGCCCCTTCAGGAAGTTATTTATGCTACTTTGGAGATACACATGGATTATTCCAAGTGCATGCAGCTCTGAAGTTAGACAAGTACCTTTCTTCTGGAGCGTTTTCAGATCAGAAAAACATTATGGAGGGAAAGGCTTTTCCCATCATGCTACAATTCTGAGCAGAATAGACCTCCCGGGGACTAACATATATACATAGTCACAACACCTGGGGGACTTCAAGGAAAGTGAATTGGACCTGAGGAACCCAAAATGTAATTAGTAGTTTGCTCCTCAGTTCATACATAACGCTAAACTAAGATTTGAGAGTTCTATGACTGAATACTGACCTTGCACACGCCATCTCCCTCTGTGTACACTTCAATTCCATGTAACGCTCTCTTAATTCCAATGGGGGGGGGAGAAGGAGAAGGAGGAGAAGAAGACCGTAGATTTATATAATGCCCTTCTCTCTGAATCAGTGTGGCTTACACTTTATCTTTTCCCCCCACAACAGACACCCTGTGAGGTAGGAGGGGCTGAGAGAACTCTCACAGAAGCTGCCCTTTCAAGGACAACTCTGCGAGAGCAATGGCTGACCCAAGGCCATTCCAGCAGCTGCAATTGGAGAAGTGGGGAATCAATGAAGAAACTAGAAAATAATTTAAAGTGTAAGGATGTGTCACTGGCAACCAAGATCAAGACAGTTTGTACTATAGTTTTCCCTATTACTTTGTATGGGTGTGAAAGCTGACAGGAAGAAAGCGGATTCCTTTGAAATGCGGTGATGGACAGGAGTGGTGGGGACACCATGGACTGCCAAAAGATCAAATCCAGAATTCTCCTTAGAAGTTGAAATGATTAAACTAAAAGGCCAACATTATTAAATTGAGGCTGTCATACTTTAGTCACATTATGAGAAGAGGGGTCACTAGAAAAGACAATAATGATAGGAAAAGCTGAAGGCAAAAGGAAAAGAACATGAGATGGCTTGACTCAATAAAGGAACCGTGGCCCTCAAGTTGCAAAATCTGAGCAAGGCTATTAATAGTAGGACATTTGGGGGGTCATTCATTCATAAAGTCACCATAAGTTGGAAGCAATCTGATGGCACATAACACACACAAACACACACCTACAACCATAGTTTGCTGCTATACACACAGCATAGTTTCTGCTGGCCTTTCAAATTTGCAAATTAGATTCAAACTTTGATCAGATGAGGCAGCAGCAAGTACAGCCATAGCTCATTCTCCTCTTCTCAAGAAGAAGAAGATATTGGATTTATATCCCGCCCTCCACTCCGAAGAGTCTCAGAGCGGCTCACAATCTCCTTTGCCTTCCTCCCCCACAACAGACACCCTGTGAGGTAGATGAAGATATTGGATTCATATCCCGCCCGCCACTCCGAAGAGTCTCAGAGCGGCTCACAATCTCCTTTCCCTTCCTCCTCCACAACAGACACCCTGTGAGGTGGGTGGGGCTGGAGAGGGCTCTCACAGCAGCTGCCCTTTCAAGGACAACCTCTGCCAGAGCTATGGCTGACCCAAGGCCATGCTAGCAGGTGCAAGTGGAGGAGTGGGGAATCAAACCTGGTTCTCCCAGATAAGAGTTCGCACACTTAACCACTACACCAAGCTGGCTCTCCAGATATTGAAGAAGACGATATTGGATTTATATCCAGCCCTATACTCTGAATCTCAGAGTGGTCAAAATCTCCTTTACCTCCCCCCCCCCCACAACAGACACCCTGTGAGGTGGGTGGGGCTGGAGAAAGCTCTCACAGCAGCTGCACCTTTCAAGGACAACCTCTGCCAGAGCTATGGCTGACCCAAGGTCATTCCAGCAGTTGCAAGTGGAGGAGTGGGGAATCAAACCCAGTTCTCCCAGATAACAGTCTGCGCACTTAACCACTACACCAAACTGAGCCCATGAGATGTCTCAGCTCCAATCATCAGTGCTTTCTGTGATTCCTGTCTTATCAAGATATGTAGATAATAGGAGCATGCTGTTTCTCAGTCACAGCTTTTCCAAAATGCCCCATAAGTATTTTAATGGGGCAGCAACATCAAGAGCTTTTTAAAAGATAACTTTTTCCTCCATATGGCCTAGGGGCTATATTGTGCTATTATTACATGCTCGAAGTATGTGTGTTTTAATCTGTTGTTACTTGCCTAATCAGGAGGAAGTTGGAGTTGTAAGTATTTAAATATGTTTAAATATAAATATTACAAATATTTCCATAAATAAAAATTAATATTCATTGGATTTCAAACTATGGTGAGAGCTGCAGCTTGTACTAGGTACATGCAGTAGTGCTGGCAATTTGCAGCTGACTTATGGCAACCCCAGCAAGGGCCTTTCAAGGAAAGTGAGAAACAGAAATGATTTGCCATTGCCTTGCTCTGAAGACTCCTCCTTGGTGGTCACCCATCCAAGCACTGAACTTGCATAGCTGCCGAAATTTGGCTTTACTATGCCATCTCTTCTCTTTGTACTAAGTACTGAATGCAATCAAGTTGAGATAGAGGAACTTTCTTCCTGCATTTCAGAGAAAAACAGGCACTCATCCAACAAATAAGTATTTTCTTTCTTATTTCACTTTGAATTGCAGCTCTGCTGGAATTTCGATACAGTGTTCCAATGGAAATAATAATTACAAGCATTTGCACGATCGAAGATTTTTAAACAAAATACTCATGCTATTTCTTTCCCGGCAGCAGGATTTGGTTTTTTTGATGGAAGCTTTGTAGTCTCCTCTCCACCCAGCCCCTTTGCAGATTACAGACCCTCGCTTCACAAATGACCCCAAGGAAGTAAGTACACTTCTTGGCTGAACAATTTATCAACAGCTTGAAATGACAGGAATGGTGATTCAATCCTGCATCTCAACATATCGGATGTAGGCCACATTCCTCAGTGTGTGGAACCCGGAGAGGGGGGAAGCAGTCCCTGTCGCATTTGCCCTTTCATAGAGATGGAAATATTATTAGAAAGGACATAAACAGACTAATTAAATCACAGCAGTATGGCCGAGATGACAGCTGGTACAGCGTGTGACTGAGCCGATCCATATCTGCAAGCGGGAGGCACTTCACTTCCAATCCACTCGCTATTAGGTGCTCTCAAGCTTGCTGTGCAGACATTAAATAATAACGTATCATTTCCAAGGCTAAAGTGACTTAAAGAAATAAAAAAGGAGGGATTGAGACCATGAAAGAATCTTTACCATAAGGAAATCGAGGTGGAGGTGGGGGGGGAACCAAAAGGGGAGGAAGTGCAAGGCAGGAATTGGGAATAATTTACCACACCGTTCTGTTTTTGAGATAAAGATGTAATAATGCCATTACCTTTCATCAGCAGGATCCTTGAAAATCAACACTCTTTGCTTATCATGCTGTGAAATACAAATAGAGCTAAAGGCATGGTCCACGAGGCACGGCAGCAGCTATATTAACTAACAGATCTGCCCTTTGTGAAAGCAACCGTATCCGTTTCATTAGTGCAGACTCTAATTCAAAACTGTTGAAAATGAACTGCACACACTGTTTTAATAACAACATTCCGAGTCATTATCAAACTAGTAATTCTCTCAGCGCTGAATAAATGGAAGGGTCCATGTTTCCATTAGAACCTGCTGTTAAGGAAAACCATATTCAAAGCCTCTCTCTCTCTTTCCCTCCGGTTTGGTCTCTGAAGTAACACAGCTCCCAATATTATTGCTGTCAAAGCTATATGGACATATTGCCCCCAATCTATTAAAATATATATCTTATTCAAATACATTTCTTTTAAAACAGCAAATTGAACTATATTCAGTGGTAACTAAAATATTAAGGAATCATTCTCACAGACCACTCGGTTAAATAGTCTATTTAGAATCCCTATCCCATACACTCCATCTTGTCTCCACTTTTTGACATGAATGGGCAATGAAGGGGAGGCCACAGAAGAAGAGGGTTAGAACTGATCCCATGTTCAAATAGCCATGGGATCTGCTCCTTTGAGCCTTTACTTCTAGACAGTGTGAAGTAGATAGGGAGGGAAAGATAGGAAGTGCAATTCCCAATTCTTGTTCACATAAAAAGGATAGAATGGTGTTTGAGTTGTAAAAAAATCCCTTATATTCTAATCAGATTATGAGATCTGCTGATAGAACAAAACCTTGTGAAGATTCAGTTCTTTTTCTCTCTAAAATGCTGTAAAGTATTACAGAAACATGCATAATTTAGAGTTTACAGCTAGTTCACCACTATCTTCTGTGCTTCAAAATGTAAATTTCAATCTTCCTGGAATGGCTAAAAATCAACATATAAAATCAGATTCATTCTATCTATCTATCTATCTATCTATCTATCTATCTATCTATCTATCTATCTATCTATCTATCTATCTATCTATCTATCTATCCAGAGCTCACTTTATAGCTGGAGCTCCTTTGCATATTAGACCAATCCTCCAAGAACGTACAGGGCCTACTGTAAGCTCTTGGGAGGATTGGTATAATATGCAAAGGAGCTCCTGCTATGAAGTGACCCCTCGATAGATAGACAGATTGATAGACAGACAGACAGACAGACAGATCGGAAGCTCTTACCGTGAAGCTTCCTTCTCGGTGGTCCTGGAGTGGGACGGTCCGAAACTGTTGGGAGTAGGCTCCTCCTCCGGAAACAGAGTCGTTGATCGTTTGATCCGGCCTGGGGGAGGGGCCTCTCCGTTGGAAACTCTCCAGTCCATAGAAAGCCATGCTCCCCCATCAGTAGCAATCTATAAAACAAACTGCATCATGGTAACAAACCACTCAGAGACCATAATGATGCAATGCCATTTTAATAACTGCACGAGCAGAAGTATCTGCAACCAATAAGAAACTTCTGTTACCAGGACCCCAGTACCTCCCACAACCAAGCTCCCACAGCTACCAGCCTGGAGCAAGGTACAACACCGGGTGGGATGGACCATCCCACTCCAGGACCACCGAGAAGGATGCTTCACGGTAAGAGCTTCCAATCTTCCATTCTCTGGTGGTCTCTGGGAGTGGGACAGTCCAAAACTGTTGGGACATACAAAAGCAATATGTACCCCAGGTGGGAACCACTACATTTAATGTATAACCTACTGTAGCCCCTGCGGCCAAAGGCCGCTTCAGCGGATGCCCACCTATCCACCTTATAATGCCCGGTGAACGAATGAGCAGAACTCCAGGTGGCTGCCCTACAAATGCCTTCCAGGGACGAGAAGTACTTGTACACTGCAGATGTGGCTGCTCCTCGTAAGGAATGAGCCGTAATTCCTCCTGGAGGCTCCAACCCTGATGCCGTGTATGCTGCAGAAATACATTGCCCCAACCACCTGCTCAGGGTCGAAGAAGCAACTGGTTTTCCCAAAGAGGGCGAATGAAAAGAAACAAACAAGGATTCTGACCTCCTAAAGTCCTTGGTTCTGTCTATATAAAAAAAACCCCTCATGGCACGCTTAACATCTAACTGATGCCACTCCTTTTCCTTCTCATGTTGGAGACTGGGACCGAATGAGGGTAATACCAAGCCCTGAGACTGGTGAAAAACTAAATTCACTTTAGGCATAAATGTCGGATCAGGTCTCAACACTACCTTGTCCTCATGAAAGGTACAAAGATCTTTATCCATGGACCGGGCTTGCAACTCAGATACCCTGCGGGCAGAGGTAATCCCAACTCAAAAACAGCGTGTTAAGTGTAAGATCCTGCCGGCTACAGGTAGCCACGGGCTCAAAAGGTGCAAAGTCAAGGAACCCCCTTTTTTCATTATTTTTATCCCCACCTGCATACGAAGGGTATTTAGCCAACCCCTTATCCAGGCCCTCATGCAAGAAGAGCAACAGCTTCTGAACTGGTAACTTTAAAGGGATCCCAACCCCTTTTCACGCACCAGCTGGAAAAGACGCGCCAAGTGTTATTATACACCCGAGTGGTAGAACATTTTCTGGATGCCAACATAGTGACAATCACAGATTTGTCAACCCCCACTTAACTAACTGTGAATGCTCAACCTCCATGCAGTTAACTATAACATGTCCGGCTGAGGATGGCTAACTGCTCCTTGTCCCAGCCGTGTCTCGGATGCTGGGAGACGCCTGGGCTCCTCCATCAACAGCCGCATGAGGTCTTGAAACCACTCTTGTCATGGCCAGAAGGGCGCAACCAGGACCAGCTCTACTGTTTGCTGAAGAATCTTGTGAACCAACCGGGGAATCATCTGCAGTGATGGGAAGGCGTACAGAAGACCGTCCGGCCAGTCGCAATGGAAAGCACCTATGCTCTCCACCTGATCGTCCTTCTGTTTGGCAAAAAACCGTCACACTAGGTGATGTTCCACGGTTGCAAACAAATCCACAGTCACACTGCCATATCTGCACTGAAGAGACTGGAACACCACCTTGTCCAGCGACCATTCCGTCTGATCCAGCCTCTGTCTGCTGAGCCAATCTGCCAGCCCGTTGTCCTTTCCGGCTACATGAATCGCCTTAATGGATAACAGATACTTCTCTGCCCAATGCAATAAGCTGTTGGCCTCGCTGCACAGTTTCCTGATCCTGGTCCCGCCTTGCCGGTTGACATAAGCTTTGTCTGTCACATTGTCTGTCTTCACTAACACGTGACTCCCCTGCAGCGTCGTCTGAAAACGTAACAACCCCAGACAAATTGCCCTCAACTCCAACAGGTTGATGCTCTGTTGGGACTCCATCAGGGACCACTGACCCTGAATCATCATCCCGTGAGAATGCACTCCCCAGCCAGGGAGGCTGGAGTCTGTAGTGACCTCTATCCTCTGTGGCTCTTCATTGACACTCCTTGCTGAAAACGGGATGGTTCCAGCCACCACTGAAGTTACGTCCACAGCTCTGGTGGAGGAAACACTAGCTTGTGCAGCTTGCGAGCTATCACATGCTGATAAGGCATCAGGAAGCATTGTAAGGGCCGTAGGTGGAAACGCACCCAAGACAGTACATCCTGGCACGACACCAGAACCCCTAAAAGCTTTGCTAGAGTCATCACAGGCATCCGATTCAGGGATAATACCTCCTCCAACAAGGATCTGAGGTTCACCTGTCGTACTTCCGACAAAACACTTTGTGCCTCTGAGTATTGATCAGGACACGCAGATGCACTAGTTCTTGCGTTGGAGTAAGGTTGCTCTTTGACCTGTTGACCATGAAACTATGAACCTGCAGTACCATACCATACCAAACCTTTAATGGCATAATAGATTCAGATAAAAATACACAGAATATAAAAATTTAAACATTGGAGATAAAATCAAAATAAAACCGAGCTTACAGATGCATTCATACATGGTCAGAATTAAATTTAAGGATGTCAGCCAGAAATTTTGCCACAGCCTCACTAATCACCCCCTCAGTATCACTCAATAAATAATAACAGGGTGGCAGAATAGACAAATCTGGAGAAAAAGAAAGCTTGCCAAATAAATCTTTACGGAGGTTATGGTATAAAGAACAATCAAGCAATATATGCTGGATTGAGTCAGGGGTATTTGCTCCACAGGAGCAAAGTCTGTCGGCTAAAGGGACTCGCTGATATCTCCCTTGTAAAACTTTGGAGGGAAACGCGTTTAGTCTAGCCAACATAAATGCCCTGCAATGACTTGGAGTGGTTAGGTCTGATAGATAATTGGGCATTTTGCCACAAAAAACATAAAGACCTAAAGAAGCTGGAGAGCAAATATAAGGGTCAGTTGGCCGTAATTTCATTTCCTCCGATTCCCATAGTCTCAGTTTAATACATCTGAAGATATATGACTCATCAGCGGTAGAAAAATCATCTACCTCTAACCCCAATTGATTGAGTTTAGACAGAAGCACTGCTGTCCAGGATGAAATATATGGGTCTCTTTTCATACAATCAAGAAGGCTGTTGAGATCTGTTCTAAAATGAATTTTGAGCCAGAATTTAAACACTGCAATCCAGGCTTTTGTCTCCACCAAAGACTGACCCACTTCAGAGCAGAGAGCAAAGTAGGACACACATTTTGGCAAACCAAGAATTTGTCTGAAGAATGAGGCTTGAATGCCCTCCACTTTCCTGGTAAAAGCTGAGATCCAAATAGGGATGCCACAGAGGATTTGGGCAAGCGTTTTGGCTTTGAACACTTTAATAGCTGCTGGAACGAATTGGTTGCCCCTTGCAAAGAAAAACTGTTTAATTTGAGCAGCTGAACATTTAGCCAAGTTGACGGTGTTGTTACGATGTGAAACCCAGCTTAACTTGTGGTTAAAAGTGATCCCCAAGTATTTAAAAAATTTTGTTTGCTCGATTGTTGAATTGCCAATAAACCATCTCTGTGGGCGCCAGCAGTTTGAAAAGACAACTACTTTAGATTTGGTGTAATTGATAGTAAGTGAATTACAATTACAGTAGTCATAAAAGGCATTCAAATACCTTTGCAGGCGCACTCTTGTACAAGAGAGGATGGTAGTGTCATCGGCATAAAGTAATAAGGGGACCACTCGGCCTGCAAGTTTAGGTGGATGACTGTTGACAGGGTTCAAAAATTGTGCCAGGTCAGTTAAAAATAGATTAAAAAGATGCGGGGCCAGCACGCAACCTTGTTTAACCCCCTTTAACACTGGGATTTTACTAGTCAAGTCACCGCTAGAAGAAAATTTCACTTGGCAAAAGGTATTAGAATGAAGTTTCCTCAAGAGAAACAGCAGACGAGGGTCCATTCCCAGGTGACCTAGCTTGATCCATAGTTGGGCTCTATCTATTGAATCAAAAGCACCCTTCAAATCGATGAAGGCAGCGTATAATTTTTTTGACCCGGTATGCATATATTTTTCAGCAAGGAAGGCCAGAGTGCAGCAGTGATCCATAGCAGATTTGCCTTTGGAGAAACCAATCTGTTCAGGACCTATGATGTTGCCTAGGCGCATCCAGTCAGTTAATCGGAGTTCTAAATGTTTTGCATACAGTTTGCCCACTATAGATAATAAACTAATGGGGCAGAAATTTTCTGGTAACTCCAACCCCCCCTTTTTGTATATTGGAATAATTATAGAGTCAAGCCAAGAGTCAGGGATGGAGCCATGCAGATCGATAAAAGAGAACAATTTTGCAAGGGGCAAGAGCCACCAATCGGCAAACTTTGTGAATACCTCAGCGGGAAGGCCATCAGGGCCAGGTGCTTTACCCGCTTTTAAATCCTTCAATAACTCACTGATTTCCACTAGAGTTACTGGAGGCCAGACCGGCATATCAGTAACTGAGAGGTTTGCTAAGATAGGAGGGGATACACGTGGAGCAGCAAAAATGTTAGAGAAGTAATCAACCCATGTTTGCTCAGAGATATTTGGGTCAGTAACAGAATTGTTTTTTAGATTACCTGAAATGATTCTCCAGAAAGCCTTATTATCGTTAGATTTTATCGAGTGGTAAAGTTGGTCCCATTTATTCTGAAAGAAAACTTTCTTTTTGGATGTAGTAAGCTCCAGGTAGGCTGTCTTGTAAGCAATGTAGGCCTTAATTTTTGATTGGTCTTTGGAGTGACAAGCCTCTTTAAAATGAGCTCTCAGTTCTTGTTTCCAAGCTAAACAATCTTTATCGAACCAGCTGGAGAAACTAGACCTAGACAAGATCACAGGTTTAGCTTTGGCACTACAATAATCAATTAATAATGAGAATCCAGAAAGGATTGAATCGTCTGAATTGGAATTTATGATTGAATCCCTTAATCTGCGTAGCGCTTCAGAGCCAAAGAGGGAAGAAGCTCCCTTTCTAGGGCCTGCAGTATTTGAATAGTCTGATTGGTGTCCTGCAGTATTTGAATAGTCTGATTGGTGTCCTGCAGTATTTGAATAGTCTGATTGGTGTCCTGCAGTATTTGAATAGTCTGATTGGTGTCCTCCAGGCTCTGCTGGAAGGAAGGGGCCCTGACCAAGAGCTCGTCCACATACGAATGAAGAGCCACGCCCCCCCCCCCATTTGTAAAGGAGCTACCAAGGCCACTAGGATCTTTGTAAACACTTGCGGGAAGACTTGAGCCCAAAAGGCAAAGCCTGGTCCTGGAAGTGCTTTCCGTCGCATGCAAACCTGGGGAACCGTTTGTGACTTGGACGACTGGGAACATGCAAATACGCCTAGGACTGATCGATGGATGTCAGGTATACTCGTTCTTGAACTGCCAACAGAATGGAACGCAACGTCTCCATCCGAAACTTGTTTGGTTGTCACAAATCGATTTACCCATTTTAAGTGATGCGAAAAATACGGTCTGCCTGGCTCCAGCTCTGACGTTTAAAGCAAGCGCCAGGATCGCTCCCTCTGCCCTCCGATCCCGGCGCTTGCTGTAAGCATCAGAGCTGGAGCCAGGCAGACAGGCACGGAGGAAGCACCCGCCCCCTCTGCAAACCCAGCGCTTTGCGAGCGCCGGCTGTGGAGAGGGTAGTGTGCTTCTTCCGTGCCTGTCTGCCTGGCTCCAGTTCTGACGCTTACAGCAAGCACCAGGATTGCTCCCTCTGCACTCCAATCCCGGCGCTTGCTGTAAGCATCAGAGCTGGAGCCAGGCAGACAGGCATGGAGGAAGCACCTGCCCCCTCCGCAAACCCAGCGCTTTGCGAGCATCGGCTGTGGAGAGGACAGCGTGCTTCCTCTGTGCCTGTCTGCCTGGCTCCAGCTCTGATGCTTACAGCAAGCGCCGGGATCAGAGGGCAGAGGGAGCGATCCTGGCGCTTGCTGTAAGCATCAGAGCTGGAGCCAGGCAGACAGGCACGGAGGAAGCACGCTGCACCCTCCGCAGCCGGCGCTCGTGAAGCACTGGGTTTGCGGTGGGGGCAGCGTGGAGCGATCCCAGCACTTGCTGGAAGAAGCTGGAGCCAGGCAGGCAGGCACGGGGGAAGCACCGGGATCGGAGGCGGAGGCAGCGGCTCGCCCCCCAGGAGGAAGGTGCGTCCTATGGTCAGGTGAGAAAACAGGCCATTGCTCTGACCTCTCGACATCACTTCTGGGTTTTTCCGGGAAGTGATGTAATGTGTTCACTGATGAGCATCCTTGATGTCACTGATCTCCTGCCGATTGCCCGGCAACCAAAGTTTTAACACATGTAGTACCTGATTTGTCTTTGGCCTTTAAAAAGCCCTTTTTTATATACACTTATTGACTACTCTGTATGAATGCACTAGTGCTCTACCGACCCTTTTTAGAAATTTGCTAATTGTTGTTCAGGTTGTTACATCAAAGAGATTGTTTCGGACTTTCCAACAGTAAAAGGATAGAAGTGATGGAACTGCAAGGAGGCCCAACAGTGCTTTAAGAGCCCCACGTTAACTGCTAATATTCTGGAGTTTTCAAATGACAGGTTTTCACCCCCACCCCACCCTGTTCCGTAAAACTCCCTTTCAGGCTCAGGAAGTCTCAGACCCAGTTTGGTGTAGTGGCTAAGTGTGCGGACTCTTATCTGGGAGAACCGGGTTTGATTTCCCGCTCCTCCACTTGCAGCTGCTGGAATGGCCTTGAGTCAGCCATAGCTCTCACAGAGTTATCCTTGAAAGGGCAGCTGCTGTAAGAGCTCTCTCAGCCCCACCCACCTCACAGGGTGTCTGTTGTGAGGGGAAAAGATACAGGAAATTGTAAGCTGCTCTGAGTCTCTGATTCAGAGAGAAGGGCGGGGTATAAATCTACAGTCTTCTTATCTGACAGATTATTCTAGATCTCTACATTCTTGTGGTTAATTTTTTTAATATATATATATGTAATAAGGAGATTTGTGAATTATAACTATCTGCTGGAGCTGACATTTGCCTTGTGAGACTTATTTTTTCTTCTGAAGTGCGACTTCGGAGAAATACAATTGAATTAGACATAACCTCTATTTTTAATCTGCCTGGAAAAGAGAGGAAGGAAGTTATATATTAATTCAAGGCAAAAAAATAAAAAGAAAAGAAAGAAAAGTGAAAAGATGCCAAAGCACAAATCTGCTAAACAACAGCAGAAATGTATATGAAGTAACAACGCGGCCATCGAACGGGAGACTTTTTTTAGAAAGAGCACGCTCTGGCTTTTTCACCCTCCGATTTGGAATCTGCTCACAGTACTGCCAGCTTAACCAAAAAGGATTAACTCTCATATCCAACTGAGAACACAGATAATTCTCAGTAATTGGTAAAAAATGAAGATGAATGGGGCTGAGAGATAAGGAGCAATTAGCTCATCAGCAGTTACAGCTGTGCACTCAATCCGGATCCATCTCTGGAGCCCCGGCCCCTTTTAAAGAACTCAGGCAGGAGAAGCGTGGGGCCACCTCCCCCTTCCCCAAATCAGTGGTGTACCTGCCCATCATCCTCTCTCCTCTCCCATTTTATTTCCACGCTGTACGACGACACCTGTCATAGCATTCTATGTAAATTACTGCCTCTCCTAGGACCAGAGTCTACAGCCAATCTTCTTTTTAAAACTTAAGGAAGGAGAGAGAAAAAAGCCAGAATCCAAATGACTACTGTAGACAGTCTTAAATTCCCTGTCAATCGTTTCATTATAGCAGCATCATCTGTTTGAAAATATAAGCAATTCCCTCATCTAATTATAGGGAGGATTTGAGGTTCATTAACATTGCCAAGGAAGAGATTCAGATGTGCTGCTGAAAAGCTCTGCTCGGTGGCCGGCATGTGTTCTGCTTCCTCCTATTTGCTTTCTCAAGGACTCCGAAACTCCCCCCCCCCCCACCCTCCTGAAGCCATAAAATTAATTCTTCATTCCAAAATAGACACATGAATCAAGAGAAAGGAAATGACTGCATTTTAGACTGTTCTGTTCTTGGAGGAGGCCGCTCAAGACAAATATTTCCTAATCAATTGCTTTGATATTCTCCCCCCCCCCCCTTTTACAGGCCAAGAAACCTACGGAACACATTTAAGAAAAGCAACGGTTTCTGTTCAGCAAGAATTCTTGGCTTGCCATCAATGCGTCCTTACTGTTTTGAATGTTGTAGATGTGTGAGGATTTTTTTCAAAAAAGGAAGTCTAATGTGTCAAAAACACCGCTCCATTTTCGACACATCTCTTGGTTGCTCAAGGATTGTGCTATCTGAGCCAGGCTTACGTTTCCTAACAGTGTTTAGAAACAGAGGACACTGAAGCATTTCTGATTGCTTCATTTCCTCCAAGAAATAATGGCAGGAGTTTTTTTAAAAGTATGATTGCCATTTAAACAATGAGATTTGTTTCTGGAACATCTGTTTCGAGATCACATTATAAATGAACTCATTTCCTACCTTGCAAGTAATTTGCCATTGTTGATCGCTGTTTACGAGATATGTGGCAGAGATATTAGGTAATGGCAAAAAGTTCTTCTTAGACCGCTGGATAATGCCATAGGAATTTTGTACCCTGTTTTCCTAGCAGTCAAGTTTAAGAATGGGGTGGGGACAGGGGAGTCAGTACTTTTCTCCTTTGGCTGACAACAAAGATGGTTGTTCGTCTTTCTTATATTTTTGTACTTTCTTTTAGGTTTATATACATCCTTCACCTCACTACTCAATAGGGTTGCCAGCTCTGGGTAGGGAAATTCCTGAAAGCTTGGAGTGAAGACTTGGGAAGTGGGGTTGGGGGGGGGGGGGAGGAATGTCAACAGGGTGTAGCACTATACTGTCCACCCTCCAAATGAGCAATTTTCTTCAGGGGAGGTCCCCATCAGGGGTTAGTTACCATACTGCTTGCCCATTTTGACATGCATAGTCTACTACAAGAAATTACTTCTCTATAGAGGCTTCCCAGAAGTTTCTGCATTCGTTAACTTCTGGCTGCCACAGAAAACTGTAATATGCACTACAGGACACACAAAACCAAGGATTTCCCCAGTGCCAGGAATTGTTTCAGAAATGTTTCTAATGCTAATGTGCAGGGCTGACCCTGGTGATTGCCTAGTGTGCCGGCCTTCTGGGAGTGCCAAACTGGGCACCCCATGTTACTTGGTGACATTATCAGTGGGGGGGGGGTGCGAGAAAGCCTTACCTAGGGTGCCAGAAACTCTAAGGCCAGCTGTGCTAATGTGCAAAATGTCCATGTTGTTGCCTTTACATTTACAGCAGCACTTTGAGGCTCAAAGCATCTTGCATAAATTACCTGCATGACTGTAAAAACAGCCTCAGAAGGAAAGTTAATATTACAGTTTCTATATTGCAAATGCAGCTGCCCCTAAAAGCCCGGACTAATCTGATCTCATCAGAGTCCAGAAGCGAAGCAGGGTCAGTTCTTGAATCTGAGGCCATGAAGAAAGATTGGGGCTGAGCTGTGCAGTGGAAGGTAATGTCAAAGCACTTTTGCTGATCTCTTGGCCTTGAAAACCCCATGATCTCATGGGGTCATCAGCTGCAAATGGACACACCACTGACAGTGAGAAAATAGGGCTTGCTTTGGGCCATCCAACAGGTTAATGACATTAAGCAATTCATGAACTGGGAACTTCTTCATTTACAGCTAGCTATAGAGGGCAATCACATGTAGAGCTGCTCCAACTTTATCCTGTAGTAATTCTACATAGGATTGCGCTGTAAGCCTAACTCTCCTTGCCTTGAAGTGATATTGTATGTTGTTTAGTCATGAGGGAATCAGACACAATAGCTGTTTAAACTGAAGTATAAAGAGCAGTTCAAAAAGCAAAAACCACACCGGAGTGTACCATGTTAGTTTACTCTCTACTGGGTAAGAAAAGGTTTTGGAGGTCCCTTCTGAAAGTCAACTCAAGGAAAAGTGCAAAAAGCAAAACATTAGTTATGGAGAGCAATGTACCTGCTATTTAGTAATTGAAATTTTTGCTGGAAACCCACTTGTTGATCTCTGTGTGTTTCATCTGGTGTGGCTCAGATGAAACACATGGGTAATGCTAAAGTCGGGAATCTGCATTGCCAAATGCAATGACGGTAATAACACACTTGCTATTAAATAGAAATGGGATTTGTTCTTAATCTTGCATTTCTATGGCCACTCTTCAAAACTGCAGTTTCAAAAGTTGATCTTTTTTTTTAAAAAAAGGAGTTATTTTTCTTTTCAACAAGCAAAGCAAAATAATTTATCTGGGCTCCACGCCTGGTGTGTAAAGTTGCCACTAAAAAGAATCCAGGACATTTTTCCTTCTTATCTGCAGTGTTGCTGGTATCAGCCAACCAGTCACAGGTTGATATAAACAAGAGATTGCAACGGCATCTCAGTAATCAATATTAGGATGGCTACAGTATGGAATCCCAACCACTGCTGCATATCATTTGTCTCAGCATCTATTTCTATGACCAAATGAAGCATTAATTCAAATCATAAATCTATGGTGATTTAAAACTGGGAATGAGCACCTGCCCGCTTTAATGATTTATTTTGTACATTTCAGGAAGCAGGGGATTTGTCCACATGAACTGACAGGTCACCTTCAGAAGCCAGTACCAGACTGTTTATCATCATGTAGACTAGATCTCATCGTAGTGAGCAAATATTAAACTAAAAGAATACAGCTTGCTGGGAAAAGTGGAAGGGGGGAGGATCAAGACCATATATTTTCCTAATGCCGAGTCGGAACCCCAACATAGACACTTCTCACTTCAAAGGATAATTCTAGTGGGAAGTTGCAAGCTCAAAGCCGTGGCACTCAATTAGGGAGGTGAGAAATTATTAATTATAAATGTCATTCATCTCCTTTAGATCCTTTTATTCCATAACCTTTCACTGCTATTTTTATTATTATCATACTAGTCTTATTATTATTTATAGTGTACTCATAGTAATCAGGTGCTGTAAGGGAAAAAGAAACAAAGAAAGCAAAAACACACAGAAGGACCTTGTCTTCGGGCTACAATCCAAGATAGTAATAATTGTGTGCCATCATCACAACTGACTCATGGTGACCGCAGGACCTGGGGTTTTCAAGGCAAGAGATGAGTAGAAGTGGTATGCCATAACTTTCTTCCACGTAGCAAGTTCAACTCTATCCTTCCTTGATGGTCTCCCATTCTAGTAGTAACCATGGACAACCCCTGTTTAGCTTCTGAGCTCTGAAAAGACTGGGCTAGGTTGAGCTAAAATGGGGGGAAAGGATACAAGAGGGATTGAGCATCAAGGCTGAACCCCAGTATTTCTGGGAAGCGAAGTGCGACAGAAACCCTGAAAGCTTTCTAGAGCAACAGCAACACCTAGAGTGTCTGGGATTGTGGACCCATGGAGGTTTACATTAGAATGACCCAGTCATTTCCATTCCAGCTCTTATCATTCCAACTGGAACTATTATTATGAGTCCTGGAGGGGAGGGGGAGAGCATAGACTTACTTGTGCCCTCCACCATTTGATGGATAAGAACAACCTGGGGGTTTCAGTCAAGGATATCATGCATAGAGTTAAATCCCTTCTCTCCCTGCCCTAATCTGAATCCCAGCACACACACACAGGCTCTAAGTTTCCAATTAAAAGTATAACATTATTTGCAACTAAGGGCAAGAATTCAGTCTGCATACTCTAATTTTCCTTTTAAAGTCTAAAACTTCACTGTGTTCTCACTAGCATGCCAAGGAGACAGCAACCACTGAAATTCGTGTTGAACATTTTATCGTTTTGTACCTCAGTGAGCATTTTGGCAAAGGTGCAGGTATTTGCAGTTGTTTGAAGTTAGATAACTATCTTTCTCAGGTATGTGCTTGGGGAATGTGGCTCAGTGGTAGCACATCTGCTTGGGAAGCAGAAGGTCCCAGGTTCAATCCCTGGCATCTCCAAAAAAGGGTCCAGGCAAAGAGGTGTGAAAAACCTCAGCTTGAGACCCTGGAGAGCCGCTGCCAGTCTGAGAAGACAATACTGACTTTGATGGACCAAGTGTCTGATTCAGTATAAGGCAGCTTCATATGTTCATATATATGAATCTAACCAATCCTAACCACATTTTCTGCCTTGCCCAGCTTCATTTGCTCACACACCCTGATCAAAACTCGGAAGAAATCTCTAAACTGATATGCAATCCACTTCCCATTAAACAGCACAAATCCCAGTGGCTTGAACGAAACAGCAGGTTTACACCCAGGATAACTAGACTGGTTTCTGACCTCCCTCAGCTATGGCACAAGAGATCAGCTTACTCTGTTACTTTTCAACATTCCTACCCTAAATTTATACCTGAACTTCTTTGCTGAAGAATCCTCATGTATTGGGGCATGTTCTAATAGTCACTTGCAGTTTCTATGGGATGGACAACATGCCCTAAAATGATCCACCACTCCCTGTACCCCCAACACATGGGCAAGGAAGCTATCTTTCTGTTTATCAGCTATTACCAGACCAATTTCGCACTAGACCTTTAATCCTAGTTTACCTCTGTCTCCAAACTGACATTTTACACTAGAATCAGAGAACCAGAGAAATCAACTCTATAATTCTATGATTTTAGTGTAGATTGTCAGCTCGGGGACAGGGCTAAACCAGGATTAAAGGTCTAGTGTGAAATTGGTATCAGTCTTCCCACACAGAATCATAGGGATGACCAGAATAAGGTTTGAAATTCACTGACTACATGGCTATAAAATGTATTGTCGAAATTCATAATTATTTGCCTTGAAAATATTTCCCAGATTGCAATATTCACATTTTTTAAAAAAAGATTGTTGTTTCAGTAAGAAAATCTAAATTATCTCATATTATTAAAAATATATATTCTGTACATGCACATAATATGTTTTCCCTTTATTTTTTGGTTAATTTTTGATGTTCATGTTAGGGATGCCAACTGCAGGTCAGAGCTACATAAACAGCAACAAAGACCACAGAAGACCTCACAGCACTGTAAAGTTCACTTCCTGTTGGATGTAAGCACTGTAACTTGCAGGAGTTCATATTCCAAACTAAGGAATTAAAAACTTTGGTAGCACCATGGAACACATACACACGGAAGCTTGCCTTATACTCAGGGGTGGAATTCTAGCAGGAGCTTCTTTGCATATTAGGCCATACCTCCCTAATGTAGCCAATCCTCCAAGAGCTTACAAGGCTCTTTTTTGTAAGCTCTTGGAGGATTGGCTAAATCAGTGGTGTGTGGCCTAATATGAAAAGGAGCTCCTGCTAGAATTCCTCCCCTGCTTATACTGATTCAGACTCTTGGTCCATCACAGTCAGTATTGTCTACTGAGACTGGCAGCAGCTCTCCAGGATCTCAGGCAGAGGTCTTTCACATCGCCTATTACCAGATCTTTTAACCGGAGATGCTGGGGATTGAACCAGGGATCTTCTGCATGCCAAGCAGATGTCCCACCTCTGAGCCATGACCCCCTCCCCAAATCATGAATTTTAAGCCCAAACTATGAATGGATTTGATAGCACATAAACAATCTGTTCTCAAGTGTGTTCTTTGTTGGTCATGGAATTGAATTTGAAGAAAAGAAAAGAAACGAAATCAATGCAGGAGTCACTGAAACCAGAAAGAATAATGTCGCCTGTAAATTGCTTATTGTATACTAAGACAATAGCTAGTTATAGCCTCATTGTCAGATACTGATTAACCTAGTTCTATTATTAGTTTTTATTCTTTCAGCTGCAGGTGAGGGTAGGGAAATCTGTATCAGTCTGATGGAAATGTCTTTATTCCTGAAACTGTAAGTGTAGGAAAAACAGTGCTAAGACAATCTAAAAATAAGAATGACACAGATAAAGGCACAGGTTTCTTTGGAGTTCAGACCAAGAGAAGACTGAACAGAGCAACCTATTTAATTTATCCCTTGTTTATATCAACAGTAACTCTAAAGGCTTCCTAAAATAACCTTTTTGATTATGGCTTTTGTTATGCACACATCCAACAGTGTGATAGGTATGCTGCTACACCAGGGGTGGCCAACGGTAAGCTCTCCAGATGTTTTTTGTCTACAACTCCCATTAGCCTCAGCCATTGGCCATGCTGGCTGAGGCTGATGCAAGTTGTAGGCAAAAAACTTCTGGAGAGCTACCGTTAGCCACTCCTGTGCTACACCATTTTTATGAATATAAATATTTTGTTTGTGAATTTGATTATAATTATCCATATCATTACTGCTTGATTTTTCTGTTTAGAAGTAAAGTATTTTGTCTCTTCCTCTATCATTTGGAGAACCTCTTCCTTGTTTGGTTGAAAGAGCATTTGTTCCGGATCCTCATCTAACACTCTAAACCACACTTGGCCTTCATCTTTGTTATCAATGGGGCATTCTTATGAGGTGCCTTTCAAAGGGCCATGACCCAACAGTGGAACATCTGCTTCGTATGCAGAAGGTCATAGGTTCATTATCCCTGACACCTGTTATAAAGAATGGGCAGCAGGTGATGTGAAGAACCTCCACCTGAAGCCCTGGACAGCCAGTCAGATTGGGAAGTAGTGACATTGACAGAACAATGATCCCATTCAGTAGAAAGCAGCTTCAAGTGTAGACTGACTAGCTCCTGAAATGCTGAAGAAAGTGTACAGTAATTTGACATTCAGCAAACAAATATTAGTCGCTGACAGTAGTAAAATCCTTCTATAACTACTGCCTTTGGCACTGGGAGCCAGTTTAGTGTAGTGGTTAAGCGTGTGAACTTTAAACTGGGAGAACCAGGTTTGATTCCCCACTCCTCCACTTGCACCTGAAGAGTGACTTTTGGGTCAATCACAGTTCTCTCAGAGCTCTCTCAGCCCCACCTCCCTCAAAGGGTGTCTGTTGTAGGGAGAGGAAGGGAAGAAGTCTGTAAACCACTCTGAGGCTCCTGCACAATGCACCCGTATATTGTGCAGGGGATGCTTTGGCGCACTCACACAGTTCTTGCATGCCACCCCTTTAGTGAAGTTTAGGTTTCTTTTTTGCTTTCATTTTTACTGGCCATATGCTCATGCTCTCTGGGCAGTTTTTTTTTTAAGCGTATCGGTGAGCACCTAGAGAGGATTGGTTGGTTTACACCACCCATCTGCCTCGCTTGCATGCTCCCATGGTTAGATGCCTGGAAAGACAGACGGAAAGCGGCAGAAGAATTTGCTGCCACTTCCCAAGTGGTAGCTATTTGATCCGTCTCAGAGATGTCAGAGGTGAGTGCAGGAGCAGGATGGGAGGCAGCTGTGCCTGTCTGACCTTGCTTTTTAATCTGCCTGGGGGCCGTCCTATGTTAGCTCAAACTGGCCATCTGAATTCAGACTCCAAAGGGAGGGCAGGGTATACATCCAGTCTCCTCTTCTTGCCGGAGTGCACAAGAACCAAAGTATCCTCCACATACACGCCCTACGGATGAAGCTGGGTCCTCACCAGCTGATTCACTAAAGCTTTTGTTGATCAAGGTAACGGTTAAATTAAGCAGTCTTGGAACCATGCTAAGAATGGGACGGAATGGGAGGGACGGTGGCTCAGTGGTAGAGCATCTGTTTGGTAAGCAGAAGATCCCAGGTGCAATCCCTGGCATCTCCAACTAAAAAGGGTCCGGGCAAATAGGCATGAAAAATCTCACCTTGAGACCCTGGAGAGCCGCTGCCAGTCTGAGTAGACAATCCTGACTTTGATGGACCGAGGGTCTGATTTAGTATAAGGCAGCTTCATATATTCATAAGAATGCCACTGGCGAAGTAGCCATTTTACTTACGTTGTGTTACAAGTCAAAAGTAAGCTTTCATATGCTCTTAAGCAGACTTCATCTGCTTAAGAGCATAAGAAAGCTTACATTCTAAATAAAACTTAGTTGGTCTTAAAGGTACACTTATCTACTGCTTTGTTCTATTGCTTCAGACCAACACAGCTGCCTACTGGGATCTAAGTCAGAAGTAGAAAATGCTCCAAATCTTTTCCCTTTCCTCAAGGGCTTAAAGACAACCCACCTACAGGTCCCAATGTAGCTAACTATACTCCCCTTTGCAACCTAATATTTCTTTTATTCCCCCTTCCCACCCCACCTGCTGTTACCCTTCTTTTGCTAATGATCAAAGTCCTATGGCCTCATCTGTCTTCATCACAAGTGAAACAGTTTCCTCTAGCAATACCTGTATGTGTGTGGCTTTCCCCTCCCTATTGCTGGAAAAAAATAAAGGAAAAACTGGCCTCAAAATCTGCTGACACGTACACATTTGTTGCTTTTGTTCTTGGAGTACAGGTTAAATAATAAATATGTACAGAACGATTTAGAACAAAAAAGTTGTCAAGTTGTCATCCTTAAGAATAACCTCAAAAAAATTGCAGAATATAAAAAAGAGAGGAATGTATTAGATTGTCATGTCTGTTTTATGTCTACGCGACCCCTGCCATGTACAATAGTTAACAGTACCAAAACTCCTCTTTCGCTGCACTCTTCTCCATTTATCTTGGAGAGCAGAAGGGAGCCATTACAATGGAATGACCTTAAAAGCTGGTGTAATTTGAAAGTATATTTTAGCAAAACAGATTGGTGACATCCATAAACAGATCACTCTTAACGGACTAATCAGAAAAGACTTATAACTGTCCCAACTGGCTAATGCAGAAAAAAATACTATTAAGAAACTGTTCATAATGGTAAAAGAAAACAAAGAAAACAAAACAAAACAAAACAAAAATTGCTATTGTCATTTTTGCTATTTTATCACCAGACCTGAAAGACATGAAACCCTTTTCAAACAGCCTTTGTATTCCATTTTAGTAACTGGTTGCTAATGGATTTCAGAGAGTCCAGTTTTTGTAACTAGCTGCTAGCAGAATCTGAATCGCTGTGGCGTGCTGTTTAAAAAGTCCATAGCACTTCGTACAATGCCACTTTTTTCCCTGTCCTTTTTCTCTGTGTGATCTTTCTGGGACTTTTTTTTAAGGTGAGTGCTATAGCACTATAGCAGTACCACTGAGACGCATTGACCCAATGGAGTCAATGCATCTCAATGGTGACACTATAGAAGTGCTACAGCCGTTTTTTTTAGTCGGAGAAAGATTGTGGGGGGAAGGGAGGGAAGCAGCACTGTTTGAAATGACTATAGTGCTTCAGAGACAGCTCATTAACATAAGGAAATTTGCTTTATGAAACTCTCATCCCTGTGTTGCTTTATTCGAAATCAGGCCAACAGTGAATAACATCAAGTTTAGATTGGTAATGTGAAAAGGGCCAAATATTTTGTCTTTCTACCTGTCCAAATTATTAGCCTGTTTCACAAACTAATTAAGCCAAAGAATTTGTCTTTAAATTGGTCAAATAGCAGTCTGTCCAATAAAAATAAAGTTGTATCCAAATATTTTAGCTTAATGTGGTTAAGAATGTATTGTCAATATCATAAGCACATAAGAAAAGCCATGTCAGATCAGGCCAGTGGCCCTTCTAGTCCAACACTCTAACAGATTCTACAGTAGCAGTTGCTCCTCCCCTGGGTTTCTGCTTTCCCCGGATCAACCAACTGATTCCCCACCAGTTGCTGGGGAAGAGGGGGAGAGAAAGAGAGAGAGAGAGCGGGAAGATGCAGGGGAAATTGGAGGGAGCCATGGGCGGGGAATTGATCGCTTGAGCCATGGAAAGCAGAAGCCTGGGGCAGAGCAACTGCTACTGCAGAATCAGTTTCTGTGTCACACAGTGACCAAAACCCAGATACCACCAGGATGTCCACCGTGAGGCCAGAACTCCAGAAGCCCTCCCGCTATTTTCCCCGAGCACCAAGAATCACTACCCCAAACATAGCTTTCCATTTATACATTGTGGCTACTAGCCACCAATGAATCTCTGCTACATATGTTATCCTCCCCTCTTGAAGCTGTCTATGCTTGTAACCAAAACAACTTTCTGTGGCAATAAATTCCATGTGTTAATTACTCTTGGGTGAAGAAATATTTTCTTTTATATGTTCTAAAATAAGGATCAAGATGGTGGGATGCTTTGATATGACAACTTCATTTAAGCCTACAACTGCAGAACAGTTAGCAATCTAATGCCATTCTTTTAGAGAATAAACCAATTTGGAACTGCAGGGAATTATCAGAAAAGGGTACATCCTTCAAGAAAAAGCACAAATTCTACTAGTTTATGTATTCAAGGAAGCCAAAACTCACATAAAATATTACTTCTTTTCCCGCGACCCTTTCACCAAAAGGTAAGGACTGCTACTGAAACTGACTATGGCATCATTCAATTTAAGACTTTCCTGTTAGATTGGAAACTTACCCACACTAGAATTCAGGTCTCCATTCTCGGACTCTGCTCCGTGCTGATTATTACTGGCGTGATAGTTTGACATCGCTTCTAATTTGATTTTTTTCACCTTCATTGCTTCTGCAATGGCAGCATTGGTGGCAGCTGCGGCTGCGGCTGCAGCAGCTGTGAGACCTAAAAAGGGACAGGATGGAACTAATGAAATCATAACTTCTCACCAATTTTCCATTTGCATTTATATCATTTGTTGCTTGCACCATCTGAACTCAAGGCTTCCTCAAGCAACTCACTAGTTAGTAGAAGTTACTGGAAGGCAATTTCAGCAGCACAAGGCTCAGAAAGCCATATTTTCCTCCTGGTGTATTTAAATGCAATACCAATGGGAGATTTTTTTTAAAAAAAGAGTTTCTTATTTCTACAGAAAATCAGCCATATGAAATAAAATTGAAGTGGCTATTTATCATGTCTTTTTTCTAGAAAATGTAAATTTTCCATCAGTAATAGTTGGCAAAAATGTCCACTGATGTTCTAAGCCCTCAGGGATGGATGCTAACTTGGCTTCCATAGCCTAAGGGGAACCACACACTTATTTTAAACTAAAAGATATCAAAAGGATTAGTCTTAACACAGATATTATATGAGACAACTTATTGGCTTTGACTGTATGTTTCTGAAAGACCACCTGCTCCCTTATCTTCACTGCAACTTCTCTGAGGTGACCCCGGAGTGCACCATTTCAATCTACTGCCTGTTCATAAAATGGTATTCTTGTTGGCTGCCTCTCAGCTATGTTACTTCATTACTGTAGGGATGCGCCAATGAATGAGGCCCAAAAGAATCCCAAGCATAAGCAAAAACTCACTCGTTCCCAGTGAAAGGGCTGTTGCTTCTCCTTTTGAACAGGCTTTCGATCTTGTTTCAGAACCGGATATAACGACCAGGGCCCCCCCACCCCCCCCAAAAAATGTTCAAAATAGCAACACCAGAAAGGATGGACTATGCATGACCAATATTTGGTGTCTGGGGTGGGGGGAATACACACATGTCATTATCAATCTGTTATTATGGCATATACATACCCCACACAATTGTGAGTAATTCTTTTGCAATGCATATACGCTTGCTTTTAATTACCAGTTCTAGAACAGATTTAAATACACAACTCAATATGAATTCACTAACAAACTTTAATTATCCAGTTCTACCTAATGTCTATGTTCAAAACAGAGCATTCATAACACCTCAGCATAGTACAGCCCACTTCACAATCCTGTTGCGCCATATGGACCTGAATGGTGCTATGCCGATTTTCTGTTGGATTCACAGCCCAGGCAAAACCACACCTGGGATTCGCAGGCCCCTTGACCCCAAGTCTAGAGTAATGGATTCAACGGTTGCTAAACAGGACCTTCAGCTCCACAAGACCTTTACTGCCTGGCAAGATTACACTGTGAGTGGTCCAGCTAGCTCTGCAGAGGTTTTGTGGCTGCACTGCAAAGGCAGAAGAGTGGAATGCATACTGTGGATTGTGCTCCATTATACCATCCAAACTGTTCCTGAAACTCCTGTGTTCTACAAGCATTAGAACACACTGGTTGAACATATGAAGCTGCCTTCGACTGAATCAAACCCTCGGTCCATCAAAGTCAGTATTGTCTACTCAGACTGGCAGCAGCTCTCCAGGGTCTCAAGCTGAGGTTTTTCACACCTATTTGCCTGGACCCTTTTAGTTGGAGATGCTGGGGATTGAACCGGGGACCTCCTGCTTACCAAGCAGATGCTCTACCACTGAGCCACCGTCCCTCCCTCTGGTTGTAAAGAAAATTCAACCAAAGGATGTCAATATACAAAAGCAAACACCTCTGCTTTAATGTCAGAATTAACTACTGTTAAAATTAGTATTTGGTGTGTTCTTTATTTCTAGCTTTGCTTTTCGCAGTTGATAGTTATAGTGGGAAAAGAGATAATACCTATAAACACTGTGATCTTAGTGATTTGTTCTTTTCTTTTTCCTGTTCAGATGAGGCATTTCAAATAAGACAGCCATTTTCTATAGTTATCTGAAAATACTGTTAACTACTGTGCATAGCACATGTGATTTATATGCTTAGAATAAAAACAATTAAAAAGCATATCCAAAATACAGACATAACAATGTTGATTTTTAAAGCATTCTTTCTTCACTTTTTTTTTTGCCAGTATCTGCTCCAAAATGTAAACAAATGTGTCAAAAAAAATCACCCTATTACAGTTGCAGGCAGTAGTTATCATTAATATTCTGAAATTGATAAGTTGTTTATGTCTGGCATTCTTCCTGCTGATTATTCAGTGAGACAGGCCACTTTATAAATATCTCATCACTCCAGCGTCACACAAATTCCATCGACGGTGCTCCTGCACAGCTATTAGCAATATGAATCTAACCATTACAAGGAGGAGGGGGGGGGAATCGAACATGTGGCATTAATACGCAGTCCTGGTTCCTAACCATCTGATAGGCAGATGGTGTAAAGTGGATTCTCCAGCTGAAATGAAGGGGCACATCATTTAAAAGCTTGTTTGCATTCTAACTGATATCAGTGCCATATTGATATACATGATACATCATGGCAGCATTTGAACAATCTAGTTTGTTTCAGTCATAAATGTTTATGGCCTTGTTTTTTATCTTTAGAGGCATGTTCTGAAGCCCGTATTTCTAATTTATGAAATCTATTGTTTACTTCTGGGGAGCCAGAAGATTAGCAAGATGCAGGGATATGAAATTGCCACCACCACAGCGGAAGGACTGAACAGAAGTGCGGCTTCTCTCCCCCCACCCCTCCCCAATTCCAATAAAGACGTTAGTAAAGGAATTTTTAAAAATTAGCTTAGGCTTTTTATGCATTAAATACATTTATTCATTAAAACCTCACAGCTTTTGCCCCCCATGTGACATACTTAGAAGTTTAATGCTTTAACGCTGCTATTCATTTAAAGCTCTCACTGTGTGAAATTAATCTTGTCCAACAATTTAATTCAAAAAGCAAAACATCAAAAAGTAAAGTTCAATTCAACAATCATGGTTCTGAAGTAATCTTCCCTGCCACTGACAGTTCCTATAGATTCCTCAAGAAAAGCTGTTCAAGGTGTTTTGTAAGAGCTGGGTGCGCCTGAATTATAACTCAATTCAAAGCTCTTCAAATCTTAGCAGGAACACAAGTCTTAACTTCAGCTAGACACTGAAAACCAACAGAAGTGCATACTGAATAAACTTTTTCTTCTCCCCCTCCCCCAACATATATCCTTCTTTGGTGCAGCGCTATCCAGCAGAATATTCCCCTCACATATCTAGGAAGACTAACTGCAGAGATTTAAATTTGCCAAGTCAAAGAGGTAATGGGGGGTATTAATTGAAGTTCGCTTTCCACAAAAAGAAGGGAATCCACATGAGACCAAAAATAATGCTCAGCAGGGCTTTTTTTGAGCAGGAACACACAGGGATGCAGTTCCGGATGGCTTGGTGTCAGAGGGTGTGGCCTAATATGCAAATAAGTTCCTACTGGGCTTTTTCTATCAAAAAAGCCCTGACACTCAAACACAGAACTAAGGAGGAAATCACCAGGAATGTCTCCTCCATAGTATTTTTCTGCTTTGAGATCAGCCTGTTGCAGACGAGCTCAGAGACAAGGGGCCCAATGGTGCGGACACAGCTCTACAATCAGCTATCCAAGAAGGGCCACCAGACTGCCTCATTCAGTGGGACATTTGGGTGTGAAGTCTTCTTGGTTTTCTCAGCTATTTGAAAGTCTTGCTGTGCTTCTGCTGGGCCTGCAGCTCGTATTGCATCTTGACCCTGTGTCTCCTGCCTTTTTGAGCCTGTGGACACCTTTGAAATTTTGACAAATGGTGGTGGGTACCAACCAGAGAATGCCTGCCAAAGGAGATGGAGCCAACTGCAAAATGGCTGCCACAGGAGGTGAAGCCACAAACACAAGGGAAGCTCCGGTGCAGTGGAGAAGAAGAGTAATAAACTGGGACAGAGGGCTGAGATAAAACAAACACCGTGGTGGCAGCTGCCACTAAAACAATACTATTTTAATCTACACAGCTGATCAGATCTTCAGTGGCCAATAAGAAACCCTGCTGGACAAGAATTCCACCTGGCCCAACACTTGGTGGGCACCAAGAAAGGTGTCAGCAAGCACCATCTTAGAGACCTCTGTCCTAAGCACTGAGAGATACAAACTGTTGCTGGTCTATCGTTACAACAACCATATTTGCTCGTATATCTTTAATTTAAAACACCCTCTTGCCTTCTAAGCTGATGATGGGTGGCTGCAAAGTAAACCAATAAGAAATAAAGAGGGTGAAGTAGGAGCCTTCAACAGTGCATAACAGAAGGGGACTAAGAAATGAGAACTTGGGAAGCACAATTATATCTATATTTCTGCTTTGGAAATGTTGGGAGGGATCAATTTAGCAGTGTGTGCATCATCTTGAGAGCCTTGCTGCACAAAAGTGATGATTTCTTTATAAGTTTTATCACAGAAAAGGACTGTATCAATGAACACAGAAGCAGGCAGAGAAACACCTATGAAACAAAAATAAAACACATAAAAGGTTTTATTCTTTTTCAATACACATGTTGCACCTATGTTGCCTTTGAAAATTACACAAGCAGATGGCATTTAGCATGCAAAACATACACAACACAACTTTTGTTACTTTTTGTTACATAGTTCATCATTACACCAGAACTTCTACTGTTGCAACTGGTGCAAGGTGTGACATCAAACTGAGCTAACCCAGAGCATGTTGTATGGATGCTCTTGAATCTCCCATTCAAGGAACTGCTCCTGCATAGATGGGTGGACTGTCAGGTGCAGGGCAATTGGAAGCACAGGCCCAGGAGGGGTTGGTGGGGTGGCATATGCACTTGGAAGCACTCGGAGCCTGGCTCCAAGAGCCTCCAAGCACACCTGCTGCCTCGCCACCCCGGTGCCCCTTCCCCGCTGCTGCCCACATGTAGTTAGGTGGCAAGGCGGAGGAGGGCAGCGGAGAGGCGGGCAGCAAGGGGAAGTGCAGAGGGGGCAAGGAAGTGGCATAGTGGGCATGCACGGGGAGCAGAAGGGGTCGCCTGCCAGCTGCCTGAGGTAGTCTCCTAGGCAGCTGCCTACCCTACCGACATGCACAGCCTTGGCCAGGTGTCAGTTCCACAGACACACACAGCCCGTTCTCTTCAAATGCTTTAACACTGGAGAGACCATACTGCATCCCTTTGCACTGTTTCTCACCAGTTCTCTTAGCTAACTTTCTTCTAGCTGCTGCAGAGAGTATGCTGCATTTTGTTGCACATTCTCACCAGCTCTTTTCACTAACTTTCTTCTAGCGGCTGCAGAGATCATGTTGCATTCCCTTGCACTGCTTCTTGCCAGCTCTTTTAAAGTCTTCCTCATCTGCCATAGTAAGAAGGACTTTAATTTGGACCCACAGCAAAATGCTATTCTGCAATCCTAACAATGCATGTCTGGAAATAAATCCAACTGAAATCAATGAAACTTATATCTTAGGAACAAACCGTTGGCATCTGGCTGTAAAAATATAAAAAGAAAATACAATATCCAACTCCCTTAAAGCTACAAAATTGCTGGGTTTTTTGTTTTGTTTTGTTTTTTAGCACCCCCTTCTTTTCTGGTATGCACTGCTCAATGTGACTCAAAATTAAACTGTATATTATATAGATGACACCAAATGACAGCATTTTTCTACAGAGTTTGAAATATTGTGGATGTGCACTGAGAATCAAAACAATTCAATTAAGAGGGCAGAAATTTTTTTAACAGTCGTCTCTCCAAAAGCGATAGATTCTCAGTCCTCATCCACTCCGTTGCATTATTCATTTCATGTGCAACCTCAAGCTGGACCATAAATTGTTACTTTATCTAATCAAAGGCGACTTAACTCTACAGAAGGTCAAAGGTTTAATTTTGTGAAGTATTATCTTACGCTAGGAGTTTAACCGAAAAATAGAAGAAGAAAAACAGCCAAGAAACTGGTAATAAATGAACCTTTATTGCCTCAGGCCCTGGTCTAGTTAATACACTTTCATTGAAGGTTTCTTTCAACTGTTACGGACAAGGAGGTTAAAAAAACCCCTTAAATTACAGCCATGTGTGACTTTTAAAGCAGGAATTCTTTTTTATCTCAGCCTTCCCCCGCCTAGAAGACAGACAAAGAAATTGTCTTCTATTTCTTAACCAAAAGTGTGTGCTCTAGACTGATGAAAAAGCACAGATAAAGCCTTCTGAAAAAGGAGAGGTCAGCTTGGGGGAGGGGAATATAAAATGTTCCTTGCAGACTCCAAATATTGTCTTACTTTAAAAAAAAAAAGTTCATTTACAAGTGTAAGGACAACCTGACCGTTTCTGAATTATACAAAGCAGTCCCAAACAGCGTTACACTGTTTTAGGTCCACTGAACTTTGCTTAAGATTGCACTGTTGAAGATCACCCTTTGAGTTGGAACTGAAAAAAAATGGATAATCCCAAAAAGAAACATGCATTGGACTGCTCACGAGTACTCAAGACTGAACTCTATTTCTAGGACTAGTTCTGAAGCTTCATCCTTTGTGCAGTCCCCCAGGAACAAACTCAGTTTAACATCTGAGGATTTAACTGTAAGTAGACGCACACAGCCTTGCTAGGGAACAAGTGCCCTCAGTGCTGTCTCTTTCGGATCATGCTTCGTGCTTCCAGCTGGTTGTCCACTCATAAGCCAGACACATTAAATTCAGCGAGCTCTAGTGCTGAATGAAGATGGACTCAACTGAGATGCAGATCAGACACATTTCAATGCTTCCCCCCCAAGCTCCCCCCACCCCGCTGCCCTCTTGAAGTCCTTCTTGATAAGAAGAGGTATTGCTATATCACATCCGACATACTTAAAAATTCACCAAATAGAAATGCCAATTTTTTTACAGAAAGCAAATAAGAGACTTAGAAAGATCAAGATGGGTAGCCGTAGAAGTAGAAAAGAGCAAGAGTCCAGTCGCAACTTAAAGACTAACAGAATTTGTGGCAAGGGATGAGCTGTTGTGAGTCGCTGCAGATATCTAAAGAAGTGAGCACACGAAAGCTTATACCTTGGATAAAACTTTGTTGGCCTTAATTATGCCACTGGATTCAAACTTTCTGCTGCTGCTTCAGACCAACATGGCTACTCACCTTAATACTGAGATCCTCTAATGTGATATGAAAATGTTATCTCATTAAACAATCTTGCATGATTAGCTATGATATTTTTGTAGATAACCCCACCGAACCCTTGCTTTCCAGAGATCACTGGTACAATGTGGACATCTAGCCCTAGTGTCCCAAACTATGTTGTTACCTTGTGTTTAGTTTCATCATTATCATCAGTTGTGTTGCGCTCATAATCCTGCAGGAACAAAAGAAGATTAAAACCTACTGAAAGGAGAATGAGGAAGAATGCCCTGCTTTGTAAGGTTAAATTAAAAGTGGTCTTTGCCTATAAAGTATGTGCTCTAGCAATGAACCGCAAAACTCCCTATGTGCTACAAGTCAAACTTCCTTGACCTGTTAGAAGAGAGGTATTTACCTCTAGGTACAAATACACTAACAACAATATCCCATGATGTAAAGGAAATGAGGCCCAGCTCTATGATGTTCTATAGCTCTAGAGTGTTCCCAGACTTGGCTCTGTGAAGAATCCATCTGTGAGAATGAACAGAGGTCATGACGAAGAATATAATCCCAAAAGGTTCAGAGATGGGGGTCTCAAAAGAGATACACATAGAGCCCACACCGTGGTTTGTGTAGCATGGCCTTGTCTACTCAAGAGACACTGGCTGTGGGTTCTCAACTGTGTATTCCTAAAAAATGACCAGGTCCTTCTAGGCCACCATGCTTGTTCCTTTTCGTTACTTGAAGCCAGTGTTACGTAACCACCGTACGCCACAGATGGCTTCCCTGTGATGTCCTTTCCGTCCATCAGTCAGTCGGTGTGTCCTTTTTGCCCCTGCACAGGCGAACACACACACAGGCAAATGTCTTTTGGACTGGACTGTGGACTACTTGATCTCCTGAGTCAATATGATTAGATGGCTTCTTTATTCAATTTAATGGTCCACAAGCTGTGCACCATACACCAAGATCGCTTTTCAAACATATTTATTAATTTTATGGTTTTATCTGTTTTATCTGTTTTAAAGTTATTCCCTTCATGTTTAAATATTGTTTAATTTATGTTGGATCTAATGTTGGAAGCCGCCCTGAGCCACTTGTGGGAAGGGCGGGATATAAATTCTAAATAAATAAATAAATAAATATATAAAATAGATAACAAGAACAGCAGCAGTACAAACATTCCCAATAAGTAGGGTTGCCAACTTCCAAGTGGGATCTGGAGGTTTCCTGGGATTGCAACTGATCTCCAAATGACTGAGCTCAGTTCCCCTGGAGAAGATGTGAACTGAGGCCCCTCCCCTCTCCTCCCCAGATCCTTCCTTTCCCAAGCTACATTCCTCCCAAATCTCCAGGAATTTCCCAATCCCTATGTGTAACTTTTATTTTTAAATTGCATATTCCATTTCTGTTACAAAGAAGCAATCTGCATTACATAAGAACACAAGAGAAGCCATGTTGGATCAGGCCAGTGGCCCATCCTGTCCAACACTCTGTGTCACACAGTAGCCCAAAAAAAAACCCCAAGTGCCATCAGGAGGTTCACAAGTGGGGCTAGAAGCCCTTACACTTCCCCCCCCCCCCAAGCACCAAGAATACAGAGCATCACTGACCCAGAAAGAGTGTTCCAACAATATGCTGTGGCTAATAGCCACTGATGGACCTCTGTTTCATATGCTTATCCAATCCCTTCTTGAAGCTGGCTATGTTTGTAGCCACCACCACCTCCTGTGGCAGTGAATTCCACATGAGTTCCACATATTGGGTGAAGAAGTACTTCCTTTTATCCATTCTAACCCGACTGCTCAGCAATTTCATTGAATGCCTATGAGTTCATGTACAGTGAGAAAGGTACTTCTTTCTCTACTTTCTCCTTACATTTCATTTGTACTTCTCACATACCAAAAAACAAACATAACAAAAACCCAAACCTAGAAGGATTTAACAAACATTCTCATCTGATAAATTTAGTCCATTTCTTAGCTACATAGACACAATTAATTAATTGCAACTATGCTGCACTTCAGAATAAACCAAAAGGACATTAACTGCAACTAATGGAGCTATAGTATTATAATCTTTCTACCACCAGCAGCTTTTGTCACTGCGCCCCACCGCAGTTATAATCCACAGCTTAACACAGAACCATGAAGCAATCCTTTGACTGAACTAACATCAAGACATCATTCCAAAAGTGCTGTAGCCCAACAGATGTGTAGCTCTGCCCTTTCTTATCCTCAGCCCTGTAGCTCTGTGCTGCTTGTGAGGGAAAGCAGAAAGAGCGCTTACAGCATTAATGAAGACAGATTGCTTACCCGTAACTGTAGATCTTCGAGTGGTCATCTGTGCATTCACACTCATGGGATAGAGCGCCTGCACCGATCCCCGAATCAGTACCTAAAAAGCCGGGGATTTTTTCGCGCTCAGCACCAACGGGCATGCACAGGCGTCCCAATGCGCATGCTTGCCGGCGCCAGTGCGAGAATCCCGCCAGTTCCTTCCTGACCGCTGGAAGCCCCAACTGGAGGGAGACCGTCAGCAGTGGGGAAGGAGGGCGGGTAGTGTGAATGCACAGATGACCACTCGAAGATCTACAGTTACAGGTAAGCAACCTGTCTAACTTCTTCGTGGTCTCTGTGCTTCACACTCATGGGAGATTAGCAAGCAAGACATACCTGGAGGCAGGAAGACGGTCAACCGGAAGAAACAGCTTGCAGCACCGCAGCTCCCAGATTAATCCTCTGTTGAGCATGCACGTGAAGCGCATAGTGCTTTCTAAAAACATGCAGAGAGGACCAGGTGGCAGCCTTGCAAACATCCGTCAAGGAAACGCCTTTCAGGAACGCCACCGACGTCGCCATCGCTCTTGTAGAGTGTCCGCAAATAGGCAACAGGTAACAGCTTCTTGGCCAACAAATAACACCGTTTAATAGTCTCAGTGAACCATTTTGAAAGCCGCTGAGATGAGATCCTGGAACCTAACTTAGGAGCAGCATAAGAAACAAAAAGCTGCTGGTCCTTACGAAAACTCTTGTAGCGACTTAAATAAAACAATAAAGCACGCTTCACATCTAGAGCATGCAACCTATGTTCCTCATCCAAGGAAGGTGTAGGATGAAAAGTGGGCAACCAAACTTCCAAGTTGAGGTGGAACTGAGAAACCACCTTGGGGAGAAAAGAAATATCAGGGGCTAACGACACTCCAGCCTCCTGAAAAACTAGATATGGGTAGTCACAACACATAGCTGTGAGTTCCCCTACACGGCGTGCTGATGTGATGGCTACCAAAAAAGCAGTCTTACAAGATAGAAGCTTTAATGAACATGTGGCCATCGGCTCAAAAGGACGTCGAGTCAGCCTGTCCAACACTAAAGTCAAATCCCACAACTGTGGGGGTGATCTCGATGGAGGATGAAGCCTAAGCAAACCCTTCAAAAACCTCTTAGAATGAGGGTGTGCAAAAACAGAGTGCCCCTCAACTGGTTCATGGAACGCAGAAATTGCTGCCAAATAAACCTTGATGGAAGAAAAAACAAGGCCAGCATCCACCAGAGATAACAAAAACTCAAAAATTTCCAACAATCCCACCCTTTGGGGTGAAACCAAGGGATCAACTAAGAACTGCAGAAACCTCCACCACTTCCTATCATAGGAAGCATGGGTAGAAAGTTTCCTGCTGTTCAAGAAAACATGTTGGACTCTGCTAGAGAACCCACAGGGTTGATGAACCACGCTGTCAGCTTCAGGTGGGGCACGTTGTGATGGAGTACATGACCGTCCTGAGCTGACAGAAGGTCTGGTTCTGCCGGAAACTGGTAGAAGACCCCCATCGCCAGTTGGAGCAGGATCGGGAACCAGTTCTGGCGAGGCCACCAAGGAGTCACCAGGATACAGCATGGTCTCTCTCTTGCGATCTTGTTGACCACCCTCGTCAGTAGTGGCAGAGGTGGGAACAGATAAAGGAACCGACCTTCCCACGGAAAAAGCAGTTCGTCTCCCAACGACTGGATCTGAGCCCCCTCTGGAGCAAAACAGAGGACACTTCAGGTTTTCAGCTGTGGCAAAGATATCCACCTGAGGATACCCACAGAGCTGAAACACGGGTTGAAGGAAGCATCACTGTATCTCCCACTTGTGCGGGGAAGCCGCACCCCTGCTGAGGGAGTCTGCTTGCAAGTTGAGGACCGCTGGGAGATGCGCTGCCTTCACAAAGATGTTGTGGTCCAGGCACTCCAACCACAGATCCAGCGCCAGCGCAGAAAGCCATTGAGAGACTGTCCCTCCCTGTCTGTTGATGTAACACAGGGCAGTGGTATTGTCTGTTAGCAGAGCAACAATCTTCCCCGCCACCATGGGGCAGAAAGACCGGAGAGCAAAGTGAACTGCCAGCACTTCCAAGTAATTTATGTGGCAATGAGTCAATTTCAAAGGCCAAGGACCCCTCACACACAGATCGTCCATGTGGGCCCCCCAACCCCATAAAGACGCATCTGTTGTGATAGTCACAGTTGGTGCAGGTAGATGGACGGAAGCTCCCTGACAAATGTTGTTCTTTGACTTCCACCATTGCAGTGTTTGAAGTGTCACAGGTGGAATTACAAACCTCTTTTGAGGTGAGTCCCGTAACGGGCGAAACTGACGAAGAAACCAAAGCTGTAGGCCTCTCATCTTCAGCTTTGCAAACAGCAGCACGCTTGTAGTCACCGCCATCAGCCCCAGCATCTGCTGCAGCTGCTGCGCCGTGCCCCACTTTCGACTCTGCAGAAGTTCGACAAGGTTGATAATGTCCATTGCTCTCTGCTGAGGCAGGAAAGCACGATGAAGGTTTGTATCCAGCAAAGCCCCTATGAACTGAACTGTCCGTGATGGAGTAAGGTGTGATTTCTCCAAATTGACCTGCAGACCCAAGGTGTTGAGAAGACAAAGAGTGATGGCAATGTGGGATGACAAACTCTTTCGACTCTGCCACAAGGAGCCAGTCCTCGATGTATGGAAATACAACTATCCCTTGAAGCCGGAGATGGGCAGCCACAACGCTCATCATCTTCGTGAACACCCGAGGTGCAGTGGACAGTCCGAACAGAAGAGCCTTGAATTGGAATTGCTGAGAACCCACTGCAAACCGAAGGGAACGTCTGAATGCAGGATGGATGCTGACGTGGAAGTATGCATCCTTGAGGTCCAGCATTGCCATCCAATCCCCTTGGTTGATGAGGGGCAGAATTGTTTGCAGAGTGGACATTCTGAACTTCTGGTACAAAATAAATTTGTTCAGATTCTGAAGATCCATGATTGGTCTTAAACCCCCGTCCCGCTTGGGAACCAGGAAGTAACGAGAGTAGAAGCCTCTCGTCCTGGCCTCCATCGGGATCTTCTCTATGGCTTGTTTATGTAAGAGGTTGCTCACCTCCACCAGCAGAGGTGGGGAAGGGAGTGTGGTAATTACCACAGATTGGTTCAGAATCTGAGCAAAATCTATTTTGTAGCCTTCCGCTACGATGGAAAGCGCCCACCTGTCCGTAGTGATGGACTCCCAGGCCGACAGGAATGGGCGGAGGCGGATAGATGAAGTGGAAGAGGGGATGGTGACGCGTGCTGCCAGAAAGTCAAAGGCCCTGCTTTTGAGGGCGAGTGCCCTTGGACTTGCCAGTGGTTTGTGCTGAAGCATAACAGTTTCTGTTGTTCCCCCTGTATGGGGACCTACTCTCAGGTTGAGCAGAATGAGGTCTCCACTGCTGTTCCGGGGAGAACTTTTGGTACGGCTTCTTTGCCCAAGGCTTGTGCCACTGTTTCTGTCTCGCAGCTCTGGAAGATGCCAGTACGCCCAGGTTCCTGGAAGTTTTTATACTTTTATCCATTTCCTGGAGCGCATTGTCGGTGGTAGAGCATAGTTAGATACCTTTACTCCCAGTGCCCCAGCAGAGTAGAACTTCCTCCCGACGTTATCTAGCTTCTTTTCCTCTTTGTCTGGTGGAGAGGAGTGCGTCTTGCAGGCCTTCGACGAGGAGGAAACGACCACCGAATTTGGCTTTGGGTGTGTAAAGAGGAACTCAGCCTCGGATTCTTAAACATGGTACATATGGTCCAACCTTTTTGATGACACGGGTGTAGAAGCAGGCTTCGCCCGGGCTCATTTACTGCCTGTAGGATGACCTTCATCACCAGCAGGGCAACCACTGTAGACGTATCCCATTGCATAATGTCGAACACGTTATCGTCTACAATGGGTTGCGGTTATGTCACTGGAAGCGAGAGGGAGAGTGCCATCCTCTTCACCAGGTCCCCGTACGACTTCAGATCCTCCGATGGTGAGATGGGAAGATCCTCAGCCGTATGAGAGACTGGGGAAGGCTCCAAAGCCCGGTCCGGATCGTCGGTACAGAACTTGGAGTCCGATGATGAAGACTCTCTGTGTAGAGAATGTTCTGAGAGCACTGGAGTAGACTCTCTGATGGGTGACCGGATCGACACCAACGACCAAGGTTGGACTTCCTCCACCACCACGCTGCGTCTGTCAGGCGGGACAGAGATCTATGCCGAAGGACGCCGTCTAGAATGCTGAGACAGCCTGGACATGTGGGATGCCTCGGACTGCTGGTCCCAGTCTGTGAACTCGCGAGGAGGGTACCATTGGTACGGTGGGTAGGGATAAGCGTAAGGAGGCCATTGGCGCTGCTTCCATGGTGGAAGTGGTGGGAAGTGACGAGCTACTGCAGTCGGTTCCAGCTCTCTCCAGCCTCTCACCTGATCCATCGGCGCCGGCACCTCCACCTCCGAGACCGAGTCGCTCTCACTGAGACGCCTGGAATCTGAAGAGTGGGAGCGCTGAGTCAGGTCGATCTCTTGCTCCAATGCCAATAGGTGCAGCTGCGAAGCACTGCCTCTCGACACCGAAGGGCTATGACGCGGGGACGCCAAGATCTTCTTCGGTGGAGCTGTCAATGTCGAAGCGTCATGCGAAGGCGAAGGGGTGCGGGATGGTCTCTTCTTCCGCTTCTCCTTCGATTTCACCTTCTTCGGCGAGGATGATCGGGTCCCCGAGTCATCCCGATGCCTCTTAGCCGGGGTGTCCACTGACCCTTAAGAAGGCCGTTTTGTGGAACGCCCACGCTCGACCGGCATCTCGGTCCTGATCGGCGAAGTCTCAGCCGATGTGACCGTCGGGGCCATGGCCTCACCCATTGGTACCGACGGGCCCGATGCCATCTTTTGAGGATGAAGTGCCGACTCGACCGAAGCCGCCGAAAGCCTCGCCGCTCGATTCTTATGAGTTTGCTTGGAGAAACTCAGACAGTGTGCGCAAGAATCGATGCGATGTCCCTCGCCCAGACAGAGGAGACATAGGGAATGGCCGTCGGGGGGGGGGGGCAATCTTCTTCCCACAGGAGTGGCACCTCTTAAAAAAAACCCAACGTCTTTCCAAAGACGCCCAGGAAAAAACCCCACCCAGGAAAGTCTCTGAGGGGGAAAACACGGGGGGAAAAGCGAGCCCCGAAGGGCAAGTTCAACAAACTTTTTTTTTAAAACAACACTATCTATCTAACAACTAACTAACTACACTAAGAAAATAACAAACGGGCCATATACAACAGGAAAAACGCAATCTAAGATTACTTTACCGACCGGGGACACGAAAGGAGATCCTCTCAGTGCAGCGGTCAGAAAGGAACTGACGGGATCCTCACGCTGGTGCCGGCGAGTATGCACACAGGGACGCCTGTGCATGCCTGTTGGTGCTGAGCGCGAAAAAATCCCGGGCTTTTTAGGTACCGATTCGGGGATCGGCGCAGGCGCTCTATCCCATGAGTGTGAAGCACAGAGACCACGAAGAAGATCTGTTCTATGCATCAAACGTCAGCCAATGTCTGAAAGGGGTGTGGGAGAATAACAGCCTAAATGGGGGGGGGGGTTAGATTTAAAACTCTGTTTAAAATCCAAAGCTTTCTTGCACCTTAGTTGGGGGGGCATTTGGAGAGAAGGTGGGGTTGTCCTTTTTCTCCTTTACCCTGCCTATTTCAGAATATTCTTTTAGGACCAACTACATTTCTGACCAATTCACTGGGATCTGTATGGTGATTTTGTAACAAGCAAATAAATAGGCATCACATATGAGCTATGCACACTATTTGAAAAGTATAATTGTCCTTTGTGATGAGATTGCTATGGCTGTTATAAGAAATAAAGGTGGCCATAGCAAATGTTAAGTGAATTGGGCTACTTTTGGTTGTTTGCAATTTTATACAGAGTTTATCTGAGAGCTAAACTTTGCTGAGAAACTTACCCCTTGTGACTGAAATGACTTTATTTGCCTTCGCTACTGAAATGTCACCTTGCCTAGCTTACACCAACTGTGCAGAACGCTTGATACAAACTATTTGCTAATAGTTATGTGGATTACAGAGCTACATTCAGGAAAATATATTGTACAAATGGCTTAAGTCAGAAAATCTCCCCCCCCCCGCCCCCGAAGAGGATATTAACATTGGGTATGTGTTGATATGTGCCACCATTTGTGTTCTCCTGTTTGCAGCATCAGCAAGACACAACTGAGCTTTTGTTGTTACTGTAGTCATTACAGAACTATTCCACTTAAAATTACGAGAGCTCTAATTAGTGAAAGAAAACAAGTATACCTAAGTAAATAGAAAATGTTTATTAGAGGCCAGCTAAAGTTCAGTTTGTCCTGACCTGGCTGGCCCAGGCTAGCCTGATCTCAGATCTCAGAAGCTGAGTAGGGTCAGCAGTGGTTAGTAATTGGATGGGAGACAACTAAGGAAGTTTAGGGTTGCTTGCAACCAAGAGGCAGGCAATGGCTATCCACTTCTAGATACTTCTTGCATTGAAAACCATACAGGGTCACCAAAAGTCAGCTGTGACTTCAGGGCACTTTTCACCATCACCACGTTTCATATTTAAGTGTTTTCTTAGCATTGCTTGAGGAGAAGCCTCTTCCATGCACCCCCTTATTTCCCAGTGTTCTTTACCCCAGTCACTGATCAGGCAAGAAGTAATGCTTTGTAAAATGATGACAATGACGGCAATAATAATTAGACTGATAGAATGCATTAAAATTAATGTATAACCCTCCTTTCCTCCTCAAGAAATTCAAGATGGCATGCACAGGGTTTGCAAGGTTCTTCCATCCAGATATACAGTAGACTCAGACCTGCTTCACAGAAAGTGGCTGCACTAGGGGCTTAACACACCTATCCAAGCTCCTAGGGGAGTAGGGAGCAGGTGACATTGACCATGGTGAGAGTGCCAGGGCTCTGAAGTCATCTGCAGCTGCCACCCTCCTGCTTCCTCCCTAGAAGACAAAGAACGAGAGAACTTCCATTATGGGCATCTCATTAAAAAGAGAGAGATGCTGAATTGACAACCCACTTCCTTATTCTCAGCAGATGTCTTAAGATCTATATGTCACCTGTGATTTGCCCCAGGTAAGTCGTTGTCTTTGGTCGACTGGGGAGGGGCTGTAAGCTCAGTGGTAGACCATCTGCTTGGCATGCAGAAAGACCCAGGTTCAAACCCCAGCTTCTCCAGTTTAAAAGATCAGGTAGTAGGTGATCGGAAAGACCTCAGCCTGAGGCCCTGGAGAGCCACTGGGAGGAGTTTGAGTAGACAATACAAATCTGATGAACCAAAGGTCTGGTGCAGTTTCATGTGTTCCTTCTTGACTTGCCCTTTCCCCAACCAACGAGTTACACAGAACATGGCTGCCTGACTTCACCCTCCCACATCTGCCTTTTTGGGTGAGGTAAACAAGAAGTGTCAATCTTTCTCTTGCAGCCAACAGAGACTGAACTGAAAGGCAACACTCACTCCACACTAAAACCTATTGGCTGAATGGAAGCCAATCACACTCTCTCAGCCTGACCTACTATCCAGGGCTATTTTAAATCAATGGTGAACTGTCAAATGTCCCTTCCCAACATCAGAAGGATAACATATTCATTTTCTTTTTCTCGTCTTTGGTTGTAAATTACTGGACCCAAAAGCAAAATTATAGAAAAATATTTTTATAGCAGTACTTGGCTTCTTGACAGATAACATAAATAGTTATTTTGGCAGCTTCAAAGATGCCTCTGGGTCAGATAGTTGGTTAAGCAAATGATAGTTTGCTCCATGCTCCTCTGTATGAAATATCATGAGTTATTTGAGCACTGCCCATGGTCACATCGCTTGCCTCACATCTGTTTTAAAATGTGGAGGAACCAAGCACGAGATAAACTGAATTAGAGCCAAACTTATTTGTGGGCGATTAAATGGTATGTTTTGTTTTTAATCTGCCTTTTTCCCTGCTGTGCACTGATTATGCAATTTGTTCCCGGTGTTATAACAACTCATAATTGGGAGCAAGAAAGCTGAAACATGATAAACACACGGAATTAAAGTGTCAGTTAAAGGAAGAGTGTTTAACAAAGTGCTAGAACAGTACATCTTTTTAGGCAAAAGAAAAACATTCTTGTGTTCTCATCTTTGCCTCAACTGTTAATTGTCAGGCTACAATGTCCCCTGTATTTCTCCCTTTTTACCTTGGAATGGATAATGAGTTAAACAGAGACACTGGATTTGCAGGTTATTAAATCAGTCTGCAAATGAATGCTACTTTGTCTTTTTTGAATGGTGAATGCTTTGTGTGAATTGGGAAAAACACCAGTATAAATCTTTAGAAAGAAAGAAAACGTGAGGTAAATCATCCACAAAATATTCAGAGTGATGTCTGCACATGCACGGAGGTTGAGAATAAGAAAAATAGTTTGGGTAGCATTTAAGATTTCTCAAAATGACAGGAAATGTTGAGGCACCAAGAAGCAGAGGAAGGGGAGGCACGTGGGGGGGGGGTACAAAGGGACAAACGGAACCAGTGGCAGTAGGGGAGCGGAGGGGAGAAAAGAAGAAGACTGCAGATTTATATCACACCCTTCTCTCTGAAACAGAGATTCAAAGCGGCTTACAATCTCCTATATCTTCTTTCCCCACAGACACCTTGTGAGGTGGGTGGGGCTAAGAGGGCTCTCACAGCAGCTGCCCTTTTAAAGATAACTCCTGCGATAACTATGGCTAACCCAAGGCCATTCCAGCAGCTGCAAATGGGGAAGTGGGGAATCAAACCCGGTTGGTCCCAGATAAAAGTCCACACAGTTAATCACTTCACCAAACTGGCTCTACTACACCAAACTGGAGAGAGGGAAAACAGGAGTCAGTAAATGGAGGGTGAAATAGGATACCCCTTCCCCAGTGAATTTCCATTTGTATTGTGTTATTTTCCCCAAAAAGTTTAAAGAACCATGTACTCTGAAAGTCTGACACGCAGCAATAGTTGTTAAGCATACCCTTATTTTAGAGGTCTAGCCCGGTAACAAATCTAGATACCTTCCCATCTTCTAGCATGCTTTACTTCCATGCTGTTGCGCACAGATCTGTGTAGATGCAAATAAGCAGAGCCACTACTGCAGTAGGCATAAGAGGTCTCACTCAAGGATGCACACCGCATATTCTCAAGGAAAGACCTCTGACACAGTGAACTAACTCATAACATTGCCCTAAAGCAAAGTATAATTCCCCAGCTTGTTTAACTAAATTAGTTACTCCAAATCACAACACAAAGAAACTCCAGAACTGTACTAGTAGAAGACACAGATGTCTTCCTGTAAATAAAATTTGAGTCTTTGTGTATTTTTAACTGACAGATTCAGCCCCACCATTAGAGAGGGTGAAAGCAGTTGCCTCAGGCAGCACTTACAGAGGGGCCCATTAAAGCAGACAAATTGTTAGTCATTTACTATGCATTTACTGCCCAAAGCAGGGCCAATATTTATATTTCATGTCTCAGGTACAAATACTCAGCTAGAAAATATCACAGGTAAGGAATGCAGCCCCTAAAGAATATGTTAGGCTCTGATTTAGTGTGGAATAGTCGTTAGAGTGGAATACGATATGAGAGAACAAGGTTTGAATCCCCACACTGACATGGCAGCCTGTTGGGTGACCTTGGGCCAGTCATGCATTCACAGAGTTCTGGAGAGGATAAAATGGAGAAGTGAAGAATGTTGTAAGCCATTTTGGTTCCCATTAAGGAGAAAGTATAATGAAAGTGTAAGTAAGTATAAATGTGTTATAAAGAGGGATTTGCTGGTCTACAACCAAGATGGGCCCTGTGCCAAGTACTGAAAAGTGGAGCTGTCTTTTAACATCCATCTGTCTTCTAGCAGATCGTACTTTGGACCCTATGGAGTAATGAGGATTTGCGCAATTACTTTGTTCAGTTCTGAGAAACATGCACTCTTGCAGTTAGAGATAACATTCACCACTGTGAGGAACATACAAGATCCACTTTTAGACACTATCTTGGAAGTGTAGAGGGGGGGGGGAGACATGCAGTTCTCTGGTGCTTTGGTTACTGCTCCTCCAATAGAGTTTTCAAGGTGATTTAGAGTTGCACATGGAGTTGGAGGGCAAACACAACTTCAGAGGGCACTTGGGAGGGATAGCAAATTTGTTTCACTGATTCTCTGATAAAGGGACAAAAATGCAATTTTATGTGCCCAGTCAGAACTTGACTAGCTCAATAAGAACCCACCCCATTAATTTACAATAAAGGCACATGTGAAAAGGCATAGCTCTCTCAAAGGACTCTTTCTTCTCATCACTTCTAAAGAAGACAGAAAGAGAAGGCAGCCAAAGAGTTGAGAACCATGTCTGATGATTAGCTAAAGGACAGTTTCTCAGATGTGCCGCTTCATTCTTCATAAACTTTATATCAAGAAGAGCTGTCTTTTCCCTTAACAACTTACCTGAGCTCTTGCAAGGGTTTGTTACAACAACTGCATTGTATGGTGGTTGGAAGGGTATTGAGGGGGCGCTCTCACCTGCCACCTTTAGGTTTAGGAACTCCCTGCCCCAAGAAGTAAAGCCAGCACTGTTGTCTTAGGGTTTCCAGGGAATACTGATTCTCCCCCCCCCCCCACGTTGAATTTGGAAGGCCTTTGCAGGGGTCATTTTGTAGAAAAATAGGTGGTGGAGCTCATTAGCATAACTCATTACCATATGCTGCTACCCCTATCAGCCAACAGCAACCCGATGCAAGAAAGGAGACCTCCGGGCGAGTGAGGCCTGCTTGGGCTGGCTAGAGATCTAGCCAGCCCAAGCAGGCCTTGCTCACCTGGGGCTATCCTTGGCTGCCCCCCCCCACAGTCAAATGGTCAGCAAGCCACCTACCATCCAAAATCACATAAAAATGGAGAAAGGGTGGTGTGGGCTTCTCCAGGGATTAATGAGGGCTGCTGGGGGTGTGGCAAAGCTCCTGGTGACTGGCTAGCTGGCTGCTCTTGTAATCCAGGGATTGTTATGCAGCTGCACCTACTATTCAATGGACAAGGGAGGTGGGGAGGAGGAGGGGGAACCCTCAGAAAGGTTCAGGAGCTGTGCTCCTGTGAGCTCCTCCTGTATTCAAGGCCCGGGCCTTTGATTGATTTAATGACTTTTTGACAGCAATGGATTATTTTGTATTTAGAATATGTAAATATATTTAAAAGCATGATGTTTTTACTGGATCTTAATTTGTGAGTTACCTTGGGTAGTACAGGGTAGGATGTTTGACACAGAACTAAACCAAATAATACATTATTTCCTTATAGATGAGTCAAAGATTTTTAAGATGGGCTTCTGGGTATAAATTTGGAGTTGGAATAAAAGCTGCCCCTCACCATGACGGCTCTCTCTTGATGGAGAGTAAGCTCTTTTTTGTTTTATCTAGTTCAGGGGTGCCAACGGTAGCTCTCCAGATGTTTTTTGCCTACAACTCCCATCAGCTCCAGTCATTGGCCATGCTGGCTGGGGCTGATGGGAGTTGTAGGCAAAAAACATCTGGAGAGCTACCGTTGGCACCCCTGATCTACTTTAATGAGGCAATGGACTAATACTTCATTGGCAGTGACACACGTAAGGGCTCAGGAACCTGGTGTTGCTAAAGGGTGACCTATACACAGAACAGGTTATGCTCATGTGTGTGAATCGGCCATTGCTGATCAAAAACCAGAAGCAGAACTGGCTCACTTCAGATAACTTCAAATTATTTTTTTTCCTAGTTAGAACTGATAATACGTTAAGCTGCCAAGAAGGCATCAGCAGCCCCATAACTGAAGGTACATAAATTAACAGAGCAACCCTATGCAGAATTACATTGTTCTAGTCCCAATGAGTCAAACTGCATAGGACTATGCTGTAAGTGATATACATTCATATGAAAGCCAGACAAAAGAACTCTGCATTCAAAATTCCTATGGCAGGGATTATAAACATATGAAGCCACCTTATACTTTAAAAAAAAAAAAGCTATACTGTGCAACTCTTAATTATAAATGGTGAAGGTGAATCAAGGGATACAATTTGCTTGCTTTGTGAGATTAATTTTTAACGGATCTGGTTCTAGTTATTTTGTCATTACAAAAGATGTATGGTTGTTTACCAGTAACATGGATTCATGGGAAACTAACAGGAGTTTCCTGGGTATTATTTTATTTTTAATTTATTGAACATCAAATATATAATTAATTCATTGCAAGGGATCTTACACCTCTGTGACAGAATGTGGAATGAGAGGGCTAGAGAAGGAAGCAGTCAATAGTATATGCATCTAATTTGCATTTAAAACTGAAGTATTTGGGATGAAAGTTCAGAGAAGGATTAATCAGCAAATTCATTTTAAAATCATTTCTCTCTGTTTATCTGCACATCTCGGTAACACATAAAAATATGTGGTCAACAGTTATAAAGAGAAGGGAAGGAATTTGTTGATTTATCACATGGCAGAGTTACATACAGGAAACATATAATAATATAAAGTATGTAACCAAGTTGATATAACATGTATGCAGACTAATTGGGCAATCCCTCTACATTTTCAATCCACTAAATTGCAGCTGGGGAGACTTCAAAAAGCTCCATCACATCTCCTTGGAAAGCATGATACTCAGATTCCTGTGACAGGCGGAAAACAGTTTGGCGGACTACACCACAATCACATTCAGGCCCTGGTATTTTGCCCCATTTAAACAACAGGTCCACACAACTGCCAAAACCTCTTTGTACGCTATACTGCATATGCTATACTCATATGCCTCTTCGTCTTCCATACTTTACACGTTGCATGTCAATTCCTGCAGGCCTCTTGGTATTTATCAGGTTATGGATACCGGGTGGAACTGATTGCGTCCATTTTCGCAACCATTCATTCCCTATATTGAAATTTTGTGATTACAGGATTTGTGCAGGTCTTACTTTTGAGTCTTGGAATCTTAGTCTGGATAGGCCTGCATCAGCCATGTCTCTGTGGATAGGCAACTCAATTGTCTTCCTATATTCATGAAGAAGAGTATCTTGTCTTTGGAGATGCAGGGGAGCGGCGTGGCATAATGTGGGTAGCGAATGGGTTGGAGTGGGTCTAATAACTCCGCTGATGGTTCTTATTGTTGTTATTGAGTTGGGCATCAAACTTGTGGACATGGGGCTGTTGAGCCACATGGAAGCACCATATCCACCACTATACACTCACCTCAAAGCTGAGCATCTAAGTGTTGTAGCAGATGCACCCCAAGTTGCACCACATAATTTTTGGAGAATGTTGTTTCACATGGGCATTTTCACTGCCTACATTGATAAAATGGTGTTTACAGCTCAAGGTCCTGTCTGACCTAATGCCAAAGTACTTAGGTGTATGGTTGTGTGTAAGTCAGGTGCCATTAAGGTAGACGTTCAGATCACAATTGGCAAGATTATTATTGAGATGGAAGCAGGAGCATTCTGTTTTTCCTGGACATGGGGTAAGCCGCCATTTACAGTAGTAGTCACCCAAAATTCTGAGGTCCCTAGTCAGTATTTCCTCAGTCCTATAAATTGATCAAGGTTGCATAGGCTTGGTGGCTCAGCAGCAAAGTGTACTTGTGTCCACAAAATGACGCTTCTCCCAGCGGAATTTATAACCAAGTCTTGCTTTAAAACCTCATCCCTTTTCCCTTCAACACTGCAACAATACACAAGTCCACCAAAGTGCACCGGAGGCATCCCAAACTGTGCCATCCCACACTAGAGTGTCCAAATTCCGATCAGACACTCCCGTGCAATGTGCCTATATATCAAGTCAAGTCAAGTCAAGTTAGCCTTTATTGGTATAAAATATGTATCAGAGCAAATTGGTTAAAAAAAAAAGATAAAATGGAATGATTGCATACGTATACATCAGGAAAAGCATAAACATAAACTATTTCTAGGAGACCCTCTGGCGTGCCTTTAAAACAGAATAAAGAAACTGAGCCACTTTCTCAGTGACACTAGATGAAGTATCGTTCAAAAGATTATAGACCTTAAGTGCATCAGAACAATCAACCATGCTAACTAAAAGAGGATGTAAATACTTGTGATGAAGATCTGTATACAAATTACAATTAAAAAGAATATGAGTAACTGAATCCACACATTTTTGCTTACAGAGACAGTATCTGACTGAGTAGGCTGTCTTGTTAAATCTGCCATAAAGAATGGCAGAGGGCATGGCGTTGCATCTGGCAAGGGAAAAAGCTTTATGCTGCTATGGCACCTGCAAGACAGGAAGATATGAGGCCATTTTCCCAGTACTAAGAGAGATCTCAAAACTCAGTGCGGAACAAGTTTTCTTAGCTAGACTGTATAGGTCTTGGCGCTCAATATCTAGTAACCTGTTTTTAATCTGATGGACTGCGGTGGTGAAGGACAGTATGGACAATAGTTCTAGGGATAAACCCATTGCTTTTATTTTTCTCTCAATTTGTGCTGACCAATTTGACAAATCAAATTCAGAGAGCATTTGAGAGATATAGCTCCCCGGTTCAGAGTTGTAGCGCAAGCGTAGCCAGAATTTGAAGGTCATGAGCCTTGCATTAGTAACCATTAAAGACATGCCAGTTTCTAAGCACATAACTGCATATGGGACACATTTTGGCATGCCCAGAATTTTACGCAAGAATTTAGATTGGACACATTCGATAGCACCTTCATAAAATCCAATCCAGATTGGGATGCCATACAGAAGTTGTGAAATCGCTTTGGCTTTGAATATTTTTATGGCAGCTGGCACAAATTGGTTACCTCTGCCATAAAAAAAGCGAGCTATGGCAGATGCATTGGTGTTAGCTATCTTCACTGCATACTTGCGATGGGTAGACCAAGTCACATTATATTGAAAATAAACACCTAAGTATTTAAAATACTTGACTTGCTCTATCTCTTTACCATCAATAACCCATTTGTAAAGTTTCCACTTTTTTGAGAAAACTTAGATTTTGGACTTCTCATAATTGAGCTGGAGCTTATTACTTGTAAAATACAGAACACAACAGGACAACAGACGTCTTAAGCCCACTCTAGAGCATGACAACAGCACCGTATCATCAACATAAAGTAACAAGGGTACATGTAATGCACCAAATTTTGGACTATGGCAGTCAGGACCAGACAACTGAATAGCCAGGTCATTAAGGAAGAGATTGAATAAAAAGGGAGCCAAAATGCAACCCTGTTTGACACCCTTATTGGCAGCAGTCTTCGATGTTAGGTTGCCTGCTAATGAGCATTTGATCTGGTAGGTGGTAGAAGTGTGTAATCTCTTAATAAGCATAAGGAGTCTTTTATCCATGTTTAGTTTATCTAGCTTAATCCAGAGGAGGTCCCTGTCAACTGAATCAAATGCGCCTTTTAAATCTAAAAAAGCAACAAATAATTTCTGGTTATTATGCACAGTGTACTTGTTGACTAGATGGGATAGGGTAATGCAGTGGTCTAAAATGGTCTTTCCTTTGCAGAAGCCCAACTGTTCAGAGCCTAGAATTTTTTCCTGATTGGCCTGTAATTGGCAGGATTAGTGTGATCACCTTTTTTGTATAGCGGGACCACTACTGCATTCAACCACGCCAAGGGAATTATGCCAGTTCGATCTACAATTGTAAACAGAGATGCAAGGGGAGAAGCCCACCAGTCTGGGTCTAATTTTAAGATTTTGGAGGAAACGGAATCCAGGCCAGGAGCCTTTCCTAATTTCAGCTGTATAATTAATTCTTTTATTTCCTCTGGAGGGACAGGAGGCCAGTCAGGTAAATCGGCTAGAGGAAAATCAGATGGTTCAGCACAAGTTAGAGCTTGACGGAACAGAACTGAGAAGTGCTAAAACCAAACATAAGAGGAAATGGCAGACATAGATGGGTCATCGGCCCGGAATGCACCCGAGACTACGGCCCAGAACTTATTAGAATTTTTTAAGGTAGTACCATGGTATAGCTCTTCCCATTGAATTTTAATATAATTGTGCCTCTTTTTTGCCTGTATATCATGCGGGGGGCACTTTGGCATGTTCACATGGTTGTTGCACGCCACCCCATTAGCACAGTTTGGGTTTCTCCCCCCCCCCATATTTTTAGTGGACATGAGCGCATGTTTTTTTTTGGGGGGGGCAGGTTTTTTTTAAAAGAATACCAATGAGCACCTAGAGCAGACTGGCATGTTCACACTGCCAAGCCACCTCACTTGTATGCTCCCATGGTCAGATGACCGAAAAGACGGCTGGAGTGCGGCAGAAGAATTTGCTGCCACTTCCCAAGTGGTGGTTATTTGATCCATCTCCAAGACATCAGAGGATGGGATGAGTGCGGGAGTGGGACGGGCAGCAGCTGTGCCTCTCTGACCTTTCTTTTTTAATCTGCCTGGGGGCCATCCCTATGTTGGCTCAAATTGGCCTTCTGAATTCAGCCTGTGTGTTTATATAAATTACTATATAGAATGCATTTGTTCCCACAGTGCATAGCACCAAAATACAGAGAAGTTTTGCTTTGTTTTCCTGGATGTGGGAATCTCCCTTCAAGATTGTCTTGATAAGGACTGACTGGTAGAACTGGCTGTGCATTAGATTGTTAGCCATGTGCTTGTCACTTTTGGTTCATCTCTACCCATAAATAAACCATGTATCCATCTTTACTGAGCCACAAACTTCCAAGAAACAACTTGGCAAAGTCACCTCAGGACATTTGACCTAAGGTCTTCAGCTCTCAAATCATTCATTCTGGACAAGTCCAAGTGACTTGCTCTTCAATTACTCACAGATCAATGGATTGAAGATTGCAGACCTGGATTCTATAGAACAACATTGGACATGTTTTATTCTTTAAATCCAAACACTTTTAGACAGCAAAGGAACTGTGGGTGAAAACAAACATTCCCTAATCTTTAACAGTTAAGTGCTTAAATATGATAATATAATGTAATACAAGTAGCCGTTTAGAGCCATAACGTCTGTAGATATTAAGTTTGATGATAATACCTATATTGATTCTAGCCTGTTAAAGTAATGAAATTGGATTACACAAATCAATTCTTTGACTATAAGGCAGAAGCTGATATTGTTTCTGCTATGCTCTGTGGAAATGCCTTCTTCAAATGACATTGGCTGTAAACCTCGCACATGACTGTGCATGGCTAAACCTCAGAGATAACATGACCTACACACATTTCATACATAGTGCAGGATCATAGCTGCTGCTGGTAGGTATTTGCTGCTTGATCTGGCAGAACTAATTTACAAAATTCATTTAGTGACATCTCAAGCAAATAGATTAAGACTCCAGCACTTAACACAGTGCTATGCCAAAAATGAGATATGTTATTTCTACAGGAGAAGGGTATCATTAAAGGGGGCTGTCCATTCCATTTTGCTGAAGTCCTAAATATTGACAATGGGACAAAACATGGGGGGGGGGGGTGCTTTGCGTGGCAAAAATATTCCTATTAATCTCACGGCAATAAAAATATTAAAACCTCAAAACACATATAAATTCAGTATTTTTAGGAATGTTTCTTGGGAATATATATTTTTTAAAAAGATGTTTTAACTTTAGATGTTAAAAAAAGGATAAATCAAAATTCAGGACAAATTTTACAACCTCCCTGCTTGGAAAAAAGATCACCATTCTTTTCCAGAACTCTCATTATATTAATTACATTATGAATGCAGCATCTTAGATAAAAGAAACAGTGAGTTCAACCCTACAGTGCACTCAAAAATCTTTTGAATATGATCTCAAATGCAAGGAGTTCACTGAACTGTGAAGCTAATAATAATACTATTTCACATGTTGTAGTCAATATGATTTGGAAATCAGCTGTTCCAGAAGTGAAAGGCAACTGTGCCATGATCCCAATATATCAGCCTTTAGCCATAGAGTGTTGGAAACTTGCTGGCTAGAGGTAGCCAGCTACACAGATCTCTCTGCCACACATTTCTAACACCTGAAGCAATTATACAATGGTGTTTCTAATGAAGGAGTCCCAAACCACTGCTTGTTTCCTTCCCTCTGGAAGATATCTTCTGAAGCAAAGAGTGGCTTGCGAGAATTCAAAAGGAGGGAAAACACATACCATAAAACATAATTAAAAATTGTGGAGGCTGCCTATGACAGGAATAACCATAAAAAACAGATACAAACCAGCTGGCTGTTAACAACTTCGGAGTTATAAAAATCTTAAACCCGCCGTAAAGCACTCAATTCGATTTACATAACCACAGAGCTGACATTCCTTTTAGATTCCTCTGCTGGGGATTATTTTGACATGTTTTAAAGCAGCATTAAAAAAGAACTGTGAAAGGAAGACATGTATCATCTTACATAAAGATTCATTCCAGCCCTAAGACGGGGCTTATATGCTTTAATCTGAACATCTCGACTGGAACTGGAAAATATCTGGGATGCTGCTTCCAAGTGGCTTTGATTCTATTACATTATTCCTTTGGTGGTCTTATTTTTGATAGAGTCAGATAGACAAAAAGAAAATCTATACAGTCACAGACGCTTGTATTTCAACGCAACTGCAGACCCCAAAGAAAAATGATCTGCTCGAACTGGCTTCAAGAGTACTGGGGCATACAAGCTTGGAGATGGATTGCGTTTGTGGCACGAGCTGGTGCTCAGATCCCCTTGCTAAAAAGCATTTCTTAGGAGCCTAATGATGCAGGCAGCATTTTACAGGGCTAACGCAGCTTGCTACGGGGAATTAAAATAAACAAAATAAAATAAAAATCAATCTTACATTGAGTGAAGTTTTGATGTATAAATCCTGGCAGCTTACATTGCCCTCAGCGCAAAATGAGTTTTGCCATTTTGATAATTTGCTTGATTCAGTGTGCTGCCTCATGCAGGGCATTTTATGCCTGATTTATGTTTAATCGAGTCACCTGCTAAATGTTAAGGAGGGTCACCGCTAGATAGAAGGGTTACAAGCACAGAGAGCTTTCAGCGGCTCCCCAGTTGACATAAGAAATGGGTGTAGGTGCCAGGGGTCAAGCCTTCTTTATTTTTATTTAATGTTCTCTATGGAATATTGCATAAAACATTTATGTGCCATGGAACCAATTTCATTTCTCCATGAAACACAGCAGGCAAACCTGCATTAAGGGTCTCAAAAAACACACAACGACCAAGGTAAAAAGCAATCTAAGCCAAAGAAGGGGTTGTTTGTTGGTTTTTCTAGATAATGTAAATGGAAACGCTTGCCTTCAAGAGGCCAAACCATGGTACAACTAAAAATGTCTTTGGCTGTTACAAACGTAAGTAATTTGTTGCAGATTAAGGAAGCAAATGAGATACAGCAAACAGAGCTACAAATTTATCTTAATTTTGTAGATGTGTGCTCAGAAACATGTGCATTCATGGTTAGTGTTAGGCCTGCTCAGCAGCCAAAACATCAATGTGGTCTATTGATGCTGAACTTAAACCACTACAAACACAGCACATAAATATAATGTATAATTTTCTAAACTGCTAGCACTTGGAGGACTTACAAAGTAGACAGCATTTATTAACAATGCTGATTGCAAAGAATTATTAAATACTTGCAGATAGTTGTAACTAGACTTCAGAGTTATCATAAAAAGTTATTATACAAAGTCAACATTCTGCTGTTCAATCAAAAAAAATAGCAGAATGGAAAATTAGATTTTAAAGAAACGAATAGTGCAGCCCTATGCAGAATTGCTCCAGTCTGAACCCATTTAAATCCATAGGCTCACACTGGATGTTGTGTCTTGCTATGCAATCCGGAAGTACTGCACAGCGAACACTACAGAGGTGACCAGAGGAAGTCCCTGATCACTGGATGTAGCGCACGAAACTACTCTGCCAATTAAGATCTGTGGCGGGAAGTTTAACTGGCTAGGATTGGACCTGGCCAGTCCGAGGGTTGTTCCGGGCTTTGTATATAAAGCGGGACCCGGCCCGCGTTTCCCCCTCTTGTGATGTACCAGCTAATAAAGTATGTTGCCTTCAACACGTCTTGTCACTGAGTACATTACACTGGCGACGAGGATGGGATCTAGCTAGGTAACTCCCCAAGCGGGAAGCCTATGACCTGGCTGGAGACGAGGAAGGCATGGAGCCGCAAGAGACAGAAGCGCCCGCCGCCATGGCGAACCCGAGTGTAATGACAGGCCACCTTGCTGAGTTCGACCCAGCCAACCCCGAGAGGTGGGAGACCTACACGGAGCGGGTCGAATGCTACCTACGTGCAAACCTGATTATAGACGACAGCTGCATGAGAGACGTACTCCTGAGCGTCTGCGGGGGGGCCACCTTCGAGATCGTCAAAGGTCTCTTGGACCCCGCGAAGCTCACCGAGAGAACGTATGGGGAGATCGTCAGACTCCTCACTGGGCATTTCTTGCCCCAGCCTTCCATCATCGCCCGCCGATTTCTCTTCCTCAAGAGAGATCAAGGGCCAGGAGAAATGGCTGCCGTATACCTGGCTGCTCTCCGTCAGATTGCAGGGAACTGTGGTTTTGACAAGCGGGAGGAAGCCTTGAGAGACTGATTCGTCTAGGGCCTCTGAGATGAAAGGCTGCAGCAAAAGCTCTTTGCAAAGGAGGAGCTCACCCTTCAACAAGCTTTCAACGAAGCAACTGCGTTCGAGAGAACCACCAAAGTGTACAACAACCCGAGAGGAGAAGCAGTCCACCAGGAAGAGATGGCGCCTGGCGACCTAGAGGATGAAGAGGCATTCCAGCTACACCGCCAACAAGGAATGGGCCCGAGAGCCCCCACGCGGCAACGAGCAACAGAGAGACAGGCCAACAGCAAGTGTGCCAGCTGTGATGACCCCCACGAGAGACGGGACTGCCCCTATCGCAACATGGACTGCAGGAACTGCGGGAAGGTGGGCCACATTTGCCGGTCTAAGGCAAATCGCAGACACCAGACCGCTCACCATGATTCGACCGATGCTGACATGACAGCATCGACCAGCCTGCAGGTAATGAACTTGCCCCTCACCGCCCCCGACAAGGTCAGACTGTCAGTCATAATCCAAATGGAGGTGGACTCGGGCTCCTCCATCTCCATAATTTCGGAGGAGACCCTAAGAAAACTGTGCCCCCGTCGCCGGCTCCAATTGAGACCGGCTGATTTTATACTGCGGGACTTTCAGAAAAACCCCGTACACATCTTGGGTTAGGCCACGGTACAGGTTAGAGACAGAGCTTCAGGGGACCACTAGACATTCTAGTGGTAAAGCGCCAGCTCACCACATTACTGGAACTGGCCTGGTTTCGACCACTAGGTATTCAATTAGTGGGGGTGCAGCAGATACAAACGACCAACTTTGAGAACGTGTGCCGGGAATTCCCCGAAGTTTTTGATGGGTCCCTGGGGAGTTACAAGGGGCCGCCCATCAGCTTACCCCTCGATCCCCTCATTAGACCAATCAGACTGAAGGCCAGGCGAGTTCTGTTTGCTCTAAAACCCAAAATAGAAGCAGAGCTGGACCGACTCACGGCCCAGGGAATTCTAGAACCAGTGTCCTATGCGGCCTGGGAAACACCCTTAGTCACGCCAGTGAAGCCAAATGGGGATGTGCGGTATGTGCTGACTACAAGTACACTATAAATAAGGTGCTCCAGGACAATCCCTACCCCGTTCCGGTGGTCAACCACGTCCTGGCGGCCTTAGCAGGCTCTAAGATTTTTGGGAAACTGGACCTGGCCCAAGCGTACCAGCAACTTCTGGTAGACACCAAGACAGCAGAAGCTCAGACCATTGTGACCCACAGGGTACGGCAGCTGCAATTCGGGGTTGGTGTAGCTCCGGGGATCTTTCAGAACATAATGGACTCTCTCCTTAAAGGGATCCCCAGATTGCAACTATTTTTCGATGACGTTTTGATTGCAGCCCCAGACGCGGAGAAGTTCAGCAGCCGCCTGAGAGAGGTACTCTGCCGCTTCCAGGCGGCGGGTCTAAAAGTAAAGAAGGAAAAATGTTCACTAGGGGTGCCGAGGGTGGAGTTCTTGGGCTTTGCGGTAGACGCCATGGGAATTCACCTGACGGAGGACAAGACCAAGGCGATAGTCCAACCCACCCCCCCACGTGCAGGGCGGAGCTACAGAGTTTCTTGGGGTTATTAAATTTTTATCATTCGTTCTTGCCCCACAAAGCGGCCATCGCGAAACCCCTTCACAGGCTGCTTGATAAACAAGCCCCGTGGGTTTGGGGAAAGCAGCAGGGCGCCGCCTTTCAGGCAGTCAAAGACATCCTTGTTTCCAATGCTGTGCTCCACCATTTTGACGAGGCCCTGCCACTGATTTTGGCTTGTGATGCTTCCCTGTATGGAGTGGGCGCTGTTCTGGGGCACCAACTCCTGGACCGGAGGGAGGTTCCTGTGGCCTACTATTCGAGAACCCTGACCCCCGCAAAGCGCAACTACGCTCAGATCGACAAGGAGGCTTTGGCAATCGTGGCGGGCGTTCACAAATTCAACGACTACCTGTATGGTAGGCATTTCACAATTGCCATGGACCATAAGCCGCTCCTGGGCCTCCTCGCCCCAGACCGTCAGACCCCGCAAATTTTGTCACAGCGCGTCCTGAGGTGGAACCAGTTTCTGAACTCATACACATACACCCTGGTGCACCACCCGGGCAAAGCCATGGGGCACGCTGATGCCCTTAGCCACCTGCCGCTTCCCTTGATGGACCCAGATCCCACCCCTGCCCACCATGTGATGCTTCTGGAGTCTTTGCCCGAGCAGCCCCTCCACGCCGCTGAGGTGGCTCGTGCCACAGGCAAGGACCGTATACTCGCACAAGTTTTGGACTGGGTGGGAGTGGCCTACGGGCAAACTGGACACTGAATTCAGGGCATTCGCATCGCGCAGGGACGAGTTGTCAACATACAAGGGGTGCATACTCTGGGGTAGCAGGGTGGTGGTCCCGCTCCTACAAGGTCTCGTCCGAGGGGGGGGGGTTAGATCCTAAGGAGGCACATAGACCAGCTGCGCCGCCGCACCTTGCCGGAAGAGCCAACAGCGAGTGGGGAAGCGGAGAGCAGGGGAGAGCTAGCAACAAACCCCCCAGAAGCGGCCCCGCAGGTGCCGATCCTACCGACGACATGAGCGGAAGAGAAAAACAGCGGGGTGCATGACCCACCCAGACTGGCGGTTCCGGAACCGCGACTAGAGTCGGACAGCCATCCGCCAGTGTCAAGTACTCATGTACTCTGTTACCCTAGAGCTACCCAATGGAACTTCTGGGTCTTCCCTAGCAATGATGTAGTGGTGCATAGGAGACTGTATCATAGCAGGAAGCCTGGCAGTCCTAGAATAGGACTGCACTCTGAGAGTTTTATCAGGAGAAACAGAGCTTATCTTTAATTTGTGTGTGTAATATACAGTATATACATATACACACACGCACACACATGGATAGTTCTTAGAGGGACCATGGATAGTTCTGTTGTTACAAACAGCCCCTGCCAGCTACTTGGGGCCTAGAAATATGTTGCAGTCATGATACTGCTGGGTTTTTAAGTTCCCTTTGGAGAAAAAGTACCACAATGACATCAGAAGAGACAGAAAAATCTTATTTTTGAAATGGAACTGGGAGATGGCAACCATAGCAGGGCACTGCACAGACAAGGGTGAATCAAGCAAAATCTTCTTCCATTGAAGTAAAACTTTAAGGGGGGGATGCCCTGTTCTGTGATGTTTTTCCATAAAACTGCCAACATTCAACAAGTCGTTTTGAGATAAACAGTAGGCTGCTTTGGGAAAGAGAAAGATCCATTTAACCAGCTCCCACCACAAGCATTCCTGATGGATCCAATCCAACCCAATGCCTTTAACTGGGAAGGAAGGTAAAATAAAAACAGCATTAAGTAAAATAGTGCATTACTGACTTTTCTTTTTTTAAAAAAAATCATTAAATTAAATTGGATGGTTATACTGTATTTCAATACTTATTCAACTCATCATGAGACCACTCTGTCTTCTGCATATAATAAGGAATAAAAGTAGCAATGGTTAAGAATAAAAACACAAAGCTATAATGAAGTTATTATTTTGTAAGTATGAAATAATAGCTCTCAGAAGTATGAACTGCCCCATTAACTTCAATGAAGCGGTAGACACAGGCTGGAAATGGATCAATGCGTTTCTCAAAGCTGATCTGCATATTCAGGGGAAAGAAAATGCATGGCAGAGCTCTCCTAGGACTGTACCATTTCAGAAAGGAAGTGGGAACTGACAAGTCTGAGTGATCTTTCACATAAAATACTCCGTGTGCAGGTTTCTTTTCAGACTAAACTGGTGAGGAGGACCATGTAAGGTACACTTGGTGGTGATGGGGAGCTATGCTAGAAGATGTGTCTTACATGTAGTTTTATTAAAAGTGCCTACCATTGTGTTGTATAATTTTATTATGAGTTGCTGAATAACTCTACAACTTTTGACCAATCTTGGTGGGCAACCGAAGTCCTGCTGAAATCTAGCTAGCAATCTCAATTTTTGTTGGAGGTTGTTTTATTCATTTGTTTGTTTGTTTGCCCTGGCAAAAGTGGCCCAAAATGGCCTGCAACTAAATCCCATTGACAATGATGCTGCTCATATACATCCTCTTGGACCGGCAACTGAAAGTTCAACTGGCAGGGGCTGCTAATTAGAAGTTTGCAGTCAATAAGTACCCATGTTGAAATTATACCCCAAATCAGCTGTTTCAGGTCAGCTCAAGGACACCCAAAATAAGGCAAAACACTTCCAAATCCCAGGACTAATGGTAATTTATGTTCTGGAATTCTGGGAGTGTTTTAGAGTTTCAGAGAAGCTGGCCGACTGAGAGTCAAATAGACCTGGACTCCACCCATGGTCTTTACATTTTAAATGTAAAGAGCAGAATTGGCCTTTGCAGGGCTGTTTTTGTAGCAGAACTCCTTTGAATATTAGGCTACACCCCTTGATGTAGCCAGTCCTCCAAGAGCTTACAGGTCTCTTCTCTCTCTACTGTAACCTCTTGGAGGACTGGTTACATCAGAGAGGTGTAGCCTGATATGCAAAGGAGTTCCTGCTACAAAAAAGATCCCTGAGCCTTCTGGTACTATCACAACTGAAGGCTTCTCTCCACTGCTAGTATTGGGGGACACAGAGCCTGATGTGTCAGCTGGCAGGCTCCTAGGAGGCTTGGTTGTCACAGAAGCCATTTCTTGTCCCATCGTAGAGGGACAATTATGTTTTGAAACTCAGCCATTACACAGCACTATAACAATATAACAACACTGCAATGTACCAGTTTCTCTGAATTCCCAGCTTTGATTTAAAAAAAAAGTCTGTAACTCATTTCTTATGCAAGGATCTATCTATCTATCTATCTGTCTGTCTGTCTGTCTGTCTGTCTGTCTGTCTGTATCTGTAAAGGAATGAGCTGCAAACCTTTTTTAAAAAATGAAAGTTAGGAATTCAGAGAACCTGCTACACATGTTGTAATGCTATTGTATTGATATAGTGCTGCAGAATTGCTGAGTTGTTATACTGGAATAACACTATTCAACTGCCAGCTTAAATTTTTTTTTTAAAAAAAGATCACCTAGCAGCAGGGAAGGAAACAGCCACTCCAACAGCTAAATGTTGCTGGAATCAAGAAGACCAGCAACCCACCCACCCTAACTGGTAACTGTTAAAAAAATCAAGATAATGAACCAGTGTCCTGCCTGAAATCTGGAAAGCTAATTATATTTGTGTGTGTGCGTGTGTGTTTTGTATTCTGTGTGTGTGTGTGCGCACACATGCCCATGTCTGGAAGTCACAGTGACTTCTGGCAACCCCTGCTGAGGCATGGAGAACATTCAGAGAAGTGGCTTGATGTAGTCTGGCTCTGCCTCTTGCTTCTGGTATTCTCTGGAGGTCTCCCATCCAAGCATTTGCCAGGGTTGGCCCTCCTTGGCTTCCAAAATCTGTCTGACAAGATCGGCGTTGCCTGAGGTATCCAGGACAGGGCTTATGAAATTTTTTGAAGTGCACATTCCTACTTCTAATTGATAATCTTTTTTTAAAAAAAAATACATCCTGTCATTTGGGGGATTTGGGGAGGCACAGGATTGGGGTGGGAGAAAGAGGAAGCCAGTTGACTGACAGCTGATAGTCAGGTGGACTGGGCCTCCCTCCCAAAAAAAACCCTACAATCTTTTTCACAGACACAGTATTGTGAAGTTGCATTTTTTGAACTGCCATCCCTGATTCACTTTGGAGTCTAAAGGAGTCACTCAACAAGGCGCAGTTTGGAATTGTCGAGCACAGGTATCCATCCCTCTCCACTGCATCCTATTAGAAGGTCTTGGCCTCTCTGTCCTGTTGATCTGCCCTTCAGGGCAATTGGCCTCCACAGACCACAGGCTTTGATCCAGCAGCACACCTTTTGTGTTTCAAGTTTGCTCTCATCATCACTCCCATGACATCCAAATCAAACTATGGCTAACAGTGCGGGGAAAAGTTCATTCTTGTCACTGCCACCACTTGAGGTTTCCAGTCCTGCATTTATTCAGGTGTAGATAACAAACCAACTTTCAGTTTAAAGTATTCTCACACTAACTACTGTTGCTGTGTAGATACGGCAACTTTTCTATTTCCATCCCATACATATTTCCATGGTGCTTTGGTAAACCAACCTCTCTAGGTTGTATTTTCATAAAGGTGTTTCCTTCAGTGTCTTCTTTTCAACACTCTCTGACCAACTGTCACTAACTACCTTGAACTGTCGCTAACTGACTGGAACTGTCACTTTCCTCAGTCTTGAATTTTTCAGCATCCACCAGTCACGCACATAGTTTCCCAAGCTGACCAATCACAGGCAAGCCAGGCCAGCGACCAATACTCTTTCAGTTCCAACATCTTTCTTCATACTCTCAACAGATTTTTTTCCCATTCCTTTTCTCCATTACACAAGTGGTAACCAGGAACTGCCTCCATACTGTGATCTGAAACAATGATTAGCGATGGATTTGTGAACAATGGCTTGAAAAGAATTCCTGATTTGTACAGAATGGCAAGCAATGGTTACAACACAACAGAATGGGAGGGAGACAGTGTGCCCAACATGGCTGGAAGTAGTGGGATGGGGGATTCCAGGCATGTCACCTCCATATTTCTTGAGAACCTTTACATTAAATGATATTTTAACATTTAAGACACATTTATACTTCATGATACAGAAGTGGTCAAATATTTGGCTCTGATTAAAAGATCTGTTGCAGATCTGAAGGAACACTTTTTTTTCTATTAAGTTGTCAGCCTCTCACAAACAAAAAGTAGACAAAACATTTCCAAGCCATGCTCCTGAAATAGAAGCCATCATACAAATCAAGTATGTTAGAGTAGTGTATTTATCAAGCCATTTACAATCAAAAATATTTATCAAGCCATTTACAAAAAAAAAAATGCAAGCATCAAAAATAATACTGAAAAACCCTCAAATGATTATACTGTAAGTTCTGTTAAAGGGAATCACATTAAGTTACCATAGGAACGACACTGCAAAAGACATGTATGAGATGTTAGCATTTAGTGACAGAGATGAAATGAGAAGACTTCTTCTGGGAATGGGACACAGATGGATCTGCGGTAAGTGAATAAATACAATTAAAGCATAAATAACTTTAAAAGAGGTAGTGGAGTAGAATCAAATACAGAAAGCCCCTAGCCAAGAGGACACACAAGCCATAAAAGGGTGGGGGGAGAGACTAACCATAAAGTTTCAATGCAAAAGGGGAGGGGGACTGCTTATGCTAACAGGACATCTGGGTCCTCTTACTAAACTGACATTAGGAAAAGGCATAACTTAATTGCTAGGGTATTTGAATATGAAGGACATGAATTTCCTTGCAACAGCTGATCCTAAGTACACGCTGCCAGCGGCTTAAACAACTATTTAACAATGCTATTTTAACATCATGCTATCATCCTCATGTTTTATACTATGCCAAATCTTCCCTTTTTAAATTCTTAAAAATTACAGGAATCATGGGGTTTAAATGTATTAGGGGGAGGAAATGAGCTATCTATCATTCAAAAATGGAAATGAAACAAACAAACAAGATAATTTAAAATTCTAAATACTATGCTTATTCTATAGACTGCCATTTGATGGGTCAGTTAAAAGTTCCCAGATGATAAAAACCTAAAGGGAAAAAATGAAAGGAACAAATTAAGGGATGAAGCTGGAAAGAATCTCTAAAACGATACACAAGAACACCCAATTAATTTCACTTTATGTCTCCAATGGTTTGAGCTTACACCCTGGTTTGTTAAAAACAAATCCCTAAGGTTGGAAAGATAATACATGGAAGCAAGTTCATATGCATATCGTGTCCAAATTTATGACTTACATAGCAAAATCTGTGTTTGGAATTCATCCTAGGATTAGATATGTATAAATCTGCTGAAATATGGAATGATTATTAATGAAAATGTCACAGTTACGACGTCAAAAAAATGGATGAATTACATATGTGAGCTAATGTGCCCGTTTGAAGAAAGGAGGGGGGAAGCTGTGATTCACAGACAGAGATGAAATACCAGATTGCCCAGGGCAAGTTCTAGGAACAGGTTTATCTGAGTGGAAGGGGAGTGAATATCTATTGAACTTCTAGACATTGTTAAGCATCACAAATCCCTCCTCCCCAATAGCAGCCATGTAAATGCAGTTCACAACACTAACCAAACCAATTAGAAAGGTAAATGATCTACCTGGATCTGGTGCTGCAAGCCGTGGCAGGTTGGCTCACGTTGAGTGGGTTGAAGCTGAATCCAACGAAGACGGAGGTTCTTTGCTTGGGTCGTGGCGCACTGGGAGGAGAAATTCCTCTCCCAGTTTTTAACAGTGTGTCACTGAAAGCGGCACACGAAATCAAGAGCTTGAGGGTTCTACTGGAGCCTTCATTGTCAATGGAGGCCCAGATAGCGGCCACTGCCAAGTCCGCATTTTTTTATCTTAGATGGGCGAAGCAGTTGGCCCCCTTCCTCGAGCGCCAGGATCTAGCAACAGGGATCCATGCAATGGTCACCTCAAGACTGGATAACTATAATGCCCTCTACATGGGGCTGCCTTTGTGCCGAACCCGGAAGCTGCAGCTGGTGCAGAACGCAGCAGCTAGGCTATTGTCAGGGCTCCCGAAGTGTGAGCACATACAGTCGGGGCTGTGCGGGCTGCACTGGCTGCCGGTTGCATACCGGGTTCGGTACAAAGTGCTGGTTATTACCTTTAAAGCCCTATATAGTTGAGGGCCTGCCTCCCTGAGGGACCGTCTCTCCCCATACGAACCCCAGAGAGTACTGAGGTCAGTGGGAAAGAACCAGCTGAACATCCCTGGGCCAAGGGAGGCCAAATGGAAGAATACAAGGGAACGGGCCTTCTCTATCGCAGCTCCACACCTGTGGAATCAACTTCCGGACGAAGTGCAGGCCATGTGGAGTGTTGAGCAATTCCACAGGGCCTGCAAGATGACTCTTTTTAAGATGGCCTTCTCTGAATGCTGAGTTAATGATAGATTCGCTGCTGTTGTATTCCGCCATCAATTTATTAAAAACCTGAAATTTAGCACCATAAATGTTAATTTTAATTGGAATGTTGATGTAAACGATGGTTTAATAATGTAGTATTTATTGTATTATATGATTTATTGTATTATATTGATATAATACAATATAAATAAAAAGTATTATTATTACTACCATGGGAAAGACAGGATTTAAAAATATGACACAAACTGTTCTTCGCTTTGTTGTTGTTCAGATGCGCAGTCGAGTCCGACTCTTTGTGACCCCATGGACAAAGTCACACCAGGCCGTCCTGTCTTCCACCATCCTCTGAAATCTGCTCCAATTCGTGTTAGTTACATTAGTAACACTATCCAGCCATCTCATCTTTTGCTGTCCCCTTCTTCTTTTGCCTTCTGTTTTCCCCAGCATCAGGGTCTTCTCCAGTGAGTGCTCCCTTCTCATTTGGGGGCCAAAATATTTGAGCTTCAGCTTCAGCATCTGACCTTCCAGGGAACAGTCAGGGTTGGTTTCCCTTAGGACTGACTGATTTGATCTTCTTGCAGTCCAAGGGACTCTTAAGAGTCTTCTCCAGCACCACAGCTCAAAAGCATCTATTCTTCTGTGCTTGGCCTTCCTTACGGTCCAGCTCTCAAAGCCATACCTTACTTCTGGAAATACCATAGCTTTGACTATATGGACTTTTGTTGGCAGGGTGTTGTCTCTGCTTTTTATTATACTGTCTAGGTACACCATAGCTGTCCTCCCAAGGAGCAAATGTCTTTTAATTTCTAAAAGTAGGACTCAGTAACTCTAAAAGCATGTTAATCTCAAACCAATGCATCAGTTTGTGAACCTCAACATTTTCTTATACTGCAGCGTTTCTCAGTCCTGATAGCCAAGAGTGCCTCCATTTTTCCTAAATAAAATTGATGGCGTACTTTGCTATAAATGGGGGGAGGGGAAGAAATGTATGCTCTCAATGAAAGATAAGAAGTGCATGTCCTCAGTGGAGTTTTACTATTTGAGTCAGTGGTCTATACATATCTTCTTTGGCAGCAGGTCGGGCCAAACAAGGAATTATCCTGCAATGTAGCAGGCAGGCTCCTCTGGTGGATAATCTGGGCTCATGGGAGCCCTTAATAATTTAAATTAAAGTGTTTGTTATGGCAAAGTATGTGAGCTGAGAATTACTGTTCTACTGTTGTACTAAAGATAAAATGTGCTCTCAAGCTGCAACTGCTCATGGTGACCCCATGAAGTTCTACTTCACGGGGTTTTCAAGGCAAGCAACGAGTGGAAAGACAGGTTGCTTACCTGTAACTGTAGATCTTCGAGTCGTCATCTGTGCATTCACACTCATAGGATATAGCACCTGCGCTGATCCCCCGAATCGGTACCTAAATAGCCCGGGATTTTTTCACGCTCGGCACCAGAGGGCATGCCCGGTTGTCCCAGCACGCATGCTAACTGGCACCAGCGCACGGATCCCGCCAGTTCCTTCTTGACCGCTGGAAGCCCCCTAACATAGGGGGACCGTCAGCAGTGGGGAAGGAGGGTGGGTAGTGTGAATGCACAGATGACCACTCGAAGATCTACAGTTACAGGTAAGCAACCTGTCTATCTTCTTCGTGGTCTCTGTGCTTCACACTCATGGGAAATTAGCAAGCAAGACATACCTGGAGGCGGGGAGGCAGGAAGACGGTTAACCAGAAGAGACAGCTTGCAGCACCACAGCTCCCAGATGACTCCCCTGCTGAGCATGCACATCCAGAGTGTAGTGCTTCATGAAAGCATGCGGAGAGGAACAGGTGGCAGCCTTGCACACATTTGTCAGGGAAACACTTTTCAGGAACGCCACCGACATCGCCATCGCTCTAGTAGAGTGTCCACGAATGGGCCCAGGCAATGGCTTCTTTGCCAGCAAGTAGCACAGTTTAATAGTCTCAGTGAGCCACTTGGAAAGCCGCTGAGATGAGATTCTGGAGCCCAACTTAGGAGCAGCATAGGAAACAAAAAGATGCTGGTCCTGGCAAAAACTCTTATAACGACTCAAAACAATAAGGCACGCTTAACATCCAGAGCATGCCACCTATATTCCTCATCCGAGGAAGGCGTAGGATAAAACGTGGGTAACCAAACTTCCAACTTAAGGTGAAACTGGGAAACCACCTTGGGAAGAAAAGAAACATCAGGAGCCAATGACACTCCAGACTCCAGAAAAACTAGGTATGGGTAGTCACAACGCATAGCCGTGAGCTCCCCTGCATGGCGTGCCAATGTGATTGCTACCAAAAAAGCAGTCTTCCAGGACAGAAGCTGTAAATGTGGCCATTGGCTTGAATGGACACTGAGTCAGCCTGTCCAAAACTAAAGTCAAGTCCCACAGCTGTGGAGGTGACCTCGATGGAGGATGCAACCTGAGCAGATCTTTTAGAAACCTCTTAGAATGAGGGTGTGCAAAAACTGAATGCCCGTCAACAGGCTCATGGTACGCTGAAATTGCGGCTAAATAAACTTTAACTGATGAAAAAACAAGGCCAGCATCCACCAGAGATGACAAAAAAAATCAAAAATCACCTATAGCCCCATCTGTTGGGGTGAGACTGTAGGCTTAGTTAAGAACTGAAGAAACTTTCGCCACTTCCTATCATAGGAAGCACAAGTAGACAACTTCCTACTATTTAGGAAGACGTGCTGGACTTTACTGGAGAACCCACAGGGTCGATGAACCACGCTGTCAGCTTCAGGTGAGGCACATTGTGATGGAATACATGTCCGTCCTGGGCTGACAGAAGGTCCGGTTCCGCCGGAAACTGGTAGAAACCCCCCCTTGCTAGTTGAAGCAAGATCGGGAACCAGTTCTGCCGAGGCCACCATGGTGTCACTAGGATGCAGCATGGCCTTTCTCTTGCAATTTTGTTGGCAACTCTTGTCAGCAACGGCAGAGGTGGAAACAGGTACAGGAACCAATAGTTCCATGGGAACATCAGGCCGTCTCCCAATGACTCTGGATCCGTGCTCCCCCTGGAAAAAAACAGAGGGCACTTCCGGTTCCTGGCTGTGGCAAACACATCCACCTGAGGATACCCCCAGAGCTGAAACACGGGTTGAAGGAAGTGTCACTGTATCTCCCACTCGTGTGGAGATGCTGCTCCTCTGCTCAATGAGTCCGCCTGCAGATTGAGCACCCCTGGAAGGTGTGCAGCCCTTACAAAAATGTCATGCTCCAGGCACTCCATCCATAGCTCTACTGCTAGCGCACAGAGTCATCAAGAGACTGTCCCGCCCTGCCTGTTGATATAACAAAGGGCTGTAGTGTTGTCCGTCAAAAGGGCCACCACCTTCCCCGCCACTATGGGACGGAAAGATCGAAGTGCGAAATGAATTGCCAACAGTTCCAGATAGTTTATGTGGCAATGAGTCGATCGAGGAGGCCAAGGGCCCCCCACACAGAGAGAGTCCATGTGAGCACCCAGCCCCACAGAGACACATCTGTGGTGATGGTCACCATTGTTGCAGGTAGGTGGAAGGGAGCTCCCTGACAAATATTGTCTCTGGATTTCCACCATTGCAGGGTCTGGAGGGCCAAGGGTGGAATCATAAACCTCTTCTGAGGTGAGCCCCTTAAAGGCCGAAACTGTCTGAGAAACCACAGTTGAAGACCTCTCATCCTCAATTTCGCAAACAGCAACACGCTTATAGTCGCCGCCATCAGCCCCAGAATCCGCTGCAGCTGTTGTGCCATGCCCCATTTCCGACTCTGTAAAAGATTGACAAGATTGATGATGTCCACCGCTCTGCTGAGGCACAAAGGCGCGGTGAAGGTTTGTGTCCAGGAAAGCCCCTATGAACTGAACTGTCCATGATGGAGTAAGATGAGACTTTTCCATGTTGACCTGCAGACCTAAGGTGTGAAGAAGACCAAGAGCGGTGGTAATATGGCTGGACAGACTTTCTTTCGACTCTGCCACAAGGAGCCAATCATCGATGTATGGAAAGATGACTATCCCTTGAAGCCAGAGATGTGCGGCCACAACACTCATCATCTTGGTGAACACCCAAGGTGCAGTGGACAGACAGAACTGAATGGCTTTGAACTAGAAGTGGTTGGAACCTACTGCAAACCAAACGAAATGCCTGTACGCGGGATTGATGCTGACGTAGAAGTAGGCATCCTTGAGATCCAACGTTGCTATCCAGTCCCCTTTGTTGATGAGGGGAAGGATTGTTTGCAGAGTGGACATCATGAATTTCTGGTACACGATAAACTCGTTCAGATTCCGAAGGTCCATAATTGGCCTCAATCCCCCATCCCATTTGGGAACCAGGAAATATCAAGAGTAGAAGCCTCCCGTTCTGGCCTCTACTGGGACCGTTTCTATGGCTTGTTTCTGTAAGAGGTTGCTCACCTCCCCCAGCAGAAATGGGGAAGGGGGTGTGGTGACAATAACCGACTGAGTTGGAACCTGAACGAAGTCTAACTTGTACCCTTCTGCTACAATGGAAAAAGCCCACCTGTCTGGAGGTGGACTCGCAAGCCGGAAGGTATGGACAAAGGCAGATAGTAGATGAAGTAGGGGCGGCAATACGTGCTTCTTCTTCTTGGCTTGACTTTGCGAACAAAGATTTAAGAAAGGTGCAGTAGTCCATGTCTGTTGCAGGCTTGCTGGTGGCTGACAAGACCAATGAGGGACAGGCAGGTCCGGCCACAATGGCTGCAGGGAAAAGTCTGATTTGGGGTTGGTGCTGTAGCAGTGCGATTCTTCCTCAATCTCCTTTTGTCCTCAAGACCAGCTATGCGTGCGTTCTCAAAGGAAGAGACAGCCTGGTGGATGGTGTGCCTCCATGCTTTGCAATCTGAGGTTAGGTCAGACCACTGGTGATGGTTCATGCAACTGGTACCAAGGGATTTCTTCAAGGAGTCCTTGTACCTCTTCTTTGGTGCCCCTCTATTTCGATGGCCGGTGGAAAGTTCACCATACAGGGCAATCTTGGGAAGGCGGTGGTTTTCCATCCTGGAAATATGCCCTGCCCAGCACAGCTGTGTCTTCAACAGCAGTGCCTCGATGCTTGTAACCTCCGCCCGCTTGAAGACTTCAGTGTTGGTCACAAAGTCACTCCAGTGGATGTTGAGGATGGTGCGAAGGCAGCGCTCATGAAAGCACTCAAGGAGTCGCAGGTGATGACAGTATAAAACCCACGATTCGGAGCCGTAGATGAGGGTTGTCATCACAACCGCTTTATAAACATTGATCTTTGTGCCTTTTTTCAGATGCTTATTGCTCCACACTCTTTTATGCAGTCGGCCAAATGCACGGTTTGCCTTTGCCAGTCTATTGTCAATCTCCTTGTCGATCTTGGCGTCTGAGGAGATGATGCACCCTAGGTAGCTGAACTGCTGGACTGTCTTCAAAACTGATTCACCCACAGTGATGCAAGGAGGGTGATAATCTTCCTGGGGTGCAGGCTGGTGGAGAACTTCTGTCTTCTTCAGACTAACTTCTAGGCCGAATAGCTTGGCGGCCTCTGCAAAACAGGACGTCATATGCTGCAGAGTTGATACCAAGTGGGAGACGAGTGCAGCATCATCAGCAAACAGTAGCTCTCGGATAAGTTTTTCCATTGTCTTGGAGTGGGCCTTTAGTCGCCTTCAGGTTGAACAGGCTGCCATCGGTGCGATAGCGGATATAGACACAATCGTCATCATCTAAATCTACTGCGGCTCTTTGAAGCATCATGCTAAAGAAGATCGTAAAGAGAGTTGGCGCAAGAACACAGCCTTGCTTTACACCTGTGCCTATTGGGAAGGGCTCCGAGAAGTCGTTGCAGTGTCTGACTTGGCCTCGCTGGTCTTCATGTAGCTGGATGATCATGCTGAGGAACCTTGGGGGACATCCTAAACGTTCCAAGATTTGCCATAGGCCTTTCCTGCTAACGGTATCGAAAGATAGATAGATAGATGAATTTATTGTCATTGTTCTCAACAAAAAGAGAGCAACGAAATGAGGTGCTCTTCCACAAACATACCAACACATCAAACACACATATTCATAAACCATTTAAATACATCTAAAACCATTAAACCATTTAAACCATTTAAATACATCTAAAACGGATAAACATTCATAAAACCATTAAAACCATTTAAACCATTAAATAAACATTCATAAAACCATTAAAGCTTTGGTAAGGTCGACAAAAGTCACATATAGACCCTTGTTCTGTTCCCTGCATTTGTCTTGGAGCTGCCTGAGAACAAATACCATGTTGGTGGTGCTCCTATTAGCTCTGAAGCCACACTGGCTCTCTGGGAGGAGTTCTTTTGCAATGGTGGGCACCAGTGTGTTCAGGAGTATTCTAGCAAGGATTTTGCCTGCGATGGAGAGCAGGGTTATCCCCCGGTAGTTGGAGCAGTCTGACATTTTTTCCCTTTGTTCTTGTGTAGAGTAATGATTATTGCATCGCGAAAGTCCTGTGGTAGTTTGCCTTGTTCCCAGCAGGTGACAAGTACTTTGTGAAGTGTGCTATGTAGTACTGTGCCCCCATGCTTCCAGATCTCTGGTGGGATTCCATCAACTCACGCTGCCTTGCCACTTTTCAGTTGCTTGATGGCTTTAACAGTCTCTTCAAGGGTGGGGATCTCATCCAACTCTGTTTTCACTGGTTGAAGTGGGGTGAGGTGGATTGCTGAATCCTGAACTACATGATTGGCACTGAAGAGAACCTGAAAATACTCCGACCACCGGTTCAGTATGGATGCCTTGTCTGTGAGGAGCACTTGGCCGTCTGCACTACGCAAGGGACTCTGAGCCTGATATGATGGACCATATACTGCCTTCAGGGCTTCATAAAACCCTCTTAAATCACCAGTGCACACAGCTGGGTTCTCTCTGCAAGCTTGGTCCACCACTCGTTCTGAATGTCTCGAAGCTTGCGCTGGAGGTTGCTACATGTAGCGCAAAAGGTTGCTTTTTTCCCGGGACAGGAAAGCTGAGCAAGATGTGCTTGGTAGGCAGATCTCTTTTTTGCCAGTAGTTCTTGGATCTCTTGATTGTTCTCGTCAAACCAGTCCTTGTTCTTCCTTGTGGAGAACCCGAGAACTTCTTCAGAGGTCAACAGGATGGTAATTTTTAGGTGTTCCCAGAGTGCTTCTGGAGAAGGGTCTGTGGGGCAACTGGGTCTGGGGTCCTCAATTCTTGCCTGGAGTATTGCCTGGAAGGCAGGTTTAACTTCGGCTGACTGAAGGTTGCCAACCTGAAACTTCCTCCAGGGGATACCGCCTCTCCTGGGTGTAGATTTAAAGTGATGACGGAGATTGCAGCATACAAGACGATGATCCGTATGACATTCTGCACTGGGCATTACTCGGGTGTGTAAGACATCTCGAAGGTCTCTCTGGCGCACCAGAATGTAGTCGATAAGGTGCCAATGCTTGGACCATGGGTGCATCCAGGTTGTCTTCAGACTGTTCTTCTGCTGGAAGATAGTGTTGATGATGGTGAGCTGATGCTCCGTGCAGAATTCTAGCAGGAGGCGCCCGTTATCATTGCAGTTGCCAATGCCGTGTTTGCCAAGTACTCCTTTCCAGGCTTCCGAGTTTTTACCTACTCTGGCATTGAAGTCGCCAAGGATGATCACCTTGTCCTCTGTAGGGGTCTTCCGTACGAGGTTGCGTAGATCAGCATAGAACTTGTTCTTTTCTGCAAGATCTGCTTGAGGGGTTGGGGCATACACACTGAAGAGTGTTGCATGCTGCTTGTTTTGAAGTGGGAGGCGCATGGACATGATGCGATCTGAGTGACCTGTTGGCAGGTTTTCAAGTTTAGAGGCAATGGAGTTCCTGACCATGAAGCCAATGCCAGAAAGGCGGCTCTCAGCCTTTGACTTACCCGACCAGTAGAGGGTATAGCCAGCACCATGTTCTCGAAGACTACCTTCCTCAGGGAAACGGACCTCACTTAGAGCTGCTATGTCGATATTCAACCTGAGAAGTTCATGGGCAACTAGAGCAGAGCGTCATTCAGGGCGACCACTATCTGCTGTGTCAAGCATGGTTCTGATGTTCCAACATGCAAGCTTTAGTCTTTGCACACTTTGTGAGGCAGGTGCATACCTTTTCTTTGTTGTTATTTTTCGACCGCAAGTAAGGATGCCCGTTGACCGCGGCTAGCCAACTGGGGGGAGGAGACGAGCTTTGTTTAGGCCACCTTTTCTAGGCCCCTCTCCATATGGAGCAAGCAGTGCTGTCCCTAAATAAGGTTGCTTGGTTGTTCAGGATGCTGCCGAAAAATGCTTTCGTCTCCGGGTCAGCATCAGGCGACCAATACCCTGAACCGCCTACATGCAGGATCGGGACTGAGGCTTCCAGTGGCATCTTCCACCTGCCGTTTCACCCCTTGCCCATCGCTGCAGGACTTGATATGTTGTGGGTTGTGGATGTGGATACCTTTCAGGCCTGCGCAGAGGAATTTTTAGGTGAAGCACAGTGTGCGCAGTACTGGCTCCACCCTTTCACCTTGGGGTCATCTGCCATGGCCCAGTAAGCCGGGACGCCGGCAGTGAGTCCTCCAGGTGGTAGATGTTACATTAATGAGCTCTGTCTGCCCGGGCTTGATGTTAGAGTTTTCCTTCTCTTGGCTGGCAAGGTTGGTGAGCCCCGCCTGCCCATCCGGTTATACCGCTGGACATTCGGTCGCACCATGATGTGGCTTTTGTGTTACCAGTGGTTTGTGCTGAAGCAAACCTATTTCGGTTATTTCCCCTGTAAGGAGACCTATTTTCTGGTTGGGAAGATCGAGGTCTCCACTGCTGATTAGGGGAGAATTTTTGGTAGGGCCGCTTAGGCCAGGATTTGTGCCACTGCTTTGGTCTAGCCATCTTAGATGAGGCCGGGACACCCAGGTTCCTTGAGGTTTTTATGCTCTTGTCCATCTCCTGGAGGACAATGTCTGTAGATGAGCTGAAGAGACCTTCACCCTCAAAGGGTAGATCTTCTACGAAGGCCCTGGTATCAGGCTGGAGAGCTGTAGACCTCAGTCAAGAGTGACAGTGTAGGGAGACAGCAGACGTTTTGGCTGATACGTCAACTACGTGCTTTGCTGCAGTCAGTTGTTGCTTGGCTACAGCAAAACCCTCCTTCTGTAACTTCAAGAACGCAGATCTATTTTCCTCGCTCAGGGAGGACAAAAGGGGGGTGAGCTGCTCCCAAACTGAGTATTGATATCTAGCCATGCAAGCAGCATAATTAGATATCTTTACTCCTAGCGCTCCCGCTGAATAAAACTTACAACCAGCACTGTCCAGTTTCTTGCCCTCCTTGTCAGGTGGAGAAGAATGGGTCTTACAGGCCTTGAATGACGAGGAGACTATCACTGAGTTGGGTTTGGGGTGCGCAAACAGAAACTCAGCACCGGCCTCCTGGTCCCGATACATGAGCCAATCTTCTAGAGGAAAGAGGTGTGGACGCTGGTTTCGCCCAAGGCTCCTTCACTGCCTGCAGGATGACTTTTGTTACAGGCAATGCCACAGCCGTCGATGTGTCCCGCTGCATAATATTGAAGACTGTGTCATCGACTACTGGCTGTGGTTGCATCACTGTGAGGGAGAGGGAGTGTGCCATCCGCTTCACCAGGTCCCCATATGACTTCAGATCTTCCGATGGTGAAATGGAAAGGTCCTCAGCGATGTGCAACTCTGGCGAAGGTTCCACCATTCTGTCCAGGTCATTGGTACCGACCTCGGAGTCCGATGACGAGGAGTTCCTTCTTGCTGAAAGCTCAAAGAGTATTGGGGGCAAAGGTCGCTCGGGAGACCGCAGAGATACCGATGATCGATGTGTAGATGATACCGATGATCGATGTGTTGAGATACCAATGATCGATGAGTAGAGATATTTTAGACTGTTTTTAGATTGGTTTAGATTATGTAAAAATTTAATAGTAAATTGTAATTTTATTGAATTGTATAACTGTTTTATTGTTCAATGGCTTTGCCATGCCTGTAAGGCGCCCTGAGCCTGCCTTGGCAGGGAGGGCGGGGTATAAATAAATTATTATTATTATTATTATTATTATTATTATTATTATTATTATTATTATTATTATTATTATTATTATTATTATTATTATTATTATTATTATTATCATCGAGCTTGGATGTCTTCCACCCTCTCTCTTCATCTCTCGGGAGGGATCGACACCGATGCTTGTTGCCTAGAGCGATGGGAAACTCTGGAGAGATGAGACTCCGACTGCTGATCCCACTCAGGAAAGTCACATGGAGGATACCATTGGTATGGTGGGTATGGGTAACCGTAATGTTGGATTTTTATATATGATTGCTATACATGACTGTCTGTATAAAGTTGAAGGCCCGATGGTCAAATGACCTTTCTGGGGAAGAATACATCTGGTACTGATTGGCAGCTAGCCGGACTGTCTTGGAATGCCTGTGGTTATACAAAAATAGTGTGTGGTTGTACAAATATGTGGTAAACAGAGTTAATGGTCCCAAGGTGACATTTTAGAACACTCTCTCAAGAACATCTTGACCCAGGGCATTTAAAGTTGGTCCAACAAACCTATTGACCTTGTCACAGAAGGGAGCTTTGATAATGCCCTTATACGGAGTTTCAATATGTTACAATGTGAAGAATTGTCAAATGGCCTGAGTCATATAGAATGTATATGGATGCCTATCTAATCTGTTGGAAGGGGATGAGAGGGAATAAGAAAGAGTATAGGGGTTTCTATAGTAATTATCCCAATACAGTAGTAAACTGGAGGAAAGGGGGGGGGGAGTGAGAGAGAGATTGGCAAGAGAGGAAAAACCTGTCAGAAACTTAGGCTGGACACAGAGGAGATATTTTTATTGAATGGATTTGTTAGACTCCCCTCCCTAATAGGCTAAAGGGCTATAGTGCATTTAATGGTTAGGAAATCAATAGGGTAAAGTAGAATGCATATATATATATTCTCTATACATATATATTCCTGATTTCACACGTGATTATTCACATATGGGTACTATTCCTGGCCTCACATGTGTGTGATTTCATTATGATACAGTATGACATTATGCTCTATTGTAATATATGTGTATCAAGGTATTGATTAAGAATGGGTGAGATAGGTTTTTCAGGCTTTTATGGGAAGAGTTTGTCCCAAGTGGGTTTTTGTCCTTTTGGATCTGGGAACAACACAATTATCCCAAATTATCTCTGGGAACAATACAATTATCCCAAATGGGTCATACCTTTTGCCCTTGTTAGTTGGCAAAAACAAGTGGTTTTCTTATGTAACAAAGCTTTTGGCTTCTAGCCAAAAGCTAACTGAGTTTGACTTGTTGGGTTCTAATTGGATAGAAGGAAAGGGGTACCTTCTGGGTTCTGATTGGATAGATCAAGGAGGGGGGGGAGGTTTCCTGAATTTTGGTTGGACATAAAGGGAAAAGGTAGATAGTGGAAAAGGTATAATTGGGCTTACCAAGGAGGGCATGGTTGGTTAGTTAGTTAGCTAGTTGACAGTAAGTTTAGGAGAAGCCTCTTGAGAAGCAAGACCCCTCTACATACTTCTACATAGACCTGAAGCCAAAGGAGAGGTGAGAATGGGATGCTCTTTGCTATTTTTACAATGGCTTTGCTTCTGCTGAATGTAAGAGGTTAAGGGATTTGAGTATAGGGAAAGACTATAACTACGTAACTGAGAAGCATTTCGCCATGGGTCATGTAAAACCTCACACCCATGAGTCCATGTAGTCATGTATTTCTGTCAAAGATGCTGCAGTAACTAAGATTTAAATAAATTTCCAATATATTTCGGAACCTGAAGTCTGGTGTTTTTCTCCCTGAGGGGTGTTCTTCCCAGAGTATCTGAATAAAGATCCCCTTTTGTTATATAGGGTTAGAACCCTGCATACTTTATCTGTTAACAGTAAGGGGAAGGCCACTGACATTATCCCAAGGTGGAAGCAGTGGGAAGCGTCAAACCATCGTCGTTGGCTCTAGCTCTCTCCAGACCATAGTCAATACAGATGCCAGGGGCTCATTTGGTACCGAAGCCTCGATCTCCAAGATCGAACCACTGAGAAAACAACAAATGGGCTATATACAATAAGAAGAAACAATCCAAAGGATTACTGTACCAACCGGAGAAATGAAAGGATATCCTCTCAGCGCAGCAGTCAAAAAGGAACTGGCGGGATCTGTGCGCTGGCGCCGGTGAGCATGCGTGCTGGGACGCCCACGCATGCCCACTGGTGCCGAGTGTGAAAAAATCCTGGGCTTTTTAAGTACCGATTTGGGAGATTGGCACAGGCGCTATATCCTGTGAGTGTGAAGCACAAAAACCATGAAGAAGATCTGCTTAGCTACTGCCATCCTCTGCACAGCAGTCCATTTTCCTTGGTGGTTTCCCATCTAAGTACCCACCCTGCTCAGCTTCCAAGCTCTGAAAAGATCCAGCTAGTTTGGGCTCTTAGGGCTACTACACTGTTGTTCTACAGGTGCAAAATCTTCATTACTGATCCAAAGTCGCTGTTGCATGTAGACAGCTGGTGTGCATGAAATCACCTGCACTCTCTTGAACCTGTACACACACAGCTTAGAGGTCATGGGAGTTTTTGCTTCAACTTCAAATGGGGAAGCTGAGTTGTTATGGGCAGCAAAGTTTCATAATGGCTTTGGTGTCTCCAAATCTATAAGAGATTGCACTGCCCAGGCAAAACTGTACAGCAGAGAATACCTGTGACAGCAACACTGCTCTGATCAAATCAGATCATTGGCCAGGATAAATAGTTAGAATATTAGATTAGGTCTGGGAAGACCCAAGTTCGAATTTTCACCAGCTGCGTAGGTGGCCTTGGTTCTTTTTCAGCCTAACCTATGAGACATGTCTATTGTGAGAGTAAAATGTAAGAGGGAAGAATCAGGTGTTTCATAGAGGATGAGAATAATAAAAATAAAATAAGTAACAAATAAATATGGAGGCCCCTTACAGAACCTTTAAGAACAAAATGCTGGAGTGTCAACTGCATCCATTCCTGAGTCAGCCATATCTTGCCACAGTGATGACTTAGTAACATCTGTCTAGACAACTGCAATGCACTCTACTGGAGACTATCCTTGAAAAGAGTTTGGAAGTTGCAGCTAGTACAGAATGCTATGGCTAGATGACTGGTTGGGATCAGCTATCTTGAGCATATGTCCCCAATACTACAATTACACTGACTACCGAACTGCTTCTGATACCAATTGCTTTTGTCCTTCTAAGCCCAACATGGCTCGTTACCAGGTAATCTACAGAACTGCCTTCTCCCCTATGTTCCTGCCTGGGAATTAAGATCACAGGGAAGGGCCCTCCTGACTGTCCCACCAATCAAAGACACTCATGTGGTAGATAAACAAGACAGGGCCTTTTAAGTTGCAGCTCCATGATTATAGAACAACTTTGCCAGGGAAGTATGCCTGGCTCTCTCACTATCAATCTCCAGGAGGCAGTTGAAGACAGTTTTATGTGGGGCTGCATTTTAATTGATTCACTTTTTATTACCGACAGTCCTAAATGGAGTTAAAACCGTGAATTTTATGGTTTTGGGGACAGTTGTTCTTAAACTGTTTTTCATACCATTTTATTTATATTCTATGTCGCCTTGAGGTCCAAAGAGGGGAAAGGTGGTTAACAACATTTTAACGAAATAAAAACAGCAAGAGCTGTATCCATAGCTCTCAAGCTCAAAATGCAATTTAGTATTGAGACCGCTAACCATCTGCATTACAGTTTGTGTTTATACTTAGCAACCGTTACACTTGCCACATGTCAGACAAATGAAACTTTAAAAATGAGCTTTTATCTGCCAAACTTTTCTAAAAGCTATGTTTTTTGATCTGTAATTTCTTACACTGTTCAACTCCCTCACAATCATTGTCACAAAATTTTCCCCAAACATGAACCCTTCCAAGCTTTATTTCAGTACATGCAGGCATTAATTTAGTAATGATGCAATCTTATAGGTGTAATTCTCATTGAGACATTATAAAGCGGAGCTGCAGTGATGAATATGTAGAACTTAGCTTTGTTCATGACAATTTCAAGATATTTTACTTGCATTGTCTCAAGGTATGCTAATATGTTGTTTTCTGTAGAACTTGCCATTATCCAAAATTCTCCATCTAGTGTCATATTTTTCTCGAATGAGCTTTCTAGAGGAAATTAGCTTTTCATTATATGGTTGTACACGAGCATGAAGGGAAAGATGCTCTTTTAACTCTGAAGGCTAAAACTTCACCACAACACGAAAACCCAATAAAGAAATACTACGACTCAGGTAAAAACTAAACTAAATTAGGAAGTGATATTTGCTGAGCTGGCAATCACTGTGAACTGTGCAAAGGTGGCAAAGCTATTTAAAATTAAAAAATAGACATTTAAAATAAATATAGATAAATAAATAAAGAAGAGTTATTTTGGGTCCAGAAGCACCATAGAGGCCAACAAGATTTTTGGGACTATATGTTTTTGAGAGTTGGAATAGAGATCTTGGAGTTCTCATATCCTGGTCAGAAGGTGAGAGAGGTGTTTGCAAAGAAGAAGCTCAGGGTGCAGAGGTACAATGCACATTGTAATCAGCTTGATTACAGCTTGATTAGAATAGAGCTAGTGGACTCGTATCTAGCTATTTACTGCAGCCCAACACAGCTGCCCTCTAAAACAATAAATAAAGGGACATTTATTTTATTTGCTAAGCTTTTATCTTTTGGAAAAGTGGATTAGTTTTGCTTCTTCCTGCCTCTTCCCTGTAGTAGTACAGCTTCACAACTTAAGAGCACTGAAGATGAATAGTACATTTATAATATTTTTATTATTATTACTTGTTCACGCAAAGGGACACGGTGAACCCACATACCACAGGGAGTAGGCTGCTAGTCAGAAAGTGCAACTTTCAAATTAATGTCAATATGCTAAAACTGAAAACCTCCTGCCTTCTAGAATCTTCTTTGCCAGGCAAAAGTAGTTTCATTCATCCTATAAGAATCATGCTGCATGATATGATTTCTACTGAGTTTCATCTGGACCCGACTCACTTTTCACAAAACCAAACAGCAGCTTTAGGGAACTGCATTTTAAATGCTCATAAGAGGCCCAATTCTGCTTGGGACTGCAGTAGGTGGAGAGCTCTCACCTTTAGGGGTGTGCATTCGGTTCGACCAAAACCGAATCAACCACCGAATCACCTCTGATTCAGCTGTATATGGAATCGCATACAGCCAATTCCGACTGGGGCCCATTATGCGGGAGCCGAGTATGGCTCCCCGTATACTTCCGTATAAATATTCGGAAGTATACGGAAGTCAATGGAAAAGGCTTCTGCAGCCTCAAGGGAGCTGCTTGCCTCCTTTCCCGCCTTTGGTAGCCTTTTCCCACCTCTCCCTTAGCCTCCCTGGGATCAGGGAGGGGGGGATAGGGAAGAGGAGCCCCAGCAGCCAATCCAAAGCATGCATTTGCAAAATTCGTTGCAAATGCATGCTTTGCAGGGCAGTTGTGTAGCTGATCCCGCAGCCATCAGCAACATTGTTGTTCTTTTGATCTTTTGCTTACTTGGGTATCCAAGTAAGCACTGTTGCCTGGCCAATCACAGAGCAGTGCTATTTTTTGAAACTGCTCTCTGTAGGGCCAGAGAACCTTTTTAAGGAGTCTGCCTGGCTGGACTCCTCCATTGCTGCTGTGTTGGTGGGTCTTGGTGTGAGAGAGAGATTGTGCTGTGCTGGCCCTTGGCCTCAGCTGCTGCTGCTCTCTCTCAGCCTTACCAGACTTGCCTGGAGTAGAGAAGACGTCTAAGGTAAGACAGTCTTGGAGTTCTTGTTTTTGTTTTAGTTGGTAAAAGGGCTTTTTAAGACTCAGAGTCCCTTTACTTATCCAGATTTGGGTGGTGGGTAGCTTATTTGGAGTTAGGGTTAGGGGGTTATGCTGGGGGAGGGGGCCTGGGGTGGGTTTTTTTTGCCAATTTGCCCATATCTTACTTTAGTGAGAGGACTTTTAAAAGTGCAGTGTCCTTTTACTTTTCCTGATTTGGGTGGCTTGGATTTCTTGGGGGTTAGGGTGAAGGGTTTTTTTTGGGGGGAGGGGTTGGGAAAGTTCCTGTATTGTTAAAAGTTAAGTTTTTTACTGGTTTAAAAGGATTCTGTGTTTGATCTGTTGCTTCTGTGTTGTGCTGCTGTTGTTTCTTTTCTCTTCTGGTTCTGGTTCTTTGGGGGCGGGTGCTGTTTGGCCTAATTTTCATTGTTTAAAAGGCCACTTTTTTAACAGTTGAGTTTGTGTTGGCCTTCTGTTTGGATCTATTCTCTATTGCTGCAGGTTTTGCATCCTCCTCTCCTGTTGTCCCCCTTTTCCTGATTCTGGTTTTAGGGGGGGGGGGTGTTGTTGACTGATTTGGCCTGAGGTTTCTTATTGGTGAAAAAGCCACTTTTTAATAGTTGAGTTTCTTGGCCATTTCCTGTTGTCCCTTTTCCTGGTTCTGTTTTTTTTTTTTTTTTGGGGGGGGGGGGTGTTGTTGACTGATTTGGTTTGAGGTTTCTTATTGGTGAAAAGGTCACTTTTTTAACAGTTGAGTTGCTTGGCCTTTTCTGATTGTGCTGGGGGGGTTGGGGGGGGTTAAGTTTCTTTCTGTCACGTTTTGGTTTTTTTAAATTACCTCTGGTTGGTGTGGGGGTTGGTGAGGGTGTGTGTGGGCTGTGTGCGCTGGGTCACTTTCATGTTTTTATGGAGTTATTTTTGGAGTCTGAGTGTGCTTTCGGTTTGGCTAGGGCCACTAAATAGGCTGTCCCACTAATAAGGGTGTTTTTAGGGATTGTGTTTTTTGAAATTAAAAATAATAATCCAGTTTAGGGCTTTATCTCCTTTCAAAATTTAAATAGGCCAGATAGGGGTGATTTAAAAAGATTTTAGGTTTCTCATAAAAGGCAGCATGACTACTAGGCCAAATCAGGCTCCCTTTTAAAGAGACTAGGGTTACAGTGCATCTTCCTTTCAGCCACAGCTTCTCTCAAGTTATAGGGGACACGTGATTTCTAGTTTGCAAGGAAATCAGGCTTCTCTCAGGATCTAGTTAGGAGAAGTTTAACTAGGAGGATATAACAAGGATTGCCTTCATCTCAAGGTCGCCTTTTAAAAACTGTAGCCAGGTAGAGGCAGGATCGCCTCGTCTCCTAAACTTTACCAGACTACTACTACTACCCCAACCCAAAGAGGGACAGGTTAGGGACCAAAAAAACAAACAAACAAGTTTTGGTGGGAGGGTTTTTAAAAATAAGTCAGGGAACCTGTTGGTTCAGGGTACAGTGTAGTGACTTAGGTTTGTAAAAAAAAAACCCCACTCTCAGTTCAGGTTGTGTGAGACTGGCCAAAAGTGACATGAGTGACAGGCAGCAGAAGAGGGGCCCTGGGGGCAAGGCCAAGGAGAAGGCTAGAGGGGTGGAAGGTCTCCCCCCCACCTGTGTGTAGGGCCACTCCACAGCCGCCTACCAGCACTCCAACCTCTGGCCGGAGTGTGATGAAGAAGGAGGCCCGCCTTGGGTCCTTCATCAAGGATGCTGCTGGGATGCCCCCAGCAGAGGTGCCATTAGGTGCTAGCAGTGAGCAAGGGTCTGCTACTCAAACAGTCTCTCCTCCAGCTGATGTCGCTCGGCCTCAGCAGCCGGAGGAGGGGCAGCAAGAGCAGCCCTCCTTGAAGATGAGCTTTAGGGACAGTTTTCTATCCAAAACGATCACCCCAAGGAGGGTGCAGAGTGTTGTGCAGGAGCTGGAGGAGAAGGACCAGCCACCTTCTTCGGTTCCTTCAGGCACCAGCAGTCCTTCAGGGGATGGCCAGGAAGGGAGGCCACATGGGGTGGAGGGGGAAGAGAGGGAGACACACGAGGTGCCTCCACTTCCCCCCGGCGGCCAGCCCCTCCTGCCACCCCGAGACACGATGTGTCTGCCCCGAGCACCTCACAGGAGGTGGCTCCGGACACCCAAGCTGTCAGTCAGTTTGGGCATCCATTCACCACCGAAGTCTGGAAGCATTTCCAACTTATAGAAGATCCACGCTATGCGCAGTGCCAGCTGTGTAGGGCCCGGATCAGTCGTGGGTGGGACCCTGCCCACCTGACTCCAGGGGGAGTGCGGAATCACCTGTGGAAGCATCACCCAGGGGTGCTTCTTAAGGGGGAGAAGCTGGTTGGTGCTGTGGTGCCCAAGCGGCCAACACCACCCAGCCAGGAGGTCCGTTCCATCGCGACTACCTCCGCTCTCCAGGAGCATTCCGTGGGAGTACAGGGACGTCAGGCATCTCTGGCTGAGATGTTTGGTAGGGGTGGCGCCTGTGTGCCAAGAGAAGGAATCAGATATGGCAGGAGAGTGATCACCTGGAACTTCCCCAGGTCGATCGCCCATGGGCTTCCATTTTCAGTGGTCAAGAATACTGGGGTGCTAGGGTTGCTCGAATACCTGGTGCCCTGGTACAAAGTTTCTGCAGGAACCACCATTAGCAGGACCATTGTGCCAGCTGTTTTCAGGGCGACCAGATCTGTGGTGAAGGAGCATTTGTCCCGTGCTGCCGGGGGGACTGTTCATTTCACCTCAGATATCTGGAGTTCTGAACATGCGTTCAAAGGGTATCTCTCCCTGACTGTGCATTGGTGGCAACCCAGAGAGTGTGGGGGTGGCAGCAGTAGAGGCAGGCAGGGTCAGGGCCGCCAGGCCGGCTATCGCTGGGCCTTGCTGCATGCCGAAGCAGTCGACACGCCGCACATGGTGGACACTCTCAGAGCCATCCTCTCACGGCAGTTAGAGGGCTGGGTAGGCAGCGGGGACATCACCACAGGCTTCATGGTGACTGATGGTGGCTGTCCAGCATCAGGGCCTAAAACACCTTCCTTGCGTGGCCCACCTTCTCCACCTCGTGTTCAAGGATGCATTGGGACAGACGAAAAGCCAGGATCATCAGTATCTAGCCGCGACCCGTGAGTACCGACTTCTGCTCCAGAAGTGTCGGCACATCACGGGTCACTTCTCACGCAGCAATACGGACTCCTATCGACTGCATGAGAAACAGACACTGCCAGGCGTGCCAGGGCACCGCCTGATCGGTAATGTCAGCACACACTGGAACTCCATCTGTTCCATGCTGGAGCGCATGCTGGAGCAGAGAGCAGCCCTGGATGCCTTTGTCTCTGAGACGAGGGTCTTTCGGGATGAGAACCGTCTCACCCAAGAGGATTGGGTGGTCATTTCTCAGACTGTGGAGGTTCTTGGGCCCTTCAAGACCCACACAGAAATGCTATTGTCTGACATGGCGAGCATCGCACTGGTCGTCCCTATGGTCCAGATGGCCCGTGAGGACCTGGCGTCGTTTCTAGTGCCAGCTTAAGGCTGTGCAGACGTTCTTCCAGCGGTACGCACCCTGGTTGTTAGGCTGCAGGAAGGGCTTGAGGCCCACTTTCAGACTTTCACCCAAGATAAGGTCTACATGATGGCGACCATGTTAGACCCGCGCCTTAAGGGCACAGTCGCCAAGCGGGCCAATGAGCTCGATCGCTGGTGAGACGAGCTCTCCCAGAAGGTCGAGCGATCCAGAGTCAGGGTGAGCCCAGTGCCGGTAGTTGAGGAGGAGGGGGATGGAAGCAGCTCATCTGCCACTTCCACTGCTGTTGTTCATCCCCAACCTTCCCAGTTAGGCAGTGTTTCCCACCAGACTCACGCCACGAAGAGTGCTGAGGTGACATTCATCGGGTGGGTTGTTGGCCCCTCTAGGAGCGGTAGGGCACCGAGAGCAAAGATAGGTGCTGCAATGGTGAGGGACTATCTTTTGGAGCCCCTCAAGCTGCAGGAAGCATCTCCTTTCGACTACTGGGTCACGAAGGAGGAAGTCTGGCCGGCCCTCTCCTCCGTGGCCAAGGCGTTCCTCTCATGCTCACCGACGAGCGTGCAGAGCGAGCACACCTTTTTGCATGTAAGTGACATTGTCTGCCCACATCGCAATCGCCTGCAAACCTGGACAGTTGAGCAGTTGGTCTTCCTGAAGGTCAACTTGCCTCTGTTTGGCTCCCTGAACGTAGACTTTGAGAGTGAATGAAGTGAGCACCTACTTGTACCTGCATCCTCTCTTGGCCCGCACTTGGAAGGTGGTTGTAAAACGCTCCTCCACTAAAAATAGACTAGAGTCCAAAGACAGCCCAAAAACTCACTCACAAATTGATAGGTAGTGCATCCCCCCCTACCCCTCATCCATCTCCAAACCAAAAGTGAATGCTGGTTTAAAAAATGCAAAGCGATCCAAATTTCCCCAGTCCCCATCCACACATGCCTAATAATACTGAAAGAGCCATTGCAGCCCCCAACTGTAACCGACAGCACCCACAGGCTCAGCCCGGGTAACCCAGGTTTTTTTCAGGGGCAGAAGGAAGAAAGAGCGAGGTCCCAGGGATAATGACAGGCAGCCAGCAGCCATACCAATGCTGAGGTCCCTCTAATGGGACAGTGATGCTGGTGTGTTGCTGAGGTGAGAGAGAAGGAATGGTCGCCTTCCTCTTACACAATCTGAGGCCCTCCCAGTGATCTTCCTCATTTGGGGTGCAATTCTGGCTCACCTCCTCTTGGTGCACCCTGGATAACACAAAAGAGCCTGGACCAGCCAACCATCCATCACTCAAGGTAAGTCAAAATGCTTCTTGCTTTGTGTCAGATACAGAATGATGTGGAGCTGGGTGTGGTGGTCCACCACTTCTCTTGTTTGAGAGTTGTGTTGTTTGGGGCAGAGCTGGAGAGCTGGCATCTGTAGATTGTGTGTTCTGTGACAGGGAAGCTGGCACCTGGGTGAGAGACCCAGAGCCAGCATGCTTGTTGTACTTGGCCAGTTCTCCCCGTGTTGTTTGGGGCAGGGCTGGAGAGCTGGCATCTGCAGATTGTGTGTTCTGTGGCAGGAAAGCTGGCACCTGGGTGAGAGACCCAGAGCCAGCAGGCTTGTTGTGCTTGGCCAGCTCTCTCCGTGTTGTTTGGGGTAGGGCTGGAGCGCTGGCATCTGGGGTTGCTGCAGCCAGGGGACCTTGAGCAGATTGTGTTTTGTGTGGCACTGACGTTGGCAACTGGGTTTATATTGGTTCCAAGCCTGCAGGGTTCATAGAATAGATAGAGGGATGTAGTGCATTTGGGTCCTATAGAGATTCTCTGGTGTGAAGTTAGGTTTGGCTTTGGGTGCCCCAGGAATTGGACCCCCTGGTCCAATTTTTTTTTTTTTTGGCCTTGTGGGTTTTGTGTGGGACAGTGCCCTGAAGCTGCACAGCAGTTTGGGGGGCTCTCCTCAAAACCTCCTGCTCCCCAGAGCCACTTTTCCCACGATAATTACAGTGAAGAAGTGGCTCTAATTGGTTTTTTCTCACCATTGGGAACAGTGTTCCTTTTGGGGTGCCCACAGATGGGTGCAGTCTTTTTGGGCCAGGAGGGTTTCATGCTGGGGAGTCCCCTGAAGCTGCCCTGCAGTTTTGGGGCCTCTCCCTCAAACTCCCCTCTGGCCAGAGCCACTTTCCCCACAGCAATTATAGTGGAGGAAGTGGCTAATTGGGCTTTACCTATCATTGTTGGCAATGGGCCTTTTGGGGAGCCCATAGACAAGGACCCCCTGGCCCAATCTTTTTGGGACTTGGGGGTTTTGTAGGGGAGAGTCCCCTGTGGGTTCTCTGTAGTTTTGGGGGCTCTCCCTCAAACCCCCTGCCCCCCAGTAGCCTCTAATTATGCCCTATGTTGCCATTGATTTTAATGGCCCATAGGGTATAATGGTAGAATAGGGGCACCCTCTTTGGGTGCCCCTGGAATGGGACCCCCTGGCCCAATCTTTTTGGGACTTGGGGGGTTTGTAGGGGAGAGTCCCCTGCAGGTCCTCCGCAAATTTGGGGGCTCTCCCTCAAACCCCCTACCCTCCAGGCGGCTTCAAATATACCCTATTTGCCATTGATTTCAATGGCCTTTAGGGTATAATGGGGCCATATATTCGGAAATAGCTGCGCATCTACCGTATATTCCGACTACAGAATTCAGAAATATACGGGATTCCATATTTTCCCCCCATATACTTCTGAATCCGTGTACTTCCGATTTTTTTTTTTTTTTTTTGCACATCCTTACTCACCTCCCTCTCAGTACCATTTATCCAAGCCAAAACACCTGTCAGGAGCTGGGTTACTTGGTACTGCCTCTCACTGTATGCATGTACTAGTTTCTGCTCACTAATAAATCACAGTTGTTGCAATACAAAGGCTTCACTGGTGCAATAATTCACAATTCACAGAGTGCTCAAACATTGTGAGATCCTGTTTGCTAGCTATATGGGAATGCCTGTGTTTATGAAGAGTGGGAAAAGACATGGCTGTTTCATGAAAATGCAATAAGAATCTTACAGGACAGAGTTCTAAAAGGAGCTGTATGACTTGGAGTAACCGTAATAATGAAATTCATGAAAGATGGGTTGTTCCACACTCTAAAGGACCACTTCAAGTGTTGATTAAGTAGTCATTCAGAACATGAATCAGATCTAACCCCTACACCCTATTTCAGCTATGGTGAGTTCCTCTTTTCATGGCATTGGTATTTCCATCTTCCACCACCCAAGTTCAGAAAGTAAAAGAGGTCCATGAAACACTCAAAATTAAGTCAGATGACAAGTTGAGGGAATTTTCAAAGCATTCAAAAGATCAGATTTGCTGTGTTCTCAAAGCACCATCCAACTCCTTTGAGAGTGAAAGAAGTTGCAAGTCTGTTCATATTACCAAGCCCATGCTTTTTAAAGCCATCTTACAGCCAGAGCTACAATAGCTGGTAAACAGTGCCAATAAAGAAGTGGACAATGCAATCCATCAAGCATCACAGAAGATGACTTCAAAACTAGAAGCATCACATCACCGCTTTCCTTGCCAGAGACAGGCTTATCCAACTACCACTATAAAACTTGGGGTAAACAAAACACAGAAGACAGTGGCTCTGTGACATTTGGGAGTCTCAGAGCAACTTACAATCTCCTTCCCTTTCTCTCCCCACAACAGACACCCTGTGGGGTAGGTGGGGCTGAGAGAGCTCTGAGAGAACCATGCCTGGCTGCGTGTGGAGGAGTGGGGTATCACACCTAGTTCTCCAGATTAGAGTCTGCTGCTCTAACCACTAGATACACCCATCACAGTTGAGGACCAACCACAAATTAGTCTAGCCAAGCAGAACTAGTGGCAGTGGCAGTGGGCATAAATTAATGGTGATAGTTAATGTTTGGAAGAGGCAGAAAAGCAACCGTTTTGAGATTCATCAGACCTCTGCTCCCAGACTGTCGTTGAACTGCTGCCCTTGACAAAGCGAACATCATCTGGGACAGCAGAATCATCATCGTCAGCTGCAACTGTCTCCTGAACATGACAAGTACACAAAATCACAGTATGCCGTTTCTTTAAACTGTTGGATCCAGCATACCGTTTGTACTATCCTTTGATGCCTTGTGAAATAAAGATGTCAATGTAAAAGTCCATCGCTTTATTTCTGATATCTGGTGCTAGCCACAGAGATAGCCATTATGGCTTGCATCCATCCAAAGGACTGCCCAAAATGGAAGAGAGTTTCTTCCTCATGCCCTGAAAATTTATAAACTGCCTTGAACAATCTGTCCTTTTGGATCTTCCTGCCCCCCAAAATAAAAGTGTACTTTTTATAACCATTAGCTCTTAGCTGCCTTTACATTTTTGGGGTATGATCTTGCAGCAAGGAGTGAGTTAACAAACCATTGTCCTGCTTCAGCCAGACTCATTAGCATAACGAAGAGTTTGAACACTATTTGCTTGGAGGTAAAATAGTGAAGAGTCTAGTAGCACCTTTAAAACTAACAAATTTTATAGTAACGTAAGCTTTCGAGAAACACAGCTCCCTTCATCAGATGAGAGCTGTGTTTCTTGAAAGCTTACACTACTATAAAATTTGTTAGTCTTAAAGGTGCTACTGGATTCTACTATTTTGCAGCAACAGACTAATATGGCTAACTCCTCTGGAGGTAGATGGTGTCAAGATTCATGTTTCTTTTATGGTATTGCACATCAAAGCTATGTAACCCCTGCCTTAGTTCTCACTTGCAGCAAATGCAGGAATGTCCTCTTTGAAGATAAAACCTTTCTGGGAACATTTACTCAGGCTTAAGTCTGAACCCAGGATGTAGCTAAACCGCAATAGCAGATAACATAGCAAGCGTGTGAATTTCACATGCCCGAGTAGAATTCCTAAGGTCTCTTTGATGTGCCCCTTAAAGCTGGTATTCCTGAATTACAATGTATCACTTCCAATCTGCTTTCTATCCGAGCACAAAAGTGTACTTTTTATAACCATGGATTATCAATAAACCAATACTTTGTTTCAAAATCAAGGACTGGTTATTTTGAGATCTAATGCTTGACATTTTTGAAGTGATCCCTTAAAAGTTCAACTGACCTGGCAACTTTCAAGCCGAATGGCTGAAGGAGCACCAGCTAACAGTGAACCTATTAATCCATTGGAGATGACAGAGGTGCGGACCCCCCCCCCCGGCACATCATCAACGCGAGGCGAGTCATGGGGCGCGGGTCCCCTCTACACGTACAGCAGCTGTTAATCACCCCTCAGAAGTGGGAGCTGCGAACATCCACTACCCTGATGGATGAAGCTCCAGCCCGCAGGGAGATCATCCTAACAAGGCCATCCTGCGGAGGTCGTGGTGGCGGAGAGCCAGGGGGAGGCCGTGAGGGTTGCCCGCTAGAAGAGGGAGATGGACGTAAGGAACCCCGGCCCGAAGACGGTGGCGGAGCGCCACCCGTTTCCAACTCTGAAGGGGACGACAGAGGGAAAGGCCCGGGGGAGCCAGACATCTTGGAGATGGTGAGAGAAGAAATGATAACCATGGCGAGGGGGCTGAGAGATGAGATATAAGCCAATGCGACGTTCATGGCGCAAGAGATGCAGAGGCAGATCGACCGCCTGCTGAGGCCAGACCCAAGGGGAGTACCGGGGATTCCAGCAAGGGCACTGCCGGTGGTGCCACCTGCTCCACCTGTGGCACCTCCGGCCCCACCCGTGGGGCCACCTCCAGTCCCGGGGCAATCAGCAGCCCCAGCCCCTTAGCCGATACCTCCAGGTCTGCAAGATTATGGGAGGGGGAGTGACCTGGACGCCACCTTCGAGAATACTTCTCAATTCAAGCTAATAGCTACATGCACTATTGGGGGAATACATTCCCAGATGAGTTCAGCAGAGTGGACTACCTCAGGTCCAAGCTAAAGGGAGCAGCCCGAAGATGGTACGTGAGTCTGTTTGAGACCAGGGGCCCTGAGCTAGTCACTGTGGCGGGGTTCCTGCAAGCATTGCTCACCCAATATGAAGACCCCCCTGCAAGAAACCCAAGCCATCACCGCACTACGGGAAATGCAGCAAGGAGCAAAGTTGGTACATGAGTATGCGGCCGACTTCAGAGCCAACTCGACCAAGGTCCGGGGTTGGAGTGAGTTGATAAAGATAGAGCAGTTCCAGAGAGGCCTGAATGCGAGTTTGCTAGATCAAGCCCTGCAGCAAGCAAGCCCTACCACGTTGGTAGGGTGGGTGCAATTGGCCAGGGAAGTGGAGACCAACATGAAAAGAGTGTCCCTACAACGTCAACTGCAGCAAGGGAGTAAGGGGAGATGTGAGTCTCGGTCAGGGGCGAAGCTGGATGGGAAAAAGGGCCTGCAGCTGGGGGGAGCCAACAAAACTCCCCCTGTGCACAAGTGTTATCGGTGCGGAGACCCAAACCACCTGGCAGCAGAATGCCCCGAGAAACTTCAAGGACCCCCTTGCTCCAAAGCCTCCAACAGCAATGCCCAAGAGAGCTTCGGTCCGGTCGAAAGAATCGGCGAGGGGATCACCATTGCTTCCGCCATTCCTGAGGAGGACACCTTGATGATTTGAGCGAGATGTCCTGGGAGACAGAGCTGGCGGGAAACAAGGACAACCTGCACTGAAGGGTGCCAAGCAGCAGGTTGTGGCTCTAACGGCACCACTGAGGGTGAGAATAACTGGGTCTTTGTTTTTTGTCCCATTGACTTTACTAAACCCGAAACTCAAGAGGTTTGTACACGCTCGAGCCCTAATTGACTTGGGGTGTACGAGGTTGATAATCACTCCCAAATTGGTGGACGCCCTCGGACTCACGCGATCCCCGCTACCCCATCCTATTCAGTTTGAACAAATGGATGGAACTGTAATGAGGGGCGAGCCGTGAGTAAAGCAAACCCAGAGGGTGCCCGTGGGCACAGAAGATCATTGGGACACAGAACTGTTTGTAATTGCCCCCTCGGCTTCTTTTGATATAGTCTTGGGTGTAGGCTGGCTGGCCAAACATGAGCCGGACATTAAGTGGGGGGACCAAACCATTGATTTTACAGACAATAAGTGCAATGGGTTGGATCGTGGGGACCCGAACCCACCCACCCACCCCCTAGAAATGAGAAGATGTGTGTGGTGGTGGAGGAGGTCCGAGCCATCCCCAGGGAATACAGAGACTTGAGAAGAGTATTCAGTGAGGAGGAAGCTAACAAACTCCCTCCTCATTCAAGGGATCGCCCAAGTCATGCTGCCCCTGACAGATCTTTTAAAGACCAAGGGGAAGGGTCCGGAGCACGGACTGTGTGATTGAACTCATTCCTGGGCAAGAGCTGCCCAAGGCGAAACTATACTCTATGGGGTGGGTGGAGAAGGCAGAACTGAGAAAGTTTATAGAATCTAAAAAGGGGGTTCATCTGTCCTGCAACAGCCCCGCATGCAGCATCCGTGCTCTTCCGGAAAAAGAAGGAAAGGAGTCTTAGACTTTGCATGGGTTTTTGAGGGATAAATGGGATTCTACCTCCAATGCCTACCCCATTCCCCTGATCTGAGACCTGTTAAGCACGGTCTCTGAAAGGACAATATTTACCAAACTGGACTTGAGAGATGCGTACTTCAGGGTGCAAATTAAGGAGGGGGGTGAGTGGAAAACAGCATTTAACACTCCGATGGGTCTATTTGAGTACTTGGTGATGCCATTTGGGTTACAAGGAGCGCTCGGGGTGTTTATGAATTTCATCAATGAGGTCTTGAGAGAATACCTGTATCAAGGGGTGGTGGTGTACCTGGATGACATAATTATTTACTCAAATGATATGGAGTAACACATGAAGCTAGTGAGAAAGGTTCTTTCTACTTATATGAGCATAAACCGTATGCTAAATTATCAAAATGTGAGTTCCACAAAACAGAGTTGGACTATCTGGGATTTAGAGTGTCAGGGAAGGGACTGGCCATGGATCCAGCCAAAATACAAGCGGTGTTAGAATGGGAACCCCTGAGAACACGTAGACAGTTACAATCATTTATCGGATTCGCAAATTTTTATAGGACCTTCATTCAAGGGTTCGCCCAAGTCATGCTGCCCCTGACAGATCTCTTAAAGACCAAGGGGAAGGGTCCGGAAGCGAAAAAAAATGGGAGCCAAATTAAAATGTGTCAGCAAGCGTTTGACAAGCTGAGGCATTTGTTCACAAGTGAGCCGGTGCTGAGCCACCCCGATGAGCTCCGGCCCTTCGTGATGCAATGCGACGCTTCCAATGTGGCCGTTGGGACAATACTTATGCAGGCCGACGAAGAGGAAAGTTTGCGTCCTTGCGCCTACATTTACAAAAAATTCTCTCAAGAACAACACAATTGGTCTGTGTGGGATAAGGAGGTGTTTGCAGTAACTTTTGCTTTAAAAACATGGCAATCCTGGCTAGAAGGGGCGAAAGTGCCGTTTGAGATTTGGACCGATCAAAAAAATTTAGAGGTGCTAATGGGGTGCCAGAAGCTAACCAAGAAACGGATCCGGTGGGCGGGATTCTTTGCCAAATTCAATTTCAATCTCAAGCACATCCTGGCCTCAAAGAACTTTTTAGCAGACGCCTTGTACCGGTTACCTCAGCATGACAGCCAGAGAGAGGAGGTGGTGGACTCTATAATATCCCCCAACCACATAACCGGAGCAGTCACCACCCGCTCCGGGAAGAAAAGAGAACCAGCAGAGCTTTGGGGAGTGTGGAATCGATTAATAGAGGAAACTGAATCAGAAAAGGGGGAAAAACCAGAGGGGCTTAGCAAAGGACCAGGTGGTTTCTGGTACCATGAAGGAAAGCTCCCGATATTGGTGAAAAGATTTTACCTACTGCACCCAGACAAACCCCGAGCGAGAGCTTAGGGGGGGGGGCAGTATGTCAAGCATCATGCTTCTTTTATGGTTTGCCTGCATTGATAGCTGTTCCCCATGTATTGCACATCAAAGCTATGTAACCCCTGCCTTAGTTCTCACTTGTAGCAAATGCAGGAACGTCCTCTTTGAAGATAAAACCTTTCTGGGAACATTTTCTCAGGCTTAAGTCTGAACCCAAGATGTAGCTAAACCGCAATAGCAGATAACGTAGCAAGCGTGTGAGTTTCACACGCCCGAGTAGAAGTCCTAAGGTCTCTTTGATGTGCCCCTTAAAGCTGGTATTCTTGAATTACAATGTATCACTTCCAATCTGCTGTGTATTCAAGCACCATGGATTATCAATAAACCAATACTTTGTTTCAAAATCAAGGACTGGTTATTTTGAGATCTAATGCTTGACAGATGGTTCCATTCATTCAATCCCCCTCTTCCTTCTCAGCTCCTATTAAAGGCAATGGAAGAAAAACCACAGAAGATACAACTGAGAACTAGAGATGTGAAGGCCCGGGGGGGGGGGGGATGGAAAATTTAGAGGGAGACAAGAATTTTCCAAAAGAGAAAATGGAAATTTAGGGGAGCTGGGGGGGGGACGACAACTTTTGAGATATTTTCTCTTTTAGGATGAATAAAATTCTTCCGTCTTTTCACACACAAAATATACAAAATGAAGATTTTTTTTTAAAAAAAAATTCCAGTGAATAAATTAGGAAGTTTTGGAGAGCACTAGAAGAAAAAACTCCCTATGATTTTTCTAAGTGAGGAAAACTTTGTCTTACAATGCATTTAACACATTACAAATGTACAGGGGTTTTTTTTCCTGATGAAAAACTGACTGCCGCACAAGCCAACAACAAAATGAAATGCCACCGGAGGCAAAGTCAACCACAAAATGTTAGACCGTGAGGTTAATGTATAACTCTAATAGTAACTCTTCAACATTTCGTTCAGAGTTCCAACAGGATGCACTCTTTACAATTTATTGTAATCATGGTACACACCATGTCTTGTGAGCCGCCCTGAGCCTGCCTCGGAGGGAAGGGCAGGATATAAATAAAAGCTTATTATTATTATTATTATTATTATTATTATTATTATTATTATTATTATTATTATCATCATCATTATTATTATTATTAAAATAAACATAGTATTTAAAAAATATTTTCTTGCATATCCACAGCTCCATGCAGTGAAGTTTCTTGTGCCATGGCGGCAGCTGCTGCCTAAGCAATTAAAAAATAAAAACTATACAGACAATCTAGTTTGGTGTAGTGGTTAAGTGCATGGACTCTTATCTGGAAGAACTGGATTTGCTGCACCTGCTGGAATGGCCTTGGGTCAGCCATAGCTTTCGTAGGAGCTGTCCTTGAAAGGGCAGCTGCTGTAAGAGCTCTCTCAGCCCCACCCATCTCACAGGGTGTCTGTTGTGGGGGAGGGGGAAGGTAAAGGAGATTGTGACCGCTCTGAGACTCTGAGATTCAGAGTATAGGGCAGGATATAAATCCAATATCATCATCAGTCTCCAATGGCCAAGCATAAGTCATTATGGCAAAAGACCCACTGACCCCACCCATTTTCTAAAAACACTTGGCGGGTGCCAGGAAAGGTGTTAGCAGGCATCATGGTTTCCATGGGTATCACATGGTGGATCCCTAACCTAGACATTTAAGGTAAATGCGCCTTCCATCAGCCTACCAAGAACAAGATGTTTTCCTTCAAAGCAGCTGCTTGTGTGGAAGAAAGAAAACAAAGAATAGGACCATTTCCTGCTGGAGCGGGGGGGGGGGGGGCTACCAACCCCTTTGACTCTCAGTAACAGCATGAAAACCTCCAGTTCGGAGAAGTCACAGCTGGCAACAATCCTTGAAGCTGAAGTGCTAGTTTTACAAAACAAGCCACCAGCAAATCTTAGTATTAGAGTTAGGTCAGCAAAGATAAATGGCCTCATGCTACAGAATGAAGCAAAAATGTTTGGAGAATATGTAAAAGATGTTATATTCCCTGCAGCTGAGACATATGGTAACAGATACAGCAAGCATGATGCAAAAATTCTAGTGGTATTTTAAAGACTTAAGAAAATTGATTCCAGCACAATCTTTCATGACTCAGACCTCACTTCAGATGCATTTGATGACGTGAACCCTGACTAACAAAAGCTCAGTTGTTCTCCACACAGGGATGGGTTACTGTGGTCCGGAATAAAGCACTGTGGAAGTGAGCCCTTTTGCATGGCCATTTCCCCCTGCTCCAGTCCCCGCCCCAAACACGGGGGGCTTTTTCAGTTTGTTGTTTTGTTTTTTGTCTAGATTAAAATCAGCAACTGCCGGACTATTATAGAGTTATAACAATTATGACAATTAAGTTCTCTGAATTCTCAGATTTCATTTTTTTTAAAGTATCTAGCTCATCGCATTGAAGAGATATAATGGGGAAGGTAGAAACAAGAGCTAGAAACTTGCTATTTTAAAAATGAAAGCTGGGAATCCACAGAACCAGGTAGATTGTTACAATGAGATAACAATATATAACCGCCTATTTTAAAGAAAAACCAAAAAGCCCCCCACTGGCAGAGGGAAAATGGCTGTTGTGGGTCACTGAACAAGGAAATTGTGTCATTGTGGCCAAGACCAAGAAGGTTTTGACTTCCCTGTCCACATAAGTGCCACCCTGACTTTACTGTGATCTTCCCCCAATATTTGCAGCAAAGCAAATTTGAGAGAGTTTGAAGGAAAGATGAGGAAGGTGCCAAGAAAAAGCATGATGTTGTGGGTTAGCAGAAAGGGGGTGGCTGCTTCCCAGGAGAATCCAAGTTGAGACTTTTCCCCCCAGTACATTTTTACCATCCAGAAGCATTGTCAAAAACTCTCTTTTAAAGCTGTGAGTCTGCGGCACTAGTTCCAAAGTAAGAGCTTTCCCACAGCATTTCCTTTGCATATGCAACATCATTTCCACGGTGTCTACTACTGCTCTTCTCACAGCATGTAAGGACTATTCTGGCCACTCCCTGCTTTTATTTTTTTTCTCATGCAGGACTGTCCCTAGACGGTCTGGCACTAGGGGCAAGGCTAACTTCTGGCACTCCCCCCCCAACACACACACTGATAAGGTCACTGAGTCACATGGGGGTGCCCAATTTGGTGACCCCAGAAGGCTGGCGCCCTAGGCAATTGCCTAGTTTGTCTAGTGGCATGGCCAGCCCTGTTCTCATGTTCAATAGCACTGTGATGCAACTGTAGGAGGAATTTCTGTTTTGATTGGCTGAATCTATTCAAACAACGAGGACATCCATTTAAATTTAAAATTTCTTCCAGCTTGCCCTCCTACTTGCTTTCTGAAAAAAATAAAAATGGAGAACACTGGGTCTCCCAGGCTCATAGGTTTGACTGCCTCTCAAATTGCATTTTTCCAAGTTTTGATGTTGTGTTTCCAGTCTTCCATTACTGCCTGTTCTATTTATTTAAATCGCTTGCATTTGATTACTCACAATGTAGTGTGGAAATTACAAATTACATTGAAATGCAAACAATTTTTTTTAAAGAGCCAGGTTTTTTGGAGAGCCAGTTTGGTGTTGTGGTTAAGTATGCGGACTCTTATCTGGGAGAACCGGGTTTGATTCCCCACTCCTCCACTTGCACCTGCTAGCATGGCCTTGGTTCAGCCACAACTCTGGCAGAGGCTGTCATTGAAAGGGCAGCCTCTGTGAGAGCCCTCTCAGCCCCACCCACCTCACAGGGTGTCTGTTGTGGGGGAGGAAGAGAAAGGAGATTGTGAGCTGCTCTGAGACTCTTCGGAGTGGAGGGCGGGATATAAATCCAATATCTTCACCTACCCCACAGGGTGTCTGTTGTGGGGGAGGAAGGGAAAGGAGATTGTGAGCCTCTCTGAGACTCTTCGGAGTGGAGGGCGGGATATAAATCCAATATCTCCATCTACCTCACAGGGTGTCTGTTGTGGGGGAGGAAGGTAAAGGAGATTGTGAGCCTCTCTGAGACTCTTCGGAGTGGAGGGTGGGATATAAATCCAATATCTTCATCTACCTCACAGGGTGTCTGTTGTGGGGGAGGAAGAGAAAGGAGATTGTGAGCTGCTCTGAGACTCTTCGGAGTGGAGGGCGGGATATAAATCCAATATCTTCATCTACCTCACAGGGTGTCTGTTGTGGGGGAGGAAGGGAAAGGAGATTGTGAGCCACTCTGAGACTCTTCGGAGTGGAGGGCGGGATATAAATCCAATATCTTCGTCTACCTCACAGGATGTCTGTTGTGGGGGAGGAAGAGAAAGGAGATTGTGAGCCGCTCTGAGACTCTTCGGAGTGGAGGGTGGGATATAAATCCAATATCTTCTTCTAAAAAATCAGTACATTAAGAGCTAACAAGCAAATGCTATGCAAGTGACGTAATCACACATTATATTAGACTAATTTTTAAAAAGAAACCAGGAGGAGGAGGAGGATGGCGATGATGATGATGGATTTATACCCCGCCCTCCACTCTGAATCGGATGCCAACACTACTGCAAATGTTTTTAAAAAAAAACTTCCCGGAAACAGGGGATTTGTAAACACACAGGAAGAGGAACAAAACTGTGGGTTTGCACCTGGGAGGGCAAACAGTTCTGCAGAAACCCAGACAAACCAATAAATCTGTGGCTATGGGGAAATTCAACACTGTGAAATCAGTCTGAGATAAGCAACAGGGCTCTTCTTACAGGACCTACTGTAAGCTCTTGGAGGATTGACTACATCAGGGGGGGTGTAGACCAATATGCAAATGAGTTCCTGCTATAATAAAAGTCCTGTGTATAACCAGTCTACTACAGCTGTACAGGTCAATGATACACAATGGGAATTCACAAGCAACTATTTGGAGAGGATGTCTATATAGGCCGTATAGCCTCTGTAGCTTCATTTTGGCTCTTGCTAAGTTTCTAAGTTACCTGGGAAGATGGCAGGCCACTCCCAAGAGAATGTTTTCATTCACACTCTCTAGAAAGCTGTGTTCCTTCATCACTGAGTACTAAGTACAATGTCTCTCAGTGTCTAGGATGTAGCTGTGAGGATGTTATTTTTTTTTTTACTTGTAGCCAGCAATTAGGGTATAACATGTTTAATTTTGGTTATGCATCTCATTTCTAGGTCCGGTTAAGTTTCACTGTGCGTGTTTGTGTTTGAGACCCAACAGATGGGAGCTCAGACTTTTGTTTCTGTAAGCTTGATCACTGCTTATTAAAATCTTTTTGTAAGCAAACCTGGGTCCTGCATCTAGTTTCCCTGGAATTTCTGTGAACTGGAACTCCAACCAAGGCCTTATCATGTGCTGAGTTTCTCCATTACCTACACCACACTGGCTCTCCATTCATCTCCCAACCATTACATCCAAAATAGGATCAGATACATCTGTGCACTTAAAATAGAGATAGTTAAGTACACTAAAAAGATATGAAAGCTCAATCAATCTGCAAGTTTATTGTGTGTGTGTTAAGTGCCATCAAGTCACAGCTGCCTACTGGCAACCCAAGCAAAGGGCTTCCAAGGCAAATGAGAAGCAGAGGTGGTTTGCCTCTGCCTTCCTCTTCAGAGTTTCCTTTGGTGGTCTCCTTTTCAAGCACTGACCCTGCTTAGCTTCTGAGATCTGATGAGATCGGGCTATACTATTCTGCCTTTCATCCCTCTAGTTTATGAGTGATGGAAAAATCATAAATAGTAAGGAGAGGAAATGAACACTGAAATGTCAAATATGTGTATGGCTTTTCAACTAACTGAAGCAAGTAGTAGACTTCATGGAAACATCATTCTTTGAGAACGGGAAGCAAGTTGCCACAATACAATCAGTTAAAGTATGATTCAAGAATTTGTGTTTTGTTTTTCCTGACATATCACTGAAATTGTTCCATATATCTGACATGCAATACATGTGGCTTGGGGAAAGAAGCATGGGTGGAAATTAAACAGATATTAATCATCCATTAAAACTACAGAGAAACATTGAAATCCAAGCTTACAAAGGATCACAGATACTCATTGCTGAAACGAAGACAGAGGCCCTTCCAGTGTCTTGGGAACAAAAAGGCTAGACTTTCTACCCTCATCAGTGACCATCAGCATGATTTACAAAAACATCAAATCTAAACACAGGTGCCAATTTAGTGTCGCCTCTACAGAATAGTAACCTACAAAACCCATACCTGTTGGTGGGATGATTCCCGGAGACATGAGACCAGGGACCGAATGCGGCATGATGTGAGAATTCTCTGGGGAGGTAACGCTTTGAGTCCGCTTAGGAGGCCGCCCGGGTCTGGAGCTGAACAAAAAGAAAGAAAGATACAAACAAACAAAAAACTTTACAATTAAGCTGTTGTCTTACACACCATTTCAAAGTTGTTTCAATTGGTAACATGGACTGTAAATAAATTTGTTTCAAGGACGGTTGCTTTTGCAGTTAGATGTAATAGACTTCCATCACTAATTAGATTACATGCAGAATTCATTTTCCTCATTGAAGATCAGCCGCGCTTGATGCATAATTCATAGCCTGCACCTCGTTACCTGTTTCTTCATATTAATATCTATACACAGTTTGAATTGCCTCGTTTGCATATGCTAAAGTTCTGCATGCAGCCTTCAGCACGAAAATTATGCACTAACTTGTAATAATTATTACAGTCAGGCTGCTATTGATTTATGAGACTTTTAAAAACCAAATATGTGTAGTACTTGTAATGAATGATATTTTAAGGTTCTTCAGGAAATTAAAAGGCAATGGCTGCCTAAGGAAATGTTCTGCTTGTTTGATTTAATACTACAGTTAGCTGGGAGGTGGAATGAAAGAGTGATTCAGACCTATAGCACATTTTTCGATGATATGTTTTATTACTTCGCACTACTACCCTGATATCTAGATGATAAATGACAATACATATCTAATATGTGAAAAGGTCTTGCAATTTCTTTATTTTTTGTCACGTGAAAGATAAAGTCAAGTTATCATTTAACCCTTATTCTATTTAAAGCAAAAAATCTTGCTTTTAATATGGGGCATTAGTCAGAAAAAGACTTTGAATAGTTTGTAAGGCATCCTTGATAAATTGCATCCCTAGCACTTTACATCTGTTCTTGGGTGGATTGGTAAAAAGGGACTGACTATACTCACTACCCCTTTAGTCAAAAGATGTCACCATTTTTGGCACCCCATTCACAAGAAATGTCTATTGCGCAAATCCACAGAGAAATCACTTGATAGGGATTCCGCAACAACAAAAAGAATTTAAAAATCTCACTGTAGTGTCCACGTTCAACAACAGTGCAATCCTATGCAGAATTGCTGCAGTCTAAGCCCACTGAACAGACCTAGACTAGAATAACTGCATAAGATTGTGCTAGACATGGAGGAGCTCTGCAATTCCAGCAAGGAACAGCAGCCATTGTATGCCGTAGTGGTTAGAGCCCTGGACTTTGATCCAGCAGATCCAGGTTTCAATCCCCACTCTGCCATGTGCTCAGTCTAGCCTACCTCATAGGGTTGTTATAAAGATAATATGGAGAACAGAAGAATAACATAAGCTGCTTTGGCTTCCCATTGTGGGAAAAGGTGGGATAGAACTTAGGGTTGCCATTTTGCCCAGTGGGGGCAGGGGAACCCCTGATTTTGCAGGCTCCTGCTCGCTGCCGGGCAGCGGTGGAAATCCTGCCTCAGGCAGACATCCTCATATGACATCAGTGACACACTGACATCACTTCCAAAAGGGGGCAAAGCTCTACTTTTTGGGCAAAACTCTGTGGCTTGTAGCTGTTTTACCAGAGTTTTGCCTACAAAGCAGAGTGTTGTCCCGATGTCATTGATGTGATGTCACTTCTGGAAGTGATGTCCATGTGTCAGCGATGTCCCTACCCACCCTTGGAATACACCCCAAATCCCCCCACCGGAAGGAGGAAGGGAATTATTAATAAAGCTATTTTGCTATAAGCAAATAAAGAAATTATTAATTGAGCTATAATAAAGCTGTTTTGTTATAAGCAAATTAAAAACTTTTGAACTTTTTTAAAAAAATGACAATTCTTATTAGTCTTACACCCAATCCAAGGGCTCTAAAGAACATGCAGACACTCTTGTTCAGTGATGGGGTTAATAGCTGTTTCAACTGGTAATTGATTGTTCATTCATTTTTTGTAGAAATATGGCTGCTCCAGAAGTCCTCGCAGTTTGACCAAACAGCTCCAAAACCAAAATCTATTTATGTAGCACAGTTAAATTCCATAGTTGTGTGGAAATACTATTAAAAATTTATATATCCGTTGCAAGGAAACAGCAAAAAAACATTGGTGCTGCTAAAGTGTTAACTTTAGATATGAGAAGGCCACCTTCAACTCTCCCCTCAGATATGTGTCTTCCTTGGTGGGCTTTACTGATCAAGCTAACATAAAAAGAACTTCATGTCCACTGACTTATGCTCCTTAGAGAAATGGCATGGGGGGGGGGGAATCTGGCAAAGTACAATACCGTGTAACTGTATAAACAAGGAGTTCACATTTGTAATTTACTATCTATGGATGAAATGTTATTCCATCAATTCTTGTCCTAGGGAGTTTAGCAATTAGTATTTATACACTAAGCTGTCCTTCAAAGGCTGTTAAATATTGGAAGCATCTTGTTTATCTGTATGTCTGTTCTTAGATGCAAGACAGCTGTAGCACAATGCCTTTCTTTCACTGGGAATATTGGATCATCTTTGTGTTTTGAGACAGCCATGATTTTTTTTTAAACTACAAACCATCCCTAATAAACGAATAACCATCAAAGTACAGGGCATTTCCTTGGAGTTTAATGACTCAAGACCTTGGGCCATTAACCTTAACTGGTCATTAATTCCCAAGTTAATGACCTGAACTGAGGTCATTATTAATATTAAAAGCCAGAAGACTTTTATTTAGTTGAATGCGGATTTCTACCCCCCCCCCTTGCTAAAAAAAATATTATTTTCTAAACTTAATGGAAACATTGCATGAGAAAGAAATTATTCTATTGTGGAATAAGAAGTCTGAAGTAATAAATATACCCAGTATTCTTGGGAATGTTCTCTCTGACCTACAATTAAAATAAATACACTGATTAGATACTAACATGCCTTTCTACACATAGACTGCATCTTCCACTGACAGAAAGACTGTTGTATGCTTTTTGGCCAGAGCAAGAAAAATGAAATGAAATCCAAAAATGTTATTCTACATGTGGAAGCTCTCATGCAAGCACAAGTTCTATCACAGAATGTAGAACCAGAGCTGAATTTATCCATTAGACATTGTAGGTACAGTGCCTAGGGCCCACGCTACACTTAGGGGCCTATATTTTAATTTGTTTTAAAATTAGAAGGGGGAAAAATGAACATTCAAGTCAAAGAAATATGGGGTTTTTTCTCCTCACATCAGGAAAAAAAAAAGTTCTTTATAGTTATATAAAAATAATTTCACTATTGGTATTATTGTGGGAGGGGCCTACACCACAAAAGTGCCTAAAGGCCACAAAAGACAATGTGGCCCTGTTTGGAACCTTCTGCTATAGAATTAAACTGGTCAAAAGGGCTTAAAAGTGAATCCTACGAGGGATGGAGATAGAAGCTAGAAGGTAGTTTCAAAGGTAAAGACAGGGATTGGGTGCTACAAAAGAGCAGGTAAAGTTGTGTAGGTGATTAAAAACTCAACAAGAAAACAGCAGCGGACACTCTGGAGCCTTATATGAATGGCTTTTGATGTCTTTACAGAATTGCACTTGGACTCCTAGAACAAAGAGGAACTTAATTGATAGGATTAACCAAGACTTGGGGGGGGGGGGGTGTTGACTCTCTTGATTGGAATGTAGTAACCAAAGGATGTCACTGATTCAAAAAGGATGGGGATTTGGGGGGGGAGTCTGCTATCAAGTCACAGTTGACCTATGGCGACCACAGGGTTTTCAAGGCAAGAGACGTTCAGAGGTCAGTTGCCATTGCCTGCCTCCACATCATGGCCCTGGTATTCCATGGAAGTCTCCCATCCAAATACAAGCTGGGACCTACCCTACTCCGTTTCTGGTATCTGATGAAATCAGGCTATCCAGGTCAGGGCTCAACCATGGTAGCTGCAACATAAAGGGAGGGGCAGAAGAATTATCTAAAAAGTTGTGCATCAGCACAGAAAACCGAGATAGTGGGGCATGATAGACGTGTTGAGAGTATTTGGGTATAAATCAGGACCTTTTTCAAACAGGAACTCACAGGAATGCAGTTCCTGCTGGCTTGGTATAAAGGGGGTTTGGCCTAATATGCAAATTAGTTCCTGCTGGGCTTTTTCCTACCAAAAAAAAACCTGTGCGAAACAATGGTTATATCAAGGATGTGGCCTAATATGCAAATGAGTTCCTGCTGGGTCTTTTTCTACAAAAAAAGCCCTGATAAAAATAAGTGGAAAAAAAATAAATATTGTGATTAGTCAGCTATAGCCCACCAAACAAACCAGAGGATGTGGACAATGCTTTCCTGAAACAAATTACAGAAGTTTTAAAGAGGAAAGAATGAGTGATATTAGGATACTTCAACTACCTTATCAGTTGGGAAACTAACAGTGTTATCCTAAACAGAGTTACACCTTTCTAAGTCCATGGGTTTTGGAAAAAATAAACAAATGTGCAGGTATAGGATAAGGAATACTTGACTTGGCAGTAGTAAATTTGAAAATATATTGGATTGCACTTAATCAGAAGTCACAGGGGGAAAAGGCGAATTAAATGTGCGTTAACAAATGCATAGCATCCAAACCATACAATATCAATAGTCCCACTCTAAGATATCTATGTCAGTCTTCAGCAAGAGTATGGCACCACATTTTGAGAAGTACAGAACTAAATTGGAATGGGTTCAGAAGAGAACAAGAAAGGGACTTGAAAACAATTCCTGCGAGGAAAGGTTGAAGGCACTAGGCATGTTTAGCAAGAAGACTCACTGGACATATAATAATCAGGGTGCGCAAATAGCTGAAGGGCTGCCACATCAAAGAGAGGGAAAGGTTTAGTGTTGTCAACTCTGACTTCTGAAATTTCAGGAGATTTGGGGCAAGTGCTTGGAGAGGGTGGGATTTGGGAAGAGGAGGGAGGACAATGGAAATCTTTATGGTATGCTACAGAATCTATTTTCTGAAGCTGCCATTTCCTCTGAGGGCCCTGATCTCTGTACTCCTGGAAAACAATTGTAATTCCAGAACAACATGCCTCATCTGGAAACTGGAAACTCTAGGAAGACATTCCCTGCTGCTCCAAAGATCTAATGAACTTAAGTTGAAGAAGGGCTAGGAAAACCTGATAATGGTAAATGCAGGGCTGCCAATCCCCAGGTGGGGGCAGGGGATCCTCCAGTTTGGAGGCCCTCCCCCCACTTCAGGGTAATCAGAAAGCGAGGGGAGGGAAATGTCTGTTGGGAACTCTATTATTCCCTATGGAGACTTATTCCTATAGGAAATGATGGAGAATTGATCCGCGGGTATCTGGGGCGCTAGGGTGGAGCTGTATTTTGAGGTAGAGGCACAAAACTTTCAGTATAGCATTCAGTGCCTCTCCCCAAAATACCCCCAAAGTTTCAAAAAGATTGGACCAGAGGGTCCACTTCTATGAGCCCCAAAAGAAGGTGCCCCTATCCTTCATTATTTCCTATGGAAGGAAGGCATTTTAAAAAGAGTGTGGTCCCTTTAAATGTGATGGCCAGAACTCCTTTTGGAGTTCAATTACACTTGTCACAACCTTGCTCCTGGCTCCACCCCCAAAGTCCCCAGATATTTCTTGAATTGGACTTGGCAACTCTAGGTAAAAGCAGTTAAAAACAGAAAAAAAATTATGATAGTGCACTCTCCCTTATTAGATGTCTTCCAGGAGAGATATGACGGGGACCTGTCCTCTGACTTTGCATTTCTTGCCTAGGTCATGGGGCTGGAGTAGAGACTACAGGGAGCCTTCATCTCTATAACTCTAGCACTGTACAAACTCTTCCACAAGTAGAAAAGACCAAGAGTCCAGTAGCACCTTAAAGACTAAGTTTTGTGGCAGGGTATAAACCAATTTGGTATAATGGTTATGTGGTGTGGGCTCTTATCTAGGCGAACCAGGTTTAATTCCCCACTTTTCCGCATGCAATTGCTGGAATGACCTTGGGTCAGTCATAACTCTCCCAGAGCTCAAGAACAGTTCTTGGAGAGCTCTCTCAGCCCCACCTACCCTCACATGGTGTCTTTGTTGGGAAGGGACAGGGAAAGAGATTATAAGTGCTCTGAGACTCCTTTGGATAGTGAAGGGTGGGGTATAAATCCAATCTCTTCTTCTTCCATGAGTCACTGCTCACTTCTTCAGAAGTGCAACTGGACTCTTGCTCTTTTCTGCTGCTACGGACAGACTTAACATGGCTACCCATCTCGATGTGTCTTCCACATATGTTTACAGAGCTGCACTTGCAGCTATTTTCTTTCTGCTTGATCTTCTTCATGGTCTCTGTGCTTCACACTCATGGGATAGAGCACCTGTGCCGATCCCCGAATTAGTACCTAAAAAGCCCGGGAATTTTTTGCGCTCAGCACCAGTGGGCATGCGCAGGCGTCCCAGTATGCATGCTCACTGGCGCCAGCATGAGGATCCCACCAGTTCCTTCTTGACCACCACGTTCAAAGGATCTGCTTTTGACTGCTCCAGTCAGTGCCTGGTAATCTGCTGGATTTCGTCTTCTTAGCCCATTTGTTGTTTTCCTCTTAGTAGTTAATAGTTAATAGTTGTTGTTTAAAAAAAAGACTTTGTGTTGGACTTTGCCCCTCGGGGCTTTATTTCCTTTTTCCCTCGTGGGCTCCGGTCCTATGGAAAGGCATTGGGGGTTCTTCAAATGCTGCTTGAAGTGCGGTAGTAAAATTGCACCCCCTAACGGTCACTCCCTCTGCTTCTTGTGCCTGGGCGAGGGACACCGTGTAGACTCATGCCCGCATTGTTCAAGGTTTTTGAAGCAAACCCGCAAAAATCGTGCGGCAAGGCTATCGGCGGCCTTAGTCAAGTCAGCTCTTCGCCCGCCTAAAATGGCTGCGGATCCATCAGCATTGATTGGGGATGCTACTCAGGCTCTGGCTTCGACGCCGGTCGATCCATCATCACCAGAGCAAGGCCAACCCACAAAATGACCCTCTGAAGGGTTAGTGGCGACCACACCATCAAAGAAACATCGGGACAAGTCGGGGACCCGATCATACCTCCCGCAGTAGCTCAAATCGAAGGAGAAGAGGAAGAAGGACAGAATTTCTTGCACTCCTTCTCCTTCTCGGGATGTCTCAATGGAGTTGGTGTCGGCACAATCGCTCCACCTCGAAAAATGTTGGCGTCTCCTAGCCCACGAAGTCCGTCGGTACTGAGGAGCCACGGCTTGCATCTGCTCCATCTTTCGGGATTGGAGTGGGAAATAGATCTAACGCAGCGGACCCATTCATCCAGGTTGGGGTCGCATTGTCGGAGCGACAGTGGTTCGATATCGGAAGTCGAGGTTTCGGTGCCGAACGAACCTCTAGCACCATTGCCACCTATTATAGGATGGAGAGAGCTCGAATTGGGTACTGTGATGTGTCGCTTCCCTCCTCCTCCATTGTGGGACCAACGCCAGTGGCCTTGCTCATATGGACCGTACTCATATCTGTCGCCATACTCATGGTAGCCTCCCTGTGAGTTTCCGGAATGGGATCAGCAGTCGGAAGCTTCTTTCTCGAGGCTTTCGTATCAATCGGCCACTCGGTGCGCAGCCTCCTGAGAGACGCAGAGAGAGGTCTGGGGACCGGCAAGTTCATCCATCGGTATCGCTCCATTCACCCGAATGTGCTTCGACCCTGGTTTTATCTGAGCACTCTGCTAGGAGAGAGTCTTTGACATCGGACTCTGAGGTCGGTACCGATGATCCAGACAGAGCAGCGGAAACTTCTCCAGATTCTCATATTGCTGAGGACCTTCCCATATCACCATCAGAAGATCTCAAGTCTTATGGGGACCTGGTGAAGCGGATGACACAGTCTCTCTCCCTGCCAGCAGTCCAATCACAGCCAGTCATCGATGATACTGTCTTCGACATAATGCAGAGGGATACATTGATGGCTGTGGCCCTTCCAGTGATGAAAGTTATTCTACAGGCTGTGAAGGAGCCTTGGACAAAGCCAGCATCCACACCGAACTCGACACGTCACCTGAACCACATGTACTGTGTTCAGGAGGCTGGTGCTGAGTTTTTGTTTTCCCACCCAAACACAACTCGGTGGTGGTTTCTTCATTTTCAAGGGCGCGTAAGACCCATTCTTCCCCACCTGATAAAGAAGGCAAGAAAATTGACAATGCTGGCAGACGATTCTACTCAGCGGGAGCTTTGGGAGTGAAAATCTCAAACTACGCTGCTTGTATGGCTCGCTACCAGTATGCGGTTTGGGAGCATTTCACACCGTTGATGTTATCCCTGAGTGAGGAGAAGCGGGCTTCTTTGAAGAAGCTGCAAAAAGAGGGATTTGCCATGGCCAAACAACAGCTGGCTGCATCAAAGCACATGGTGGATGTCTCTGCAAAGACCATAACTTCTGCCGTCTCCCTGTGCCGTCACTCTTGGCTACGGTCTACAGCTCTGCAGCCTGACACCAGGGCCAATGTTGAAGATCTTCCCTTCGAGGGTGAAGGTCTTTTTAGTTCCACCACTGACAGTGTCCTTCAAGAGATGGACTAAAGTATAAAGACCTCAAAGAATCTTGGTGTCCTTGCATCTACTAAGGCCAGCAAGCCTAAGCAGTGGCACAAATCTTGGCCCAAGAGGCCTTATCAGAAATTTTCCCCTGACCAACCCTGGAGACCTTGCTCTTCACAGCCGGAGAGTAGATCTCCTTATAGGGGAAATAACAAGTTGAGGTTTGCTTCAGCTTCTGCGAACACCAGCAAAACTAAGGGCTCTCGCCAGCAGAAGCAAGGCCTTTGATTTTTTTGCTGCACACATCGTCGCCCCTCTTTCTTCTCACATCTGCCTCCATCACCATCTACCGGCTTGGGAGTCCATCTCCACAGATAGATGGGTTCTCTCCATCATTGCAGAAGGCTACAAGACAGACTTTGTTCAGGTTCCGACTCAGTCAGTGATTGTTACTACACCTCCTTCCCCCTCTCTGCTAGAAGAAGTCAGCAACCTCTTGCAGAAACAAGCCATAGAACCGGTTCCGGTAACAGCCAGAACGGGGGGGTTCTATTCTAATTATTTCCTGGTCCCCAAATGGGATGGGGGATTGAGACCAATCATGGACCTTCAAAATCTGAACAAGTTTATCGTGTACCAGAAGTTCAGGATGTCCACTCTGCAAACAATCCTTCCCCTCATCAACCAAGGGGATTGGATAGCAACGTTGGATCTCAAGGATGCCTAAGTATCCATCCATCTTACAGGCATTTCCTTCGGTTTGCGATAGGCTCCAACCAGTTCAAAGCCCTTCCATTCGGCCTGTGCACTGCACCACGGGTGTTTACCAAAACGATGAGTGTTGTAGCCGCACGTCTTTGGCTCCAAGGCATGGTCGTTTTTCCATATATCGACAACTGGATCCTTGTGGCGGATTCGGAAGAGCATCTATCCAGCCATATTGCAATCACTCTTCATCTTCTTCACACCTTAGGTCTGCAGGTCAACATGAAAAAGTCCCATCTCATACCATCAAGGACAGTTCAGTTTATCAGGGCTCTGCTGGACACAAACCTTCATCATGCTTTTCTGCCTCAGCAGAGAGAAATGGACATTTTCAATCTTGTCCATCTTTTTCAAAGCCGGAAATGGGGCAAAGCACAACAGCAGATGCTGGGACTGATGGCGGAGTTTACCAGTGTGCTGTTGTTTGTGAAATTGCAAAACAGTTCATGAAAGGACTGGTCAGGTTGCATCCTCTGTCTAGACCACCTCCACAGTTGTGGGATTTGCCATTAGTATTGGATAGGTTGACTAGGCGTCCCTATGAACCAATGGCAACCTGTTTCCTACACCTTCTGTCCTGGAAGACTGCATTTTTGGTGGCAATCACGTCAGCACGCCGTGTGGGGGAGCTCATGGCTATGCGTTGTGACCACTCATATTTAGTTTTTCATGAGTCCGGAGTGTTGTTGGCTCCTGATGTTTCATTTCTCCCTAAGGTGGTTTCCCAGTTTCACCTTAAGTTGGACGTTTGGCTACCCATGTTTTATCCCATGCCTTCCTTGGATGAGGAACGTCGGTGGCATGCTTTAGATGTTAAGCGTGCGTTACTTTTTTACTTGAGTTGTTCTAAGAGTTTTCGTCAGGACCAGCATCTTTTTGTTTCTTATGCTGCTCCTAGATTGGGTTCAAAAATTTCATCTCAGCGGCTTTTGAAGTGGCTTACTGAGACTATTAAACTGTGCTACTTGCTGGCCAAGAAGCGGTTGCCTGGACCCATTCGTGGACACTCTACTAGAGCGATGGCGATGTTGGTGGCATTCCTGAAGGGTGTTTCCTTGATGGATGTGTGCAAGGCCGCCACCTGGTCCTCTCCGCATGCTTTCATGAGGCACTACTTTCTGGACATGCATACTCAGCAGAGAACTCGTCTGGGAGCTGTGGTGCTGCAAGCTCTCTCTTTTGGTTGACCGTCTTCCCGCCTCCAAGTATGTCTGGCTTGCTAATCTCCCATGAGTGTGAAGCACAGACACCATAATGAAGATAGACAGGTTGCTTACCTGTAACTGTAGATCTTCAAGTGGTCATCTGTGCATTCACACTACCCGCCCTCCTTCCCCACTGCTGACGGTCTCCCAATGGTAGGGGCTTCCAGCGGTCAGGAAGGAACTGGCGGGATCCTCGCGCTGGTGCCGGTGAGCATGCATACTGGGATGCTTGTGCATGCCCACTGGTGCCGAGCGCGAAAAAATCCCGGGCTTTTTAGGTACCGATTCGGGGATCGGTGCGGGCACTCTATCCCATGAGTGTGAATGCACAGATGACCACTTGAAGATCTACAGTTACAGGTAAGTGACCTGTCTTTCTTTAGTTCCAACTACTGCTCATACAAAGCAGGTTAAATCCAAAAACCTCTTCCATAAACAAAGCAGAGCAGGGAAAATATTTTATGGATTCCCATTCCAAGTGCAGACCCCCCAAAGCCATATGTCACCATTGCTCAGGAGGGTTTTCCTAATGCTGCCTAGGAGTCACTTTGGGAGGCTGCCTAGGGCAGTTTGGGAGGCTGTAAGCAAGAAAGGCACAGACAGAGGGAGAAATACGAGTCTATCAGGTTAGCTCAGCTCCCAGTTTATGTACATGGTAAATACATACACCAGATTTACTTGAATTTTTACTCGTCTTTTTGTGGTATCAGGGTAACGTGAAAAGTCATTGTGTACCTCTCCCATTTGCATTCTAGAATCTCCTCAAAAAGGCAGTCCCTTTGGATAGTCTCTATAAAAATAGTGGGAACAGATCAGCCAATAACAAAAGAAGCTTCAAGACCACCTTTCCTGGTATACTCCCAGAAGAGCTTTACGCTCAGGTGATAAGAACTTCCTGGTGGTTCCCCCTCCCAAGAGATATCCAGCTGTTCTCAACTAGGGGTAGGGCCTTTTCTGCCCTGACCCCTACCTGGTGGAACTCTCTGCCGAATAACATTCATGCCCTGCAGAATTGTTGCTGTTCCGCAGGACATGTAAGGCGGAGATGTTCCACCAGGTGTTTCACTGAGGACAGTGATGGTCTTTCAACTAGTCTGGCACTCCTCCTTTCCCCGTTCCCTTCCTCTACAAGGCAATGATATTTCCAGGCTGTTGTATTTTCATGTGTTGCTAATGTTTTTATTTTGGGGGGAGGAGATCTTTTGAATGATCTGTATATTTGCCACTGTTGTACACTACCCTGAGCCCTGTTTTCAGGGGAGGGCAGCTTAAAAGTTAAATTTAATTAATTAAAAAGCCGCACTTAAAGGGATAGGATTTCTCTACTGAGCGGGATGTTGAGCGACTTAATTCCATCTGGAGCAGGAAAAGAGCACTTTTCCATGTAAGAGGATGAGATCACAGGAAAAAAAATCACACACACAGAGTTGCCTTTGCCAGGAGTAAGCAAGGGAAGAGGAGGTCCCTTGCCAGAAAGGCCCATGGCAGGATGACAAGACTCAGGATCTGAATCCAGTAAACTAGGGAACCAGGTTATTCAGGCTGTGTTAACTTTTTAATGTTTTTTTTTAAAAAATAAATAAATCTGTCACTATATTCTCCAGCATATAGCCTGCCTCGGCGGGGAGGGCGGGATATAAATAAAAGATTATTATTGTTGTTGTTGTTGTTGTTGTTGTTATTATTATTATTATTATTATTATTATTATTATTATTATTATTATTATTATTATTATTTATGCAATCATTCCATTGGCTTTATTTTTTTCTCTGCAAGCAACTGCATTCACTTTTCATTCTTATTCTACTTTCCCCAAATAAAAACACAATTTGTTGTTTAAGACAGCCTGTATTGTCCCCAGAATAGGCAAGTGTAAAAGAACTGGGTTATAAGTAGGTAGCAATTGAGGGGCGTGGCGTCGCACACATAGGGAATGGACGCCTGAAAACAGAGCTCCTTACTTACCCCTGCCAAATCCACTTAAGCAAGCGCCCAGCGTTGTTGTTTGTTTTCTTTTTTTTCTTTAATTAGTATGGGAACAGTAGATGGTCAAAAATCCAGATCAAAAAGAAACTCAAGGAACTCTGTTAAAGACTATTTTCCCAAAAAGCCTAAGGCTAAGGCCTCAGGAAAAGCAAGCAGCCCTGCAAGCAAGATGGCGTCGGGAGAAGGGGAAAACACAGCAGCAGACCTAGCTTCATTTCGTTCTGAGGTAATGGAGGCTTTTCAAAAACTGGAAAAAAATATGACTGACAAAATATCTGCCATGATCCAGCCCCTTTCTGCTCAGTTGGAGGGTTTCAAAACGTCCTTAGAGAAGGTGGCAGAGACTGCAGATTCTGCTTTTAACATGGCATGTGCTGTGCAGGAGGACACTCAGTATTTTTATAAAAGAGATGAATGGGCCACTGATAAAATTATTGCACTTGAGAACCAACTGAAAATGGGGAATGTTAAAATTCGCGGGCTCCCCGAGAACTCTGCCTCTCCCTCTGACCTAAAATCTCTTATAGCCTCCTGGCTATCAAAGGCATTGGGTTTTTCTGAATCTGATCTTTGTGCCCTGGAGGCTGCATATAGAATTGGCCCTTTGCGCAGACAGAAAACTTCGTTGCCTAGGGACATTTTAGTCCGTTTCTCTTCTGCCTCAGTTAAATCCAAGCTGCTGCAAAAAGCCCGGGCTATAAATCCACTTCTGCTAGGAGATTACAACATCCAAATTCTACAGGATTTGTCTTCTGAAACCTTGCAAAGGCGGAAAATTTTGAAGCCAATTATTGAAATCCTGAACAGGGAAAACATCAGATATCGATGGGTTGCTTCGTACAAGCTGCAAGTTACTGTACAGGATCGGTCGTTTGTCGCTGGAGGCCTTGACTCAGGCCTAAGCATGCTGAGAGATTTGAATCTTCCTGTTCCCACCGGCCTTATAGAAGCAGTCTCACATGTTCACTCAATAACTTCAGACACTAGATGGCGTCGTGTGCCTATGAACCGTCCTGATCGGCCTGTTTCTCCTAGAAGCTAAACACTGGAACTGTTGCTATGCAGAAATCTTCCCTTTTTTGTGTGGATTCTTGACGTCCCCCCCCCCCTTTTTTTTTTTCCTGACATATAAGCTTTGCCTACTGAACTGCTGACTTATAAGCTTTGCCTACGTGTAACTCTGTCACGGCTTAGAAATATGCTGATGATTGTTTTGTGCCTATGAAGCAATGTTTATATACGAAATTGGGGGGTCCCCCCCCTTTTTTTTTGGTTATTTATATCTTTTGAACACAATGTTATGAATGTGAGGGAGTTATTAATTCAAATCAACTCATTAAAGGAAATCTTCTTGGTTGATTGGGTATGCATGATTGGAAGAATGGGGTGACTTGGAATATATGGTTTGAGTAGGAGCTGGAATGGGGAGGCTGGGTGTTGAGTGAGGGAGTGGGAGAGAGGGAGGGAGAGAGAGTGAGTGAGGGGGGGTAGATCAGAGTGAGAAACTTGAATAGTATGATTAGGGTTTTATATCAATATATTTCTTTCTACTATGAGTTAATGAATTGTCAGGACCTTTTCCCTTCCTGTGTGAATTGTTGAATGGAAATGAATCTGTGAGACAGAGGGTGGGTAGGGAATGTATGTGTGTGTCAGTTTGTGCCTTATGCTACTATGAAGGTTTGGAAACTTGTTTCCCTCACCATCATATCTCCCTACATAGGCTTATAAGTGGCTGAAGGATAGTTGGTGGGGAGTGTTTGGGGAGACCAGTATTTAATAGCGTTCATAGTTCTGTTTAAAGTTTCATTGTATTTTTATCATAGTGTCTTAAGTCTTACAATAACTTTGTGATCGAGATCTGATGCTGTTACACATGGTATATTAGTTTGCCTGTAATTATCTTTAATTCACTAACCTGAGTTGGTAAAAGGCACAGGTTTTATTATATGTGGCTTTCTAGGCATTTTAGCCTTGACTCGATCAGCTTTGTTTGGCCTTTCATTATAAACTTTCTATACATTCGGCTCTGTTATTCTGTTTATAAATTTTATTTTTGCTGGGTTGATAGTGTTAAATATAAGCATTTTTGGCAGAGAGGGAGAATGGAGAACTTCAGTTTTTTTTAATTAGCTCCATTTGGTAGTTGTTGCTAGTTGTGTGGTGTCTTCAGTAACGAAGACTTCCGCTTCAAATTTATCCTTTTAAGTAAATAGTTGTTGTTTTCCCAAGTTTGGGTTAACAGAGTTGGAGGGTGAGTTAGTGGCTAGTGTCTGTTAATGCTAGACCACTGGTGTTGGTTATGGTTTTTTGTTTGTGTTACGGGCAGCATAACTGTATTGAATTATTATGGATTTAGTTGGAAGTTTTTTAAAGCCTTTGATCTGAAATCTGACCTCATACCTTTGAAATTTGATCTACAGGATTCGCCTCTAGCTATCCTGGTGGCACCTGGGTTCAAAGCTATGAATTGCAATAATTTTGATAACCTTGGTTATTTCCTCTTTCAATTATGGCAGAGTGCCACTTGAAATTTCTATCTCTAAACTGTAATGGGCTAAATAATTTAATTAAGAAAAAACGGGTTGCCTCTGCCATCTCTCATCAGAAACCAGATATAGTTTTTTTGCAAGAAACTCACCTTAAGGGTAACCAGCCCAAGGTCTTCCAGTCAAAATTTTTTGCTCATCAATTTCAAGCTTACGGGTCCTCCAAAGCAAGAGGTGTGGCCATCTTAATAGGTAAATCAGTCCAATTCACTTTTGAAAATTCCTCAATTGACCCTAGGGGTCGGTATATTTTTATCAATGGGGTCTTTAATGGTAGCCCTTATACTCTGGCATCGGTGTATGCTCCAAATGATGGACAAATTGCATTTATTAAAGATACGTTGTCACAACTTCAAACTTTTCATAAAGGGCCCATTATTTTGGGAGGAGATCTCAACTATGTTGTCAATCCTTCTTTAGATAGATCTCAAAAAAGCCTGCTACCTCTATCTGCCAATAAATGGTCTCAATCAAAAGATTCGAATGGCCAAAATGATTTAGCTCAAATCTTTCAATCCTATAATCTGTCAGACATTTGGAGAAGCAGGCATCCAAAAGAAAGAGACTATACCTTCTTTTCTTCTCGTCATCAAACTTATTCCAGAATAGATTTTCTTTTAGTTTCGGATTCTATTTCTAACCTTTTTTTTAAAGTAGACATTGGCCCAATGATTTGGTCTGATCATGCATGGTTGGAAGGTTATATGTCAGGAATCACTGAAAGATCTTTTTCTTTTAATTGGAGATTGGATAGTAAACTACTGTCTATGAAGTCGGTTACAGATTCCATTGAAAAAGACATTAAAGAATTTTTTCAATTCAATACTGAGTGTGGAGTACCTCAGCATATAGTTTGGGACTCGTTTAAAGCTGTAATTCGTGGCAGATTTTTGGCTATTGCCTCTTCGTATAAAAAAGAAAAAGACAAAATTAGATCAGATTTGGTTGCCAACATTACCAAATTGGAAGAGAAATTTAAAAAATTTGGTAGCAAAAAAACTTATTCAAAACTTCTTATAGAAAGGAAAAAATTAGAATCTTTTGACGTCTCCAAGATTCAAAAACAAATGGCTTATATAAAACAAAAATATTGGTTTCGAACTCCTCAATCCCTTAAACTCCTATCATGGAAGGTTAAAAAGAGAATATCCTCAATGGCTATTTCTTCCATTCGTTCTAAATCCGGTACCTTGAAACATTCCACTAAGGATATTGTAGGAGTTTTTAAAAAATACTATTCATCTCTATATTCCTCCCAGCATCCAGCATCAGACCTTATTTCATCTTTTTTAGACACTCACTCAGTTATTAAGCCTGTTTCTCCTGAGGTTAAATCCCTTTTGGACAAACCTTTTACTGCACTTGAAATACAGGAGACTATCAAGTCTATGAAATCCAATAAATCTCCAGGCCGAGATGGCTTTATACCAGAATTTTATAAATTTTTTAATACTTTGTTGGCTCCCATCTTGGCGGACGCCTGTAATCAGTTTGTACAGTCTGGTTCTTTTCCAGTTACTTGGTCACAGGCAAAAATCATTCTTCTTCCAAAGAAAGACAAAGACTTGCTAGACCCTAGTTCATACAGGCCGATATCGCTCCTTAATTGCGATTACAAGATTTTTACAGCAGCCCTGGTGGCTAGGCTTAATACTTTTATAGGGAACTACATTCATCCTGACCAATCGGGCTTTATCCCACACCGTGAGTTAACGGACAATACTAGAATGGTCCTTGATGTTATTCAATACTGCCGGAAATTTAATATTGAGTCTTCCTTTATCTTGTCTATTGATTTTGAAAAAGCCTTTGATTCCGTTGAAGTTTCTTATCTTACAACCTTACTGCAGAAAATGAATTTTGGCCCGAATTTTCTGAAGATAATCCATTCTTTATATAAGTCGCCATCTGCTATTCTTTCTATTAATAATTTGGATTCTGAAGAATTTAATCTTTTCAGAGGGACGAGGCAAGGTTGCCCCTTGTCTCCTCTGCTTTTTGCAATCGCAATTGAACCTCTTGCTAATGCTATCCGTAATACCAATATTATTGCTGGTATCCCTATTAGAAAGAAACAAATTAAGGTGTCTTTGTTTGCAGATGACCTAGTGCTTTTTGTTACAAAACCTAAGACTTCTTTACCAGCTGTCTTTGATTTATTATCTGTATTTTCTTCTATATCGGGTCTTCGAGTAAACCCATCTAAAACCATTCTTTATCCCATCACAATTTCAGATGCTCTCCAAGATTCCATCTACTCAAATTATCACTTCAAAAAAATGGATAGATATTGGACATATTTGGGGATCAATATACCTTTAAAATTGGGAGATATTTTTAAAGTCAATCATCATTTATTGATTAAGGACATTCTTACTATGCAAAAGAATAAAAATTCTTCACTCATTCCCTGGAATGAAAAAATTCAGATTATTAAATCTTTTATTTTTCCCAAATTTCTGTTTTTATTTCGAGCCATTCCTATTCTTATTCCTGAGGACTTATTTGTGGGTTGGCGTCGTTCGTTCTTAAGATACATTTGGAACAAGGGCTTATCTAGAATAGGGTATGCAACTCTTATTCGTTCTAAATCCTCAGGTGGTCTGGCTCTTCCGGATCTGCATAAATTTTATGAAGCTGCCATTTTAGGAGGCCTTGTCAGATACCATGATGCTGATTTAAATTCAGGCTGGAAGGTCCTAGAAGATACCTATCTAAATAACAAATCGTTTCAATCTACATTATGGGAATTTCCAAAGAAGAGACCTCCTAATATCTCCTCCAACCTTTTCCTTAAAGCCATTTTTCAGATTTGGGACAAACGCCGCCTCTTTTTAGCCCCTCCTATGTCTCCACTATCTCATTTTATGGATGTTTCTTGGTTTCAACCGGGGTTTTTTTACAAGTCTTTTCCAATTTGGAAAAAATATAATCTTTATAGGTTTGTGGATATTTTGTCCAATGGAAAAGTGCTCGACAAAAAATCTTTAGAAGAGAAAACTGGTGGGACAAAAATCCCATGGTTTGAATACTTGCAAATTAACAACTTGGTGACATCACTCTCAAAGAAATACAATTTCAATCGACCTCTTACTTTCTTTGAATCCTTGCTACAATCTCCTTTTTTAAAGCGGAAGGGACTGATTTCATTTATCTATAAGGGTTTGCTAGACATTGATGCTGTTGATTTGTTATCCTATCAAGAAATTTGGCAAAGGAATAGTTCAATTAATTTTCAGGAGGATGTTTGGCAACAAATCTGGTCATCTCCTTCGTTTGTTTCAAAATCATTGAATATACAATTACAAACTCAAAAAATTTTGTTCCGGTGGTATTTAACACCTCAGAGATTAAGCCATATGGCGATAAATCAATCCTCCAAATGTTGGAAAAATTGTGGAGAGGTGGGCACATTTATACACTGCTGGTGGTCTTGCCCGAGGGTGCAGTCGTTTTGGGCAGTAATTGTGGCAAAAATCAAGGATATCACGGGCTATAGTTTACCCTTAAGATTGGAACTCATTTTGCTTGACTGTTGGAAAGGTATTTCTATTACTTCTCTCAATAAATCCCTGATATCCCTTTTACTAGCTGCTGCTAAAATGGTGTTAGCCCAATTTTGGAAATCTCCCAATATTCCTCCAGTTAAAGCCTGGTATGCTAAAATCTGGGAGGTCTATGCTATGGACAAGATAGCAGATAGTTTATGCAATATAAATAATTCAGAAGGTAACGATTCTCTGATGTACAAGTGGCTTCCATTTCTTAAATTTTCTTTTAGTCCTGTAGATCAGATGCGTACATGTATTCCTGGTAGATATTATGACATTATTAATTTGATGTAATTAACATATGGACAGAGTACTTATTTTTTAATTCAGCTGCCAAGTATGTATGTATGTGTGAATGTATGTATGTGTTGTTTTGTTTGTATTTTGTGTATATATATATATTCTGTTTTCTACTGGTATGCTATGCTTATACACAAAGAATGATTGCAGATACAGTCATTGATTGCTTTATTTGTATGTTTATTAAATTCAATAAAAAAGTTTTTGGACATAAAAAAAAAAAAAAAAATAAGTAGGTAGCAATTAAGTGAGTCAGGCTGCATGTTTAACTGAATGAGGTGCAGGGGTGGGTGGGGGGGTGCGTATCAGGGTGTGTGTGAGAGAGAGACAGACGAGCTGCCAGCCACGCACTGCAACCCCCCGGACTTTGCAGTGGTCGGGGGCAGGCCTGCCAGTGTGACACCTGCATGCTGTCATTTCTTGTAAAAACCAGAAGGATATCATGAGACGCCCGAGACTCGTTGCTGCGAGGATACAATGGAAGATGGGAGAACAATGTTATAAGCCACTTTGGGTCCCCACTGGGAAGAAAAGTGGCATATAAATATCTAAATAAATTCAAGATGCCACTGTTTAACTGCATAACTTGTGATAAAAGAAATGGAATGGGGGATTTTACTTCACTCAGGGCAGGAATAACTTTCCCCTTGCATCAAACAAGCAGAAATCAAAATATTATACAGGATGCTTAAATCATGGAGTTGTTGTAAACCAGAGAGTGGCCATGGCATCACTATTGGGTTTAAACTGATTAAAACTTGGAGCCCAATATTTAAAAGTATATCACCTTTGCAAAAATAAGTAATTTAAAATCATGTAAAATTAAGTAAAACTGCTATGTTCCTGTTTGACAAAGTGTGCCTGCACATGAAAGCTCACAGCCTGAATAAAACTTTATTGGACTCTGACTTTGTACTATTGTGTCCCTGGTTTCTAAAGAAGAGGTTACATTTTTTTAAAAAGGTGAAATGTATTTAACAGATTTTCTATAACTTTAGAAAACACAATGCAGTGTAAATATGAAGTTTCTATTGCTATTAGTCCTGTGAAAATTATTTTTCCCTATTGACCCACTAATATTTAAATGCTAACAGTTTAGCAGATCAAATTAAACAAATATAAACATTTTGCTTAATGACATCAGCAGTCAACACAGAACATCTGTGTTTTACTTTAACAGTGATCAGAGAATATTCTTTTGTTTACTCTACGGATAATTACAAGGTTTATATTTCTGCATTCAATTTAAGGGTGGGGGGAAAAATAATAAAAGGCCAAATTACCTCCAGGATTCAAAAAAGCAATATGTTACAAATATGGGATTTTTTTTTCTGTTTTGTAACCATGGTTAAACAATAGAAATGAACTTTCCCTGAACTGTTTCTCCTTTAATGGCCGGGTCCACGTTGACCCTCTCTTGAAAGCTGCAACCTGATACTATCAAACTGACGGCTGCAAAAGCAATCAGATGCAACACAAATTACACCCCCCCCATTGTAACACTAATTTCAGGATCTCATAAAAGTCCATGCAATGGAAAACTATTCCAAGTGCTTCACCTTCCATTGTTTTAAGGCAGTGCAGGTACACCAACCAAAATACTAAGTAAAAAACTTGCACAGCAAATACTGCTGTGTTTTTGTAATTATAACACTGCAAAAACACAACAATTGCAAAGAAGTTTTCCTCCCCTCCCCCCCTCAAACCCAAAAGGACATTGGATGAAACATTAGCAACCAGATGGTTCCAGCCAGTCTAGGATCAAATGAGCTTGCATGTGAATGAGGCATGTAATTAAATTAGTAAGCCTTTCTTCCAAACACTTGAAAGAGGAAAGGTGCAGCAGCCATATTTAGAAAGTCAATGTAAAGCGGGGGCGGGGGGGGGGGGAGAACTCTCGTCTGTATAGTAGCGGTGACTTCTTCCACAGTGCAAATGTGCTGAATTGTCATCTTAGTGGCAAATAAAAATCAATGTATGTTTTATTTGAAGTAGGGTTTGTTCTGCCCTTTGCCCTTAAAATGGCATCCGTTGATCCTGCGGTACTAATGCATCAGTGCAAAGGTTTCCCAGGTTCACTTCCTGCCTGCCCCTACAGATGCCGTTTGAATGCTGCACAAAAGACTTATAACAGGAGCTCATACAGAAGGAGAGAGCAAGAAGAAGCTGCCGGTTTGAGGATTAAACCATCTTTTCTTTATTCTATTTCTCTCTATCCCACCCCCCTCCAGACCCCTTTAACTTGGAGGGGTAATGAGGAGAGTAGCATTTGCAGGCTCCACAGATGTCTTCTGTGGAATGTCCCATGGATGGGATTGTTGCCATGAGTTGGTTCCAATTTAATGTAATGTTCTTCTTCTTCAGGCTTCAGATTCAGAGGGAGCTCACAGGAGCACAGCTCCTGAACCTTTCTGAGAATTCCTCCTCCTCCTTCTGAGAGTTCCACCTCCTTGTCCATTGAATAATACTGCAGCTGCATAACAATCCCCGGATGAGCTCCACCACCTATTTTTCTACAAAATGACCGCTGTTCTTCTTGACATAGCAAATGAGGAATACAAATCTAGCATCCCACCTTCTCTCCAAAGAGCTCAGAACACCACACAAGGTTCTCCTGTCTGCATTTTATCCACAACAACACTGTGAGGTAGGCGAGCTTCGATGGCACAGTAGGAATTCCAACCTGGAACTCCGTTCCCAACCTGATGCTTTAAGAATTACATGATACTAGCTGCCTCAGCCAAGTGCATCAGCTATACAAGAGTGCTGAGCTGTTCAGATGTTATAAAGAAAGCAGCCACTTTGTTTGTGTACTAATATTAGGTGAGAACATATCAGAAGCCATGTTATATCAGGCCAATTGGACCATCCAGTTCTGTGTCAAACTGTGGCCAAAACACAGGTGCCATCAAGAGGTCCACAAGTGGTACTGTTTTTGACATTTGAAGCCTAAAGGGTTTAAGACTGGGATACATTGAGGCTGTGTTCTCCAATATGGGCCTGTTCAGACATTATGGTTATCCGTCTAGCAAGGCCCTACCTAATGTCTGTAGCTTAGGAAAACCAGAAGGTTTTTTCCCAGTCACAGCACCCAAACTGTGGATTACCTTTACCCTATTGTAAGTAGGGGCTTTCTCGCTGTGACGGAAAGCTAGGGGTTAACCATAAACTGAACATGCACAGGGCTGCGTCAGGTGACCTGAGGGTGGGGGCAAAGTGCTCGGAGCTCTCAGGGAGGGGAAGTGGTGGAGAGACAGAAACTGCTGAGGCAGTCATTCAATCAGTTGGTGCCTGTCAGAAGTCTGTCAGTGTTGGGGCCTGACAGGGACTGAGTGGGTCAGTTCGTGCCTGACCGAGGCTGGGAGGGCAGCTGATCCTGTGAAGGAGCTTGAGACAGTGGCGGGAAAGACTTCCAGAGGCTGCAAGCTCGACAAAACCAGCCAAGAGGGCTGTGTGTGAGGAACAAGTATGAGTCAGTCAAGACCTGAACGGTCACAGACACCTAGAGACAACTCTGAAGGTCTAGTGAGGTGGTCGAGGGAGTGGATGTGGGTCTGAGACACCAGAAGGGCTGAGAGGAGAGACTCCAGTCGAGGGGTGAGACTTGGCACATCATTCCCAAGAGGCCAGACCTTGGCTAGAGGTGGAGAGTGAGTTATAGGGAAACTGTGAACTGTGTAACTGAGAGACTCAAAAGAAAGAAAAAATGATTGTAAAGCCTGAAACAACTGAGCAACGTGTTAGCCTGTGTAAATATCTCCCTTATCCCCAAGTTTAAGACTTTGTGTTATAATAAATCTGTGGTTTGAGTTAAAGTTCTTGAGAGCCTATATTTTTGGGAAAAAGTACAAAGCTGCTGTGGTCCCCTACGAAGAGAATTCTATTTCCATCAAATAACAAAGTAAAATACCCCGAAGAGACTGAGTAAAAGAGATCCAGTGAGGCCGTGAGGTTGGCGTTGCTATACTCGCTTTTAAAACTGATCTCTAACTGGCAGAGATCAGCTCTCCTAGAGAAATGGCTACTTTGAAGGATGGACTCTATGGTCCATCCTTCATGCTATGGTATCATGCTAAGGCCCCTCCCCAAACCCAACCCTCTCTTGGATCCACCCCCAAAGTCTCCAGATGTTTTCCAACACAGACTTGGAAACTCTAACCTTCTGCGGTATAGCAGGCTTTCAAGTTTTTGAGAAGGCAGTAATTTTTTCGTCTGGGACAGGGTTTTAGAGTAATAGGACTCTTTGTTGCTGGACTCATATTAGATCTGATACTGTTAAACTGCTGATCCTTTCACACTGATGTTGTCATAACAGCACAGCCATCTCAGTGGCTAACTTACTGTATTTTCTGCATTTATTGTTTGTTTTCTGCATTTTTTGCTTGTTTTAATGTTTTTGAGCAATATGCTCCTAAAACAACAGCCCCCTCTAACAGTCACCCCAAGTCATGGTGGAAGTAGAATGAGTAGACAAAAACAAAGTATTCCAAATAAATAATCAAAGAACAAAGTTCTTTAAAAAAAAACCCAACAGAATAGCAGAGTAAGAGATTCGGAAAATAGATTCTGAACAATTTCACCATTGTTGCTTCTCGTTTGCAATACAAGATTAACCGATTAAGATGGTTTTCCGATGTCATTAGGCTGCTTAAGGAGGAAATTGCTGTTCATCTCAATGGCACTTAAAATTAACAGGTCTGTTAATGTCATAGATACAACTTCCTTAACCGCCTCCTTCCACCACCTTCCAATCTTATTCTTTTTTTATTATTATTATTTTAAAATAAATACATTTGTCCAACAAATGTGGGGCTTTCACACATGCACTTTCAGTCATAGTGTGATGCATCGTTTCCAATAGATTTTGCTGTTTCACACAGTAAAATCCAGTTGCAAAACACACACAGAAAGTAGATTGGAAATGCCTTATTCAATGCCCCATGTTTTCCCCCAAGAGTTATGATTTTGAAGATTACTGGAGGAAATTTTAGACGACACACAGAGCTGTGAAGAAAGGACAAGCACCAGTTGTAGATCAGGAAAAGCATGAGGGTGGAGGAGTGCTGTGCAATATCTGAAACAGGAAACCCCCTCCCCCTGCACATACATGTCCATGCTTTGAACGTGATACCAGGAGCACAAATTCCAAGGGACTGTCCATCTCTGCAATCTCTGGAAATGTGGGCAAACAGATCACCAGGTTTAAGAAGCCACTAACAAAAAGGAGGCAAAAGGAATTTTCTTTTTTAGTCTGTGAGAAGCAGAAAGAAAGGCGGCGGCGGGGGGGGGATTTCCAAAATTAGGTTTAACCATAAGTGTGTAGACAACAAAGGGTTCTTCCTTCTTAAAACAGTATGTAATATAGGAAACCAAAGAACAAACAAAACTGCTCAACTGCTTCATCCTGCAGAGACATATAATTCTGACATCTCTTAAGTCTTAATTTAAAATATATATATATATATATATATATATATAATTCTAGCACCACAATCAAACATGCACAATTCCCAACAGTGTGTCAGGAAATTTTGTCTGCCATTATTTCCCATACTAGTTCTAAACATTCATACAGTTAAGAGTGCTTCTATCTTTAATAGTCACATTTAGTTCTAGCGTAGGTTAACCTGAAACAGCAAAAAAAAAGAGCGTAAACCAAAAATTATGCATATTCAGAAGACATATCTATGCTGAGATGCTAAGAACTGTGGTGCATACTGGGTATTTGTGAATGAAAATCCAATGTTAACCCCATTGCAGATTTTCTTTTAATTTTTGAGAAATATATTTCTGGATGGTATAAACCAACCTAAAATATTAAGTTGTCATTGCCCTTTTAAATCCTTTCAACTTGAATTCCCTAATTGTTCCCTCACTTTATCTCACTGTACCAGTAAGTAAATAAATTAACAAAATAGCTTTTATCGCACAGAATAACCTTTTAACTGACGGATTATCTCTGGTTTATTTTTCATTTCTTTCACAGCAGATAGGAGTTCATGCCTCATTGATTAGTTTGCTGAGGTGGTGACCAGAAATGAAAACAAGGTTTCTCAGATATTGCCAAGACCCGTAAATATTTTTTTAAACAATCACCAAAGCTAATGTATGTTATGGTTTTCAAAATTAATTTCATAAGATGCTGCAATACAATGGTAAGAAAAATGTGCTTTTGTTTAGATTGCACCAGGATACAGTTTCAGTGACCTATTCTAACCGTCAATTTGATCTGTTTCTCAGACTTTTTAAAAATTAAATGTTACTTTTTATTATTCTAAAACATGTTCATACTTTGACAATACACATGAAACACAGATCAAGTGGGCTACCTGTATAAATAGTACTGATCTCTTTAAAAAGATCTCCAATTACCTATACCATTGTAAAGTTTGTCCTGAACTGTACTTTTGATTTGTGAAGAAGAGATGGGCATCTAGTTTAGACTACTATGATGTGTGCTACATGGGGCTTTCTGATAGCTACAACTGGTACAGACTGTGGTGGCCAGAATGTTGAATAAAGTGAGTTGGGTATACCGAGTCCAGTACAAGGTGCTGGTCATCACCTTTAAAGCCCTATATGGCCTGGGACCTGCCTACCTGAGGGACCGTCTCTCCCCACACGTTCCCCAGAGAGTACTGAGGTCTGGCACTCAAAATCTGCTCACCATCCCCGGGCCCAAGGAAGTGCGTCTCAAGGCAACTAGAGACAGGGCCTTTTCCACAATGGCCCCTATGTGGTGGAACCAGCTACCGGAAGAGGTGAGGGCCCTGCGGGATCTTGCTCAGTTCCTCAGGGCCTGTAAGACAACCCTCTTCTGGTTAGCCTATGCCTGATTAGATAATGTAGCTACCAGATTTCTGTGATTATACTGTATAGTTTTAATGTTATAATTTTAAGGTTTTTAGGTTTTAATTGTCTGATTTTAAATGTAATAACTTGCTCTGATTTTACTGTTTTATTGTTTTATTGTCGTTGTAAGCCGCCCTGAGCCACTTGTGGGAAGGGCGGGATAGAAGTCACCAAATAAATAAATAAAATAAATAAAAGTATCACTCCAGTCTTGTTCCACCTCTACACTGGCTTCTAATTTGTTTCTGGGCCTAATTCAAGATGCTGATTTAGCTCTGTACAGTCTGAGGCCAACATACCTTAAGGACTGCCTTCTCCCATATGAACCTACCTGTCCACTCCAGCCATCTCCAGTGGTCCTGCTTTGGATATCCCAGCTCTCTGAGGCTACACAGGTGGCATCCAGAGAAAAGGCCTTCTCAGTTGTTTCCCAGGAAGATTTGTCTGTCTCCTATTGTTGTCTTCCACTAGTGGATGAAGACATATTTGTTCTATTTGGCATAACCCCAGTAACTGTTACTGGTCTCCTCCTTGATTTTTGGTGTTGTGTCTGTTTATATGTTTATTTAAAAAAAACCCCTGAATTATTGTATATATGAAAGCTGTCAAACACAGGCCATTGGTTGGAATTGACCCATCCAGGGTTCTTATCCAGTCCATGAACAACTGGGCATTACCTATATTGCCAGATGACAGAGACTGTGCATTCTGTCCCTGGGACAGGGCCTTAGAAAAAGCCCTGCAAGAACCTATTTGCATATTAGGCCAAACCCCTGACATCACCGTTGTTTCACACAGGCTCTTTTTTGTAGAAAAAGCCCAGCAGGAACTTATTTGTACACCCCCTGACACCAGGCCAGTCGGAACTGTGTTCCTGCTAAAAAAAAAAGCCCTGCAGGGCTAATGAGTAATGACTGGTGGAAGTGGGAGGGGGGGCATCACAGATATTGTACGGAAATACTGTAAGAATGTTAATATTTTAAACATGTTTGTATTCTGAGTAAAAAATAATATTGTTAATTGAATTTGCCTGTGCCCCATGTTTATAAAGTTCATATCTCCAGTACCTGGCATGACATTTTATGGCACATATGGCCGAGTCCAACGAAGTGACATTTGTCAGATCTGGCCCTCAGAACAAATGTGTTTGACATATGATTTATTTTAAATGTTGAAGTATTTTAATGCTTAAAGTTTGCCACCTTGAGGGTCCTATTTGGGTGGAAAGACAACATTATAATTATTTAAATAAATAAGTAAATAAATTCTAGAGCTCCAGAGATACAACATGGTGAGAGGAAACCCGCTGATATATGCATGTAGGACTTTGGATTAATTTGTCCTATATCTGACTTAATATATTTAAATTCTTATTCCCTTGTCAACACACTGATACTGCAGGCATCAAATGAGAGGGTTTATTCTTTTAAGAACATTTTCCTACCTACTGCTTTACAAAGTCTGGAGGGAAAGGGGTCAGGGCTGAATTGTGGGGGCGTTTGGATTTTATTCAGGACTACTCTCCCCACCACATCTGGAAATTGGTATCAGGAACCATAAGAAATGGTTCAGTTCTTCAAATGTTACTGCAGTTTTTATTTAAAACTGTACCCTCCCAAGTGTCCCCACATTTTGGTCCCTTACTGCATACAACAGACAGAAATGTTGGAAATGAAATGCTGGTGGAGATAGCAAAAGAATCCAGAAGTGAAATCTGCATATGGCACTCTAGTAACTTTGCCATGAACAGAGAGTACCATTTAGAAAGGGCAGTTACAGGCAAAGTCCCACTATTACGTTGTACTGAAACATGGTGGATCTCGTCCTCTGTAGCGTACAAACTAATAATTTAACTTGGAGGAATGTGTGGCACAGTTTCAGATACAGGGACATTAACTGAACTTATTCATCTCCAACACCCACACAAGATAACCTTTTTTCCCCTTCCTTAACAAGACAAGGAAAGCTTTCTTTTCAGCGACCATGATTATATTAATGATTCAAACTCCTAGCGTTAGCTTTGTGTTTAATATTAATTTAGCTAACTCTGATATCTTGCTTTCAAGACCATGAAACTTTTGTGGCACTTAACTTGCCAATTACCTATGCATAATGTTAAGGGTTGGGTCAAGAGAATACTTTGAGCATATGCTTAAGTTTAAAATGTTAATGTGGCGTGGCATGGCATTTTTCATCCATTTAAGTTCTTCTTCAGCGAACCAAGTGCCCAGTCCAATGCAAAACATTACAAAAACCATTTGTGCATTTTGGGAATAAGGAAAGGAGCACTGATTGGAAAGTAATAATGCTCTTTGACAAACCTTTTCTTGTCCCTTCACGTGCCCTAGAGCAGGAGTGTCAAACTCATTTGATAGGAGGTCCAGCTCTGACATAAATAAGATGTTGTCATAAAATGTAATGCCAGGTAGTGGAGACACAAACATTACAAAGGACACAGACAAATGTAATGCCAGGTAGTGGAGACATAAACATTACAAAGGACGCAGACAAACACGATAAAGGTTTCGTTGTTTTTTTTTTAAAAAAAACCCTTTAAATAAACCATGCTTAAAAGATTAGCCCTCTTGCGATGTTTTATTTAACAGGCTCTGATAACTGAAGGAAGCAGACTTGCTTGTGGGCCTGCTATGAGCCTTCCAGGGGCCTGATTTGGCCACACGTCTTCCATAGTGTCCCTCATCTCTAGAGGTACGGACAAGAGCAGCTGAATCCTTGGACTTCTCTCTGGTCTTCGGGGACTGCTGGCTGTCAGGGCTCTCCTATCTCAGGCTACCAGCAGATTCCAGGGAGGCTGTGGGGACCATGAACAGGTGCCTGGAGGCAGTTTTGGAATGGATGAAGACTAACAAAATGAAACTTAATCCCAACAACATGGAGGTGCTATTCCTGGTGAAGGACAGATCTGACTTATAGGGTTGCCAAGTCCCTCGCAGCCTCCAGTACCATAGAGTTTCCCTCCCAAATGGCTAGAGCTTCTGGGGAAAACATAGAGTTTTCCCAGAAGCTCCTAGAGCGGCCAGCATGAGACATTGCTGGCGCAATGACGTCACTTGTGAGTGACATCATTGCACTGGCGACGTGAAGAGGGGATCCCCCACCGGCCCAATGTGGGGTTGGGGACCTCCCGAGCAGGAGAACCCCCACCCAGCCCGGGAGCTTGGCAGCCCTACTGAACTGGAAAATGTGTTATTCCTTGTTCTGGATAGGACTGCACTCCCCGTAAAGGAGCAGGTTCATAGCTTGGGGATGCTCCTGGGTCCGGGCCTTCTGTTGATTAAGCAGATGAAAGCAGTGGCCAGGAGTGGCTTTCACAAGCTTTTGTTGGTGAGTCAGCCACAGCTATTCCTGGACAGAAAAGATCTTGTCGCTATGGTGCGTACCCTTGTAGCATCTAGATTAGATTTCAGCAATGCACTCTACATAGGGCTTCACTTGAAGACCGCTCAGAAGCTACAGATGGTACAGCCAGAGTGCTGACTGAAGTAGGTTGTACAGACCATATCACTCCAGTCTTTTTCCACCTACACTGGCTTCCAATTTGCTGATGCTGATATTGACCTTTGAAGACATGTACAGTCTGGCATCAACATAACTTAAGGGCCATCATCTCCTATACCAACCACCTGTTCACTCTATTAATTGCTGGAGGCCCTGATTCAGTTTCCCCTGCCATCTGAGGTCAGATGGGTGTTAACTCTAGAAAGGGCCTTCTTCACTGTGGCACCAAATCTTTGGAACTCTCTAGAGGGATTCATTTGTCTCCCTCTATCCATGTCTTCTGGCAGCAAGTGAAGACTTTTTTGTTTAATCTGGCATACGCCCAATAACAGTATTGCCCCTCCTTCTAGTGATGTGTTTATGTGTTTTTAATTTAATTTTATAATTGTAACTATTTTAACTGTTTAACTGTTTTAATGTTTTTATGCTCACCACCTTGTGTTCATTGTTTACTTTATGGATTAATATTTTGACTATCCTTTTTTTAAAAAATGAATACAGCGCAGTGTTCCCTCTAAGCTGAGTTACTGTGAGCTAGCTCACAGTTTTTTTAGCCTCTGGCTCACACATTTTTATAGCTCAGGAAAAATGGACTCAGAACAAGCTAATGTATTCAGTCACTCATAATGTAGAATTTTTGCTCACAAGACTCTACAGCTTAGAGGGACTATTGATGCAGCATAACATGCTATAACAGGATTTGGCCTGAATATGCAGGATGGGTTTAATTAATCAATGCAAGAAGGATACCCAGACTGAGTCTGGTGCACATTGTTGGATCAATGGGATGGGAGTGGACCACCATTATAGCATAAATGAGTCGTAAATGAGAATCAAATTTTATGCAACTGCACAAGACTTGTTTGTCTATGCTGCATCCTAAGCATTTATGTGCTGGAGAAGCATGTATTTCACAGGGCCACTAATCTCTTGCAAGTCCGTCGATGACTCACAGAAGACTGCATAAAGTGACCTCATGAAAAAATATATATTATATTTTAAATTATCTGAAGTGATGTGTCATTTGTGTTTTATGTGCAATGGCTTGTTCACACATCGCCTCATATTTTAGTCATCAATTTATGTACACATTGGGATATACCAGTACTTAACAGTTGGGTACTTCCATTCAAATGAGAACATATGAATGGAACAAGTGTGATCAGATGAAAACCTTTCTGACAATGACAAAGAGAGCTCTAAGTCTAGAAAGCTCATACTCTGGACATGAAATCTAGAGCCTTGTTTGACAAATTAACTAATCTTTAAGGGAAATGCCATGGAAAGCCATCCAAGACTAAATTTTCCACTCATACAAAACACTTTTGACAGTGGAACACTGTAGCCCACTGATCTCCCAAAAATATAGCTCCTCAGGGACAAGGGACCCCCATGCCTTCTGTTAACTTAAAATGGAGTCTGGATCCAGTCCTACATTTAGAAGGACCACTCTTTCAGTCAGCACACCTGACTGAGAACTGGGTCTCTCTGATGGCTTTAAAGCAAATGCAAACACTCCTAATCTCATGTTGGTAAAGGCAGAAATCAGTATCCAAATGATACTGATCTAAGGCTGCCAAGTTCCTGGGCTGGGAAGGCGTTCCCCTGTCCCAGAGGTTCCCAACCTGCTGGCTTAATCCTCCCGCGACACTGCTGGCCACTCTAGGAGCTTCCGGAAAAACTCTATGGTTTTCCTGAACGCTCTAGCAATTTGGAGGGGAAAACTCTATGGTACACCAGAGGCTGCAGAGGATTTGGCAGCCCTATACTGATCTTACTGTGCCCATCCTGAATTTGACCATAAACACAAAAGTCGGTTGCACGCATAACAACTACATGGTGTTGGCACATGCTTTCTACTTTTTAACAAAAAAAAAGCCTGTTCATTGTAGGAATGTGACACATTGTGGTTTTTAAGTACTGCGATGTTCTCACCAGCCAGTTTAAGGTGACTTATGCTCAGTGAAAAGAAAAAACCTTTAACAAAAACAATATTCTAATTTACATAACTTGTAGGTAACAGCCTTGAACAGAAAGCTTACTTTTACAGTTAACTGTGCCTGCAAAATCAAAACACCTTTCCTGAAACACCACCCTCTAAATGGCATGCAGCCAATGACACATCACATTCTAAGCTTGTATTTGCTAGTACAAGCTGGGCTGCTAGGCGCTAGCTAGTCAACAGCAAGTGAAGACGCTTGGAACTAATCTGACCTATTTAATCCTGAAGCAACAAAAAGTATAAAGGTAGTGGTGGCTGCACGATGAATGCCAGCAGGGTATTTTAGATGTAGAGTTTGAGTTCCTCAAGCATCTTTTTCTCCCTGGTCATCCAGCAATACGAATTACTAACCAGGACACTAAACAAACTGCAACGCAATAGTTCTTCCACACACATTTTAAAAACAGAACCCTGTTTTCATCCTTACGCCTCCCCACGGAATTCCTTTATGTATTTTCTTTAATTTCAAATCTGAACCAAGCATATGATGCTATAATAAGATATGGCGGTGAAAAGTTCCAGCAAGCTGCAGTTAACTTACAGTGACCATGTAGGGCTTTCAAGCAAGGGACAAACAGAGGTGGTTTGCCATAGCCCGCCTGTGTGTAACAACCCTGGATTTCCTTGGTGGTTTCCCATTCAAGTGCCAGGGCTGACCCTGCTTGGCATCTGAGTTCTGATGGCGCTGGGCCAGCCACCCAAGTCGGCCTATCTGTTAATATAAAAACATACAGTCCTAAGTCGGATAGCCCAGGCAAGCCTGATCCCTTTGCAAGTACTTGGATGGGAGACCTTCTTGAAATACCAGCAGTCGGGAGGTGGGGGCAGGCTTTATGAAGCCCCTCCGTGAATATCCTCCAGGCCCCCAGAAAAGCTCAGTCACCAGAAGTTGCCATAACTTCCAGGTTCACACACTCACACACACAAATACAAAAATACCCCCCAAAAAAAACTAATATAAAGGCATACAAAATCCCTGTATCTGACAAATATATTTACTTATCTATCACCATCTTTGCAGAAGCTTCTGGGAGTGGTCTGGGGCACTGATCAATACTGAGGCCCTGTCCAGTCATTGTGAGCCTCATCACTATCACATGAGAACTAAGAATATGTCTTACAGCATACCAAGAGCTTACTCTTGAGTGTGCATTCCCGAGGAGGCAACCAAGAGCCAGCTACCTGTTAGCAAAGGTTGTTGGCCATTCCTGATCTTCTCACTGAAGAACCGGGTTTGATTCCCCACTCCTCCACATGCACCAGCTGGAAAGGCCTTGGATTAGCCATAGCTATGGCAAGACTTGTCCTTGAAAGGGCAGCTGCTGTGAGAGCCCTTTCAACCCCACCCACCTCACAGGGTGTCTGTTGTGGGGGGAGAAGGCATAGGAGATTGTAAACCGCTCTGAGTTCTAACGGACTAAAATCTAACTGTTCCTCTATGGGAAGAAAAACTGACTCCTATTGTGTTCGTATTTTAGCTGCTGACACGCCAACCGTCCTTTGCAATGTTTCTTTAAAATTATAATCATTTTTGCATAGCAAAGCCCACGACTTTGTTGAATTTTGCATACTGCCAACACGCTATTGTCTCTAACATAATGAAATGTGAGACCTTCTCCTACTAAATTGTCCTTGATACCAAGATTATGCTCTGTTAACAGTGCATTATACCAATGACTACGTTCTCTCATCTTTTGTCAATGCTTTACTATCCACTTAAAAGATCAAAATCAACATAAAGGCAATAAAATGATACATAATAGCAGACACTTACGTTCCCTGTATTTTACTTATCAGTTTTAACTAAGATGACTTTATCAAAAGGTTCATTTTCATACAGCATTGAGTTTATATCAATCAACTACCCTTTACACCTGTCAGAACGTTCCTACACCCAGATAAATGTAACTTATCATATACTGGTGCGAGATAATGAAAAACTCTTATGAAAACTATTCATTATTGCTCTCCCACAGCTGTTTCCTGTTATAAATATCTTGCAATGTAACAAGCAGTCCTAATAATATGTTCTGAAAAAAGTAACCAGGAGGAAGAAGAAGGTGGGCTAGAGCAAGGAAAGGTGACAATGAAGGCCATCAACAAACGCCATCCAAAATCAAGTTTTCTCACACACGAAAACACGCAGAATGCAAAAATATAAGAGGAAGGATCATTTCTCAGACTCTTCTTTAAAATAGAAGACAATGCTTGAAATAAGAGTTCTATGTTTGTATCTTCTTGTATCGTACAATTCAGCACAAGCAAAGACCAGCCACAGAATTTGGTTAATGGCAGCTAGGTATAATATTCTGAGAATTCGGAATTCGAAGGATCTCAGCTTTCTTTTAAAAGTTTGAAAGTGTGTAGACAGCATCTGGTAAAATGCAATGCCTGATTAAAGGTCAAAAGCATTTTAGATCTTCCGGGGAGCAAGGTGAGGGGTTTTGGTGCTTGCATGGTTCCTTGAATCTTACCATCTAGCAAAAGCAGAAAAATCTAGCAGAAGTAGAACAGAATAGAAGAAGAGTAGGTGAAATGCGCTGAGATCAAGTAAAAATAAAAGATTTACTCAGCATCTTGATTTGTTCTTCTACTGCTGCAAATGAGTAAACATGAATATTATGTAAACAGACTTGATTCACAATTTATATAAGACACAGAATTTTACAGATGCCTGATTATGCTTGACTCTGCATAGAATTACAGTTTTGGAACCCCCAATGCCAGCGGTGGCCAAACTTACTTAATGTAGGAGCCACATAGAATGGCAGATGTTTGAGAACTGCAAGACATGAACAAATGCTACACACATATCTTTCTTAAAACTCTGACTACTTTCTTTGCACAGAAAGATAAAATACATATGTATGCACTTGACAACACGACCGTGCTAGAAGGAAACTTTAAAAAAAAAAACTCTGGAAATAACAGTCCTCATAAGACTAGCATAAGGAAAGTTTAGGGAATATTTTTTTTGCACCAGTGAGAGAAGGAAACACACATGTACCACATAAATAACTGACCATCATTTGCATCATTATGCATCTCTCTTTACCCTTGACGCCAAGGTTAGTAGATACAGCTCCTACAAGAGCTTTGAAACTAAGGGGGACCCTGCACTTCCCTCTTTAATTCTGTCCCTCCTCCCAGTGGCTCCCTCAGCCCTTGTGTTCTCTTTCCGTGCTCGAGGTCTCTGGGCAACCTCTGAGGTAGAGGAGAAGTGCTTTTAAGCCTGCCTATTTCCCCCTCCTTCCCCACTTCACACATGGTGGGAATATTCACCTCCTTACGGATCAGATCCAGGAGGCTGACTGAGGTTCCAATGCTAAGCACACTTACTTGAGAGTCAGCCTGCATTAAATTCCTCCTTGACCTCCAGGAGCCACACAATATGTGTGAAACAGTTTGGCCAGCCCTGCAGTGGGTGAACTAACAGTGCCCGCTGTTATCATCAATGAACTGTATGGCCCTATCATGCTAGTTTCTAGCACAGTGAGGGCTTCTCACCTCCAAATCCAGTTTGCTGGATGATGAAATGGATGATCTAATAATGCCCTCTGTTTACATCACTGAACTGTGTGGCCCTCTCATGCTGGCTTGTAGCACAGTGAGGACTGCTGAACTTGACATCCAGTTTGCTGGATGATGCAGTGGGTGATCTAATAAATGTCCATTGTTTGCATCACTGAACTGTGTGATCCTACCATGTTGGCTTGTAGCATAGCGAGGGGCTGCTCAGCTTGACATCCAGTTTACTTCAGTGGGACTAGTCCAACCAACTGTTCAAAGCAGGATCAGCCTACAGCAGGGGTGGTCTATTTTCCCCCTCCTTCCCCAATTCACACAAGGTGAAAATATTGGCCTACATATGGGTCGGTGCTCAGAGGCTGACTGAGTTCCCAATGCTAAACAAGCTTACTTGAGAGTAAGTCTGAATTAAGTCCCACCTTAACCTCCAGGACTATCGCAATATGTGTGAAAGAGCCGCATGTGGCTCCCAAGCCACAGTTTAGCCAACCCTGCACAATCAGAGCCAGCGCTGGGGATTTGCTACCCCAGGCAAGGCTCTGCCCCCTGCCCAAAGGGGGGGGGGGCCCAGCACCGGCCCAAATTGAGCCCTGTTTGCACAGAGGGTGGAGCCCTCCATGCAAATGCCCTCCCCTCGACCTTTCTTTCCCGCAGCACAGGAAAGCTGAGCGGGGTCAGATCACTTGGCTCTTCCCTTCACCAACGCCCTTGGAGGATGCTGGGAAAGGAAAATGCCACTCTTTTGGCTCTGGGGAGCTCCTTCAATCCCTCAGAGCCAAGAAAAAATGAGTGGGAAGCTCAGTGATGGCATAGGCAGGGACAGGGGGCCCTCCCCTGCCAGGAGCTGGCTCCCTAGGCAATTGCCTAGTTCGCCAACTCTCACGCACCGGCCCTGTGCACAATGCAATGATCTCAGACCCACTGGCCCTGCCACAAAGAAGTCCAGATTTACAAATGCAGAAGAATGAGGTGGGTATAATGTGGTGGAGTAGATTGTACCAGACTACATTGCTTATTTAATGTCCCATCCTGATGATTGTATACACTTGCACTGCGTAATCCACCTTTAGTCTTAGTGACTCTCTCTCTCTCTCTCGGCTTGGCTTCGCGAACGAAGATTTAAGAAGGGTGCAATAGTCCACGTTTGCTGCAGGCTCGCTGGTGGCTGACAAGACCAATGTGGGACAGGCAGGTCCGGCCACAGCGGCTGCAGGGAAAAGTCTGATTTAGGGTTGGTGCTGTAGCAGTGCGATTCTTCCTCAATCTCCTTTTGTCCTCAAGACCAGCTATGCGTGCGTTCTCAAAGGAAGAGACAGCCTGGTGGATGGTGTGCCTCCATGCTTTGCGATCTGAGGCTAGGTCAGACCACTGGTGATGGTTGATGCGACAGGTGCCAAGGGATTTCTTCAAGGAGTCCTTGTACCTCTTCTTTGGTGCCCCTCTATTTCGATGGCCGGTGGAGAGTTCGCCATACAGGGCAATCTTGGGAAGGCGGTGGTTTTCCATCCTAGAAATATGCCCTGCCCAGAGCAGCTGCGTCTTCAATAGCAGTGCCTCAATGCTGGTAACCTCCGCCCGCTTGAGGACTTCAGTGTTGGTCACAAAGTCACTCCAGTGGATGTTGAGGATGGTGCGAAGGCAGCGCTGATGAAAGCGCTCAAGGAGTCGCAGGTGATGACGGTATAAAACCCACGATTCGGAGCCGTAGATGAGGGTTGTCATCACAACCGCTTTGTAAACATTGATCTTTGTGCCTTTTTTCAGATGCTTGTTGCTCCACACTCTTTTGTGCAGTCGGCCAAATGCACGGTTTGCCTTTGCCAGCCTGTTGTCAATCTCCTTGTCGATCTTGGCATCTGAGGAGATGATACACCCCAGGTAGCTGAACTGCTGGACTGTCTTCAGAACTGATTCACCCACAGTGATGCAGGGGGGGTGATAATCTTCCTGGGGTGCAGGCTGGTGGAGAACTTCTGTCTTCTTCAGACTAACTTCTAGGCCGAATAGCTTGGCAGCCTCTGCAAAGCAGGACGTCATATGCTGCGGAGCTGATACCGAGTGGGAGACGAGTGCAGCATCATCAGCAAACAGTAGCTCTCGGATGAGTTTTTCCATTGTATTGGAGTGTGCCTTTAGTCGCCTCAGGTTGAACAGGCTGCCATCGGTGCGATAGCGGATGTATACACCATCGTCATCATCTAGATCTACTGCGGCTCTTTGAAGCATCATGCTAAAGAAGATCGTAAAGAGAGTTGGCGCGAGAACACAGCCTTGCTTTACACCTGTGCCTATTGGGAAGGGCTCCGAGAGGTCGTTGCAGTGTCTGACTTGGCCTCGCTGGTCTTCGTGTAGCTGGATGATCATGCTGAGGAACCTTGGGGGACATCCTAAACGTTCCAAGATTTGCCACAGGCCTTTCCTGCTAACGGTATCGAAAGCTTTGGTAAGGTCGACAAAAGTCACATACAGAGCCTTGTTCTGTTCCCTGCATTTCTCTTGGAGCTGCCTGAGAACAAATACCATGTCGGTGGTGCTCCTGTTAGCTCTGAAGCCGCACTGGCTCTCTGGGAGGAGTTCTTCTGCAATGGCGGGCACCAGTCTGTTCAGGAGTATTCTGGCAAGGATTTTGCCTGCGATGGAGAGCAGGGTTATCCCCCGGTAGTTGGAGCAGTCTGATTTTTCCCCTTTGTTCTTGTATAGGGTGATGATGATTGCATCGCGGAAGTCCTGTGGTAATTTGCCTTGTTCCCAGCAGGTGACAAGTACTTTGTGAAGTGAGCTATGTAGTACTGTGCCCCCATGCTTCCAGATCTCTGGTGGAATTCCATCAACTCCCGCTGCCTTGCCACTTTTCAGTTGCTTGATGGCTTTAACAGTCTCTTCTAGGGTGGGGATCTCATCCAACTCTGTTTTCACCGGTTGAAGTGAGGTGAGGTGGATTGCTGAATCTTGAACTACGCGGTTGGCACTGAAGAGAACCTGAAAATACTCCGACCACCGGTTCAGTATGGATGCCTTGTCTGTGAGGAGCACTTGGCCGTCTGCACTATGCAAGGGACTCTGAGCCTGATATGATGGACCATATACTGCCTTCAGGGCTTCGTAGAACCCTCTTAAATCACCAGTGTCTGCACACAGCTGGGTTCTCTCTGCAAGCTTGGTCCACCACTCGTTCTGAATGTCTCGAAGCTTGCGCTGGAGGTTGCTACATGCAGCGCGAAAGGTTGCTTTTTTTCCAGGACAGGAGGGCTGAGCAAGATGTGCTTGGTAGGCAGATCTCTTTTTTGCCAGTAATTCTTGGATCTCTTGATTGTTCTCATCAAACCAGTCCTTGTTCTTCCTTGTGGAGAACCCGAGGACTTCTTCAGAGATCTGCAGGACGGTAGTTTTTAGGTGTTCCCAGAGTGCTTCTGGAGAAGGGTCTGTGGGGCAACTGGGGTCCTCAATTCTTGACTGGAGTTTTGCCTGGAAGGCAGCTTTAACTTCGGCTGACTGGAGGCTGCCAACCTGAAACTTCCTCCGAGGGATACCTCCTCTCCTGGGTGTGGGTTTAAAGTGAAGACGGAGATTGCAGCGTACAAGACGATGATCCATATGACATTCTGCGCTGGGCATTACTCGGGTGTGTAAGACATCTCGAAGGTCTCTCTGGCGCACCAGAATGTAGTCGATAAGGTGCCAATGCTTGGACCGTGGGTGCATCCAGGTTGTCTTCAGACTGTTCTTCTGCTGGAAGATAGTGTTGGTGATGGTGAGCTGGTGCTCCATGCAGAATTCTAGTAGGAGGCGCCCGTTGTCATTGCAGTTGCCAATGCCGTGTTTGCCAAGTACTCGTTTCCAGGCTTCCGAGTCTTTACCTACTCTGGCATTGAAGTCGCCAAGGATGATCACCTTGTCCTCTGTAGGGGTCTTCCGTACGAGGTTGCGTAGATCAGCATAGAACTTGTTCTTTTCTGCAGGATCTGCTTGAAGGGTTGGGGCATACACACTGAAGAGTGTTGCATGCTGCTTGTTTTGAAGTGGGAGGCGCATGGACATGATGCGATCTGAGTGACCTGTCTTAGTGACTAGGGAAAACATTAAATAACATAAATAAACTGCCAGTGGAAAGGATCAAAGCTTCACATGTTGGGATTCCCCCCCCCCCTTTGTAAGAACATAAGAGAAGCCATGTTGGATCAGGCCAATGGCCCATCCAGTCCAACACTCTGTGTCACATAAGAACATAAGAGAAGCCATGTTGGATCAGACCAATGGCCCATCCAGTCCAACACTCTGTGTCACATAAGAACATAAGAGAAGCCATGTTGGATCAGGCCAATGGCCCATTCAGTCCAACACTCTGTGTCACATAAGAACATAAGAGAAGCCATGTTGGATCAGGCCAATGGCCCATCCAGTCCAACACTCTGTGTCACATAAGAACATAAGAGAAGCCATGTTGGATCAGGCCAATGGCCCATTCAGTCCAAAACTCTGTGTCACATAAGAACATAAGAGAAGCCATGTTGGATCAGGCCAATGGCCCATCCAGTCCAACACTCTGTGTCACATAAGAACATAAGAGAAGCCATGTTGGATCAGGCCAATGGCCCATCCAGTCCAACACTCTGTGTCACACAGCGGCCAAAACAAAAAAAATCAAAACAAAAAAAACCCCAAGTGCCATCAGGAGGTTCACAAGTGGGTCTAGAAGCCCTTCCAGACCCACTTGTGAACCTCCTGATGGCATTTGGGGTTTTTGTTTGTTTTGTTTTGTTTGTAAAGACTCTCAGTGAATAGAAAATAAGCCAACAAGCAAAAAGAGATTCAGAAGCTTTCTATCTGATATTCTAGTATCATGAACAGGGTTTTAAAAAAATGTAAAGGAACATCCAGGTACAATCTATCACATACTTTCTATTCCATCAATGTATTCTTCCTACACACAAAAAAGTGCCACATTACTGCATGTACTGGTGCCAGTACATTAAACTGCAGCAAATGAAAATATTAAAAGTCAAGTCAATTAAGAGAAAGAAGAAAAAGAAGAGGAGATATAAATGTAGAGAGATAAATCTGATTAAGCTGTTTGAAGAGGAATCAGGAATGATAGACATCTGTACAAAGATAAAAGGCTGAATACAACTTCCACAATTTGGCAGATGCACACAAAAAAGTATCTGCCACTTCCTCCTTCTCGATCTAGCCTCCTGACCACACACCCCTTCCAGAAAGCTAATCCCGAAGGCTGAGCAATCTCAAAAATACTGTGAGATGCTGCGTGGGGGGGGGGGGAGAGTTAGAATCCTCCTTTTCACTCCCCCTTGCTGCTAAGGTGGGGGGTAGAGAGTGAAAGGGAACCCTCCAGTGAAAGTCAGCAGCACCAGGGGTCTGTCCATCAGCTGCTTGCTTTAAATGGTGGGCAGCTTTAGAAGCCTCCTTTTCTCCCCTCTTTGCTGCTAAGTGAAAGGGAGCCCTGCAATGGCTTCCTGCCTCTTACAGTGAGCAATGCAGCAGCTCCACTCATCAACTGCTTAATTTTAAATGGGTGGCAGCCATTAGAAGTCTCCCTTTCACTTCCCCTCACTGCCAAAAATACCCCCTCTGTGTGTGGAGGGGCTCCAAGAGCATCGGGGAGTCATAGGAGAGGGCTTCAAGAGCCACATGCACTTCAGAAGGCACAGTTTGGCCACTGCTAGGGTTGCCAATCCGCAGGTGGGGGCAGGGGATCCCCCGGTTTGGAGGCCCTCCCCCTGCTTCAGGGTCATCAGAAAGTGGGGGGAGGGGAGGGAAATGTCTGCTGGGAACTCTGTTATTCCCTATGGAGATTTATTCCCATAGAAAATCATAGAGAATTGATCCGTGGGTATCTGGGGCTCTGGGGGGGCTGTTTTTTGGGGTAGAGGCACCAAATTTTCAGTATAGCATCTAGTGCCTCTCCCCAAAAGTTTCAAAAGGATTGGACCAGGGGGTCCAATTCTATGAGCTCTCAAAGAAGGTGCCCCTATCCTTCATTATTTCCTATGGAAGGAAGGAATTGAAAAGGTGTGCCGTCCCTTTAAATGTGATGGCCAGAACTCCCTTTGGAGTTCAATGATGCTTGTCACAGCCTTGATCTTGGCTCCACCCCTAATGTCTCCTGGCTCCACCCCCAAAGTCCCCAGATATTTCTTGAATTGGACTTGGCAACCCTAGCAACTGCTGCTTTCAAAGCAGCTTAGGGGAGCACAGGGAACTGGAGAAAGAACAGGGAGGTGGCAAGGATTCCTTCCATGACCCTGGCTCTTCCAGTGTAAGGATTGCATCCACCCAAAAAGACATGGACAGAAGCAGCTTGAGACTTATTGTTCCCAAATATTATAAAACAAATCGAGCGTTCAGTGAATTCATTATATGTAGTATACACAGTACGTGTAATCCAATTTGACATTAAAATGACAAAACAACTTTTTCTACAGCACTCTGAAACTGGGTGCAGTTCTGTCTTTTTCCAGTAACGTTTCAGCAGACATAAGCGCATCCACAGTGAATTTGAAACAGATTATTCCACTATACTTTGCAAATAGTCAGGTAGAATAACCAGGGGTTAATACTGAGTACACAGCCTGTCACTTTCTTACCAAGTTCAAGGATCACTTTCCAAAATGTTTTTTAATGACGGAACAAGTCTCAAATATCTGTATAAAGCCCACATTGTGCTGTAGATACAAATTTCATTATATAGTATCAAATATTGAAATTTAGTTCTAAAGATACATTTTCTAAGATCCACCATTAAGGGCCTGGCAACCTTAACTGCTATTAACCTAATTATCATGAAATTTTAGATCAATTCCCTTCCCACTCTTCAACTGGCAGATCCTAAACATTTTCCTCATTAAAATAAAGAAGCTGTAAAGGGCATCTTCCAGATCTGATAACATTAGGTACATTTTTCTTCATGGATACTGCATTTTGCCAATTTCTATAATAACTAAAATATAGGCACCTCTCAAAGACCTGGCTGTATTGAAATGCAGCGACCATCTAATACAGAACTGGAAAAAATGCAGAGATGTGAATGCTTCCCCCCAAAAAAAAACTCACACACACAAACACAAGTTCAAGATCAAAAAATATTTTTGTTTTTTCTCCCAAGGACTTCTGTTTTAACTTTTTCCAGTGGAAAAACTGAGAGATGCTGGAGAGTTCTATAAAATATTTGCTCATTATAAAATACTGAGGACTTTAGGAAGTGGACTGGACATGAAAACACCTTCAGTTATATATTCTGATACTAAGATAGATAGATGATAGATAGACAGACAGACAGACAGACAATTACTGAGGTGTTATGATATCTATCTTTCCAAATCCTAACTTGAATCCACAAAATTTATTGGGTCAACATGAAATATTTCTTGTTCTGCCATCCCAGCCTTCTCTACATGGGGCATTTTTTCCCCATGAGGCCAGTTTAATAGCTTGGCAATATTTCCTAATTTCCTCCATTCTCTTCCTATTCATACAGTACTTCAGACAATATTCTGAGCCTGAGTGCCCTAAATAAACTTAAGTATGAGTTTGAATGAACTTACTCTTTTCTCACTGAATATATGTACATTATAAGATATTTGATGAAAATCTGACAATTGCCTTGAGCACAATGAACAGAAACGAAATTTCAGAATAGAGTAGGAATAGCTGGCATATGCACCTGGTATTCCTTCTAACAAATCTGTATCACTCCAGCCCTCTTAGTTGTAGCAAACTAGTTTTTGTCCATAGCATGCATGGGAAGGTTAAGAGTCAAATCACATATACAATTACTACATGTTGACTGTAGTCATTACTCAACTAATGCTACAGACCTATGTTCCTAAAGCATATACTTATGATCGATTTGGATTCTACATCTTGGGGCCAGGAAGGAAGGAAGGGAGGGAGGGAGGAAGGGGAAGAAAGAGGAAGAGAGAGAGAGAGAAAGACAACTGCCTTGAGCACAATGAACAGAAATAAAATTTCAGAATACAGTAGGAATAGCTGGCATATGCACCGGGTATCCCTTCTAACAAATTTGTTAGAAAAAAGAGAGAATGCTGTTGTTTCCCAATTTAAAAAAACCTTTGGGTGGGGAGGAGCTGTGGTTCAGTGGCAAAACATCTGCTCGGCATACAGAAGTTCCAGGTTCAAACCTCAGCATCTTCAGTTAAAGAATCTGGCAGTAGGTGACAGGAAAGACCATTGCCAACCTGAGAAGACTGTACTGACTTTGATGGGCCAAGGGCCTGTTCACTATAAAGCAGCTTCATGTGTTCACGTGATCAGTTCTCTTCCAATACATTTTTTACACATGTTCTTTCCAAAATGCCATTCCAAAATACATCCCACAAGGGCAAATGGACTTTTAGACATAATCCTTGGAATGTACTTTAAAATTAGGTTGACAGTAATTAATAAAAAAAAAAATGAAAACCAACATTCAAATGCCTCTGGTGAGCAGCTTATGTAAAACTGTGGCATTTGGGCGAAACTTTGGTTAAACTATAGAGTTTAATTGAAACACGGCAGTGTCCCCAGCATTCCCCAGCAGTCAGCCAACATCATTTCTGGATGCATGGCAAGTGAAGGGCCTCCACCACTCAGACGCTCCCCTGCCTGGCACTCCAAAAGGGGGAGGGAGCTCCAGGCTAGACTGGGACAGACCAGCTGCTCAGCCCTGTTCTCTGTGCCTGAGACCAAGAAAGAGCTTTTGTCTGGGGAAAAGGACTGTGACTCACTTGATCCACATCATGTGAGATTTCGGTATAATTTCTGAATCAGAGAGCCAGTTTGGTGTAGTGGTGAAGTGTGCGGACTCTTATCTGGGAGAACTGGGTTTGATTCTCCACTCCTCCACTTGCACCTGCTGGAATGGCCTTGGGTCAGCCATAGCTCTGGCAGAGCTGTCCTTGAAAGGGCAGCTTCTGGAAGAGGTCTCTCAGCCCCACCTACCTCACAGGGTGTCTGTTGTGGGGTGGGGGGGAAGGTAAAGGAGATTGTAGGCTGCTCTGAGACTCTGAGATTCAGAGTATAGGGGGTGGGGTATAAATCCAATATCATCTTGTTGTTGTTGAATGTCAATTTTCATTATAAACTGCTCTGGTTCTTGCTTTGCAAGAGAAAGGTGGGGTAAAATAAACATATAAATGCATACATGCAGTTAACGAACATCTGCAGAGACCCTACTTGTTGCCAGGCCCACGTTCAAACCTTAAAAAGTACTGGGAAAATAGCTTTGGTTAAACAGCTGCCTGACTTTTACTAAGATCACCAGAGCTGGTTGGTAACCAGCAGCTGTCTGTGCAACATGGGAGGAGTGTGAGCTCAGCAACAAGCTGGGTTTATGTACATTTTATTAAAGTGAGGTTATCGGGGACAGTAACACAATGATGAAGTAACTGCTGTGATGAGCCTCAGCTGACAACTTGCATGTGGCTCCCTTACGATTTACATTTTTCTTCAGGGATGGGGGGACAGTTTAATTTATATCTGACTAAGCTTCCTTTTTAGTTTTCCAGTAGTATCTATTTTAAACTATATCTCATTAAATAAATGTATAAATTACAAATAAATTACAAATAAATAAATTAAACTTCCTTTCGGTTTCTACAGTGGTATTCATTTTTAGCTAGCATCTCTTTTTTTTTTAAGGAGGACTAAATATTGTGTAAAAAACATTCTCATTGTACATTGGGATAAAATTCAAAAATCGCAAAACAAAGAAGGGAATTTCTTTTTTTAGAAGAACATAAACACGGATACAGCCAAAGCACATGATAATAAACTCCATAGGATGGGTATGTTTTCTGAAAAGTTTTTAATAACTTTTCATTTAATTAAAAATAGCTTACCTATATTAGAAGCCAACAGCAATTAAAGATAATCAAATTTGGCAAAAATGTGTAGGAAGTACAGGAAGATCTATGGATAATCTGTTAAATGCCTATTATCAACCCAAGAAGCATTTGCTGTATTTTAAAAAAAAATCCCCTGCTATAATTCTTATCATTAAAACATAAACAATCCTAAATTCTTTTCCCTGATTTTCTGCAATCTGCAACTGCATGGAGGGGAGGTGGGGAGGGGGAGAAGAGTCTTCAAATAATAATAAAAAAAGAGGCCTAAAAACCCCGACTACTCAGGGTGCCTTTGAGGATATTTAATTAAAATCTAATCCTGCATTCATTAAGGCTCACATAAATTAAGCTGTCATTCATAAGATTTATGGATTCTCATTTGCATATTGCATACAATTCATCAATTACTCAAGTATGAAAGGAGCACATTTCCCTTGGAGCTGCCTGCTACTCTGCCAACATTTGAAATGAGGGGAAAGAGCAAGACTGTCAGACATTCGCACAAACTTTCTTCCAAATGTCTGCTCCTTGATTAATCTAATTTTCAAGCTATTCCTTACAAGATGCAACCACAGACCTTTTGCAGTTTTCTATTATTTCTCCTGTCTTCGTCACAAAGTCTCCTTGTCTTTTAATACCACTCCGTGTCTAGGTGATCAGTGTTTGTTTGCTAATGATGCTGCATGAGTCTTTTCTTTTCACAGGGGAAAAAAAAAAGGTCATCAGATGCCAAAACTGGTTTTTTCTACTTACTCATTTATAGTTCAGCCGTAACTTGCTTATTAGGAATATTATTTGATGAGGACAAACGGATGATATGGAATAAATAAAATATTCTTAACAAGGGGCTTTTCCCAAACATGTGAAACACATATGTACAGGCAAGTGAATGAAATGTGACTCTTAAAAATATAACTCGTAAGAGTGAAACAGTCCATGTTTTTACTTTATCTATAGTCACCCTAGAGTAAAGCTCTTCATGTTCCTATTTGTTTGTTTTGTAGCCCCAAAGCCTGCCATGTTGATTTCATCTGTTGCCTCCGAGGAGTTGTTTTTAATTTCAGTGGCACAACTAAGAAGTTACTGAATCTTTGCTAGATCAGTCTCTGGATACTTCTGAACATGCATGTGATCAGGTGCTGGATTTGATGCCTAACACTTCATGTCTAGGAATTTCTAAATTAAAATAAATGAATGTATCTGAAACATCTAAAAACCACAGCTGAGATACAAAATGCATCAGTTTACTGCGAATCATCAATTACATGGTCAAAAAGTAGCCTGAAAATGAAGCATTAATTTCTTTTTTATCATGAATTCTTTGTCAACAAATAAGCCTAACAAAATAAGAAAGAAAGAAAAGAGAAGGAATTGTGCTGCAGTCCTGCTTACAGTTGGGCTGTGATTCTTATTCAAGTCAATGGGGTTTAATCAGGCTACTCGGGAGCAGGATGTAACCACACTTCTTGGAACACTTAACTCTTCTCCTCCAAATCTGAAGCCCATTTTGTCATATTTCACAATTACCATTAAAATATCACAGATCAAAATAGATGGGTTCTCAGCCTGTCACTTGGAGGAGCTCCAAAATAAGGAAAACATTGTGAGATCATAAGAAAATGATACGTTACCTGTGTCAGATCATTATCAGCACTTTGTTAGAATATACTGTCCTTTTTATTTATTAGTTTGTCATATTTAAAATACTAAAGGAATGTTTATTTGAAATAATGAACCCATGGCAAACGGAATAGGATCCCTCTCCCACTAAGATAATAAAAGTCCTTTGACTTAACTGCTTTTATGCTTATTTTATTACCTTCAATTATACCCCAACCTTTCTCCCCAATGGGACTGCAAGTTGTTTATATAATTCATCTCACCTCCATTTTATCCTCCCAACAAAATCCTATGGGGTAGTTCAGACTGAGATTAAGACCGATTCCCCACTAGCCTTATGTCGCTCTCACTCTCCTCTTCTCCGCAGGGATTCCATTGAATTTCACATTATCTGCCCCGGGGCTGCAACTCGCTCCATCTGGTTTCTGTTTGCTGCGCAAAAAAGGCGAAGCGAGTTGCAGCCCCAGGGCAGATAGTGTGAAATCCGACTGAAGCCTTGTGGAGAAGAGAGAGAGAGCGGCATAAGGCTAGTGGGGAATTGGTCTATATGACTGACCAGCTAGTTTCCATGGTGAAGCGGGAATTTGAACCTGGGTCTCGAAGATTCTAGCCTGGTGTTATAACCACTATACCATGCTAGCTCTTAACTGTATGCTGTTAAACAGTTCCCTACACTAGAACGCTGGTAATCAGATAGAAATCAGATTTCAGTATTATTTCTTAATGGATTGTCATTTCTGCTCAGAGGACTTTGTAGCATGGTCTGCTGTTAGCATCCGAGGATTAGTTAAAGAAGTGACTGGATACAACTAATAATAATATCCTCCCACCTACCTCTGTTTTCTCCTTAAACATACTGGTAAGAAGAGAGCTTTCAATTCAGACATAATTGCTACCATAATTCCATTTGAATAAATTCCACTAGCCCTGGAACAATAAACAGATGACTAATCAGAGAAATGAAGTCATCACTATTCGTGGTTTTAAAAATGGACTCTCAGATTAAAATAAGCACATCTAACCAGACTTTTTGAGTCCTTCCATCCAGGCTTGAACAGGCTGCTCTACTATAAACAACTGAGCTCCACCTACAAATTTCTTCTTCACTTATTGTCTGTCTTTTTTAAAAAAAAACTGCTGCTTTCTCTTAGTTTCAAATTTCTCAGCATGAGCTGTCTGTTTTAACGTCACCTTAACTAAAGTTCAACGAGAAAAGAATTTTCCCTGTCTACAATAATATTGCTTATTTTAATTCCTCAACCCAAACCACCTGTTCAGTTTTGCTGTATCAAGCAATACAAAATGACTGGCTATCTCATTATATTTCATTGTAAATGAAAGAAGACTAAGATGTAGTTACTGACCTCCTTTGCTTAGAAACTAATAAAAGAATATCACCAAACACACAACTTCCTCAGCTAACAGGAGTAAGTCCAGAACAAAGCATATATGCAAAAATATTTTCAAATTCATTTATGCGACACAGTAAGAAGAGTCCAATAGAGGGTACTATAGGTTTCCTTCACATTAGGAGCTCCTTTCTTTGTGCATACAATGCATGCTCTTATAACTCCTCCCCTTTTCCCTCTGTATAATGAATAGGTTAAATATATAAAAATGGTTGTGTATTGTTTATACATTTCACATATTTATTCATTACACTGGGAAGAAAGAGAAGTAGAAAGAGCACTCCATCATTTACACAAAGGGACTACATATCTCCTCATTCAGAAAATAATCCTAAGGGGATCTACTTGGAATCCTGTTCAGGTCTATCTAGTGGGTCTATCAGGTCTATCTTACGCCCAGGAAAGTGGGTTTTTTTAGGATTTTACAGTAAGGCAGGAGAAAAAATACAGATCTAGGCCCAAAGGTCCTTCACCTATATGGTCCAGGACAGTTCAATCTTATCAGAAGCTAAGCAGGCTCAGTCCTTGCTAGTACTTGGAAATCCAAGGTTGTCATGCAGAGGTAGCCATTGCCTAAATCACCTTTATTTGTTTCTGAAAACCCTATGGACTTGCCGTAAGTCAACTACAACTTGACAGTGCTTCACACACACACACACACACACACACACACAAAGTCCAAAGCAAGCTGCCCAGAAGCAGGGCCTTCTAAGAAGCTTAACAATATGGCCTCAGTAATACCACTGCATTAAGACAAAGGAAAAATGGTCAGACTTTGCCAGACTAGAGTAGTAGACTTAAATGATATGCATTCCTTGACACAAATCCACATGAACAGGGGGGGGGGGGGGTGTTCTGAACAGTGTTATCTGAAAAGCTCACCATATGTCCAGGGAAAATTCCTTACCTTTCCTTTGCAAAACATGATGCAATTGGTTGGTGGACCAATACACATTTCCAAAAAATAAATAATAGATGTTTGAAAGTTAAGCCAAAACCATCCATCAAGGCAGAGAGGAAGAAAATGACACTCTAAAGAGGAAAGTCATATTAAAGAAGTTGTAACATTCTTTCAATATTCCATCAACTTTTCTCTTATGTTCTTATGTATGTACTAGGAATAAGGTCCATTGTAAAGAAAAATACTACGGGCTCTAGAAAGAGGCTCTGAGTGAGTGCCCCCCCTCCCCTGTTGCCTTCCCACCCACCCTCAAAGGGAGCTGATCTCTGCCATCTGGAGAACAGCTGTAATTCTGAGTGATCTCCAGGAGGGTGGAGTCTATGGCATTGTACCTACCCCTCCTCAAACCCACCATCTCCAGGCTCCACTCCTAAAATCTTGAGGAATTTCCCAACCTGGAGTTGACAACTGCTAAGTTACACAGGCTATCATAGGGGGGCTGCTGCTGAACAGGAGCAAGCAGCCAAGCCTAATTAAGTCATGCCAGTCAGATGGCACCAAGTCAACCAGAGGGTGCTGCCAGGCCTAGGGTAGCCAACCTCCAGCTAGAGCCTGAAGATCTCCTGGGATCACAACTTAACTCCAGACAACAGATCTCTCTCCAAATCCTGGCGAAAATAACTGCTTTGGAGGGTGGACTCTATGACATTCTATTCAATTGAAGCCTCTCCCTTTAGTGACAGAAGCAACCTTGGTTGTCTAGCAACAGCCTCTGGCTAGCAGCTTCCCCAGTGGACCAATCCACATCTGTCCTGGAGCAAGTCTGAGAGGAGGAAGGAGGGAAGGACTGACAGGATAGAGGCAGCCACCAGGGCCTCTGAGGAAACCCTTCATGAGGCTGCAGTAGAGTGGCAGTCCTTTCTGAGATTGGTCGAAGGAGAGGACACAGAGAAGCATTGGAGATTTGCCTGTCTCAGAGTTAAGACTGTTTTGGAGGTTTGTTCAGTGTTTCCGGGCATGCAATAGGCAGAGGACAGGGGAATCAGCCTATGAGAACCTAGAGGTGATGACTGATACATGATGGGCCAATGGTTTCTGGAATGCACCCCTAAGCCAATGGGAGACCTAGAGTTGACCTCACCATAAAAGGTTTTTATTGTAAAGGATGTTCCCTTATGTATAAGGCACAATCTTTTGGCCCCTTATGTATAACATAACAAAAATCACAAATGTGCATTGCATAGTAGTTGGGGTGGGGTGGGAAGCATCACTTATTAGGAATAAAGTTTTCCTTTTTCATGGATAATCTGATATTTCATATCAAATCTGATTTAAATATGTATTAGAATTGTAACAAAATGCTTAAGAACATAAGAAGAGCCCCACTGGATCAGACCAGTGGTCCATACAGTCCAGCATCCTGTCTTCCACAGTAGCCAACCACATACTCTGGAAGGTTTGCTACAGCAAGCCCACCTTCAACAATCAATAAATACTTAGAAAGTTTCTATGTTTGGGTTTTGGGACTTTGTTTATTGGAAGCTTTGGGCTTGTTTTCATTTTCCTTATCCACATTTTCTCACTTTGATTACTCACATGCAACAACCAATTATTATTATTATTAATAATAATAATAATAATAGTTGTTGTTGTTGTTGTTTGTTCACAATGAGATATTTGGCTGCCTTCTGGAGCTGTCTTCTGGAGCTGAACTGGTGTAACTTATTCAATGCCCAGAATATCCAGATGTTTCTTCTAGGCACTGATCCAAAGGGCTTCAGTGGAAACTGGTGTGATGGTAACCTTCTTTTCCTAGAAGCTCTCTATTTGTAGGTCTTGGTATTTTGTAATCTTCTCCTGTTTTTTCTTTTCAATTTTGCTGTCCCCTGGGTTTGCAATGCCAATGATCGAAACCCTATTTCTATTTTTTTTCTACAGCTGTGATTATCAGGAGTATTATGCTCCAGGTGTTTATCTGTTTGTAACTGGAAGTCCCAAAGAATCTTTGTTTCATCATTCTCCATCATCTCATCTGGTTTGTGCTCCCATGAGTTTCTGGCTGATGGTAAGCCATACTGCTTGCAAAGATTCCTGTGCAACATAACTGCAACTCTATTGTGACATTCTTTATAGTCAGGTATAAGCAATTTTACTGCAGGCACTGACCATGTGGTAAACTGTTTCATCTTTTGTCTTGCAAAGTCAATATTTGTTGTCATTACTGGTCTTCCGAATCTTGGTGTTCATATTATTTGTTTCAAGAACCTGCCCTTGCACAGCTAAAATGAGTCCTTCTACCCACCCAGCCCCCGAGTGCCCATTTTGAAGCCACTTCCAGGTATTTTCAATATCAGTTTTGTTCTCTAGGTCTTTCAAATATTGCCCATGCAGCAAGTGCTTTTGTCAAAATGAGTCCTGACTGCAAACTTTTAAAAATCTTCTTTGTTTTCTATAACCGTAAAAAGTCTGCCTTGGATGAGGAAGAGGAGGCTGACAACAACAACAAAGCCTCCAAACATGAAGGTCCTCTTCTACCACTACCGAGTTCAACCCTCCACATAACTATTTGTTGGATCTCTGTAAATTTGGCTAATCTGTTTGTGGAGTAGCCATTACCACTTCCCAGGGTAACAAGTTCAGCTGTTTGATTATGTACTGGGTTAAGAAGTACTTAAAAATGTGGGAGCAAAATTCCTCAGCTGCTAAAAATGTATTGACTCCAGTGCTGCATCAACTGCAGTGATTACTTATTAGCTTCCAGGCCAAATTCACAAATCTGGTTATTACCATTACAGCCTTCCATAGCCAACAACCCTCACATGTTTTGAACCACATCTCCCAATACACTCCCACATACCAGCTATTATCTTCAGACAACCTCCTCTTTAAGGTGCCTTTTCTTAGGATTGCCTGTACGGCTTCCACCTTCTGGGTCCAGTGGTTAGCTGGTAGTGGGTGTTGGGGCTGTGGATTTGAGCTTAGTCTCTGTCTTTTTTTCTTTTTCATTGTACATTTTTAAGGGAAGAATGACTTGGCTTCAAGCTGGGATGCTTTTGCTGTCAACCATACCCCTGCTGGGGGAGAGGTGGGCATCCTCTCAGTCACGAGTGTCCTCGTCCAGAGCTAAGGGGGGGACACTTACACCACATGCGTCTCTGGGGATTGTGTTGTTTCTTTATTTGCTGTCTGGTGGCTCTCTGTGGAGAAGAGTGGCATCAAGGGACAGTGGCCGGATTGGAAGGCAATGATTGCCTGCACTTTGTGAGGCATAGCTGCTAGGGTTGCTGTGAGCTCTGGGATGTTTGCTACATCATCTGCGTCTTGTGTGCTGTTATTTCCCACTGTGGAATGTCTACTGTGAATGGACTAGAGGCCCTTCCAGATGTAACATCAGGCCAGCTGCCTCCGCCATAGCAGCCCACAGGACTGAGCTGCCAGTGTGCGTGTTTTAAGTATTACACTTGTTATGAGCTCTGTGTGACAATCCAAGCAAATCAATACATGGATGTCTTTTTGTTGTTCAGTCGCACAGTTGAGTCCGACTTTTTGCAACCCCATGGATCAAGTCACGCCAGGCCCTCCAGTCTTCCACCATCCTCCAATGTCTGCTCAAATTTGTGTTAGTTACATCAGTAACACTGTCCAGCCACCTCATCTTTTGCTGTCCCCTTCTTTTGCCTTCTGACTATCCCAGCATCAGGGTCTTCTCCAGCATCAGGGACTTCTCCCTTCTCATTTGGTGGCCAGAGTATTTGAGCTTCAGCTTCAGCATCTGACCTTCCAGGGAACAGTCAGGGTTGATTTCCCTTAGAACGGCATTCTTGCAGCTCAAAAGCATCTATTCTTCTGCATTCGGTCTTCCTTGTGGTCCAACTCTCACAGTCATACATTACTACTGGGAATACCATCGCTTTGACTATTGTCAGGGTGATGTCTCTACTTTTTTATTATACTGCTTAGGTTTGCCATAGCTGTCCTCCCAAGGAGCAGAGGGAGAGGGAGAGGGGGAGAGGGAGGGATATATATATGTATGTATGTACGTATGTATGTTTTGGAGCAGAAAATATCAAGGTAAGTTGTAACTGTACTCCCCCTTTCTCCATGTTATGAATGGACAATGCTATTTTTTTTTCATTTTGCTTATTTCCCTTGTTAAATTAAATTCTACTTTTAAAAAAAATGAATTGCAGCTGCCACAGTTCCAAGGCTCTACCAATGGCTTGGAGGCTCATCTGGTTTCTGTCTTTTCAGTAGTGGCAGCAAACCTATGCCCCTTCCCCATTGCATTAGCATAGCAGGTGGCAGAAATCAGCCCACACTTACAGAGTTGCATCCAATAAAGTTTGCTGCAACAGCAAGACTGCAAGAAGCATTAGCTAACTCTGAGTCTTCTAGCAGCAGAGAATACATTCAGGATGGATCTAATTTACTGACAGAGAAGAAGCACAAGAGACAGGGCGGGGAAAGAGAAACATTCAATCTCAGCAGCGGAACACATAAATTACATCTGCCCCTGGAGTTCAAATGGACTAAACACATCCTACATCTGTATTAATATGGACCGCTGTCCAACACATCGTATAATAGCCAAATCTTTCACCTTGGTTGAACTCTGAATGTATCCGTATTGTTTGGACATGGCTATCGTTTGGCCAAGAAACAGAAACGGTGGCCATTGGTCAGGAGAAAGACAGTGTAATTCTGTATACCTTGCAGTGATCTGGAAAGAGAACGAAGTTCTTCCACAATCCTCAAGCTGTAGAAGACTCTGATGAAGACTCAACACTTGCTGATTAGAAATTATCTCAAAGTTCCCTCGCTATGATCACAAAGTAGGTTCAAACGTTTACATCTCTGTTGCTGCTATCTTGACTTGCTAGCACAGCTTCAGAACACCGGGTACATATGGACGTTCAAAATTATTGCTGACCAGAAATATTTTGCAGAATGCTGCACAGTTACTGTTCTAACCAACACCAGGCATGTAACTGTTCCAAACAGCATCTATTTGGAAAACCTGCACGCCTAGCATACCCACCACAGCTGGTAACCAGGTTCAAGGGAAACAAATGCATAAACAAAAAGCATGACAAGGACATTTTCCCTTCCTTCCCCCCCACCCCAAACCCCCACCCACACAAATACTTTCACTTTTAACCTGTATCTGTAAAACCTTTATTAGGCATTTGTACTTTTAATCTTTATCCAGCCGGTCATTTTTTTATATTTACATTACCATAACTGTTTAAGACCTTATGGTATTCTTCCTGGTGTGTGCACAGTATATACAAGATACCCTCTCGGCTTAGCAGTACAATGCACAGCAAGTGTACAATGGTAATGGTGTCATCATATCAGTCAAGTCTGTGTGGGGAATTATTATGCTAAATGTTCTCCAAATAGAACCTGTCTATCTTCCCTTGAAAGACAATGCATGCAGAAAAGTGAGAAATATCCACTGTGCAAAAATATTCCAAAGGAGTACAAGAGATGCCCCCTGGAGCTACAAATATGTCACACAAGCTGCAAATATGAAATCCCCCTTACCCCCTTTTGCATTCTTCTACTCACAAGTCATGGGGCTGCTGTAAACAGCTCATAAAATCTGCATGAATGCTGCCATGCAGAAGCTACACTGGGAGGGCCACATGGATGTTAAACTCAAAATCCATACGCTGCACTAATAAAAATGATAGATTTGTAAAAAGACAGCTAGACAGATTATCTCGAAGAAGACATTCATCTGACGGGGAAAACGGAAGAAAGAGCTGTAACAATCAGGCATAAAAGTACCTTACAAATCCATATTGTTCTGTTTTACCTTGATTTTTAAAACTATTTGTCAGTGTTTTGCTATTTTTGTAATCTTCCCAGGAAAATGGTAAAAGTGCCATATAAATGTTTTACACCAATAAATACAAAAGCATTTTGTGCTCATGGTCCCATTTCATTTTGATTCACAATTAGCTCTGTCTAGACCCTCTAGTAGATGATATTCGGGACAACTCTATTGATAACTAGCATTAATATGTAAACACAATTCCCAAATTCAACAGGAGTATACCTCTGTTGAAGGAACAAGGGGATGTTGTCGGCCTAAGGAGGGATGTGGGAAATGTCTGGAGAAACTCCAAGTACTTCTGAAGCACTACATCAAAGACAAACCTCCAGTCTCCATTTGGAACAGGTAGGGGCCTGGGAATTAAGTTACTGAATTAAGTTACTGGGCCGCTAATTAAGTTACTGAAATGGGCGTTTGAGAGAGAACTTGGCTGGAATTTTCAGTTGGCTTATGAGGAAGCTGCAGGAGCAGCAGAACGCAATCAAAGCCGGAGTTTGCGTGAAGGCAAGAAATTTTTCCTTCAGAAGCCAACAAGCAATGGAGGGACTCCTGTGGAACTTTATTATTGAGTCTTAGTACTCTTATTTGGAAAATTAAGAGACTGTGAGGGGTCCTCCCTGAAATACTGTATTTGAGACTCTTGTTTGGCTTTAATTTCTGATTGTATGAATGTATGCCTACTTTTTAGGCTGTTCATTATATGACACAATACAATATACTTAATTTTGTATAAACTATTTAAGAGTGTGTGTCTTGCACAATATTTTTGATATTTTTGTATCCCATGCACCCCAAGCTGCTGGTCTGGACCCAGCCTCTGACTCTAAAAAACCCTTGTTGATCTTTAAGGTGCTTCTGAACTTTAATCTAGCTTTTGTACTGCAGACTAACATGGCTCCTCTCTTAAACAGCAATAATAATAATTCCCTTATGGTGTCAAGCATGATATTTCTGGTTATTGAATCAATATGTATTATTGAACTCTCTTTCTTTTTCCTCTATTCCTTTTCTGCATAAGACTGCTCTTCAAAGATTCCCCACCACCACCTAGTAATTCTAAAGGATTCAGAATATGCAAATAATCTTGTCTTTGTAAGTAAATTGCCTCTCCCACCAGTTCCCATCCATACGTCTTATTAGTAAGCCAAGAATGTGTGGGAACTAGTAGATGTTGTAGTAACCAAATGAATAGTTGATAGTACCCTTTGAATCTTCTCTGCAATTCACATCTGTATGTTATGCTTTTGAAGCTATCTATTATTGTGCCTTTGAAGAAGCCTTTAAGATTCCATGCCGTGTGAAACTATGTATCACTTCCAAGGTATTGTTCCTCGGAGCAAGTATTGGATTATCAATAAAACGAGTCTTTGAATTAAACAAAAGCTTGGTTATTCGAAATACTGATGCTTGACATATGGAACTGGCCAGATCCAGCATTCCCATTGGCTATGGTTTCCCGCCAACAGTGACTGACCCATGAACCAACAGTCAAATGACTCTCTGGCTATGCTCTCTCACTTGCCCACTGCTGGACCTAGGACAGATGAGGATTAGGCCACTGTGAAAGCTACTAGGCAACAGTTGTAACAAATGTAACAAAGCTTGGTTCTCTCAGTAAAAGCAGGCCTCTTTTGGCTTTGAGGGAGAACTCACTGGGCCTAGTCCTGGTTACAGCTACCAGTTCCAGGTTGGTAGGAAATTCCTGGAGATTTTGTGGTGGTGTTTAAGGAGGGCAGGGTTTGGGGAGAGGAGAGGCCACACTGTGGAGAAAGAATGTACTTGGCCCACATAGTGGAGAAAGATTGTACTTTTCCTAGGTAGAGGCTGCAGAGAATGGGGAAGAGATGGAAAGCTGAAGTCAGATCAATTCCCCCACAGAAAATGGCTGCCTTGGGTGGACGGAAAGACACCAAGGTTGGGGAAAGTGAATGCCTTCACCTGGGTGAGTAGATGGGAAGACAGCAAGGGGAGGTGCACTCACCCAGAGCCTCTTCCTAGAACCCATTTTATGTCCGCCCACAACAGGCCTTGTTTCTAGTTTACTATAAACACCATTAAAATGTACACATTGGAACTGCTGTTTTGTTGAAGAGACTACCTGTTACACCATTTTAAAAATAATCAACACTCAAGTACATAAATCAGCAACTAGAACATTCTTCTAATTTGCATAAAGAGGTCAAAAATTAAGTCTCTGACATCTCCAGTTAACAGCCTCTCATGTAGCAGAGCTGGGAAAGATAACTGCTTTAGATTTAGAAAACTTCTGTTAGCCAGATTACATTCCATTCGGTAGGCGAGATGGACCAGTAGTCTAGCGTAATAAGGAACATAAGAAGAACCAAGTGGCCCATATAGTCCAGCATCCTGTCTCATACAATGGCCAACCAGTTCCTCTACAGGTCCAACAACAACACATAGAGGCCAAGGCCTTTCTCTGACGTTAACTCCTGGCACTGGTATTCAGAGGTTCATTGCGTCTGAATGCAGAGATATTTGTGGAACAAAAAGAATCAAGCAATGGAGACTATGCATTTTTTTTCGTTACCCCCTACCCACAGGTTTTTCAAGGCAATTTGCAATCCAAAATAAAACAAAAATTTTAAAACCCACAAAAGTTCAACAAAACAACAGTGTGAAATATTAACATTAATAAGTTAATTATAAAAATCCAACAAAATAAAGCACCAGTACACAGCAAAAATAACATAGCAAAGCGGGTGAAAATAATAGTGGGAAAAGTAAAGGAGCCAGCTATAGTTAGCTTATATTGTTAGATGTGGAAATAAAAATATCATTATGATGAACACAAAATGCATAAATATACGCAACATGTGAACAGCTGCTGAGCACAATTCCAAAGATGAGGTACTACCACAGATATTACCAGAATCCAAGAATTACCAGAACCACAGCCTATTTCCCTAGACAGGAAAAGCAGAAAGCACCTCACCGATCTTCTGCTGAGGCACCTCTTCCAGTCATCCATGTTTGCTGTGTTTATGATCTGTAGTTTGCCTTCTAAGGGTATGCAGTTCGGTATTACCAAACCAATAAAATGTCCAATTTTTCCATTATTGGATTGTGAATGATATTCCACATTGTGAAAGGAGCCCTGATAGTTTCCGAACTCCAATAATTACTGGGGAAATCCAGGATCAATTTGGAAGCCCACTTTCAGTTCATTGCAGCTAGTCTGGGAAATGTGAGTGTGTGTGTGTGTGTGAAGGGGTAGATAGGACCATCAATATGATCCCAGAGACTAATCAGAAGGGCTGCTCATGGCTCTCCTCTGCAGCAATTTCCATCCTACAGCTCCTAATGTACTTCTGGCTGTAAAAAAAGGCTTGGATTATTTTGGAGGCCCTGCTCAGAACTTGACTGGAACTAGGGCTTTTTTTCTTGGGGACATGGCAAAACTGAGTTCCAGAACTGATCTGTAGAAACAAAATTCTCAAAGAAGACCATGACCTGGACCTCAGATTTCTATGCTGGACCCTCACCTGAACTACAAACTGATTTGATTAATTTTGATTATTAGTAGTGATTTGTTTTTCTTCTCCCCTGGGAAGGTTAGTTGGAAGGGAACACATTTCTGCTCTTCGGGATTGGGAGGGGGAACGGGAAGTTGCCTTATTGTAATTATTTTAACCATCACTCATATGCTGAGCGGGGGGGGGGGGGGGGGAGAGAACACTGCCATTTAGTAAACAACTGCAACAACAAAAAGGCTGCTTTGGAAAGTCCATCCTTTACCACCAAAGAAAATAATGGAAAGTATGGGGGCATCTTTTTTTTTGGGGGGGGGGTCCATAAAATTCAATTTACTTGAATATTGGGGGATCTTTAGTAGAGAGGGAGGACTAGGTTTACTGAATCTTTCTGTCATTTGGTGGAAAACTGTCAGTCTGGAAAGTCCACCATTTCCCCCTACAGGAAATAAGAGAAAAGCATGAGTGGGGTCACCTTCAAAGGTCCATAAAATTGGGCCTCTTTGTCTAATTTACTTGAGGTCTTTACAAGACAGGTAGGACTAGGAACACGGAAAGTTTGCTGCCATTTGGTGAAAAACAGCCACTCCAAAAAGCCCGCCATTCTCCCCCCTAGGAAATAATGGGTAGACATCCAACCTTACATTAACGAAAACAAACTTTCTCTGGCAATAACTTTCTAATATGATAAAAAAACATTCCCAATGGTTAATTAAAATGATAATTGTGCTCATTCTGAAATTTTAATATGGAATTAAACAATAATTTGTCAAGTGCACAGTCCTATTGCCTCCATCTTACCTCTACACCATCCTTGTTTCATTCTCAAAGCTGCCCCCATCTCATCACCTCCTACTCTCTTCTTCAGGCTCTGTTTCAACCCTAGAGCTTTCTGTTTAATTCCCACAATCTCTTTGATGCTGTCTTCCTGCATTCAACCTGACCTTTCCCATATTAACACACACCTTTGTTTAAACCAGGAGCAAATCTACTATGAGGCAGCATGCAGTAACTGCCTCTGGTAGCAAATTGTCAGCTATTTAATGTTAAATTAGCTTCCCCATTGCTACAACAGACAGGTGTATCGCTTGAATCCTTAGTATTTATGGATTCTTACTTAAGGAATAAGCCCTACCCGATACTGACAGACATGACTACAGTCTGCTACAAATGGGTGCACCATTAGAGCAAGGGTGGGTAATATGACACGTTTTCCCTGTAGAGACTACATGTCACTCATCAAACACAAGCACCACCTCATGTCACATGTGTCTGCATCAAAGTGAAGCACTGACATCTGTCATACGTGCTTTGAGGTTGGCCTTCAGAATATTTCAGGATGGATTGAATTCTGAAACAAACTCTAGTGCAGATTTGGTGATAAGTTATTGTTTTAGGTACACTGGAGACCTTCATGAGGACAGAGTAATATATTCTCTAGCAACAGGATTTTGGAGAAATCCTATCACAGGAACCAGAAGGTATTTTGATGGTAGCGTGCTTTCCTGTTTATAATTCTGGTGTCAGATTAATTTATTTATATATTTAGCATACTATGGTTTCTCTTCAGATTGCACACATCATTTGTACATTTAGCATTTTATCTCACTTATTCAATGTACTAGTAATAAGGTTCATTGTGAGGAGAAGTACCATGGGCACTAGAAATTTGCTGTGGGTGAGTGTCATGGCCTTGGAGGGGGGCAGAGGAGGGGAGGGTAAGATAGAAGGAGGCAAAGTATGTTGGGAAGGGAGGCCGCTGTTGGGAAGGGAAATGTAGAAAGTGGGGAAATGTGGGGTAGGTTATCAAAGAAGAGGGAAGAATGAGAAAAAAGGGATGGGGGCAAAAGCGATGGGTATAGATTGCTTTCCATCTCCTCCCCCCCCCTGCAGCCTCTACCTAGGAAAAGGACATTCTTTCTCCACAATGGGGACCAAAGAAGCTTACATGATTTTCCTCTCCCTGTTTTGATCCACACAACAACAGTGTGAGGTATGTGGGTGGTCCAAAATCACCCAGACAGTTTCAACAGTAGGAACCTGGGTCTGGCAGACCATGCTTTAAAACGCCAGCTGCCGTGTCACAGCGGCTGTCATAGGAGGGCTGCTGCTGAACAGGAGTAAGCAGTCAGGCATAGTTACGTCATGCCAGTCAGGTGCCAACAAGTCACCCAGAGGGTGCTGCCAAGCCTAGGGTAGAAAATCTCCAGGTGAAGATCTCCTGGTATCACAACTGAACTCCAGATAACAGATCTCTCTTTCCCTGGAGAAAATGACTGCTTTGGAGGATGGACTCTATGGCATTATATTCAGCAGGGGCCTCTCCCCTCCCCAAATATCCCAACCTGGAGCTGGCAACCCTAGTAAGGACTGGCCCCAATAATTTGTCCCTCAAAGGCTAAAATAGGCCTGGAAAGGGCCTTCTCCCCACACCACCTTTTACTGACAGTTGGTTGGCTAGCAACAGGCATTGAAGGGAAAGCAAAGACAGCTTCCCCAGTGGCCCAGTCTTAAACATAAGACTCCATATTCTCTTTTTCTTTATCTCTTTCCCTTTTTCTTTCTGTACTGCTGCCAAGGGATGCCATTTTTTGTCTATGTCTCTCTGGCTCTTTGGTTCCCCAGAGGAGGGAAGGATTTCTGTGGCTGTTTCCCTCCTCCTCCCTCCCTCAGCCAATCAAAAGGTTTTCTTTATCTCCTCTGTAAAGCAGTGTCAATCAAGAGAAGGCTTTCTCTCCTCCCTCTGTCAGCCAATGGAGGTGTCAGGACTTGTATCTTTACTGCTGATGCCCTATAGTGTAACCAATGCTGTATGGGGTTTATTCCTGAACCAAACCGACTCCATGTTGTAACCTTTTATTAACCCAAGAGGCTTGAGTAGTAATTAACCTTGCCCCACTGGTATCCAAAATATTTGGGGCTGTAGAATGAGTTATGTTATGTCTCTGCACATTCTCACACTGGGACCCTTTGAAGCCGAACAGCATGGCCTTCGGAGTAGGGAGGCATCCTCTCTACTGATAGTGATGGTGAGAAGACAGATGTGCCTGTAACGGTGTGAATTGTGGCTTTGTGAGATGTTTGCTTTATGTGTATAAAATTGAGTTGGTGCTGGCTCTCGCCATCACTGTTATCTTGTTCCTTCCAGTGCTTAGTTCTCTCTAATAAAATCCTAGCTTTGTAACCAAGTATGGGATCCGTTTGAAGTTCTTGAGTTCTGACATTATAACAGTGATCCCATTGTTTTGTGGCTTATCTGGACTGGAGGCTTGGCCCGATGGCGGCAAAAGTCCCAGACGACGGAGAGCCCACCACCCCAACGGAGGACCCACCGCTCGACCCAAAGGTGACGGGGGTTCGGCGTAAAATTAAGGTCCCAGCGCCTTTCTCGGTCGACGCGTTCCCTGCCCCGCGAACCTGGAGCCCGCGGAAGTCTACGGCAGCGATCGACGCCGCGGAGCAACGGTACAGGAGCATGTTGGGCAAAGGGGGAGCCGGAGACGGCGACGAAGAACAGGCAGAAAGCCCGGGGCCCCGAGGGGGAGACGACCCGCTCCGGACCCTCCGCAACGACTTATTCGACTGGGTGCGGGAGATCCACGACGACGTGCATCGGTCCCGCGTGTCGATGGCCGAAGAGATGCAGCAGAACCTCGGCGCGATCCACGACCAGCTCCGCACCCTGCAGACTGCGGTCCTGGGGGTTCCTGCTGGAGGGCTGCCGCTGGGGCAACCGCCCGCAGCCCCGCCGGCTCCGCCGGCCCCGGCCCTACCGGCACCGCCTGCCCCGGCGCCACCGGCTCCGCTCGCCCCGGGGCCACCGGCGCTACCCGCCCCGATCTTGCCGGCCCCGCCGGGCCCGGTGCCACCGCCGGCCGCACCTCGAGCCCCGGGGGGGGGCGAGGGTCGGGGAAGAGAGTTGAAGATTACTTTCGACGGGAATCCCGAGGACGTGGAGTACTTTACAATACAGTGCGACACGTTCTTCACCCACTGGGGTGCCGATTACCCGACCGAGGCCAGCCGAGTGTACCACATCGCGTCCCGACTGAGAGGCCCGGCCCGCAAGTGGTACGTGGGCCTCTTCATGGGAAGGAAGCCCGAACTAGCCACCGTGGCGGGGTTCCTGCACGCGGTGCTCCGCCAGTATGGCGACCCCCTACGAGAGGAGAAGGCCGTCGCCGCCCTTCAGCGCATCGAGCAAGGCAATCGCTCCACTCGCGAGTATGCCACCGAGTTCTTGGGGTATTGCGCAGCAGCGAGGGGATGGAACGAGGTCATGAAATACACCGCGTTTATCAATGGTTTGAACCCGAACATCCTCGACCGCTGCTACAGCCAAGGGAGACCCGACACGCTGGTCGGATGGATCCAGCTGGCCGGAGAAGTGGAGACCAACCTCCAACACGTGGGAATGCGTCGGCAGCAGTTTGCAAAGAAGGGGACCAAACACACCCCGACTAAAACCGAAGGACGGAAGATTCCGGTGACCTCAACTCCGTCCCCAGCCCGCAAGTGCTTCAGATGCGGAGATCCGGATCATCTTGCTGCCAACTGCCCGGTGAAAGCGGGGGCCACCCCACCCACGGCGAAACCAACTGCCTCGGGGCTGAAAAAGAAGAAGAGCAGCCGTTCGAAGGAGCCCAGTCGGGGCTCCGTCGCCACTTCCTTGGCGACTGACGAGGATTTTACCACCGACCTGGCAACCGTGGAAGAATCGACCGAGGAGTCGGACGACACCGAGTCGGCGGGAAACGACAGCGACCTGCTTTAATGGGTGCCGCAAAGCAGGTCCAACAACAGCCGGCACTCCTCACGGTGAGAGCCTCGGGGGGTTTACTATTTATGGCCGTCACCCTCCTTAACCCAAACCTAAAGAGATTCATGCACGCCCGAGCGCTAATCGACTCAGGGTGTAACAGAGACCTGATCACCCCCCGCCTGGTTGAGGCGTTGGGATTAGCCACCTCGCCCCTGCCACAACCGATGCAATTCCAACAGATGGACGGGGGTCCCATGAGGGGGGAACCATGTACTCTAGAGACTCAGGCGGTCCCGGTAGGAACCGAGGAGCACTCGGGGATCGAGACTTTCGTGATCGCCCCCTCCTGCTCTTTCGACGTGGTGGTAGGCTCAGCTTGGCTCGCCCGCCACCAGCCAGACATAAGGTGGGAGGAACAAATTGTCCGGTTCCCCGATTGGAGGTGCGAACACCACCACTGGCGCCCCGAATGGGGGCCGCACGCTCCCCCCCAAAACATGCGGGCTTGCCTCACACTCGAGGAAGTCGCCTCAATCCCCAAGGAGTACCGGGACTTGAGACTAGCATTTAGTGAGAAAGAAGCGGACGAGCTACCGCCCCACCGCCCCACGGACTGTGCCATTGAGCTGATCCCCGGGCAACAGCTTCCCAAGGCGAAACTGTATTCCATGGGCTGGGCGGAGAAAGCAGAGCTCCGAAAGTTTTTGGACAAAAATCTTAAACGCGGCTTCATACGACCAGCCACGGCCCCCCATGCCGCCCCCGTCCTCTTCCGAAAGAAGAAGGATGGGTCGCTTAGGCTTTGCACAGATTTTCGTGCGATAAATGGGATTTCCATGTCCAACGCCTATCCGATCCCGTTGATAAAAGACTTGTTGAACACTGTAGCAAAGGGAAAAGTGTTTACCAAACTCGACCTCAGAGACGCGTACTTCCGCGTCCGCATCAAGGAGGGGGACGAGTGGAAGACAGCCTTCAACACCCCTCTGGGACAGTTTGAGTACTTAGTTATGCCATTCGGACTGCAAGGAGCCCCAGGGGTATTCATGAACTTTATCAATGAAGTGCTACGGGACTTTCTTTTTAAGGGGGTGGTGGTGTACCTTGATGACATCATTATCTATTCACAAGATCTGAAATCTCATGTACCATTGGTTAGAAAAGTGTTAAGCACCCTCTGTAAACACAAACTATATGCCAAACTGTCGAAATGTGAATTTCATAAGACCGAGCTGGACTACTTGGGTTTCCGGGTGTCGGGGGAGGGATTGTCAATGGACCCCGCAAAGGTCCAAGCGGTGCTGGACTGGGAGCCCCCTCGCACGCGCAAACAATTACAAAGTTTTATCGGGTTCGCTAATTTTTACCGCGACTTCATTAAGGGGTTCGCTACAGTCATGCTGCCCCTCACGGAACTCCTTAAGACCAAAGGAAAGGGTGACGAGGCGAGAAAGCCAGGTGCACGCCTAACGTGGACGCCTGACTGCCAAAAGGCCTTCACTGAGCTAAAACGCCTCTTCACCTCCGAACCCGTGTTGGCTCATCCCGATGAACTAAAACCCTTCGTGGTCCAGTGCGACGCCTCCGACGCCGCAGTGGGAGCCATACTAATGCAAAGGGGGGGAAATGGGGTGCTCCGGCCGTGTGCCTATATTTCAAAGAAATTCTCCAATGAGCAGAGAAATTGGTCAGTCTGGGATAAAGAGGCGTTTGCAGTCATGTTTGCCCTTAAAACCTGGCGCTCCTGGCTGGAAGGAGCGAGAGTCCCATTTGAAATCTGGACCGATCACAAAAACCTCGAAGCTCTCACCGGGTGCCGCAAAATGACTGCAAAACAAATCCGGTGGGCAGGCTTCTTTGCTAAATTTGACTTTGTGCTGAAACACATCCCGGGCTCAAAGAACTTCTTGGCAGACGCCCTTTCTCGCATGCCACAGCACGACAGTCTCCGGGAGGAGGTGGTGGACTCGCTCATCTCCCCCTCGGCCATTTCGGGGGGGGTCACCACCCGCTCCGGCAGGCAGACCAGCCCTCCGGATTCAGACCTGCTGCCTCGATTTCTCGCAGAATATAACCAGGAGGCGGATCGCCCACCCAACCTAGTTAAAACCAAAAACGGACTCTGGCTGCACAATGAAAAGATCTATGTGCCCACTCCCCTCAGAAAAGAGGTCTTAGAACGCTGCCATTCTAGTCGCTTGGCCGGCCACTTTGGCTACGTCAAAACTCTCAATTTGCTCACCCGCCAGTTTTGGTGGCCAAAGATCAAAAAGGATGTATCAGAATTTGTTCTTTCATGTCCCACCTGCCTCATGGCAAAGCGAAGGGGGGGCAAACCTCCGGGCCACCTAGTTCCCCTTCCGACAGCCACCCGGCCTTGGTCGGTAGTCTCCATGGATTTCATTGTTGAACTCCCACCCTCACAAGGCAAAACAGTCATCCTGGTTGTAGTCGACACATTTTCTAAGCAAGCCCATTTTATCCCTTGCAAGCAGCTGCCCACAGCCAAAAAGCTCGCCCAGCTCTTTTTCACCCACATTGTACGCCTACACTCATTCCCGGACAAGGTCATTAGCGACCGCGGGACGCAGTTCGTTGCCAACTTCTGGCGGGAGTTCTGCAAACTTGCAGGCATCGAGCAAGGGCTCAGCTCTGCCTACCACCCCCAGTCGGACGGACAGACAGAGAGGGTTAATGGCCTTCTTGAACAGTACCTCCGCTGTTTCATTAATTTCCAACAATCAAACTGGGTGGACCTCCTCCCTTTTGCGGAATATGGCTATAACAATAGCCTCCATAGCTCTACCAAGACCTCCCCTTTCCAAATCATCAATGGGTACGAGGGCAAGCCATTTCCCACGCTCACCCTCCCTGCTAGCCCTTCCGAACCGACATCCTGCCAACAATGGTGGGAGGGCCTTCGTGCAGGCTGGAAGGGTATTCAGGAAAACCTGGAGGAAGCGAAAAAGGCCTACAAGAAGCAGTTTGACAAAAAACACTCCCCAGAGTGGGATCTAAGGGTGGGGGATACAGTCTTTTTGTCGACAAAAAACCTTCCACTTCCCCAGTCCTGCCGTAAACTCGCACTGAAGTTCCTTGGTCCTTTTAAAATCAAAAAAGTCATAAACAAAGTGACGGTGGAACTTGATTTACCCAAATCTCTAAGCAAGATCCATCCTGTTTTTCATTGCAGCCTGCTTCGGAAAGACCCTGGTGCTACGTCCTTCCATCCCAGGGCCCCGCCGCCCCCTCCGACGACAGTGAGGGGTCAGAGTCACCATGAAGTCCAAGAGATCCTGGACTCCAAAGTAAAAAGGGGGAAACTGTATTACTTGATTAGGTGGAAACACTTCCCCCCGAGCTGTGATGAATGGGTCGAATTTCAGAACGTAGCCGCGCCGCAACTGCTGAAAAAGTTTCACCTACTGTACCCGCACAAGCCCAAGGCTAGCCCCGCGGGAGGGGGCGCTTAGGGGGGGCAGTATGTCAGAACTTGTATCTTTACTGCTGATGCCCTATAGTGTAACCAATGCTGTATGGGGTTTATTCCTGAACCAAACCGACTCCACGTTGTAACCTTTTATTAACCCAAGAGGCTTGAGTAGTAATTAACCTTGCCCCACTGGTATCCAAAATATTTGGGGCTGTAGAATGAGTTATGTTATGTCTCTGCACATTCTCACACTGGGACCCTTTGAAGCCGAACAGCATGGCCTTCGGAGTAGGGAGGCATCCTCTCTACTGATAGTGATGGTGAGAAGACAGATGTGCCTGTAACGGTGTGAATTGTGGCTTTGTGAGATGTTTGCTTTATGTGTATAAAATTGAGTTGGTGCTGGCTCTCGCCATCACTGTTATCTTGTTCCTTCCAGTGCTTAGTTCTCTCTAATAAAATCCTAGCTTTGTAACCAAGTATGGGATCCGTTTGAAGTTCTTGAGTTCTGACAGGAGGGAAGGCTTTCTTTCTCTCCTCTGTGAACCAGTCCCTCAATCCTCAGCCAATAAAACACAACAAACATTCAGGGGCAATTGACAGGTTGATGGTTTACAGAGTGCAGCCCTAAGCCAATGGGAGAGTTCCATTTGGCCACCACCACAGAACTTTTATTATAGAAAGATCCAAGAAAGATTATAGAAAGGATAGACTGCTTCTTCTCGTTGACTGAGGATGAGATATAACTAAGATATACTAAGTTTTCTGTCCCCAAATGCCTCACCATCTCTGTAATTAAGGGATCAGAAAGGCTAAATCAGTAAAAATATATATAATTGTAAAAACAATTAAAGCTATGGAGAAGCTTAAGTTTTATTTATTTTTATCTTTCCACTTATTTATTTATGGTAAAAGATCTACTTTTGCTGGCTTTAATTCTGAAAAGGGAAGGTTATTCCTGAATCCTGACAATTTATTTTCATATCAAAGACAGGAGATCCATTTAGAAGAAGGAGAAGCATCTTTAAACCGAAGGCAAAGACTTGCTTCCTTCCTGACACTCCAGAGGGCAAGACTAGATCTAATGAAAGGGAGAATCCTGTTGATCATATGATGAAAACTCCTAATAGTGACTTCTGATCTGCCAGATCAAACATCAGCCATGTACAGCGTATGACATAAGAAGTTTGAGAACTATATATCAGGGGTGGCCAATGGTAGCTCTCCAGATGTTTTTTGCCTACAACTCCCATCAGTCCCAGCCAGCATGGCCAATGACTGAGGCTGATGGGAGTTGTAGGCAAAAAACATCTGGAGAGCTACCATTGGCCACCCATGCTATATATCAACAAAGAAGGAGGTTTGCTATAGCTCTTGTAGGTCATTGTACATGGCAGGTATATCCTACAGGTTTAGTCAGGGTGGTCTCCACCAATGGGTGATTAGGGCAGCTGCCCTGGGTGCCACTCTCTGGAGGGGCACCTACCAGAAGCCTCACCATCCCCATGGAGGGAGACAAAAGAAAAGCTAGGTCCTGCCACCACCGCTTGTGTGTGCCCTATCAAGCACTCCGGCAGCTGGCAGTGGTTACTCACACCTGCCTTTTCTGGGATTTCTCCAGCAAATTTCCAGTGGCAGCTCCTGCCCCCTTTGAATCGGGCAAGGGCAACTCCTTGCTTGGCCTGGCAGCGAGGCAGGGGCTTCTAGACCTCACTGCGGACTTTTGCAGTTATTCAGTACTATACACCTCTGCTGACAGCGAACAAAGTCTTGGCTGCAAAGCATACAAAGTAATTTATTTTTTTCCTACGCAACCCATTTGGAAAATGGAAGAACTGAAAGGATAATTAATTAATTTCCATTAAATCTGTGTAAATCCATCTCTCAAATGAGTGGATCCCTAAAATATTAGATCCCAGAATAGTATAACAGACACAGACTTCTTGGATCACATCTTCATTAATGAAGGCGACCTGGGTGAAATCATGTTAACATCAACAGGAACTACTGAAAAATTTGTCACTCTTATTCATTACAGCTCCCAACTGTCAGCTGCCATTACTAAGGACGCCAAAATAAGCAAATAATCATGATACTGAATATGAACTTCTTTAATGAAAAAATACCTCCAACATTAAAAGCACCTCTTCCATGATTTATATTATGAACACATCAGAGCTCTGATCTAATTACAGAATATGCAAGTTCACTTTGACCAAATAGGACAGTTTAGCTTTCAGGAAATATTAAGTGCTTATTTACAAGGCAGACAAATCCTGCAACTATTTTATTAATTTGGACTGATCTGTGCACTGCTGTGTTTGAGAAGAATACTGCAATTTAAAAGAACTATTTCATCCTAAGAAAGTTGAAGGTATTCTTTACTCACAGGCTTGAAGCCCACTAGGGGGAGCCAATTATGGACTGGAAAATTCCTAGAACTTTGGTAGGAGGAGAGGCTAGGGAAGGTAGAGGTTAAGATGAAGAAGGAAATCACTAGAGATGTGATGTCACTCTAGGGCTTCAATTTTTCTAGACATCATAGTACACCACATAGACTGGTCTCTAAAGCTGCCATTTTCATCAGGGGAATGGCCTTTCAGAGTGGTGGGGAGGGCGGGGTATAAATCAAATTAAACATAAATGTAATTCCAGGAGAAACCAGGCCCCACCTGAAGCCAGACCCCACAAAGCATTTCCAGAAACACCTGAGGGTGCAACCAGAGAGAGGAAGCAAGAAAGCTGCCCTCCACAGATAAAGGTCCTGCCATCTCTGTGGGCTCTCAGCCAATGAAATCGAAATACCATTGCTTATGGGAGGGGGGGTGAGAATAGCAACAGGTGCTTTTTCAGGTCATTGAGAAATCCTTTTCAAATTTTTGCGAGACTATGATGACCTTGCTTTCAGAGTCAGCTGGGTCAAATGGCAGTGCTGATTCCTTCTTGCACTATCAGGGCTGTTGAGAAATTCTGTAGGTTTGCATATGTATCCTGCAATTCGAAAGGCACACAGGTCAAGCAAAATCGTTCTAGTTTCAGGCACGCTGCCAGAACAAAGGGCCGTAATAAATTACTTTAAAGGCAATGAAATACTTGAAAGGCAAGTGAGTGTTAATCTCATATCCAAAACTGTTACTTATAGGTTGCAAAAGAGGTGCACAAAACATTAAGCAACCGTACAGCTTGATCACAAATCAGCAAGATGTAGTGGTTTGAGGGTTGGACTAAGGGTATGGGAGACCCAGGTTCAAATTCACACTCTTCCATGAAAAAGCTTGCTGGGTGACCTTGAGCCAGCCACATACATAATAGCCATATGCATAATGGGTTTTGTGAGGATAAAACGGGGGAGAGGAGAATGATGCAAGCTGTTTTTGCTGCCCCCTGGCAAAAAAAGCCAGTCCCTTATTAATACAAATGAGCTTTTGACAGGACCTTGTCAATCATGAGCTTCCAGGGTGTACAAGTGAGTTTCGTACAAATTCTACTCCCCGGGTTTTATTTCGGAAATCAGAATTTCCACACACGATCACAAACTTAACCTATTAACATTTTAGTAAATTAATTAGAATTAATTCTCTTTGGAAGAAAACATGTATTTCTTTGAAGGCAGCACAGGAATAAAATGGAATATTAGCATTGATCTTTCTTGTAAAAAAATTATTGAACAAAGAGCTAGTGTGAAACACTGCAAGGTTTTCATCTACTGTTTATAAGAAAAATTATCTGATAATTAACAAAGTCAATGAAGTCAGGAATTTGCCATTGTAATCAAGAGTGGCGGAAAATGCCAATCAAATATTTACAGAATTCCTAGGAGCCCTTCTCTGTGGGGGAGGGGGAGGTTTTGAAATCGGCTCCTTTTTTGCCTGTTTCAGGGTAAAAAAAGAAAACAGCTGACTGGTTCCCCCAAGAACTGTTTGCCTCTCCCGTTATTGTTTCTGCTGCCTCAGTCATCTGCTGGCGTCACTCCAATGTGGCCCTGATCAATCCCGCCAGCTGGGCTTAAGTGCTGTTTACTATAATAACATCACCCGGCATGCTTATGTGGCAACAGCAGCTATGGCAGCACCTACATTCGCGGAGGAGCTAAGATTTTTTCGTTTCACTTTTGTTTTTTATCATGTGCGCAGATCAAATTGTGATTGCTTATGGAGGACAGTGATGTTCTACTTCTGTCCTTTCGAGTGAATACCAACAGCACAACAACAGCTTTGCCACAGCATTACTCTCCTGCCCTTTCTAATAAGTGGAGGTCTTGTTGATTTAAATACTCTATAGGACATGGAAATGATTTCATTATTGCACCCAGCAATGTTTTCTCGGGAGGAGATAGAAAACTTAGCAGGTGGGTAGATTAGGTAAAGAGAGATGAACCTGCATGACTCGAAATGGTATAAAACGAAAGCATTGATTATATATATATGCAGTCTCCTTCCCAGAAGCTCTCCTTTAAAATAGTGCTCAGGTAGGAATTGAATATGAAAATGAATATGCAGAGATTTCAGATTTAAACATCAGTGAAGTGAGTGCACAGTGGTGGGGAACTCTATAAAAACCTTCCTCAAATATTTATTTTATTTATTTATTTGGGATTTATATCCCGCCCTTCCCACGAATGGCTCAGGGCGGCTTCCAACAATTAATCAAACTTAAAATTTAAACAATTTCAAATATAAAACAATTGAATATTTAAACAGTTAAAAACATTAAAAACAGAGTAATTCAGTTAGATGGACAGTATCGTATTTCTTTAAGTAAGCACATCAGTGGGTGCACCCAAAGCTTGATTTCCACTGCAAGAAGGCACTTCCAACAAGACATTAGGGCAGGGGTGGCCAACGGTAGCTCTCCAGATGTTTTTTGCCAACCATCAGCCACAGCCAGCATGGCCAATGGCTGGGGCTGATGGGAGTTGTAGGCAAAAAAACATCTGGAGAGCTACCTTTGGCCACCCCTGCACTAGGGGTTTTCCATCCCCCCCCACCCCAATCCCACTGCACCTCACAGAGCTGCTCTTGAGGAAGAAACCTGATGTAAGCAATCCTCCAAAAGCTTACAAGGCTCTTTTTTGTAAGCTCCTGGAGGACTGGCTACATCAGGGATGTGTGGCCTAATATGCAAAGGAGCTCCTGCTAGAATTCCACCCCTGACTGCCAATATTAACATATTATTGTGCACTTCTTAAAAAACTAACACACTTCTTTAAAAACAATTGAAACTACCTCAGTATCCACTTAAACCCAGCCAGTAGAACAAGATGTTACTTTGCAGTTAGTTGTCTATTTATTCCTCTAACTTTATGTATTCTGTTTGGTTGATGAACCTCCAGGAGATCAGAATTCCATAACTATTAGATAGCTGCCAAGAATAAATCTTTGGGAGCTCCTACATGCACCCCACCTCCAAGAAGTTTAAGGCTTTCTAGATCAAAATACACATCGTCAAATCTGCCTCTATCCTGCAAGCTACCTCATTACTATGGTACAGTGCCAGGGACTAGACTGGAGATACCGTGGTCAAAATTCCTGCTAAGGCTGAAAACATTAGATAACCATGGGCCAGTCACACTCTTTCTTAATCAAGCTTAGTATATCGGGCCATTGTCTTGCTTCCTTCTGCTTTGCCAGGCTTGCTCAATCGCACAGAAGCTACAGAGTAAAGCCTCCATCTTCTCCATTGGCTGAAGCTCCTCTCTTGGGGAGGAAGAGGTGAGGGAGAGCTTACTTTGCCAGGCTCTCTCAATCACACAGCAGAGCTATTGAGCCAAGCCTCTCTTCCTTCTATTGGCTGGGGCTGTGGCTCATCCCTCTCCTCCTCCTCCTCCCCCAGGGAGGGAGGGAAAGAGCTTCGTTTGATCAGTTCCCTTGATCACATGGATGATATAAAAAGCACCTTTAAGACTATCAAAGTTTTATTTAACGTATGAGGTTTTTACCTTTCTACAGAGAAAGTGTGTGTGAGAGAGAGAGAGAGTGTGTGTATGTGTGTGTGTTTTGGCTTGTTATGCCAGGGCTTTCTCCTTGGTGAAACTGGGTATGACTCCCCCTTTTCACTAAGTTATGCCTTCATGATGCAGTCTTTCTCAGTAGGAAAGCAATGTGAACTATTTAGATGAGGAATAACCGCCAGCCAGTTAGGTGGATTAGGCTGAGTGTCTGATTCACCCAAGTTCACCCAGCACATTTCCTTTGCAGACTGGGGATTTTGAACCTAGGCTTTCCAGATAAGTAGGCTGATACTGACCACTATACATTGCTGTCTCTGTGTTCTTGCACTGCCTCATAGGAACTGTAGTTGTTTCTCTGGGAAATACTATAGTTTTGCAGACAAACACATAGCCCTCAGTCAGTGTCATGGTACTTTCACATGTTCTTGATCAGCATATGAATGAACTTATGCACAAAAGCTCGCAATGCCCAGCCATTTCATGTTTTCCTCTGGGTCTTAGGCGCAAAGCATTGATCATGAGATTTCTGTAATGAATGTCAATAAATCAAAAGTGGGTTTACAGTTTACAGATTATTCAACAACACCTGAATAGCATTCTCAAGATTGCTTCAACACAGACATTGTCTCCAGATTTTGATGCAATAATTCAGAGCAAGAGGTATCAGTTATCAGACAAATAAAATATTGCAGGAGTGCTAATCTTTTAAGCATGCTTTATTTTAAGTTTTTTAAAAATTGTGTTTGGCTGTGTCCTTTATAAAGTTTATATCTTTGCTACCTGACATTACATTTTATGACACGCAAGGCCTGGTCCGACCAGGTCTCATTTACGTCAGATCCGGCAATCAAAACAAATGATTTCGACAATCCTTTCATAGGGCTTTCAAGGCAAGAGATGCTCACCATTGCCTGCCTCTGCATAGCAAGACTTCACTGGCAGTCTTTCATCCAAGTGCTAACCAGGCTTGACCCTGCGTAGCTTCTGAGATAGTGCTAGCCTCATCCATTTAGGTCAGGGCTGCTGCTTATACACACAATTAAATCCCCCCTTTGCACCTTTGTGGTCTTTTACAACAGTACACCCTTCTAAATTCACCATTAGGTTCCCAGACTGTTTCCAAACACAAGAAAAAAAATCATTCAAACTCTTTAATCTTCTGAGGACAGGCTGTCAGTATCTCTCAATATTCTTGAAAGCTCCTTTAACATTAACTGGTACTTTTGGTGTGAGAAGAAACTAAAAGCTTTCTCCATGTAGAAGTTCATCGCTTACCTTCTCCCAGCTATTAGATAAAAGCATAAGGGCAATGAAGCCCCAGCTCTTAGATTTATTACTCCCCAAGGAGGGAACCTAAATGCATCATCATCAGTAAAGGCAGCAGGTGTGAACGCTGACAAAAGAACAACCTTACACAAAACAATGCAATGCTAAGACCAGTTCAATCATCAATACTTGCTTAATAGGAAAGGAGGGGTTGTTATGCAAAAAAAGAAAAAAAGTGGGGGGCTGGAGAAGAATGGAGAGGAAAATGCACAAACCAAAATACTACATACAATGTTTTAGCAAACTTTCTTCTGAATAGATTGCAACGCAAGATGACAGAACCTCCTCAATTGCACTTTTCAATAACTCCAAAGCACTAGGGATGTGACAGCATGATGAATACCACAACAGACAGCTCCAATATGGTACCATTTTACCAGATCAATATCTCACTGCAATATAAGAAAAAAGGAGCTGATATTAGTCTACACAGTGTATTACAGATGAGGTACATTTCTTCTTACTGCACTCATGCTGAACCAAAGCAATAATTCATAGATGCCTTTAAAAGGTTTGTACACTGGCACATGCAAAAGGGGGACGAGAAGAGAGAGCTAATCTTTGCTTCGACATCTGTTTGAACATGGAGTAGCTCAGAGTAATAAGATAGCAAGCTTCTCTGCGGGTATCTCATTTTATATATATGCAAGGATGTATGTTACGAATACCATGCTTCTGAGCATACATACACAATGGAAAAAATTTGAACTTCTAAAGTGGGTGTGGAAAAATTAGGGAAATCCTGATTCTAGCACAGGACATTTCAGACTGCGCCCTTGAGCCCATATCCTTTTTTTTTGTTTTTTCCCCTAAAACAATGATTTCCGGCTAAAATACAAGGAGAAATAGATACTACTGCATTTTAAGTGCCCTACAAATAACCGTTATGCATTTTTTAACAACTACTTTTCCAAACTATCATTTCTTCTTATGTAGCAATCAAAACAGCCTTTGGGACATAAAGCATTTGAACACTAGTTCTTTCATGCAAACACTTAAGCACACTTAGGGTGGGATCACAGTGAGAATTTGGCATGAAAAAGCCGCTACTCTTTGATGCATGCCACAGTAATCACACAGTCCCTGCCCCGCTGCCGGGGAGGCACGGGCTGCACTTGCACAAGAGGAGCATTCAGACTGCTCCTGCGGGTGCGGGGCGGTTGCATTGCATCCTGGTCATTCGGCCAGCCAGGAAATGCGCCCTGCATGCATTTTGGAGATTTGCTACTGGGAAGTTCCCAGTAGCTGCTTAATCTGCTCCCAGCCCATCCTAAGACAAGGTAAGTACAGGCAGGATTTGGGGGGGCAGATGTGTGCATGTTTTCATGCACATTAAATCTGGAGAGGAGGCATGGATATGTCAGGCCAAATCTCTCGTGTGATTTCACCTTTAGTGTTGTAATTATATGAATGCAATGGAAAGGGCTAACAGTGTGCACTAAAATTTAACTTCCCTCCATGTCCCTTACTAAGCAGAAGGGAAGGAGAGCGTTGCTCTGCTTTTATTGGAAGGGATGCTTCCAGACTTTGAATATCATGCTACAGAGAAGAAGCATCTAATAGGGTTGCAGTCCCATATTACAGAGGTTTCCCCCAAAGACAGATCCAGGTGGGTAGCTGTGTTGGACTGAACAAACAGAACATACTTTGAGCCCAGTGGCATCTTTAAGACCAATGTTTAAGCTTCTACCCAGAATTAAAATTGTTGATCTTAAAGGTGCCCTTGGACTCAAACTTTGTTCTAGAGGTTTCCCTTGTGGAACTAAACTTTTGTCGTCAGCTGTGGCAATTTACCTCTCCTCTTCCTTTAGGTGGCAAGCTCAGGTAAAAACTGGTTACTCAGTGCAGAGGTAAGGCAAAGCACCTTTCAGTACTCCTCTTTTCACTTGTCCTCTTGGAAAGCAGCACCAGTGCCGGCCCAAATACCTGGACAGGGCAGTGAAGGGACAAGCACTGGGCGGTCCCAAAACTGACTCATGGCTTGTAAAGCAGTGGGGAGACTAGGAGACTGCCTAGTACTACAAGCCTGTAGACTACCATTCCACCAAGTAAAGTATGAACACTTCCTTCAGATTAAGGAGGTTAACTTAAATGGCATTTCCATCAATGCTTAGATAATGATTAGACAGGGGAGGGGTATAGCTCAGTGCGAGAACATCTGCTTGACATACAGAAAGTCCCAGTTTCAATTCCCAACATCTCCAGTTAAAAAATAATAATACTAAAGGTCAGGCAGTAGGAGATATGAAAGACCCCGAGACCCTGGAGAGCTGCTGCCAGTCTGAGTAGACTATACTGACCTTGATGGACCAAGAGCCTGAATCAGTATAAGGCAGCTTCATGTGTTCAAGTGACTTAAACTGGGGGAAGGTTCCTTAGGTCAAGAGGAACTTCCTACAGCCAAAGGAGGGATACAGCCCACAATATACTTAAATTCTGCAGGTTTACAAAAGATTCACAACTGCTGTGGTTTGTGGGGCCTTGTCCACAAGGAATGCAAGTGTGCATGAGTGAGCAGTGTTAAGTCGCAGCCAATTTCTGGCAATCCCTGCAAGGGGTTTTCAAAGCCACAGAGGTGGTCTGCCATCTGCAGAGGGTCCCTTGGAGGTCTCCCTTCCAAGTACTGACCCTGCTTCATTTCCAATATATGACAAAATTGGGCTATTATCATCCCACCTTCCCTTTCAGGGATATAATTATGAGAGAAAAGTTGGGCTCCTGGCTGTTTTTTTCACAATGAACTCAGTGCAAGATTTCTTCCATTAAAATAGCTAGAGAATGACATCCCCCTCCTGCCCTTGGAGAGCAGTAATAGGTTGGGCTATGCTGGAAGTATGAAGATGTGATGATTTGACAGTCTTACTTAACACCCTGTATGGATTAATGATTTGTACACTGATTGGCCACACAGGGAGAGAGAGTGGTCATGAGAGCAGTGGTCACGATCCCTAGCCTCTGCACAATTGCCATGTGCAAACACATGGAGAAAGCATCCCCGCATATGCTTCCTGCCGGAGACCAGCAATGTACATGGGTCATCATGGAGAGGGAGCAGGCATGTGGACACTTCCTCTGCTCATTCACACCACACAGACGACTAGGTGATTGGACAGAGGCACCAGGTGGGCCAAGCATGCTCGTGTCTCCCCTCCCCTCCCCTCCCCTCTTCCATAACCCTACGCTGTGCTTCACTTCATGCTCCATCTTCTGTTTTAGTTCAAGGATGATGAGTCGGGAAAAGGCAAAATAAAACTTGACAGAACTTTTTTTCAAACTAAGCATAGCTTTGAATATTTTGTCATACTGCATCAATCCAAATAAATAAGCTGCACGTATAAATCATAATATGACAGCAATTATATTCCTGTTTTTAAAAACAGCTATTAAGGTTTTGAACAGTTTTTCAGGAAAGGTATTTTAATTTGCACTTTTTTTAGAACCAAGAAGTCCTTTAAAGATCCTTACGTTTGTTTCTTATCCATCCAGAAACCAAACAAAGAAAATACAGAAATAAATATATTTCATATATATTTTGAGAAATATATAAATTAACACAGTAAGATCTGAGATGCTTAAACTCCATAATGTGACAAATTTCTCAGGCACTTTTTTTTTTGGGGGGGGGGGGGTTAAACTTGAGCATCTTGTTTTTACTAGCCTGAAACTTTTATGTGGAGATCAGTCAACTAAAAGTTTAGTTGATTAACCGGTAGCTGCTCCCTTTTAACTATGAGACTACAAGTTAAGGTAGGGGTCAGCAAGCTTTGTGAGCATGTGGGCACATTTGGCTGCCCCAAAATCGCTGCCGCAGGAAGTGGAACCAGACACAAAACGATCGCCGCAGCTTACCATCAGTCACACAGTGCAGAACCTTGTGCTGTCGTGGCAGCTGCTGACAAAACGACATTTTACAAAATCTGCTCAGCCATTCAAATCTCCGATAGTCAATCAGAAGCTTCCTGGCCAAAAGCCCTACCTGGCTTCACTCACTTTTTAAAAATACTTCATGGGCACCAGAAAGGGTGTCAGTTAACACAACGACACCCATAGGCACCATGTCAGGGACCCCTGAGTTAAAGGAATGCTTGTGTACATTTTAAGACGTTTTTATTCTGACATTTTACTGCAGTAAGAAACAGAAAAATGAAATATTAAGTCAGTCTGTCCATTAAACAAAGAACAGTCTCCCAATTCCTAGTCATCTCACACTTCCTCACTATGTCAAAAAGGCATTTGTAGGTTCTGTGTATAACATGCGCTATTTCATACATTGTGAGAGATCCAAGCAGGCAGCCGTGTTGGTCTGAAGCAGTTGAACAAAGCAGGAGTCAAGCTGCACCTTTAAGACCAACCAATTTTGATTTAGAACGTCAGCTTTCATGAGCTCTTAAGCCTAAGAGCACACAAAAGCTTATGTTCTAAATAAAAATCAGTTGGTCTTAAAGGTGCAACTTGACTCCTGCTTATTTCATGCATTATGTTATTGGATTGCCTGCTTTACACACAAAGGAGTAATCAATTTTTAAAGACATTCTTTTATACCATAAACCATCTTTGGTGCATAAGCAGAGTAAGCAGACATACCCTAATTTCAGTCAAGTGAGGATCAAATTCTCATTTTTCCCTTCCCTAGAACAAATCCATTTCCAAAAGTTTTAAATGGCGATTATTATTGTACCTTTCGGGCAACATGAGCCAGCCAAGCCCCCCCACTCCCTCTAGGATGCTGCTAGCCTTTTGTCCCTTCTTCCCAGAGTCCTGTTTAAATTCTCACCTTGTCCTGCCCTTGTCATCAAGTCATTCAAGCACAAAGCAGGGAGTGCGGGAGTGTTTACTCATTTCCCAGGTCCATCATCTTACACATTAATCACTGGTCTGGAACTTTTGGACAATGCAGAATCTGTTACCTCTTTCCCTCCTAAACCGCCTTCCTCTGGGGTCGATCTAAAGCCACAGCTACCCCAAGATTATCTTTTCTGCTTGAATGTTCAGATGCTCCTTTTCCCTCTATAATAAACTAAAGGGAGGCCAGATGAGTTTAAGTTTGATCCCCCACTGAAACTTGTGCAAAAGAAAGCCAGAGCATATGCATGAATGCAAGGGGGGGGGGGGGCAGTACATATCCCATGCTTTGGTTTGTTTTTTGTTTTTAAAGCTTTGGGTTTTTTTAAAAAAAAAATCTGGACACATTTGTTGCTAAAAGTTCTGCACATCATTTTTTAATTTCCCCTTAGTTTGACAACAGTAAATGTCCAAGCGATAAAGCAAACATAATAAACAGAAGTTTTCTAGCTCTCCAACAGAAGGCCACCTAAAATGAGTGGGCGAAATAATGATTTTGGAACATTTACAAAGTTGTTTTGTTCAAATGTCACCGGCTTTTAAAATAATTCTGAAGGACTGTACATCTAAAGATTATTTGTGATCATGACCACAGAGGGAAGAAAAAGAGAAAGAGATGTAAAGCTGGAGGCTCTTGAATGATACTTGTTAAAAGATTTGTTTTGTGAAACATGCATTTTATTGCCTGGTGTGCATCTTATAATGAGGCATGGACAACTGCAACATTACACTTAATGATTGAATTTCTTGTTTCAACCAGTTCCCTTGTCCTCTCGCAATTAATGTTTTCCCAGATCACCCAAGGCTACTTTTTTTTCAGAAGGGGGGTGGAGGGGAGAGAGAATCTGAAATCCACATAAATGAGCAATGTCAATAGTTTAGAAAGAGTTTACTTAGAGAACAAAAGGGCCCTTATGAGCCACTAGTGAGAAGAAATAGGGAAAAAATGAATCCTCACAATGCAAGGCCTTTTTCCTGAACAGCGACTTGTTATCAAGCAGTTTGCGAGAGTCCCTCCAAATCTGCATTAAAATACATTTCATTCCCATTCACTCATTTGCATTAATTTCTCCCATTATATCTGAAAATGGTTGAATGTCTCTCCGACACAATGCAACAGCCTATCACGGGCCGCCACGGCTGCGCCAGGTGCCAATTTACTCCTCTAGGTTCTTTTCATTCTGTTTGCTGATTCTGACAACTGGAGTTTTCTCCCCTTGGTGGAAGGGATTTTTCAATTGGATTTGCTTGTGGTGACAAAATTGTTGCTGTGTGGAGAGGAAGGGGGGGGGCCTCTTTGACCGAGTGTCTATCACGCTGCCATGGGAAAGGGGGAAGCGAATGATTCTCAGTAGCTTCTGATTTCCAGTATTTGTTCAGCATTAGGCCCCACTTATCTCCAGAAGAAAAAGCAACAGAGAGAGAGAGAGAAAGTGACAGGCAGAGAAACACTCGCTCCCTCATTCATTCTAGCTGAGCTCTGTATTCAAACAAGGGGAAAGGGGGGCACCTATTACACTGAAAGCTCCGGATCAACCTCACTCAATTATCTTGGCTAATCCTCATAGCTCTATAAAGTAAATATTTCATTACAATTTCAAATAAACAGTCACCCAATCTAATGAAGCAAGATCTCAAAAGTAGGCAATGTCACATAACTTGCTGCCACCATCTAAAGAAAAGGACAGAATTATCGGCTGTAATAATGTAAAAATAGCACCCCAACAGATGTCAAAGGTGATAGTTACATCGGTTACTGCTTTTCCCACCTTTCTCCAACCCCAACCATGGGGAAGGGGGAGTGGAGGAGAGCTCCCTCCCCCTGAACCCTTATCTACCTTTGTGAGAAAAATGCTTTTCCATACAAAACCAGAATGGAGGAATAATTAAAACAGGCCCAAGGCAGCAACCAACAGGAACATGCGATCAGTTATGCAGTCATCCATGCTCACATCCACTTGCCCAGCTCTAGATTTCCACTTTTTAACTGGCAACTAAACCCTGTGAATTTGTGTAGATTTTTAAAAGTTCTATTACACATCATTCAAAAGACAAAGGAATCTTTCTTTGTATCAGTGGCTTTATTTGTGGAACAGAAGCCATTATTGTAGAACAACTCTTTGGCACTTGGTGTTATGAGCACCAATGGCATGCATTAATGCCAAGCCTCTCTTGAATATATAAAATCATTATGCATGATTTTGGGCATAAGAACTGCCTTTGTAGGATCAGACCATGACCTCTTCCAAAGCATCATGTTGACCATAAACATTGGCTTTACAAATATCTCTGGAAGCTCACTACTACACCACATCAATCCTTTAGTGTTTGACCCAGGCATCCCACAGTTAGAGGTGTAAGTTTCACAGGACATGGAACTTTGACTTATACTTGTTGATAGACTTCCATAAGATTAGTTAATCTAAGACGTAAAATTTTCTGTAGGTCAACAAAAGTACAGCTGAGGAAAGCTGTACACCATTTTTCTTCAAAATTGGGACTCCCAAAATGCTTATATCAATATCCTTTCATCCACTTTATCTTCACAGCAACCTTTTCGGTAGACTATCCTAAGAGAGAGTGAGGGACCTAAGGTCACCCTGTAGACTTCCACAGCAAATGAGGTGTGAACCATAGTATACCAAATCCTACACAGACACTAACCACCACACTATGCTGAGGTAGTACTAAAACAGAGCGTAAGGAGCTGGTGTGTTTGGAACAAGGCCGTAATCCTGGTTAAAAGTCACCTTGGACAAAGAAAAAAGAGCCCACACCAGATCTTGCAGAAACACTGCATGTGCCCATGCAAAATTTCCAGCGCCGCAGAAGACTTAATATTCTTTTACCTGCCATATATATGAAAGAATATGACAGTATGCTTCAAAAGATGTAATACAAATGTCACCAAGGCTGTTCCTTGTCACCAGCCGCCGATCTTATTTCTTATTTCCACAGTAAGATCATTTCTCGTTTCATTCCCATCCTAATAGCCAAGTTCTATTAGTATCTCACAAGCAACGTGCAGCTTCAGCGACAGTACAAAAGATCTAACATATTAACTGTCTCAAGGCATAAAGATGAAGCTCATAACTAATTGATTAATGGACACTTCAAATTGGCTTGACTGACAATCGGAGGTGCTGAATGCCCCCAAACAGTCCCTGAGCTGAGGACACTCAGAGGTCTGTGACTATAAGATGGAGGAAATATTTTGTCAGAATGTCACCATTGCATGAACAAAACCACAGATTTTAGGCCAGGGATGCCAAACATGCAGCCCGGGGGCCAAATCAGGCCCTCAGAGGGCTCCTATCAGGCCCCCAAGCAACTGGCCATCATCTGCTTCCTTCTTCTTCTTTCTTGCTTCCTTCTGCATCACAGCTTGTTTTGCCATGCCAGGATCTACAGAGCAAAGCCTCTATTTTCTCCATTGGCTGACTAGCACATGAAGCAACGTATGTACAAAAGCTCACAATGCCCAGACATTCCATGTTTTCCTCTGGGTCTGAGGCTCAAAGCAATGACCATGAGATTTCTGTAATGAATGTCAGTAAATCAAAAGTGGGTTTGCAACTTACAGACACACACCTGAACAACACCATGTGCGAGTGAAGTCCAAGTGGTGAGTTCACCCAGAAATGAGAGAACTCCACTCTTGGGGCTCATTCCCCACTAGCCTTATGCCACTCTCACGCTCTTCTCCGTGGGGCTTCTGTTGGATTTCACACTATCTGCCCTGGAGCTGCAACTTCACCTTTTTCGCACAGCAAACAGAAATGGGCTTTTGAGGATCTTGTTTGCTGCTTGAAAAAAGCAGAGCAAATTGCAGCACCGGGGCACAGATAGTGTGAAATCCAATGGAAGCTCCATGGAGAAGAGGAGAGTGAGAGTGGCTTAAGGCTAGGGGGGAATTGGTCTCAGACTTCACTCACACACAAACTGCTGACACAAACTACATGAACTGCAGGCACAATCACACAACCCTCAGTTCACGAACAAGGCAATGCTCATCATGAAATCACGTTCATGAGACGGTTCGTGTCCATCCCTAGTAATAAGTATGACTAAGAATGGGGGTGTATGAATTGAAATCCCTAATCAGGAAATTCACTGGAAGACCATGGGCCAACCTCTCTCTCTTTCAGCTTAACCTATAACCCATCTCACAGAGCTGTCATGAGGGTATAATGGAGAGGGGGACAATCACAGATACTGCCTGGATTTCTTCATGCACAATTGAAGTGCCATTCTGATTGGGGGAAAAAACTTTATGGTGACTATCATAAACTAATTTGTTTATTAATGAAAAGAGTCAAGATGTTTGCTTTTATTCACTAGACAGTTCAACCCAAAGTCATTATGCCTAATCTTTAAAGCAAATATTAAGAAATTATGACAAAAGAGCAGCATGCCAAACTTCCTGCCTTTAGAAAGCCGTATTTCCCACAACAGAGCTCCTTGCAGCAAATTTCCTGGAAGGCAGGAGAAGATGGCACTCGGCACCCACACATGCAGCACTCAAAGTACAAAATGGGCTGAATCAAATTAAAAAGTAGGGTGAGGTTATGTTTAATGGAGAGCCGGTTTGGTGTAGTGGTTAAGTGTGCGGACTCTTATCTGGGAGAACTGGGTTTGATTCCCCACTCCTCCACTTGCACCTGCTGGCATGGCCTTGGGTCAGCCATAGCTCTGGCAGAGGTTGTCCTTGAAAGGGCAGCTGCTGTGAGAGCCCTCTCCAGCCCCACCCACCTCACAGGGTGTCTGTTGTGGGGGAGGAAGGTAAAGGAGGTTGTGAACCGCTCTGAGACTCTTCAGAGTGGAGGGCGGGATATAAATCCAATATCTTCTTCTTCTTCTTCTTCTTCTTCTTCTTCTTCTTCTTCTTCTAATGCCTCCCCATGTAAAAACTCCCCACATTTGTAAGCACATCAGAGACACAGTCTAACATAACTTTTTTGCATTCTATGCACATGTTCTACTTACAGAGAATTATTATGAGTCCGCTTGCGGAGAGGGTGGGATATAAGTTGACATAATAAATAAATAAACAAACAAACAAACAAACAAATAAATAAATAAAATAATGTAAGGAATTTTTTAAAAAATGTAGTTCCTCACCTGCCGTTTGAACTAATACTGTCCCTTAAGCCAGCTCACTACTTTCCCATCTCATAGCCACCGAATCCTACTCAGCATGCAGAAAAGGTCTCCGTTTGTAAAATTCCATCTAGGGTTGCCACCTACCCCTGGCAACTGGAAGGGAGGGCACAGCAGCAGCAAATAGAGATCTAGCCAACATCACCAGTGACACACCAGAAGTGACCTTATTGCATCACCAAATGTGGAGACACTCTAGCATTTCGGCAAAAGCTCTATGGTAGAAGTTATTTTGCCCTCACCTGGATAGCCCAAGCTAGCCCAGTCTCAGAAGCTAGTAATTGGCAGGGAGACCTTCTAGGCATACCTGAGTTGTGACACAGAGGCAGACAATAGCAACCCCCCTTTGAGCATCTCTTGCCTTGAAAACTCAACAGGGTCACCACAAGACAGCTGTGACTTAACAGCACTTTCTACCACCACCACCAGAAGTAACCAAATAGCAGAGTGCCCCATGTCACCAGCAATGTGATAGCATCACTAAAGTAAATCTCTACCACCGCTTCCAGTAAGCCCCCCACCAATCAGCTGATCTGCAGCAGGGGGAGAGAAGAAGATGAAGAAGACCATAGATTTACTGTGTACCCTGACTTTCTCTCTGAATCAGAGTCTCAGAGCGGTTTACAAACTCCTTTATCTTCTTCCCCCACAACAGACACTGTGAGGTAGGTGGGGCTGAGAGCTCTCTCCAATAAGCTGCCCTTTCAAGGACAGTTCTGTGAGAGCTATGGCTGACCCTAGGCCATTCCAGCAGATGCAAGTGGAGGAGTAGGGAATCAAACGCGAGTCTCCCAGATAAGAGTCTGCACGCTTAACCACTACACCAAACTGGCTCCCAGCAAGGGCCTGATAACAACCCTGATTCCAACTAGAGAAAAAAATGAACCAATGTTCTACTGTGTAGTTTGCTTCCAGCACTGTTCCAAGTCTGCTTATTTCAGCCATCACACAAATAACATCAAGAGTTCAAAATAATGTAGAAAAGTAAATTTTAAAAAATCTTAAACACCATTTGTTGTGCATTGGAAGTTAAAGGGGTGGGGAGGGGGATGAACCAGGGTAAGAACAAGAAATTGCAAGCATGGTGATTCTTTTGGGAAAGATCATACACTTGACCCACGCTGAAGGTTGAAATGTTAATCCATTTCTATGCCAAAGATCAAGCTCCACGGTTGCTTTTCATCCTCCTCATAATAGAAGCAACAGTTGTAAACCATGATGTTATAGTTCAAACAATGCTCCCCCTAAGACTGCAAATTTATTATAGCATTCATCTCCAAGACAAAAGACCTGGTATAGGAAAAAAGCTCTTTTTAGCAAAAAGCATGGTTGTTATTTATGGCTCAGATGCAAAGAATGAGTTTGGGGAATTTATCAGAGATGAAGGTATGAAATGTTTTAGCTTGTTCTTCTTTCTCTAATCCATAAACCATTTTCTCAGCCACCCAAGTGAATTCTAATGGAACAGGAGTGATGAAATAATATTTTCCTAGTCCTTTAACACTTTGTCTACTGTATGTATTGTGTGACTTGTTCAGAGAAAATACAGGAGCTTAGAGTTAGAAAATATAGTAAATCAGAAGGAAAAAAACAGACTACGCTGGAAAAGATGTGGTGTTAAATAGTCTTAGAGGGAGTTTCCCTGTAATCCCACTACAATTCATACCTTTAGTAGCCTTTTGTATTTTCCATGATTTATTTTTTTATTACTTACAAAACTCAGGGCAGTTTACAATGCAAATGAAATCCATAAATAGAGAACACAAATATACATAAAGTGAAAATGTGTAAATCACAATGTGTAACTGGATTAATCAAATGCAATCCCAAACAAAACTGTCTTCAGTTGCCTCCTAAAGTTCAAATTAAAAATAAGCCAACTGGTAGCAGCACGAATTTCAGAATGAAAAGAACTTCCTGTGGATGGATTCAGGATCTACCTGGTTCAGATAACTTTACATCCTCCTACGTACCTGATGAAAAATACAGAACCGCCAAAAACCAGTTTCCGTTTGCGCCGCAAAAGCGCCGGGACTTTCCGGCTCTTCTGGGTGCTCCGCGGCAATTAGTGCAAAATCCGCGCAGATCCTGCGCGGTGAAGAGGGTCATCGCTGCTGATTAAGGTGAGTGCGAAAACTACTCTTTAGTATTTTTGCCTTTGTTGTACAGCCAGTGTAAAGGAAAATTATAACTTCTTTGCTGGCTAAGGCTGTACCAGTGTGAGCCTAAGAAGAGGCATACCCTTCTCAACCCTGATTTCCATGGGTGAAAAATTCTGGGATTATGGTGCATCAGAAGCACAAAGAGAGGAGAGAAACGGGCACAATTAAGACTGCTGTGTAAGACCAGGGCTGAGTGTCCGAGGGTGCGGTCACACTCACCATTAAATCCATCTGCAACGCACCTCTATTATAATCCACACAACCAATTTCCCGATCAGACAACAGCCAGGCTACCGTTCTATCCCATGTGGGTCCCGTCGCTGGTCGATCAGAGTGCTCAACCGGACCTCATTTTTTGAGATGGCATTTCACACTCGCGCAAGCACAGTACCATGGGATATCGTGCTTGGCTTTTTTTTTTTTAAAGGTGCCAGAAAAGGTGGGCGATCTGCCCCCCCCATTTAAACACCCGGAAAGGAAAGGGAAGCCCAGGAGTTCTCTTTGCTATCTCTCTGCCCCACATTAAAACATCCCGCCGTGGTGTTTAAATAGGGGGGGGGGCACACGGCAACTCTCTTTGCTGTCTCTCCGCCCGGCGGGGAGATGGCAAAGGTGGGTCATCCTCCTCCCCTGGCAGGGAGACAGCAAATGTGGGTGATCTGCCCCCCCCCCCATTTAGGAAAGGTCCCCTGTGCAAGCACCAGTCATTTTCGACTCTGGGGTGATGCTGCTTTCACAAAGTTTTCACAGCAGACCTTTTACGGGGTGGTTTGCCATTGCCTTCCCCGGTCATTACACTTCCCCCCCCCCAGCAAGCTGGGTACTCATTTTACCGACCTCGGAAGGATGGAAGGCTGAGTCAACAATTGCTGGTGCAATTATATCATTTGGAGTGGGCTCTCGCAGAGAAGCGGATGTGCGCTTGCGACGAGTCAGCTACAATGGAGCGTTCAAACATAGAAAGTACGCGCGGGAGTCGTCAGAAGGATTCTGATTCCGGATTTAATGTACTATCAAAAAAGTCCGCGTCTCAGTCGTGGCAGTTTGGGACACGAATGAGCCAACGACCATTGCCAGATGCTGATGTTTGGACAACTGCATAAAATTCGACATGCTTTCATCCATGCCCATCTCGTCAGTTTATGTGCGTCTGACCTCGGCCCATATCACTCTTCTATATGGAGCCTTTGATACAAGCCACACGACAAGAAACGTGGAGTTCTTGGCCCATACTCTGTGGCTTGCCACCTGTGGCTGTGAAGGAGCTGATCGGTAGAACCAGGCACAGCTCAGCACACCAGCTCAGCTCACAGCCCTGATGGCACTTGGGTTTTGGCCACTGTATGACACAAAGGGCGTTTTCGCACTGACCTTAATCGGCAGCTTCGTCCCTCTTCACCGCGCAGGATCTGCGCGGATTTCGCACCAATTGCTGCGGAGCACCCGGAAGAGCCGCAAAGTCCCGCGGCTTTTGCGGCGCATATGGAAACTGGTTTTTGGCAGTTTCCATTTGCGCCGCAAAAGCCACGGGACTTTGCGGCTCTTCCGGGTGCTCCGCAGCAATTGGTGCAAAATCCGCGCACATCCTGCGCGGTGAAGAGGGACGTCGCTGCCGATTAAGGTCAGTGCGAAAACGCCCAAAGTCTTGGACTGGAGGGGTCACTGACCTGATCCAACATGGCTTTCTCTTATGTTCTTATGTCCAGGTGGCTCATGTTGGAAAAAGGACTTTTTTGAGGTTACCAAAGTATTTCGCCTCCTTGGTGGTGGAAACTGCTGTCAAGGCACAGACCACTCATGGAGATCTCATAAAGTTTTCAAGTTAAGATACTTCAGAGGTGGTTTACCATTCCCTGCTTCAGAATGACCCTGAATTTTTCTCACCATCTCCCATCCAAATACTAACCAGGGGGAATCCTGCTTGGTTTCGAAGATCTGATGAGATCAGGCTAGCCTGGGCCAGCCAGGTCAAGGCTGCCAGGCACTTTTCAAAAATCCCTCATTTGGCCACTCCTAACTACATTCCTTTTGCTCCAGAACAGAATGGATAGGCTCCCTCTTCTCACTGTTAACCTGACTACTCAGAATGCTTGCTCGCAAATAACTCCCACTGGGGTTTATGTTCTGCTGCACTACCTCTTCTGCGATTATCTCAGATATGCATTCATCACACCTACCCTCCAAAAAAACCAACTAGGAGATTGGAGGAATAGTATATCTCCTTGCATCTAGCAGACCTTGAGCCTAAAACCACAGACAGGGTTGCTAGATTCTGTGCAGCAGTTAGAATCTACTATAGTTCTGTGCTGATTTACATACTACATCTGCAACCTGTATATCTTTTAGGCATTGGTTTTCTCTAAACATTTCTGTTAATGTATATTTTATACTGCTGATCTAGGACTACAATAAATGACTGCCACTGAGTTCAATGGAACTTGCTCCCAACAACACAAAATGGTAACCTCAATATTTTTATCTTCATTCTGCTCAACAAGGCAGCATTTGCTTCTGCTGTTACATCTGTAAATGAGTTTGTTGTTGCTGTTGTTGTTGCTGGCAAGTCACAGCTGAATTATCACAACCCAGTGAGGTTTTCAAGCAAGAGACACTCAAAGATGGTTTGCCCCTGCCTGCCTCTACGTAGCAATCCTTAATTTCCTGGGTGGTCTCCCATCCAAGTATGAACCAGGGCTGACCTTGCTTAGCTTTTAAGAGTTGATGAGATTAGGTTAGCCTGGGCCATCCATAGACCCATCCGTAGGATTATCAAGGTGTTACATTGCCTCAAGGCTTGTCCTCCCCTGGACCTAGCTGACCGTGGAGAAGAACCAGAAGGAGAAAAGCAGCACCCTCCATGCCACTGATGACAGGGATGGAGCTGAGTTCCTGGGATCATCAGCACCCTCCCCCTTCTGCTTTCTTGGACAAGCACCCCAGTTCCAAGGAGCAATGGAAACTGTATGGAAGCCCAATCCTTTCTGGGCCCTCTCTGTTCACAAGACAAACCATCCTTTTGAACTCTGGGTCCTGTACGGATTACAACACCATATAGCCATGCTGATAAACTTTCAGTAGACTTTCAGTAAGCATATGCTAAAGACATCCTTTAACACAATAACAAACAGCCACTTAGGATTTTCACTTAAGGGATATCTAGTGGCCACATGAGAATCACTGGGTTTTCTGTTGCACACACACACCTCCATTGTACTGAACAACCACAGAATGGCTGGGATCTTGGCAACTTTCAAACAACTCCTGCAAAAGCACAAATTGCCCCAGAGACTTAGCCCATGGCTACTACACCCTCCGACCTCTTTTCTTGGAAGGTCTTTTGGTTCCCCTCAAATGTTGAAGAGGAGAGAGGTTCAATCTCACACAAAGCCCTCTCTTGCCTGCTAGCCTTCTCTTCTACAACAACGAGAGAGGAGTTTAGGTCTTCCCCAGTTCACTTTGCCTTTCAAAGGAAGAGCTGGGTGTGAGTCAGCCCCGGAATCCCCCAGTGTCCCTTGGGAGGAAAAAAGACTTTGAGGGGAGCTCAAAGTGGATAGGATTGATCCTCCAGTTGGGTAGGTCTCCCACTGGCCCTTCCCTCCTCCCACTATCTCAGAGGCTGTTCACCCAGCCAGCACAGACCCCAAAGAATCAAGGAAATAGCCCTCTGTGCTCTAGGGCAGGCCAGTGAGTGTGACTCATCAGAGGCACCATTCACTCTAAGAGCCATGGTGCCCTGTATCTGTCACCACCGGCTACCCAAGCTTCTATCCAACTGTCCTGGTCCATGTTCAGGCCCCAGGAGTTCTGGTGCACCTTCTGCAAATCAAAAAGGGAACTGTGGAGATGCTGGCCTTCACACAAGGTGCCGGTAAATGCACAGGAAGGGATCCTAAACATATGAATTTCCCCCTCTGCTTCAAATCTTTTTTTTTTCTTTTCCAGTTACTTGTGAAGTGGTTTAGGCATTCAATTCCTTCTCCTCGAAAGTTCAAAACAAATTATATTTTGTTTAGTACTCATCAAAACAAATTTTTAAGTACATCTAACAAGCACTTTCCTCACTCAAGTACCTTTTTATCCCCTTCTTAATTTTATCCCAACAGTGAAGGAAGTTCCCTCAACTCCCTACAGAGGCGGAGAGGAAGTTTCAGCACTGCTCAGATCCACGTTCCCCAGGCCCCCTCAATGACTTTGGGCGCTCTTGATCTTCTCTTCAGGAAGAACTTGCTTGATACCCTACCTCTCGGCTGTGCAGTATTCTTCATCTGCTCATCACTTCCTTCAAAACTGCACACACCCAACCACCTACATGCTCTATGACTACTTCTATGGTGATCTACAGTCCATTGATGGAGTGGCTTTTGCAGCATCATCTTTGCTCTTCTGAGAGCCGGTCTGATGTAGTGGTTATCTGCATGGACTTTAATCAGGGGGAACCAGGTTTGATTCCCCAGTCCTCTATTTAAAGCTAGCTGGTTGACCTTGGGTCAATCACCATTCTCTCAGAGCTCTCAAAGCTCCACCTACCTCACAGTGTCTGTTGTGGAGAGAGAAAGGGAAGGAGATTATAAGCCACTCTGAGTGATGGTTGATATATAAATCCAATCGCCTCCTGCTTCTCTTCAGTTCTGTCCTTGAAATGCCTGTCCTTAACTCAACTAATTTGCTACACTTTCTCAAGAAATTATTTTCATCACTGATAGTCTGGATTGGCAAATCCCTCTTCATTCAGTGGCTGGAATCCTATGACTCAGTCCCATAGGGACTAGATAGTCTACACCAGGGCTTTTTTTGTAGAAAAATCCCAGGAGGGACTCATTTGCATTCCTGTGCGTTCCTGCTCAAAGAAAAGAGAGAGAGAGAGAGAGAGAGCCCTAGTCTCCACTGCATACTGCATTTTCTCTTGTGCTAGCACTTCCGTTTGTGCATCCGCCCACTGAAAACCGCTATCTTGTGCCAATGGAAATTTTAATACAAGAGGAAATGTCCTTTGTGGCAGCATCTAGAGAGCACAGAATATGTTCATTTGATTACAGAAGAATGCCTCCAGAGGAGATTACAAGAACTTGCTAATATAAATTTATTACCTGCTTCTGCTCTGTTACATTTCTGGCAAAGCAGAACTACTGTCACCTTTAAGAACCTTTAAGAACCACCTTCACCAAAATCCCTGATTGCAGCTTGACAACCAAATTCAAACTTATCATCAACTTTGCTGCATTGGATACCACTAACCATCTTCTCCTGCTTAACTTCCTCATTAAAGACCCTAAGAAGGGCCCTGTTGGATCAGACCAACAGTCCATCTAGTTCAGCGCGATGTCTCACACAGTAGCCAGCCAACAACAAGGCATTGAGATCAAGGTCCAGATCTTCCCCTGATGTTGCCTCCTGGCTCCTGGTTTAGTGCCTCTGAATATGGAGGTTCTCCTCGGGCACCATGGCTGGTAGCCACTGATAGACTTCTCCTCCATGAATCTATCTAATCCCCTTTTAAAGGTGTGGTTTTTTCCTGTGGCCATCACTACATCCTCTAGCAACAAATTCCACATTTTAATCACTTTCTGTGTAAAGTAGTAATTTATTTTGTTTGTCCTGAACCTCCTGCCCATCAAGTTTCATTGGAAGCCCTCGAGTTTTAGTATTATGCCCCCCCCCCTTAATCATCTCTTTTCTAAACTGAAAACTCCCAGACTCTTCAGCCTTTCCTCACAGAGAAGGTGCTCCACTTAATCATCTTGGTTGCCTTCCTCCATACTTCTTCCAGTTCTGCAATGTGCTTTTGGAGACAAGGTGACCAGAACCATACACAATATTCCAAACGAGGCTGCAACATAGATCTATGCAGAGACACTACAATATCAGCCGTTTTATTTTCAATCCCCTTCCTATTAATCTCTAACACTGAGTTTGCCTTTACCACTGCTTCAGCACGCGGGCTCGACACTTTTATTGAGCTATTCGCTACAACCCCCAAATTGTTTTCCCTTTTCATCTCAGCAAGTTCAGACTTCATTAGCCTATATTTCAAGTCCAGATTTCTTGTCACAGTGTGCATCAATTTAGATATAGCAGGTTGTCTTATGACTTTTGTCATCTGGTTCCCTTCCTACGTTACTGTGTGGATGTTTATCGCTACCTTGAGTTCAGTGGCTTTCTATATAGCCTGCCCCCCCCCCCCAAGCTGGGGCACTCACTTCCTATACTGTTCACACTTCTTTTGCACAAGGACTCCTTGAAAAACATTGATCTTACTTAGGGGTGGAATTTTAGCAGGAGGTCTTTGCATAACAGGCCACACACCCCTGATGGAGCCAATTCTCCAAGAGCTTACAAGGCTTTTTTTGGTAGGTTCTTGGAGAACTGGCTCCATCAGGGGTGTGTGGCCTGATATGCAAAGGAGCTTCTGCCAGAATTCCACCCATGGTCATACACCACGTGAAGTGCCAGGAGTGGAGGATTTGAGTACTGCAATAGAGGATGGCCTCCACAGTAGCCTGAGAGACATGCAAGGAAAACAACACCATAGGATCCAAGCCAGTATTTCCTTGACCAGAGGTGGCCAAACTGTGGCTAGGGAGCCATACGTGGCTCTTTCACACATATTGTGTGGCTCTCGAAGCCCCCACTGTCCTGTCAGTTGGCTTGGAAAAGGCATATCTTCCTTTAAATCTCTGTTAAGCCAGTGGCTTGGAGAATACACTTAAAGTTGCTTTCTTTCCATACCTCCCTCCCTTCTCCCTCCCCCATCTATTTTCCTTCTTTCCATCCTTCCCTATAGCTCTCAAACATCTCACGTTTATTCTATGTGGCTCGTATGTTAAGCAAGTATGGCCACCCTTCCTAGACTGAGTTCTTAGCTTTCCTGATACTCACTCTCAGCCTTCTGAAAGTGTCTGAGGCACAATGCCTTGGATTTGAGCCCTCTCCCTCTCTTCAGTAGTCACTAAGGCATGTTGCTTCTCAGTGTTCAGCACTGTGACTCACTGTTTCTCTCAACCAGTGGGAAAAAAACAAACAAAAAAACCCCCTGGTCTGTTTCCAACCTTTTCTTAATGAAACTAATTCCCCTCTGGATTTCTGTGGTCTATACAACCATCACCAGTGGTCTGACCTAGCCTCAGATCGCAAAGCATGGAGGCACACCATCCACCAGGCTGTCTCTTCCTTTGAGAATGCACGCATAGCTGGTCTTGAGGACAAAAGGAGATTGAGGAAGAATCGCACTGCTACAGCACCAACCCCAAATCAGACTCTTCCCTGCAGCCACTGTGGCTGGATCTGCCTGTCCCGCATTGGTCTTGTCAGCCACCAGCGAGCCTGCAGCAGACGTGGACTACTGCACCCTTCTTAAATCTTCGTTCGCGAAGTCAAGCCGAGAGAGAGAGAGAGACAATTGTGCTCTGATTGGAATTACGTTTGGGTAAGCCAAGCTATTTCCACACACAGCAGCAAACACCTCAGCCTGTTGTGATTCTGAGGAGTCATTATCATCCCATCTTCCCCCCTACAGGTGATAACCGGTGAGCAAAGAGCTTCTCCCCCCAATTCCTTCACCAGCAGCATCTGAGGCATGCCTACTATACACAGGATCAACAGTTTCCTTAATGCACAGGAGACACTGCTAGGGAAAGTGGAGTAAACTAAAAGACTATCCATCTACAATTCTCACTCTTTTTTTTAAGCTAAAGCATTGCAAAATTAGGGAGCTCCATGGCACAGAGTGGTAAAGCTGCAATACTGCAGTCTGAGCTCTCTGCTCAAGACCTAAGTTTGATCCCGGCGGAAGCTGGGTTCAGGTAGCCGGCTCAAGGTTGACTCAGCCTTCCATCCTTCTGAGGTCGGTAAAATGAGTCCCCAGCTTGCTGGGGGGGAACTGTAGATGACTGGGCAAGGCAATGGCAAACCACCCTGTAAAAAGTCTGCTGTGAAAATGTCGTGATGCAACGTCACCCCAGAGTCAGAAATGACTGGTTCTTGCACAGGGGACTACCTTTACCTTTTTACTGCAATATTTTCCAGGTTCAGAAATACAAGATTGAACTGTATCACTGCTTCTCATTCTTTAGTCTTCTCTATCCAGAACCCTGCCATCAAAATTACAGACATTTCTCCTAGCGGACACCAAGTCCTTACCTTTCAGGCCCCTTCATCTAAACTAGTCACCAGGGCTTTTTTTTGTAGAAAAAGCCCAGCAGGAACTCATTTGCATATTAGGCCTTTTTGCAGAAAAAGCCCAGCAAGAACTCGTTTACCTGCTAGGACTCCAACTTTTCCTAATCCTTGACACAATGAAGAAAGAGCTGGAGGAGGAAAAGAAAGAACAGATATACCCCACATTCCCACCTTTCAATCACATTGCTGGAAAAACGGTACTTTTTGTACAACTGAAGCATAAACATGATCTCGTTTACATAAGAAAGGAAAAATCAAACTGAAAATAAAGCTGCAACAGCCAGGCCTGGTCCAAAGAGCAACTGAAGGCACTCAGTGGAAAGTTTCATCTCATAATTAATGAATTGTATTTATTTTCTTCTTAAAATATTTAAACCCTGACTTAACTCCTCAGACTCCCTCTGGGTTAAAACTCAGTTTGCCATCAAGCCAGGATGACGGCTCTTTCAAGAGAACCCTTCTAGAGCCCCCATTCTAGAGCTATGAGCAATAAAGGTAGGTAACCTGTTACATACCCTGGTTTGTTTGTGACATAGTTAAGTTGCAAGTTGTGGAGTTAAGCCAACCAGTGAGCTCAATAAATACCAATGCTGTAGTTGTTCTGTGTGGTGGCCTGTAGATGTATAGTTATTTCTATATAATATGGTATTGACATGGAGGATCCTTTATTTTGCCACCTCATTAATATTTTGTTACATTCCAACACCTTGAGTGTTGCAATACATTGTTATGAATGTTTAATTCCTGCTGGGTTTGGGGCGGGGGGGGGGGGGTTTGAAGACTTTTGATCCTCTCCTTCCTTTACTGTTTTATTCAAACAATTCCAAAACTACAATTTACATGCGTATTACAGTACTCTGCCCTGACACAGAAATGAAAGTTAATTAGTTTCTATGACGACCTGAAGCATGAAAGGACCACAGGCTCCTTCACATCACTTGTAAATACATCGCAGCAGTATTCCGAGAGCGGCCTGTAGTCAGCATTAAGTACAAATAGTACGAATTTGGCTTCAGTCAAATGACATTATTCATTAGGCCCTGCATTTGTCAGCGAACAGATGAATTCCAACTTATTTTACTGTTTTCCTTGGCATTTACAGAAGACTTCAAAATACTGTTAAATCTGCTCAGATTCTGCCCAACATTAATTTTAATTTATTGGGATGGAATGGGATGGGATAGGATATGATGATGATGATAGACAGATAGATCGATCGATCATAGAGTTGGAAGGGACCTCCAGGGTCATCTAGTCCAACCCACTGCACAATGCAGGAAACTCACAAACCCCTCCCCCTAAATTCACAGGATCTTCATCGCTGTCAGATGGCCATCTAGCCTCTGTTTAGAAACCTCCAAGGAAGGAGAGCCCACCACCTCCTGAGGATGACAGACAACAGGCAGGCGGACAGACAGGCAGACAGACAGACGGATGGATGGATGACAGGAAGGACTACCTTTGAGCCTGATCAGGAAATTGCATCTAGTAAAGAATGCAGCAGCACCCCTGGTTGCTGGCCAAATACCAGATCCAGTTCAAGGTTATGGTTTTGACCTGGGAGAATCAGACCTGTGGGACTGCCTCTCCCTATATCAGCCCGAAAGAGCTATACGCTCTTCTGTTCTGGTGTTCTGTGGCCCATGGGATGTATGTTTAGCCTCAACCAGGACTAGGGCTTTTTCGGCCCTCACCCCATGCTCCCACTTAAAATCAGGGCCCTGCGCTTCTACAGCACATGTAAAATGGAGCTGGTCCACCAAGCTTTTGGCTGAAGCAACAGATGTTCAAACCATTCTGCCCTCCCGTCTCCATGGCCCCTTCCCAGGGCCTTTGCTGACTTTTGATATTATTTAGACATTGGAGTCTCTGGAATTACTTATTTTTATCTGACATGAGGCATTGGGCTTTTTGCTATTAACTGTTGATACTATTTATTGTTTTATCTTTGATGGTTTTAAGCCACCCTGAGTCTATTTTTGAGGTAGGATGGGGTATAAACTGAATAAATGAAATGAAATGAAAATGCATGTTTATTGTTATGCATAAAAATAACTTAGAGGCATTTCATGTGAAACATACAAGTGGTGCTTCAATACATAATGCATGATGTCAAAGACGTGCATAGATATCCATTTTTAAATGGTGCATGCCCATTTCAGGTCAGGAGGCAAACAGAGGTATATATCCCATACTCACTTGAAGGAAATGCTGGCCAAAGGGTTAGTTATTAAACTGCAATTACTTTCTTTTCGCCTAGAGATCCATTTCTATCCCTGGGTGCAGCTTTTCTCTTAATGCATTGCTAGATCCAAATCCAACTCCCCAGGGACCTGGTCAGAGGCAGTTGACAACATTAAAAAACCAAATTAAAATCATAAAAAGCAACATCTGCATTTTCAATTATAAAATAAGACATTAAAGCCCATGTCACAGGACATCTGAATATCTTAATCATCTGCTGTCCCTCCTTATTTGCTGAGGATGTTGGAAACTCCACTAATTGGGACGCATCTCCTAGCGATTTACCTTTTCTGCATCCTTTCCATGGGAGCCAGAACTGAGGCAAACGACCAAATGCCTGACAGGCATTCATGCACATCACATGTTGCGTTTGATTCATGTGTGTGCCCAGCAATGTCATTGTGCATTTGGGACTTGAAGACAGATGAGTGTGTAAACCAGAAAAAAATATTGCCTTGACTGTTGTTATAAAGACAACTTGGTCCTCCCTTTTCAACTGAGCACTGTGGCTTCAGAGGAGCAAAGTGGGAGACAGTGTTCCCTCCAAGCTGTGCATGTGAGAAGCCCCGCTCAGCAGCAATCTGGAGCCATGCAAGGTCTTGCACTGCCCACCGCCCATTTTAAGATTACAGCAGTTCTATTCCGTCAGTATGTGAACTGCTCCACTCAGTAGGAAAAAGAAATCAGAAGGAACATTAAGTTGGAGGTGCTGATATGAAAAATCCCCCATTACTGCCAGAACCAGTTTCCACTTGCTCTGGGGGATGAATCAGGTTCCACCAGTGGGAGGTTCCTTGCAGTGTTACCGGAGTGAAACTTTTGGATCCAACCCGAAATGTTGGTGCATAGGCCCTGTATGTTTACACAAAATACATCACTGATAATGTTAAGTCTTCAATTCAAAATTTTGTTAGTGGACACTGATCCTTTTGCATTGCATTCCCCCCCCCCCCCCCACATTGATCTCAGTGTTTCAGCCTGCATGGGGAAAACAGGGAGATAAAAGCAATAGCCAATAAATTACATTAAAACACTCTGCCATAAGGCTATGAACTGCAACTAATAATCATGTTTCTTTTATTTGTATTTCTGCCTTCATTAACTGGGATGAGAAGGATCAAAGCGAGCCGCATCTTAGATGGAGAGGATGGATGACCATCCAATACAGTTAAAACATTGCTAAGTATGCCTGTTTTGAAACTGTTGCTATTAAAATATATATTTCAGATGACAAGATGCCTGCTGCTCAAGCAACTCAGAAACAAGAGGCTGGTTTTAAATAACACAATTGCTTCTCTAGCAAGACAGGCGTCTTTTATGTTCTAATCTGCCCCAGGCACTTTATGATAGCCAGACGTATAAACATTGTTCTGCTGAGCAGTTGCAACAAATAATCAATTACTTCCTTCATAATAATATTAACTCCTGTAATTCTTGAGGCTTCCTTTCTATGGAAAAGATGAGGAGGAGTCAATAACAGGAAACATGTTCAACACAGAGAAATCTCTAGGTTCAATCTGCAGCCCTCCAGCTAAAAGGATCTCAGCTAACTGGGCTAGATTCCCCACTTGGTGATCTGCTCCTAGAACAGAATGTAACCTACTGTTTGGCTCACTCTCTGACATTTGTCATGTGTTCAACAAACATAAGGAAGAAGAAGAAGAAGAAGAAGAAGAAGAAGAAGAAGAAGAAGAAGAAGAAGAAGAAGAAGAAGAAGAAGAAGAAGATGATGATATTGGATTTATATCCCGCCCTCCACTCCGAAGAATCTCAGAGTGGCTCACAATCTCCTTTACCTTCCTTCCCCACAACAGACACCCTGTGAGGTGGGTGGGGCTGGAGAGGGCTCTCACAGCAGCTGCCCTTTCAAGGACAACCTCTGCCAGAGCTATGGCTGACCCAAGGCCATGCTAGCAGGTGCAAGTGGAGGAGTGGGGAATCAAACCCGGTTCTCTCAGATAAGAGTCTGTACACTTAACCACTACACCAAACTGGCTGTCTGAGAGAAGCCATGTTGGATCAGGCCAATGGCCCATCCAGTTCAACATTCTGTGTTACACAGTGGCAAAAAAAAAAAAACAGGCGCCAACAGGAGGTCCATCAGTGGGACCAGGGTACTAGAAGCCCTCCCACTGTGCCCCCCCCCCCCAAGCAACCAGAATACAGAGCATCACTGGCCCAGACAGAGAGTTCCAATGATAAGCTGTGGCTAATAGCCACTGATGGACCTCTGCTCCATATGCTTATCCAATCCTCTCTTGAAGCTGTCCAAGCTCGTCTATACTAGCAGCCATACATTAGCTGCCATTCCCCAGTAACAGCTGCCCGTAAATATGCCAAAGGGGCTCTGTTTTGGTCAGATGCACAAATTGGGGGGGAGGGTCTTACTTCCCCATGCTACTTTCCCAACCCAAAATGGTTCCAAAGCAGGCCTCAGATTCCACAGGAGCTCACAGGAGCATAGCTCCTGAACCTTTCTGAGGGTTCCCCCTCTTCCTCCCCACCTGTCTTGTCCATTGAATAGTAGGTGCAACTGCATAACAATCTCTGGATTAGGAGAGCGGACAGCCAGCCACCAAAGGTTTTGCCATGCCCTCAGCAGCACTAACTCCTGGAGAAGTCCATACCACCCTTTCTCCACTTCTTATGAGATTTTGGGCAGCGGGTGGCTTGCTGCCCTTTTGACTGGGGGTGGCCAATGAGAGACCCAGGTGAGCAAGGCCTGCTTGCGCTGCCTGGATCTCTAGCCAGCCCAAGCAGGCCTCACTCACCCGGGGCTCTCCTTTCTTGCATCAGGTTGCTTTTGGCTGGGGGGCATATGCTAATGAGTTATGCTAATGAGCTCCACCACCTATTTTTTTTACAAAATGATCCCTGTGCCAAGGTATGCCACTGTGAAGAACACAAGACAAACATCACATCTGGTTTCACCTAGGGTAGCTTCATATTTCCTCTGACCTCTGTGTTTAGCTATGTCATTGTGTGTATGTGCGTTATTTGCCATCACATAACACTTCGAGGGAGAATTCAGGCTTGATTTAATCTGTAACTCATTTATTTGCCTTTTCGGGAGCCTGGGGATAAACAAAGCTCACAATAAGAATGCAAGATTCATCAGCAAGTTTTCCTTATTTTGCCCCACATATGCATATGGCAGGGTTAATTGTTTCAGTGTAGAATTAATACTGTCTTCCTGCTCACTCTACTGCTCAAATTATGACATCATCAGTCACAATATGCAGGAAGATCAATGTTGTATTTGGGGTTTTCACTACCCCAAGACAAATATTACTTTTGGGAATAAAACTTTACTCCCCCCAAAACGGTGTTTGTGGCAGCAGAAAACAATATCTCCCTCTCTCTCTCTCTCACACACACACACACACATCAAAGACTTTCAAACATCATTAATCATTATATATCACTCATTGTGTATATATGTGGTGACTATTTTTCTACCCTTATGGGGATATCTCTGTCTCTGTGGTAAGGTAAATGTTCTCAAATTTGCCAAACTACAATACCAAACTACAGACTTCGCTTTCGTGCTTCCTTTGCAGACGAGTTTTCCTTTGCAGAAATTAATGGGATTTTTTTCATCCCAGTACACCACTTCGGCAAAAGCAAAAAACCTCAAAAAAACCAGCAAAATTGTTGGTATTTTGAGAAGGTATTTTATACCTTGGAGAACACTTTTCTGCTTATGAACAGAAAACTTTTAAGGGTTTAGATTTGGGGAACATGGGGTTTGAACACATAAACATGTGAAGCTGCCTTATCTCGCATTAGACCCTTGGTCCATTACAATCAATATTGTCTACTCAAGACTTGGAGCAGCGCTCCAGGATCTCAGGTAGAGGCCTTTCACATCACCCCCTTGTCCATCCTTTTAACTGGAGGGGGCAGGGATTGAATCTGGGGCTTTCTGTTCGGCAAGTAGGTGCCCTGCCACAAGCAAAAATGCTGAAAAAGACCACAGTCGCAGCTTGAGCTAAGTCAAACTCTCATTTTTCCACCTGTGTCGGACCTTGTGGAACCAGTTTTTGGCCACTAGAATAAATAGGGAGGAAAGCAGTAGGAGCTAACAAGATTTTGTGCAATCAAAATGGCACTAAGTCTATTGATGCCTCTGCTTCCATGCTGCTGGAGCGAAGCCAAGATTTATCGATGTGCCAGTGGCAATGCCCTCAAAGGACAGTTGTTGAGACACTTCTTTAAACATTCTGCTTTAAAAAGTACAACTGAGGTAACTATTGCCCTAGAGATTTTTTAAAAAAATACCTATTTGATTGAAATCATTTTCTGCCACTAGAAACAAGCTTTGGTTTCTTGGCGCAAGAGCAGAGCCCACTAAAAGGCACATTAAACGTGTCACAAACTGTTAGACTGGACGAACTTCTTTCCCCAAACAATTGTGGAAAAAATAATTGGGTAAATCCTATCCCTATCCTACCACTATACTGAGCAAAGTTGATTGATTTACTTAAATATTTATTCTAACCTTTCTTTTTGCTCAAGTCTGACACCTTACTCCAAATTAAGTCATTCTTCAACTGGTGGAAGAGCCACTTAAGTTGGAGGAAGGTTCTTTGGGAGGAAGAAGGAGTTAAGTTTTTATAGCCCCCTAAGGATTCTCAAAGCAGCTTAAATCACCTTCACTTCCTCACCCAACAGGCACTTTATGAGATGAGTGAGACTGAAAGAATTCCGAGGAAACTGTGCCTGGCCCAAAGTCACCCTGCAGGTTACATGTGGAGGACTGGGGAATCAAACACACAGTTCTCCAGATTGGAATCTGCTGCTCTTAACCATTATGCCATGATAGTGCCCTGGAGGGCAGTCAGAGAACTGTCTACTCAGAGGACAGTTGGATCCACTCCGCTGTGGCGAATGGGCCAAGACACTCTGCTCCCAGAATCACATTTCTCAGGGCTCCAGATAGCAATGCTCGAGGTAGAGAAATGTGCCATTCCCAAATTAAAAAATAAAACAGCATCAGCATGTCCTCTCAAGAAAACAGCAGAGCAGCAACAAAAAGGGAGAGGGAGGAGTTTATGGAAACTCACCTTTCTCTGACATGCTTGGAAAACCATGATTGGTACTTCTCACAACCCAAATCCCCTCCCGCTTGTGTGAGAGGTTCCCACCCACCCTCCTTTACCTGTTTTGACATTTCCTTACACATGTACTGGCAAGAGCAGCATCTGCCAAAATGTTCTCTCTCTGAATCTGCAGTAGGTTCAGGCTGCTGCAAAGCATATGCAGAAGTATTTAAAATGACAGATACACTGTCAGGAGCGGGGTGGGGAGCAGATCTGACTTGCAGTCAAGGGTCCCTTACGTTAACTTTGCTCAATGTCTCTATGGACGAGGTAAAACCATTGCTTCACTTATAACAAGGAGATCACTTAAACACTAACCACTCGTGCTTGACATCCATATAAAAGCAAAAATAATCCATTGTCAGCAGAAATGTCCAAGGGCTCCTGCCACTCCGCTCTTAGGATTAAAACTATCTTCAGCTAGGAGAGGGGTTTTTGCTGCTTTACTTTCCTCATTAGAATGGAATTTGTGTTAACTTCCATGTTCCACGACTTACTAATAGGATTGCTAGCAATTATTATACTGAAATGAAATCAGCACAAACTATTAGATCTGTTTAAACAAGTTAAAAATAAACCTTGATTAAATGTGCTTTTTAAAGAAACTGCTCATTAGGGCTGCAGGGCCTTCCGATAAATTGGTGTTTCATTAACATCAAAGGATGAATCAAGTTTAAACTCACTTACCAAACAAGTTCTGTTTTAAAAAGAAAAAGGGAGGAGGAAAAAACATAGCTTTAAACAGAATAACCTGGATTACAATAATCACAAAAGACAGATATGAAATGGGCTCTATTTATCCTTTAAATATAAAAGGCACGAAATATAAAAGGCATGGCTTCAACTTGGGAGCCACCTTTTCATAATAAGCCAAGAAGGAAAGGAAAGTGGAACACAATTCCTGCTCTGTCGATACAACTTTCCAGTTTAGGCTCAGAGATAAATTTCAAAACACCAGCTTGCAAATACACACTTGTCAGCTGCTTCAGACACAGACCATAAGTATCTAGGGAAAACGTCCTGGGAAATTTGCAATATCCTGATTTCCTGGCTTCATCTACCTATAAGAAAGAGATTCCGAGACTCACAATACACAGAATATACTTCTCCACACTCCAAACTGAGTCAGAAATGTTGGGAGAAATCATTACAGATGTTTCTCTGCAGGGCATGGGGACAGTTGTGACATTGAGTGCCTTTGTGCTTCCTGCCATAAGAACCCATGCATCTGTGAGCAAAGCTGGGGAGACCAAATCTGAGAATCCTTCTGCATGTATGAACAAACTTGGCTCACTTATTTATTACAACATTTATATCCCACCTATTCTCTTGGTTCAAAGCGTTCTACAATAGTACTTACAACCTCCCCATTCAATTTAATACAAAAGATAAAACAGAAAGCCCCACTAAAAGATCCCTGCTATTAAAACCTCCTCAGGAATATGGTTGAACTTCTCTCTCCTACCAGCTTCCTGTGGTTTATTCTCTATGGCAGGGGTCCCCAACCCCCAGGGCATGACCGGGACTGGTCCATGGCCTGTTAGCAACCAGGCCGTTAATTTCATTATAAATTACAATGTAATAATAGAAATAAAATGCACAATTGTATAAAACTGAAACCATCCCCCCCTCCCATCCCGTGAAAAAATTGTCTTCCATGAAACCGGTCCCTGGTGCCAAAAAGGTTGGGGACTGCTGCTCTAAGGTCTCCTGATTGCAAACGTTTCGCTTTCTCCACTATCCACGAAGAAGACTGAAGAAGACTGCAGATTTATACCCCGCCCTTCTCTCTGAATCAGAGACTCAGAGTGGCTTACAATCTCTTATATCTTCTCCCCTCACAACAGACACCCTATGAGGTGGGTGGGGCTGAGAGGGCTCTCACAGCAGCTGCTCTTTTAAGGACAACTCCTGCAAGAGCTATGGCTGACCAAGGCCATGCCAGCAGGTGCAAGTGGAGGAGTGGGGAATCAAACCTGGTTCTCCCAGATAAAAGTCCACACGCTTAACCAGTACACCAAAATGAAGAGCACTGAATGTTCCCACATTTGGGGGAAGCTTTCACATGCTGTCGTACTGCTTCCAAGTGTGACATTTGGGGCTCCCTAAACTTTCCCCTTTAAGTCAAAGCAGAACAAAACCTCTTTTACTCTGACTTAGAAAGGAAGTCGTGGAAGCTCTGTACAATCTACCAATCTAGAGAAGGGGTAGGCTAAACTTCTTTTTCCTCCCCCTACCTTTTGACTGCTTAATAGACTTTCTAAAAAAGGGTTCATAGCTGAACCACTGCTCAGCTACAAAGGTGAAGGGGCTTGCCAGGCTGGGGGACTGTTCGCACTTCTGTGTCAACAGCACGGGGGAGGTGGGGGGAACAGCAAGTAATGCAGAGATGGGGCATGCAGACCCCATCCTTCCCACCTCCACCACACTCACTGCAGCTTGCCCAGTTTCCTGACCATGTTTGGAAACAGTCTATATGTATGAAGAGGGGTTAACCGTAACACCAAACAAAGTATGATGCAAAGTAACTTTGTGGCTCTCTGGTTTCATATAAGAATCCAGTGAATGGTAGTTCAATAACAGATTAGCAATAAAACTTATTAAAACCATCTAATTGTATTAGGCTATAAAAGGACATATGTTTGGTGGGGGAAAGATTTTCTAATTGTCCCCACCTATCACAGCACAGAACAGAGCACATCGTAATTAGTGAATGAATGAAATGCAACATGTTCATATCTGCTGATCTTTATCATACATACGACCTCTTCCTTGCAAAGAGAAGTATAAAAAGTGTTCTTTAAAAGGTTCAAAACTCCCCCTTTAAAGTAAATAATATTCCTTAATTAAATGCACCAAGTAACTGACAATGAATTCCTTAGAAAACTAAGGAGTATGGCTAAAGCCAACAAAGAAACACTTTTGTTAAAACATTTTAGTGTGTGTGTGTGTGTCTATGTGTGTGTTTTGTACAGTTTTTTAAAGTTTAACCTCTGTGGATCAATGTGCTTCCTTAAAAGACTTTAATAAATTAAAGTGCAGAGAGCTTTTTTTCACCAGGCAGAAAAAGCTGATGAGACAGGTTTAGTTTAATCTCAGGCAATAGAAGTCATTAACCATTCTCTCAGGGATTAAAATATAGCTTGCCCTTTTCTTCTCTCACTTATCATTAGCATCACTTTAATCTCCTAGCGTTTCACACTGCTATTTTAATCATTACTTACTGCCTTCTGACAAGTGCAGAACATGCTTTTTTCTCATTGAGGCAATATCCTGGTTTTAGCTGACAAATGTAGGACATAATGTAAAAATATCAAAGTGACATCTCTTAAAACACACCTTCATCGTAAAAAAAAAAACTTTAAAGTTACAATATTCCTTTGTCTAAGGCTTGCTATTGAAACCCATCGCTTGAAAGGTTTATCTCTTGCAGAAAGGCAGAAAGTTTGTGTCTAAATAACACAACAGCTAAATTCAAAGGAATGATGTACCAGGTATAGGGATTTGAATAGATTCCAAATACATACATACATATATATATACACACACACACACACATACATACACACATACTTTAATGTTCTTCTGTCTGTCCATGATATACAGTGATGAACTTCAAAGTATTTATTGTTTAAAGAAATACTATTCCAATGTAACTTGCAATAACCAGATACATTATAATGAAATGTGGACTTGAAAAGCATTTTTATGCTTGATTATTTTGCATTCCGTATTACACACAGCTCCAGGTTTGGGGGAAGGGGAGGGTCAGGCACAGAAGTGCCATATATTTTAACTTAACATTTTGCAAGACTGTAATAGAAGATGAATTAATGAAACAAATAATAGTAATGGTGATAATGGAGGCTTTATTCTAGAGTAAAAGAAAAAACTATAAAGTCATTCTCAGCTTTTGCCACTATTTCTCATGAATTATGACTCAGCCCAGCCCACTCCTTGCTGGGAGGGGGAGGGAGAGTTGCATATTTGGAGGAAAGGAAGAATGAAATTGAAATAAATAAAAATCTCCAAAAACACTGTCCAAAAAGTGCAGTCTTTCTAAGCTGTAAACTCAATGAAAATATCAAAACGTTCACTGCTTTATTTATAATACTTACCAGGGCTTCTTTTTTTTTTTTTACAAAAAGCCCAGCAGAACTCGTTTGCATATTAGGCCACAGCCCCTGACATTACCATTGTTTCACACAAGGCTTTTTTGTATAAAAAGCCCAGCAGGAACTCATTTGCATATTAGGCCACACCCCCTGATGCCAAGCCAGCCGGAAGTGCATTCCTGTGCATTCCTGCTTCCAAAAAAGCCCTGATAGCCACACAAATACACACCATTGTGCTTGTATCTAAAATACAAGTTAGGGAAAATATTTTAAAACTCCCAGAGGAACCCTTTTACTCACATGCTTAATTCCTTGCAAGAATTTTAAAATACTGACTCTCGTGAACTTCCATTTTGACTTGAAAGAAAACAAAAATATTTAGTGATTGCAAAACTTTTAAGAAATAATCTTTTCATTTCTTTTTTTTTAAACAGTTCCTATGTTTGGCCTCAAACCCTTTAATCTAGTCCATCTGTAATGATCTCATAGTACTTTCAAACATCATTTAACTGTTAGGAGGAAAAAATATGTTGCACTATATGTTTCAACAATAAAATCCCTTCTTAAGCTTCACAAAGCAGAACAATTCATTATTTGATCTCTTTCCAGGTTCAAAGTCTGTCTTATTGCAATACTTCAAAGAAGTCTGTAATCAAAGACAAACAGCTGTGAAAACAATCTTTTATTACTTTATTATCATCTAGTATATATCTTTAGGGTAAACCAATGAAAAAGCTACACAAATAACACACACAGAAATCCCCCCCTCCCGAATAGCTATTACCTTATAAATAGACTCTGCTAACTTTATCTCGGGAGTCCAAGCACAAAGGCCCTCGTTTCAGCCCAGCACCATCCTGCAGCATTCCAGCTATGCATCCTGTAACTTTTAACTTTGTTTTTGGCAAATGCATAGTTGTGTGATGTCAAAACAGGTTTGCTCAGGGCCACAGCTAGGGGTTTGGTTTGGTTTTGTTATGTTTGTGAGACATTTTTTTTTCTTGTGGGGCACACCTTATGCTTATGCTTATAAAATTAAATAAAGACAGGTCATTTATCACTCAAACATGAACTGTTTCATTTCTTTCTCTTTTTTAACAGGCATCTGAGCCAGGCTTGCAGACAGAGCCCACAAGTGTACAGGGCTAACTGGAGTCAGGTTGGGAAACTCCTGGAGATGTTGGGATGGAGCCTGGGGAGAACAGGGACCTCAGTGGGGTACAAAGACATAAGGTCTCCCCTCCAGAGCAATTATCCAGGGGAATTAACTGATCTCTGTAGTCTGGAGGTGAACTGCAATTCCAGGGGATCCCCTGGTCCCACCTGGAGTCTGACATCCCTATCCCCCATGTAGCTTTCCTGGCAAGGAAATTTAAAGGAATACACACACTCTCTTCAAATGCAAAACAAAAGCAATGACTCTGTTCTCTCTGTTGTGGCTGATTCCACACACACAAACACACACCAAATCCCACAGAGTAAACTTTCCTCACCAGAAGATTTAAAGGCACATGCACACAGTCTTCAAATGCAAAACAAAAGTAAGAGCTCTGTTCTCTATGTGGCTGCCAATTCCAACACCTTCAAGCAATGAGAAAAGGTGTGATAAATAAAATAAAAAATTGAAAGTCGGGGACCTGGGCTGGATAAGAAGTCAGGAGGCTTTGCTAGTAAGTCATGGGGGCAGGTCCCAAGGGGCTGAATTCACTGAAATTGCATGCACTCCTTGGATCTCAGGGCTGCCATATGAGCATTACCTATCACATCAATGAAAGCAAAAATTAGCTGCCATTTGATCAGCACAAAACGAAAGCCACTAAAGCTATTATTCCAAATGGGACCATGGTTTGGAACTTGTGGGTTTAAACCATCAGAACATTAAAAGCATCAGGTGACAGTTACAGAAATGCTCCCTAACATAACGAGCTTATTAAGACAAGTTCCAAACAGTGTTTTCAAGTTACACTGATAAACGCTCAGGAAATGCGGCCCTTTCTTCCTTCTGTGCTTTGAATCCTTCACCTTCCTTCCAGGTGGGCAGGAAACCGCAGTTTGCATTCTACCCAGACTTGGCTGGAACAGATCACAAACTATGGTTCAGTTGGAAGGGAGGGAATCAGGTCACAGGAGGGAAGGGAGGGAGGGAGGGAGGCAGTGCCGGAAGCCCAAAGCTCATTCATGGGTCACTTGAAGGTGACTTGGTGCTAAATCTAAACCCAAGATGCTTTGAAATACAAAAATAACAGCATATTCCTCAAGTTAATAAGTATGAAATGTATGTTTTTGACATCCAAAAGCAATAAATATTCAGAGGGTTGCCAGTTCAGGGCTGGGAAATTCCTAGAGATCTGGGGTGGGAGGTGAGGTTTGGGGAGGGACCCCAACAGGTTATAGAGTCCACCCTCCAAAGCAGCAATTTTCTCCAGGGGAACTGACCTTTGCAGTCTGGAGATCAATTTTGGAAGATTCCCAGGATCCATCTTGGAAGTTGGAATTGGGAACCCTACTTCAGAATCCAATACATTTGTAATGAACAATGCTCCTCAAAGAATGAATGATATTCTCCAAAGGCTTAACATTAATTTCACCAAGCGCTTTCCATCCCTGAACTGTCCAATAAGGATGCCAAGTTTCCTAATCATGATTAAGAGACTGTGAGTATCTCAGAGTCCGGCACACTCCTGTTCTTCGCTCTCCTACACAAGCACTCCCCCCCCCCTTCCAATAACAACCACTGCCTGCAATGAGTTTAACCAGGGCTTTTTTGGTAGAAAAAGTCTAGCAGGAATTTATTTGCATATTAAGCCACACACGCCCTGACATCACCATTGCTTCACATAGGGCTTTCTTTGTAAAAAAAAGTCCAGCAGGAACTCATTTGCATATCAGTCATACCCCTAATGCCAAGTCAGCCAAAACTGCGTTCCTGTGAGTTCCTACTCAAAACAAAGTCCTGAGTTTAACATTTGCCTAACCTAGCTGTAAATCGTGGTTTGAAGCCACCTTGCAAACCCTGGTTAACCCTCATCTCACCAATTCTAAAACAGAAATCTGAAAATTATATGTATTTTATTGGATATGCTTCCTCAGGCTCAGATAAAGGGATCCCTGTTGTGGCTACTTATTAATAAGGCAAGATTATTTTTGATGTGGTTACATTTCCAGAAGAATTCTGGAGCAATATGGGGAGTACCTCTGCCTCCATCACTATGCTTTATGGCACAGGAAATCAGTTATAAATTCAAGCTACTCATGTGGCCCTACCTATTTATTTGAAACATTTATTAGCCGCCTTTCTTCCTTACAGGAACTCAAGATGGCTTACAATATAAACAGCAAGAAAGCACAGTGAAATATATGAAATCACAGATATTTTAAACCAGTTCAAAATACAGTTTAAGAATGCAGGTAGGCAGAAGTAATAAAATTAATTAAATGCAGTTATGGATAAAACTGTCTTCAGTTGCCTACCCCACGTTGTTCCATAATGGTGAGCCTGCCACCAAAAAGGCCCTCTCTTATGGACCTGTCAGTCAAGAGGGCATCTCCCTGGAATCTTAGCATCGGGGAGGAATCCTTCGGATACGCTGGTCCCAAGCCACACGAGGCTTTAATGGTCAAAGCCAACGCCTTGAATGGAACTCGGGAAAGGATGATTGCTACAATATTGTGGTCATGTGATCCTTATACCAATCACAAGTCTACACTAGCAGTGGCTTCTGAACACTTTTCAAGGGTAGCTCAACATAGAGTGCAATGCAATAGTCCAGTTTAGATGCAACTAAGGGCATGAATCACTGAGGCTAGATCAGACTGAGCAAGGAACAGACACAGCAGGCACACCAGCTAGAAAGCACTCCTGATCACAGCATATCTATCTGCTGCATTTTTATCCCAGCCTTCCTCCAAGGATCCCACACTGATGTATGTGGTTCTTATCTCCTCCAAATTAATCGTTCAAGCCTCAGCTGAACTCTTTTGTCTCACCCCTGTTTTCTAAAACAAATAAAGAAATTAAATTAGTCATAACCTGCCAGCCATTAAAAAAATTTCTATCAACAAACTTCCTATCTGGCCTTCAAAACATAACATCACTTCCCCTTCAAACTTTTAATATGGGAAAGGTGTAAGGAGGGGCTTAAATGAGAGGAGGCACCTGTGAGTCAGCTGGGAAAAGGTGACATTTTTAGCACCATCACTTTTGGTTGGAAGTCACTGCCACTATCATCACAGTATTAGAACATGAATTCTAGGTCATAATGGTTGAAGGGTCAAACTACAACCTGAGAGATTCCAGGTAAGATCCCCATTCTCCCATGGAAGCTCACTGGGTAACACTGGGCTAAGCCATGCACTCTCAACTGAAGTTACTTCATAGGGCTGCTCTGAGGATTAACTGAAGGCAAGGAGAAGTAAATGTTGCGTCTCCAAAGGGAGAAAAGCAAGATATAAATACCTAAGTCAGTGGCGTTACTCATTTGTTACAAGGGTTGGATCCGACATAAATGTCATTTTGTTAGTCTGGGCCATGCGTGCCCACGGGCTGTATGATTGACACCCCTGACCTAAATAAACAAAAAAGAAAAAAAAATCCTGCCATTTCTTTGTTATTGTTCACTTAGGTTATTGGATGGCAATTTTTAGATGAGTTCAGTTTTGTAAAAGTCCAGATTTCTCTTTGTAGGAACTAGAAACCATGAGCTGACACTGAATTAACATTCTATTTTAAACACGGGATGTAATATTAGCTTTTGAGAACTATCTCAGATGAAATGCTGGGGGGGTGGGGAGTGTGGGTGGAATGCACCGGTATTTTGCTACCGTGGATTTCCTGACCACAGAGAAAAACCAAGTTCCTATCAAGACAAGTTTATGTTACAAAATAAGCTATTGGAGGGACGGGGAGTGGGGGGAGGGGACGGGAAGAGCTGCATTCAACACTGGCCTCTTGCTTCTCTTGCTAATTCCCTAATCATTTTTCATTGCATCATGTCAGAGGTTCTAAGTACAAAAGGGAAAAATACCTGTCACTCCAGATTTTAACAATAACTTACATGTCTTTAATTTACAGCTCAGGGCCTCTGGTGGAGGGCTGGCTTTAATGGGGGAAAATATGTACTTCTGTCTGGCAGCACAACCTATACTTAGTTCTGTAGTGCTGCTTTAAATTCATAGGTGTACAACATAACAGAACTACCGTTTTATTCAATTCTCTCCTCCCATTATTTTTTTTAACCAGTCCAGGACATTTTAAAGTTACTTCATGAAAGAGCAGGTAGTTCACAGATTCTGAAACAGTGCATCCAGAAACAATTTCACCACTGCATCTGTTGCTTATGTGAATTAGGACTTAGTGGCTCCTTTGTAATCAATATGTTTATACACCAACATTGGAAAGAGCTCTTTCCTAACCATCTTTCTATCCAACTGGTTTGTTGTCACTCAGAGTGTGTGTTCACACAACACTAAATAATGCATTTTGCAAGTGGATTTTTGCTATTCCTTAACAGTAAAAATCTAGTTGCAAAATATATTCTTTAGTGTAGTGTGAATGCTCCCTGAGCCTTTTTTCTTCAGGTAGTTTCAGATGGTAGCCATGTTGGCTTGCAGTGAAACAGCTAGATTTTGAGACCGGAAGCACCTTACAGAACAACAAAGTTTTCAGGGAATAAAATCACTTTAACTTTCAAAAACTAATGCCCCCCCAAAAAAATCCTGCTGATCTCTAAGGTGCTACTGGGCTTGAACTTAAGGTATCTTTCAGGAGTTCCCTCATCCAGGCTACCACAAGCAGGGGTGGAATTCTAGCAGGAGCTCCTTTGTTTATTAGGCCACACACCCCTGATGTAGCCAATCCTCCAAGATCTTACAAAAAAGAGCCTTATAAGCTCTTGGAGGATTGGCTGCATCAGGGGTGTGTGGCCTAATATGCAAAGGAGCTCCTGTTAGAAATCCACTCCTGACCACAGATGATCACTTCTTGGGAAAACACATGGTAACACATGCTAACCAGGGGTGCACAGAGGAAGCTGGGGAGATATTGGACAGCCAGTTGGCGCTGCAATGGGAAATGTGACATGAAAGGAGGGGACACTGCTTAAACAATCAGTTCTTGGTGAGAAGTGCTACCTGTCCTGTTTTGGCACTCTGCTCCATCTCCCACTTCCTTCAGTTTACTTCCTTGTTGATGCTACTGGTGTGTCTTCTTTTTCAATGCAAAAAAAACAAAACCTATGGTGAATATTCACTGCTATTATTTGATTCAGAATGGCACCACCAGTCTTATATGTACTGCTGCAATCTGCCCAAATGCACTTGCTCCAGGTGGTTTCTAACTGAATTGTTGACATCAGTAGTTGAGGTTTGAGAGTCACAAAGGGGAAGGGAGTGGACGGGGAGTATCTGTGAAACATGCCCTATAGAGAAACCAAAAAATGAATTTATCAGATAACAACAAAATAATAACAAATCTGAATTGTTAAAAGAGACTGGAAATGTTTCTACTGTCTTCACAGCAGCCTTCCTGGCTTAGCTACTAAGCTGATCTTGAAGGCAATACTGGGTTCTGGATTTTGCACTCTTATTGTTTTGAATGCTTCCCAATACTTGATATGATCACCATCTTCAAGTACTTGAAGGGCTGTCGTATAGAGGATGGTGCAGAATTGTTTTCTGTGGCCCCAGAAGGTAGGACCAGAACCAACAGGTTGAAATTAAATCAAAAGAGTTTCCGGCTCAACATTAGGAAGAACTTCCTGACCATTAGAGCAGTTCCTCAGTGGAACAGGCATCCTTGGGAGGTGGTGGGCTCTGGAGGTTTTTAAACAGAGGCTGGATGGCCATCTGACAGCAATGCAGATACTGTGAATTTAGGGGAGGCCAGTATTCGTGAATGTCCTGCATTGTGCAGGGAGGTGGACTAGATGACCCTGGAGACCCCTTCCAACTCTATGATTCTAATTTCCACAAATGGCTTCCAATGCATCTTCTTGGTCAGAATGACTCTCTGCCAGCTACAACTGTATTTGAAATAACAGACTCAACACATCTATATATTGGATGTAATATTTTGCTCCAGCCTCACTGTTGAGGAATATCAAAAACTCACATTTTCAGAGGCTGCCCTGCTACCTTCTCAGAGCAGATCCCTGCTCTCGTCTGCACTGCACTAGTGACCCATCCCGCTCCCCAGCTTAGTGAGTCACGTGGATTTCGGAACCCTGAGAAATACATGACTGGACCTTATTAAGTTACAAGACAGCAAGTGGCTCATCCAATGACTTGTCCCACCACTGCTGTGACACGTAATGCAGATAAGCATGTTCTCTTTTGTTATTACATAAGCCACCCCTTCCCTGGAATGCACAAACATAAGAAAGGACCTGCTGGATCAAACCAAAGTCCACTGAGTCCAGCATCTGATTTCCCATGCAACACTGGCATGGAGACAGCCTAAGTAATAAGTAACCGGAATGTGTTTAGCAGGGCTGTATTTCACCACAGTTCTAGAGGTATCATTTTATGGAAGATTTCCAAGTAGGAGCTACTCCCTGATTATTCCTTTGACTGTTCTGAGGATTCCTCATCCAACATTTCCTCTCAGCCTTCAGAAGAAGGACCAGACGGCAGGCTGGACTTGACTTGTAACTGTGACATAGTATTTTATTTTTAAAGACCTTGTCAGGGGGAGGCGGAAGCAACTGCATGTTCTAGAAATATAAAGAAATACAAAGAGAAGCCATTTCATGTGGCACAGTACAATCTTGTTACATATGCTCAGTCTTCTCAAATTTGCAAAGAGGAAGGGGTTGGACTAGATAACCCTGGAGGTCCCTTCCAACTATGATTTTATGAAGTATGCCACCTACTTTACAGGCAAAAATCATATTTTCAGCTCAGTTTATACACTACTGTTATGAATAATGCACCAGAATATTCAAGGCTTAATCTCTTCCATGTACTGAGCAAAATCTGAATCTATATTTTTTCCCAGAAATGCATCATGAAGTGAAGTTGAAAATCTGAATCATATCCTCCCTGGCTAGTGGAAGTCTCCTGGGAGAATTGTAGTCTTTTACTGGCTAGGATACTTCTGAAATCTGCAGTTAGTTGCCTTCTGCCCAACTCCCAGTCCTAAAATCCAAAATCCAAGTCAAAATTCCTCATTTGGAATACTCTGTATAGTTTTGTTCACTGTATCTCAAAAAGAACATTGCAAAGCTGGAAAATGTACAAAACAGAGTCGCCAAGATGATTAGGGGTTGGAGCACCTTCCCTATAAGGAAAGTTTGAAGAGTTTGGGACTTTTGACAGGATAGAGGTTTATAAAATTACTAGCAATGAGGCCCATTGTGAAAATGGGTTCTACAAAGACACTGTGGTTGATGGATGTGGAATTGGCAGTCAACAATAGCGTAGCACAATAACTACCAATGTGGATGGGAAGTGCAGCATACCTTGTGTCAGCAGAGAGCCACCATTTATATTTGCACGCAGCATTGCACCTCGTGTGTGCAGGATGACCGTGTACGTGTTTTATAATCAGTCTGTGATGGGCTGACACAGAGTGGGGGGAAGGAAACTGAAAGTGTGGAGGGTGGCACCAAAGAAGAGGTACAAGGACTCCTTGAAGAAATCCCTTGGCACCTGTCGCATCAACCATCACCAGTGGTCTGACCTAGCCTCAGATCGCAAAGCATGGAGGCACACCATCCACCAGGCTGTCTCTTCCTTTGAGAACGCACGCATAGCTGGTCTTGAGGACAAAAGGAGATTGAGGAAGAATCGCACTGCTACAGCACCAACCCCAAATCAGACTTTTCCCTGCAGCCACTGTGGCCAGATCTGCCTGTCCCGCATTGGTCTTGTCAGCCACCAGCGAGCCTGCAGCAGACGTGGACTACTGCACCCTTCTTAAATCTTCGTTCGCGAAGTCAAGCCGAGAGAGAGAGAGGAGGGTGGGAGAAGAAAGCAGTCACTGTTGGGCCTCACCAAACTTCTGTGGCCATGCAATGGAGGCCCGCCGTTGGCAGCTATAAAGAGGGAGACAGGCAGGCTAAGGAAGCAGCTATGGACAATGGGAGGGAGGGAGAAAAAAGCATTGGCTGTAGGGCCTTGTCAAGGTTTGGTAGCATCTGACACTGGCATGGATAGGAGGTTGATCATTGGCAGCTATTACCAAAGACAGAGGGAGGGCAAAGTGGCAGCTGCTGGGCCCCATGCTATCTCCAGAGAGAAGAGAACTGTTTGAGGGCCAGTGGCTCACCTCAGTAGGCAAGCAGCCATAGAGGAGCCAAACAGGAGCAGCAGCGGCAATAGAAGGCTCTTCCTGAGTAGAGACAGGCGGTTCAGTAGGCAGCCAGATGCAAAGGAGAGGCAGTAGAAGTGTCTTCTTCAGGAGACACATCCATGTTGGCAGTTTATTCAGACAAGAAAGATGTGGGTAGGCCAATAGTGGGTGGGGGAGAGCAGCAGACCCACACAATGGAATGTGAGTAAACTACAGTGGCAGTTGACGGTCCAATGGCTAATACACAACCAGCACAGCCAATGGGAGAGCCAGAATGTGCCAATACACTTAAGCATATATATCAGGGGTGGCCAAACTATGGCTTGGAAGCCACACATATTGTGTGGCTCTAGAAGCTCCCACACCCTGTTGGTGTCTTGGAGAAGGCATTTATCTATTTTAATCACTTCTCAAAGCCAAGACAGCTGGCAGCTTGGAAAATGCATTTAAAGTTGTTTTTTTCCACCTCTTCCTCCCGCCCCATCTATTTGCCTTCCTTCCATCTTGTGGCTCCCAAACATCTGACATTCACGTTTTGCAGCTCTCAAATATCTGACATTTATTCTGTGTGGCTCTGACATCATGCAAATTTGGCCAGCTCTAATATATGTGTGTGTGTGTATGCTCAAGATTGCTACAGCACAGATATTGTCTCCAGTTTTTGATGCAGTAATTCAGAACAAGAGGTGTCAGTTATCAGAAACTGTTAAATAAACAAAATACTACAAGAGTGCTAATGTTTTAAGAATGTTTGGGGTTTTGCTTTTTTTGTTTTTTTAATTGTGTGCCTGTGTTTGCTACATGGCATTGCATTTCATGACACACACGGCCTGGCCCAACAAGGTCTCATTTATGCCAGATCCAGTCCACATAACAAATGTAGAGGCTGTAACATCAGCAAATAATGAGTGTGCATGTTCAAGACTTTGTCCCATGGGGAAGCTCATCCTCACCAGAACAGTGCGAGGCAGGTCAGGTGGAGAGCAGGTGAGGGCCCAGGATCACAAGCGAGTTGTCAGATCCCAACCCAGCACTTCAAACACTGCACCACACTGGCTTCCACTGCAAATGGAGTGGAGTCACATAAGACTGACTCAAAGGACAGCTGAAATAAGAGCACTCTTCCAGGAGCAGCAGTGAGACTGAGGGCCCTGGGGAGAGCTAGTGCCATTCACTGGTAGGAAGAAGGGAGTTGGGAATACATGAAACCAACAGGGGGAAATTGCCTACTAAAAGATTGGGCTTAGAGGTGCAGGTTTATCATTGGTACTGAAAACAGTAGCAGCTAAGGTGGTCCCAAAATCACTGATAATTCTGAAGGCTACCATGCAACCAAGGTGAACTGCACAGTCTTCCTCCAAAAAGCATACTTGTTGATCTATGGAGATGGCAACAGCAAGCCTTTACTTAAAACAATGGCCCTTTTCAAATGGCCTTCATACTCCGTTTTAGTAACTGGTTGCTAATGGATTTTCTCCTGTCATTTCAGACAGACCCATTTTAGTAACTGGCTGCTAGTGGAATTTATTTACCTGTTCATACAAACTCACTTTCCCCTAGGTAAGCAAATCATGGTTGAGCCACTTTTGAGGGAAATTGCTTTATTCCATTTCTACCTTTTGTCGTGCTTCTGAATAGCTGCGGTGTGCTGTTTAAAATGACCATGGTGCTTCCTACAATGCTGCTTTCCACCCCATCCTTTTTTGCTGCATGATCTTCCTTGGACTTTGGGGGAGGTTTAACGTTCTAAGTTGAGCACTATAGCGCTAAACCAATATAGTACTTCCATGCTATAGCAGCACCACTGAGATGCCTTGACTTTATTGACTCAGATTGGTGTAGTAGTTAGGAGTGTGGACTCTAATCTGGATTTGATTGCCCCACTGCTCCATATGCAGCTGCTGGTGTGACATTAAGTCAGTCACAAGTTATTTCAGAACTGTTCTCTCAAGAACAGTTCTCAAAAGAGTTCTCTCAGCTCCACCTAACCTCACAGGGTGCCCTGTTGTGGGAATGTGAAGGGAATGGGCATTGTAAACCACTCTGAGTGAAGGACAAGGTATAAATCCAATCCACATCCTCCTACTCCTTCTGAAGAATGCTGCACAAAAACAAAAATGTTGCAGCTTGAGTACAAGAAAGCCATATGTCCCTATTATGGGGAGTTATTACAAAGCATCCTGAAACGAGATACTAGCATGAAGCCCAAGAGATTGGCATTCAGCATAACCTTAGAAGATAAGCCAGCTTCTTCTGTTCATCACGAGGTGTTTTCCCGAGAACTGTTTTGTGATGAACTTGGAAGACATCTGCCCAAATGTTCCTGGTAAGTCATTCATGCATTTTTTTTCAATTGTGGTAGCATTCTAAAGAATTGTTTGCCTGCTTGACTTCTCTGACATATTATTAAACCACAGGTGCTGCATCATTTTAGCACTGAAGTGCTATACTGTTTTATCACTGAAGTGCATGATTTTAGTGCTGAAGTGCTATACTGATTTAGCGCTTTAGCGCTCAACTTAGAATGTTCAAAAAAAGCTTGAGGAAGATTGCGGAGAGGGAAAGGGTGGAGCGGAAGCAGCACTGTTACAAATAGTGCTTCAGAGACAGCTCATTAATGGAAGGAAATTTGCTTTGCGAAACCCTTGTCCCTGTATCACTTTACTTGAAATCGGGCCAGCGATGAATAACAACCAGTTTAGAACAGTAATGTGAAAGGAGTCAGCACTTGTGTTGAAACACCCCTTAGGGTTACAGAATTCCTTCAGGCAGGCTGGCTGGCCACAGACAAAGTCTTAGAAAAGAGCTATTCTGAATCGGAGGCTCTCTCAGGCAACATCTTTACATTTCTCCCCTCAGAACAGACAAAGCCAGGGACTGAGAAGGTGCTATTAGGCTGGCACACAGAACCCCTTTGAAAAAAGAGTTTCAGTTCCATCAAATCATGCTTTCAGGAGACACTGATAACAGAAAGAGTTGCTGTTGTGTGAACCCCTTGGCAGATAAGGCACTGAAAATGACCATTTAACAGCACCATTTTAAAGCCACAGTTGGTCCAATACTGAGGAGGCTTCCTTTTGAGCCATGATGACACAGTGGAAATCCGGAAACATGTCTTCTTTAAGCATAGTTTATTCCTTCATGGAATGTGTACATACGACAGAAAGAAAGCTTTTGAGAGAAACGAGTCTCCTCAGCCTCAAGGATGAAGGTGAGGAAAAACAATGGAAATCCGTGATCCATGCCTGCAAAAAAGAACTGAGAGAGTAGTGCCTGTCCTTTCTTCTGCTGCATGTGGTAAGAAAGCTGCGGCCTCTTCAATCAGACTCAAACACAGGACCATACTTCTTTTTCTAATTACCTCTACATTAATAATACAGTAAACAGGGCTTTCTTTGAGCAGGAACGCAAAGGAATGCAGTTCCGGCTGGCTTCGCATCAGAGGGTGTGGCCTAATAGGGAAATGAGTTCCTGTTGGGCTTTTTCTATACAAAAAGCCCTGCGTGAAACACTGGTGATGTCAGGGGATATGGTCTAAAAGGGAAATGAGTTCCTGTTGGGCTTTTTCTACAAAAAAAGCCCTGCAGTAGTATATATCCTACTACTGGTCAGGATATGTGCATTCCTTGGAAATTTTTGTTTTTACTTTTTCCAGAAACCAATGACATATCACAAACGACCTTTTGAAGTTTGTCATGCAGAATGGGGAGCAACTATCTTGTCAGTTTTAGTTAGCACAAAATACAGCAGTTTTTTAAAAACCAAGGATGGGTATTCAGAAGCAGATAATACCAAGATGCAGCACCTTTAACTGTTCCTGTAACCTTCATAATGCTGTTTTTGACTTTCAAAGCTCTTAATGGCTCGGGCTGAACATACTGAGGAATCAAGCAGCTGTCTTCCACCATTATCACCAAAAACCAACCAAACGTGCCTTCTTGGCAATAGCATCTGAGAGCCAAGCCCATTCATTGAGGAAGTTTAATGAGACGTTCTCATCACTGGACTTTATAAAATTGTGTTCCAGTTGATTCTGAATGTCTCCCAGAAGAGTTTTTTTTTTTCTTTGAGTAAGGGATACCCTGGCATGAAAAGTATACAGAGTTCACATTGCAAGATTTGCTATGGGAATGATTCTTCTTTTAAATTATTTACATTATGTCTGTCTTTTAAATTATGGCTGAGATCTGTGGAGTTGTACAGTAAGTTCTGTATGTCTAGAAGGACTTCTGAGTCTTATTTATTCTAACTTAGAATGCCTTTCTTCCAAGAAGCTCAGAACATTATATATGGCCGCTTCCATTTATCTTCACAATCAGCCTGTAAAAGGGGGGGGGGATACCGAGGGCTCTGGTGGGTACTGTGGCACTTATAGCAACACCACCATTTGGAGGTTAGGTTGTGCTCAGAGCTCCATCCTTCTTTTCAGCTCTAGAAAGCACATTCACGCTCAGTACCTGTATAACGCTTCCCAAGTCCTTCACACTCTACCAAGACATCACTAAGAGTTCCTTCACTAACTGGGTCTGGGGCAGCTGACTTCACTCATGCCATAGTCTTCTTCCCCTCTACCTGTTGTCCTCCTCCTCAGTCTAGCACCACCCAACTCCTTCACACGGCCTCATTAAGATCCCTCCCTAATGATCAAGCCTGGCCACCTAGTTTTGCACTCTAACCTCCTGGACCTCAGCCCCAATCCCCTTTTAAGTCCCAATGGTATACCCTCACTATGCACTGCAGCTCCATGAATCAACTACCCTCACCCAGCTGTCAGCATTCCCAGTCTACTGGTTGTTCCCCTCAATGCTCTTAACCTTCTGCCCACCCTCCTGTCAGTGTGCATAGCCTCCTTGGTCTTCACACACACACCATAGAATCATAGAGTTGGAAGGTACCTCCAGGGTAATCTAGTCCAACCCCCTGCACAATGCAGGAAACTCACAAACACTTCTCCCTAAATTCACAGGATCTTCTTGCTGTCAGATGGCTATCTAGCCTCTGTTTAAAAACCTCCAAGGAAGGAAAACCCACCACCTCCCGAGGACGCCAGTTCCACTGAGGAATCGCTCTAACGGTCAGGAAGTTCTTCCTTATGTTGAGCCAGAAACTCTTTTGATTAATTTCAACCCATTGGTTCTGGTCCTACCTTCCGGGGCCACAGAAAACAATTCCACACCATTCTCTAGATGACAGCCCTTCAAGTACTTGAAAATGGTGATCATATCACCTCTCAGACGCCTCTTCTCCAACTCCTTCAACCTTTCCTCATAGGACTTGGTCTCCAGACCCCTCATCGTCTTCGTCGCCCTCCTCTGGACCCGTTCCAGCTTGTCTATATCCTTCTTAAAATGTGGTGCCCAAAACTGAACACAGTACTCCAGGTGAGGTCTTACCAGAGTAGAGTAAAGCGATACCATCACATCACATGATCTGGACACTATACTTCTGTTGATACAACCCAAAATTGCATTTGCCTTTTTAGCCACCGCATCATGCTGTTGACTCATGTTCAGCGTATGATCCACTAAGACCCCTAGATCCTTTTCGCACATACTACTGCTAAGACAAGTCTCCCCCATCCTATAACCATGCATTGGATTTTTCGTACCTAAATGCAGAACTTTTCATTTATCTCTGTTAAAATTCATTTTATTGATTTTAGCCCAGTTTTCCAGCCTGTCAAGGTCATCCTGTATCCTGTTTCTGTCTTCTTCTGTGTTTGCAACCCCTCCCAATTTAGTATCATCTACAAATTTAATAAGCATTCCCTCTATTCCTTCATCCAAATAATTTATAAAGATGTTGAACAATACAGGTCCCAGGACAGATCCTTGAGGCACTCCACTTGTCACTCCTCTCCAAGAGGATGAGGAACCATTCACAAGCACTCTTTGGGTGCGATCTGTCAACCAGTTACAGATCCACCTAACGGTAACAGGATCCAAAATCACATTTTACTAACTTGTAAACAAGGATGGTATGTGGAACTTTATCAAAAGCTTTACTGAAATCAAGACAAACAATGTCTACAGCATTCCCCTGATCCAGCAAGGTAGTCACTTTCTCAAAAAAAAAAGATCAGGATAGTCTGACATGACTTGTTCTTGAGAAAACCATGCTGGCTCTTAGTAATCACATCCATTCTTTCTAAATGTTCCAGGACCGACTGTTTGATGATTTGTTCTAAAACTTTTCCAGGTATAGACGTCAAGCTGACGGGTCGGTAGTTACCCAGATCCTCTTTTTTCCCCTTCTTGAAGATGGGGACAACATTCGCCCGCCTCCAATCTTCCAGCACCTCTCCTGTTCTCCAAGAATTCTCAAAAATAATAACCAGAGGCTCAGAAATTACATCCACAAGCTCTTTTAGAACCCTGGCCTGGAGGACTTAGTTTCATTTAAAGAAACTAGGTGTTTATGTACTACCCCTATGCTGATCCTAGGTTGGAACTTCATACCCTCCTTATATGTTCTGTTTTTGCCATGCTGAGCACAGTTTCCCTCAGAAGAGAAGACTGAGGAAAAGTAGGAATTGAGCAGTTCCGTCCTCTCTTCATTACCTGTTACAATTTCACTTTCTTGCCCTCGCAATGGGCCTACCGCGTCCTTGCTCTTTTTCTTACTCTGAATATAAGAAAAGAACCTTTTTGTTGTTGTTTTTAGCATCTTTGGCCAGCCTAAGCTCATACTGAGCTTTAGCTTTCCTAACTTTTTCTCTACAAGCATTGGTGATTTGTTTATATTCATCCAGTTTGGTGTAGTGGTTAAGTGTGCGGACTCTTATCTGGGAGAACCGGGTTTGATTCCCCACTCCTCCACTTGCACCTACTGCAATGGCCTTGGGTCAGCCATAGCTCTGGCAGAGGTTGTCCTTGAAAGGGCAGCTGCTGTGAGAGCCCTCTCAGCCCCACCCACCTCACAGGGTGTCTGTTGTGGGGGAGGAAGGTAAAGGAGATTGTGAGCTGCTCTGAGACTCTTCGGAGTGGAGGGCGGGATATAAATCCAATATCTTCTTCTTCTTCATCATCCTTGGTTATAAGGCCCTCCTTCAAATTCCTAAAGGAGTCTTTTTTATTTCTCAAGTCTTTAGACAGCTGTTTGTGGAGCCACTTTGGCTTCTTTAGGCTTTTTCCATTTTTTCTTCCCATAGGAATCATCTGTGATTGCGCTTTCAGTATTTCACTTTTAAGAAACTCCCACCCTCCTGAACCCCCTTCCTCCTAAGTATCTCCGACTATGCAATTTTACCCAGCATAGTTCTAAGTTTATCAAAGTCTCTCTTTCTAAAGTCTAGTCTATAAGTCTGACTACGTATAGCTTTTCCCTTCCCTATGACTGTAAATTCCAAAATCACATGGTCACTACTGCCCAGGGTGCCCACTATTTCCACTTCTTCACTCAATTCTTCCTTGTTGGTTAGAATCAAATCCAAGATAGCCTGGTGCCTTCCCAGAACCACAGGGGGTTATGATGAGAAATCCTAACTGGCCCAATGACCCTCAAAGCTCGGGGCTTCATGGCTCCATAGGGATGCTTTCCGATGCAGTATCTACAATAATTTATAGGGGATGAGTAGGAAGAAGAGGAGCTGGGTTTTACACCTCACTTTTCACTACCCTAAGGAGTCTGAAAGCTGCTTACAATCACCTTCCCTTCCTCTCTCTACAACAGGCACCTTGTGAGGGAAGTGGGGTTGAGAGAGTTTTGAACGGCATTTCTAAAATACCGCTTTTTATGACAGAATGGGACTTCAAGAGTTTTCAGGCAATTTTCTATTTATGTATCACTTTTAGTCACATTATTTCAATGGAGATTTAAACATAGCTCTCCCAGGGGAAACCTGAATTCTTATCTCTCTACATCGCCAAAAATAAAAATAAAGTCTAAATTATATAAAGCAATTTGCAATTAAACTTTTTTTGAAATCAGAACATTAGAACAACCCTGCAGGATCAGACCAGTGGTCCATCTATTCCAGCATCATGTCCCACACAGTGGCTAAAGAGTTACTCAGGAGTGCCAATAACAAGGCAAAGAGGCTGAGGCCTTCCCCTGATATTGCCTCCTGACTGTCTCTGAATGTGGATGTTCCCTTTAATCACCATGACTACTGATAGCAAAATAGGTGGGGGTATTCTAAATGCATGGAGGGCTTTCCAAGATGGCAACCCCCATTCTCCAGATAACATCCTCAGTGATCAAGTGAACAGTTAAGATATCCTATCCACATTTTCCATGAGCATAGTGGCAATCTTGCAGTGAGTAAGCACTTCTGCCCTACGCACACAGGTGTATAGTAAGAAGCAATGTCAAACTTTAAACAAAAAAGCAGAGTAAAGGCTCTACTCTGAGTACTCTGCACTGTCTCCAAAGAAAAAATGTATATGGTTCAAGTGATGTATACTTGTGTGATTCAGGAAATATCTAAAACTAGTACAAGAACATACAGAACAAAACCCTCTAAGTTCTTGTAACTTATCTTAACAAAAAAAAAAAAAAAAAGACAGACTATAGTCTCAATGAGAAAGGCAGAAGCAAGTTGAACATATGAACATATGAAGCTGCCTTATACTGAATCAGACCCTTGGTCCATCAAAGCCAGTACTGTCTTCTCAGACTGGCAGCGGCTCTCCGGGGTGTCAAGCTGCAGTTTTTCACACATTAATAAAATAAAAACATTATGAACTCTTTTTTTTTTTGCCATCAAGTAGCCATCAACTTATGGTGACCCCATTTCAAAGCAAGAGATGCACAGAAGTGATTTGCCATTGACTGCACCTGCATAGTGCCCAGGTATTCCTTGATGGTCCCCCAAAGCCAACCCTGCTTAGATTCCGAGATCTGTTGACATCGGGCTAGCCTGGGCTATCCCTGTCTGCATACAATAAATGTAGATGAACACAAAATAACGCTGAATATTATGTGATCAGATATGCACAGACATAAAAAATGACAGTAGATGACACAGCACTGTCCCTCCCAGGTATGGAAAATGTAATTATCTATAGGAACTCTGCAGAATATTTGATAAAGTGTTCATAAATTTGACAGCAACCTAAGTACAGCCCTATTGTTCAGTGCAAATACAACCACATTAACAGGGGGAGAAACCCTAAATTATTTCCTCTTGTGTAATATGAAATCGTTACATGGATCTTTCTCAAGACTAAAGCTGTCCGGACTTCCTCTTTGAAAACAGCTGGCTTTAAAATATTAGTTTAATTCTAAAGCTATGGCTAGATCTATGAGAGTCAGCATGGTGTAGTGGTTAAGCGTGGCAGACTCTATTCTGGAGAATTAGGTTTGATTTCCTGCACATGAAGTCTGCTAGGCGACCTCGGGCCACCCTCAGCCCCACGTACCTCACAAAGTCTCCGTTGTGAGGAGGGAAGGGAATGCAACTGTAAGCCACTTTGAGACTCCTTATACTAAAGAAATATGGGTTATAAAAACCTTCTTTTCTTCTTTTAAATTAACATAAATATGCATATTCTTGACTGGGCCTCCTTCAGATGATTAACTTGGTACAAGCTCCCTATTTATTCTGTCTTTACTCAGGCAGAATTTCAGCCATGTGGTCAACAATAGAGAATCCTGATTTCCTCTTGATTCTCCCGCGGTGTGCAGTTATAGATCTCAATACTGTAACCAGATTTAAATAGGACATTTCCCATTTATGTATTCTTACCTAGTACTATAATTTGAATGTCACTTTTAACAAAAACATTAGAAATAACATCACAGAAGTACAAATATTTAACAAGTTATCTAACAAAATGTATCCATCCTACAGAATACAAGTCTGTACAACAAACCTATGCCAGTAGATATTTCTATTATAGAAAAGACCCACATAATAAGTACTGTCTCTTTAGGCCTTTTTAAACATCAGATAAAATAGATAAATGCAAGCTGGACATGTCCCGTTCCTAGCGTCCATATTGTAAGAAGTTAGACCCCTCTTTCTGTAGGGCAGTTTATAGACAGAAAACCCATAAAAATCTCTCTCTCTCCACACTCAGTGTCTCTTCTCCTCACCCATTTAACCTAATTAAGCAACACTTAATACTATTGACCAAACCAGGTAGCTTTTCCCATCTGGTACTTAGAGGTTCATTAAGTATCATTAGCACCTATAGTCCCTTAGTTATTGTTGTGGGGCAAACATGTCAGACTACCCCAGGGAGCATTTTCCCCTATAACTGTAGCATTCTGATCTACAGCAGAGTGTGTGTTCTTGGCAGTTAGAGGTTATTACACTGTTAGAGATTATTATTATTACATCACGGATTACACTGGTACAGCTAAAAGCAATTTAAAACATATGCATATACATGATAATCCATACACTACCTAAATTGGAATTAAGAATTAATTGAAATTTCTAAACTTCTTAGCCAGAGCCTTTGAAAAAAGGAAGCAACCACCCCGAAATGCTGATCTGATAAACCCCTAGGCCATAGAGCCAAGTTAGAGTTCAACGACACCTTTAAGACCAGTTTTATTCAGGGTGTCAGCGTTCATGTGCATGCAGACAAATGAAACTTACCAGTCCCTGAATAAAACTTTGTTGATCTTAAAGGTGCCACGGGATTCTAATTTTGTTCTATTGCTTCAGACCAGTATAGCTACTCACCTGGATCTATCATAGGCCATAGGTCACTGATAGTTTATATCACATCTCCACTGAATCATTTGATTCTTGCCATCTATGCTTCCTCTGAGCATATGAATAATACTTTAAATTCACCACAAGTAAACTATTCACGGTGCCATTGTTCTTGTCCTGGGATTTATGAAGGCAGAGGACCAGCTGTTCATAAAAACTGGTTTTCACTGGCTGAGTAACTTTCTCTCAAGGACAAATGCCGCTGTGCTGGAACAGTAGGCAAATGCCAGATTTTAATTTTTTAGGAAATCTCACAGGCTGGTTTTATGAACCACTGCAACTTCAGGCTTACTTATGCTAAATTAACAGAGCAAACCTATGAATAGCACATGCATTCAGTACATATAACTGATTGGCATTAAATTCAGCAAACTGTTATCTGACAACACCAAAGTGCCGCACACACAAAAGGTATTGGCGCTAGTACAGGTGCAAGAGAACTATTTTGTCTGTATCAGAGCTGTCAGCTTTTAAATCTGATCCGTACTCAATGACAATAATCATGGTGTCATCATGTTTTGCAAATTGCCACTAGCTTATGGACAGAGAAACAGCAATTTGCCATGAAAATTAATGAATTCTCTTGAAACTACAATTTCTTTAACAAAAGCTAAACCACAGATTGCATTCTAATGTTTAGCCTTGTCCTAAAATTCTGAATTATTTTCATACTAATAGTGGATCAATAGCAAGTATCAGTATTATGAAATTGTATTAAAAATGCAAATTTAGGAATTCTGCCTCAATCAGTCATGAACAAAAACTTTAACCTTTTTTTCAGGAAGTCTAATTGCTAATTCCTCACAGAATTTGATTTTCTTTGGAGTGACTTTGAAACATCTGGAAGTTAAACAGCATAATTCAATCATTTACGACCAAAACTAACTCTTCATTTTGGAAGATGAAATGTTCTTTGCAAACTGAGACCGATTGTACATTAATCAATTCCAAACTATTAATAAATTTTCTACACCACAGTTAATGCTCTATTTTAACATTACATTTTAACATTACATTACTTTTATCCTCCCATGAAATTTAGGATCCTAAACTGGGTAAGATACAATTTATGCTAGTTAAGCTGTAGAACTTGGGAGGGGAAAACTTAAAACACCTGTTTGCTGCATTTTCTGAAAATGGCAAACCAGCAGTACTTGAAAAGTTTCCTTCCTTTCTTTTTCTTTTCTTTTTTTAGAAAAAAATGACTCTCTTTAATTTGGACCAAGGAATTTTCACCACCATAGTGTAACAGAGCTTAAAAACTCCAGCATCAGCAGGGAAGGCAAGCTTTCTCTAGCCAGCCACTGTGAGAGAGAATAAAATGCAATTAAGGCTCCCACCAGGGACAGAGAACTAAACAAAACCACATCTTCACACAAGAGCCTTTTTCTCCAACATGAAGGGCAAGGGCTCAAAATCTTTCTTTTTTTGGCGGGGGGGGGGGATGCTAGCATTTCAGACAACACACTTCCAGATTTTCTCGCAGAAGATCAAAGTAAATGATAGGAGGGCAACAACCAAAGGGGGGGGGGACTCCTGTGCAGTAACACTTGAAAAAAAGACAAAAGGAGCATAGAAGTGATTGAGGAAATTGATGACATTTTTAGAAATAGAACTGGTGTAGTTAAGTACATTTCCATAAGGATGCTGGTCTGAATTCAGTGATATAAAGGGAAAGGGACTATGGGCTATGCCACTGGATACAGGATGTATCTATTTGCTGCATGTTTTACCCTGCTGTCATTATTTTCTACTGACATAACACCATTTTCTCTGCATTGTATCATGCTGAATATTCTATGCTTGTTGAAGATTTCTGTAATCCTAGTCTTAGTACATTTCTTATTAGATGTCTCATCCCATTGATTCCATTGATTTAACATAATGGATCTTGAGTCCCAGTGAGAAAGGAGCACTATTAGTATAGAGTGTATATAAATAAATATATGTATCGTGCACATCAACAAAAGACATGTCTGGATGCACACACCCGTGTACACACAAAGAGAGAGTGAAGTGGGACAACAGTCCTCTTCTATCACCTTGCAATTTTGCCCTATTTCGCTCAAGCTGAGGTTTTTTCCAGTTATCCCCTCAAAGACAGCAATAATCTTGATGAAAAAGAGACAGACCCTGCAGTCCTTTTTTTTTCAAGCCAAGTTATCTAAAAAAATCTCTTCAAAACTTTTCTTCCCTTTCTACCCTGAATTATGTCTTAATCTAGGCACAATGCAGAGGACGAATATTGCAATGGTAAGTGAGAAATAGTGAAGAGATATACTTTTCAATAGCTAATTAAAGCCTGCCTTTTGTCCTCATTTCTGTACACTATTTTTTATCAGGGTCCTCCTCTGTAACAAAATTTGTTTCTGAACTAAAAGGCAATTCCAAAACAGGGGGAGTGGCAGAATCAAGAAAGACTTCCGGTAGAGGGAGAGGCAGTGGTAACACAGATGTGTGAGAAAATTCAGTAACAGATATTTAGGCCCAATTGCTTTTGGATTGAGAATCAAGAGATTAAATCAAAAGCTTCAGAAAATGAAGTGGGTTTTCAGGAGGAATTTGAAGAGAGAAAGAGAGAGGGAGTTCCTGAAAGGGCTTCCACGCCTAGGAATGGTTTTAGGAGAATTGTGGGACTTGCTAAGAAAGGATTCTGGGTCATCTTGTTGCACTCAAAAAACAAAACCAAAAGCATCACTAAAGAAAGTTTTAAAAAGAGAGAAGCTCCACAGTTTTCATCCTGAAAGCAGTTCTGAACCCTGCGTGCATAACCTAATAAATTTATAGCACCACACCTCCATTTACAGTGATCCCTAATGATCCTAGTAACTCCCATAATTTAAACTGCTGTGTGATATTGTTCAGGGAAACATGTGGACACTGCATACACAGTTAAGTGCTTTTAAGTCCTATTGATTTCATTTGTAAGTATGTTAAGCACATGCTTAACTCACTGAAAGGAACTGCACTTTCCCAAGCTGTTGAGGATCTTCTGTATTATACGGAGATAACAGCTAGAAGTGGTCGAACCTTGTTGTTGTTATGGCTACAGAATAAACTTGTAATAATTACTTATGAATGCATAATTTTGGTTGGATCATGTCTCCTCTTCAGCATTTGATACATAAAAATACTCACATCTTTCCCACCAAAATAAACAATGAAACTCCTGTCCTGAAAGTGAAAACAATAAATGTTTGGACACTGTTATCAAATGAATTTCTAAGTTTTTCCTTCTCTTTACTGGAAAGACTTAGCATAAATTATAGTATGCAAACTTAGTTTTAACTTTAATGTAACTTTTCAGGTAACATTTCATACTGGGCACATGAGTTTTAAAGCCAAAATAAGTGTGATGATAGGTGTAAGTTATGTACAGTTTGTAAAACAAAGTTTGAGTCCAATGGCACCTTTAAGACCAACACAGTTTTACTGGAGGTATAAGCCTTCCTCTGCATGCACAATGAAAGGGAAGTTGCCAGTCCATACATAAAGGCAGAGGGTGAACAGCAAATAATAAAGTTGTTTGACAGATGCAAGGATCAAACAGTTTGCAAATTTCTAAGATAAATGTCAACTTTCCATGTTAAAGGACAAATCAGCTATTGCTAACAGTAAAGCAAAAGAGGTGCTTATATTCTATATTTTCATTTTTATGTTGACTCCCTTTGTTGCGATGTCGCAAGAGACCACTATTACAGAACGTTTCATCATATTGATTTAAAATATTTCTGTCTCGAATATTTCATTTCAGTCAGCTTAAAAACTTCACTCAGCAAAATCCATTTTTAGGAATCAATGCAGTGTCTGATATTGTGAATGTGCCTCATTCCTGTCTAATTATTACTCAAAGAAAATAAATATTAGATATCATTTATTGACAGCTGTTGTAGAAAGTTGTATGGTCAGGGGAAAACATGAGAGGTAGAGCCATTTCCTGTGAGTACTCAGAGAATATGGATCAGCACTCAGTGGTACTTCTTAAGGAAGAGTTAGGGAGCAATTTCCCAGACTCCAACTCCATACTGTGAACATGTGGTTATTCTGCAGAAGGATGCATATCTCTGCCTATTATGAGACATAGTATGTGATCTTAATATGGAAGGTGGCTATTTACACTTCAATGTATCGACCTTTGAACCACACTTGTGAATCTCATCTCCCCTAGCAGCTGGTCAGAGCCCCTCAGAGAATATAGACAGTTAAAAGGTTTATAAAAACTCTCTCTCTCCCCTGATATATGTATCAGCTCTGCAAAGCAGGAACAAAAGGGAAGAAGACATATATTAAATACAAACAAACTTAATGGCAGCAACATTACCAGTAACATCTTTTGTCAAAGGGGACTCTGACTCTCAAAAGGTTATACGCTGAAAATCAGATGTTCTCAAAAGCTTAAAAATCTGAAAAAATGCTGAAAAATCTTGTTAGCCTCTTGAGGTGCTACTAGACTTGAATCTAGCTGTTCTACAAGCAACAAACATGGCTACCCTCTGAAACATTACTGAGAGTTTAATCAGGGCTTTTTAGTTATTTATTTTTGTAGCAGTCACTCCTTTACATATTGGGCCACACACCTGTGATGTAGCCAATCCTCAAAGAGCTTACAGGGCTCTTAGCACAGGGCCTACTATAAGCTCTTGGAGGATTGGCTACATCAGGAGTGTGTGGCCCAATATGAAGAGGAATTCCTGTTACAAAAAAAGCCCTGAGTTTAATACTGCATTGCAATTGCAAGTGCACTATTGTACCTTTTGCTGTCCCCATGAATTCCAACAGGGTTTGCACAGTAGAACTGCCCCAAGTTGAGGTGTGCTCAGAAATTCTGTAAGATTACAGTACAGAAACGATCATGAACACAAAAGGTATTTCTAGTTTTGTTTGTTAGGTATTCAGACACATTTTAAAAGTGCACAGAAAAATATAGTAATAAAAGAGGGATTTTTTTTAACCCTTCCTTCAATTCTTTTTTCTTGATTATTTGTATAATTGCTTGTGCAAGCCTGGGAAAAATGGCAAACTGCAACTGAATTAGTCTACTGGGCAGACATAAACAATGCAATCAAATCTTCTGGCTTTTTATTGAGCCTCTACTTGACTTAGTATACGTTTGAAAACAAACCCTCCCCACCCACCCCCCACCCCAAAAAATTGTCTTTCTCAGGGCCTGTGACATTGCAGGCCATGAGAGAGTCAATGTCACTCCCAGCATACAAATTTATTAGTCTATAAAATTTGACATTCTCTTATTTATTCACAGAAAGGACAAATAAGACTTTTTTTCATACTTACCAGAAATATCTGGGAGTGTTTATACGCTGCTCCATCTGGAGGATGCAAATAGTGAAGGCTGCTTTACAATTCAGCAGGCAAAGAAAGACCCGCTGAAGGATAACAAATGACTTCATGGAGAAACAGCTATTGAAATTCTTTCAGTAGGTGATATTAAAAACAACTGAACAAACAGAGATAAGGGGCAAATAGGATTTGAAACAGACTTTTTTAAAACTGGAAGAAAAAACAAATGAAGCTCCTAGTTGAAGCTTTAACATTGCAGTAATTTTGTAGGTAGTTTTTTTTTCCCTCCCCTTTTGGCACATGTGATCCATCACAACACAGAGGGGGTCACTGGCTAAGGTTCATTAGCCCCAAATTTGATCGGTTGCATTAGGCTGTCGGTGGGGCATGCCTCTTAGGACTGAAAAGAGGACAATTTATCCTCTACTAAAGGTGCCCTTATTCATCCTAAAATTAACCAGGATTAAGCCCCCTTTTTTTAAAAAAAAAAATAGTTCTGCTCTTGATCAATCCATCTGAAAGTACTTGGTAACTGCAAAACAGTTGCTCCGGAGATCTTGACAGCTGAGAAACCATGGCAATATTTGTTTTTTAATCTACAGAAGAATACTTCCCATTCCTATAAAACAGATTCATTATAACTCCCAAGATTACAGAGGCGAGTTAACCAGTTTGAACCAATTTTGTTGAAAACACAGAAGTACAGAATCAGAAGAGGAACCCAAGATTCAATATAATCTTTCAAATATTTGATCATGATGGGAATTTTGTATAATGGAACATGGATGTGCAAACAGACATATAGCAGACATCACTGGTCCATGATAGTTTACTGATTATTTGTCTAAAATATTCCCACAAAAGCCCAAAATATGCAAGTAGCAAAAGGCAGCTAAAACAGTTTGAAACATATGCAAGTAAAACACTTAAAATCATAGATTAGAATCATAATAGACAGAAATAAAAACTCCAGTGGTCCAGGTATCAAAACTTAAATATGGTATTTCCATATAATTCACCAGAAAGCCCCCTCCCCTCCCTCCAAAAACAGGACTGTCTTGCAAGACTCCTTGAAGTCCACCAAGAGAAGGTAGTCTTTCAACATTCCCTGGCAAAGTCTTCCACAATGGTGGGGCATCTATTACAAGCTGCGGAGAAAATAAGATCCCTAAGCAATGCCAGAAAGACTAAAATTGGCCAGAGAGAGTATAACTCGTACTGGAGTTCATACAAGGAGAGGCAGACCTTCAGACATGTAATGAATGGTGTTAAAGGTAAGTGCTAGCACTTTAAACTTGAACCTGAAAACACCTAGGTAATCAATCATTTTCGAATAGGAAACACATGTTCATATCAATTTGCTACAGTCAGAATATAAGCTGCTTCATTTTACACCAACCCTTTCTGAGTTATCTTCCAGGGCAGCCTCACAGAGGCTGAATCAGACAGCCAATTTGAGGCACGGCCCTCAGGTCAGACAGGCACAGCAGCCCCCAGTCCTGCTCCCACACTCACCCTGTCCTCTGAAGTCTCTGAGATGAATCAGGGAAGTGGTAGCAAATGCCTCTGCTGCACTCCATCCATCTTTCCAGGCGTCTGACCACAGGAGCATGCAAGTGAGGTAGACTGGTGGTGTGAATCTGCCAATCCACTCCAGGGGCTCACTGGAGGTACTTAAAAAAAAAAACTTGGCCAGAGTGCATGAGCACATGTGCGCATGGCCACTAAAAATGTAAGGGGAAAAAAGAAACCCAAACTGTGCTAAAGGGGTGGTGTGCAACAACTGTGTGAACATGCCAAAGTGCCCCTTGTACGACATACAGGTGCATCATGCGGGAGCATGAGATCAGCATTTGGCCGCTCAGACAGTTTGGGATGTCTCCGGTGCACCCAAAGCGGCCTGTCTACCCAGCCACAGAGTCTCTTACAGTAGTCTATCCTTCAGGTTACAGTATCAAGAAACCTTTATCTATGGTAATATATAGATCAATGCAGCTAGCTCAGGAGTCTAGAAGGAAAAATAATTTGCAAAGAAAATGTCACTGAAATATAGTGTCTATGGCAATCAGTTCCTCCAGTAGGAAGACTGGACCACGACTACCTCCCAGCTCTTCTGTCAACCCACAAAACACGTTTGCCCATCCACAGTACATAAAAGAATCCTTTCTAGACCACCACCCTTGCTAACTAGCATCATTTCCTAATTCATCTGAATTTAAATTCAGCTTGTTCTCCGCCTACCACTTTGCCAGGACGTCCAGACATCAACCTAAGATGGGGACAGTCACAAGTGGAGGTTTAGCCAGTATGACACCAAACCCCAAAGCTGTGAATGGCCCATAAGCAACAGCTATAAAAACACAGGTGAAAGGTACTCAGCGCAGACAGGATATTGCCAGCAGGGAATGGATGGATGTAATAAGGAAGAAACTCTCACTCTGTTCACAAACGTTTACATAAGGGATTTGCAGAGTTTGTGAAGAGCATGTTTGCACTGCAACATGTGTTTTTTTGTGGAGAGCTAACTTTCTGGTGTTTTCTTTATTTTAATCACAAGTCAATACACCCTCCATACATAACTACTAATTAATACACTCCCCAAACAATGAGCAAGCCAAATAGCACTGGCTCATTGCAAACTGTAATTTGCAAACACCAAGCCAGCCTTGGAAACATGCACTTCCTCCCTCATCTTTCCCTTGTCAGCCTTGACCCTTGTCATGGTCAAAGCTGACAACTGAGACTGGGTCCCTCTTAGCCGGGTTTGGAAACTCACTTCGAACCCTGCCTCCAAATCAAGTTTCATACGGCTACCAAGATCAGTGTTAACTGTTGTCAGAGTCAGTTAATCTGTAATGCTAAATCAGTTAAAAGCTGACAAGAAATAAAAGGGGAGAGTCCACTGCCAGTGAAGGGAGAATGCATGTATTCCCAATGCAGTCTTCTAATTTGCAACGAAGGGACAACAAAAAGTTATTGTTATGTATGCATCAGGACCAATGTGAATGCAAGGTGCCAAAGAACAGGTGTAGGCTGTGTGGGAGTTTGAGGGTTGTTGGGGTTTTTTTGCTTGCATTAGGATGCCTGGAATGTTACAGTACTTAAAGGGTCAAAATGTATTATCATCTCTGTTCATCTAATAAGTAATGTTTTTTGCCAAACAAAACCAATTCTCAATAAATTCCCACTGTATTTGCGTGCTGCGATTTGATTTAGAGGCCTGTGGGGAGACACCATTTGGTAGCACAGGAACACAGAGGGGTAGGTGGTGCAGAGGAGAAAGCAGAGCTCATGTGCCAGAAGTGTTATTGTGTCAGGTTGATTTATTGAGTGAGCTTCACTTCACCGAATGTTCTGAGATATTTATTTCCCTAAAGGCTCTGCAAAGATATGAACAGACCTGCATCCACAGATGTCATCATTGCTCATTTTACCGAGTCATGAAATTTCCTCAACTGCAATTTGTCCGTCCAAAATTGCTGTAACAGGACAAAGTCAATAGTGCCTTCCCACCCACCCCGCACACCCCAGACCCTCCCCTTTACAAAGCATCACCTTGGAACATGCTTCACAAGCCTCATTCTGCTTGGCTACATGACAAATGAGGGAGGGAGGATTAGAAGGATTCAAGGCATGTGGATTTCGCCTCTGATTTTACTAGAATGTAACTTTTAAAAGGGTTGCAGTCCAAACCCGGCGAGTAAAAAAATATAGTGTTAATTGGTAATAAATGTAGAAAGAGATATCCTCGGATAAGCTGACAACTACAGCTACTGAGAGCCTCTGATTTGAAATCCTCCAAAATTCACCCCAGAGCATTCCTTTCAATTTATTAGTTTGTGTGATGCCGTCAGAGTAAACAGGGCTTTACAGAACAACATACAAAGAAAGGTCCCTGGCTAGGAATAAGCACTCTGATATTATCTATCCAAAAATATACTTCCCAAATTCCTTATTGGTATTACTGGAGTACAGTAATTTTATTATAGTTCATAACCAGCACAAAACAGTCCATTTCAGGGACCAAACAACAAAATACAACTGTAATAATATAAAGATTTGGGGTGCGGTCACACATACCATTAAAAGCGTGTGTGTACCGCTCAAATCTGAACTGCTGAATATTGATTCGATGCAGGGCAGTTCAGACGAGCATCCAAGAATGCAATTCATTCTGTTGTGCGTGATCAGACATCCAATACTATCATGCTCATTTCTTGGAGCATGCGTAATCAGATGGTGATTTCTGGGAGGGGAGGGGGTCCATTGAACATGCTCCCAACTGTTTGGAGCTGGGAAATCAAAACTTTCTTCAGAGGCAGGGGGGAAGGGCGAAAGTTTCCAGAATTAACGTTGCCGATCCAAACCACGGAACTGCCAGGAATTATTTTCCTAGAAATTGGCAGTGACAATGATATCTTGAAATCCTCCACATTGAAAAAAAAAAGAATTTTTTCCTGTTCTGAATAGTGGGATAACGTTCCCCCCCCCCCTCCGATCCTGTGTTGATTGGAGAAGCAGAAGCATCACCTCAGATTTCCGGATGATCTGGCAATGCGCATGTCTGCTGGGGCTTTTTTTTTTTTTAAAGGTGAGAGGCAGTATCGCTCGTAAGCTGTCCAAACAACAAAAAGCCGATCTTGTGCCGCTGTTTTGAAAAAGGGCAGGACTTTATGTGCTGTCAAATTAACGCGGCCCTGATCTGCAGCAAGTCGGAATGACCCCAGATGATGCTCGATTGCCAGATGTGCATGTCTGAACGAACACATTTAATCTGTCAGCCAGACGGAGCTGTGTCGTCACTAATGGTACGTGTGACTGCACCCTTGGAGTATATATTCTGGTCAGCTGAAATGGTATCTGGGATTCAAGAATATTATATATCAGTTCCCAAAAGATTCCCCAAAATATTCACAAATATCTGAGGCTGCCATGTTAAGGTTCCCAGTACTGTTCTTCTCTTATTTCTCAGGGTACCCTGGCAACAGAAGATTGTCCTGGGCAATCAGATCAGACAACAGAGGGAGCACATGAACTGCCACTGTCCAGTCATAATGATGCTCACATCCTTCCATGAGGGGCCAGTTATAAATTCAGGTTTAAAAAAATAAACCAGTTCCGGGTCCTCCATATCCACCTTGGATCCCCACATTCAAACAGCAGTTTTAGGGAATGGCTTTTTAAAAATTAAAGCTGAGTCCAAACAGGCTCCCCACACCCAAAGCTGTTTTCCCATACCAAAACTGAACTGAAGAGAGTTATTTCCCCATTTTTGCTGTTGCACATGAAGTATTCTGTGCACAGGCAAAAGAAGGGGGAAAGCGGCTTGACTATTTCAGAGGGCAGAGGGGGTACGCTTCTGCAGCTCTGGTCTGCTTCGGATTTCTATAGCCTGCTGTCTCCTGGGAATACCTTCTTGTTTTATGCCTATCTTCAGGACTGGTGGAATTTGTTTCAAAATCTTTTTCAGGCTTTTCTGCTTTGGTTTGTTGTTGTTGTTGCTTTGTCTTTTTTTGCCAGGGGAATTATACTGGAGGAGATAGAATCACCTCTTTGTTTTCTTTATAGCTTTTTTTTAAAAAATAATTTTCCTGGTTTTCTCTGGTGGTTTCATGGAGTTTTGGAGTGCTCCTGCAATTATTATTTGGAGTGCTCCTGCTATTATTAAAATATTATTATTTTTAAAAATAATAATAATAATAATTCCAACAGAACAGATAGAGAACAGAACAGAACAGAACAGATAGAGTCCAGTAGAACCTCAGAGACCAATGATATTTTGGGAGTAAAAGCTTTCAAGAGTCAACACTTGTCCTCCTGGTAGACCTCCTGATGGCATCTGGATTTTGGCCACTGTGTGACACAGAGGGTTGGACTGGATGGGCCATTGGCTTGATCCAACATGGCTTCTCTTGAATTTTTAATACTTCCTGACCTGAAAAAGTATCAGTTAATGTATCTGACTAAGCGAACTTTGACTCTCGAAAGCTTAACCTAAGAATCATGTTGGTATCTAAGGTGCTATTGAACTCAAATCAAGCTATACAAATGTAACTGTTGCAGATAGGGTTGCTAGCTCTGGGCTGGGAAATACTTGGGAGATTTGGGGAGGTGGGCTTTGAGGAAAGGATGAACCTTAGCAGAGTATAAGGTCAGCCTCCAAAACAGTCATTTTCTCCAAGGGAACTAATTTTTATCAACTGTAATAACAGATCTCAAGGTGCCACCTGGAGGTTGGCAACCCTAGCTGCAGAAGATTCAGGAGAAAATGCCTGGTTATATTTTTATAACGATTAACTGTAGGTGAGAGTCTAGATATTTTTAAAAGACAAGGTTGGTTTGGCTTAAGTTTTCTGGTTTGACCTTGGTTGTTATTTCTCTTGGCGCAGAAGCCTTCTGACCAGTGGCTGCTCTTATGTGTTGAGTCACTGCTGGCTTCCCCAACCCCCCCCCCCCCCAACAGGAAGCAGTGGAGATCATTTGGAATGCTCAAGTCCAATTCATTTGAAACCTGGGGAGGGGGCCATTAGTGGACAGGTAGCACGAAGTCCATTTGGTTCAAGGGCAGCCATCCCACACATACCTCTTAAGTCCCACATAGGGAATAAGTTCCTCATAGGAAATACCTCTCCCGGTCTTTGACGGGGCTCCACTGAAAGCGGCACACTGGGTCAGAAGCCTGGGAGTTCTACTGGAGCCTTCATTATCAATGGAGGCCCAGATAGCAGCCGCGGCCAAGTCAGCCTTTTTTCATCTGAGGCGGGCAAGGCAGTTGGCCCCCTTCTTGGAGCGTCGGGACCTGGCAACAGTGATCCACGCAACGGTCACCTCGAGACTGGATTACTGTAACGCCCTCTACATGGGGCTGCCTTTGTGCCGAACCCGGAAGCTGCAGCTAGTGCAGAACGCGGCTGCCAAAGCGGGAGCACATACAGCTGGGGCTGCGTGAACTGCACTGGCTGCCAGTTATATACCGGATTCGCTACAAAGTGCTGGTTATCACCTTTAAAGCCCTATATGGACGAGGACCTGCCTACCTCAGGGACCGCCTCTCCCCGTATGAACCCCAGAGAGCACTGAGGTCAGCAGGGAAGAACCTGCTGGCTATCCCCGGGCCAAAGGAGGTAAGACTCCAGAGCACCCGTACCCGGGCTTTTTCAGCGATGGCCCCACAGCTGTGGAATCAGCTTCTAGAGGAAATGCGGGCCCTGCGGGACTTTGAACAGTTCCGCAGGGCCTGCAAAACCATCTTGTTCCAAGCGGCCTTCACCAGCTGAAACTACTAAACTGTCAAATAAATTTGCCAGTGGAATAGCACTAAATGTATTAATGTTTTTAGAATGTTTTTAGAATTTTAATGGATTTTAATTAATTATAGTTAAATGCTATTTATTGTATAATGTATACATTGAGTTTTGCTGTTAGCCGCCCTGAGCCGCTTGGTCGGGGAGGGCGGGATACAAATAAAATGTGACTGACTGACTGACTGAGAACCTAGGGGAAAAAAACTGAACTCAAATCCCAAAACAATATCGGAGGACCTGAATAACCTGGAATAGCAGAATTTATGCCTTTCCTGAAATCTTAATCCAAAAAATGCCAATGGTTTTTTAGGTGCATATCGCTAGCCCCTGACCCAAAGAGCTTATAATAGAGATTTCAACAATGGGAAGGACAAAAGGGTGGATCCAGTCAGCTTTTTCATTCAGTCTCGTCCAATTCCCCTCCTTACAACAGCCCTCATCCTACAGGCTTTTGTGCAAGCCGCATAATCCCCATCACAGTATGGGACAGGGGTCATTAAAGACCCTTCCATCCTCCTAGATAAAACCCATCAGAATGAAAAGAAAAGGGGGAGAACAAGGCTAGTGGGAGAACCATCAGCATCATTTTTGGAATTCCAAAACTTGAAAATGCTGTTTAGATAGGTGAGCTTCCACCATAATAGATAGATCCAGGTGGGCAGCCATTTTGGTCTGAAGCAAATAGAACAAAGTAGGAGTCCAGTGGGGCTTTTAAGACCAACAAAGTTTTACTGAGAATATAAGCTTTCGTTTGCTAGAAGCACACTTCATCAGACAATGAAATGGGGTACTGTTAGCAGTGTCACATATAGCTTGTGGGAAGGGTTAAGCATGCAAAATGGTACAAAGTTTGAATCCAATCCAAAATTAGAATCCAATCCAAATTCTTTCAATTTGTTAATTTCACTATTTTGCTACTGGATTCTAACTTTGCACCATTTTGCATGCCTGACCCTACCCACAAGGTATATGCAGCACTACTAACTGTACCCCATTTCATTGCCTGAAGTGTGCTTCTAGCACACGAAAACTTACATTCTCAATAAAACTTTGTTGGTCTTAAAGGTGCTGCTGGACTCCAACTTTGTTCTATTCCACTATGACGTTTGCAGGGTTCCCACTACTTGTCTTACTCGCAGTGAAACTGGAACAGGCGGAAGAATGCCATAAGACTGCCTCAGTGCTCTAGAGCTGTAACAGGAGGTGGCAGGTGAAGAGGGACCCCGTGCTAGTCAAATTCCATGAGCAGTGTCAGGCTGTCTTATTTAGACAGGTCACTGATGTAATAAAGGACAGGGAGGGGAGCCTGTTGGGGGTATCAATTTGTGTTATTGTTGTTTTGCTTTCGATTTTAAGGTTCTGGTGTTAATTTTGCCGCTAGCCTGGCCGGTGTGGTCAGACATCTGAAGTTTGTTTTATCCATTTATATTTCTCCCTAATCCCTAGTGGGGACCCAAAGCCATTTATATCATTCTCCACTTCTCCATTTTATCTTCCCAATAACCCCATGAGGTAAATTAGACTGAGGGTCTGTGACAGACCCAAGGTCACTGAGCAAGCTGCCATGGCAGAGTGGGGATTCAAACCTGGGTTCCGCAGATACTGGTCCAACACTAGCCACTATACCACACTGGCTCTCAAGTTTTGCCATTGCATGGAAAGAAACATAGTAAAAAAAAAAGTTCTAGTAAATACAATAAACTCTTCTGTTCTTTTCATCTTTATTGTATTTAATTAAGGGGGGGGGGGGTTAAAGGCAATATCCAAAAACTGGTTTTAAAAGTTCTTTCCTTTTCTTCTCCAGTCTCTATTGCCTCATCATTCTAAGGAAGTGACATTATACGAATGAATACATTCAAGGTAACTTAAACAGAAGCAACTGAGGAATTAAAATTCAATTGCTTCACCATTTCACAATGAAAGAAGGAAGAGCTTACAGAAAAGAGGAAAAAATAGGTTTGTGCAAAACTCTCCTTTAAAGTGCTTTAGGATGTAATTGCCAAGTAAGCAAGTCTGTGTTATGTAATACATTTGCTTAATACATGTAAAAGTCCCTTTGAGGTTTTCCAATTGCAGAGGGTATCTTAATAAGTAAACTTTTTATGCCAAGGTGTGCAAAAACATTAGAGGCAGATACATTACAATACTAAACAGATTAATATAGCCAAAGCCTTTTCTTAGTTAAAAAAAAAATCAGGCAAAGTGACCTTTGTCATACAGCAAAAGGAGAAATTTATTGTGGCAGGGCGCATCAAATAAAATCTATGTTAGCATCTTATGTGACAGAATATGCTGGCTTATTTAAATATGTTAATATTTCTCATTATGCAATTAACAATAACCTTCATCCATTTGTGAAAAACATTTTGCCAAGCATGCACATAAAAAATTAGCAAGTGAAGCAAAATCACCTTAATTTGCTTTGGACCAGCAAATAACCAACTAATTTGCAGAAATCCCTGCCAAGCGCTCATATTAAATGCTTCATGCTTATTTTATGACCTCTGCTGCTCCTCTCCTTCCCAGGCCCTGAATCATATGATCATTAACATATTGCAAGGTCTGAAACTTTTATTTTTTTACATTCTTTAATTAATGCCTGTTTATAGAGGGCCATAGGACTTCAGATCCAGTTAATGAAACTTCTCTCCCCCAGGCCCCTGGAGCCCAATAGAGAGGTTTCTCCTCTGTTGTTTTAGTAGCTTTTTTCCAACTGTTTGTTTACACACACTTAATTGATCTCTTTAGTCCCAGAAGCATTCCAGAGACACAACCTGTTTCAAGGCAAGCTAAAGCCCCCTCGCCGTTTTTTTTTTTTATAAAAGCCCTGATTGCCCAAGGTTATCAGTTTTAATTTGAAAGTTGAAGATTCAGCTTTATTTACACTGTCTAAAAGACAGAATTGATAGGGGCCCCGAAGTATTCCTGGTTTCAGAGTGGCTACACAAAAACACACACTGTATATAATTATTTTGATGCAGAACTAAGTAATTACTAAACACTGTGTTGTCTTGCTTTCGTGCATTTAAGGAACTCACTCTTCATAACTGGTTGAAAATAAGAACAAATCAGACTGCCAATGCATGAAATTTTCATGGCTCTTCAATTTACATTTTACATATTCCCTATGACAAGACTTTCTATTATGCTATTCTCTCTTCTTTTTTTTCCCCTAGCATAATTAAATTAAAAAAGTAATTGGATGGTGCTGCACACTGCTGCAATGTCTTAATCACATAGACAAACAGTTTTACAATAGCTTACACCATTTGCCACATGGGGCAATCGCATCCTTGTACCAGGCTATAAACCAGAGAGAGAGATCACATACCAGCCACCAGGCTCTGTGCTGAATCTCTTGCTGCCTTGCTTGTGGAAACAGAAACCTTTGCTATCTTGATGGGCAACTCTGCATTAGAAATCTTAATTAACTGTAAGTGATCAGAGCTGACAACAGAAAATGGTGAGGTGTCTGCAGTTATAGAACCCAATTTTAAAAATAATAATAATAATAATTACATTAGTTTCTAGGTATAATACTGTTTGTCAAAAACTGCCAAGAGTTTTATAGAAGCACCTTAATTCTTTAACAGATCCCAAAAAGACAATTAATTTAACCTTTTTCCTTTTCCAAAATACTGAGGCGAACTCCTAGATTGCCAATGTAGCATTAGAGAGTCTTTCCATGGGATGCAATTCAAAGTTTGGGCATTGCTCTAGTGTATATCTGGTGGTGGTTGCTATTGTTGTTTTACATACAGCTTCTACCTTAAATTCATTGGTTCAGTGCTTCTGAACTGACAACTCAATTTTTTTCTGCTACCAAACTACCCGAAAATTATAATCAAAATTATTCAGGCATAGAAAGCTTTAAAAGAAAACAGACAGATTTATGGAGGCGTGGCCTATTGGTGGCTACTAGTCATGGTGATTAAAGGGAACCTCCATGCCCAGTCAACCTCTGAATCCCGGAGCCAGGAAGCAACGTGAGGGGAAGGCCTTGGCCTCTATACCTTGTTGGACCTCCAGAAGAACTGGTTGGTCACTCTGTAAGACCGGATGCTGGACTAGAGGGACCTGATCCAGCAGTATGTTAACTATTAACACCTTATTTTCACATGGAATTTGTGCAAAATATGGAAAAGCATAACAATTAAAGAAACAAATTGCTCATGTGAATTGTGGCACACCAGCTGTAGTCACAAAGTTAACAAGATTACCCACACATAAGACAACTAATGCAACTCATATGAAAGCAAGTAGATAGCAGAGGGGAAGGAGGGCGGGTAGTGTGAATGCACAGATGACCACTCGAAGATCATCAGTTACAGGTAGGAAACCTGTTTATCTTCTTCGTGGTCTCTGTGCTTCACACTCATGGGAGATTAGCAAGCTAGGCTTACCTGGAGGAGGGAGCTGGCGGTTATGCAGAAGTAGCAGCTTGAAGGACCAGGGTACCCAGCTGTGCTCTGCGACACTTCTGGACATCCAGGGCATAATGTCACATGAAGACATGAGGAGATGCCCAGGTTGCAGCCAAACAGATGTCCACCAAGGAAGCACCCTTCAGAAACGCTGTGGATGTAGCCATAGCTCTAGTAGAATGCGCACGGAGTGGCCCTGGCAAGGAACACTTAGCCAACAGGTAGAGTTTAATGGCTTCCGTGATCCACTTAGAAAGCCTCTGTGCAGAGATCTTGAAACCCAACCTAGGAGCCACATAGGAGACAAATAGATTGGGATCCTTTCGAAATGTCTTGGTGCGATGCACAAAAAACAACGCCTTCTTAACATCCAGTGCGTGCAGACGTCTTCTGCAGAAGAAAAAGAAGGGTAAAATGTAGGCAGAAACACTTCCAAATTGAGGTGGAAACTAGATACCACCTTAGGGAGGAATGAAATGTCCAGGGCCAAGGATACCTCATCATCCTGAAAAGAGATGTATGGAGCATCACACTGCAGAGCCACTAACTCACCTGCCTTCCTGGCCCTAGTGACGGCCACTAAGAAGGCAGTCTTCCAGGCGAGAAGATCCAACAGGCAGGTAACCAAGGGTTCAAAGGGCTGCCTCGAGAGCTGTTCCAGAACCAATGGCACATCCTAAGCAGGAGGAGAAACCTTAAATGACGGATGAAGCCAAAAGAGACCCTTCAAAAAACGTTTTGTATGCTGGTGTGTGAAAACCAATGTGCCATCCACAGGGTCGTGATGAGCCGAAATGGCAGCCAGATATACTCAAATCGATGAATGATGAAGTCCAGCATCAATAAGAGTCAGTAAGAACTCAAACACAAGCTCAAGACCAGCAGGATGTGCACTGATACCCTTGTTCCGCAGAAAGGACAGGAACTTAGACCACTTTCCCACATATGAGCAGTGAACTGACAGCTTTCTACTGTTCAGCATCACATGTTTTACTCTGTCAGAGAATTACTCTGTCGAAAAGCTGACCCTCCAAGCTGTCAATTTCAGATGAGGGATGTCGTGGTGAAACAGGCGACCTCCTTGAGCCAAAAGGAGGTCCGGTTCGGACGGAAACTTGTGGTGACACCCCCCTGCCATGGCTAGGAGGACAGGAAACTAGCTCTGTCTCGGCCACCAGGAAGCCACTAGGATGCACTCCAGACGCTCCTGGGTCAACTTGTGAAGCACTCTGGTGAGGAGAGGCAAGAGTGGAAACAGGTAGAGGAACTTGTTCGCCCACAGAAGTAGAAGACCGTCCCCTAGAGACCTTGGGTCTGTCCCTCAGAATTGTTTGCATTTTTGATTGTCTGCTGTAGCAAATATGTCTATTCTGGGATGACTCCAAGCTCTGAACAGAGGTTTGAGGTATCTCCAGTTCATCTCCCATTCATGATGGGAAACCTCTCCCCTGCTCAGGGAGTCCACTTGAACATTGAGCTCCCCTGCCAGGTGGGTGGCTACAAGGAAGGCCAGGGAGGCTATGCAGGTCTTCCAAAGGTGCATCGCCAACGCACACAGCTTTCTGGACACAGTCCCCCCTTGATGGTTTATATAACTCACAGCTGTCGTGTTGTCTTACATCACAGCTACAGTCTGACCGTTGATCAGGGGTAGGAACGACTTTAAGGCTAGATGAACTGCCATGAGCTCCAAGAAATTGATGTGATGGTGAAGCATTGATGGGGGCCATGGGCTACCTATGCAAAGATCTCCAAGATGTGCTCCCCATCCCCACAGTGAGGCATCCATCATTACCGTGACGGAGGCGAGTGAGAGATGAAATGGAGCATCTCCACAAAGATTGGACTTCATCCTCCACCAATGTTAAGAGTGTAGCACCAGCGAAGGAATTTGCAGAATCTTGGACAGGAGATCTCTCACTGGATTATGATTTTTGAGGAACCAGAGCTGAAAGATTCACATCCTCAACCTCGCGAAGCACAGAACATTGGTAGTAGCCACCATGAGGCCCAAGAGACTTTGGATCTGCAGAACAGAAGCGCATCTCACCGTCTGAAGGAGTTGAATCAGGGATATGATATCCAACGCTCGGGAATCGGGAAGAAACTCTAGGTGCTGGTTGGTGTCCAGAATCGCTCCTATAAACTGAACTCTTTGCGCTGGAACCAGGTGAGACTTCTTTACGTTCACCAGAAGTCCTAGTGAGCTCAAAAGGTTGAAAATCACTTGTAAATGTGCTCTGAGAGCAGCTTCTGACACAGCAACCACCCACCAATCGTCTATATAGGGGGAAAGGATGATACCCTGGAGGCGAAGGTAAGCCACCACAACAACCATGGCCTTTGTGAAGACCCTGGGGGTAGTGGAGAGCCCAAAAGAGAGCACCTGGTATTGGAAATGGTGCATCCCAATGGCAAAACGAAGAAACCTCCTGTGACTGGGGAGGATGCTGATGCGGAAATAGGCATCCTTCAAGTCCATGGTAGCCATCCAATCTCCCTTTTTGATGAGTGGAAGGATGCTTTGCAGAGTTAGCATTCTGAAGTTCTGATAAGCGATGAATTCGTTCAGCCCCTCAGATCCATGATTGGACGAAGTCCACTGTCCCGTTTGGGAACCATGAAGTATCAGGAGTAAACCCCCTGACCCTTGATATGATCGGGAACAGATTCTATTGCCTGCTTGCTGAGAAGATTCTGAACATCCTCCAGCAGAACAGCTGTAGGGTGTGTGATCACCAATCTGGGATGAGAAGCGAGCTGAACAAATTCTATCACATACCCCTCCTGTATGATGGACAGGACCCACTTGTCGGTGGTGATAAGCCGCCATGCTTGCAGAAATCTGTGGAGGTGGGTGGGTCCGAAGGAGGGATGGGGGAAAGAAGGGAGGGTGCCAAAGTCAAAGTCCCTGCTTCAGATTCCTGCTAGTCTTCGACTTTCCCATTTGACAGGAGAAAGAAGAAAACTTGGCTTTTCCTCCTGCAGCGAAGAAACTCTTAGCCTCATACTGGCACATGCACAGCTTCCACGAACTCTCAGGAGATTTGGCATGGTAGGGTTTCTTAGGCCATTGCTTGAACCATGGACACGGCTTACCAGGGCAAGAGGAAGATGAAGGTACTCGTCTTAATACTCTTGGTCCATTTCTTGTAGGGCTGCATCCGTAGTGGAGCTGAATAGACCCTCACCTTCAAAGGGGAGATCCTCAACCCAGAATCTGGTGTCTAACTGGAGGGTGGTGGAACGAAGCCATGAGCGATGACGCAACGTAATGGCCGATGTAAGTGTCTTGGATGCAGTGTCCACCTTGTGCTTAGAGGCCTGCAGCTGTTGTTTTGCCAGGAGCATCCCCTCCCTCTGGGCCCTTTTTGCATGGTTATGCTTGTCCTCAGCCAAAGCAGCTAACAGCAGTAAGAGTTGCTTCCAAAGGGAATACTGATATCATGCCATGCAGGCAGAGTAATTAGAAATCTTTATCCCAAGCATGCCTGCAGAATAAAAACGCATGCCAAAAGTATCAATCGTCTTCCCTTCTTCATCTGGAGGCGAAGCGTGGGTCTTCTTGGCCTTGGACGAAGACGACACCACCACAGAGTTGGGGTGTGGATGACTGAAAAGAAACTCTGCACCCTGTTCCTGGATCCTGTACATATGATCCATACGTTTGGAAAAGATAGCTGTTGAGGCAGGCTTGGACCAAGGATCCTTACTGTCTTGCAAGATAACCTTAGTAATGGGAAGGGCTACAGCTGTGGAGGTGTCCTTTTGCATAATGTCAAAGACTGTATCGTCAATGACCGATTGAGGCTGGACCACTGGCAAAGACAAGGAGTTCGCCATCTTTTTAATTAGCTCCCCATAGGATTTCAAATTCTCAGAAGGAGAGATTGAAAGATCCTCAGCTATCCTGGATTCTGGTGAAGACTCTTCCTGCTGCTGGCCCAACCGCTCCTCCTCATCTTCATCAGAGGTCAGTGGAGAGGAAGAAGTGCTTTCCGCAGATGGTAAGCCTGGGATGTCTATGGTAATCCTAGTCGAGGAAGTTTGCTCAGCGACTGGACCACTGAAATGTACCAGCTTCCGGACCAACTTCAGGGTCAAAGTCGGCATCGATGAACCTCAGCAATCAGGTGGTGAATGTGCCAAGACTCGGGAGTGGTGCGGGGCCTCAGAACGTTGATCCTAGTCTGGGTTCTGAGGAGGGTACCAGGGATAAGGTGAATGGTAGGGGTAGCCCCCAAAGGGATAAGCCCACGGTCGTGGATCCCAGTTGGGTAGAGGATGCAGATGTCGAAAAGGATCCGAAGTCTCCACGAACCACTCAGGCTGGAGCATCAGCGGCATTTTCGGTGTCGAACGGTCCCTCGGCTGCGAGACTTCAAAGTCCGATGCCAAACTAGGATCACCCTCCTTCGAATCAGCCGACCTCTCTTTAAGGTCAACCTCCCGATCAGAGCTGGAAAGGGAGGTATGCATAATATCCTTCGGACGTGAGGGGCTCTTCGGTCGAATTGGTGAAGCAAGGATTTTTTCCGGAGGCTCCCCCGAAACGATCGCTGGGTCCGTCAGTGGCGGAGAAGGGGTCTGTCAATTTTGGCGTGTCTTCTTTTCCTTATGATTCCTGGGCTCAGTGGAGCGAGAGTCCCATACCCCTTAGGACTTCTTAGCTGGGGTTGATGGTTCGGACTGGGATGCTGAGCCCTCACGCTTGTTGAATTGGTTGGCTTGATAATGAGGCCAAAACCAATGTCGATGCCGGGGCGGCCATTGAAACACTGGTCGACGTCGATGCCGACATCTGCGGTGCGAGAGCCGATTTCAACAGCGCTGCTGAAAGTCTTGCAGCTCGATTCTTTCTCGTCTGCTTAGAGAATTTCAAGTAGTGATGGCAGGATTCCACCCCGTGACCTTCCCCAAGGCACAACAAAGAGAGTCTGGAGGAGGAATTTTGCTCCCGCACTTCAGGCAACATTGGAAAAACCCCCAACGCTTTTCCATAGACAAGGAGTGGTGGGAGGAGGGTGGGGGGGAAACCCCCAAAGGGTTGTAACAACTAACTAAGGTTTTAATATCTATGACAAGGAAAGAAGAACAAAAAAAAACTGAGGGAAACCCAGAGAAGAAAAAAGGTAAGTAACTACCGACTGGAGTGACGACAAAATGTGTCTATCCGACGCAGTGGTAAAGAAAGAACTGGCGGGATATTCGGGCCCACCAGGTGGGCAAGCGCACTGGGGCTGTCACGCATGCCTAACGGGGTCGGGCGGTGAAAAATTCCAGACTTTTGTAATACCGATCGGGAATCGGAGCTGGCACTTCATCCCATGAGTGTGCAGCACAGAGACCACGAAGAAGATCTATGTGAATGCACAAAAGGACCCCCCTCCCCTCACATGATATACAGATGCCTTTTGTGGGATTGTATGGATGGAATTTGTTTACTCCGTTTTGGGCCGGCATGATCTGAGAAGCTTCCCACATGCACGACATTGCCTGTTTGTACCCAGCCATGGTTTATGCTAAACATGGTTTGGCATAATCTCTAAATTGATGAGCCAGTTACAGTAACAGCATCAGAGGTCACTGCACCCACTAAAAGAATTGCTGTGCAGACAAAAGAAGACTAGCAGCTGCAAACCATGCTTTGCATTTACATGTGGAATTTCAAGCCATAGTTTGCATGAGGGCAGAACTGAGCCATAGAGAAACTAAAGCAGCTCTCAGACTGACTTTCGAGTTTGTACTTGAACCTGAAAAAGAAGATTCCTTCCCAACTAAGAAGTCAGTCTCAATGCAAAATGAAAAAATACATGCTTAATGGCATTCCACTGTAATGAACAGAGCACTAAAGCTGGACTGAGCCTAAAGCCATCACATTTTAGAACCACAAAACCCCAGCTTGAGGAGAAAAACAGTGTATTAATAAAGAAATGAGCATTTATATAATTAAGCTCACAAAAATGAGTAAGACATGAGTAAATAATTAATAATATTTCATGTTAACTAAAACAAAAGGCCTACACATTATGTACCAGTACCACCCAAGACAAACAGAAGCTAAAAGAAATCTTTACAGTGCAATTATTCATCCACTAAAAATTTATCTTTTAATCTCAGAAGCGGAACAGCTCTAAATGACAGACTTAATGATTGACAATTTACAATGCCTTCATGGAAAACTAACCTATCAGAAGTGTACTTCCTCGGTATTCACCTTCTTTGCCCAATATATCAGTTTCTGAAGAGTTCTGCTGATTAGAAAAATATTCACTCTGAGAGAACGGACCACTGGACTTACTGTGAGGGGTCCTTCTCCTCAGAGGACAAGGGGACATCTGAATGGGTTGTTCCCATGACCCTTCAGGGAGGCAGGACTACTTTTTTCTCCTTCCTTTAGGTACCCTTGGGACAACCCGCCCCTTCAGTTTAGGGAGAACACTCTATCCTGTCTAAATAAACTGTAAAAAGAACAAACTGACAGGAACAAACTCATGAGCAGTAACTGTAATAACATAGAAAGCATGAAATACAGAGAAAAAACATTCTGCAGATATACACCCAGAAAAACAGGTGAAGCTAAAGGTAATATAAAAGAGAAAAAACATAGCCATGAAGGTAGAAGATGAGAGGGGGAGGCAAGATTTCCTCTTGTCCTCTGAGAAGGACCCCTCACGGTAAGTCCAATGGTCCGTTCTCCCTCAGAGGCAGAGGACATCTGAATGAGACTTTCTAGAGCAGTGTCCCTCAGTCAGGTGGGATTCTCTCATCTTCGTTAATCTCCACGACATGTTGCAGAACCTTTCTTCCGAAGGCTGTATCTGTAGATGCTGTAGAATGGATCTTATAATGCTTAATAAAGGTGGAAATGGATGACCACATAGTAGCCCTACAAACTTCTTCCACCAATGCTTGGTTGATGAAAGTTGCATTCGTAGATGCAGTGCGGAGTGAATTAGCTGTGATGCCTGAAGGTAATGACAGATCGGATGCCTTGTAACACTCTATGATGCAGGCCTTCAAAGTGGAACTGACAGAGCTCTTGGACATCCTCTCGCCCTTCCTGGGCTAAGAAATGTTGACAAACATGCTGTCTTCCTGAATTCTTCCATTCTGGCAATGTAAATCTTGACAGCCCTCCTCACATCCAGAGTGTGCCACACAAACTCTTTTGGATGTTTGGGCTGCGGACAGAAGGTGGGTAGAAAAATGTCTTGGGACCTGTGGAATCTGGATGCAGCCTTGAGGACGAATGTTGGGTCCGTTCTGAGAACCACTTTATCCTTATGAAAAACACACAGGCCCGTTCCGATGGATAAGGCGTGTAGTTCGGAGACTTCAAGCCGACGTAATGGCAACTAAGAAGAGAACCTTCATTCAAAGCCATCTCAAGCCCACTTCTCTCAAGGGTTCAAAAGGAGATTTCATGAGTGCCGTCAACACCGCGTTGACTCTCCAGGTGGGAAATCGATAAACCTGAGGTGGTCTCAAGGCCCTAGCACCCTGAATGAACAGTTGAATGTCTGGACAGTTGGATGTCTGGACAGTTTGTAACCCCCGATGTGTGGAATAACGGTATTTAAATCCGCAATCTGTCATCGTAGGGTAGAAGCCTTGAGACCTGTATGCAGACCCTCCTTGAGAAAGCCTAAGATATTAGCAATAGATGAGGACATAGGATCCAGCTTTTTTTGTCTGCGCCATCTTATGAACACTTTCCAGGTCATGTTATATATCCAAATTGTAGACTTTCTTCTGGATGCCAGGATGGTGTCCGTTACCTCTGTTGAATAGCCTAAGTTCTGTAAATAGTCCCTCTCAACCACCAGGCAAACACAGTCATGTTGGATCAGGATGCCACACTGGTCCCTGTATGAGCATGTCCAGCGATGTTGGAAGTGTGACTGGGTTCTGAATGGACATCTCTGTCAGCATTGAAAACCACGGTCAATGGTGCTATCAGTATGAGCTCTGCTTGGAGTGCTCACACTCTCCTGATCATCTTTGGCAGCAAGGGTATTGGTGGAAAAGCATACATGAGACCTTGGGGCCACGGTGTTGTCAAGGCATCGATCCCCTCTGCCTCCTCGTGGAAGTACCTGGAATAATAACAAGGAAGTTGATGATTCTGTGGGGAGGCAAAGAGATCTACCTGAGGTTGACCTAGATGTTGACAGACAAACTGGAAAACTTCTGGATTCAGAGCCCACTCCTCCTCTGTGATGGTCTCCCTGCTCAGCCAATCTGCTTGTATATTGTCCAGCCCCCTGATGTATTCCGCATGAACTGAGGCTAGGTGCTTCTCTGCCCACTGCAAGATCACCAGGGCTTCCTTGTGCAAGCGGTCCGACCTGGACCCCCCTTGATTGTTTAGATAAGCTTTTGCTGAAATATTGTCTGTTCGAATCAAAACATGTCTCAGGTGAACAGAGTCCCTGAAATGTAGTAATGCTAAACGAATCACCCTAACACGTTGATTGGTAGGTGACCCTGTTCGACCAAAGGCCCTGGACTGACCGACCCTGTAGGACAGCCCCCCATCCCAACAGGCTTGCATCGGTGAACAGCTCCAAGGAGGGGGTGGTTTGGAAGACCTTGCCTTGGAGAAGATTGGGCAGGTGCGTTCACCAGAGAAGACTGCTCTTGACAGACAGTGGTACTTGTGTCATGTCTCTATGTTCCATAACCGCCCACTGATATGGTCTTAGGAATCGCTAGAGATGCCTGGAGTGAAGACGAGCCCACTGCAACAAGTCCAGACACGATACCATCAAGCCCAGGAGTTTGGCAAGAAGCGTCAGTGAAGAGAACTGCTTGCTGATCACTGTGGCAGCCACTGCTCTGATTCCCTGTGCTTTGGACACCGGCAATGACAGGGAACAATGGACCGAGTCGATGATTGCCTCCAGGTGCTCTATATACTGTTTGGGTTGTAAGGCACTCTTGGCAAGGTTCACCAGAAAAACGTGAGCTTGCAAGCATCCAATGGTCTTCTCCGTGTCTTGGCTGCTCTGGAGTCTGTTGCTCGACCTGATGGATGGACGTGAATGCCCTGTCTCCTGAGGTGTACAATGGGATTTATCAGGAGCTTGAAGAACACCCTGGGAGCAGTTGACAGTCCAGTACTGGAAGTGTAGTTCCTCCCATGAAAAGCTCAGGAAACGTCTGTGTGCTGGATGGATAGGAACATGCAGATACGCTTCAGTCAGGTCTATGGAGGTTAGAAACTCTCCCTCCTGCAGAGAGTCCATGATGAACTTCAAGGTTTCCATTTGAAAGTGACGGAGCTTGATGAATCTGTTTAGGAACTTGAGGTCCAAGATGGCCCTCCAGTCCCCATTCTTCTTGGGAACCGCAAAGAGGAACAGGCTCGATTGCCCAAATGTCCAGAAGATGTTGCAATGCTTTGTGCATGACATCTCTGATTGGATTCCTTGAAGGCGGAGTTCTGACAAATCTGTTGGAAGGAGTGAATAAGAACTCGATTGAGTACCCTTGAGACACTATTTCTAAGGCCCATGCATCTGCCTGAGAAGCCTCCCAGGCTGGTCGAAAGTGAAGAAGTTGGGCCCCCACTGGAAAGGACTCGCAGTCAGGCCAGTTTGGACTTGGAATCCCGATACTATCTGTCAGACTTGGAAAAGGATCCATTGGTGAACTTGGAGCCGAATGGAGCTTTTTGAAGGAGTGTCTGGAAGAATCCCAGCTGTGCTTCTTTCTGTCTGCTCAAAATCTTGCCAAGGAATGCTGGGCACAAAAAGGATGTGAAGACCTTCTGTCTGGTCACCGCAGAGACTTGGGCATCGCCTTCTTCTCTGATCTCCACCAAAATCTTTTCCAATGACTCCCCAAATAGCATCTCCCCTTCGAAAGAATAAGCGGACACTAGCGACTTGGATAAAAGATTGGCCTGCCAGGCTCTAAGCCAAAGCAGATGTTGTCTGGTAATGGTGGCGGAGACTATAGCCCTGGAGGCAAAGGTGATAGCATCAAGCGTTGCATCAGCTGTAAAAGAAGAGGCCTTGAGGATTCGGGTAGCACCTTCCAGCAAGCTCCTGTTGTCCTCTGGCAACATTTGAATCAGCTTGTGCACCCAAACTATTGCGGCCCTAGAAACCAAGGATGCAGCAGAGGATGCCCTGACTATCATAGCGACTGCTTCATGGGTCCTCTTCAGAGCCACCTCCGCTTTTGTGTCTAGGGCATCCTTTATGTTCCCATGACCATCTTCCAAGAGAAGATCGGATGTCTGTAGCGCTGCCACCAGGGTGTCCACTGCTGGGGCCTGTAAAAGTTCATTGGTATAAACAGGCAAGGCATATAGCTTTTTAACTAATTGGGGAAACTGCTTGGTGTAGCAGGCTTTTCCCATTCAAATCTGAGTTGATCAAAAAATTCAGGAAAAGGAAAAGCATTTTCAGGCAGTTTATCTCTGGGGAGAAACTCTGTTGCCACTGGTTCTAGATCTTAACTTCTTAGAACTCAATGGCTTGGTAGCATCTTCAGAAGGAAGATCACAGATTTCTAAGGCTGACAATGTCTTAGACAGCAGATTTCTAAGATCACAAATTTCTAAGGCTGACAATGTCTTAGACAGCAAATACTGATAACCCTCCAGCTTAAAGAATCGAGTAGCTTGCTCAGGTATGATGACTTCTTCCTCCTCGTCTCCTGAGAGGAACTCGCCCTCTTCCCTATTGTCTCCTGACTCAGAGGTCACAGATTCTTCCCCAGAATGGTGTCTATTCCTGGGGCCAGAGTCTATTAGTGACTCCTGGTTCCTCTTCTGCGATCCGATAGCCTTGCGGGCTGCCTTGGTCGGCCAGGATGGATTAGACTGGCTAACATCCAATGTTGCACCCCGGGGAACTAAGGGAAGAGTAAGCCCTAATTCTGGAGTAAAACTGTTCCATCCCCACCTGTATAGCTTGAGGAGATAGTGTGCAACATGGCTGAGGAAAGGGATTCAGAACCGGAGGGCATGTTACTCACGCAGCCATGGGACCTGCTGGCGCCGCTGTAATGAGGCTCAGAAGGCAGGCGGCTCCTCTGAAATCCGGCCGCACCATGTAAAAAAGGTGGGAAGGATCCAGCATCAGGCGCTGAAGCCCCAAAATGGCAGCCGTGACCCGCTACAGCACTCCCTTTCAGAATCAGCTTTTCTTCCTGTTCTTCACAGCGACTGCTTCATGGGCCCTCTTCAGAGCCACCTCCGCTTTTATTCTAGGGCACTCTTTATGTTCCCATGACCATCTTCCTTGCTTGCTTCCTTCCTCGCTTGCTTCCTGCAGCCGCTTCTTCCGCGGGTTGGGCCTGGAAAGCACGATCATGCCGTGAAGGCATGTCGGCCCCGTCAACGTCGCTCACGGTAGCCGCATCTGTGGCGCACGAGTCCTGTTCCTCTTCTGAGAGGAACCCATCCTCCCGGCTGGCCGCCATTATGCGTCGCCTTCACCCGCAGGACTTCTGTCTTCGGAGGGCAGTTAGGATACCAGGAGAAGAGAAGGCAAAGTGGAAAGAGTAAAGATCTTTTTATATATATAATAATAAGGAGAAAGACAGAAAGAAAAATAGTTATAGTTATAGGCCAGAAAAATAATAACTAGCCCACAGCCTAGCTATCTAGCTGCTCTCCCTGTAAAGGCAGGAACTAAAACTGAAGGGGCAGATTGTCCAAGGGCACCTAAAGGAAGGAGAAAAAAGTAGTCCTGCCTCCCTGAAGGATCATGGGAATAACCCATTCAGATGTCCTCTGCCTCTGAGGGAGAAAGCACTGTTCTGACCCCTAGCTACACTGAACCCAGGGTGGGGGGAGAACCTCGTACGCAATTATTTTATTTGGTTGTGGCTTGAAAAAATAGAAGTCATCTGTTTTGCAAAGAAAGGAGAGAAAGCCAGGAAGCCTGGGGATAATAATCAGAGAGTAGTCAGAAAGAATTATAGGGGGTCTCTTGCCCAGCTAGAGCTGTGGGGAAAATATTTCCAAAGGTTTGCAATCCTGAAACCTGTAAACAAAATCTGTGGAGCAGATAAAATTTTAAATGGCACAATGCAATTAAAGCTGAATTCAATTTGAGTGCACCCCTGTCCATCTGTCAGAGGGAAACAAAAGCTGAGAAGCTCCATTATTGCTGAATCCCTGCTCTTGTTAATTTGCTTGCTGAGAGATTTCATTTTCTAGGAAGTGCACAAATTAGTGTTCGGCTAGGGTTAGATCCTCAGTAAGTATAAGCAGATGGTAGAAATCAGCCCTAATCAAGTGGCCAAAGCCTTTTCCCCCTGTCTGATTAAGGTATTTTAATCCTTTCCCATTGCTTGCTTTTAAAACGAATATTCAGAGAGATTTTCAATATGTCTGCATTTGTTAATAAACTGAAATGAAACTGAATTTTTCTGAGTAGAAAGCCTTTATTTTAAAATATTTCTATCAACCAGAGCCTATCGAGAAACTATTTTTTGCAATGCTGAGCTCTTTACTTTGTTTTTATTTTTAAAGTACAGCAGTTTTGACTATTTTGCAGTTCTACTGTACCTCTGTTCCCAGGGGGAAAGAATGAAAAATGTTTCTAGCTTGAGAGGGATCACAATTGCATCATATTCTGCAGAAAATGTTTAACTTTCATGCACTTGGATTTTTATTTTAACTACTTTTTCTTCCAGAAAAGTTGCCACTTTTATACCAGAATCAGTCCTATAGGAGTCCATAATGTTCATATTATAAATACCATCCTGACTCTAAGATGATAGTGACATTTGTGAAACAAAGATTTATTGGAAATGTTACAGATATTACTGCAAACAGAAAGTAACGACCATAAAGTATTAAAACAGTGTACAATTCATTCAAACATAAGCATATTTAAGCACCAACTGATTAAAGGTCACTAACTTGGGGTGAACTGTGCCCATGATAACTGAAAATGGAAAAATTTATTATTTAGAGTGTAATAAAAATTATGGGCATATGCAAGTTATAGGCTTATTGCACATATCAATTAGAGGATTTACACACAACATTTTAAAAAGTCCCTTTACATCCGTCTCTTAGTGATATCTGTTCTTTACAAGAATACTGTTGATACAGTAATAAACCACAGAAGAGAAATGAAATTCACATTATTACCAATAGAGATTGTATACTCTTATTACTGACAGGTGATTTGAGACTTTTGTATGAACTCCCTCCTTCAAAGGCTGTGAAAAACAGAAAGTTGCAGTACTGTATAGCACAGTAGCCTAGAACAGGGTTTCCCAAACTTTTCTTTCCCGTGGCTCGGTTATTTATACATTTCTCCTTCGTGCCCCACTAAAATTTAGGGGTGCAGCCAGGAGACTTTGGGAGTGGAGCTGGGAGACAGGAACCATGTCATTTCCTGTGGTATCACTTCCAGGTCAGAGGCCAAGTGATGTCACTTCTGGGGCACACTGAACCAAAACTCCACCTTTTTTCTGTGATGTCACTTTCAGGGCAGAACCTGCCTCTTCTGAAGTAACTTCATTTTCATAAAAATCTCTCTGAAACTCATGCTGAGCCAAAATGGGGGTGGAAAGTGGATGGTCTGCAACTTTTTCATACATTCCCAGGGTCCTCTCTTTCCGCCCCCACACCTGCATGCACCTATGGTAGAAATCAGCCCTAATCAAGTGGCCAAAGCCTTTTCCCCCTGTCTGATTAAGGTACTTTAATCCTTTCCCATTGCTTGCTTTTAAAACGAATATTCAGAGAGATTTTCAATATGTCTGCATTTGTTAATAAACTGAAATGAAACTGAATTTTTCTGAGTAGAAAGCCTTTATTTTAAAATATGTGTATCAACCAGAGCCTATCAAGAAACTATTTTTTGCAATACTGAGCTATCTTTACTTTGTTTTTATTTTAAAAGTACAGCAGTTTTGACTATTTTGCAGTTCTACTGTACCTCTGTTCCCAAGGGGAAAAGAATGAAAAATGTTTCTAGCTTGAGAGGGATCACAATTGCATCATATTCTGCAGAAAATGTTTAACTTTCATGCCAGTTTGGTGTAGTGGTTGTGTGCGGACTCTTATCTGGGAGAACCAGGTTTGATTCCCCACTCCTCCACTTGCACCTGCTAGCATGGCCTTGGGTCAGCCATAGCTCTGGTAGGAGTTGTCGTTGAAAGGGCAGCCGCTGTGAGAGCCCTCTCCAGCCCCATCCACCTCACAGGGTGTCTGTTGTGGGGGAGGAAGGTAAAAGAGATTGTGAGCCGCTCTGAGACTCTTCGGAGTGGAGGGTGGGATACAAATCCAATATCTTCTTCTATCCGTTTGTGTGTGTTTCTCCAGTTTGTAAGCACTCCTAATGCCCATGTTCAGTTGCCTGCACCACCTACACACCCCTTCCTCAACAGCACTGGCCAGTGTATGCAGTTGGGAGTGCAGTTGCCATTACCATCAGGAATGCCAGGACTGTGTACCACCCACACTGGGCCCTGGCAACTGCTCTACCTCAAAATATGCTGGCACATTCAGTAGGCCCTTCTTTCTGCTGCTACTACTGGAACCCTGCCTCAAGCTACAACCAAGCTTGCTTGGTTTCAAGAAAATCTTTTGACAGTTATTTTTTTATACTTTTCTTTGGCTGAAACACTGGGAAATTGCTGTGAAAGGTAGCAAAGAACTGTACTGCAATTAATGAATTAATTTCAAGTTATATGAGGTTCACACAAGTTTTTCTGCAGTTACCCCAAAAAGGATATTTATGAGGGGCTTGCAGCTTTTTACTGGCTGTGTTTCCCATGCCTTTAAAAGCAACCTGTTGTGCAGACATTTAGTCAGTGAACTTCTTTCATCCTTTTAATATCTACAGGTGGAGTTTAACTTTGGTGTCAGACAGCTGTTAAAAGCAGGACCAGTAAAATGGTGCCAGGTTCATAGTACCATCACTTCCAGTGCTGTTGAGATATACAGCAGTAATCTCCAATAATCTCTTTCTGCCCCACACCTCTCACTCTCACTCACTCACACAGAAATATCATAGAAAGGCCAGCTGGCTACATCTGGAGATGCCAACTTTTCATTGGCAGAGCTCCTATGTCTGCAACAACAGTATGATGGACAGAAAAGTTTCATCCAGTAAAAATGGAAGGAAAGAAAGGGAAAGGGAAAGGGGGAGAGAGAGAGAGAGAGGGAGAGAGAGAGGGAGAGAGAGAGGGAGAGAGGGAGAGAGAGAGAGAGAGAGAGAGAGAAAGAAAGAAAGAAAGAAAGAAAGAAAGAAAGAAAGAAAGAAAGAAAGAAAGAAAGAAAGAAAGAAAGAAAGAAAGAAAGAAAGAAAGAAAGAAAGAAAGAAAGAAAGACAAAGAAAAAAAACCCTTACTCACCATTTGATGACCCCAGCCAGCAACAATTCTGCCCAGGGGTCATTTGGTAAAAAAAAAATAGCTACTGGAGTGCCCACTCCCCACCCCTCCTAGCAGAAAAAAACATCCCCCCCCCTTCTTTGCTGCTCAGGCTTCCTGGGAAAATCTCCCCAAAAGGCACACGAAAGTTCATACCTTGAAGAACACTTCATGGGTCTAAAGTGCCAGTGGACTCCAGCTTTTCTCTCAAACGCTGGGAGGGGGGGGGAGAAGGAAGGAGAGGCAGTCCAGCTCCTCTCTGCACAACAAAAAGACAGGGGAAGGAAGGAAGCCAAACGGAGCTCAGGCTTTGCAGCCTTAGTCAGTCTTCAAGGCTAGCTTTTCTCTGCACAACAGAGAGACAAGAGAAGGAAGGAAGCAGATCAGAGGTCATGCTTTGCTGGGGGCAGGGCTAGCTTTGGCTTTTCTTGTGACCCGGTAGTGAGGCTTCCGTGGCCCAGTACCGGGTCATGACCCTGCAAATGGGAAACACTGGCCTAGAAGATATGCTGTGCCCTGCCCAGTTCAAATCTTTGTAAGCTCCCTGAACAAAAAGCTATATGGGCTGAGACATATCTCCTTGTCACCCAACCAAAATAAGGGTTATCAACAGTTGGCCTTAAGGGAGCTTCTCTTGCTCTCTTCTTTACCTGCCACTTGTTGGGGAGAACAGAAAATGCTATCCTAATTTCATGTGCTATGGCACTGTACTAACCAAAATTACATGTAAGTGAAGCAGAGTGAGACAATGCAAAAGCCATGATCTCCAGGTGCAATTTGAAACAAAGAGCTGGATTTAGGGGGAGGAAGGAAGGAAACTAAATTAGCAGAAGGGAGTTCTTGGATCCATCATGGTGCAAAAGAACCCAAAATATGTGACATGGTATGAGATGTAGAAATTGGCTTGAAATTCCATATACGCCTTGATATATAACTCAAAAAAGATTAAGATACCTTTGGGACCATTACAACACAATCTAGAAAAGGCCCATTTTAGTCTAATTGGGTTCCAAGCGCACTTCCATGGGAAAGCTCCATTATAAGATTTAGATATGCTTTCACTTCCTCTGAAGTAACATGAATATCTGTCCAGAGCTTCTGATGTATGCAGTTGCTCTAGTCTGAGATTACCTTTGTTTTCTTCATCCCCAGATGAGACTGTAGTACGAGTTGGCTGAATTGAAGGCCTATTTGAGTCCTCAACCTTCAAAATTTAGTTTCCTTCCATGCTGCCTCTCCACCTTTAAAAAGTAGCCCATATTCAAAAAGTAATAAAAGAGTCACAGTATGTCCTACACAGAGAAACCATTAAACCAGCTAGGTCACATTTCAGTTAGGATAGAATATCAGTACTGCTGTATTAGTTAAGATTCTTAAAAGTCCTTCTGATGCCCTCAGGGTGCAGTATGATGCCACCTTGTATCCATCCCACAAGTTTCTGAAACAGATCACAAAATACAGCCATGTTTGTTTATTTAAGCTTCTTTAGTGTATCTGCTACCTTGGCATGGTTAAAATCACCAGTCCCAGTTTAAAGACTATCAGAGGGAGGCTAATCCATGCTGTCTTTGTCAAGCTCCCCTGAGGAAGTCACTACTATCCTCCTCTCCTCTCTTCTCTTCCTTTCCCCCTTCTTCCTCTCTCCAAAAACTTTGTTCCTTCTCCTCTCCCACTGCTCCCACTACGCTGTCATTCCTCCTTCTGGCTCCCCCTTCTGCTTCTAAGGCTGGCACTATCCCCCCCTCTTTCTTCCTCTGTGTCACTCACCACACCACAACTGCAGCCCCAAGATCCAGCCCCACCCATTATTCCTCAGTTGCAAGGCAAATTCCTGTGTCCAGTGGTGGCTAGACCATCCATTGCCCTAGCATCAACTCCTCCACTGGGTCACAGCCCCAGGAGCTGCTTTCCCAAGTCAGGTCCACAGAGCAGCCAGCATGTCCACCAACACTTCTCCATCCAACCATCTTCATGAATGCTGCCTCTCTAGGCTAGTCCTGGTAAGCCCAACCATGTAGGCCACTCCCTATCATTTCAGGCACCAGCCATTATCACTGTAAGGGCCAACTACCACGAGCCTAACGCAAACTCACCACAGTCACCTAGAACCAATGTTCAGCTTGTTCCAAACTCACCTCCTGAAACTGGACATTCCACAGTTTGGGGACAGCCACTGAAAAAGCACTCTCCCAACTCTCTGCTGGTCACAGTTCAGGTAATGCAGGTCCCCACAGGATTGTCTCGCTGCTTATCTTAAAGGCTGGGCTATGGGAGAAGGAAGTCCTTCAGGTACTTTGGACTGAAGTCATTTGGGGCTTTGAAAGACAAAAACTAGAATTTTGTATTGGCTTCAGAAATGAACTGGGCACCAGAATGGCTGATGCAGGAGGTGTTTGTTTTTGTTTTTTTACACATGCATTGAGCTCAAGAACAAGAACTGTTACTACCACATTTCGCAACAATTGAAGTTTCTGAACCATCTTCAAAAGGGAACCACATAAGGAGCACATTACAGTTGTTTAATCTAGATGTTATGAAAGCATGAATGGTGAAGGTCAAGATAAGCTTTCTGTAAGAATGGCCACAGCTGGAAAACCAGCCACAGTCAGAAGAAGGCATTTGTAACATCTGCTACCTTTCTCTTCAAGGGCAGTAAGGCATCCAATTCAGACCAGGACAGGTGTTGGGTTGAGGGGGAAAGCCCCCATCACCACCACTTGGCATTATAGTTCTAATTAGTTCTGCACACACCTAAGAATTAAATTCTGTGTGTTGAACTCCCAGACCATGTCTGCCAACTACAATGAGAATATCATTACATTTATACTAATTTGTGAAACGGCCTTTAAAGGGCTACTGTCTCTGTGAGAATCATATCTAAGAGAAATTCTGGTAGTTGTGGTGTCTACTGTAGCTGCAAACTCTGTGATCTGGCAATCCTAAAATGACAGCAAGGGTCAAGAACACAGTGCACTGGGGCAGAACTATATTGATCTGATCTGAACCAGTTCCTTAGAAGTACAGTTTTACTACACCCAGTAACTGTTGAATACTTGTGCAAGGTTGTAGTATGAAATCTATTCAGCATAAATTCTGATTCCTGACCACAACAGCTTCTTCAGGTTTGCAAATCCCCATGAATATTTTCTTGGAAGTAATGTGTACTGAAGTCAGGTGGATTGACTTTCGAATAAACATATATAAAGCTGGACTACTACACATTGAATTCAAGGCTCCTTCACCATACTGTATTTATTCAAAAGATAACCCTGAAATGACCCCCTCAGAAGAGTTATATTCACACACACAACTATTGGACACATCATGCATGTTTTAAATTGTTAACCACTTTGGCGGCCCTTGTGAGAGCAGAAAATTGGGCTATAAATATGTAAATAATAAATATTTTTGTAAATAATAACTGTAATTTGTACACAAATATGAGACCCTCCCCCTGTTTTTGTGAATGCATACTTCAAGAAAATACTGTAGTTTTAACTGTGGTGTCTAACCTAAGAGCATGTCTATTTAAAGAGAGTATAGTCCATCATCTTTCATTATTTAAAGTAAAACTTGTAATGAATCATGGCTAAAGTATCACGACCTTCTCAAATTCAGGAATGTGTCTTGAATCTTTATGCTCTTTAGATAATAATTTGTCTGAGCTGTCAAGAAAATGGAAAACGATCACTCAGTCCCCCAACCCAGCAAGAAGGGGTAAATTTCAGTTGCAGAGTTTAAGAGCCAAACAATTAAAACTATGTTGCTACCTAAGACTGACACAAGCACTGTGATGAGAGCCTACTTCTAAAGCAGTTTCCACCAAACTGAAAATAGTTTCAAAGAGAAACATCAGTTTACACTTTACAAATGTATTCAGTTGGAAGAGTATATGGAATACTAACCAAGTTCTAACAATATGTAATATATTAATGCTCCTTCTCTCTCTCATGGCAATTTGTAAATGACTTTGTGATAATCCACATTTGATTAAAAAGTAAGACAACTGATTTTATTATACAGAAGTAAGTATAATGATAGAATGGCTAGATTAAAATGGATTCTAGGCAAGTTTTTTTTTTTTAATTGTATTGGAGAAAGGATTATTCTCCGCTTGCTTGAAGAAAAACCAGTCAGATTTCAACCATAAGAAAAGAAAAAACACCTTCAGGTTTCAATTGCTGAAACACTATCCAACAGAAGAGGATGAAAATGAAAAAAGCATTCATACTCAGGCAGATACAGTGTAATTAATCTCCTAATCATAGACAGATGATTGAGAGCTATCATGGACTTGCATCCACCTTCCTGCAACTTTGTCTTTGCACAAGTTCCAGTCATCTCACCAGTGCTAACCATGCATTATGTGAGTACCAAACTTTTTAATGCTAACCTTGGTGAGTTCGAGCCACTTGCAAACATGGTTGTAACCAAAGCAGCAAGCACCAGTTACCCCAAGAAGGGAAGACAAGTGAGATGGAGTCTGTAAAGGGAGAGAGGAAGGAGAGTACAAGCCCGTGGTTGGATCTTCACATCATTCCTGTCTTTACCACACAGCCCATCCCACATGCCTTTTGCCCATGCATCCCTTAATTCCTAGCACAGCTTCTTTCGAGGTTAAAAGGAAACCTGCCCCCCAGAGCTGGATTAACAATTAGGCCAAGTAGGCACTGGCCTATAGGAGCCCATGTCTTTAGGGGTCCCAGGACGGCTCCCCCCCCCCCCGCCAGCTTTCCTCCTGCTTGCAGCCCTCCCAGCCTGCACACGCAGCCAGCTACTGAGCCACTCTTTGCCCGACTTGCTCGGTGTGGCTGCTGCTGGCATCGTCACCAAGTTTGCTTCTCTGCCTCTCCCCCACAGCTTTGTCAAAGGGGCTTTTGAGAAGGTGCTGCAGGACGTGGGCAACAGGGTAGGCACTCCAACTTTGAGATAATTTGTGAGGGGGCGCCCAAGATTTTGACTGCCTAGAGGCCTCCACAGGGTTTAATTCGACCCTGCTGCCCCTCCCCCTTTCTCACTAGCCGAAAAGCTGGCTGGATTCAACCCATTATGTCTCCACTAATCTATATGATGAGGTGAACTCTAGATTTGATCCTTACTTTCTGTGTTGCAGGGTTTTTTTCAGAATCACATCCAATGGTAAAAACATTCTCTCTCAGCCAGATTGAGATAACTGTTATGCTTATGACTTTTTGAATTTTTATCCTTCAGATTATAGTAAACATTTCATTCCCAGTATTCATACTTGCTGTTCATTGGATATTGCAAAGGGCCCTAAAAGCGGACATGCTAAAACAAATTTTTAGTAGCAGCAGAATTTTCTTTTTTTTATTTCTCACCTGAAATCATTCCACCTCCCAATATATAGGACAGATGGGCTCACGTTGCAGTTTTATCTGAAGAAGTGAGCAGTGAGTCACAAAAGCTCATACGTGACCACAAATTGTGTTAGGTGCTGTTGGACTCTTACTCTTTTTACCTGCAAAAACCGTTCTCCTGACCTACATGAATTTGAGATATAATTGTATATATACTGAAATAATGATTTGGCAAGTAATGTTTTCTTTCTGTTTTTAATATCCGACCAGCTACTGTATTTCCAGGAACTGGTGTTAAGGGAACAACACTCAAATCATACACAGAAGAGATCAGTCCCCTGGCATTAATCTCTCTGCTGAACATACCGACTGCAGAGTATTTTCCATTCTGTCCAGAATACCTACAGCTGAGCTGGAATTGATTTCAGAATTGAGAGGAACAGGTTGGCAGGCATTCATTTGTCAAATCATGCAAGGCTGTGCTTGACATTCCTTTTAATAGGAATAAATATTTGTATTCCATTTATTTATTTAAAAAAACCCACTCTGCTTTGAGTCCTCTATGGCCAATCTTTTCTGCACCAGGGGATTTTGTTTTAACCCTCACAAGATTATATACATTATAAAGATGGCAACATGAACTGTGGCATTAACTAACTGGTTTGTTCTTATTTGAATACAATAATCTTGACAGCCTCGGAGGCACCCAACTCCCCACTGTCCTTCTGTTCCAACATATACAAATTAACATCTAGGACAAGGGTGGCCAAAGTGCAGCTCAGGCTCTTTCACAAATATTTTGCACCTCCCAGAGGTCAAGGAGGGACTTAATACAAGTTTATTCCCAAGTTAGTGTGTTTAGCATCGGGACCTCAGTTGGCCTCTGAGAGCTGACCCGTAGGTAGGTTATTTCCCCTCTGTGTGAAGCAGGGAAGGAGGGGGAAATCAGCAGGCTTGCAAGCTCTTCTTCACCACCACAGCAGACCTTAAGGAGGGAAAGAGAGCACAAAAGCTGAGGGAACCATTGGAAGGAGGGATAGAATTAAAACGGGTGGCACAGGATTCCCCCGTAGTTTCATAGCTCTTGTAGGAGCTGTTATTTACTAACCTTGGTGTTAAGGCAAAGAGATGCATAATGATGCAAACAGTGGTCAGTGGTTTATATGGTACATGTATTTCCTTCTCCCACTGGTGTCAAAAAATAATCCCCTAACTTTTCCCTGTGCTGGACTTATGGCGACTGTTATTCCCAGCTTTTGTTTTTAAAAAGTGTCCTTCTAGCATGGTGGTGTTGTAAAATGCATACATATGTATTTTTATCTCTCTATGCAAAGAAAGTATTAAGAGCTGTGTGTGTGATACTTGTTCATGTCTTGCACCTCTCAAACATCTGACATTTATTCTATGTGGCTCTTACATTAAGCAAGTTTGGCCTCCACTGATCTAGGAGAAGTAACCAAAACAGAATCCTAGATTTCATCCATCTGATAAAACAAACTCATGACAGTTTAACTGAAAAACATTTTATTCATCCTTAAGGTACCACTGAAAGGTTCCTTGTTGCTCCTTCTATAACCAATACTATGTGAGCTAAGGAATGCAACACCATAAACAGGACCCCTGTATATCGAAGAGTTCAGTAGAGCTCACAGCATCAAGTCATGTAAGGAAGGAAGGACATCCTCTCTGCCTAAAGACCTGGGAGTGTATTAGTAGGATACTGTCAAGCCTGTACATGAGTCAGTATTATGTTCTTTGCGTGATCCAGTCCCCTGACAAGAACAGGGATTGTTATCCCAGGAGGGTAGTTTCAGAGGGAAGTCATGTTCATCTGCTAGATGCAAGTGTAGTGGCACCTGACAAGAGCAACAAGATTTTAGGGGGACAAGTTTTTGAGAGTTAAAGCTTTGTGTCTGACGAAGGGACTGACTCTCAAAAACCTATACCCCGAAAATCTTTTTGGTCTCTAATGTGCTACTGGACTCAAATCTAGTTATCCCAATAAAGATGTGTTCATATATATGAATTGTCATCATTTAATGCAATATAACACTAAGATATTTTTCTACAGAAGCAGCACTACTGTCTAACACAGAAGCAAATGTGTCTCAGTTTCAGTGGCCTTAAGCACCGGCTGTGTCCAGTCTCCCTTATTAGCTGATAATGGTCTAATAAATATCTTTCTAATCCCACAGAAAAGACCAAGGTATCTGTTTTTTAAAAAATAAATACACTGGGCCCTTCCTCTGACCACGTTCAAGAGTTCACTCACCTCTCAACTGACACGAAGGGATGCCAAAGGAAAGGGTGGGAGGATGGGTGCCAAGGAAGACTAATTAGCTAAAAGTGAAAATGCAACCTGAGGAAAAGACACACAAGGAATGTAAACTACGTGGGGAGGGAGGTCTGTAGGTGTCAATCAATAACAAAATGCAAACTGTCAAGCTTGCTTTGCTAACAAACTGTCACATCAACAATATGCAGTTAATGACTACAAATTAACTGTATACCAGATGCCTGACACTTTGTTATGACACTTAGCAAGCTAGTTGACATTTGGGAGTGGGGGATCAAAGCTCCATTAATTATATTTTGTATCACATGTACAACCTTTATGCTAATGTCCAAGTATTCCTTAAAGTGAGATTGTGCAAGTGGCAAAGGTGATTTCTGAAGCTTCGGAACATATCCTCGAATATGTATACCCGTGAATAAAACTCACCCACGATTATTTGGTTTTATCACCAAAATACTGCACACTACATTAATTGTATTTTTAATTACTGCTTTGGAAACATTTATATGCTGCCTTTCTTCTTGGACTCAAAGTAGCTGACAAAACGCAAACAAATCCCAGTAAATATAAAAAACTCCAATGGCAGGTTTACACAGGGCTGCTATAATTTCATCATGAGAAGCTCAGAGGGCCTGACCTGGATAAGCCCAGGCAAGACTAATCTCGTCAGATCTCAGAAGCTAAGCAGGGTCAACTCTGGCATTACTTGGATGAGAGATCTCCTTGGAATACTGGGAGGCCAGGGCAGGCTGTATTCAACCACCTCCTTGAATATCCTCCAGACCCCCAGTAGGGGTCAGTCACAGAAGGGAGGGAGGGAGGACTCAGAGATCAACCTGCCCGCTTAAAAACAAACTACAATAAGCTCCATCTTATACCCTTTCCTAAAACACAATTGGGTATATTATTCCATACCATTGGCTCAGCCATAGAAAAGAAGGTTCAGAGTAGGGCAGAGTAGACCAAATCATGGTAGCCATAGAAAAGAGTAGCCATAGAAAAGAAGGTTCAGAGTAGGGCAGAGTAGACCAAATCATGGTACGAGGGAACAAACAAGACAGCGGTATAAAAGGTACAGCTGGTGTATGGATCCCATACATCATTGGCAGATATGATCCTTCAGACATACAGGGTCCGAACAAGGTCATGAAGAAGTTTTAGGCAAGCACGAGGGCCTTGAACTGGGCCCAGAAGCTAACAGGCTTAATATGTTCTAAAACAGGTATTATATGTTTAAAAAATACTAGCTCTAGATGAAAAATGAGCAGCTGTTGTTGCTCCAATGATGAACTGTGTTTAAGGAAAGCCTCACATAGAGTGTATATTATTAATCTCCACCAAAAAAAGTAACCAGGATTGTCTAAATATTTCCTTTTATACAGAAACAATCCCCTGCTTAAACGAAGTACATCCCATGTTAGTAACACATACAGGTTGAGTCATCAGACCTAAGAGCCCTGCTGGATCAGACCAGTGCTCCTTGTAGTCCACTATTCTGTCTCACACAATGGTCAACCAGTTCCTCTGGAAGGCCAACTACAGGGCACAGAAGCCAAGGTCTTCTCCTGATGTTATCCCTTAGCATTGGGATTCAGATGAAGAAGAAGATAAGAAGATATTGGATTTATATCCCGCCCTCCACTCCGAAGAGTCTCAGAGCGGCTCACAATCTCCTTTACCTTCCTCCCCCACAACAGACACCCTGTGAGGTGGGTGGGGCTAAGAGAGCTCTTACAGCAGCTGCCCTTTCAAGGACAACCTCTGCCAGAGCTATGGCTGACCCAAGGCCATGCCAGCAGGTGCAAGTGGAGGAGTGGGGAATCAAACCCGGTTCTCCCAGATAAGAGTCCACACACTTAACCACTACACCAAACTGACTGCCTCTGAATGTGAAGGTTCCTTTTAATCACCATGGCTAGCCACTGATAGATCTATCCTCCATGAATGGGTCTAATCCCCTTTTTCAGTTAACATGGCTAGTAGCCAGTAACAGACCCATCCTCCATAAATCTGTCTAATCCACCTGTAAAGTCACCTATGCCTGTGATCATCACTATATCCTCTGGCAGCAAATTCCAAATTTTAATCATTTATTGTGTGAAGCAGTGTTTCTTTTTGTCCATCCTGAACCTACTGCTTATCAATATCAATGGATGCCCCTGAATTCTAGAGTTTTGGGAAGGGGAGAAAAAGTTATTTCTGAGCTTCAAGTCTGAGTCTCTATCAGTTCATATTAGTTATACAAAAAATTACTTCAGAAGAATCACCACTATTAAAACTTTTTTTAAAAAAGTTAGATTACAAGGGGAAAATAGGGTCATGAATGTTGCCTTTGGCATGCAGAGGTGAAAGACTGCCAAACAGGGACGAAAGTGAAGAGCAAAAGATGAAACGTAACATGGGGTACCCAGCTTGCAAGCTGAAAGGCTTCTGCAGCCCATATACCATGCAACATCTCCTTCTGACAGAAGACTCTGTGTCTTAACATCAAGAATGTTTGGTTGTTGATTGTTTTGTTTGTTTTACAGCTTGACAGGTATTCATTCATTCATAAAATTTCTATCCTATACTTCCCAAGATTAACAACATAAAATGACAACAGATACATCTATGTTTTGCATATTAGAATATACTGTATTTTTTAGAATTTCCCGGTAACAGTGAAGTAATTTAATTTAATTTTTTTATTTATACCCCCACCCTATCCAACAAGTGGGCTCAAGGCAGCTTACGGCAGTAAAAAACAAACATTAGAATTAAAACATCATAAAAACAGTTTCAATAGTCAAAACAGTATATTCAGAAGAGACAGACACTGTTTCAGGCATAAGCGGCAAACATATAACAGTCTGTATGGCCAATGGCTGTCAGCTCTATAGAAGCACCATGAGTGTAAAATGGTGGGGGGAAGTGATGACATTCAGAGGGACGCCTGCCAGATAAATCAAAAGCCTGGTGGAAGAGCTCTGTCTTGCAAGCCCTGCAGGTCAGTTGGGGCAGGTTTTTTGTTTGAGGGTTTGGGGTTCAGTTCAGGGTCACCCAGTTTGTGAGCTTGGGACCAAACCGGGCTTTCCTGGCTTTCCTGGTCTGTGCCCATCCCTAGTTACATGTTTGTTGTAGTACCTTTATTAGTAGAGTGATGGTTAACATAGACAATTTAACTATACAGGATTGGATCCAACCATCTTTTCTTCTGCTGACCACCCAAAGAAGTCTCTGACATGGATAATGGGATCTGCACAGTCAAAAGGTATGTGTGATGGGGGCTGAAGTAAGGAGGGAAACTAGGTAAGGTCAAGTAAAAAAGCTGGCTGGAGTCAACCAATCCAATATAACCAAGTTATAAGTAGGGTGCTTTTTTGTTAAAATAGTTAATATTAATTCCTGTATGATGCATGCAGTAAATATATTAGTGATTTTGTGCATTTTCATGAAAAGTACTGCATGTAAAAAAAACACACACAGAAGTGTACAGAAATACACATATAAAGAAAGAAGTAGATTTTTTCCTGATTAGAATTCATTTTTCCTAATACACCAATTTCTAAAGACAGCTCTATTTTAGTTCTGTAAAGCATGAAAAAGACATGCTCAATCAAATCTGAATCTGAAATTAACCTGTCACTTTTAGACACCACATTTCAGAGGTGAATTTAAAAAACATCTTTCTTTTAAAAGTTTTTAGTATTGGAAAGAGGGCTAATGGTTTATAAGAGCCATAAAAATCTTACAATAAATATTAACACAATTATTTCTGCATTATTAAAAAAGAAAAAAAGTGCACCATTTCTCAGAGATAAGAAACTTTACCTGTTTTCTGACCTTATGGCTGATATGTACTAACTAGAATAACAGCCTTGTGACAAGCAGAGAAGTCACTGTGATGGGATCTCCCAGAGCACTGCCCGCTCTTCGTTCATGTGGATATAGTTACTTAAAGCAGGCCAGGAATGGTACCCAGTTCAGGTTCCCGAAGTGGCATTGTGGCTCCAGCACCGAGGGGAGGGGCCGAGGCAGGCACCTCCCTGCCAACACATTCTAGTTTAATTTACAGTTTCAATTAAAATAACACACAAGCACACCATTTTTGGAAAAAGTGGAATAAAATTGGCCACAACTTTATTGGTTACAGCTGTAGTAAGCCTTTGGCACAGCATGGGGTAAGGATCCCACTCATCGACCCACCTGCCAGTCGATGCTCTGCTGGTCACCTTGGGATGGCAGGTGTGGGATTCCACTAGGGCGGAAGCCCAGAGGTGGTCTCCCCTGCCACCTGAGCGTGAGGGTAATCCCCGGTTTACATGCCTCCAGGCTGGGCACATCAGTCGTCCCTCATGCCAAGATCCCTTAAGGGGATCCCCATACTCCGGAAGTGGGCACGCAGGTCGATTTCCTGAGAATGGATCCAGCCCCATGCTGATACCGCCGCAAGAGCCGATCCCAGCCGGCTCCCGCCAAAGCTCCTACAGCTGTAGCCAAGGGCATAGGGAATCCCCAATACTATGTAGCCAGATAGCCATACAACAAATGAACCCCCTCAGGACAAAGCAGAACCTCCAGCCATGTAGAAATGTCAGGGTGCTGAATCCAGCAACCCTCCAAAGCATCCATGATCCTCTGCAGCCTCTTGATTGGCTTCCACTTTGCCAATTTCACCATATCCACAGGGTGTACCACCATGCCAACTTTGGCACTGCAGCCCATTCCAACCAGCAAATAATCTCCGCCAGGAGTATCTCCCACAATGTCTTCAACGGCCCTGTGCACACTGCCAGAGTGGGCTCCGAGTAGTTCTCCACCAAGTTGTATCAACAGCATGTTGGGGGGACCATGGATGACCGAATGAGACCACACCCTGGGGAAGAGGTCCTTCCGCTTCACCTCTCGCTCACCACACCAAGTGACTCCCACTTTCTCCTGCAGGCCAGCATCCAATTCCTAGCCAGACAATGCTGTGTCTGCAGATCCAGGCTGACTGGTGCTCCCTCTGAAACTAAGAGAGTCAATGGTAAAGAGTCAAGATAACATGCTGTGTCTGCAGATTCAGGCTGACCAGCCCTGACCCCCTGAAGATGACGGAATCAACTGTAAAGAGCAACAATACATAGCGGGAACCCAATGCAGCCTAAAATAAATCTTGTAAACCTCTGAGTCAACATTAAATGCCAGAACCAGGGGCATCCCATTCCATGCCTCCCTATGTCACTTGACTCCCATACAAGTCTGCATAGACGCTTGACCAGTGCACAACGTCTTGCTCCACCAATCTGCAATGTTGTGCCCACAGATTCCAATGGATTCCTGCCGGCCCCCTGGAAATGAATGAATTGATGTTAGGCATCAGCTGTTCTCCTGAAATGGAATAAATCATAGTTACACATCTAAAGCCATTTGCAGATCGATGTACATCTGGTTGCCTCAGTGCCATCTCTATGGACCCTACATCTGAAGGCTGCAAGCCATCCTGCCACGTGCTACATCCTGCCTGACACCTCCAGGCTGAGGCCACATAGCCTACTTGTACAAGGCAGCGTAGATTCATCCCATGCACAATGTGTGCATGGGAACCCAGACGTCTTTATGTCATCGCCCATCTTTGTTGCCTCCCCTGGACTGAATAAGGCATAATTAATACTTAGTGTTTGAGCAGACTTCAGAGGATGGTAGAAGACAGGACGGCCTGGAGTGACTTTGTCCATGGAGTTGAAAAGAGTCGGACTCGATTGTGCGGCTGAATAATAACAACAACAACAACAATTACTTAGTGGCCTGTGCAATGTGCCTGCCACTGCATCCACTGCCTCCCTAGAACTGAACAGACATTGTAAATAGAATAAATCATCAGAAGTTTGTGCACAAGAGTGTGCATGCAACTCCATGCTCCTTACGATGCAGCTCCACGCTCCTTATGATGGATCTCTAGAACTGAATAGACATTGTAAATAGACTAAATTGTCAACAGCGTGTGCCAAGAGTGTGCCTACACTTCACAGCACTGCCTTCATGGAACTCCTTATGATGCCTCCCTGGAATTGAACAGACATTGTAAGTAGACTGAATTGTCAGCAGTCGGTGCACAAGAGTGTGCCCACACCTCCATGCTCCTTATGCTACGTCTCTAGAACTGAATAGCCATTGTCAACAATCAGCTGCCCCAGTGAAACCTGTGAAAGGCTTCACTGCATCCCTAGGCCACTCAGGGTCAGCCAACCATGCACCATGCCACTCCCTGTGTGCTGCCACCCTAAATGGAGTGCGTACAGTCAAGAGTCTCAGGCTGTGTTAGAGATGGCTGCTGGTGCGCCAGGCTGTGCCTGGAACCTCACACTTCACAGCACTGCATAGGCATTGTTAACAAACAGCAGCCCAGTGCAGCCCGGCTGTAATGCTTCCCGCATCCAGGTGAGGTTATGCATAGCCAGGCAAGGGCCCAAAGTCATGCCTGCCAGTCCACCCTAGTTCTTGTCACATTCCTGTAACTGAAGGTCATGTTAACAAATGGCAGCCATCTCACAGTGTCGTGACTACAGTTGCCCTCAAGTCCAAACTCATATGCACCACATACCTGGACTGGAAGAAGGTAGTGTTAACCGAGCTCCTCAGAAATTGTCCTGGATACCTCCCCCCATGGAGGTGAGACAAGGCATCTGTGACATTAATATCAGTGCCCACTGTGTGACAAGTAAGGGGGGGGGGGAATGAAAGAGGCTGATAGGTACGCTAAGGGCAGGCAGATAACTGTTAGAGGAGGGAGCATGCACCATTCCTCCCCCATGGCAGACACCGTGAGGTGGGTGGGGCCGAGAGACCTCTCACAGCAGCCACCCTTTCAAGGAAAAGTCTGCGAGAGCTATGGCTGAATCAAGTCCATTCCAAACCCCGTTCTCCCAACTAACCACTACACCAAATTGGCTTTAGTGACTTTAGTGAGTGCAAGCCTCCCCCACACCCCACACATCTAGCCACAGCAGCATACTGAGTGTCTGAACTCTGCACCACGTGACTAGCAGGTGCTGCCATCTTTGTGGGGAGTGATTCACCAGGGGAATTCATACTGAAGATAGACCTGCGGGTGCTTAGCCAGTCCTGCCCCTCTGCATCTTATTATGACTAAATGCTTCAGATTGCCTAGATTGACTCTTAAAGCAAAGGAATCAAATTACTGGATTCAGGTTGCTGCCATTCCATCTTTCTGTTGCATGCAGAAAAAACAGACTTCTATACAAAACGTGGCCTCCGTTTTGGCAGAATCTGGATCATTCAAAATTAAGTATACCGTGCTGAATTACGTCTTATCATTCAATTGCAACTAGAGATACAGAACTGCTAAATGAGGGCTGCCTTTTCGCTGGACACATCCTAGATTTAGGTGTGAAATCAACGCTAAACATTGGCACAACTGAAAGGCTGAAGAGGTGAACGGGGGCGGCTTGCCATTGCATGCATCTGTGTGGCCACCTTAAACTTCCCATCGAAATCGTACCCCGACCTAACTGCTACACCTACAAGATCTGCTGAGATTGTTCAGGCTGAGGATCCTTCTACCTACCCAATTTAAATGCCTATCTATCCCAGTCTAACTACCTACCTACCCCCCTCTTCCATCTATCTAACTACCCTCTTCACTATCTACCTACCCCTAACTGTGAATCCAAATTCTGTCTCCAATAGTTGCCTGAACCCACCAGTAGTGATGGAGCTCATCCCCAGAGGTTAGGAGCCTATAAATGTGCATAAAATAAATTCAGGCAGCCACCTTATGATGAAGATCCTTTGAACTTGGGGGGGGGGGGAAGTATTTGTGGGTTTCCTGCATTGTGCAGGGTTGGACTAGATGACCCTGGAGGTCCCTTTCAAGTCTATGATTCTATGAATTGACCTACCCTCCTACTACTAAACCAGGAAACCCAGGGCACCATCATTTCCCCTAGACTGGAGGACAAGGCTACAGCATGGAGCTGCCTGAAACTGAATCAGACCATAGCAGCCAGTTACTGTGTGAAGTTGAAGTCTAAATGTGAAGTGGCCTTATTCTGAATCAGACCCCAGCAGCCTGGTTGCAGAACAAAACTACTTTTGTCCAGAAAATAAACTGCCCCATACTGAATCAGATCCCTGCCACCGAGCTGCAGCATGAAGCGACTTGGAACTGCATAATCGACTGCTTTATACTCAAAAGAGACCCCTGCAGCCCCACGGCCAGCCATGCCTTCCTTGCACACTATGTGAAGGTGCTGTATACTGTAAACTGACCTGCTGCCTTGTGACAAGCATAATAGAACTCCAAAGGGAGTTCTGACCATCACATTTAAAGAGGTCGCACACCTTATAAATGCCATCCCTCCTTTTAGAAATAATGAAGGTTAGGGTCACCCTCTTTTGGGGCTCATAGAATTGGACCCCCTGGTCCAATCTTATTGAAACTTAGAGGGTGTTTTGAAGAGAGGCACCAGATGTTATGTTGAAAGTTTGGTGTCTCTATCTCTAAAAACAGCCCCCCCCCCGAGCCCGACACCCGGAGATCAATTCACCATTATACCCTAAGAGAATCAATCTCCCTAGGGAATAGTGGACCACCCAGCAGACATTTCCCCCGCCCCGCTTTCTGATGACCCTGCTGTGGGGGAGGAGGGGGCGCCAAATTGGGAGAACCCCTGCCCCCATCTGAGGATTGGCAACCCTAGCCATACGAGCCCGAGCCACACAGCAGCAGCGCTGCAAAATATGCAAATCTTAATTCCTGGAGTGATCTCCCCCCCCCTTTTTTTTTTTAACTAGGGAAGCAGATCCAGAGGCTGCTAGGGGGCCTGGTTGGCTGTGCATCCCTGGGGAGGGGGGGGGTCACCCTCATGGAATATCCCAGCAACGTGGTAGTAAAAAGCATTTCTGCTACTTTTACCCGGTCAGCTCGTCTGCTCTGTCCCCTCCCTCGTTCCTGCCTTCTCTGGGCCTCTCTGCTCCTGATCAACAAAGCCACATGTGTGGCCTGGAACTGGGGCAGAGTGTGTGCATTCCAAGTAATCCGATGGCCAAAGAAGGCAGGCAGCAGCAGCGCTGGGTCCTAAGTAGCTGCTGCTCAGCCCTGCCCTCCAACCAATCCCAGAGACAGCTCATAGGGCCAACATCAGGCTGAGAGTGGGGCCTGCTTCCTGCGCTTGGCCTGGCCCACCCCCTCTACCCAACAAAAGGCTGCCCTCCCTCTTACCCATCTCTGTGGAGCCACAAACTGGACCAGGGTGACTCCAGGTCCTTGCTTGCTACCACATGGTGTGAAAGATGGCCACTGAATGATACAAAGACATTTTAGATCCTCTGAATTACAGAAACTGTCTCATCCCTCATTTCTGACAAAATCTGAAAACATCTGAAATGAAAACCCATGTGGATTTTATACTTGGATTGCAGCAAACTACACCCATGAAAAACCAAAGATCACACCCAACAGAACAGACCCTTCAACAAAAAGAAGTATCGCTTGGTAAGAACAGCACTCCCTGACCACCTAGAGCACGGGTGTCAAACTCATTTGTTACAAGGGCCAGATCTGACATAAATGTCACTATGTGGACCAGGTCATGTGTGCCATAAAATGTAAAGACAGGTTGCTTACCTGTAACTGTAGATCTTCGAGTGGTCATCTGTGCACTCACATTCATGGGATATAGCGCCTGCGCCAATCCCCCGAATCGGTACCTAAAAAGCCCGGGATTTTTTCACGCTCGGCACCAGGGGACAAGCGCAGGTGTCCCAGCATGCATGCTCACCGAAGCCAGCGCACGGATCCCGCCAGTTCCTTCTTGACCGCTGGAAGCCCCCTAACATAGGGAGACCATCAGCAGTGGGGAAGGAGGGTGGGTAGTGTGAATGCACAGATGACCACTCGAAGATCTACAATTACAGGTAAGCAACCTGTCTATCTTCTTCATGGTCTCTGTGCTTCACACTCATGGGAGATTAGCAAGCAAGACATACCTGGAGGCGGAAAGACGGTCAACCAGAAGAGACAGCTTGCAGCACCGCAGCTCCCAGACGAGTCCTCTGCTGAGCATGCACATCCAGAGCGTAGTGCTTCATGAAAGCATGTGGAGAGGACCAGGTGGCAGCCTTGCACACATTTGTCAGGGAAACACCTTTCAGGAACGCCACCAACATCGCCATCACTCTAGTAGAGTGTCCATGAATGGGCCCAGGCAACGGCTTCTTTGCCAGCAAGTAGCACAGTTTAATAGTCTCGGTGAGCTACTTGGAAAGCCGCTGAGATGAGATTCTGGAGCCCAACTTAGGAGCAACATAGGAAACAAAAAGATGCTGGTCCTGGCAAAAACTCTTAGAATGACTCAAAACAATAAGGCACGCTTAACATCCAGAGCATGCCACCTATATTCCTCATCCGAGGAAGGCGTAGGATAAAACGTGGGTAACCAAACTTCCAACTTAAGGTGAAACTGGGAAACCACCTTGGGAAGAAAAGAAACATCAGGAGCCAATGACACTCCAGACTCCAGAAAAACTAGGTATGGGTAGTCACAACGCATAGCCGTGAGCTCCCCTGCATGGCGTGCCAATGTGATTGCTACCAAAAAAGCAGTCTTCCAAGACAGAAGCTGTAAAGAACATGTGGCCATTGGCTCGAAGGGACGCCGAGTCAACCTGTCCAAAACTAAAGTCAAGTCCCACAGCTGTGGGGGTGACCTGGATGAATGATGCAATCTGAGCAGACCTTTTAGAAACCTCTTAGAATGAGGGTGCGCAAAAACTGAATGCCCCTCAACAGGCTCGTGGTACGCTGATATCGCTGCTAAATAAACTTTAACTGATGAAAAAGCAAGGCCAGCATCCACCAGAGATAACAAAAAATCAAAAATCATCAATAGCCCCACCCGTTGGGGTGAGACTGTAGGCTCAGTTAAGAACTAAAGAAACTTCCACCACTTCCTATCATAGGAAGCACGAGTAGACAACTTCCTACTATTTAGGAAGACGTGCTGGATTCTACTGGAGAACCCACAGGGTCGATGAACCACGCTGTCAGCTTCAGGTGAGGCACATTGTGATGGAATTCATGTCCGTCCTGGGCTGACAGAAGGTCCAGTTCCACCGGAAACTGATAGAAAACCCCCCTCGCTAGTTGAACCAGTTCTGCCGAGGCCACCATGGTGTCACTAGGATGCAGCATGGCCTTTCTCTTGCAATTTTGTTGACAACTCTTGTCAGCAACGGCAGAGGCGGAAACAGGTAAAGGAACCAATCATTCCACGGGAACATTAGGCCGTCTCCCAATGACTCTGGATCCGTGCCCCCCCCCCCTCAGAACAAAACAGAGGGCACTTCCAGTTCCTGGCTGTGGCAAACACATCCGCCTGAGGATACCCCCAGAGCTGAAACACAGGTTGAAGGAAGCGCCACTGCATCTCCCACTCGTGTGGAGATGCTGCTCCTCTGGTCAACGAGTCGGCCTGCAGATTGAGCACCCCTGGAAGGCGTGCAGCCCTTACAAAAATGTCATGCTCCAGGCACTCCATCCATAACTCTACTGCTAGCGCACAGAGTCGTCGAGAGACTGTCCTGCCCTGCCTGTTGATATAACACAGGGCTGTAGTGTTGTCCGTCAAAAGGGCCACCACCTTCCCCGCCACTATGGGACGGAAAGACCGAAGGGCGAAATGAATTGCCAACATTTCCAGATAGTTTATGTGGCAATGAGTCAATTGAGGAGGCCAAGGGCCCCTCACACAGAGATAGTGCATGTGAGCACCCCAGCCCCACAAAGACGCATCTGTGGTGATGGTCACCGTTGTTGCAGGTAGGTGGAAGGGAGCTCCCTGACAAATATTGTCTCTGGATTTCCATCATTGCAGGGTCTGGAGGGTCAAGGGTGGAATCATAAACCTCTTCCGAGGTGAGTCCCATAAAGGCCGAAACTGTCTGAGAAACCACAGTTGAAGACCTCTCATTCTCAATTTTGCAAACAGCAGCCCTCTTGTAATCGCTGCCATCAGCCCCAGCATCTGCTGCAGCTGTTGTGCCATGCCCCATTTCTGACTCTGTAAAAGACTGACAAGATTGATGATGTCCATCGCTCCCTGGAGAGCCAGTTTGGTGTGTGGACTCTTATCTGGGAGAACCGGGTTTGATTCCTCACTCCTCCACTTGCACCTGCTGGAATGGCCTTGGGTCAGCCATAGCTCTGGCAGAGGTTGTCCTTGAAAGGGCAGCTGCTGTGAGAGCCCTCTCCAGCCCCACCCACCTCACAGGGTGTCTGCTGTGGGGGAGGAAGGTAAAGGAGATTGTGAGCCACTCTGAGACTCTTCGGAGTGGAGGGCGGGATATAAATCCAATATCATCTTCTGCTGCTGCTGAGGCAGAAAGGAGCGGTGAAGGTTTGTGTCCAGCAAAGCCCCTATGAACTGAACTGTCCATGATGGAGTGAGATGAGACTTTTCCATGTTGACCTGCAGACCTAAGGTGTGAAGAAGACCAAGAGTGATGGTAATATGGCTGGACAGACTTTCTTCCGACTCTGCCACAAGGAGCCAATTGTCGATGTATGGAAAGACAACTATACCTTGAAGCTGGAGATGTGCGGCCACAACACTCATCATCTTGGTGAACACCCGAGGTGCAGTGAACAGACCGAACAGAAGGGCTTTGTACTGGAAGTGGTTGGAACCTACGAAGGAAATGCCTGTATGCAGGATGGATGCTGACATGGAAGTAGGCATCCTTGAGATCCAACGTTGCCACCCAGTCCCCTTGGTTGATGAGGGGAAGTATTGTTTGCAGAGTGGACATTCTGAATTTCTGGTACATGGTAAACTTGTTCAGATTCCGAAGGTCCATAATTGGTCTCAACCCCCCATCCCGTTTGGGAACCAGAAAATAACGGGAGTAGAAGCCCCGGTTCTTGCCTCCACAGGAACCAGTTCTATGGCTTGTTTCTGCAAGAGGTTGCTCACCTCCACCAGCAGAGTTGGGGAAGGGGGTGTGGTGACAATCACTGATTGAGTTGGAACCTGAACCAAGTCTATCTTGTATCCTTCTGCAATGATAGAAAGAGCCCACCTGTCTGTGGAGATGGACTCCCAAGTCGGAAGATATTGACGAAGAAGGATGGAAGATGAAGTAGGGACAGCAATGCATGCTATTGGAAAGTCAAAGGCCCTGCTTTTGTGGGCGAGCACCCTTAGATTTACCGGTGGTTTGTGCTGAAGCAAACCTGTTTCGGTTGTTTCCCCTGTAAGGAGGCCTATTTTCTGGTTGGGAAGATCGAGGTCTCCACTGCTGCTCAGGGGAGAATTTTTGGTAGGGCCACTTAGGCCAAAGTTCATGCCACTGCTTAGGCTTGGTAGCTCTGTATGAGGCCGGGACACCCAAATTCCTCAAGGTCTTTATGCTTTTGTCCATCTCCTGGAGGACACTGTCGGTGGTAGAGCTGAAAAGACCTTCACCCTCAAAGGATAAGTCCTCCACAAAGGCCCTGGTGTCAGGCTGAAGAGCCGTAGACCTCAGCCAAGAGTGGCGGAGTAAGGAGACAGCAGACGTGATGGTTTTGGCTGATACGTCAACCATGTGCTTTGCTGCAGTCAGTTGTTGCTTGGCTACAGCAAAGCCCTCCTTCTGTAACTTACGGAATGCAGATCTCTTTTCCTTGCTCAGGGAGGACAAAAGGGGGGTGAGCTGCTCCCAAACTGAGTATTGGTATACAAGCAACATAATTAGATACCTTTACTCCTAAAGCTCCAGCCGAATAAAACTTCTGACCAGCACTGTCCAATTTCTTGCCCTCCTTGTCAGGTGAAGAAGAATGGGTCTTGCGGGCCTTGGATGACGAGGAGACTACCACCGAGTTGGGTTTGGGGTGCGCAAACAGAAACTCAGCACCAGCCTCCTGGACTGGATACATATGATCCAGTCTTCTAAAAGAAATAGGAGTGGACGCTGGCTTCGCCCAAGGCTCCTTCACTGCCTGCAGGATGACCTTTGTTACAGGCAATGCCACAGCTGTCGATGTGTCCCGCTCCATAATATCAAAGACTGTGTCATCTACGACTGGCTGCGGTTGCGTCACTGTGAGGGAGAGGGAGTGTGCCATCCGCTTCACCAGGTCCCCATACGACTTCAGATCTTCCGATGGTGAAATGAGAAGGTCCTCAGTGATATGCGACTCTGGTGAAGGTTCCACCGCTCTGTCCGGGTCATTGGTACCAACCTCATAGTCCAATGACGAGAGTCCCTTCTTAGTGAGTGCTCGGAGAGTATCGGGGTCGAAGCTCGCTCGGATGACCACAGAGATACCGATGATCAAGCTTGGACATCTTCCACCCTCTCTCTTCGTCTCTCGGGAGGGATCAACACAGATGCCGATGCTTGCTGCCTAGAGTGATGTGAAACTCTCGAGAGATGAGAGACCTCCAACTGCTGATCCCACTCAGGAAAGTCACGTGGAGGATACCATTGATATGGTGGATACGGGTAACCATAAGGAGAAGGCCACTGACGTTGATCCCATGGTGGAAGCAGCGGGAAGCGTCGAACCATCATCGTTGGCTCTAGCTCTCTCCGACCCTTAGTCAATGCAGGTTGCAGGGGTTCGTTCGGTACCGAAGCCTCGATCTCTGAGATCGAACCACTGTCGCTGCGATGGCACAATCCCGATCTCAATGAGTGGGTGCGTTGTGTCAGGTCTATCTCGTGCTCCGATCCCAACAGGCGGAGCTGGTGTGGCTCTCTGCCTCTCGATGCCAAAGGACTCCTTGAACGTGGAAATGCCAGGATCTTTCGGGGTGGAGCAGCTTGCGGCTACGCCGAAGCATCCCAAGAAGGAGCGCAGGAGAATCTGGTCTTTCTCTTCTCCTTCGACTTCGATTTCTTCAGGAGGGACAATTGGGTCCCCGAATCGTCCCTACGCTTCTTGGCCGGAGTCGCCGCTGACCCTCCAGAGGGTCGTTTAGTGGGTTGGGAGGGGAGGGGAGAGAGAGAGAGAGAGAGCAAGAGAAAGAGAGAGAGAGGGAGAGAGAGAGAGAGGGAGAGAGAGAGAAAGAGAAAAAGAGAGAGAGAAAGAGAGAAAGAGAAAAAGAGAGAGAGAGAGAGAGAAAGAGAAAGAGAGAGACAGAGAGAGAGAGAGAAAGAAAGAGAGATACAGACAGAGAGAGAGAGAGAGAGAAAGAGAGAGAGGGAGAGAGAGAGAAAGAGAGAGAAAGAGAAAAAGAGAAAGAGAGAGAAAGAGAGAAAGAGAAAGAGAAAAAGAGAGAGAGAGAGAGAGAAAGAGAGAGACAGAGAGAGAGAGAGAGAGAAAGAAAGAGAGAGACAGAGAGAGAGAGAGAGAGAGAGAGAAAGAAAGAAAGAAAGAAAGAAAGAAAGAAAGAAAGAAAGAAAGAAAGAAAGAAAGAAAGAAAGAAAGAAAGAAAGAAAGAAAGAATCTAAACCACACACCATCACCATTCCACTTACCTCTTCCTTCTCCATTCCCCACTGAGTTAAAAGTATCAGAATGGCTCTTCTAATTGTTCTTGTTATCCATTTTCAGTTTCCTGACCATACACCCCAGCGTACCTTCAATTAAAGCACACACCTGATTTGGTCTGTGGTGCACACTGTAAGCGGCAGCTTATTTCGGGATGGTCGATTCCTCCTGTTCCTACCACTGGGAAGCAGCTGGTCTGTGGAAAAGTTATCAGCCGCTTGTGAACTGACAGCTGGCAGAGGCGGCTCAAACAGCTGCACCTGTACACATGTAAAAACCAAAGGAGCTAAGAAAATGAACATACACTGTGTCCGTTGCCTCGGGCGAAGAAATGCAAATCCAACCATCTACTCTTCACAAGAGAATAGGCCCAAATGGGCTATGTAACACATCAGCTTGTTCACATTTTATTTATGTGTGTATTTCTTTCACTTACATCCTTGCTTTTCCCATAAAAAGCTCAGAGATCCAGGTGGACTGTCTGTGTCTGTTTTCCTTCCACACATCTATTTTGGTTTTGCTTTTTTTTTCTTAGCCATCGAGTCATAATTTATTTATGGAGGCCCCGCAGGGCTTTCAAGGCAAGAGAAATTCAGAGGTAGTTTGCCATCGCCTGCCTCTACATCGCTTTCTGGAGGTCTCCCACCCAAATACTGGCTGGGGCTGACCCTGCCTAGCAGCTGAGATCTCATGAGACTGGGCTAGCCTGTACATTGCTCAGGCTTACTACAACTCTTATATAGCATCAACAGAAGCCAAAACAGTTAAATAAAGTTTTTAAGACGCCCACCCTGAATTATTAGTTATGGTCCACGGATTCCATCCTGTTAATTAGAAGAGACTCCCTGAATCTAACCTTGTGTTCTTTAGCCAGACAAAACACTTTCAATTTTTCAGAAGGGACTATCAAAGTCATTAAGTTGAAAATAATAACTAAGTGGCAAGAGCTAGAAGAGGGATTACATTGCAAGCGGGGGGGGGGGGACGGACATGGTCCTTTATACAGTGATGACGGTCCATTTCATGTGCTACTTTTCCTGACACAAAGATCACTGTGAATGGCTGCTCCTATTTTATTCTGGATGTTCATCATTGTTGATTTACATGGAAGTTTCCCTGCCAAAGTTATCAGGAGTACAGCAGACAGTGCCAAGGCTATTAACATGCTAAATTTTCCATTTTCCCTAAAACAAGAATTAATTTTCATGTTAGAATACACACACATGCATATTAAGGAGCCCTAAATGTCCGTTTTAGCATTGAAATCACAAGCCCTCTCTTCCCACCCTGTATTAACCAAGGCTGGATACTTATATTTATTTCTGGTGTCACAACGTCAGTCCAAGGCAGCTTCTACTCATTGTTTTCATTTTTAAATGAACCTCCATGCAGAAAGCTGACGTTTAAATATGTGCTGCAAAGTATTTCAAATAAAAAGCTCTGCTTTTTCAAACAGATCTCAGACGTCAGAACATTATATCGTATTCAGAACAAGGGCCCGCTGTGAGCAGCAACAGGGAGAAGTCACTGCACAATGATTTTATACACACAGGAAGAGACATTTAATAATAATAATAAATTTTTATTTATACCCCGCCCTCCCTGCCGAGGCAGGCTTAGGGCGGCTTTGAAAATCCAAGCTAGGTTTCATAAGAAAACATTCCATCAGAAAAAAAAGAAAGAGGCTTAAAAAGGGGGTCTCATTATAATAAACCAATAAGGAGGAAAAAGAGCAGAGAAAACTGGGTTAGAAGCGAAAGCAAAAAAAAAAATGAAAGTAGGAGGCATTGCCTACTACTGTCGTAAAGTAGTCCTCATTAAAAACTCTTCGTAAACACAAATAGGACAGCAAGTTAATTATAATAAATGCGCAGAACAACTCAAAACAAAATGATTATGAAACGGTAATTCTGAAAAACAGAAGGAAGAATGAAGCAACCTGTTTTGTAAGCTATAAAAGCCAGCAGTTTACAACAGGAGGATGAACGTATGAAAAAACCTCCCTAAAAACATTGGCTAGGTAATGTTTTAATATCTGGAAACACTACTTTTGATCCAAACATTAAGGCCCACACTGATTTCACTTGAAGGTTATTTAACTCTCCCATTGGAAACAATGAGACGTCAAGTACTTTATTTTGGTTGGATCATGCTCACCGCTGGTTCAGATGAAGATCTGTTCCTTTTTCTCAAAGTTTGTAAATGTGACATCTTATTTATTTGTCATCAGATTTCATTCCCCAGCCGTGTTATCCCACGCTAAAAGAAGCTCTGGATACTGGATACTGGGGGGGGGGGGGGGGGGATAATAAAAGGAACATTAAAGTTACCCCCTTCATCCTAAGATATCACATAGGGTTCAAAGCATGCTTGGCAGCTTGGGATATTGCCAGAGTTGCCTAAATAAGAAGTCTGAAACGACCTGGTGGCAAACCATCGGCCTTCTTGTCCCAGTTTTGAAAGGGACTTCTTCTTCTTCAGCAAGCTCTGCCTCCTCTGGACACTTCAGAATCAGCTTCTTGGTTTTCTGTATTCTACAAATTAAATTCACTGAAACTGGATACCTAGAGAAGATGCCAAGCAAGCCCCCCCCCCCCGCGTGCGCGCATTTCTGGGACTGAGGAGACCTCTTCCTGTTGACACTGGGTCCTAGGCGGATGTAGAAGGTTGATTCAAAAGTAAGGAAGCAGAAGAGTATCTCTTCCTATCTCAGAAAGAGCTACAGTCACAGAGAAAGTTTCTGCCTTCTGCTGCAGGACCTGATTGGACCATGTTTTTCTTTTCACATTTGCAATGGTTGAAGGATTTGAGACTTCCTTTTCCCTTTCATCAAGTCTCCCCAATCCCCAAATGTACAGTACAAGCTCAAACTGTCCCACCATTTTTTCTTTCCTCATTCATTTGAGAAAGTTGGGGGGTGAAGTATTTTCCCCTCAGACTGAAGAGAAGTTAATCCATCATGAGATCCTGCAGAATTATATATCCCTCTACCTAAGCAAAAATTCCAGGTTTGCTGTCTAGGAAAAGGTGCTGTTTTGCCTTCAATGAATAGAAGGCTGATGGATTGGGACCAGGCCGTCACCAGGGGAAGAAAGCGGTTTTCGGACATGGATGACAAGGGCTCCAGTTACCTGAAGCATTGCATTATTCAAATGATACATTAAGTGCCACAGAAATTACATAATCAGATCCTACTTAAGATATACACAACTGTATAGACTAGTCCCTAAATAACAAGAGGCAATACAATTATATTATAAAAGAAAAAGCCAACTAAAATTACACATAAACATTTATGCAGGGTCCCATGATGGATTTAAGATCCTGAACATCTAAATTCAGTATAGTATACAAGTAGAGTAACGACCTGTTTCCTTAAACTTTAAGCAACAGAAGTGTTCTTTTCCAACATTGCTGAGGATTCTCAGCCTCGGTTAGTGCCAATACTGGGGGAGGGAGAGACAGACTGAAAGGTATAAGATGGGATGGAATAGGAAGAGTGAGACTGGAGGAGAAGAGCTGATAAGGCAAGAAGAGCAAGGTAGAGAAGGGAGGGGAAGGGTGTGCCATTGAGGGGGGAAAGGACAGAGACCTCTGGGGGAAGAAATGGGGGGGGGGACAAAATGGTGGAAAGAAGGGGAAGTTGGGGCTGTGGAGAGTGCTGATGGAATACAGAGGGGGCAGTCCCTAATTATTTATTCAAGCAAGTTTGTGAACCATACCGTACAGTGCAACCCTGTTATCTGTGCAGAAAAACCCTCTTGCTTGGTTCAAGGCTAGGAGAGTGAGAGCGATCCTGGCCTCCTCAGATAGGCCATTCCACAAGACCACAAGGGAAGGCACGCATGCAAGCACTTGTTGATTTTGCCCACTTGCAGGCTGGCACCTGCAGAGCCCCTGCTGACATGAGCAGAGGGAGAAAAGCAGTCCCACAAATAAGAGGGGCCAAGGCCACGAAGGGCCTTGTAATGGAGCCCCACAAGAAGATGGCTGCCTGTATGAGGGGAATTAGAAGATGCCATCTGTGAGCCAAGCAGAATGTCCCAGAGCTGCTAGATGAGGCTTACAAAGGATATTATTTACGTGCCCGACATCAGCAGGGTACCTTGAATTGCACTTTATGATGTGCACTTGCTGGCATTACTCACATTCTTACGTCTATTTGCTTTATGAAGTTCAGACAAAACATGCGACTCTTAAATTCCGCTCGAGGCATCTGGAAGCTGCTCATCCATTATCTTAAAGCTTTCACTCTGTACAGGTCTACTCCTGCTGCAGTTCTTTCATCAAAGCCTAATGGTTTGTTTCAAATAATCAAAGTACTGTTTATATCACTGTCCTCAGTTGTAACCATTTTGTTTCCAGGAGAACATTATAGTACAGACTGGTGCCACAAACAATAAATCAAATGAACAAGATTGGCTGCTCAGCCTTCGCCAATCTACCTTTGCATCTCTGCCACCCCAGCATTTGTGGTTTACTCGAGAAACAAAAGCAACTGTAGGGCACGTTTTAAAAGACAATGTATGCAGAACAGCCTGCTCAGTTGCCTCTGAGCTAACAAGTAAAACAAATTTATGTGTGAGGGTCTTGAACAGAAAATGCTAAGGCTGCTGTTAGAATCCTGTACACATCACACATTCTGCCTTTGTTTCCATAAAGAGGCTGCCTAAATTTACCCTAAATTTGTTATTTAAAAAAGGGGTGTGTGTGGAGATTTAATAAGTTCTTTTAAAAACTCTCTACTGGACAATGTGAAACTCTTGCGGTAAAACTATGCCCCAATTTATATATTTTTTTTCAGCCACTTCAACCAGTTCCAGTGAAAAAAAACAGCAAACCAAAAACAGAAATTCACCGGTGTGCCATTTTCTCAGTCCTCCTCTGAACTTCTATATAGATTCTGCTTACACAATATCGTTCTCAGCACTGTTGTACCCTATTATAGTGGTCATTTTGGATTGGCATGAGAATGACTCTGGAGCTATTATTCCCTTCACCAAAGGAGACCAGGAATGTCACGTAGGAAATGCCTGTTATGTGCGAAGGACGCTGGGAAATGAAACTTGTCTGACTATCAATCATGCCCCATTTTCAGTTAATGGAATGACACAGATATCAGCATGAGGAGACTTTTTGTCAGTCGTATTAAGCAAAGGGTGGGGGTGGCCTCCATTACGGCTTAAGAGGCTAACAGGGAAAGAAACGGCAGAGCAGACCAAAGACTTTTTCTCTGTTGCAGCAGCTAAACACATGTTAAGTGTTAAATACGGTCACCATCTAATGCCTCCTGGCAAACAGTCAATTCCCAGAAGTTTCCCTTTTTTCAAAAGGGCAGCCTAATTGTTTCGATCCCTACCGAAGTAGGATGCTACAGCTACCTATGCACATTTCAAAAGTGCAATCCCATGAAAACTAGCTGGTATAACAAAGATTTTCATTATTTTTTTAACTGATTTGCCTTTTTGCAGTTTGAAAAGTAATATAAATTATGCCTGAAGCAAGCAGCCATCCACACCATATTCCTTTTCACAAAGATCCATCTGTTCCTTAAGAATCAAAATTTGGTGAATCACTGGAGTCAGAATGAGTTTATCGCAGGAAGGCAGGGTGACTCTACCTGCATGCACTACCAGGCAAAGCCAGGAAGATGTAGTTGTGGAATTAAATCTGGCTTGTACAGTCCAAGTGAAGATAATTATGTCTTATTGAACTTCTTCCTCCAGATTAAATGCTCTGAGAATCTGAAGTAAAAATGGGGGGGCAGGGGCTGGAGTTAAAAAGGAGGGGAAGTAAAATCAAACCACAAAAGATTTCCTTTTGAGAAACTGTTAACAATATTTCTTGGACTTAAATGATGGTGAAACCTGACACAATCTTTCAAACATGTATGAATATTTAACATGTAATTCAAATAATTATTTTTTATAATCTGATCTGCAGGTTTAAATGAACTTCTCTGATCCTCAAAACTTCTTCCAGAACAAAGTAGGAGTCAAGTTTCACCTTTAAGACCAATAAAGTTTTACTCAGAATGTAAGCTTTCATGTGCTCTAAACTTTGTTGGTTTTAAAGATCTTAAAGGTGAAACTTGACTCCTACTTTGTTTCACTGCTTCAGACCAACACGGCTGCCCACTTGGATCCTTCCAGAACAGTTCGAGATTTACCTCAGCAGCTCTCAAACACGAGCTTGTCCACATAAGCCAAATTTAATTCACAGTCCACGTCAACGTGCTTACACAGTTTGCTCTTCCCAAAGTGTTATATACCGGGTTCGACAGTGAGGATGAGGACCCCAAGCACAGTGATCAGCTCCTTTTATTGTGATTCCAGCAAAAACTAACTTGCAACACACAGGCCTCAGCCTGGATATATACAATAAAATTCCACCAACTCCTCAAACTATTGGAAGGTTTAAAGTGACCCCTGGCACCCTATTGACTGTCTGTAGCAGCCCATCCAACTGGCCTGCGGACTCCGTCATCCTAGTGGTCTCTTGTCATAAACTCCAAGCTCCCATTGGGTTTTGGAGAACAAGTCCAGACATGCCCCCCCCCAGCCAGTTGCTATTCAGCAAGGTATAAGAAAACAAGCCCAGACATAACACAAAGTATAAGGAGTCTCCTCATCAGACCAGTTTGCAGCTTCTTTTATTTATATCTGTAACTTGTAATACAATTTTGGCTCCTCCTGTGCCCATTCATCCAGACAAAGGAAAAGGAAGAGATGGGGGGCAAGAGGCAGCATGGCTGTAGTGGTTAAGAGCAATTGAATCTAAACTGAAGAACCAGGTTTAATTCCCCAGTCCATCATGTGAAGGCCAGCTGGGTGACCCTGGGCCAGTCATAGCTCTATCTGAACTCTCTCAGCCTCACCTGTCTCACAAGGTGCCTGGTGTGAGGAGAGGAAGAGAAGGAGATGGTAAGCTGCCTTGACACTCTTTAAGGCAGAGAAAAGCAGGGTCTTTTTCTTCTTTTAAATTTCCATCCCCAAATTTTCTTTGAAGGTGTCACTTAACATTCCCCTCCTCTCTACAAAAAACTGAGGGGAAGTTGTGAGAGGGTACAATTTTTAGGGGAGTCCTCAAATGTCAAAGTGCGATTGGGGTAAGTACACAGGAAAGGAACCCATTACAGGGTCAAAGAGCATAAAGCACATCTTAGAATACTTTTTGCCAATGTTTCCAAGCAATATAACAGCAAAAACCACACAAAAGTGTCACAACCAAATTACTAAAGTAAATTCCAAATGTTTCCAATATCACAAATATAGTTGTAAATTCACAAAGCTTATGTATACTAAATATATTTTCAATAAAGTCCCATCAAATTGCCATTAAAGTTCCTGTATGTAATAATACCTTGCTGAATCATAATAGAGTACAATTTCCCACAATATGGAAGAATGTTTTGAAGATCAAGAAGAATGATTCTCCTTTACGTTTTCAATGGTAGTCATAAAAATCCATTGTCCATATGTTTAACAAAATTAATGGACCCAGCGACAAGCAGTCAACTTGGAATGCCCGTTTCACTCCAAATTTTGTCATGATTGGGACAGTCCAATAACCAATATCCAATAAATACACAAACACAAATTCTCCAAAATTAATCATTAATTGGCATTCGTTCTCAACATTTTTGGCAAAGCCGCATAGAACAAAAGCTGAGCAACTTAAGAATATGCATAAAACAGACCTCAGGCCAGAAGCAAGACAGCATGCTGGTTACAGGTGAGCCTCATGGGAGAGATAACAGGGAAAATTCCCTGTCCCTATTCACTACCTAGCAGCCCCATGGCGAAGAGTGGTAAAGCTGCAGTACTGCAGTCCAAGCTCTCTGCTCATGACCTTAATTCGATCCCAGCAGAAGCTGGGTTCAGGTAGCCAGCTCAAGGTTGACTCAACCTTCCAACCTTCCGAGGTTGGTCAAATGAGTACCCAGCTTGCTGGGGGAAAGTGTAGATGACTGGGGAAGGTAATGGCAAACTACCCCGTAAAAAGTCTGCCGTGATGTGACATGACTCCAGAGTCAGAAATGACTGGTGCTTGCACAGGGGACTCCCTTTACCTTTTTATTCACTGAAGCAGGAGGACAGCAACCAGAGCGCAGGAGGTGGAACTTACCTGGTGGGCTGTACAGCACAAGAGAAGACAGTCTTTCAAGTGCCAAAGCCCCAGTTCATTAAAGGCCTTAAAGGGCTTTGAATTATACCCAGAAAAAGATGGGCAGCCAGTGCAGATCTTTCTACACTAAGGTGATTTGATCCCTGATCCCCAACAACAGCCTAGTCTATTTTGAACCACAAGCAACACAAAAGTCTCCTGCCCAGAAAGAACTCCAATCTAATGCCTTTGTCTTTGACAGAAAAGTTAAAGAACAAAGACAAGGAAAGTAACAGGGAAGCATGCAGACACAATTGCCATTACATGTACTTTGCTTCAGTACGTGATGAGGAGTGAGAAGTTGAGCCAACAAAGCTTCACAAAAGAGGTTGTTCTGAAGAGAGAGCTGAAGAATGCAGGCAAGACAGCACCCTGTAGACATCCTGGGAAGGAATTTCAGACATAAAGGATATTAATGGGAAAATAGGCAGAGACATTTGAAGGAGCTGGAGGCTTTGGGGCAGATGGAAGTGATAAAACTGGAGGAGAAAAGATCAGTGGCAGGGATCCATCGGTCTATGAGAGGTCAAGAAATGAAGGGAGGAGTCTGTGGAGAGCTTTGAAGGTAAGGGAAAGGTCTGAAGGAAGCCCATAAAGACTACAAAAGAATTATATGTTCACTTCTTAAGAGTCTGTAATCCTTAGCTATGTCTTGCAGGGATGATGAGGTATATATGCAGGGTCTACAATTTTAAATCCTAACAGAAGAGTTATCTGTTTCAAAGACCAATGCCTACAGCAGGAAATTCCAAAAAAAATGTGTATTAATATCATACCATGCATGATTTGAAAGTAGCTCTGAATTAAAGTTATCTAGACAACTAGACGTTTATAGACCTTTTTGGTAGCCTGGTTCTTGGGTTGTTGTTGTTTTTTTTAAATTGGGATCTAAGCAAGGCAGGTACTAAATTTTAATGAAAAATAATCCAATGAGACTTCAGGAACAAAAAAAATCTACATTTCTTGGTTGACTGAGTGTTTTTGCAGCCATGGATCCTTTCACTTTTTTATCTGCATGGCTGCTGGGTGCTGCCCTCCTTTTTTGCACTCAATTTTATGGGCAAGTAAGTTTTATACCACAGTCTTTTTCTAAATCATCTGATTCACTCACACTTTACAAATACGTGCCAACACAAACTGAGCTATTTTCAAATATATATTTCCTGCCACTTCCCAGCTATCCCTCAGTCAGAGAAAGACGGATGCTCAATCACTGACTGAGGAACTTATATGGCTAACAATCTGTCACTAAATAGTGATTAATTTTTCTGCCACCAAACTCATACATGTTAGGATTACTCCCCAATGTTCAGTTTAATTTAAGTACTTTCTGATTCATGAACAAGGGAAATAACATACAGCTATAAAGAGGTAATCCAATCCTAGAATGGCCTTAACCCCTATAATCTGCACTTCAATGGCAAGGGACACTGTATAGTTTTCAAACTGTAATCAAGATTTTTTTTTTTCCGGTAGGCACACACTGGAGTTGTCCTTTGCTCCCATCACTTATTGGATTACAATAAAACGACCATGCTCTCTTTATGGTGGGAACAGAGCGACCCTGGGGTGATTTATAATCTTGTGAAACCCTGTCCACACTGCTGACCAGACTTTTTTTCCCCTCTTTTTTTGAGGTCGCTATCTGTTTCTTCAACTGATGTCTTCCTGCTGTGACAACACTGTTGGATAGCTGTCAGCGCACAAGTATTTCTCAGGCTACACATTATCTCTGTGCGCAGTTCTTGTGTGCCTGTGCTTTCTCCTCCCTATTGAAAAACATTTATGTGCTTGGTGTTAGACAGCAAAGGACCATTCTGAAAAGCTCTCTCATTAGTTCTGAGGCCCGACAAAGGAAAGAAAACTAAGTAGGGGAAAGAATGAAGTGGATCATCTTGTGATGATCTTGTGCCTTCAAAGTATCTTACCTGGTCACTTGCAGCACACCGATTTTGTGCGTGTCTCATATATTTGTTTGTTCAGGCCAGGACACGACTGCCGTTTATGAACACTCCCGAAGGAGACTGAAAGAGTTCAATTTCCGCAAACTCCTAGCAAGTTCCTCATACGCTATTTGTAGTGCTATACTGACCACCATTTCAGAGGGCCGCTGTGTTGATCTTCAGGAAAACAGCTAGATTTGCGTCCAAGAGTGCTTCAGAGACTAACAAGACTTGAGGAAGTAGGAATAAAACTTTGAGAATAAAAGTTTCCTTCCTCAGCCACGAGAGTGTTCTCAAAGACTTGTGTACTCTATGGAACTGTGGGAAATTAATCAATGAAACTATTATTCTAGAACATTTCCCGAATAAACCTGTCCCCAATCATAACGTCATATAATCAGACAATACCTACAGAATGTCCAAGTTCCATTTGTAAACACAGAGACCCAAAAGACATGTTAATGCTGTGGTTCATTCAAAGAACTTGAAATTGTTCAGGAATTCGGACTTGAAGAAGATTCTCACCTTCTCTTTACTCCACGGGATCCTTCTCACCTTTATGGTGCTGTAAGGAGAAACCTCAGTGTGAAACAAGCTGTACAGAGATAACAATGACAGTAGCTGGCAGCAACTTCCCTGATCACAGGACAACTTTTTCCAGGCATCCTGATGAAAGGAATCGCCACTGGCAGCAGCTGCATCTGGTGGTTTACAGCTTGATCCATGGTGCCAAGCTAAATAGAACAGCAGCAGAGCCAACTGTTTAAATGCAAATCTGCCCCATCACATCTAAAGGGAGGGGTGGGGGCCCAATTTTAAAGCTAAGGGGGCAGCAGACAAAGGGCGGAAAGGGAGAGAAGCTAAAGGTGATGAGGTGATGGTGAGGTGAGTGGAGTTAGGGCCTCTCACCAGACTTGCTTTTGCTTTTTAAAAATCATACACCAAACACTTTACGTGTGATTAAATGCAGATGTCCTCCAAAAAACTTTATAGAGCAGGAGTTTCCAACCTGGCACTCGTGGACACTATGGCATCCACCAACACCTTTTCTGACACCCGCCAAGAGTTTTTAGAAAGTGGATGAGGCTTTTGCTCAGTAAGGTTTCTTACTGGCTGTGCAATTAAATAAAAAACATTTGGAAACAGCTGATTTCACAGGACAAGGATCTTCACTATGTGACGGAAGTCAAGTGACAGCAATCATTTTGTGGCTGGCACTGCCCCCATGGCATTCCTTTTGTGGCTGCACCAACTATGCTGTGCCAGAATTTCAAAGGTGCCTGCAGGTTCAAAGAAGAGAAGAAAAAGAAAATATTGAATGTACACCGCACCCTTCACTAACCAAAGACGTCTCAGAGTGGCTTACAATCTCCTTTTTCTTCCCCTCCCCTCATGACACCCTGTGAGGTAGGTGGGGCTGAGAAAGCTCTGAGAGACATGCTCTTGAGCTCAACACCTCTGAAAGAGTTACGACTGACCCAAGGTCACTCCAGCAGCTGAAGGACTGGGGAATCAAACCTGGTTCCCCCAGCTTAAGAGTCCGGGCACTTAACCACTACAACAAACTGACCCCAAAAAGGTTGAGGTTAATCTACATCCTGTTTCATGCACAGATTCCTTCCCCCATAACAGCCACAAGCTGCAACAACCTGGCCCTCCAGCGTAAAGCTGCTCAGTATGATGCTTCACTCAAGATGAAATTCATCAGGGAAGAAGATCAAGGGAATCGTATCAGGAATTTGCCTCATGTATAACCGAGGGACTTTGAACAAGGTAAGTTCACCTAGCAATCATGTTGTGTCAAAATTCTTACCATGTCTGTTCCATATAGACACCTTTAGATATAAACTGTGATCAGCTTTGTACAATATTAGTTTCAGCTTCCACATCTGGATTTTTTAATTTAATAATTTATTCACAGCAATTAACAAAACAAACAGAAATAACAATCAGTTGAACCAAAAGTATAGTATCAATGGACAATCAGCAGTTCATTGAGGCTTAGTAATATAAATTCGGTGCATTATCCTTATTGTATTTATGGTTTCATTAATTGGTATTATAGTGTATACCTCTGTGATTGTATTGTGATTCTTCTTTCTTGGTTTTCCTGTAAATTGTTTTTTATCACTATCACTATTGCTGTTGTTATTTTGCTACCTTTGCTAACTTAAGCTGCGCCTTGCCAGAGGCTGAGCACATTTCAGAGAGCTCTGAGAGAGAGCAGATAAGAAGTGCTAAAGGGGTGAGGTTTGGCTTTCTAAACAGCTGGGGGAGTTGCTGAGAATTTCTAAGTTTGTGTGACTGTGTGATTGATGAAAATTCTGAATTTGTGGTTGCTGGGGAACTGCTGTTTGTTCGGTTTGAGTGGGCTGAAGGTGATTGTTGCTGATTGACTGACCAGGAGAAGCAGAGACAGTAAGTTAGGCACTCAGAGAAGACTCTCGAGGATGTATTAGAAGATCCCCACTCTGAACGTGGCAGTCCCTTTGCTGCCAGGGAGCATGAGGGTCGAGAGGGAACAGGGCACCGTGCTGAGGATAAGGGGAATGTGCCCTCAGAAGGGACCACTTCTTCAGTTGGTGAGTGGGTATCCTTTCACGCCAAGTAACCATCCCTGGGCAGGAAGAGAGGGGGAGTCTTAATAGTTGGTGATTCGATCCTTAGGCAAGTAGACAGCTGGGTGGCAAAACTGCGTATTGACCGTATGGTGACTTGCCTGCCTGGTGCGAAGGCAACGGACATTACGCGTGTAGTAGACAGGCTGATAGATAGTGTTGGGGAGGAGCCAGTGGTCATGGTGCATGTTGGCACCAACAATGTGGGGAAATGAGGTTGTGAGGTCCTGGAGAAAAAATTTAGGCTGCTAGGAAGGAAAGGCCAGGACCTCCAAGGTAGCCTTCTCAAAAGTGCTACCTGTTCCATGGGCAGGGTTGGAGAGACAGGCACAAATTAGAAGTCTCAATGTGTGCATGAGATGATGGTGTAGGGAGGAAGGGTTTAAGTTTGTTAGGCACTGGGATGCTTTCTGAAACAAGTGGGAGCTGCACAAAAGAGACAGTCTCCACTTGTCTCCAGATGGAACCAAGCTGCTGGAGCTTAAAATCAAAAAAGTGGCAGAGCAGTTTTTAAACTAAATCTTGGGGGGAAACCGACAGGAGATGAAATGTCTCTGGTTCAGGAGGACTCATCTCAAAGAGATGAAGCGTTCGCTGTTACTTTTCTACCGGGTCCACTGAGATGGTGACAAACAGTATGGAGCGTCTGCCAAAGTCTCGAGGCAGCAGGAGGAAGGTTGCGGGCCTAACATGCCTGGGAAATTATGGATGTTTGTATACCAATGCTAGAAGTGTTCGAAGTAAAATTGGGGAGTTGGAATGTTTAGTGTTGGGGGGAAACATAGACATTGTGGGAATTTCAGAAACTTGGTGGAATGAGGAGAATCAGTGGGACACAGTGATTCCTGGATAAAAGTTATATCGGAAGGATAGGGAGGGAAGGGTTGGAGATGGGGTGGCTCTGTGTGTCAGAGAGTGTATACATTCCAGTAAGACTGAGGTTAAAGAATTAGATTCCCTGCTAGAAATGCTTTCGGTCGAAATAGAGGACCCAAAAGGAAATTTAACTATGGGAGTTTGTTATCGCCCACCAAATCAAATGATAGAGGATGATTATAATATGATGGAAGGATTAAAGATAGCGGCTAAACGTAAAAACTGTGTCGTAATAGGTGATTTTATCTACCTGCAGATTGATTGGGTCAAATATGTGTTCAGGTCGAGAGGAAGAGATTGAGTTTCTAGATGCTCTCAATGACTGTGCTATGGAGCAGATAGTCACAGAACCTACCAGGGTTGGGACGATCCTGAATTTGCTCCTAAGCAATGCCCAAGACTTGGTGAGAGATGTAAAAGTGATCACACCGCTTGGGAGCAGTGATTTCACCATTTGTATAAATAGGGAGTTACCCCAAAAGACCAGCACAACCATGTTTAACTTTAAAAGGGGTAAATCCTCTGAGATGAGGAGACATGTGAGGAGGAAACTGAAAGGAAAGGTAAATACAGTCAAAACCCTTGGGGAAGCTTAGAGGCTATTTAAAACTACAGTCCTAGAAGCTCAGATAAAATATATACCACAAGTTAGGAAAGGCACAAACAGGCATAAGAAAAGGCCTGCATGGTTAACAAACAAAGTAATGGAAGCTGCAAAATGTAAGAAGGACTCCTTTGAGTGGTGGAAAACAAGTCCAAGTGAGATTAATAAATCAAATGTAAGATTGTGATCAGGCAGGCAAAAAGGGACTATGAGGAGCATATTGCAAAAAACATAAAGACCAACAATAAAAATTTCTTCAAATATATTAGAAGCAGGAAACCAGTCAGGGAGGCAGTGGGGCCCTTGGATGACCATGGGGTAAAAGGATTACTGAAGGAGGATAGGGAAATGGCTGAGAAGTTGAATGCATTTTTTGCATCAGTCTTCACTGTAGAAGATGATAAGTGTTTGCCCGCTCCAGAACCACTACTTTTGGAAGGGGTGTTGAAAGACCTGAGTCAAATTGAGGTGACAAGAGAGGAGATCCTACAAATAATTGATGAATTAAAAACTATTAAGTCACCAGGTCCGGATGGTATACATCCAAGAGTTCTGAAATAACTCAGAGTTGAACTTGTGAATCTCCTGACAAAAGTATGTAATCTTTCATTGAAATCTGCCTCCGTTCCTGAGGACTGGAAGGTAGCAAATGTCACCCCCATCTTTAAAAAGGGTTCCAGAGGAGATCCAGGAAATTACAGGCCAGTCAGTGACTTCAATACTAGGAAAGTTGGTAGAAAGCATTATCAAGGACAGAATGAGTAGGCATATTGATGAACACAAATTTTTGAGGAATACTCAGCATGGGTGCTGTAAGGGAAGATCTTGCCTCACTAAACTGTTACAGTTCTTTGAGGGGGTGAACAAACATGTGGACTAAGGGAACCCAATAGATGTTGTTTACCTTGACTTCCAGAAAGCTTTTGATAAAGTTCCTCATCAAAGGCTCCTTAGTAAGCTCGAGAGTCATGGAGTAAAAGGACAGGTCCTTTTGTGGATCAAAAACTGGCTTATTAATAGAAAGCAGAGAGTGAGTATAAATGGGCAGTCTTCGCAGTGGAGGACGGTAACCAGTGCGGTGCCACAGGGCTCAGTACTGGGTCCCATGCTCTTTAACTTGTTCATTAATGATTTGGAGTTGGGAGTAAGCAGTGAAGTGGCCAAGTTTGCAGATGACACTAAATTGTTCAGGGTGGTGAGAACCAGAGAGGATTGTGAGGAACTCCAAAGGGATCTGTTGAGGCTGGGTGAGTGGGCGTCACCGTGGCAGATGAGGTTTAATGTGGCCAAGTGCAAAGTAACACATTGGAGCCAAGAATCCCAGCTACAAATACAAGTTGATGGGTTCTGAAATGGCAGAGACTGACCGAGAGATCTTGGGGTCGTGATAGATAACTCACTGAAAATGTCAACAGTGTGCAATTGCAATGAAAAAGGCCAACGCCATGCTGGGAATTATTAGGATGGGATCGGAAAACAAATAGACAGGTTGCTTACCTGTAACTGTAGATCTTCAAGTGGTCATCTGTGCATTCACACATGGGATAGAGCACCTGCACCGATCCCCGAATCGGTACCTAAAAAGCCCGGGATTTTTTCGCGCTCGGCACCAACGGGCATGCACAGGCGTCCCAGTGCGCATGCTCACCGGCGCCAACACGAGGATCCCACCAGTTCCTTCCTGACCGCTGGAAGCCCCTACTGGTGGGAGACCGTCAGCAGTGGGGAAGGAGGGCGGGTAGTGTGAATGCACAGATGACCACTCGAAGATCTACAGTTACAGGTAAGCAACCTGTCTATCTTCTTCATGGTCTCTATGCTTCACACTCATGGGAGATTAGCAAGCAAGACATACCAGGAGGTGGGAAGACGGTCAACCAGAAGAAACAGCTTGCAGCACTGCACCTCCCAGACAAGTCCTCTGTTGAGCATGCACGTCCAGCGCGTAGTGCTTCATAAAGGCATGTGGAGAGGACCAGGTGGCAGCCTCGCCAACGTCCGTCAGGGAAACACCTTTCAGGAACACCACCAATGTCGCCATCGCTCTTGTAGAGTGTCCGCGAATAGACCCAGGTAACAGCTTCTTAGCCAACAAATAACACAGTTTAATAGTCTCAGTGAGCCATTTTGAAAGCCGCTGAGACAAGATTCTGGAACCTAACTTAGGAGCAGCATAAGAAACAAAAAGATGCTGGTCCTTACGAAAACTCTTGGAGCGGCTCAAATAAAACAATAAGGCACGCTTAACATCTAAAGCAAGCAACCTACATTCCTCATCCGAGGAAGGTGTAGGATAAAACGTGGGCAACCAAACTTCTAAGTTAAGGTGGAACTGAGAAACCACCTTGGGGAGAAAGAAAATATCAGGAGCTAAGGACATTCCAGACTCCTGAAAAACTAAATATGGGTAGTCACAACGCATAGCCATGAGCTCCCCTGCACAGCATGCTGATGTGATGGCTACCAAAAAAGCAGTCTTCCAAGATAGGAGCTGTAACGAGCATGTGGCCATTGGCTCAAAAGGATGCCGAGTCAGCCTGTCCAACACTAGAGTCAAATCCTACAACTGCGGGGGTGATCTTGAAAGAGGATGAAGCCTAAGCAAACCCTTCAAAAATCTCTTAGAATGAGGGTGTGCAAAAACTGAATGCCCTTCCACTGGTTCATGGAATGCAGATATTGCCGCCAGATAAACTTTAATGGAGGAAAAAATAAGGCCAGCATCCACCAGAGATAACAAAAATTCAAAAATAACCGGCAGTCCCACCCTCTGGGGCAAAACTGTAGGTTCAATTAAAAACTGAAGAAACTTCCACCACTTCCTATCATAAGAAGCGCGGGTCGACAGCTTCCTGCTATTCAGGAAAACGTGTTGGACTCTGCTGGAGAACTCACAGGGTTGATGAACCATGCTGTCAGCTTCAGGTGGGGCACGCTGTGATGGAATACATGACCATCCTGAGCTGACAGAAGATCCGGTTCTGCCAGAAACTGGTAGAAGACCCCCCTCGCCAGTTGGAGCAAGATTGGGAACCAGTTCTGCCAAGGCCACCACGGAGTCACCAGGATGCAGCATGGTGTCTCTCTTGCGATCTTGTTGACCACCCTTGTCAATAGTGAAAGAGGTGGGAACAGATATAGGAACCAACCTTCCCAGGGGACCAGCAGACCGTCTCCCAATGACTCTGGATCTGAGCCCCCTCTGTAGCAGAACAGAGGACACTTCCGGTTCTCAGCTGTGGCGAAGACATCCACCTGAGAATAGCCCCAGAGCTGAAACATGGGTTGAAGGAAGCGCCACTGTATCTCCCACTCGTGCGGGAAAGCCACACCCCTGCTGAGGGAGTCTGCTTGCAGGTTGAGCACCCCTGGGAGATGCACAGCCTTCACAAAGATGTCGTCGTCCAGGCACTCCAACCACAGTTCCAGAGCCAGCACACAGAGCCATCGAGAAACTGTCCCTCCCTGTCTGTTGTAACACAGGGCAGTGGTATTGTCCATAAGCAGAGCAACAACCTTCCCTGCCACCATGGGGCGGAAGGATCGAAGAGCAAAATGAACTGCCAGCAGTTCCAGGTAATTTATATGGCAATGAGTCAATTTCAAAGGCCAAGGGCCCCCCACACACAGAGCGTCCATGTGGGCCCCCCAACCCCATAAAGACGCATCCGTTGTGATCATCACTGTTGGTACAGGTAGGTGGAAGGGAGCTCCCTGACAAATGATGTCCTTTGATTTCCACCATTGCAGTGTTTGAAATGTCACAGGTGGAATTACGAACCTCTTTCGAGGTGAGTCCCTTAACGGTCGAAACTGACAAAGAAACCAAAGTTGTAGGCCTCTCATCCTTAGCTTCACAAAGATCAGCACGCTTGTAGTCGCCACCATCAGCCCCAGCATCCGCTGCAGCTGCTGCGCCGTGCCCCACTTTCGACTCTGCAGAAGTTCGACAAGGTTGATAATGTCCATCGCTCTCTGCTGAGGCAGGAAAGTGCGATGAAGGTTTGTACCCAGCAAAGCCCCTATGAACTAAACTGTCCGTGATGGAGTAAGGTGTGATTTCTCCAAATTGACCTGCAGACCCAAGGTGTAAAGAAGACGAAGAGTGGTGGCAATATGGTTTGACAAACTTTCCTTCGACTCTGCCACAAGGAGCCAATTGTCGATGTATGGAAAGATGACTATCTTTTGAAGCCGGAGGTGGGCAGTCACAACGCTCATCATCTTCGTGAACACCCAAGGTGCGGTGGACAGAAGAGCCTTGAACTGGAAGAGCCTTGAACTGGAAGTGCTGAGAGCCTACTGCAAACCGAAGGAAACGTCTGAACGCAGAATGGATGCTGACTTGGAAGTAGGCGTCCTTGAGGTCCAGCGTTGTCATCCAGTTCCCTTGGTTGATGAGGGGCAGAATTGTTTGCAGAGTGGACATTCTGAACTTCTGGTACAAAATAAACTTGTTCAGATTCCGAAGGTCCATGATTGGTCTCAAGCCCCCATCCCGCTTGGGAACCAGGAAGTAACAAGAGTAGAAGCCTCCCGTCCTGGCCTCCACCGGGACCCGTTCTATGGCATGTTTCTGTAGGAGGTTGCTCACCTCCACCAGCAGAGGTGGGGAAGGGGGTGTGGTGATTACCACAGATTAGTTCGGAATCTGAGCGAAGTCTATTTTGTAGCCTTCCACGATGATGGAAAGTGCCCACCTGTCCGTAGAGATGGACTCCCAGGCCGAAAGGAATGGGTGAAGGTGGATAGAAGAAGAAGTGGAGACGGTGACGCATGCTACTAAAAAGTCAAAGGCCTTGCTTTTGCGGGCAAGCACCCTTGGACTTGCCAATTGTCTGTGCTGAAGCATATCGGATTCTGTTGTTCCCCCTGTAAGGGGACCTACTCTCAGAATGCGCAGAGCGAGGTCTCCACTGCTGTTCTGTAGAAAACTTTTGATATGGCTTCTTGGACCAGGGTTTATGCCACTGTTTCGGTTTAGCAGCTCGGAAAGAAGCCGGGACACCCAGGTTCCTGGAGGTCTTTATGCTCTTATCCATTTCCTGAAGAGCACTGTCCATGGTCGAGCTGAAGAGGCCTTCACCTTTGAAGGGCAGATCTTCAACGAAAGCCCTGGTGTCTTGCTGGAGGGCCGTTGACCTGAGCCAGGAGTGGCGGCAGAGGCAGACAGCAGACGTGATGGTTTTTGCTGAGGCGTCCACCATATGTTTTGCTGCAGCCAGTTGTTGTTTGGCTACAGCAAAACCTTCTTTCTGCAGCTTCTTTGCAGCGGACCTCTTCTCCTCGCTCAGGGAAGACAGGAGGGGGGTGAGTTGTTCCCACACCGAGTATTGGTATCTAGCCATGCACGCAGCATAGTTAGATACCTTAACCCCCAGCGCTCCAGCTGAATAAAACTTCCTTCCCACATTATCCAGCTTCTTTCCCTCTTTGTCCAGTGGGGAAGAGTGCATCTTAAGAGCCTTCGATGAGGAGGATACGACCACCGAGTTTGGCTTCAGGTGAGTGAAAAGGAATCAGCACCAGCCTCTAGGACGCGGTACATGTGGTCCAATCTCCAAGATGACACATGTGTAGAAGCTGGCTTCGCCCAGGGCTCCTTCACCGCCTGTAGGATGACTTTGGTAACAGGCAATGCAACCACCGTCAACGTATCCCACTGCATGTTGTCGAATACGGTATTGTCTACGACAGGTTGAGGTTGTGTCACCGGGAGAGAGAGGGAGAGTGCCATCCTCTTCACCAGGTCCCCATACGACTTTAGGTCCTCCGATGGTGAAATGGGAAGATCCTCAGTGGTATGAGACACTGGCGAAGGTTCCAAAGACCTGTCCGGATTATCGGTACCGACCTTGGAGTCCGTTGACGAAGATTCTCTCCGCAAAGAATGTTCCGAGAGCACCGGTGTTGACTCTGACAGGAGACCAGATTGACACTGATGACCTAGGCTGGACTTTCTCCACCACCACGCCGCGTCTTTCGGGCGGGACAGACATCGATGCTGAGGGACGCCACCTAGAATGCTGGGAAAGCCTCGACATATGGGATGCCTCGGATTGCTGGTCCCAATCTGCAAACTCTTGAGGGGGGTACCACTGGTACAGCGGGTATAGATATGCGTAGGGAGGCCACTGGCGCTACTCCCATGGTGGAAGTGGTGGGAAGCGGCGAGCTATGGTAGTTGGTTCCAACTCACTCCGACCTCTTGCCTGATCCAGCGGTGCCAACGGCTCCATCGGTACCGACACCTCCACCTCCAAGACAGAGTCGCTCTAACTGCGACGCCTCGACCCCGAAGAATGAGAGCGCTGAGTGAGGTCGATCTCTTGCTCCGATGCCGATAGACGCAACTGCTACGAAGCACTGCCTCTCGAAACTGAAGGGCTACGATGTGGGGATGCCAAGATCTTCCTCGGTGGAGCGGTCGACATCAATGCCAAAGTGTCTTGAGAAGGGGAAGGAGTGTGGGACGATCTCTTCTTCCGCTTCTCCTTAGATTTCACCTTCTTCGGTGCAGATGATCGGGGCCCCGAATCATCCCAACACTTCTTAGCTGGGGTGTCCACTGACTCTTCAGAAGGTCATTTTGTGGAACACCTGCGCTCGACTGGCATCTCGGTCCTGATCGGCGATGTATCAGCCAATGTGACCATCGGGGCCGTGGCCTCTCCTATCGGTACCGATGGGCCCAATGCCATCTTTTCAGGACAAAGTGCCGACTCAACCAATGCAGCCGAAAGCCTCGCCGCTCGATTCTTGTGAGTTTGCTTGGGAAAACTCAGGCAGTGCGAGCAAGAATCCACACGATGTCCCTCACCCAAACACAGGAGAGAGAGGGAATGGCCGTTGGGGGGGGGCAATCTTCTTCCCACAGGAGCGGCACCTCTTAAAAAATGTCTTTCCATAGACGCCCAGGAAAAAACCCACCCAGGAAAGTCTCTGAGAGAAAAAACGGGGGGGAAACTGGGCCCCGAAGGGCAAGTCCAACAATTTTTTTTTTTTTACAGCACTAACTATGGGCGTTTTCACACTGACCTTACTCGGGAGCGACGTCCCTCTTCACCACGCAGCGTCTGCGTGGATTTCGCACTAATTGCTCCGCATAACCCGGAAGAGCCGCAAAGTCCCGCGGCTTTTGCGTCGCAAATGTAAACTGGCCAAAAAACAGTTTACATTTGCGATGCAAAAGCTGCAGGACTTTGTGGCTCTTCCGGGTTCTGCAGAGCAACGTGTGCGAAATCCGCACAGACGCTGCGCGGTGAAGAGGGACGTCGCTCCCGAGTAAGGTCAGTGCGAAAATGCTCTAGCTAACAACTAACTAACTACGCTAAGAAAATCACAAACGGGCTATATAAAACAAGAAAGGCAATCCTAAGATTACTTTACCGACCAGGGACACGAAAGGAGATCCTCTCAGCGCAGTGGTCAGAAAAGAACTGGCAGGATCCTCGCTCTGGGACGCCTGCGCATGCCCGTTGGTGCCGAGTGCGAAAAAATCCCGGGCTTTTTAGGTACCGATTCGGGGATCGGTGCAGGCGCTTTATCCCATGAGTGTGAAGCACAGAGACCACGAAGAAGATCAGCCAGTATCATAATGCCACTGTATAAATCGATGGTGCGGTCTCATTTGGAACACTGTGTACAATTCTGGCCACCGCAACTCAAAAAGGATATTATAGCATTGGGAAAAGTCCAGATAAGGACAACTAGAATGATTAGAGGTTTGAAACACTTTCCCTACGAAGAAAGATTAAAACACTTGGGGCTCTTTAGCTTGGAGAAACGTCGACTGCGGGGTGACATGATAGAGGTTTACAAGATTATGCATGAGATGGAGAAAGTAGAGAAAGAAGTCCTTTTCTCCCTTTCTCACAATACAAGAACTCGTGGGCATTCAATGAAATTGCTGAGCAGGATAAAACTGATAAAAGGAAGTACTTCTTCACCCAAAGGGTGATTAACGTGGAATTCACTGCCACAGGAGGTGATGCTGGCTACAAGCATAGCCAGCTTTAAGAGGGGATTGGATAAAAATATGGAGCAGAGGTCCATCAGTAGCTAAGAGCCACAGTGTATACATGTGTGTGTGTGTATAGACACACACACACGCGCGCACATATATTGGCCACTGTGTGACACAGAGTGAAGAACTGGATGGGCCATTGGCCTGATCCAACATGGCTTCTCTTATGTTCTTATGTTCCTTGTAAAAAAAAATTACAAAAACCTCAATAAAACAAAGTATCATTTAAAAAAACTGAGGCTTTTGCAGGAGTTCTGTAGAAGAAGTAAGCAAATTGCTGATGAAGGGTCACTGTTTAGCAGGTCAACCATAAGGATGCCCAACAACCCCGCCAGTCAGATCAAGGGTTTAAAATAAATGTCATCTATGGTGGGAGGGGTTAGATGGAAGGAAATTTCTCGCCACCATATGCTGTAGGACCAAAGCCCAAAGCGATACAAACTTCAAGCGTCGTGCTGCTGATGTTGTTTGGGCGATAACCAACATGATAGTTTGCCCTTGACAGACTGATCCCATCCTTTGTCTCATCAGGCCTTTAATGTTGCTGGGCTTGGTGATTTCTGTGCTGCTTCAATAATCAACCTGGCTGCTGCAAACAAATTTTAGACAAGATCTTTGTATGTCACTTCTATCCTGGTCATCCTGCAAGTCCAGTAGCAACAATTCCAGTTTTACAGAGAGTGGTGTGGAAATTAATCGCACTGCTACAGCACCAACCCTAAATCAGACTTTTCCCTGCAGCCACTGTGGCCGGACCTGCCTGCCCCACATACAGAACCAAGCCTAAATCAGACTTTTCCCTGCAGCCACTGTGGCCGGACCTGCCTGTCCCACATTGGTCTTGTCAGCCACCAGCGAGCCTGCAGCAGACGTGGACTATTGCAGCCTTCTTAAATCTTCGTTCGCGAAGCCAAGCCGAGAGAGAGAGAATTGGTGTCACCACTTCCTCTCAGAAGAGCTTCCACATTTGGATAATAAACATCTGGATAGTTGACCATTACTAACTCTAGCAGAGTTTATGCATGAACAGGCCTATAGCTAGAAAATTTCAGATGGCGGGGAGGGGGTGCCACGAAATAAAATTTTGGGCGGAGGGGCCCCTCGCTTTGGCGGCCCCCACTCTCTCCATCACCATTGCTCTGGTGGCCCTCAATCTCCCTGCGGCTCTGGCAGCCCTGCCTCCCTTTGCGGCGCCTCCCCCTCTCTCTCCAACCCACCTGGTGAAGGCCCACCCGTCCTTTCCCTTCCCTTTGCACCCCCCACAACATGCCGCCCGTCCACCGCCTGTACCTCCTTCACCGGCGCACTGCAGCTGCTACCGCTGCCCACCCCTCCTTTCCTTTCCCTTCTCATTGCCTCCCCCCATGCGCAATCACAGCACACCGCGCCTGGGCCCTGCCGTGATTGCACGGGGGGGAGGCAATGGAAAGGGAAAGGAGGGGCGAGCAGTGGCAGTAGCGGCTGCAGGGCAACAGAGGAGGCACGGGTGGTGGGTGGGTGGCGTGGTGGGTACAAGTTCAATGGAGTGCGGCGCTGGGCCAGCACTGAACAGAAGGGGCCCTACACGGTTAAGGGGGTTTGGGTGGCTACGGGTCTGTGCATGAATAACAAGGTGCACTAAAAGTGAACAAGCCAGTGAAATTCAGCCCATATAAACAGGCCAGGCAGACTTATCACATAATTAGAAACATGGTTTTAAAACTTGTTCAGCAGCTCCTTTAGTTATCTGTCCAGAGTAAACAACAGTTTTATCACTCATAATTTCTTACACAATTTTATTTTCTGCCTATAGTATTTCAACAACTTGCATACTTCAAAAAATTCCATGTGATATTCAAAAATTAAACTGTCTGTTCTTTATGATTTACAACCTGTTTCTAAAAAGTGGAAACCATCGTAAATAAGCCAGACTGTCCTTTGTTCTTGAGGAGGTAACCTACAGTTTCACCCCACTAAGAACTTGTTTAATAGCATGAATAGAATCTCAGTAGAAAGCTGTCAATTGAAACTGAAAACTCTGAGGATAATGTTACCTCCATCCTTTTAGTATTTCTCACTGACTTCTTCAACATTTTGGCCAACTAACACCTATTTAGATCATGATTTGGGAAAGAAATTTGTACAGAATCAGCTAAAAATGATTGTGGTAAATGATAATTATGATTAAACCATTATTAATGTTCCCAATGCAACTGAAATCTCTCGTAAGCACTTCACAACAATAATACCAAAGATACTCCCAGCCTTACACACACACACAGGATACTGAGAACAGGAAGAGTCGGGAATCTTAAAGAAGGAAAGGAAAGGTCCCCTGGGCAAGCACCAGTCGTTTCCGACTCTGGTGTGACACTGCTTTCACAATGTTTTCACGGCAGACCTTTTTACGGGGTGATTTGCCATTGCCTTCCCCGGTCATTACACTTTCCCCCCAGCAAGCAGGGTACTCATTTTACTAACCTTGGAAGGATGGAAGGCTGAGTCAACCTGGAGCCAGCTACCTGAACCAGCTTCCACTGGAATCGAACTCAGGTTGTGAGCAGAGGGCTCCGACTGCAGTACTGCAGCTTTACCACTCTGTACCACAAGAGATGATAGTAAATAGATTAAGTATGTAGAACAAAGCAAGAGTCCAGTTGCAAGTTTGTTCTACTGCTTCAGACCAACACGGTTGCCCATCTGGATCTACATTAAGTATGTGGCAAGCATTGTTAAATACAGTGAGATCTGAGATAATTGATTAGAAAGGGTGAACAGGATGACCTCATAGTAAGGACCAATCATTAGAATAGCAGGGTCCTTGTCCATCTGGGACCATATATCTGAGGGACCTACATCTCCCCCAGTTGGAGCCTGTGTGATTATGCAGGACCTCTCCAGCAGGACCACTGCCCTTCTATTCCTTCTCCAAGATAAGTCAGGTCAACAGCAAAATGGGCCAAGGCCTTTCTGTATGGTGGCTCATTCTTTGAGGAATGAAGAAAAGCAACATAGAAATGAAGTAAATAAATGAATGGGTGGGTGGGATGGGCTTGGAGCTGTAAAAGGTGCACCATCTTGGATTTCCTTACGGAAGTCTCTGAAGCAGAGGTGTTCAAGGAAGGCTTCTGTTCAATTTTATTTTACCCTAGATTGTCTTTTTAAATAATATCTTAATGATTATTTTTAAGATGCAAATATATGCATGCTCTCTAGATCATGTCACTGTACAAGGAAAAATAATTTAGAAATATCTTAAATAGAGACAAAGTATGAAAAAATGCTAAGAATAAGTAATACTAAGCTTGGTATGTACTCTATCATACTATTTCATGCAACAGCCAGTCAGTTGCCTTGGAGGGCCAATAAATGGGGCCACATCTTTCCCCTCCCCCTGGTGTTGTCTCCTGGAGCTGCATTTCAGAGATTTACTGCCTCTAAATGTGGAGGTTCCCTTTACTCATTGTGGCTCATTTACTCATTGATGGACTTCATTTACTCATTGATGGACTTTACTTTTGTAAAGTAATCTATGCTCATGGCCAATGTTCCCTCTAAGCTGAGTTAGCATGAGCTAGCTCACAGATTTTTAACCTCCAGCGCACACCTTTTTGTCTTAGCTCAGGAAAAATGGCCCCAGAGCAAACTTAGACCGTTTTCGCACACAGCTAACCTCGCAGTCACAATCCTGTTCCCTCCGCAGCGTCTGGTCGGATTTCCCACCATCTGCGCCAAAGTTACAGGAAGTGCCACGGCTTTTGCATAGCAAACGTAAACCGCGAAAACCCAGTTTACGTTTGCTACGTAGAAGCTGCGGCACTTCCTGTAACTCTAGCGCAGATGGTGGGAAATCCGACCAGATGCTGCGGAGGGAACAGGATTGTGACTGCGAGGTAAGCTGTGTGCGAAAACGGTATAACTTATGCAGTAGCTCACAACTTTAATGCCAGTAGCTCACAAAGTAGAATTTTGGATCACAAGACTCCGCAGCTTAGAGGGAACATGGTTCGTGGCCATTACTATCCCCAGTAAATTCCAGAGTTGAATTACTCACTGTAGATTACTCACTGTGTAAAGAACTATATCCTTTTGTCCATCCTATAACTGCTTATCAACATCACTTGGTGCTCCCAAGTTCTAGTATTATGGGAGAAGGTGAAAAAGCTCCTTCTGTCCATTTCATTCACTCCATGACTGAATTGGAATAAACTAGGACAGCTTTTTTCGTGGCTCTGGTTGGATATAAATAGTCTATGCAACCTGCTATCTGTGCACACTGGGTCAAGCAGGATTGTGACTCACTAGATTATAGGGGTGTCAAACATGTGGCCTGGGGGCCAAATCAGGCCCCCGGAGGGTTCCTTTCAGACCCCTGAGCAAGAAGAAGATGATGATGATATTGGATTTATATCCCGCCCTCCACTCCGAAGAGTCTCAGAGCGGCTCACAATCTCCTTTACCTTCCTCCCCCACAACAGACACCCTGTGAGGTGGGCGGGGTTGGAGAGGGCTCTCACAGCAGCTGCCCTTTCAAGGACAACCTCTGCCAGAGCTATGGCTGACCCAAGGCCATGCTAGCAGGTGCAAGTGGAGGAGTGGGGAATCAAACCCGGTTCTTCCAGATAAGAGTTTGCACACTTAACCACTACACCAAACTGGCTCTCCAGCAACTGGTTGTCATCCGCTTCCTTCTGCATCACAGCTTGCTTTACCAGGTTTGTTTAATCGCGCAGGAGCTACTGAGCAAAGCCTCTATTTTCTCCACTGGCTGAGGTTCTCTCCCTTGGAGAGGAAGGTGGGAAGGGAGAGTTTGTTTTGCCAGGCTCTCTCATTCACACAGCAGAGCTACTGAGCCAAGCCTTTTTTCCTTCTATTGGCTGAGGTTCTTCCCCCTCCTGGTTCCCTGAGGAAAGAAGGGAAGAGCCAGATTTGGCCCTCATAACAAATGAGTTCAACAGCACTGCTGCCAAGAAACTGTAAGTTGTCTAAGTGCTTGTGGTATTCAATGTCTTTATAGCTATGTAAGTTTGCCAGGACTTGCACCAGCATTGTAGTTAAGATAACAGGCACTTACCAATTAAGGTGAAAGGTAATTTGTCACACCTGTGAAGTCAGCCCAAAGTGACAGATGGATCATTCAGATCTAGCCTTGACAGGTTAACATCTAAAGCCAAGGCCAGATGACAGCTCCTAGATTAGATCATGTCAGCGACTGGCTGACCAATTGACTAGCCAGGATATAATCAGGCTAGGTGCCCACTGGTAAGTCAGTCAACTCAGAAGATTTCTTTAAGACAAGACATCAAGAAGACGGTATCATCACAACGAGGTCAAGGAGAACGGGACTCTGAGATGTCTCCTGGTGTTGTGGGCCTGACTTATGAGCGTCAGTGAGTATAGCTTAGGTACTTAGCTGAAATTGACTACACAGTCCAATGTGGGGGAAGCAGGCAAATTGCCTCAGGATTTTCGTTGGTGTTCCTCTGCGCACATTGTATTTATTTTACTTGGTTTTTATATCCCTTTTTATGTTTCCCTATTCCCTTATCTTGTAAATAAAGTATATATATTTTTTCCATAAGTTTTGCCTTTTATTTGGTAGACCTGGGATGTGATAACACACTGCCCATAAGAACCTACATCGTATTCTTTTAAGTTTTCCCAAGTTATTTTATTTTCTCCCTTTCCTTTAGCAGGCCTCTCGGGTGTGGCATATACTCCCTGCGCCTGGATGTCGGTTATGACATGTCAGCAGCTGTGTGTTTAGTAACAACAACAGCTGTGGTTCTTGATAACTGCACTATAAACTTTTTTAAATAGAAATCACAGAGAACATTGATAGTAAATGAAATACGACCACAACATGATGCAAATGCCCAAACAGCAATGTAATGCTCGCATAAACTAGAATTGCATTTCTAGAAAAGAAAAGGTAACCAAGTATCCATATACATTTAACATGGTCTCATATGGAATACTATGCTCCACTTTTATCAACAGCCTTTAAGGATACTGAATTCTAATTGGAACAGGTACAAGGAAGAACCTTAGATTCCACTTTTTATAGAGAAAATTGCAAGCCATGGTTGTGGGTTCATATGGCATGACAAAATATAGTTTGCCACCAATTATGTCAAACAACTATTTGAAGGTAAGCCAGTAACCACAGTTTGCCTAACTGGGACATCCTAGAAAACTGTTATTAGAGCCAATCTAGAAACTGCTGACAAACATAAGCCTCAGGCACATTCATGATACTCCAAAGCAATGGTCTGAAGGATTGGAACACAAAATGCAAATCAGGATCTTGTTTACATCTAACTCTCCAGGAGGAAGTAAAAAACAGTTCCATTCTTCTGACAGCAAGACAGACCCTAATTGAGAGTTTATTTCCTGCCACAAGAAAGGTTATGACCAAAGTGTAGTGGCTGGTTGCCTAAGAAGAATAACTGCAGATTTATACCCCGCCCTTCTCTCTGAATCAGAGAGGCTTACAATCTCCTCCCCCCCACACACACACAACAGACACCCTGTGAGGTGGGTGGGGCTGAGAGAGCTTTCACAGAAGCTGCCCTTTCAAGGACAGCTCTGAAATAGCTATGGGTGACCCACAGCCATTCAAGCAGGTGCAAGTGGAAGAGTGGGGAATCAAACCCGGTTCTCCCAGATAAGAGTCCACACACTTAACCACTACACCAAACTGGCTCTGTGTCTGTGGAGGTGTGACCTTCAAAAAAGAACCCATACATCACTATTTTCATTCTACATAGCAAAGCACTTGGATATAGGGGGGGGGGGGGGGGGTTAAAAGGAAAAAGAGGTGCCAGAATGTTTAAGAGGGAAATGGAAGAGAAACACACAGGTGCCCCTCATGAACTTTTAACTAGCAGGATGAGCAGTCCCCTTATTACTTTATGCCGAGGATACTACCATCCTCTCTTGCACAAGTGTGGGCCTGCAAAGGTATCTGAATGCCTTCTATGACTACTGTAATTGTAATTTACTCTCTATCAATTATGCCAAATCTAAAGTAGTTGTCTTTTCCAATTGCTGGTGCCCACAGAGATGGTTTATTGGCAACTCAACAATTGAGTGATATGCTACACAAATACATAATTGAGAAGTTTTACAGTGAAGGGAGGAAGAGAAGGAGGAAGAGGATTTATACTCTGCCCTTCACTACCCAAAGGAGTCTCAGAGAGGCTTACAAATTTCCTTTCTCTTCCCCTCCCTACAACAGACACCCTTTGAGGTAGGTGGGGCTGAGAGAGCTCTCCCAGAACTGCTCTTGAGCAGAACAGCTCTGTGAGAACTTGTGACTGACTCAAGGTCACAGCAGTACGTGCATGTGGAAGACTGGGAAATCAAACTTAACCACTACACCAAACTGACTCCAGTTTGGGGAAAGAAATTAATTGTACAAGCTCACATTAAACACATTTTCCTGTACCACAGACATCCTGCTCTCAATCCATTTGTTCAGGAGTAAGTCCCCCCCCCCAGTGGGATATGCTTCAACATTTAGATTTAGCTTTGGAATACAAATTCATCTGAATCTGATTGCATACCCACTGTGATGAAAGCACTTTAAAAGAGGCTTTAAAGTGTTGGACCAACAACTAAAATCATTGTGAAAGGTTATTTCTTCACAAAGTTAAAGGGCCTTGAATAGTAGGCTGCTCTAAGCTATCCTGTTGGTTAGCATCAGCAGCACAAACCGAAATCTTCAGAGAGCTGGATGCAGAAGAGATTCAGTGAGATTTCTGCCTTAACTGAGAAAAGACATATATTGAGACTATCTGCAATTAGTCCTGACAGAAAAAGGCTTTAGTGCTGACAGAGTCAGATTTCAGCCTTGATTGGATACAGTTTGAATTTAGCAATAGCTGAGAACAGTTTGAACACAGAGAACTGGGGGAGATTGACAAGGAAGTCTGGGTAATAGAGAAGACTCAGGCCAAAGGAAAGAGGATAAATCTTCTACGGAGAGAAGATTCTCTACTCAGTCAAACAGAGAGAGCTATCTGTGCAGAGTGCATAATTCCCTGGTCTGGAGTGATTAGAAACTGCCTGTAGAAACCTTAAAAGTCAGTGAACAACTCAAAAAGAGTACTGATGTTCCAAGAGAAGGGGTTTGGATACTAGGAAGAGGGTACCAGCCTTCTGGGCACCAAAAGAGTTAGTGGTTACTCAAATTAAAGTGTACTTGTGTGGTTGGAAAAAGCCTCTCAACATAAGGATCTAAGTAACTGTGAATAAATTAAGAACCTCTTATTAGCCTGATATATAAAATCAAAAGTCTATCCGTGTACTAGTTTTACCTCTGTAATTTCAATCCCTGATCTCACCAGACCCTTCCCCTCAGTGTTAAAGAAACCCTTTGTGTTATTTTTTAAAAAAGTTTTAAAGCATCTAAAATGCCATTTTCACTTACGTTAAAGGGTGATCCTATCCTTCCTGGGCTGAGCAAAGAGCCAAAATATATCTTAGTGACAAAGTGGGGGCAGACAAAGTTTCTTCAGGGGAGAAGAAATCACATTGCCAGGGCTGCTCAGTCAGTGAAGGGACAGAGAAACTGAGAGAAAATCTTACCTCTGAGGGAAGGAAGTGGACAGGGTTCATCATACCTGCATTAGAATGTGGCAGTTTACTACAGTTGATGTGTTTGTTTTTAATTAGGTGGTTTTAAAAAATATCTTTAGCAATTATTACTACATACCCTTTTGTCCAGGAAAAAAAATGCCAGTGGCAAAGACTTTAAGCACTGAAGTTTAAAAAAAAACTGTCTCCTTGAGATGTTTCACCAAAGGAGAAGCTGTCCCCCTGAATGATGTGTTTCAGTCTTGCATTCTAGCACCAGATTCTAAACATCAGCAACTGTTAAGATTTTCACCTTACTCCAATCAGGTGTCAAGCACCACTTTACGACAGGTATCAATGAACACAGTCAGCATGTAACTAAATACAGAGTTGATTATTTTCAAGGTAAATTAAAAGCAATAGCCTTTCACAGAATAAGTAATCCCTCCAAGCTAAGTACCTCTTATAACATCCTGGGTCTGTCCCCCCCCACACACAACCTTTTTCTACTCTCTGTGTTTGATAGGAAGTATGGGTCAGTAATTATTAAAATATCTGGGCCCTGCTTTTCCTTACGGCTCCAGATGGCTTAGAAACTTAAATTTAAAATATGCACTAAAATCTTGACGTAAAATCCCTTCAATATTTTAGTGGATTTCCCTCCACCACAGTGGCGGGGCAGTGGTTCAGTGGAAAAGCCTGCGGTTTGCATGCAGCCGGTCCCAACATAAATCCTTAGCATCTCCAGGTAAATGGACCAAGAGGTAGGTGATATGAAAGACCTTAACCTGAGACTCTGGAGAGCCACTGCCAGTCTGAGCACACAATACTGACCATGGGGGATCAATGGTCTGATTCAGTAAGACCGCTTTATGTGTGATCCCTAGACAGCAACCAAAGCAAAGCAACCAAATAACTGGTTACTTCAATCTTTCACTCAACTTACATGTTCTCCTAAAAAAACTTGATATTCTCAAAACCCTATTAATCATGCTTCTTAACTTTCAAGCAATAAGTGGTGGCCTTTGATATTCTACCAGGGATGCCTCGGCTGATTCTCTGACTCTCAGAGGGAGAACAAAGATTTCCTAGAATCTCATTTCCTTTCTTACTCAGTTTTCAATTTCCCAGATTTTGTTTCAAAAGACAGAAGATCTTAAAGTAGCTCCAACTCCATGCAACTGGAACTCACTCAATGCTACTTAGGTAGAAGCATGGTCCTATCAGTTCTTCCACATTATATTATAAGGTTAATCATTTTCTCTCACTTCAAAATCTGATTTTTCACTGGGTCAATTTCACCTTCCGCAGAGTTTTCTAAACAATGTTATTGACAATTAATGCAATTTTTTGAGCTTCACAACTGGTGCCAGCTTTTTATATGGTAGCCGGCATTCACTCTGTAACACAGCTCAGCTCCTTCGCAATTCAATTAGTTTGCAAAGTGCACTGCAAAAGACTTTGATCTCCCTTAACTACCTCAGTTATTTCTACAGATTACCAAGGATCAGAGGAGCTGGTTCAAAGTAGAGGGTCTGTACCAGACTTCAGATCCCTAACCTAACACTGAAATCTTTTGAAGAGTTATTAAGCGTCTAAACCCCACAGAGTTCACCAGTTTTAGCCTGGGGAGGAACTCTGCGTTGTATTATAAAAAAGAGCTCCTTAATTAAATACATTTGGTCAAACATCAGCTAGCTTGGATATATGGTCTTATGGCGAGCCAGTTTGGTGTAGTGGTTAAGTGTGCAGACTCTTATCTGGGAGAACCGGGTTTGATTCCCCACTCCTCCTCTTGCACCTGCTAGCATGGCCTTGGGTCAGCCAGAGCTATCGCAGGAGTTGTCCTTGAAAGGGCAGCTGCTGGGAAAACCCTCTCAGCCCCATCGACCTCACAGGGTGTCTGTTGTGGGGGAGGAAGGTAAAGGAGATTGTTAGTTGCTCTGAGACTCTTCGGAGTGGAGGGCAGGATATAAATCCAATATCTTCTTCATCTTCTAAGTCTGAGGCCACTAGCTCAAAATTAACTAACAGCAGCAAGTTGTGCCTCAGCCTTCCATCCTGTAATATAACTGTACAAACAAGAAACTGTACACTTTGTGTTGAAAGCATGATGCTTGGTATGATGAGATGAAGTGTCCATTATCTTCAGATGGAGGCCTGTGCTCCCTCATGTGCTCTGCGTGCAAAAGGTTCCCAGATTCAGTCTCTCATTTAAAGAACCAGGTGATGAGACAGATCCTGAGATTTTGGAGGGCCAAAACCAATCAGAGTGGACCAAGACCATACTAACCTTGACAGACCCACAGACGGTATAAGGCAGCTTTCTCCATTCATTGTACTATAATGGGAAGAGGCCCAAACTCACAGCTTTGCATGTCAAAGATCCCAGGTTCAATCTCCAGCATCTCTAGTTAAAGGGATCAGGTAGTAGATGGTGTAGAAGTCAAAGCCTCTACCTAAAGCCCTGAAGAGCCACTGCCAGCAATGTTCGGATTCAGTACAAAGCAGCTCCCTGGAATATTTTTAAAATCCAAAAGGACAGCCATTCTTGCAAATAATGGGAGATATATTAATGTAGAATTTGAAGATCTGTATATTCTATTCATATGTTCTTCACACCAGCATTAAAGCACAAACCAGGCAATAATTTAGTCAGTTCTCTGCAGCTGTTTTCCTTAAAATGAAAAAGTGCAGCAACGGTAAAAGAATTTCATGACATTCATAGAAATTTCCTACAATTATCTTTAAAATACTAATATTGGCCAAAGTAACTTAAATTTCTTATTTGTACTATCACATTTAGAGGGTTCAGTGCAGTAAAATAACTACTTCTTCAGCTCCTTTTTTTTTAGCAGTAGTCTATTCTGATTTATATGGTCTTACTTTTGTCCACAATATGATCTTTAATATTTTATCTTCTTTCAAAAAATAGTGTTCCACAGAATTAAAGCCATTTTGGAATCTCTGAAATTCACCACTCAGCACCTAGGATGGTTAATATATTTTGACATAATCAACTTATCATATATGTCTTGAATTATTCCTTACACCCAGCAATGCTTTAGAAATGCTAGTGGCTTCCCTGGCCAGAGGGAATGAAATGGTCAGCTCATCTCCAGCTTGAAGCTGATACCTAGAAGGGGACAGAAACTTGGAAGGCGGAAGAAGCTAGACTGTATCTTCTTTGAGATTTTGGAAATGGCTTCTTCAGCCCTCTGGGGGGGGGGGCAGAGATAATAAAGCTCCTTGGCATAGAGGAACAAGATCCCTTTTGCTGATTCCTGCTAGGGAGGAGTTCTGGCAGCTCTTCTCAGTAATGGCACTGTCTGGAATACACTATTTATAACAGACACACTTGAGCTGCATCTGAATGTCACCATAACCATGTGGAAATGAATAAAGACACTATAGCCATGTCTGAATAAAGACACCAAGGTAATGCAAACACTGAAAGTTCTAAGTTAAAGAGCCTGCCTTAGAATAAGATCAGTTCGGGCATGTAGAGAGTGACAGAAGAAGTGGATATTTCTTCTTTGAGATTTTGGAAATGGCTTCTTCAGCCCTTTGGGGGTGTGGGGCAGAAATAATGCTGAGAATATGCATGACGGCATTTTATTGCTAATAAATCCTTTATTATTTTGAGTGCTGGCAGCTCTTCTTGGTACCGGCACTTTCTGAACACGTTATTTATAACAGATACCAAGACTAGAGGCATGGTCAGTTGGCAAATCACTATTACCCACTGGTGCACAACTACAGTATGCAATCTTCATGGTGATTATTTACTAAGTAGCAAGAGATATGGGCATAAAGTGAGGCCTTACAATGGCAATGTGGGGAAGGGAAGCTGGGAGTACTGGTCCCCTCAGCAGGTAATTGCTACACAGTTGGGTTGGTGGCAGCAGCATCAAAAGAGAGAAAGAACCCTTCCGAGGGTTGGGTAAGTTGCCAGTCTTCTACTTGAAGTCCTTCATTTTACTTTTATCACAGACTAACTAATCGAGGCAAAGAATGAACAACTTCAATGTCTGGGATGGTGCTGATCTGCTGCTGATGCCATTAAAAAACTGGCACTGCCATCACTTTTACACAATTATACCACATGTTGTTCCTACATTCCCAGTTCACCAGATATGATATAGCATTGCCACAAGAAGAACTGCAGATTTATACCCCACCCTTCTCTCTGAATCAGAGACTCAGAGCGGCTTACAATCTCCTATATCCTCTCCCCCCACAACAGACACTCTGTGAGGTGGGTGGAGCCAAGGGAGCTCTCACAGCAGCTGCCTTTTCAAGGACAACTTCTGCCCGAGCTATGGCAAGCCCAAAGCCTTTCCAGCAGGTGCAAGTGGAGGAATGGGGAATCAAACCCGGTTCTCCCAGATAAGAGTCCATGCATTTAACCACTACACCAAACTGGCATGGATGGTATGGATGACCACAGCACTAACAGCATAACACAAGCAACTGATGAAATGCCTGAAATGTACCTGATGGAGTCAAGGGCTGCTTCCCACACTACTGAAAATTTGAGCACCACCAACCCAGTTTTCAAATATGAGTGTCATGCAGATGCACTTACAGAGGAGCCAGGATTGCCTGCAGTTCTCTGTTGATGGTACGACATCACATTAACTAACATGCTGAAAACCCCCACTGAAAGCTTTCGGCACCCAACTAGCACCAAATTTCCCTCACATTTTCTAAGTTCGTTCAATAAAGAATTGTATCACCGCCTTTCCAAGCTATTTATCTGCAACCTTCAAGTCTATGAAGTTTTGTCCTAATGAACAATTGGTTCACAAAATCTTCTCTATCTATAAAATATCATGAACCTTATAACAGCATATTACACAAATTCCAATGCTAATGAAGAAAACATGCTATTCAACTAGTGTTCTTGCAAGTAGCATTAAAATTAAAATATTGGTGTCTGAACAGGGAAAACAATTGATTAAGAGGAAAATGGAGATGTTATCAAGCAATAAAACATGCTTGAGAATGTACCAAACTATCAATTCATTCAGGAAAATTAATAAATGAAATAGACAATCCAGCTACATGATGGGGAAATTACACAGCATATGAACAAAAGCGTTCTGGGAATATCATATAGAGTTAAACATATGACCACAAAAAGGACTGCATGTTCATCTTTTATGTAAAAGCAGCATTGTCTGATCAATATTTGAAGTCATTCAATAAACATCACAGCTTTGAACAAACTTAAAGAGTATCAAGATCAGCCATTAAAATGCAATAGTTGTAAATATTTCAAATCAGTTACTGCTTTAAATACTACACATAACTAAAAGCAAATATATCTCTGTCACCAAAATTCAAAGACAAAATGAAATTAGTGTGATTGGCTACTGCTCTCTTCATTTGACACTCCAAGGGGGGTGGGGAACCCAGGTTGTATCTTGTTGGGTACAGGCCTGATAAAGAGACCACTGGCCAAGCCAACTACTATTCCGGGGCTAATATTTTACTCAAACATTCTGATTATTTCCAAACACAGCTACTCTCAATATCTAAAAGGTACACACATTCTTTTTCCCCCCAGCATTTCAATTTTACCTAACCCTTCTGGAGGGAAAATTACTAAAAGGAGGGAAAGTCTTTCTAAATTATTTCTTCTAATAATTTGCAGAAATCAACCTCTTGTGCAAAACAAATATCAGGCACAGAGTGGGAGAGAATAAGAATCCATCAAATAATTAAAACAACCCACTAATTTTCACAGTATAACAAAGGAGGAAACAGGGAGCGTTACATAATTTACAAAAACTGCAAGACATCCTCATAAATCCTGCTGACAAAGGAGGGGCTGCTGTTCTGTGGAACCAGGATCCATTATGCTGCAGAGACAACAAAACAATTCAAAAAAAAAAAAAAAGACGACAGTAACATGGTAGCTCAAATGAAATTCTCCATATTCCTCAGTCAACAATTTTCACTGAGAAGTAGCTCTATAAACACCTGGGAGATGATGAAATCAAACTGCAAAATAGAGCAAGAGGTAAAAAAAAAAATTTTTTGTCAAACTCTGCAACCCCAGCCATCTGGGAAGGACAGCCAACGCTTCAGCTCCTGCACACCAAATCTCTAAATCTTTCCATGACAGTTGGCTTCCAGCCCATTGTTGAATATCTACCTACATAAATACTACATTCTATGCATGCAGTATAAATACAAGATTAATGTCACTTTCAACAATAGAAAGCACTTTCTTTTTCAGCAGTGGACATTTAAATGGTATTTAATATTCCCATCTTCAGATAGGAAAATTAAGCTGTTAAGTAGGAGAAGCTGAAAATGCCCCATAAAAATCTACAAACCATTAACACCAAAGATGCACTAAATGAATTAATATTTTAGTAATTCATTAAATATTGAGAATACTCATTCTAACAAGGTCCTAAGTTTTCAGAATGTTTAACCTCTTAGTTGCTTTAAAATTTAAAATGGCTATTGCTCTGTGCCGACAAGCAACTGCAAGCATTAAAAAAAATGTGTTTTTATGTGGGACAAAACCTAAGGTCACCTGAAGGCATTTCATAAAACCTATTGCTCTCTTTCAGGCTAAACCACAGTACTTATATTTATGCCAAATAAGGATAAACTAGGTTTAAATCCAAGACATTTAATCATTACAGGTTCTTGAACAAGTCACAAGACAGAGGGAAAATAAGTACTCAGGTTGGGCTACTACTTTGGGGGTATTCTTATGCAAAAGAGATTGAGGCTCATATATATTAGAAGTCCCCCTTGAAGTAGATGCCAATTTTGTTCATGAAGCTGCCAGATTTCCTTTTATAACAGCGTATTAAAAGAGTCTTGTCCTATTTTTTGCATCTGGCTTTGCAAACCCACTCCAAAGCCACTGGGCAAGGTGGTGATGTTGAAGAATGTATTAAGCCAATCAATACTTTTGACTATGGTGCTTAGAGTAAATCTCAGAATTCTGAAGCATCATCTTCAAAACTTAGAACTATACCAAGGGTGCCTGTAGTTCTGCAAATCTCATAGGGTTCTTTTTTCTTTTACAAAATGCAAAGGCTGCAAACAGAAGGGAAGGCAGTACAAGGGAATAAAGTCTCTTTAATTCTTTCCTTCACTACTTTCCCCATAGAGAATTGCCCTCACCTAGCTGGCTTCAGCGCTGCTGTGAAAAACTTAAGCATACCTATAAATTTTACCCAATGCATTAAAAGCAGGCTGGAGATAACAATTTTCAATAAGAAAGGAACACAGAAAAGAGAAGGATTAAAAGCTTTTATTTTCCCACTTCATATCCTTAGATCCATTTTTTAAGGATAACATTTATGAGCCCTTTTATTTTCTTATGGAGCTCAAGGCAGCTTATAGAGAAAATATATAGCATAAAATACATAAAAACATAAAAACCATAAACCAGTACTTAGGACTACTACGAAATTGAACCAAATGCAGTCCTAAATAAAATGATCTTCAATAGACTCCTAAAAATCTAAAGTAATGGGCCAAGGGGCACCTCCCTGGGAAGGCTGTTCCATATTCGTGGGGCTGCCACTGAAAAGGCCCTCTCTCATGTACCCACCAAATGAGCTTCTTTGATTGATGGGACAGTCAGGAGGGTCTCTCCCTGTGATATTAATTCCCGGGCAGGATCATACAGGAAAACCCAGTCCCAGACCATGCAGGTCTTTTCTCTTCAGATTAAAGAAAAAATCTGTTTGTTCTTGGGTAGCAGGATACAAAAGTTGCAATCTTAAGGATCCTATTCCAGAAGTAGCCCCCCCCCCCCGGAATAATATGGAACTTACTTCTTATTAGACTTGTTCAGGATTACTTTCAAATTCTTAAGATTATGGCCCTTAAAGGCTAGTAAAGTTATTAGTGGCACAGAGTTATGCATCCCAATATTTTACTTCTAAAAACACCTGCTTCAGGAGGCTGCCTCTTATGTTGGAGACCGTCAATTTTAGAGATGGATTATTGTTCAAGATGCGCCCATCCTAGTTTGCCAAACAGGTTTTACAGGATTCTGTGGGGGTTTTTTAAAAAAAACAAACCCTGCAACATCTGTTCAACCAAAAGCAACGGTGGGAGAAAAATGAGCACAATATATACACACTATTAAAAGCGGAGCCTCACAAACTGCCTTATCTTGTCTACCGCAAGCCTAGGAAAAAAGTCTGAAAGTTACCTTATTATTCCTCAAAGGAAGTCCACACAAAACCAACAATCCATATCCAAGCCCTTAACCACAGAAAGGGGTGGAAAGTGCTAATCCCTTTTAAATTCAGAGTTTAACACCTATGTGTTAGGTGATAATTGCTACATTCCAAGAGGATTAGCACAGTGGAACCCATAATGCCAGGCAGCATTGATGGAGCTTCCCAAAACCAGCTTCACATGCTCCAGCCCTCTGGCAAGCTGTTAAAAGTCTGCATTCTGCCATTATGTAGCACTAGTATTTTGGCACTAAATTTTTTTAAAGCTGATAAAAAGTTAGGCCAATATTAAAATAACAGCAAGGCAATGTGACAGAGCATTACTAATAGCACCCTGAAATAGTTATGAAAACTACATCTCGGCAAGAATTTCAAGGGACTTGGAAATTTTTCGCCCCACAACAATCACTCCCACTAACTCCAATGGTGCTTGCTGAGAATGCACCTGAAGAATATAATGAATAAAATGAAAGATCCATTCACAAGGTGAAACAGCCCACGGCTTGACCTAAAAAAATTAGTATTTTATAGTAACACAGAAATCCAATCCAACTGCCCTGACCTGGAAGTCTAATCTCATCAGATTTCAGAAGCTATCATGGTTAGTACTTGAATGGGAGACCACCAAGGAAGCCCCGAGTTGCTATGCAGAAGCAGGCAATGGCAAACCAGCTCTGAAGTCTTTCGCTCTGAAAACCCTACAGGGTCATCATAAGTCAGTTGTGACCAGTGTTTCCTCTAAGCTGAGTTAGTGTGAGCTAGCTCACAGATTTTTAGCCTCCAACTCACACATTTTTGTCTTAGTTTAGGAACAATGGTCTCAAAGCAAATTACTTTATGCAGTAGCTCACAACTTTAATGCCAGTAGCTTATAAAGTAGCATTTTTGCTCACGAGACTTCGCAGCTTAGAAGAAACACTGGTTGTGACTTGATGACATTTTCAGTCATAATCACCTTCCCATTCAAGCATCTATGTCACCAGTAATCCCTGACAGCTGACTCCCAGTAGACATGCATAGAAATTGTGTATCAAGCTACACTATGCAGTTTTATCTGTTTCCCTTCTACCTTAAGAGCTACTGGCCCTTTGGGGTCAAATAAAGATAGAAACCTCCAAATGTAGCCCAGAACAGTGGCAGTAGGTCCCAGCACTCTTCCTCACAGCTAGAAAGCACACAAATGGAAGAATTTCCATCAGAGGAAGCAAATGTCCAAGGGAAAGAGTTGTCCTGGTGAGATAAAGGACCAATATGAACTTCTAAATAGGAATGGGCATGAACCAACTGACAAACAAAAGTCTGTCACAAATTTTAGCTGGTTCGTGGTTTGTAAAGCAATGTTCACAAACTGAAGAGTCGCCGTGAACTTCCATGAATTTTTATAGTTCATAGTGGTTCGTGAAGAGCAGAGAACGGGTTTAAAAAGCCCTAGCAAATTTAAACCCCTGCTTTCTGCTCTCCAGGAAAAATGACTGAGCAACATGGAGCATCCCCACTTCTCAGCTGTTCGATTTAAACGGTTTTTTAATTGGTTCATGTATCAGTTTCTATTGGTTCAAAACCATTTAAACTCCTGGTGAAGTGTGCTTAGAGCACATCAAAGCTTACATTCTGAATAAAACTTTGTTGGTCTTAAAACTGCAACTTGACTACTACTTTGTTCTACTGCTTCAGACCAACACAGCTGCCCACTTGGATCCATTTAAACTCCTGTTTTCTGATCCTTGCCACTTTTCACATGGAGCAGAAAACAAGGGTTTAAACTTTAAATGGCTCATGAACCAATATATACCGGTTCAGTTCGTGAACCAGCCTATTGCTTCATGGTTCAGCCACAAACCACAAACCGAACTGCAAAAATGTGGTTTGTGCCCATACATCTTTTTAAAGCCTGGCGAGAGGCAGGGTGGTGTCGTGGCCAAGAGCAGCAGACTCTAATCTGGAGAATCGGGGTTGATTCCTCATTTTTCCACATGAAGCCTGCTGGGTGGCCTTGGGCCAGTTCTCCCAGAACTCTCTCAGCCCCGCCTACCTCACAAGAGGCCTGTTGTGGGGAGAGGAAGGGAAGGGGATTGGAAGTCACCTTGATACTCTTTAAGATAGAGAAAAGCAAGGCATAAAAATCTATTCTTCTTAAAATGTTCCATTAATCTTGATTAAAAAACATATTTGAAATGGCCGGCCAATATTCTTCCCACTGTATGTCTCAGTCTGGCCAAACTGCAGCATGAATAGGTGGGGAGGTCAGAAATAAAGATCCCTTTGTCCCTTATTTTTCCGCACTATTTCTGATTTTATTCTTTTTCCTTTACAATAAGTTTTATAGAGATATATTTTTATTTTTATTAAATTAATATGAAAACCACAATGCTCACACCTGGTCACTAGGGGCAAACAGAAATGGGGAGAATATTGCCCACCTGCCTCTCTTGAATGATAAGACTGTTTCATGAGGTTCCCGTGACCCCTTCTACATGCCACGAGCACTTCTAAGGCATGCTGAGAAAGCTGCTTACCCATCAAGGCAACTTTAAAAAAAAACTCTTTAAAATTAAGATTCCTTGAAACAGAGCAGATGATTAAAAATGGTGACTGTAAAAAAAAAATAAGAACTCTTTCCCAGGCATACTGTCAGCTTTCCCTCCCCAAGTTAAACTCTGCTTTTAATTAGCATGACTTTTCTTGGTTAGGAGGATTGTCACAGCCTAGATGTTCTTTGAAGAAGGAAGAATAGAATCTCATAAGTTGTGCTATGGCCTGAGACTTCACAAGTCACAGATCGAAGAGCAGCACACACACACACAGCATCAAGACAGACTTCCATGACCACAGATAAAGATATATTTAAAGGATGGCTGGATAAATAAATAAAATCCTGGGCAGCGTCCACATGAATATCAACTATAGGATGACTAAATGCATCATTATTACATGCAATTCACCCAATTGGCTTTTTTATTATTATTAGCTCTTCATTCTTGCCCCTGATTTTTCATTTTGGATTTTTTAACCTTTTATGAACAAGAAAATGTTTTCCTTATTTTTCCTTCCCCATACAGCTCAAATATCGCTAAAGCCATATCAGGCAAAGGTCCAAAGCAAGCAAAACTGGGTCAAATCGTCCTTGGAAGCCAATGACGTTGTAAGTTGCAAGTAATTTCAAACAATTTTTTTTGTGCAATGTTTTAGAATACGTAACATTCTAAAAAAATGTAATTAACAAAAAGTTTTGACTTCCTTGTATATGTTTTACACGCTGGAAAAAAAATATCAAAATACCCCACTGTACTGTTTAAAAATTATAATGAAAAACCACTCTAGGGCATGTGTTGCTAGTATATAGCAACTTCTCTGGTGGCTGGAATCTTTCAGCTCTTAAGACTTCTGAATCACAATGCACCCAAGGCTTAGCGAAGCCTCCCCATGACACATGTCATGTCCTATTTTATTGCTTTAATACAACCCTTGCATAGCACTCCAACTGCATCACTTGTAGCTAAAATGCTGCCATACAGACAGGCACATAAATGATGGCACTGCACCCAATGGAATATTTTCCCTGTTACAAAAGGCATGCTAGCTTCTCTGGCATAAGGAGGCAGGATTTTCTCCTCTTTACTTTTACGACCAAACAAGACAGATACTTAGATGAAAGACCCAGGAATATTCTGAAATGTTATCTTGCATAATTTTGTTATCAAGTGCCCCTTTTGCAGTCTTAATTGTTCTAGGTGGATTTCACACATTACATTTTTTAAAAAATGGAATTAGCCATCGGTGTTTAAGCTAAAATGATACAATTGTGTGGGTAAGTTATTACATCAAAACTCCGGGGGACTATCTGCCCAATTGGAACGGGCAGCGATGGAGCTCTAATCACCACTGAAATCATTGATAATGCTGTCTATCCACACTAAGACAGACAAAAGCTGAAATGTATTAAACACAGCAATCCATCATCCTGCAGATGGGGGAACAAAACATACAGAGTTCAGATGGAACGACGCCTGCTGCTAACCATGGCTTCAGCCCTGTCAGTTCACTCACTGTTACACCCTTGCCTCCCCCCCCCCCAATGTTGAACTCTGTAGCAGCAGCAACAACAAAATCCACAGATAATTAAGGATTGTGGAAATTGTTTGCAATCATTTTATAAAACCAATTATAAATAAAACTATTTCTGACCCCCCCTCCAACACACACACACACACACACACACCTTTTTTTAAAAACAAAAAGAAAGTTACCCTATGCAATTGCTGTTTTAAATTATTTCAGTCATTTGGGAAGAAGGGGAAAATACTCTTAGAAACAAATATTGGAATTGCAGCTGTCACCAATACATTAAAGGACATTATGAAATAAAAATACACCACTTGGTGATCTCAAAAAAGCAAACAGCCTATATTTGTAATGAGCAACATATATCAAAGGTATGTTATTAGGTTTTAACATCAGGGAAAAAAAGAACAGAACATTCTATTATTTTTTCAATAGTGTTATTTGAGAAAGTTGAATTTTCTTGCTGACTTCTTCCTTGTAGGACAGATGAGTCACACAATATAGCCAAAAGAAAAAACTGCAACTGCTAACACCACATTAGTAAAGTATAAAAGGAAAAGACACTTTCCCCAACATTTCAGCCTTGTCATTTCCAATTTTCTGCTCTTTGGACATGCTTGTATTCAAATTCTGGGACATCTATTCAGCATATCAATCCTAATTAGACAATCTGGGCCTGGAAAGGATGAGAGCTGGGTCATTTGCATAATTTAATCATAAATACTCAGTGATACATATTTCCAAATGCATTTGTACAATTATCTTTTCATCCTTGGGGCAATGGTATTAATATGATTAGGCAATATTTCTGGAAAAAACAGACAAGTATGCACTCTTTTTAACTGCAGCTTAGGGCGATATGAAAAATTAATTAATTTCTGAAGAAAATCAATTTCTGTACGTGACCACATTAGACACTGCTAAACCAAGACACAGAATATTCTCTCAATCAGGACATTTTTATCAGCCCATTTCCAAATTTTGATTTGTTGTGTGGGTGTGTCAATAGTATCATTGCTAGTTTTAAAATAATCAGGAAGAAGTGACTCTATTTTCATTTTAAACAATACCGTTTTTATTTTTAAGAGCACACAGTTTGACAACTCAGCAGGAACCCTGGCCCTGGGACTTTGCTGAGCTTCTGTGATCTTTTACTAATGCTTGCTAAAGCAATTGGATCCAAGGAGAGTGGCCAATGAGCCAGAGCCTACTGACCTTATGTATTTTAATTAAAATAGGACTGCTTGTTTGTTTTGCTATTAAAAATGAATGTGATATCTCTTCAAAAGATCTGTATTCCTTACAAAAGTAATAGGATTAAGTCAGTTGTAGATTATGTATATAATCTAGTGAAGGTCCCCAGAAAGGTACAACCTTGTATGATAATTGGCACTAAAAATTGCATGCTTGAGTTTTATATATTCACCTTATTTTTCATCAACGGAAAAGTAGGAATTACTGCATGCAAATGTTCAATATTCACTTAATTTGCATGAAGGTGCTTGAGCAATTTTTTTATTCTAACAAGCTCATTTTTCATGCGTTTTGTCTTTCATCCTAATCTAGCATCTGTCATTCCTTTTTGAAGTTATTATCGGCCCAATTCCCTCTTGGACATGGTTGCTGGGTGACCGGTATCTTAGCACCCACTTTGACAGGAACAGATGTGAATCTGATCAAGAGATTTCCCATGAGTACCTGAAATCACAAACAACTTTTGTCGAAAACAAACAGCCTCACTGTCATGCCCCCTGGAAAAAAAATACATTTCTCCCCCACTCTCCTATTTTACCCCCTCACTCCAAAAATAGGACACAGCATTCACTGGACTCATCTAACATACCACAATCTACAGTGATTTTGCAGGAGTCCTATTTCTTATTGTTTCTCATCTGCAACAGAAAAGTGTGGTTGTGAGTCACAGTGACTTAACACTCTTTTGGAATATTTTTCTGCAGCTTCATAACCTAAATCAGTCACAAGGCACACACTCTGCTACACAAAATAAAGTTTTCCTTGAGTCCAAAATTTCTTGCAGGAAGAAGTCAAAAGATGCAACTCTGTACAATTTGCTGTTCTGGTCTTGCTTCCTGCCAACCACCCCTCCATTAAGGCATGTAATTCAGCTGCCCCTCCGTATCTGGTGTGATTATTTCATTCAAGCTCAGGAAGTCAGTACCCTGTCCCCATCCCAGAAGGCTGCTTGTTGAGTCTCTTCACAAGCCACTAGGCTTCTCTCTTTCCAATCAGAACTCACACAGAAGCACAGACATGGGGGAGGGGGTACTCCACCAAGAGTAAAACAGTTTTTACTCTTGTGTGCTTGAAAAGAAAGTCTTCTCAGCAGAGCTTTTTTGTAGCAGGAGCTCCTTTGCATATTAGGCCACACACCCCTGATGTAGACAATCCTCCTGGAGCTTATAGTAGGCCCTGTACTAAGAGTCCTATAAGCTCTTGGAGGATTCCCTACATCGGGGCGTGTGGCCCAATATGCAAAGGAGGAGTTCCTGCTACAAAATGCTTCTCAGGTGTAAAAGCAAACTAGGCTTTCAATTTAAATTCAGGGGGGAAATGTTCCTGAAGTCTGGCAAACACCCATAAACCTTATTTTCAGTTTTACAAACACATTAAGATGCTTACTTATGCAAGTTACAGAGAAAACAATTTTAAACCCATCTAATTTTTCAGATCTGAAGCTACTCTGGCAATTACCACTACAATCGAATCACAGCCATTTGCATGTTAACAACCCTACTCTTGTTTCACCAGCAAATATATAAATTAGGATAGGTTGTACCAGCTCCTGTGCTTAGAGTTGCCAACTCCTGCTTGAGAAATTCCTGGAGATCTGAAATTGGAACCTGGGGACAAGTGGGCTTGGGAAGGGGAGGGACCTCAGAGTGGTATAATACCACAGAGTACACTCCCCAAAGCAATTATTTTCACCAGAGGAACTCATCCCCTCAGTCTGGAGATCACTAATGCTGAAAGGTCACCGGGTCCCACCTACATGTTGAGAACCCTATCTATGCTAATATCAAGGACCTGTGGATGCTTTCACTACAGTCACCCACCCCGCAACCCTGTTTTTGTTTAGAATCAATGCATTACTAAAGCTGCACATGAAAGTACCTTATACAGAGTCAGACCACTGGTCCATCAGGATCAGATCAGTATAGTAGTCCTCTCACTTACAACCAGTACTCCCTCCACGCTGTGGAGTCTTAAGAGCTGAAGTTCTACTTAGTAAGCCACTCGCATTAAAGTTGTGAGCAACGGCATAAATTAACTTGTTCTGGAGCCATTTTTCCTGAGCTACCTGAAATTTTTATCTTAGTTGTACCTCGCTTTTCTTCCCAAAGGGACTCAAAGCAGCTCATTATGGCAGAAAAAAACTATACAAATAGCCCTGCCCCCAAAAAATCAAACAAAACAACGATTAAATCTTGGGGCGCTCCTAGACTCATTGGCTGGCTCAACCAAAGGCACAGCCTGTAGGCTGTTGGCCAAGAGACTCTTCAGCTCTCATCCAGTATTGCTAGGGACTAAACGTTCCTCATATGGAGCAGATGCTCTGCCATAGAGCCATAGTCTCTCTTCATGGCTGGGCACTTTCACTGCTCTTGGTTTGCTCTCAGTGGGAGGCACCTTGAGGAGGGACGGTGGCTCAGTGGTAGAGCACCTGCTTGGTAAGCAGAAGATCCCAGGTTCAGTCCCCGGCATCTCCAACTAAAAAGCGTCCAGGCAAGTAGGCATGGAAAACCTCAGCTTGAGACCCTGGAGAGCCGCTGCCAGTCTGAGTAGACAAGACTGACTTTGATGGACCGAGGGTCTGATTCAGTAGAAGGCAGCTTCATATGGTTTTATATCAAGCTTAGATCTCAATGTTCTGCAGCTTAGATCTCAATGTGGAAGGCTGGAGGACGACTGCCCACTCCTCCTCTCCTGTTGGACTCTAATTTACACCCCAGTGTTCTCTTCAGGCTACTGATCAACAGGAGCCCAGTTTTGGGAGCACAAAAGGCTGAAGAAAGAGTGGGGCAATAGAGGAAGTTCCTTTTCTCCAGTACAATTCCACTTGCATGCAGAGAATCTAAACCTCAGTATTTGTTATCAATGAAACTCCCCCTACCATTGAGTTAGCACCCCAATACATATCTGTTTTTAAGCTTAAAACAGCACCTCTTTTGCCCCCCAAAACAAATAACAAAACTTTCAAATGCAATCCATTTGAATAATTATAATAGGAAGGGGGAAAGAATTAATTTGTGCCAGAGATGTACTCTACTCTGCCTTGAGGCATCAAGCACTGTTAGGATCACCATCTTCATATCCGCTAATCAACTCTAATCATCCAACCATCCTCAGATGTAAGACACCAGCAACACACAAATGCAGGACTAATCGGCAGTGAGATTATAAACATAAAATTGTAAAAATGTGCCTTGTGCAGCATACAAAGAAATTACTGGAAAGAGACAGAACAAAGTAAACAGATTTTCTTATCCAATCACAAGACAACAGACCTGGAAAAGCAGGACATATTATCATCAGGACAATTAATTTCTGAATTCCAGGTTTACTAAGAAATACACAACTGGGAATACGATCCGTTCTGGATTTTGTGTGGCACTGTTCATATATCCCCTTTGCTTTAGTGAAGCTCTTTGGCAGGGAAAGCAATGGGACAGAAGGCTGACAATAGTGCCTTGCCATTTTTGTTCTGAATAAGTCTTACTGTCTCCTTGCCATTGCCGCTACTATGCTTGTCTCTGTGTAATAGTTATCCAAATTCCTTACACTGGCCTGCGGGGTTGCTTCGGGAAACCAAGGTCACGTTGCTTGCAAAGGAGCACCTGCGGAAGGTACGGGGGATATCTTGGGAGGAGGGAGCGATGCTTCCCGATTTCTTGCCTTCTACTTTTTGCTTCCACTTTTCTTTGAAAATGTAATGGATTAAAGTAACCTATATAAGGGGCCAGAGAGCCCGCCATTGCCAGTCTTCACAAAAGCCATCATGCCTATAACCTGAGGTCTAGAGTCAATAAATAATAAAGTGGACTGTTTGTGCTCTTTGAACTGTGGGGGTCCTGCCAACTATGTGTAAAGAATAAAGGAAGTTGAAGAAAAGATGCAGTGAGAACCTGAAATCAAAAATTGTTCAGTTTTTATGTCCCTAAACTGTAAACCAAGTAAAAAGTGTATTGCACTGAGATAGATGAACAAGTAATGATGCTAACTTTAATAGATACTTTATATAGTAGTGTTATAGAATTTTATTTTTAGCACTGTTGACCACCTTCAACCCCCTGGAATGTCATGGATTTGAAACACACACCATTTATTAATGCTAATCTTGTGTATGAACAAAGTTCTAGTCCACTGGTACATTCAAGATCGACAAAGTTTTATTCAATAAAAACTGAATTGGTCTTAAAGGTGGCACAAGACTTGAACTCAGTACTGCTGCTTCAAATCAATATGGCTACCCACCAGAATCTAGTCTTGTGTATGTTTTTATTTGTCTTGAACACCAGCTCATCTGTAATGCAGAGCAGTGGACACAGTCTGCTTTATCTCCATCAGCTTTCCAACTAAATGCATCAGAGTTATTATCCAGTATATCTGTAGCAACTGCATGTGATCTATTCATGACCAGAAAAAAGCAGTCATTATTCAATTCAGAAAAAGCTGATTTTTCCTGGTCATCTGGAATAATTCTTATCAGGCAAGTGGTGATCTTTCAATAACGCAGTCTGCGAGAAGTCCTACAGGAATGTGGTTTAATTCTGGGACTTCCTCTCAAGTGCTGAATTCATAAGACAAACTTAATTGTGCTTAAACTAAAATGTGTACAAACGTAGTTTAGTGGCACCACTACTTCCTTTTACATGAGAAACATTATGAAGAAATTTAGTTCAACATAAACTCCATCTGCCTATAAGCTAGAAACGTAGGTGCATTCGTTAGCTGGAGTTACTGCTAACTGAAATTCTAAACCTGGATCAAACTCATAAATTGTGGGTAGCCAGTGTGGCTCCAAACTGGTCCAACTTGTCCCAATTACCCTATTTGTACACACAGTCATAACAAGGTGATACAGTTGTCATCAGTTATGCACTACATGTACACATATGAAGAAGCTGCCTCATACTGAATTAGGCCCTTGGCCCATCAAGGTCAGTTCTGTCTTCTCAGATTGGCAGCACCTTTCCAGGGTCTCAGCCAGACAGAGCTCTTTCACCACCAAATATCCAAGAGTAGAGATGCCAGGGATTGAACTTGGGGCCTTCTGTGTGCAAAGAGGCAGCAGCAGCAAGCCAAAAATTCCCAATTCTCTCCCACAGTCACAAGGCACTTGGAAACATGGTGATGGGCTATGGACAGGAACAGAAAGCATGTCTGAAAACCTCTTAGTTTTGCAAAGTTTATGACAACAAACTTCCAGCATCCTAGACTATCCCACTCTCTCTAAATCTCAGTGGAGTAAATCCAGCCTCTATCCTACTACTCCAACTGATTCTTTAACATTTGGGTATTATGGTGTACCCACAACATTACTGTAAAGATATGTGCTCGTTACTGACCGAGATATGTGCTGGTTACTGACCGAATAAACTATTATATATCACCCTAACTGAGCAAAGTTAATTTATTAATTAAAATATTTGTGTTTCATATTTTCTTTTGGCTCCTTTGATGTTTTCTTCCAGTTTAATTGGCTCTTCCACTGGAGAAAGAACCACTCAAGTTGGATGAAGTCTCCTTAGGATGCAGGAAGCCTGCTTGGTGATCCATTACTGCAACTCCCATTTCCAAGCAGGTTGCCAGGGGGCATACATGGAATCCCAAGGAAACTTTGGGGGTAGAGCAAGGGGGTGAAGATGCTAACATTGCTTCTGGCTAAAACCCAGTTTTAAGATTGGTGAAATCCTAGAATATAGGTGATGTCTTTTTCTCATTTCTCTCACCCACCCAGCAGCACAAACCAGAGATCACCCGCCAAAGTAGTTTAAGCTGACAACCCTACAAGCAGGAGACATCAGCCACACACTAAGACTGTACGGGAAAAGCACATCTGTCTTGTCTGTATCCCATTCCATGGCCCTTTCCCCAAGAGAAAGAAAGGGAAGATATCAGGCAACAAATATCCCAAAGGAAGCATGTGCAGCTTTCTTTAGTTTACTTATGTGTGGTCACTTCTGCCTTGAGCATAGTCAGAAAGAGAAAAAAGAAAATGGAATATGTTTCTTGTTCCCATCTGTAGTAGCCTACCTGTATTTATGTACCAACAGGTTGCCACGCCCAGTCATATCCTCCCCATAAAAGGTAAAAGTAGTCCCTTGTGCAAGCACCAGTCGTTTCCGACTCTGGGGTGATGTTGCTTTCACGTTTTCACAGCAGACTTTTTATGGGGCGGTTGCCATTGCCTTCCCTACACTTTCCCCCCTGCAAGCTGGGTGCTCATTTAACTGACCTCAGAAGGATGGACAGCTGAGTTAACCTTGAGCCGGCTACCTAAACCCGGCTTCTGCTGGGATCAAACTCAGGTCGTGAGCAGAGAGCTCTGACTGCAGTACTGCAGCTTTACTACCCTGTGTCGTGGGGCTCTTTTCATCCTCCCCATACCGCACATCAGAAGCCTGTATCTCAATCCTTTTCTCAGTCTTTTGTTTCAACCACACATGTACCAATGTCCTGAAGATCCAGTTGTGCACAACAATATTTTTAAAGAATCCAAATACATGATTATCTGCAAAAATGACTGTACATTTTTGTACAACATTCACATAAGGATTCTGAACATTGTACAAAAGTTTCATTTCAAATGTAGCCCCATGCTATTTCTCCCCTCTTCACATATCCTCCTCTACTTCTTAGTTTTTGCCATTCATGGGGTGGATCCAACCACTGTCTTAAGGAGCCTGCCTCCAGTCTAAGAAGCCTAAAGGAAGAGTCACTCAACTTGGAAGATGACTTCAAACTCTGCTCAGTAGAACATGATCCACCCCAATAAGTGGTGGGGACCTCAAAATTGGCAAATTAAATCTAGTTCTAACCTCTGAACTACAGTTTGCCAAGTATTAAAATCATTTCTAAGTCCACAGTGGGTGCAGAATGGTCTTTGATACTGAAAAGGGTCTCTTGAGAAATGCCTTTGATACCGAAAGGGCTCAATTTTACTATAGAATTCCTTTGAGAATATCCCTTCTTCATAATGATTATTATATCCTTTGTACCTTGACATTTTGAGGACTCTTGTTCCATTCGTTGGTGAACTATGTATTTTTTGCATGCTTGCTGGCTTTGTATTTTTGACATTATATATTACATGGTTGGGATCTGACTTTGGTATATTTGCTATAGGTTGCTATAGACCAGAGATGGCCAACAGTAGCTCTCCAGATGTTTTTTGCCTACAACTCCCATCAGCCCCAGCCATTGGCCATGCTTATTTTTGTTTTATATAATATATTACTGCATATTCATGGATGGATGGATGGATGGATGGATGGATGGATGGATGGATGGATGAGGAAAAGAGGGAGGGAGAGGGAGAGGGGGGAGGGAGGGAGAGAGAGATTACTGCATATTCATGGATGGATGGATGAGGAAAGGAGGGAGGGAGAGGGAGAGAGAGAAAGGGAGAGAGAGGGGGGGAGAGAGAGGGAGAGAGGGGGAGAGAGGGGGGGGAGAGAGGGGGAGAGAGAGAGATGATAGAAAGGTAGAAAGAAAGGTAGAAAGAAAGAAAGAAAGAAAGAAAGAAAGAAAGAAAGAAAGAAAGAAAAAGAAAGAAAGGAAGGTAGAAAGAAAGAAAGGTAGAAAGAAAGAAAGGTAGAAAGAAAGAAAGAAAGAAAGAAAGAAAGAAAGAAAGAAAGAAAGAAAGATAGATAGATAGATAGATAGATAGATAGATAGATAGATAGATAGATAGATGATGGATGGATGGATGGATGGATGGATGGATGGATAGATAGATAGATGATAGATAGATAGATAGATAGATAGATAGATAGATAGATGATAGATAGATGATAGAGAGATAGATAGAGAGATAGATAGATAGATAGATAGATAGATAGATAGATAGATAGATAGATAGATAGATAGATAGATAGATAGATAGATAGATAGATGATAGATAGATGATAGAGAGATAGATAGGTAGGTAGGTAGGTAGGTAGGTAGGTATTATTAGACTTGAGTGCATTTCTCTGGGGGATTCTGTGATATTTTTCTACTGGTTTTGTTCCCCCGCCTCGTTTTTTTCACCATTTAACCATTAAAATCATGGCTTAAAGGCAAGAAGTTAACCATAGTTTGTATATTCAGACATCATGGTGAAGACATGTTACAACCTGCCTCAACCTGCTCCCTTCAGTCATCATCTAGGGGGCTCTTGCAGGAGTCTGAGCTGCCACCAGGGCAAGGCCCTTCTCAGTGATGGCCCCTCCCCTGTGGAACGCACTCTAGGATGACACCGTGCCCCACCAGATTTGTTTCGTTTCCACAGGGTATGCAAAGCTGAAGGATTCAGGTTGGCCTTTAGAGGGTAATCATGACTTTGGGCTGTTTTAATAATCGTATGGCAATAGCCATATATTTTAAATATTGTTAATGGTTTAAGTATTTTAACATTTTCATGTTACCATTTTATATTGGTTATTTGTTTTTAATGTTATTTTTAACTTATTGGTTTTAATGTTGTAAGTCCCCATGAGACCCCTTCAAGTGAGAAGTGACTAAAATAGCTAATAAATAAAGACTAAAAACTGAGGAGGAAGGGAAAGTGGGGAGTGTAGGAGCCTGCGGTGGTGCCCCCAAATGCCAAACTGTGGTTTGGTTTACATCGGAGATGAGCCACAGAATATTGCTATGACTCAATTGCTAAGTTCAAGTGTATGCCTTGGGTTTTTTGATGCCACTTGTTACCTATTTACTTTCTTTTTGGTTGTGTCTCTGACCGTATTAAACTTGACTTGACTATGGGTTGCAAGAAATGGGGAGGCACATTAGATTTTCTATTCTTCAGTAGAGAGTACTCACACCAGAATCTATTTAAAATCTTGTTGGAAAAAGAAGCAGGGGAGAAGACACTGGATTTCTTTCCTGCCCTTCACTTGGAGTTTCAGAGTGCCTTACAATCTCCTTTCCCTTCCCCTCCCCACAACAGACACCCTGTTAGGTAGGTGGGGCTGAGAGAGCTCTCCAAGAACTGCTCTTGGGAGGAACAACTATGACTTATGACTGATACAAGGTCATACCAGCATGTGCATGTGGAGGAATGCGGAATCAAACCCAGTTCTCCAAGATTAGAGTCTGTGTACTTAACCACTACACCAAACTTGCTCCCCATCAGAATGTTCAAAACTGTCCAGGGAACTTTGGCTTGCACTATTATGAGCTTCCCATTTTCTGTTTTTGTTGCTGCTGTCGCTCTTTGTGATCTAAAGATGCAGTGGGATCTAAACATGTTACCATGTTGTATTGCCTAAATCTTGCAGGCAATACAGATGTCAGGGAATCTTTAGAAGAATGCGTTCACAAAATTATATTATCTTATCAAACTTACGTAAGGAATTTTTCAAACATTACTCATACATCACAAAACTCTTTTAAGAACTAGAAATTTCCCCAAATGCTAAGAAAGGCTACGTAAGAATTAAAAGCAGCGGCTTGAATCCCATGAACCTTGTTCCGCAATCACTTCCCTCCGGCCACAGCACTTGCTCACTTGCATTTGCACGAGGACTCACTGGAAACCACTTGCCCAAACAGAAGGGCCAGCAGCAGAAGAAGCAAGCTGTGCTTTAGCCACAGCAAAACAGAGAACAAAGTCGTAATATCCAAACTTGTGTCCTTGAGTCACAACTGAGCAAAGGTGAGAACAGAAACAACAAATGCAAATTCACACAACAATCATACGTGTGAACAAACTGAAAGTGGGGGGCGGGGGGGGGAATTAATGTTCACTTTTTTGTCCTCTCTCTTCATATAGTACACAAGAAACCATAAGATATTAATCTTCACAATCCACACATCAAGAATAGTATTAAGTATTCAGATCTTGCAATGACAAGAAAAAAATACTTGAATCTCAAGAGCTGGTGCTTTGATGGACATGCCTTCAACAGGCTTTGGAGCTTGGAACAGGTTCTTGCATCTGAGCAATGGCACGGCACGTGTGTGGCAGACAGAAGGGTACAACAGAAGACTTGCAAATAAAAGAAGCACCCTTCAGAAGTTACTGTAGTTAGTGTCTTTCATTAGGCCCTGAAAAAAGAATGACACATTTTATTGATGTTTAACTGAAGTCCAATGTACACATTACAAAGTCTTCATGTTTGTTTGGGAACACCCCAAGGATTTTGTTATCACAGGTGCAATGGGAGTTTTGTGCTTCCCAGACTCACACGTGCTCTTTCATGTTTGCCACCAAAGTAGGCAGAACATAAGAGAAGCCATGTTAGATCAGGCCAATGGCCCATCCAGTCCAACACTCTGTGTCACACAGTGGCAAAAAAATTATACACACACACACACACTGTGGCTAATAGCCACTGATGGACCTGTGCTCCATATTTTTATCTAAACCCCTCTTGAAGATGGCTATGCTTGTGGCTGCCACCACCTCCTGTGGCAGTGAATTCCACAGAACTTTAAGAACTTTAACCTCCCCTTCCCCTCCCCCACCATTTCACATCCACAAATCATACCATGGAGCTGCTACTGGCTCCATCATAAAAAAACCCTCTCATTACTGACATGGATACATGCAACAGAGCCAACTGCAGCTCCATGGGATGGTCTGAATTGAAAACAACAGTGGGGAAGCTATAGCCACGTCTCTTGGTGTGCTGTGGTTGCAAACTGATAAAAGCTGAAGTCAGTGGGAGATAAAAAACTCCCATTACACATATGAGACAAAGTCCTTGTGTTGTTCCCCAACAACAATACACACATTTTCAGATTATCAATTTCTGTCACCAGAGGGGGAGAGGAAAGCAAAGAACTCTGAGGTATTTATAAAGCAAAGTTATTTCAAGCAGATGGCCTAAACACAACACTGCTGATATTTCAAACATATGTCAACGCTATAAGATGAACAGAAAGGCAGTACAGACTGCCCTGAGGACCCAAGAACTACTCTGCACTTTGTTCAGATGCAGTATGTGTCCCACCACTCTCCTATACATAAAGCACCCTGCCTTGACAGAAAAGCCAAACCACCACTGACCTGCATAATCCATCCCTTTTGAACATTAGAAGAGCCCTGCTGGATCAGACCAGTGGCCCATCTCGTCCAGCATCCTGTTCCTGTGGAAGGCCAAGAACAGGGCATGGAGACCAAGGACTTCTGCAGATGTTGCCTCCTGGTTCCCGGATTCAGAGGCTTAGAGCCTCTGAATGTGGAAGTTCCACTTAATCTCCATGGCTAGTAGCCACTGACAGACTTATCCTCCATGAATCTATCTAATTGACTTTTAAAGCTGTTTATTCCTGTGGCCATCACTACATCCTCTGGCAACAAATTCCACATTTTAATCACAGACAACAATGAGCACAGGTTAACTCTAGAGCCCACGAGGAGACCCCACTTAAGGCAATGTGACTTCCAAACCGTGTTCTGGGGGAAGTTTAAGTTCCTTGGAATGTTATTGGGATATTTTTGGTATGACAAACAAACTTTTCCAGCTCTACAGATGTTCCTATGCAAAACACAGCTGTAGGAGAGTGTCTATATATTCCAGAGTACATTCTCACTTCATGCCAGGCAACAGCAAGATCTCTGGGACTGGACAGTACTCCATGTGAACAGACTGTGTACTCTACCTGGCACTATCCCTGAAGTGTGTTCGGAGCTAGACTACTAATCAGAAGCATGTGGTCCTGATACTACAGCAATTTACACTGGTCTGCTCCTGCGTCCAATTCAAGGTGCTGGTTGTGACCTTTAAAGTCCTACATGGCTTGGGACCAGGTAATCTACAGAATTGTCTTCTCCCATATATTCCTCCCTGGCAGGCCCTCTGGACTGTTCCATCAATCAAAGAAGTTCATTTGGTGAGTACATGAGAAAGGGCCCTTTCAGTGGCAGCCCCACAATGATGGAACAACCTCCCCAGGGAGGTGCACCAGGCCCCCTCAATGTCCATCTTTAGGAAGCAGCTGAAGACAAGACAGTTGAAAACAGATCACATTTGGTTAAGTCTACTAGCAGAGCTGAACTTGTGATTTTAAATTCTGGTTTATATATATATAAGGCAGCTTACAACATAGATAGACAATATAGATAGACAACATAGATAGACAACATAGATAGACAATCATATTAAGACAACAATTAATCTGAATGTGTATGAAATGAGTCTGCTGTCAGGATCGCATCTGCATCTAGTTCCTCCCTCCCTCCCCTCTCACGCAGAGCATAATACAGGAATTCTGGTTTAAGGATGAAGGAACAAGATAGATATGCAATCCTGGCTTCAAAGTTTATATTCAGATGTACACAGTGCCATCCTAGGTACACTTTCCTGGAAGTAAACTCCATTCACGTTGATTCATTGTTTAATTACTTTATTTATATTTATATATTTACTTCCATGGCTGAGTGAAGATTCAAACTCAGGTTTCCCAAATCCTAATCCAACACTTTACCCACCATAACCATGCTGGCTCTGACTTAACATGACACACAAATGGAGCCTCAGTGTGGCAAGAATAATATTTATTGATGATGCTTCCTTCAATACTAGGTTGTAAAGAGCTACAACTATGCCACTGAAATATCCCACTATACCAGGCAACCCACCATATTAATTTCCAGTATAATAGAAATGCTGTTACAATAGAAACTGAAGGGGGGGGTCAGAAACACACCCCTCTAAATGGTGTTATACTCTCCGGCTCACATTCTTCGCAGACACAAATAGAACTGGCAGCTGTTACTGAGTATCAAATAACCACAAGATATTAATTTTGTTTAATCTACATCTGAAAGGCAACTGCAGTTTAAATATACCTCTCCTGAATTTAAAAAATAGCCAAATTATGAAAGCTGTATCATATTGAAAACCATGCTGTACATATTAAAAACACAGCATTAATTTTTGTTGTATAGCAAAATCATTCCTTTTAACAGGTTAAAAAGCCTCTCAATTACAAAGCGAGAGGATATACAACAAGCACTCAACATGATATTATTAATTAAAATATTTTTATGCTGCCTTTCCACCAAATCAGGGTCCACAAAGCAGCAAATATTTTTAAAAATCAAAACATCTGAGCAAGTAAAAACCAGATGGAGGGCCAGTAACTGGTTGGGGGATTATATACTAGATGAAATAACATTCTTCACCTGCTTGCAAAACGCTAACACAGAGGGAGGTAGACAAATCTCCTTGAAGAGGGAGTTTCAAAATGTTGATGTTACAACTAAGGCGGCCATTGCTTGGTTTGCCAACCATCTAGCTTCAGATGATGGAGGCAACAGAAGAAGGGCCTCCAATAATGACTGGAGCATACAGGTGGTCCATAAGGTATGTTAGCTGCAGGCTGCACAGATCATGGATATCATGCTTTAAATAATGCATGGCTTAAACAAAGCTTCCATTCCGATGTGTAAAATGTTTCTTGATGCCTTGCAAATGCCTGATTGGTGTTCAGTCCTCCAAGTTACTCCAGCAGGGGTGTCCAACATGCAGCCCGGGGACCATATCAGGCCCCTGGAGGGCTGCTCTCAGGCCCCCAAGCAAGTCTGCTTCCTTCTCCCTCTTATCAGAGACAGTTAAAATAAAATATTGCAAGAGTGCTAATCTTTTAAGCATGTTTTATTTAAAGTTTAAAAGAAAACTTTAATTGTGTTTGTGTCGTTTATAAAGTTTATGTCCCTGCTACCTGGCCTTACACTCAATGACACAGCTGGCCCGGCCCAACGAAGTCTCATTTATGTCAGATCCGGCCCTCATAATAAATGAGTTCGACACCCCTGCTCTACAGCTTTGATTCAAGATATTAATAGATATAAAAGATAAAGGTAGTCCCCTGTGCAAGCACCAGTCGTTTTCAACTCATAAACTGAGGTGGCATTGCTTTCACAATGTTTTCACGGCAGACGTTTTACGGGGTGGTTTGCCATTGCCTTCCCCAGTCATCTACACTTTCCCCCCAGCAAGCTGGGGACTCATTTTACCGACCTTAGAAGGATGGAAGGCTGAGTCAACCTGGAGCTGGCTACCTGAACCAGTTTCCACTGGGATCGAACTCAGGTGGTGAGCAAAGAGCTTGGCAAGCAGTACTGCAGCTTTACCACTCTGTGCCACGGGGCTCTTATATTAACAGATATGCCAGATAGTAAATGGTTTGTAGCAGTTGCGGTTCCTTCTCTTTGCCATCTCATTATTTGCAGGACATGGTGCTGTAAACACTCACCTCACATATAATACCAGTCAAGGCCAAAGAACAAGAGTAGAGAAATAATAAAGCAAAGTGAGCCTTCAACTGTTAGAGGTCAAATTATTGTGCCTGTTTTTAGAAGTTTTAATTTCAGCCACATCTGCCCTAAAAGTGTTAAGCAAACTTTAGCCTCTGAACTCTTGACTTCAGGCCATTCACATGTTATGCTACACACAATGTCAGGCTCTATCAATATGGCTCAACAGGATTGTCATTTCAAGGCAGAAAAAAGAGGAAATGGGATTTGTGATTGAAGTACCTCACTTCTTAAAGGAGACTGAACTTCCTAACCCTGTACAGCGCAATAGGAAATTGCACCTAGCTTCTAGATATGGGGATGATTTCTTCCTTGAAACACACAGATATTAGGAACAATTTTCTCTTCTTTTTTAAAACCGACCTTGCCTTCAAAAGCAAGCTGCCACTTGTGCCTTTGGCTATAATCAAATAATAATTTATAGCGCCAAACTATTTCCCAAGTAAATGTTTTGTGAAGCAAAGCATGTAATACTACAATGACACTAAAAAAAAAAAAAACCTCCTCTTGGAAATACATCCCATTGGAACCTGGAGCTGTGGAACTGTGCACAGAGATGCAGTCCACAGTACCAAGCAGAAAACTAAAGACTGGGACCAATATAAACAGCTCTACACCAATGGCACTGGTTTAGAAGACAAAATCAAAGAATTTGAAAAACACAAATGCAGTCCCTATTACATTAAGGTTGGTACTTACAAGCCACCTATAAAACAGAGTACTCACAAACAGATATGCTGTTATGTTGCGAGAGTCCTAAATCCATGGTCATTATGTCATTACATTTTAACCAATTAAAAAGCAAGAATTATTATTACTATCCAATGTGTTTGTACCCTGCCTTTCTCCCAATGTGGACTTAATGCAGTTTATATCATTTTGCTCCTCTTTTCTTATTCTCACAACAACTCTACGAGGTGGGCTAGACTGACAACGTGTGAGTGGCCCAAGGTCACCTGAGTGAGCTTCCAAAGTGAGGTGGTGATTTAGACTTGGGCCTCCTAGACCATTCTGAAACTCTACTCACTACACCACACCAGCTCTCTGGAGTCACATTCTGGTAATGAAGTGTTAAAATACTTTTGAAATACTGAAGATGCCATCAGTTCAGTATCACATATACATGTAATTTTATTTTTAAAGCAACGCTGATTTTATATTCTCCTGCCGAAGTTACTGTGAAGAGACTTTCATTCTCTACTGAACAGACCTGCTATGGTCAACCCAATTCAGAGCCCAGTTAAGTAGCAGGACTTGAGTTTCGAGTCCAAATTTAACTACGAGTCAAGATGAGGAGCATAAAAAATTCATAAACTATGCATTAAAAACATCTGAGTTCCAAAAACTGACCTTGATAGAGAGTTATCTGTAAAAGATATGATGGAGAAGTAAAATTAATTATAGGAATATTTTACTCATGAGTACACCTTCCTGATCTCAGTGAGACATATTCTCAAGCATACATGCACAGAATTGGTTTGTACAAGCAAAGTTTCTAAACAGTATCTGTCCTTTGGATTTCATCCCTTTGGATAAAACCACTAAATATTTGTAAAAAGGTAAAAGTAGTCCCCCATGCAAGCGTCAAGTCGTTACTGACCCATGGGGTGACGTTGCATCATGACATTTTCGTGGCAGACTTTTTGTTATGGGGTGGTTTGCCACTGCCTTCCCCAGTCATCTACACTTTACCCCCAACCTTCTAATTTTACCAACCTTGAAAGGATGGAAGGCTGAGTCAACCTCGGGCTGGCTACCAGAACCCAGCTTCCTCCAGGATCTAACTTAGGTCATTAGCAGAGCTTGGACTGCAGTACTGCAGCTTACCACTCAGCACCATGAGGCTCATTCACAAAATATATGTATTGTGTAAATTAACAAAGACAAAAGAAAAACTTCTTTGTCATGGGGAAAGGGTTCAATAAATATTTACAGATTTGTTTTCTTTTGAGCTCACTCCTGTCAAGCTGGCAAGTATTTAGGAAATCTAATATCTCCCCTGGATGCGTGTTTGGATTGTCCACATTTTTCTGCTGTTCCACGACGCAGATCTAAAGACTGTTGTGGGATTGGTGGGGAAGAAATCACTGTTCATTCACAGAACTTACTTGCAAAAGATTTGCCAGAAACTTGACTTAAACCATGAAAAGAGATGACAAGAGTAATAGTTTTAAATAACTAATGGATTACCTACAAAGGAAATTTGGTACCATTTGTGACAACGTGGTGTCTTCAAGCAGACAGTGTGACTTCTTTGAGAAGTATCTTGATTGACAGCTTCTTGTTACTGTTGCACTGCAAACAACAGGCTTTACTGCATGCTTGTCTTCACACAATAAGAAGTACTACATTAAAGGTAAAGTTCCCTTGCAATATGGAGACCATCCTTTAAAAGCTACCAGTATGCTAGAACATACTGCGATGCTAACTTTACAAATCAATAACGTAGTCCTAGGGTGAAAGAACAACCATTCTTAAACTACATATATCATAATGTAATTATTCCCATCTTTCCCCCTACGGTGTACAAACCATGCATTGCTCATAAGCAACAGATTTCAGACAACAAATCAGTAGAGTCTGGGATTGTCCAGTATTTTACAAGAGCAATATTACAGAATTTAGGGAAAGAAAAACTTTTGTTGTTGTCAGCTGTTTCAAAATGTGTTGCATGCCCTTAAATCTCCTTGGTTCCACACACAAACACGCACCACAAGAATTTACATCACTCAAAGTAACCCCCGCACACTGTATTTATATATCTTAATTTCTCACAACCAAAAGCGAATGCTGCAGCAGAAGCTTCTGAGCATTTCAGACCACAAAAACATAAAGTGAGAAAACTGTCCTGCTATTGCTTGAAACTGGCTATAACCCATTTTTACAGCTAAAAATGATCAATAAATATACATTCAGTGAGATTCAGTCTTTTCTTTTTTTAAACATGATTGTAAGAACCTGATGTGATGTCTGTAAAGCAGAATGTTGACTCCGTTTTATATAAAAAGTTAAAAGAATAATGTGCAAGTACAAAATCACATAATAACAAGGAAACAAGTTTATGACACTGGATATTCCCCTTTATATACATTTGTATTTAAAATCATATAAAACATAAATAAAGCATAAATCATATATGGTATCTGTAAAATACATACTGGCCTGTGCAGTATGCTACTGTTATCATTGTATAGGTGACTAAGTTAGCTATCAAAATGATGATATAAACTGTATGAATGAAATGAAATGAATGGGTCAGGAAGGAATTCTGAAGCATTCTCCAACAATGAATATGGCCATATATATTATTGCAATTTTGACAGATACAGGATGGGGAGAGGGGGGAACTTCCACTAGAAAATCAACTACAAATGCAACATGAAAATAAAATGTTTGCTGTGCTTCATAGCCATGTTCACATTCTGAAATTGTATTCTGCGTCAATAAATAATTACTTTTTTAACAAAAATGTACAGTACCCACAAGTGCTCTAAAAACAAACAACTGTGATCACAATGAAGGAAATAGGTTCATATGCTGTATTTTAGAAAACACTTTTCCAATTGTTCTTATCTTTTAAGTACTGCCTTTCTGTCCATAATATAAAAACACAGATAGATAACACAAACACAGGTTTTTGAATTAATATGTGTGCTGCAAGATAAAAAACAGGTATTCCATAAATTATATACATTTGAGTTTGATACTGGTACACAGAGAGGTTTAAATTTTAAAATGAAAAGCAAGGAGATTCCACTACACGGAGGTGTGTCCTGTAAAAAAATGCTACCCAATCTCTGCTTCACGGGTGGGGGATGCAAGAGAAGGAAAGCTCTGAGAAGAAAGAAACCAATTGATAACCTGCTGATATTCCTGTACCACAAAATCAGAAAAAGTTCTCCTTCTTAGAGGAACTTGCAAATGCCAAGAGCAGTTCTTCACTTTTACTTTGTTTGCCAGTGTTCTCATTGAACAGCATCTTGTAAGATCATAAAAAGGTTAGAGGAGCAAGCCACGTGGCACTTGATCCAAAAGACAAGTGATGCCAGGCAAAAGGGTTCTGCGGGGGGGGGGGGGGATGAAGAAGACTGTTTTTGTGGCAGACCTCCACAACAAGGACAAGAAAACACCCAAGTTCCGAAACCATTCAATAAACCTAGCTTTCAAAGAACTAACATGTTTTAGCTGCATGGCATGCTGTGGTTTGTTTCAGCCATCACTCAAGCAAGCTGACAGGCAGTCTCCGACCCACAACGCTAATTAAATCAGAGTGCTCAGATTCAGGAACTTAAAACGGGAGACCTTACAAGTGGTGGTATCCGTGGAGCTAAGGCTGCAGCCCCCAGAACACACTCAATGGGACTCACTTCCAAGGAAGACTGAGCTGTAAAACTGGCTTAAATCCCAATGCTATGGCATACAGGGGCTGCAGATTTACCTGTTCACTCAATTTTTGCCAGCCTCTAGTATATTTTTCAGCTCTGTTCCCTGTCTATTCTTCAACTGATCTCCCTATCTGTTCTTCCACATATTTGGAGTTACACAGCCAAAGCCTCACAAATATTAGCTGGATGCTTTAAACTGCATCCATCACACTGCTTTCGTACCACTGTCCATTGCTTCATAAACAAAAGGAGATAGATCATTACGGACGGGAAAAACTAAATTAGTATCATCCCCTTCAGGCATGTTGCAGTGGTGACACGATGCTAAACTAGAGAAAATGCCACATGTACACATTTTGAGTACAGAACTATCTGAATAAAATGTATACCAATGGAGACGATAGACATTTTATACAATTGTCTGGATTTGGGAGGGCACAAAATTCAGAATTTTAGAATAAAAAACAAATGCTTATCTGATATTCTAGAAAGATTTTTAACTGGGATGTACTGCCATTTATAGCAGTATATTAAAAGGATTGGGGGGGGGAGTTGTTTATTTTCATTTTGAATGTTTGTTAATTGCCTTTCTATGTTACAGGTCTTCAAGGTAGCTAACCAAAGCCTAAACTATCTTATAAAAACTTATAAAATTACTTTAAAACAGCATACAAACTCTCGGGTATTGGGGGGAAATCTAATCAGTTCCTATTAATATTCAGGTATATTCTTACATCACATGGGGCACCTGTACAATGAGACAAACCCCTCTGCTTAAATAAGGTGCAGCAAATCAAGCACTTTGGGTATAGAGCTATGTGACCACTCCTCTTAAAAAGATGTCAATTTTTATACAGATAAGCTGTTGTAAGTGCTTCATAGCAACTGATGACTAATGAATCAAAACATTCAAGGGGAACCAAATTAGATTATTATTCAAAACAAATTAATAGCTTTCTCAGAATGCCATTTGATTAAACAGTATATTAGCCTTGACTGAATCGTTAGCTTCATCAACTCCCTCACACCCGACGCCACACACACTCAAAAACAAAACCCTGTTGTTTTTCAGGATTGGCAGTTTTGCTGAGACATATCCAGAATAAGATGTTTACTACTTCAAAATTAACATTTAATCTTACCCACAAATTGTCATTTTTTTAACCAAAAGGACCTTTTTAGAGAAAACATTTCAGTGATAAGAGAAGGCATTTCCAAAATGGGTTCATTTAGCTCCTGGGGTAAAAATGTACATTATTGGACAGGTATAATAATTTATTACAACTGCACTATTCATCCCTGAAAACCAGAACAAATATCAAAAAGAAATGTAGACATGAGGAGCCCTTATGACAGAAGCTTGTGCAGAAACCTGTTTTCTCTGAAGGATCCCCCCACCCCATTAACTTCTTTGCTTGGTTCATAGAATGTACAGGTTATCAGACACACGTTTTATACTAATCCTTTGATAAACTCGATTATAATCTAGAAAGAACCCAGCACTACCTGAAAGTTAATAAGCCACCATTTTATGTGACCAAAATCATGCTATAGGTTTATATAAATCTGATAACTTGGCCCATAGGAAAAGATTCTCTCTTTTTAGATGGCTCATACAAATTAATCAACAGTATTTAAAAGTTCTGTGCATATGCAAATAATGCCAAATCTGAAAGTATTAGATGGTTTTGCAGTTACACGGATATTCAGATACTACTCTGTAGTGGTGGTTCGGTTTGTCACACTGAACTCCCCTAATCCCCAATGCCCAAATTCAAGGTAAAGTTCAACAGTGTCCCTTGCCTCTCTCTTCACCTACCCTCTCCCAATTTACTTTTGTGAGAAAAGGAACACAGTGCCATAACGAAATCCTCAGAAAACAGAGTGAACAAGTCTTGTTGGGTTGATTTCCCCAGGAGCTTCTGCATCTTAATAACTCGCAGGGAAAAAAATGAATTGAGGCAACCTCAAATTGTTCTTGGGTAAGGATTACACAGCACCAGAAAGAGAAAAAATATGCTTAAACAAGAGTTGGGCAAAACTGCTCTAAATTTTCAGACACAGATGTTAGGAAAAGTTACATCAGAAAAATAATGGTCCCCCAAGACAGGGTCACTATTCTTCTTTTGTTTCTAACTAATCAAGGTTTTTTGTTTCCTCCCTAACATTGGTCAAAATGCCACTAAACTTGAACTTTCAATTTTGAAGCGACTTGTTAGTTCAATTATAGAAATGCCTGTTTTATCAGATGCCTTCCCTCCTCCTTTGCTCCACCCTCCAAACCTACCATGTGCCAAATGGAGAGTTTCACGGGATCACTTGGACTGGCTTCCTTCTTGGGAAAAGGGTGGGTAAGAGAGGAGGAGCACAAGTGTCCCACCATGTAGGGCAACATTCACGTGTAAGTTTAGACACCACAGCTAACACATTATAACAAGGTGCACTTTATATACACGGCATCCCAACTTGACAAATCTACTCCACTATACCCTTCTTCCCCCCCCCCCAAGTTTCCTGAACTGATTTTCCTTGTTAACTGTCTCCAGTTAGCCAAGCAAGAGAGCCTCTACTTCCACATTATCTCCTGACTCTCAAATGCTGGATTGGGGTTAGCAGAGAGAATTTCAGAGCCATCTGAAAAGTTAAATGCCAGAGCCAGTGGTACACGCAAAAACAAAAATTCCTGACAAAATTCCCTTCTACGATCTTCAGCTTAGCTAAGGGTTTCTAGTTTTAAACAGCACTGACACCAGGCATTCAGCTGTTGCCACAATAAGAGATATGAAATATGCAAACAAATTTCTGTTCATGGGAGGTTTGAAAGGCTCTGAGTCACAGTTTTAATAGCAAAAGAAAAGGCAGACCTGTCTTGTTGCCTTGCTGCTCAAAAAAAGAAGTTTTCTCCTTAACCATCTGATGAAAATGGATCTGTTATCATTTTATTTTACGTACATCCAAAAGTTAACTGAAGACTTCAGGATAATACTAATACCGGAGAGAGAGGGAGAGGAAGATAGAAGCAAAACTAAAGAGACAAGAGCAATATGTGCTCCCAAAGCCAGTTTACCCTTTATGGTAAACATCAGTAGGATTTATTCCCAAGCAAACAGCCTTCTATTCTGACATAACAACTTACACTTTCCTTTTTATTAAAAGATGATGGAACCATAAAGCCAAGCTTCTACTTAGTACCGTTTAATTTAGATTTGTTTGAGAGACATTAAACGAGAATGTGTAGGGTAATCTCTGGTTGTGTTCATAACAATAACTCAACTGGTTTTACGTTATACGTGTCCCTAAACATTTTTTGGGTTTTGTTTTAAAGCTTTACTTTCAAACAAACATGGTTTAAAAATAAAACATGAACAACTGAACATAAACAGACATGTGCACATCTAAGCGCTGTCTCTTAAAATTTAGCCAGGGGCAAAATGTGTCTCTTTTTTTGAAATCACAGCTGTGTATTGGGTTTGTTGATGAGCAAATTAAATATTTAATTTCCACCACCACCCCAAGTAACCATCAAGCACTTATCAGCTTTGTTTCTGGAGAATATTCAACATATGACTTCAAATAAGTGCTCTTGCTTAGTATCCTCACGCATGTAAACAGAGGCAATTAATTTCACAACTGATGCCCAGTTTCTAAACAGCTGTACCTTTTAGAGAATGACCAGAGGTTCTGGATTATGATTCTAGGTAGGAGAATGATTAGTCACAGACAAATAGGTCTTAATTCTTAAAGCAACTGACTGAGCTGTACCTTCGCTTAGAAAATATGTAAATTAAAACTCATATTTGATCTATATCAACTTTTTTCTTGGTGACCTACATTAATTATTTAAGAATTATTCCTTCTGTGCATAGGCATACTTTATGTCCACTTATTCAGCTTTTCTTTGACAGCTTAGTGTTAATCAAACTCACTTTGTAGAAATAAGTGGTTCCCTTTCTGGCCATTTAGGGTGTCGGAGGCTTGCTTTGTGACAGAGAGAGAATCTGAATTAAAAGACACTGTTACAAGATGGTAATTAGCTATCTCTAAAAGAAGGAAGAAGTTTGCTCAAAGTTTCCCACGCTTAAATATAGTTGCACAAGCAGGGTTAAACTAACTCAAATTAATAAATGCAGAATAACTCCATGATTCTTCGAAGCCATTCAAGATTAGAATAGTCAGTCTAAATACAGACATATCAAAGGGTGTAAATGGCTGTAGATTGCATCTCATAGGCTGAAGAGAGTTTGGTGGTAACTCACATCAAAGCAGAATCCCAAAAACCAGATGTTTGGAAACCTTCTCCTGGCATTCATGGTGCCTGCCAGCAGGTGTTCCCCAAAAGACAGCCAAACATCTATAACACACTTGAATATCTGTAAACCGCCCCCGCCCCCAAGAGCTAACCCAAACCCCCTTCCTTCACTCTTTACACATCACCCTAATAGTAGAAGTGTCAAAAACAAGAGAGGAAGGCTTTGAGCTGCATTTTCTTGTCTTTAAAGTTATAATCATAAGAAAGTGTGCTGTCAGAGCTCCAAGTTCCGAAGGAGTTCTAGGATCCCTAACTTCCCACAGCACCTCAAGATTTTAGCCTGAGAGGAAGAGGTAAGAATGCCTCTGCCCACATGCAAAGTGTTTCCTGTCCTCTGTTCAGTAACCAGGACCACCTGATTGAGCAAAGGTTACAGAGCTGCAGCCCGGGGGAGCATGTTCACCCCGCTATCCTTCAACCTGCGTGCTTGGCCAGTCCCACATGTGAATGGACCCAAGGAAAGGGTAGCTAAAGAAACGAGGAGGGGGATGGGAGGCAGGGTTGCTCTGAAGAACAGTCAGGAAAAGCACCGAGCTAACCCCCCCACACACATGGAGCAAGCTAGGGCTGAAAGTCCCCAGGGAAAGGAAACTTTTCCCAACCTGCTCGGAGGGGGGTAGCAGAGCACATGTCCTGGGCAGCAGAAGAGCCACTGGAGGCACACTGCATCTGGCCCAAGAGTAGCTGCGATGGGGGGGGGGGTTCGTGTGGGTCAGTGGGTGGGGAAGGGCAGAGGGGGCGCTTGCCCCAGACGCTGCCAGAGGCAGGGTGCCAACTTGGGTATGGAATCTATTCTATGGACCCATAAGGGGGCATCATTTTTTAAATTTTGCTTCCCCCTCAAAAAACATGGAGATCCAATCCTGAGTGCAGGCACTTGCCCCACGTATGGAGTCCATTCTATTCTATGGGTCCATAAGTGAAAGACGGTGGCTCCGTGGTGGAGCATCTGCTAGGTAAGCAGACGGTCCCAGGTTCAATTCCCGGCATCTCCCACTAAAAAGAGTCCAGGCAAGCAGGTGTGAAAAACCTCAGCTTGAGACCTTGGAGAGCCACTGCCAGTCTGAGTAGACAATACTGACTTGGATGGACCCAGGGTCTGGTTTGGTATAAGGCAGCTTCATATGTTCATATGTTTGGGGAGGGACGGTGGCTCAGTGGTAGAGCATCTGCTTGGTAAGCAGGTCCCAGGTTCAATCCCTGGCGTCTCCCACTAAAAAGGCTCCAGGCAAACAGGCGTGAAAAGCCTTAGCTTGAGACCCTGGAGAGCCGCTGCCAGTCTGAGTAGACAATACTGACTTGGATGGGCCAAGGGTCTGATTTGGTATAAGGCAGCTTCATATGTTTGGGGAGGGACAATGGCTCAGTGGTAGAACAGCTGCTTGGTAAAGCAGAAGGGCCCAAGTTCAGTCCCCGGCATCTCCACTAAAAAAGGGTCCAGGCAAACAGGCGTAAAATACCTCAGCTTTGAGACCCTGGAGAGTCGAGCCGCTGCCAGTCTGAGCAGACAGTATGGACTTGGATGGATCGGGGGACCTAAGACAGAACGGGCCCATAAGGGGGCATCGTTTTGTAATGTTGCCTTCCCTCCAGAAACATGTGGCTGGGCTCGTGGGTGCAGGCGCTCGCCCCAGGTAGGGCGTCGGTGCTATTCTCGGGGCCGTGAGGGGGCGTCCTTCCCTGCTTCTCCCGCGCTCGCTCACCTGGCGTTGGTGCAGTCGTTGTAGAGGGTCTCGAAGTCCTTGCGCGAGATGAGCTTGCAGCGGTTGACGCCGGGCTGGATGGCGCCGAGGCCGCGGAGGATGCGCACCTGCTCGACGTTGCAGACGACGGGCGTGATCTCGAGGCGCTTGAGCTTGGTGTAGACGGTGTGCAGGCCGCCCACGAGGTGCTTGAGGAAGAGGTCGAAGGCCTGCGGCAGGCAGATCAGCTCGCAGCCCTCCACCGTGAACGACGCCACCTGCGCGCCCCGCAGCTCCACCATCTTGCACTCGTTGTTCTGCGGCGTGTTCTCCACCGGCGACGGCGTCGAGTACACCGGCTTGCCCGGGGCCACCGCCGGGACGGCCGCGCCTCCGCCCGAGCCGCCGCTCCCCAGCGCGCCGCAGCCGCTCTCGGCGCCCGAAGGGGCCCCGGCCGCCGCCGCCGCCGCCCCCGTGGACACGCAGGGCTCGGGCCGGAACAAGCCGCCGCCGCTGCTGCCCGAGGAGGGGGCGGCGGGGGCGGGCGGCGAGGGGCTGCTGGTGGCGGTGGCGGTGGTGCCGGTGGCGGCGGCCGAGGTGGAGACGGCGGGCGGCGGCGGCGGGGGCGCGGGCAGCGGGCTGGGGGGCACGAGAGGAGCCGGCGCGACGGCGGCCATGCTCACATCCGAGGAGGCGGCCGCCGCCAGCCCTCCCGCCCGAGAAGCCGCCCGCGAGCCCGAAGTCGGAGTCCCGCCGGCAACTGCGCGAAGGGGAGGAAAGCGGCCCGGAGCCGGCTGCGGAGGACGGGCGGGCGGGCGGGCTCCGCGGCTTCTCCTCCTCCTCCTCCTCCTCGTGCCGCCGCCGCCGCCGCTTCCTTGCTTGCTTCCTTTCTGCCGCGGGGGCTGGAGGTGGCGCCGGGCGGGCGCGGGGGGCTGAGGCGCTGCTGCTGCTGCTGCTGCTGCGGGTTCCAGGCGGCTCTCGCTCTCCCTCCCTCGCTCGCTCTGGCCGCCGCAGCCGCCGCCGCCGCCGAGTTGTTGTTGTTGGCGGCTGCGAGGGGGAAGGGGGCGGAGCTCCGGCAACTTGAAGTCCCCTTTGAAGCCGAACCCCCGCCGCCCGCCCGCCCCCCCCGCCCGCCCTCCAACCAGGAGCGAAGCAAAGAGGCGCGCTTGGAGAGCTGCACTGCAGGAGAGAGAGCCGCTCGCCGCGGAGGCTGCCCCGTTAGCTGGAGTGCCCGCTGCGCCGCGCCGTGCCCTCTTGCTCCCCCCTGCCCGCGCGCACCCCCGCCCCTCGCACGGGGGGGGGGGAGGGGGCTGCGATTCTCTTGCTCGAGAACTCACGACGTGCCTAGGTGGCGGGCCAGGGGAAAAGGGATCGGACTTCGGACCCCGGGCGGGAGGCTTTTCCGGCTCTCCACGCCTCCTCCTGCAGCCCCCCCCCCCCCGTGGTGCGTGTGCTTCTTGCTGGCCGGTCCCTTCCCAAGAAAAAAAACAGCAGCCTTTCCAAAACTTTTTTTCAAAGGGTGGAATCGGGACGACGCTCTTTTGTCGCAGGGCGAGCGGAAGGATGCGTTTAAACTTTCGGGAAGAGAGCCCGCGCGGGAAGCCGGAGCGCGTTTGCTGGAGAACGATGACAATTGAAGCGCGAGTGTTTCAAAAAAGCCCGAGGAGGTCGTTGCAAGGCATTCTCGTGCGCTTGAGAGACAGCTGTTGTGGGAAGGGATGGGGGGGGGGACGTCAAGAAAGGGGCCAATGCCCGCCTATTGCAGGGGTGGTCAAAATATGGCTCGGGAGCCACGTGCGGCTCTTTCACACATATTCTGTGACTCTCGAAACTCCCGTTCCCCTGTTGGTGGCCTGGAGAAGGCGTTTGTCTATTTCAATCACTTCTCTGAGCCAAGCCAGCTGGCGGCTTGGAGAATGCATTTAAAGTTTAAAGTTGCTTTCTTGCCACCTCCTCTTCCCTCCCCATCTATCTGCCTCCCTTGACGACTGAGACGACTGCAGATTTATACCCCGCCCTTCTCTCTGAATCAGAGACTCAGAGCGGTTTACAATCTCCTGTATCTTCTCCCCACCACAACTTGTGAGGTGGGTGGGGCTGAGAGGGCTCTCTCAGCTGCTGCCCTTTCATGGACAACTCCTACGAGAGCGATGGCTGACCCAAGGCCATTCCAGCAGCTGCAAGTGGAGGAGTGGGGAATCAAACCCGGGTTCTCCCAGATAAGAGTCCGCGCACTTCTCCACTACACCAAACTGGCCCTGCACCTTCCCTGTCTTGTGGCTCTCAAACATCTGACATTCAGGTCTTGCGGCTCTCAAACGTCTGCCATTTATTCTGTGTGGCGCTGACATCACGCAAATTTGGCCACCCCTGGCCTATAACCTCTTTGGGAGTATTTTCGAGGCTTTTTCCTGATGCGTCCCCACTTTTTCTTCGCGTCTCTTTGGGGACGTGCCCGTGCATTAGCCGCTCACTCTGCAGTTGCGTTTGCAGCCGTGCCGTTCTCCCCCTCCAGCTTCACACCGCCCCTATTTCCGGGCGTCCTTGGAAACCGCGAGCGCTGCTGCAAAAGCAGGAGCGAAAAAAGAAAGGCAACTTCTCTCTCTTGCCTCTGTTCGGAAAACCCGCTTCTTGGGCTGGCGCGGGGAGAGCCAACAGGTGACTCCGCCAGACGTCCGTCCGGGAGGCTGAAAGATCGCCTCCCTATGAGAGCGGGCGTGGGAAAAGTGAGGAGTGCGAGTTGTCGACCAAACGCGCTTCGGGCACGATCTAGGTCAAGGGTGTCGAACTCATTTGTTAGGAGGGCCTGATCTGACAGAAGCCAGACCTTGTTGGACCGGCCTTGCGGGGCTGGGCCATGGGTGTTCCTATTTAAGATCAGGTAGCAGAGAGATAAATGTTATAAATGACACAGACAAAAATAAATATATATTTTTTAAAAAAAACCCTTAAAACATGCTTAAAACGTTAGCACTCGTTGGCCTGAAGGTTGCTTTCTTTGTATTTCTCTCAAGGGATGCTGGGAACCGGGCAAAGGAAGCTCTGGCTCTTTCCTTCCTTCCCCAGGGGACTGGGAGAGCGAGGAGCCTCAGCTAATAAAAGGAAGAGGGGCTTGGCTCAGTAGCTCTGCTGTGCGATTGAGAGAGCCTGACAAGGCAAGCTCTTCCCCCCCCACACACCAGTTCTCCCCAAGGGAGGAACCTCAGCCAATGGGGAGAATAGAGGCTTTGCTCTGTAGCTCTGCTGTGCAGCTGAGCAAGCCTTGCAAACAAGCTGTGATGCAGAAGGAAGCAAGAGAGCGGGAGAAGGAAGCAGATGACAGCCGGTTGCTCGGGGGCCTGATAGGAGCCCTCCGGGGGCCTGATTCGACCCCTGAACTGCATGTTTGACATCCCTGATTCTAGGCAAAAGCGAGGCATTTTGAGCCCTCTTGATTTGGACCGATGGAAGGCGCGCGTTTGGCAATCCGTGGAGACTGCAAAGCGCGCGTTTCGCCTGCATTGTAGCGTTTGAAGGCGTGCGTTTTCTTTGGTCTACTCTGCTGGAATTCAGCCGGACTCCATGGGGCCTGCCTGCCTGCGCTGCCATCTTTCTAAACCAGGGGAAGGGCTCCTTTCTCCTTGCGGTTGAAGCCCGAAGGGAAAGGACGTCAAAGCGACGACCGAGACGCCTCCTTTCGTTCCTTCGGTTCCTCTGGGACTTCCGTGTTGGGGGCGAGGCGTGGAGGCAGAGCCAGCGGGGTTGCAAAGAAGTGGCGGGCGGGGACTGAACAGCCCGGTGGCCGGTCGCTTTCTCACGTGCGCAGGCAGGCAGGCTCGAGAGGCGCCTTGGGGACCCAACTGTGTTCCGATCCGGGGTTGTTTTCCACGCAGCCTGGGGGCCGCACTGTTCTGGCCTTTCGCCCCACCTGTAAAGGGTTCTTGTTTCGCTTTGCTTTGTTTTTTCCATTTTCCAAAAGCCCCTCGCAGCTTTCCAGAAAAAGTAAATAACGTCTAAGGGTGCCGGTTATTAGACTGTTGGAACTGTATTTCCTAAAAACAGTCAGTCGCTGGAACTTTACAAACTGCACCTCCTTCCCTCAGCACACACAACTTTTAGAGTGTTGCAGCCCAGTTAATATAAACTAGCAATCACCAGACCCAAATTGTGCCTCTTTTAATCTGCTAACAAACATTTCCATGATTTTGCATACTAATTCACTGCCCGCTTTCTCGATACTTTGGCGTGTTGGCCATCCCACCCAGTTGTCTGACGGTGTGTGCTTCTAGCACCCGAAAGCTTTTGTTGTTGTTGTTCAGTCACACAGTCGAGTCCGACTCTTTGCAACCCCCTGGACCAAGTCACGCCAGGCCCTCCTGTCTTCCACCATCCCCCGAAGTCTGCTCAAATTTTTGTTAGATACCTGAGTAACGCTGCCCAGCCCTCCCATCTTTTGCCGTCCCCTTCTTCTTTTGCCTTCTGTCTTTTCCAGCATCTGGGTCTTCTCCAGGGAGGGCTCCCTTCTCATTGGGTGGCCAGAATATTTGAGCTTCAGAATCTGACCTCCCAGGGAACAGCCAGGGCCGGTTTCCCTTAGGAAAGCTTACATTCTGAATAAAACTCTGTTGGTCTTAAAGGTGCAACTTAACTCCTGCTTTGTTTAGCGTGTCAGTCAGTCTTCATCGGGTCTGGATTTCTGCTTTGGGGAGGAATGTTCAATGGTGGAGGCCGGGGTGCTGTTTCTTGCGGGCATATCAATATTCTCTCAGAGGGGGGAAGGGGTTGAGTTGGCCGTGAGGTGGTTCACACCTGCCATGGAGGTTTCCCACGTTTGTTACTTAGAGAACCTGCCTAGAGGAACCCTCCATTCCTGCCTAACAGTTCGAGAAAAGTCTTGTGGCATCCCGAAGAGCAACACTGCTGCAATCCTAACCAGAGTGACACCCCTTGAAACCCATTGAAGTGAAAGGAGCTGAGAAGGGTGTCCCTGGTTAGGATTGCAGGGCTGGTCTTCAGGACGCCATAAGACTTCTGTTGAACTGCTGAGAGAGATGGAAGCAGCAAGTTGTCCAGGACTCAGGACTCATTTTATTTATTTCTAATTTCCATTATGTTAGTTCAGTGAGATTGTCAGTGCTGTGGGGTGATAGCAGGAGCTCACAGGAACAGAACTCCAGAAACTAAATTCTAAATTTTATTGTGCTCTTTCATTCTTCCCTGCCACCTTCACCACCACCAAATACTTTCTTCTGGGCTCCAATGTTTGAGCCCCCTGGGAGAATTTTGCTGAACTCTAAGATCTGGCAAACTTTCTAATATTTCCCCACACACACACACAAATGGGAAAATAACCAAAACAGACAGATGGAAATCTTCTTCATGCCCCTGTAGCCACGGAGGAGATTTTAAAAGTGTGATGGGAGCAGTGTCCCCTCTAAGCTGAGTTAGGGTGAGCTAGCTCACAGTTTTTTAACCTCCAGCTCACACATTTTTGTCTTAGCTCAGGAAGGATGACCCCAGAGCACACTAATTTATGCAGCGGTTCACAACTTCAATGCCAGCAGCTCACAAAGTAAAATGTTTGCTCACAAGACTCTGCAGCTTAGAGGGAACATTGGATGGGAGTCAGGTGTTATTATGACAATTGTAATCCAAGAAGCATTTTAAGGTAGATGCTGAGCTGATATGGTTCAGTCCACCTTCCGGTGATGTCAGGGGTGTGTGGCAGATGCAAATTAGTTGTTGTGCTAATGAACTCCAGCACCTCTTTTTCTATGAAATGACCCCTGCCTGGGCTAGAACCCAATTTCTTCAGTTGCAAGGATCTGTCAGAATATCGGGGTGAGGGTTATGAGTCTTAGCCGAGAGGGACGGTTTGTAACATTTCTGTACCAGACTCAGCAAGATGCAAGATAAACACAATGATGATTCACAGCTGCTTTCCTTAGTGACAACAGAGTCTACCTAGCTTTCTTAAGCCTATAACGACTAAGGCTGATGTGATATCTATTTAAGCCACGATTAGTGCATAAGAACATAAGAGAAGCCATGTTGGATCAGGCCAGTGGCCCATCCAGTCCAACACTGTGTCACACAGGGGCCAGAAAAACCCAGGTGCCATCAGGAGGTCCATCAGTGAGGCCAGGACACTAGAAGCCCTCCCACTGTGCCCCCCCACAAAGTACCAAGAACACAGAGCATCACTGCCCCAGAGAGAGAGTTCCAACAATAGGCTGTGGCTAACAGCCACTGATGGACCTCTGCTGCATATGCCTATCCAGTTCCCTCTTGAAGCTGGCTATGCTTGTAGTCGCCACCACCTCCTGTGGCAGTGCAATTAAGTCTATATGATACATTCTGGATTCTGCATTTTTTGCTGGAATCTCCCTTTAAAATAGACCAGTGTTCCCTCTAAGGTGAGGTAGTGTGAGCTAGCTCACAAATTTTTAGCCTCCAGCTTTTTTGTCTTAGTTCAGGAAGGAGGACCCCAGAGAATGCTAACTGATGCAGGAGCTCACAACTTTACTGCCAGGAGCTCACAAAGCAGATTTTTTGCTCACAAGACTCTGCAGCTTTAAGGGAACATTGACTGTGACTATCACTCACTACAACTGTTGTGTGTAGCAACCTGCTTGTCTTGGGAGTTTGACCTAGACATACTATGTCTGACTTCTTGACTTTTAGCGCCCCCCCCCCCCATTTACAAATTTCCAGCCACCAGTATCTGCTGACACAGGATAAATGTGCCCATCTTTGTTCAGATGTGCACTGCCACAGGACTTAGGAGCATGCATTCGCAGAACTCAGTAAATAATGCTTTGGGTGACCTGAATATACCTGTGTGAACTTGCAAAATCCTGTTGGACAGTGCATTGAAAGTGAATACAATTCCACCCCACCCATTATATGACAGCCCTTCAAGTACTTGAAGATGGTGCTCCTATCACCTCTCAGCTGCCTCCTCTCCAGGCTAAATATCCCCAGCTCCTTCAACCTTTCTTCATAGCACTTGGTCTCCATATGTTTGAGAATGCTCACATGTGCTGCAGTGCATATTTTTGGCCACTGTGTGACACAGAGTGTTGGACTGGATGGGCCATTGGCCTGATCCAACATGGCTTCTCTTATGTTCTTATGTCCCTCTAAGCCGTAGAGGCTTGTGAGCAAAAATTCTACTCTGTGAGCTACTGGCATTAAAGTGGTGAGCTACTGTTCGTGCAGACTGGGGTTATCCTTTCTGACCTAATACAAAAATGCATGAGCTGGAGGCTAAAAATCTGTGAGCTAGCTCACACTAACTCAGCTTAGAGGGAACACTGATGTGCTGTGTCCTATGTGCATGTTCCTAAGTCTCTGGCCTATTTCCACCATCTGAAGTTGTTTAAGGCCTCCTTCACACATACACACCACCTCTTGACTCTGCCTGTATACCATCCTGTCTGATGTCACATTGTTTCCCCCCCCCCCATGTCATTCTCACATTAGTGACCATCACTTCCCACTGCATGACCAGCACACTTAGATTTCCATCATGGAAATGAAAGTTGTAAGCTGCTTTGGATTCCCACTGAGGGAATGAAGTTGTAAACTGTTTGGATTCCCACTGAGGGAGGAAAGCAGAGGGGTTTTTTATCAAATAACTGAATCATGGAAGTTATGTCTGAACAGGAAACCAGCACTGAAGCAGCTCACTGAAATGTCTTGCTGAAATCTGTGGTTCCAGAAAAATGGGTCTAGACCTAGAATAGCAAGGAGTCAAGGAAAGAGCTGGAACCTGATTCTAGAACCTTGCATGTTTTGTTTTGTTTTTGAAATGACAACATGGTTGAAATGAGGATAACAGGAAATTGACTTGGATTGTGATGTAGGCATCAAAATTGTTAAAATATTAGAATCCGTAAGCACTACGCAGCCACAGTTTTGAGCACTTTATCCTGGAACCTGAGCACGCTTTAGGCTGGAATTTTAAGTGCAATGTTGGGGTAAATCATTCAGAATGTATACACATTGTTGTGTGGATGAGTGAATAAAAATATCTGAAACATCCTGGAAAGTACTATATAAATGCTCAGTCTTTTTAAAGATCTGAGCACATGCTTGGTTTTCCTATTGAAATCAAGGATAGTTCAAATTATTGAAGATTGGCTCTGTCACACCTCCTGCCTGTTCAGATGGACTTTCCCCCCCACAGCAAGTTTTCCTCTAATTCAGCTTATCACTGTACATTATTTTAAACATGTTGATGGGAATCATGTTTAAGCACAAGAGACGGAGACAGACTTGGTGTTCAGAAGGGTCTTCAAATTAATCAAAGGTGCCACCTGCATTTTAAAAAAGATAACTTTGAAGATCCTGACCTGTGCAAAAAAAAAAGTTGGAAGAAAAGTAATTTCAAGGTGTCGCCTGGCTGAGAATCCTGAGAAAGGTGGATTCAATGGCGGGACAGCAGCAGCTTGTAACTCTAATCGAGGGCACTTTAAACAAATTTGAGGTGTCTATTTTCCCGATTTGCCAAGAACTGAGAAGCCTCTGACTTATCTTTCTCTCTTAAGCACTCAAAATCGAAATACTTTGGCTTTCATGCCTATTTGAGCTGCATATCCTAGGCTGGGATCGCACACCCTAAACAATGCACTTTCAATCCACTTTCAATGCACTGTGTGAACAGGCAAAATCCAGTTGGAAAGTGCACTGAAAGTGGATTGAAAGTGCATTATTCAGTGTGTTTGATCACAGCCCTAGACACATTTACTGGGGGCGTCGATCGGGTTTATTGACGATCATCCTCTGCATGGGCTCAGGCTGCAAAGCTGCAACGTTTTTACTCAGAAGTAAATCCCATAAACACAAATCGGAGTAAATGAGGTTACAGGAATGCCGTCCCTGAAGAGGTCTCTGCCCGTCAGCCTCCAGTCCTGGTACTTTTAAATCCAAGGCTGCGATCACACACTTTAAATGCCACTTTCCAACTGAATTTTGCCCGTTCACACAGTCAAATCCCGTTAGAAAGTGCATCGCAAATGGGTTGAAAGTGCATTCTTTAGTGTGTGTGATCAGTTTACATGGGGGGGGGGGGGAATAGCATCGCTCCTAAATGTCTTACTGTCATGCGTTTACTTGCACAGCTCAGGATAATGAGTTTGGAAAGACCCGGTTCACTTTTATCTCTCCCCCCCCCCCCGCAGCATAATTTATCCCATCTGATCTTGGCCGCTCCCGCATCCGGACCGCAAGCCCATTCAGACGAGCGCGTGTCCGTTGACCCGAAGGAGGCAAATCCCAACTCCGAAGTCTTTAGAGCCGAGCGGGTTTACAAGGCATAATCCGGCTCAATCACGCCAGCCGCTGCCTTCCTTTGAACAAAAGCGGGTCTTCAGCACCCACCCACCGTCCCTTTCGAGGCCTCCAGCGGCCTGGAGCCCTCCCCCAGCCAGCCTACGCCCCCCCTGCCGCCCCCCCCCCCCGGAACCTGTCCCAGCCCCACTCCGACGCCGCGACAAGAAGGCTTCGCAAACGCGCCGCGCCTGTGGACCGCGCGAGGAGGCTCCGCGACGCTGAAATCAATACGACTGTTTAACATTCAAAGGCCCGCAAATCGTTCTGTTTGTCCTTTGATAGGGCGGGGGAGGGGGGGAGCGCCGGGCTGATTAAAATGCGACCAGGAACGCTTAATTGCTGCACTAATTAAGAAGTCTTTAATTTCTTTTCTTTTTTCCCCGGGATGTTGTTTGAAGCCGGATCTCTCTGCTGCTCCGCACAGCTTGTGGAGGTCAGGCTCGCTCTCTCTGTCTCCCTCTCTCTCTGTCTCCCTCTCTCTCTGTCTCCCTCTCTCTTTCTCTCCCATCTCTGTCTCTCTCTCCCTCTCTCTCTGTCTCCTTCCCTCTGTCTCTGTCTCCCCCTCTCTCTGTCTACCTCTCTCTCCCTTTCTCTCTCTCTCCCTTCCTCCCTCTCTGTCTCCTTCCCTCTCTGTCTCCCTCTCTCATCTCTGTCTCTCTTTCCCTCTCTCTCCGTCTCCTTCCCTCTGTCTCCCCCCTCTCTGTCTACCTCTCTCTCCCTTCCTCCCTCTCTGTCTCCTTCCCTCTCTCTCCCCCCTCTCTCTGTCTCCCTTCCTCTGTCTCCCTCTCTCTTTCTCTCCCATCTGTCTCTCTCCCCCTCTCTCTCTGCCCCCTCTCTCTCTGTCTCTCTGTGTGTGTGTCTCCTTCTCTTTCACTCCCATCTGTCTCTCTCTCCCTTCCTCTCTGTCTCCCTCTCTCTTTCTCTCCCTCCCTCTCTCGTCTCCTTCCCTCTCTCTCCCTCTCTGTCTCCCTCTCTTTCTCTCCCTCCCTCTCTCTCTGCCCCCCTCTCTCCCTTTCTCTCTCTGTCTCCCCCTCTCTTTCTCTGCCCCCCCAATCGCTTTCTGTCTTCTGGCCCTTTCTCCCCCCTTTTCCTGCTCCCCCCCAGCCCCTTCAGGAGGCAGAAGGCAATGCCGCGCTGGAAACAGCCGGACGAATAGATGGTTATATAATTTATGACTTCCCTCCCCCCAACACCTGCTCCGGGGCGGGGAGGGCCGCTTTGGGGGGCGCGTTCACACGACGCAGCGGCGGAGTCTTCGCCTTGCAGCAGATCAAGGGGGCACCTTTCTGCCCCCGCCCCTTCCTCTCCTGTAGTCCTCAGGCAGGCATCCTTCTCGGCGAGGGTCGGGTTGCTCCGTAAAGACCGCCGAGCCAGGCGTCCGGCTCCCCCGCGCGTTTAAATGGCGAGCTCTCTCTCGCTCTCGCTCTCGCCTTCCTCAAGAAAGACAAGGAGTCCATTATATTCCTCGCCTGGGTCGCTCCTGCCTATTGACCGAGCTTTGTCCGGCGATCGCTCCAGAATGGCTGCAACCCCCCCCCTCCCCCGCTTGCAGGGCGATCAATAATCCTTCGGCGGGGGGGAGGGAGGGGTCTTTATGCTGACGTTGAAAAGCAGGCCTCGTTTGGGGCAGGAGCTCACAGGAGCCGAGCTCTGGAACCTCTAGATTTTATTGTGCTCTTTCTTTCTTACACCTCCTCCCCCCCCCCCCCCAAAAAAAGAACTTTCTTCTGGGCTCCATTAGAATCATGGAGTTGGAAGGGACGTCCAGGGCCGTCTAGTCCAACCCCCTGCACAATGCAGGAAACCCACAAATACCTGCCCCTACATTCACAGGATCTTCACTGCTGTCAGAGGGCCATCTAGCCTCTGCTTAAAAACCTCCAAGGAAGGAATCCTTCCTTCCTTCCGGCTCTCAAACCTCTGACGTTGATTCTATGTGGCTCTTACATTGAGCAAGTTTGGCCACCCCCGCTCCAAGGAAATCCAACATCATCTTCTCCTTCTCCTCCTAATCATAGAATTGGAAGGGACCTCCGGAGTCATCTAGTCCGACCGCCAGCACAATGCAGGGAACCCCTCCCCCTAAATTCACAGGATCCGCATTGCTGTCAGGTGGCCCTCTAGCCTCTGCTGGGAAACCTCCAAGGAAGGAGAGCCCACCACCTCCCGAGGAGGAAGCCTGTTCAAGCCCCCTGTGAGAATTTTGCTCAACTCTACGATTTGACAAACTTTCTAATATTTCCCCCCCACAAAAAATGGGGAAATAACCAAAAGTTATCAAATGGACAGATAGAAATCTAACCAAAACATCTAAAGCAGCCAGATGGAAATCTTCCTCACGCCACTGCGGCCACGGAGGAGAAAGTCCTTTCAAAAGCAGGGTTTTCGATGACGATGATCCTTCAAGAAGCAGTTGGAGGGCGATTTAGTCCACCTCCCAGGGGTGATGCCAGGGGTGTGTGGCAGAGGTGTGACGTTGGTGAGCTGCAGGGGGGGGGGGAGTCCAGAAGAAGGGGGAGGGGAGTCGTCGCCCGAGAGTTCTGCATCGGATCTTAACGGCGCCCGTCTGAAACGTCGCTTCTCTGCCCAAGCCACGTGCTCAAAACCGGACTCTTATCCCAGTCTCGGTTCAAGGGGGGGGGGGAGGGAACCCCTTGACTGGGTGGACAGATCTGTGGCAGCCTCCAAATGACCCCCAGCCCCAGCCCCACAAGTCACGGGGCTGCCTCTCGCCCCTGGGTCTGTATCCGGGCGCGCTGAATACAAAAGAAGGCCGCGGCTGGGGGCCGCCGGGGGGGGGGAGCTGCGGGGCGGGGGTTGGAATCAGCGGGCCCCCCTCGGGTTGCACAAACACACGGCAGCCCCCCCCCCCCCCCCGCTTTCGACAACTGACAGGAGGGCACACACAAAGGGGGTCGTTGCCATTCGCGGCACGGCGGCTCCTCTAATGGGCGCAAAGCGGTTCGGGGTTTTCTTTCGGCCCCGGCGGGGAGAGGAGGGGGGAGGCTCCCGCACGACTTTCCAGGCGCGCCGAGATCGATTTCTAGCGAGGGGATCGGGCGCAATGTGGACCGCGAATATTACGAAAAAGAAAGAGCAGACGGGGAGGTGACCGGGGGAGCAGGAGCGACGGCCCCCGAGGGCAAAGGCGCGGCCAGCCCCAGACATAACGCAAATCAGCGTCTCCGGCCAGGCCGCTAATCCGAGTCACTCCAGCCGTGCCCGGAGCACGCCCCCAACGACACAAGCAGAGTGGAAAGAAGCAACACGCCCGCGCCCTCTGGAAGAACTCTCCCCCCACCATTCTCCAAGGCCAATCCCGAGTCGATACGAATTTGCAGGACGAGCTTCCGCGGGATTCCGACACCCCAAACAGTCTGCCAGGGCGGACTCGTGGCTGCGATCACACATAATAAATAATGCACTTTCCATCCACTTTCCAACTGGATTTTACTGTGTGAACTTGCAAACTCCCGTTGGACACTGCATTGAAAGTGCATTATTTATACATACATCCACGCACACACACACATATAGGCAGAGTACCTCTTTAAAAGAAATCAGACATTTCCAAATTTTGACACCAAGTACAACAATTTTTTTTTTAATTTCGGAGATATTTATACCCCGCTTTTCTCCCATTTGGGGGACTCAAAGCGGCTGACAAAGCTAACTAACTATGAAAGGTAGAATAGAAGCTCTGTGACTTAAATTCCCAGGAGGTTGGACCCAAACCCTGGGGTTTTTAGGCTGCGATCCTTTCTAACTCGGGTTCTGGATTTAAGTAGGGTTCGAAGTCACCGTGCGCCTGTTGGGATTACAGACTGGGTTTACTGGACTCTGCGACTGAAGAAGAAGAATTACAGATTTATACCCCGCCCTTCTCTCTAATCAGAGACTCAGAGCGGCTCACAATCTCCTTTATCTTCCTCCCCCACAACAGACACCCTGTGAGGTGGGTGGGGCTGAGAGAGCTCTCACAGCAGCTGCCCTTCCAAGGACAACCTCTGCCAGAGCTATGGCTGACCCAAGGCCATTCCAGCAGCTGCAAGTGGAGGAGTGGGGAATCAAACCCGGCTGTCTCAGATAAGAGCCGGCACACTTAACCACTACACCAAACTGGCTCTTATTCCCTCCCACGCGTTAGGACGGTCCATTCGAGAGACGGGTTTGAACAGGCTTCAAACCCGAGGGGGTTTGAATTTCGAAGGAATTTGAACGGGCTTCCTCGGGAGGTGGTGGGCTCTCCTTCCTTGGGGACTTTTCATGCAGCCTGATTCCCATTCGCGAGATGCGTGCCGGATTGCTGCCTGCGGTGATCTACATCGCCCTCCCGCGTTGGAAGAATAATTTTGACCAGGCTTCATCCACAGCCGATGGGCTGCAGGAAGGGCGGCGCCTACGACTTCTTGAGTTTCATTCCCAATAGTATCTCCGCCTTAAAAAGACGTGGGGGGGTCGACCTGGAAGACTCCGAGGGCAAACTCTCGCAAAGGGACTGGCCCCAAGAGACGTTCCAACCCTACGCATGAAGTTGCTCGACAGGAAATCGGACCCTCCTTGGGTTCAACAGGGGCGCTCAGTATCGTCTACTCCGGCTGGAAGCGGATCTTCGGGGTCTCGGACAGAGGCCTTTTCCACATCACCTGCTCCTTGGTCCTTTCACACGGAGATGCTGGGGACTGAACCCAAGAGCTAGAAGACGACTCTGGATATCCTACCCTGGCGCTGGCTCTCTAGAATCTCACTGAGATCTTTCGTCTCACTCTAGACGAGGGATGGCCAAAGGGGTGGCTTAAGGTAGGAGCCACATAGAGTAAATGTCAGATGTCTGAGAGCCATAAGACACGAACATCAGGTGTTGGAGAGCAGGAAGGAAGGAAACAAACAAGCAGATGGGGAGGAGGGAGGGAGAGATGGAAAGAAAGCAACTTTAACTTGAAATGCCTTCTCCAAGTCACGGGCTGACTTGGCTTGGAGAAGTGCTTAAAAGAGACAAATGCCTTCTCACTGGGGGCTTGAAGAGCCACATTTGGCCACCCCTGCTCTAGACTCATGGGAATCGGTCTCCATAGAGAATAATGGAGTGCCCAGCAGCCTCCCCTGCCCGCACCTGGGGATTTGGCAGCCCCACTTTCTGCTCTTGCGCAATGAGGGCCTGTCCTGGCGGGCTTCCTGGTTTGCGTCTTGGTGCTGGGGTGGGGTGGGGTGGGGGGGCTTGGCCTCCTGATGGCACCTGAGTTTTGGCCACTGCGTTGGCCTGGCCGGATGCAGCAGGGCTCCTCTAACCTTCGGGCAGGCGGGTTTTCCTGCTGCCTCCAGAGCCTAGCATTATGCCCCGGCCTTTCCCGGGGTCTCTTGCCTCCTCTTAGCGGGACGCTCGCGGCCCGGGTTCTGTCCCACCAGCCAAGGGCCCGGCGTGGGTGCGGCAAGGCCGCCTTGGCTTGCAGCTGGCCCGGGGCGGTGGCGCAGTGCAGCACAACGCGAAGCAATTTCACCTGACGCTTTTTGGCCTGCCAAGGCGCGGAAGCCGCAACAAGCTGGGGGAAGGACCGCCCCGCCCTCCCCAAAGCCAACTGGAAACTCCATCCGAGCCCGCCTTCTCCCCTGCCTTACCTGAGCGCATCCAGCCCAATGCTCCCTCTAAGCTGCAGAGTCTTGTGAGCAAAAAATCTGCTTTGTGAGCTGCTGCATGAATTCGTGTGCTCTGAGGCCATCCTTCTTGAGCTAAGACAAAAATGTGCGAGCTGGAGACCAAAAAGCTGTGAGCTAGCTCACGCTAACTGAGCTTTTGGATCAGAACCACGGGGGCTTGCAAGGAAGTGCCACGGGGAGGGGGGCGGGGTTCCAATGGCACATGCGGAAAGTTCTGCCGGACTTCTCTAGACTTGGAAAACTTCTCCAAGGCAGTAGCGCCACCCCTCCCGACGGGTTGGGATGCTGTGCGGGCGCTCTCAGGCCTCCCTGAATGCGACGCCCTTCCTTATGAAGCCCGGATCAGCTCCCCTCCCCCTCGGCCCCTGTTCTTTCTCCGCTCACGCGGGGATAGGAGCCAACCTAAAACATACCCCGCGGGGGCGGCTAGAAGGGAGAGCTTGGAGTGCCTCAGCCTTGTTTCTGTAGGGGGTGGGCACAGGAGATCGTTTTTGTCCGGAGCTGCGTTCTCTCTAAGCTGAGTTAATGCGAATAAGCTCATAATTTTCCCCTCCGGTCCACACCTTTTTGTTTTTAGCTCAGGAAAAATGGCCCCAGAGCAAGTTAATTGATGCAGGAGCTCACAACTTTAATGCTAGGGGCTCACCAAGTAGAAGATTTGCTCACAGGGCTCCAGGAGCTTAGCGGGAGGGAGCATTGGTCCTGAGTCCTTGCAAGACCCGATGACCTTTGAGATCAGCCTAAACAGCCCGGGATTGATGCTCTGATTCCCAAGAGGGGACTGGATACACATCTGGAGCAGAGGCCCATCAGTGGCTCTTCGCTACCGCTCTCTGTCTCTCGGAACTCTGTCTGGGGCAGTGATGCTCTGTATTCTTGGTGCTGGGGGGCGGGGGGCAACAGTGGGAGGACTTCTAGCGTCCCGGCTCCACCGGTGGACTTCCTGATTGCACTGGTTGTTGTTGGGGGGCGGGTGTGGCCACTGTGTGACACAGAGTGTTGGACTGGAGGGGCCACTGGCCTGATCCAACACGGCTTCTCTTCTGTTCTTATGTGACACAGAGTGCTGGACTGGAGGGGCCATTGGCCTGATCCAACACGGCTTCTCTTCTGTTCTTATGTGACACAGAGTGTTGGACTGGAGGGGCCACTGGCCTGATCCAACACGGCTTCTCTTAGGTTCTTATACAATCACCACCTCCCTCCCTCCCTCCCTCCCTCCCTCCCTCCCTTCCCACTCAGATCTGGAATAAGGTTGACTGCCAGCTCCGGGCGGGAAATACCTGGAGTTTGGGGGGTGGAGCCTTGGGAGGACTCGGGACTTCAGCAGGGTACAGTGCCCTAGAGTCCATCCTCCAAAGCAGCTGTTTTCTCCAGGGGAACTGATCTCGGGTCCTCTGGAGGTCTCCAGGCCCTACCTGAGGGGGTTAACAACCCTAAATTCTGGAAGTTGCTCCATTTGACCGAGAAAGACCTTCCGAAGGCCCGCAAGAGACAATGCTCGGGATTTCTTTGCTGCTGACTCTCTCCTGCCCCCACCACCCAGCTTCATGTGTCTTTAGGACCTCCAACCCCTCCCCAATAGATCGGCCAATCGGAACGCCGCCGGGACTCCCCCCTCCCTGCCCCTTGGAAAGCTGATGCAGGCAACAGATCGCAGTGGGCAGTGGAACAAAGTAGGAGTCAAGTGGCAGCTTTAAAACCAACCAAGTTTTATTCAGAACGTCAGCTTTCGTGTGCGTGCACACGTCTTCAGAAGTCTGCACGTATACGAAAGCCTACATTCTGAATAAAATTTTGTTGGTCTTAAAGGTGCAGCTTGACTCCTACTTTGTTCTGATGCAGGCAACAGTCGGCAGAGTTCCCACCCAGGGAAGCCGAGAGCGGAACACCGACTTGCAGCCTCCGACCGGACCGTCTAACCCTTGTGCCCGTAGTTGCCCGTCTGAATGCAACATCCTCCGCCCCCCGGGTGGAAAAACCTTCCCGGCCGCGCCTGGGAAACCTCAACCACGTGCCGAGCGCTGTGGGCGCGGGCGGCCGTTTGTCTTCCAGCCCTCAAAAGCTGCTGGGTTTTTAATGTGTTCCGCGCTTCCTCCAAGCCCTTCCATTTTAAGAGTGCAATCCTAAGGACAGTTACTCCGTTCTAAGCCCATTGAAATGAATTGCACTGTTAAAGCCCGTTGTCTGGAGTGGGGTTTTTTTGTTCTCTGGAAGTCGCAGACCTTAGGCCAAGGTGAGATAAAGGGGGTCGAGAAACAGAGAGAGATCCTAATGGACGTCTGGACACCCTCTCCGCTCGAGGGCTGCGCCGCCCTCTCCATTAAACCGAAAGAAAGAGAAAGAAGGCAGCTGATCAATAATGTATACCAAGAGTCCCAACTGTAGACATAATAACTATAATGTTTGCAAAGCAACCTCCGGCTCGCCGCCCTCCCTCATTCCCCCTCCCTCCAAATGAGAATTACAAACAAATTACTTAAAATTCTATTTTGCTCCTCATTTAGCATGCCTCGCATGGGATTCGGGCGCAAAAAAAATAAATAAAAATTTAATCCTACTGTCAACTCGGAGTTGGAGGGGGTGTGTGTGTGCGGGGGGGGGGACAGACTGTGACTCTTTCACACACATTGTGCAGCTCTCAAAGCCCACCCCACGCCTTTGGCCAGCTTGGAGAAGGCATTTGTCTCCTTAAATCACTTCTCTAAGGCAAGGCGGCGGATGGTTTGGATTTAAAGTTAAAATTGCTTTCTTTCCACCTCTCCCTCTCCTATCCACCCATCTAGCCAGTTTGGTGTAGTGGTTGTAGGCTGACTCTTATCCAGGAGAACCGGGTTTGATCTTCCACTTGCACCTGCTGGAATGGCCTTGGGACCAACATTCAGTCCAACATTCTCTTGTGGGAGTTGTCCTTGAAAGGGCAGCTGCTGTGAGCTCTCTCAGCCCCACTTACCTCACAGGTGTGTCTGTTGTAGGGGAAAGGGGAAGATAAAGGAGATTGTGACAGCTCTGAGACTCAGAGATTCAGAGTATAGGGCGGGATATAAATCCAATATCTCCTCCTCCTCCTAATCATGGAATCATAGAATTGGAAGGGACCTCCAGAGTCATCTAGTCCAACCCCCTGCACAATGCAGGAAACTCACAAACACCTCCCCCTAAATTCACAGGATCTTCATTGCTGTCAGAGGGCCATCTAGCCTCTGTTTAAAAACTTCCAAGGAAGGAGAGCCCACCACCTCCTGAGGAAGCCTGTTCCACTGAGGAACCGCTCTAATGATCAGGAATCATAGAAATCATAGAATCATAGAGTTGGAAGGGATCTCCAGGGTCATCTAGTCCAACCTCCTGCACAGCGCAGGGAACTCACAAACCCCTCCCCCTAAATTCACAGGATCTTCGTTGCTGTCAGAGGGCCATCTAGCCTCTGCTGAAAAACCTCCAAGGAAGGAATCCTTCCTTCCTTCCTTGCGGCTCTCAAACCTCTGACGTTGATTCTATGTGGCTCTTACATTGAGCAAGTTTGCCCCCCCCTGCTCCAAGGATATCTGAGTGCACCCCCCCATGAGGAAAAGACGGGGGGGGCACGTGAGGTCAGATGCAAGCGGGCCGGCCTTTGGGTCATCTCGATTCCTTGCGGTCACCCGGACGTGAAAATGGAGTGACACGGCTTAAGGTTCAAAGGAAGCACGTTTGCTTTTTAATTTTTTAATTTATTTATTTGGAAAAGAGCCACCGCTGAAACACAATAGTCTATTGGGATGATAAGAATCAGTTTCCCCAAACAATAGCCCGGAGGATGAAAGAGGAGCTGGAGGCGGGGGTGGGGTGTGGGGGAGAAACGGGCTAGGTGTGCGCCGGCTGTACACGTGGCGATCCCCGGGGATTTGCCTAATCGCCCTGTCCAAACTCCTGCGCCTTCCTATTGAAGGCGAAAAGCGCCTTACTCCCTAGCAAACCCTTTGTGGGCCAAGGTTGGAATCTTTGGCACGCTTGCTAGGAGGTGTAAACCCTATTGGGCTCAAGGGGATTTACTTCTGAGTAAGCATGTTTAGGAGGGTTATCCTCGCCTGCCTGTTTCAACCTTAGATGGGGGGGGGGGAGGGGATAAACTGCAGCATTTTTACTTGGCATTAAGCTCATTTTAAATTTAAGCCTAAAACAGGCCATTTCGGGTCAGGGAGCAGAATTCGCTCCTTCCTGCTTGCTGTAGCAGGGGAAGGGATTTCCGTTGGTTTCACTCAGTGGACAAATCAATATATTTAGAAATTATCTTCTTTCTTGGCCTCAAGTCACAACGGACTTTCGGCAACCTGTAGAGCAGGGGGTGCAAACTGTGGCTCGAGAGCCACATGTGGCTCTTTCACACATATCGCGTGGCTCGCAAAGCTCCCACGGCCCCACTAGCTGACTTGGAGAAGGCATTTGTCTCTTTCAATCGCTTTGTCAAGCCAAGCCAGCCTGCAACTTGGAGAATGCATTTAAAGTTGCTTTCTTTTCACATCTCCCTCCCTGTCCCATCTATTTTCCTTCCTTCCTTCCTTCCTTCCTTCCTTCCTTCCTTCCTTCCTTCCTTCCTTCCTTCCTTCCTTCCTTCCTTCCTTCCTTCCTTCCTTCCATCAAAATCTGACACTCATGTCTTGTAACTCTCAAACGTCTGAAATTTATTCTATGTGGCTCTTCTGTTAAGCAAGTTTGGCCACCCCTGCCATAGAGTTTCCAAAGCAAGGGACTTCAGAGGTGGTTTGCCATCACTTGCCTATGCGTAGCAACCCTGGACTTTCTTGCTGGACCAGGGACCCCAGACCAGGGCCAACCCTGCTTAGCCACTGAGATAAAAAATCATGCTGGCCTGCCTGAGCAGGGGTCATTTAAAAGAAAAAGAGGTGCCAGAGCTCATTAGCACACAGGCTGCTGCTAGGGGTTCAGCCACTCCTGGCAGACCCCTGTGCTGCAAACCCCCCCCCCCCAGCTCCCTTCCAGATATTTTTTCGTGCATGTGCATAGCACGCAAGGTGCGATAATGTCACTAGTGATGTCATCATGCAGGGTGTCATGGGGGGAAAGAGCGAAAGGCGGCACACAAGAGAGCTGCCGCACCTCCGCTTTCCCCCTGCACCGCCTGGCCACTTTCAAGCCAAAAGTGGGCGCTGTGCTCTTTGGAGAGCCAGTTTGGTGTAGTGGTTAAGTGTGTGGACTCTTGTCTGGGAGAACCGGGTTTGATTCCCCACTCCTCCCCTTGCACCTGCTGGAATGGCCTTGGGTCAGCCATAGCTCTGGCAGAGGTTGTCCTTGAAAGGGCAGTTTCTGTCAGAGCTCTCTCAGCCCCACCCACCTCACAGGGTGTCTGTTGTGGGGGAGGAAGGGAAAGGAGATTGTGAGCCGCTCTGAGACTATTTGGAGTGAGTGGAGGGCGGGATATAAATCCAATATCATCATCATCTTCTTCTTCCTTGGAAGCCTCTGAATAGCATAATGTTTTAGCAACACCTGGCCATGAAGGCGCCGCTCAGCCGCAGTTTCAACCTGAAAGCAGCCGGGTACCACTAAAACACCGTACTATTCGGAGGCTTCCAAGAAACCCTTCAAAAAGTGTGGTGGCCGCTTTCGGCTTGCAAGTGGCCGGGTGGTGCTAAAACGCTGCGCTCTCCAGAGGGCTCTAAGGAAGCTTCCAAAGAGCACAGCGGCTGAGCGGCACCTTCCAGCCGGGGAAGGAGCAAGGGGAGTAAGGGGGCACCTGGCGGCAGTCCCAGGCAGGGTGGCGCCCTAGCACCTATCCCGCCTACTCCCACGTGCCAGCCCTGTTAGCACAACTCATTTGACCAGCTTTGCTGCCATATACACCCAGAGACCTATCAGCATTAACTACACTATCTCAGGCTCATTCACTTGTTCATCTTCCAGCATTATATATGCTATTAAATGCCAACAATGCCTTTCAGTTCTCTACACAGGGCAAACAGGAGAAACCTTATGCCAAAGGATAAATAAACACTAAACTGACATCAGGGAACTGAGAAACCTGTGGGGGAACACTTTAACCTTCCAGAACATTCAATGGGTGATCTTAAAGTAGCTGTTTCACTGCAAAGGAACTGCAAGAACAGAATGGAGAGAGAAACCGCTGAACTACAAATTATTATGAAAGTTGGAACAAACACCTCCCCAGGACTGAACAGGGATACTGGTTTTTTTTATCATATTACATATGATAAACCTATTATGCTTATAACGCTTGTTACATTTTGAAAAGTAAATTAGGTGGACAAGAACATCTTTAAGAAAAAATGTGTCCTTAGTTTAACCCTACTTGCTAGCAATATGGCACTTATCAGACAGCTTTTATTACCTTTTATTGGTATCCCACGCAAATGCTATCCAGACCAAATGTTCCTTCAATTTGTTAATTACACTATTTTGCCATTGGATTTTAACTTTGTATCATTTTACGTTCTAAACCACTGCCCACCAGCTATATGCTCACTGTACCTCATTCCTTGTCTGAAGAAGTATGTAGGTACACGAAAGCTTCCATTCTGAATAAAACTTTCTTGGTCTTAAAGGTGCTACTGGACTCCTACTTTGTTCTACTGCTTCAGACCAACACGGCTGCCCGCCTGGATCCATCCTTCCCTTTCGTTCCATGACACAGCACCGTCCTGGCCAGCAGCAAATCACTGCTGACTACATGTTGAGGGTCCTTCATAGGGCCAGCCCTAGCCTGTCTGGCACCCGAGGCAAGGCTAACTTCTGGTGCCCCCCTCCCCCACTGATAAGGTCACTGAGTCACACGGGGCGCCCAATGTTGTGCCCCCCGAAGGCTGGCACTCTAGGCAATCACCTAGTTTGCCCTGTGGCAGGGCCGGCCCTGCCCTTCCCTAGCTTTGCCGAGAGGTGTGTGTGTGTTCTGGGGCAGGCATGAACTCTGGTTCCACTGGAGCCTCTGGAGAACAACAAAAATACCCCCACGGCCCCCGCAAACTACACCCAAGACTCACCTGTCTGCAGCAAGAGTTGGAGACACTGATGGAGAGGCAAATGCTGCAAGAGCCTGGCTGGGAAAGCTGGACTGAGACAGCCTCCAGCATCAAGCAACACTGCTGTCTGGAAGGCCCCTCAGCTCAGGCTGCCCAATGAGATGCTTGCAGAGAAAGACATTGGATTCTCTCAGCTGGCAAAGATGCTGGAGAGAGATGGATGGGCATGGGCAATCTGGGGGAGGGGTGGTTGGTTATGGGGGGCAGAGGCTGCGGCTAGTGGGCAAACAGCCCCACAGAAAGGCAGTGGCCATTGGAGACCTGGGGAGGTGGCTTCAGGGGATAGGTGAGGGAAGAGGGCAGGCCATGGACAGGGGAATGAAAAGAAGTTCCCGGAAACAGGCTGGGGAGGAATACAGTGGCTAACAGCTCCAGGCTGTGAGGGAGATGAATCAAGCCACGCGGAGATGGAACTTGGAAATGCAATCCCCTTCCCTCCCATTCTGAAGCTTGGGGAATTTCCCTCCAAAGGGGAACCAAAATGGCGGCATGCAGGCTCCCTCAGGAGAAACAGGCAGGAACCCACAGTCCCATTGAAGAGAAACTGAATAGATTTACTGGCATGTTTCAGACCCATTTCAGCCTAAAACATATGTGAAAACTCCGACAATACTAGTTTTAAAAAACAAAATGCTTCGGAGACATAGCTCTGTTTGTATTCCCTTGTCCGAGGCCTATTACTTAAATCCAGGGGTGGAATTCTAGCAGGAGTTCCTTTGCATATTAGGCCACACACCCCTGATGCATCCAATCCTCCTGGAACTTACAAAAAAAAGCCTTGTAAGCACTTGGAGGATTGGCTGCATCAGTGATGTGTGGCCTAATATGCAAAGGAGCTCCTGCTAGAATTCCACCCCTACTTAAATCTATCAAAATGAACCAGATTTGTGTACGTGTTAAATTGTGCACTTAATCAAAATGTACTTTTTACATGTCAGGGAACAGATCCCCTCCCCCCTCCCTCCATCTAGGGTTGCTGAAAAAAGCAAACCCTGCCAGAATAAACTCTGCAAAACAAACTCAAAATCATTCGGTGATGATGGGTTGGAGAACTTCAAAAGTGTTCAACCGAGGGGCCTCCCCATAAAGCCGCTTATTGTTTTGTCTTGCCCTTTTTACTTATTTTCTGAGTATTTTTTTTAAAACCATGGCATGCAGGCTCATAGCTATCCTGAGCCTCTAGCTGTAAAATGGTGTATTATTCTTTGAACAGTTGCACTTGGAAAGGAACCAGTAATTTATACGAGAAGTGTTTGATTGCTTGCTTATCCAGTGACCCATGATAAGTCAGCTTATTCCAAAAATGGCAGAAAACAAAAGGCTGATATACATATATATATATATATATATATATATAGCTTGATGCCAAGTAGATGTCCTCTGGATTGCAGCTTCAATATATATATTGAAACTGCAATCCTGCATTTGAAGATAAGACCTCCTGGGACTTGTTCCCAGGCCTAACCAGGCCTGAACCCAGGATGTGCTAGCTGCAATATACATAAGGAACCCAGAGTGTGAATTTCACATGTGAATGTAGAATTGTTTATAGAACCTTTGATGTGCCATTTTAAAGCATGCATTCTAGTGTTACAAAGTATCAGTTCCAATCTTCTGCTCGAATGAGCCACGTGGATTATCAATAAAGCTAACTTTGCTTCAAAACCCAAGGACTGGTTATTTTGAAATCTCATGCTTGACATTTTGGAACTGATCCTTTATTAAGAGTTCATCTGACCTGGCAACTTTTAAGCCGGATGGCTGAAAGAGCACCAGACAACAGAGAACCTACTGATCCATTCGAATGGAAGTGCGGACCCCCCCCCCCCGGCACATCGTTGGGACTCGGAGAGTCAGGGGCTGCGGATCCCCTCTACACGTATAACAATTACTCATCACCCCTCAGAAGTGAGAGCCACGCACCTCCACAGCACTAATGGATGAAGCGCCAGCATGCCATGAAATCATCCTGTCAAGGCCGGTGCAAGGGGGCAAAGGCGGCAGGAACCCCGGAGGAAGCCGGGAGGATTGCCCCATAAGAGATGAGGATGAGCAGGGTGGACCCCAACCAGAGGACGGCTGTCCAGCTGGGTCCAAGTCAGAGGAGAAAGATGGGGGCAACCCGAAGGAGTTGGACATCCTGGAGACGGTGAGAGGGAAAATGACCACTATGGCAAGGGAGCTGCGGGACGAAATCCAAGCCCCCAGTGCAAGAGATGCAGAGGCAGATCGATCGAATGCTAAGGTGCAACCTCAGAGGCACCCGTTAGCTCCACCAGTGGCACCAGCACCAGTACCACTGGCACCACCAAATGTCCGGCACCCCGTGGTGCCCCCAGTGGTACTGGGGCAACCAGGAGGCCCCGTGCTACCACCGGGACCCCCGGCCCCTCGAGACTACAGGAGAGGGCGAGAACTAGACACCACTTTTGACGGCGACCCCGAAGAAGTGGAGTACTTCACCATTCAAGCCAATCGGATCATGTTCTGGATGGTTTCAGCCCTCTCAGTTTGGAGGAAGTTTACAGGATCCTCTTATCTGCACGCCCAACAACTTGTAAATTGGACCCGTGCCCCTCCTGGCTTATTAAATCTTGCCAGGGGGAGCTTAGATATCCTGTATGGGATATCATAAATAGATCCCTCGCGGAAGGGCAATTTCCAACACAGCTTAAAGAAGCGGTGGTCCGCCCCCTCTTAAAAAAAAATCTCTAGATCCGGCCCAATTGGCTCACTTTCGGCCGGTTTCGAATTTGCCCTATTTGGGCAAACTTATTGAGAGGGCAGTGGCGATGCAGTTACAGACCTTCCTGGATGACGCTTCCGTCCTTGATCCTCTTCAGTCCGGCTTTCGCCCGGGCCATGGGACGGAGACGGTGCTGGTCGCCTTAGTAGATGACCTGCAACGGCATCTGGATCGGGGCGGCTCGGCGGTACTGATGTTGTTGGACCTATCGGCAGCATTCGATACGGTCGACCATCAGTTACTTGCCCGCCGCCTCGCCGACGCGGGGATTCAGGGGTTGGCCTTGCAATGGCTTTCCTCTTCCCTTGAAGGTCGGGGACAGAGGGTCGCGATTGGGGATGAGCTGTCCCGGAGGCACTCGCTTGATTGCGGGGTGCCTCAGGGTGCAGTTCTTTCCCCGATGTTATTTAACATCTACATGCGTCCCCTCGCCCAGATTGCCCGAAGGTACGGGCTGGGTTGTCACCAGTATGCTGATGACACCCAGCTTTATCTGCTTATGGACGGCTGGCCGGTCTCCGCCCCACAAAATCTGGACCGGGCGCTACAGGCTGTGGCTGGGTGGCTCAAACAGAGCGGGCTGAGGCTAAACCCAGTGAAGACAGAGGTCCTTTGCTTGGGCCGTCGTGGCCCGGGGGGGGGGGGAATACCCCTTCCGGTTTTTGACGGTGCGCCGCTGATGGCGGCGCACAGGGTCAAGAGCCTGGGGGTACTTCTGGAGCCTTCCTTAACTATGGAGGCCCAGATAGCAGCCACTGCCAAGTCCGCATTCTTCCATCTTAGGCGGGCTAGACAGCTGGCTCCCTTCCTGGAATGCGACGATCTAGCAACGGTGATCCATGCTACGGTCACCTCAAGGCTGGACTACTGCAATGCCCTCTACATGGGGCTGCCCCTGTGTCGAACCCGGAAATTGCAGCTGGTGCAGAACGCCGCCGCCCGGTTGTTATTGGGGCTCCCAAGGTGGGAGCACATTCAGCCGGGACTTCGGGCTCTGCACTGGCTGCCAATATCCTACCGAGTTCGGTACAAGGTGCTGGTTATTACCTTTAAAGCCCTATATGGTCTAGGACCTGCCTACCTGAGGGACCGTCTCTCCCTGCATGTTCCCCAGAGAGCACTGAGATGAGGATCTCAAAATCTTTTGGTTGTCCCCGGGCCAAAGGAAGCCCGCTTGAAGATCACAAGGGACCGGGCCTTCTCTGTAATGGCTCCATTTTGGTGGAACCAGCTGCCAGAGGAGGTAAGGGCCCTGCGGGATCTCACCCAATTCCTCAGGGCCTGTAAGACAGTCCTCTTCCGGCTGGCCCACAACTAACGGCCCTGTATACCGACTACTGAATACTGTCTACTGAACTTGTATCTGAAGCTGAATAGAATGTAGCTCCACGACCGCTGTCTGTTTTAATGATGTATAGTTATAACAAATGTTGATTTTAATTATATATTATGAAATGTTAATTTTAAAGTGTAATTTTATATTTTTATGTTAGTTTTATATATGTTGTAAGCCGCCCTGAGCCACTCGGTGGGAAGGGCGGGATATAAATCCCAGATAAATAAATAAATAAAAAAATAGTTACATGCACTATTGGGGGAACACGTTCCCTGATGAGTTCAGCCGAGTGGATTACCTCGGGCTGAAACTGAAGGGAGTAGCAAGAAGATGGTATGTAAACCTGTACGAGACGAGGGCCCCCGAGCTTGACACCGTGGGTGGGTTCCTGCAGGCGCTGCTAACCCAATACGAAGACCCCCTTCAAGAGACCCGGGCCATCAGGGCCCTGCATGAGATGCAGCAAGGGGCGAAATCCGTGCATGAATATGCGACTGATTTTAGGGCCCACTCGGCCAAAGTTCGAGGATGGAGTGAAATAATGAAGATCGAAGAGTTCCAGAGAGGGCTAAATGCGAGCCTGCTGGATCGAGCCCTGCAGCAAGCCTGCCCTACTACCCTGGTGGGATGGATACAACTGGCAGGTGAAGTAGAGACTAACATAAAGCAGGTGGCCCTCCAACGCCAATTGCAGCAAGGGGGAAAGGGGGGACATGAGGCTCGGTCAGGAGCCAAGTCAGACAGGAAGAAGAACGTGTCCCAGGGGGGGTATGCCAAAACCTCCCCCGGGGCGCAAGTGCTTCTGATGTGGTGATCCAAATCACTTGGCGGCCAACTGCCCGGAGAAACCTTGAGCCCCCCCTTACTCCAAAGCCGACGGCGGCGGGACCAAAGAAGACTTTGACTAGACCCAAAGAATTGATCCGGGGAGCACCGCAGTGTCGGCGGTGCTAGATGAGGGTACTATAATTATGAATGCATCCAGTGAGGAGTCTTGGGGAACAGAGCCGGCGGAAAACGAGGGCGACCTGCACTGAGAGGTGCCGGGAGGCAGGTCATGGATCTAACGACACCATTGCGGGTGAGAGTGACTGGATTCTTATTTTTTGTACCATTGACATTGTTGAACCAAAAGCTTAAACGCTTTATCCATGCCTGAGCCCTAATCGACTCTGGGTGCATGAGGGAGATTATCACCTCGAAATTAGTGGACGCTTTAGAACTGGTGTGGAAGCCCCTGCCCCACCCAATCCAATTTGAACAAATGGATGGGTCTGTAATGAGGGGGGAGCCTTGTGTAGAAGAGGCTCAAGGAGTACCAGTAGGGCTAGAGAACCATTGGGACATAAAAATGTTTGTGATCTCCCCCTCCTCCTCCTTTGACGTGGTGTTTGGGGTCGGGTGGCTAGCTAAGTACCAACCAGACATACAATGGGGGGATCAAACGATAGATTTCACCAACAGAAGGTGCAGACACCATCACTGGTTGGGGTCCTGGGGGGCTAATCCCCTCCTAGGAATGAAAAAAATGTGTGTGTCGGTGGAAGAGATTCATTCCATCCCCAGAGAATACAGAGACTAGCGCAGAGTATTCAGGGAGGAGGAGGCGAATGAGCTTCCCGCACATCAAAGCACTGATTGCGCGATCGAACTAATCCCTGGCCAGGAACTGCCTAAAGCCAAACTATGCTCCATGGGGTGGGCTGAGAAGGCAGAACTACGGAAGTTCATAGACAAAAACCTCAAAAGAGGCCTTATCCGGCCGGCCACTGCCCCGCACGCCGCACCGGTGCTTTTCTGGAAAAAGAAGGATGGGAGCCTTAGGCTTTGCACTGATTTTCATGGGATAAATAGGATCTCGATGTCCAAAGCGTATTCCATCCCCTTGATTAAAGATCTACTGAGTACAGTGTCCGAGGGATCCATTTTCACAAAAGTGGACCTAAGGGATGCGTACGGATCAAAGAGGGGGATGAGTGGAAGACAGCCTTCAACACTCCAGTGGGGCAGTTCGAGTATCTGGTGATGCCTTATGGATTACAGGGGGCACCAGGAGTGTTTATGAACTTTATCAATGAGGTTCTGAGAGAATAACTGTATAAGGTGGTGGTGGTGTACCTGGATGATATCATTATTTATTCCAAGGACCTGGCTTCCAACGTGCCACGAGTGAGGAAGGTGCTATCCACCTTGTACGAGCACAAGTTGTTTGCGAAACTATCCAAGTGTGAGTTCCATCAAACCGAACTTGACTATCTAGGGTTCAGAGTTTCCGGGAAGGGGCTCGCCATGGACCCTGCTAAAATACAGGTGGTATTAGATTGGGCCCCCCTGAGGACACGTAGACAGCTACAATCCTTTCTCAGGTTTGCAATTTTTTACAGAACCTTCATTCAGGGGTTTGCCCAGGTGATTTTGCCCCTAACGGACTTGCTTAAAACTAAAGGGAAGGGGCCAGAGGCGAAGAAGCCAGGAGCGAAACTAGCATGGACTCCCGCCTGCCAAAAAGCCTTCGAGAAACTTAAAAGTTTGTTTACAAGCGAACCAGTATTAAGCCATCCCGATGTACTTAAGCCTTTCGTGGTCCAATGCGATGCCTCCGATGTGGCCGTAGGAGCCATTCTAATGCAAAGAGACTTGGAAGGGAGGTTGCGATCATGCACTTACATCTCTAAAAAATTTTTACCAAAGCAGCGCAACCGGTCGGTGTGGGACAAGGAGGCATTTGCAGTAACTTTTGCATTGAAAACATGGCGGTCCTGGCTAGAGGGGGCGAGCGTGCCATTTGAAATCTGGACTGATCATAAGAACTTAGGAGCAATGACTGGTCAGAGGAGACTGACTGAAAAGCGGATTCGGTGGGCGGGATTCTTTGCAAAGTTCGACTTCACCCTAAAACACATTCCTGTGGCAAAAAATTTCTTAGCCAATGCGCTATCCAGGTTGCCCCAGCACAAGAGTCAGAGGGAGAAAGTGATGGACTCCATCTTTCCCCCCAGCGCGGTGGCTGGCGCCGTGACTACCTTGTCAGGGAAGAAAAAGGGAGCGCTAGAGCCATGGGGGGGGGAGGGGGGGTAATAGACTAATAGAAGAAGCGGAACGAGAAGGCGAGGGGAAGCCAGAAGGATTAATTAAAGGGACTGGAGGCTTTTGGTATCATGATGGGAAATTATATGTTCCAAAAGCACTGAGGCAGGAGATATTACAACACTCTCATTGTAATAAACTGTCTGGCCATTTCAGTTACGTAAAGACACTGCATCTTGTCAATAGGCAATTCTGGTGGACTCAAATGAAGAAAGATATTTCAGAATTTGTAACTACTTGCCCCGTGTGTATAATGGCAAAAAAGCGAGGTGGGAAACCCCCCGGGCTCCTCCAACCCACTCAGACTGCAGAGCGGTCATGGTCTGTAGTGTCTATGGACTTTATAGTGGAATTGCCGGCTTCTCAGGGCAGAACCGTAATACTAGTAATAGTGGACACTTTTTCAAAGCAAGTGCATTTCATTCTGTGCAAAAAGTTGCCCACTGTAAAGAAGCTGGCGTACCTATTTTTCCAACACATTGTTAGAGTCCACTCCTTCCCCGATAAGGTCATTAGTGACTGTGGCCTGCTGTTCATTGCCAACTTCTGGCGGGAGTTCTGCAAACTAACGGGCATGGAACAGGGGTTGAGCTCCAAATATCACCCACAGACGGACGGGCAGATGGAATGCGTGAACGCGCTTCTAGAACAGTATTTACGGTGCTATGTGAACTATCAACAGACCAATTGGGTGGAGCTGCTGCCATTTGCAGAATATGGATACAATAATAGCCTCCATAGCTCAACCAAAGCATCCCCGTTTAAAATTGTGAATGGCTACGAGGGGAAACCATTCCCCCTCTTGCCCGAGGACAATGGAACCAAAACCCCCTCCTCTTGTCACTGTGGTGGGAGATGCTGGGAAAGGGGTGGACTGTAATTCAAGAAAACCTGGATGCAGCCAAACGGGACTATAAAGCACATTATGACAAAAAGCACACCCCAGAATGGGACTTTAAAGTAGGAGAGACTGTGTTTCTATCTACAAAGAATCTGCCACTGCCACAAACCTCCAGGAAACTTGCTTACAAATATCTGGGGCCCTTTAAAATAAAGAGGGTGATAAACAAAGTGACAGTAGAATTAGAATTACCAAAACTGTTTAGTAAAATTCACCCTGTTTTCCATTGCAGCCTTTTTTAGCAAGATCCAGGGGCTACGAGTTGGCATCCCCGCCCGCCGGAGCTCAAACCTATTCAAGTGAAGGGTCAGAGTCATCATGAGGTGCAAGAGATATTGGATGCCAGAGAGAAAAGAGGGGTGCTATACTTCTTATTGCGCTGGAAGTATTTTCCCCCTAGTTGTGATGAATGGGTGAAAGCATCTGACCTCTGAGCCCCACTTCTCCACAAAAGATTTTACCTACTGCACCCAGACAAACCCCAAGCAAGAGCTTGGGGGGGCAGTATGTCAAGCATTGTATATTCAACATATAATAAAGAAGCCAGATCTTAGAATTGTTACCTTTATATTATAGAATTCAGATTGTAGAGTTGTTACTAATCCAAAGTTAAAAATGTGAGCACATCAAAGTAGCAGCCCCCACCTTTCTTCTTTCACTTTTACTAACAAATGCAGGAATGTCCTCTTTGAAGATAAGACCTCCTGGGACTTGTTCCCAGGCCTAGCCAGGCCTGAACCCAGGATGCACTAGCCGCAATATAGATAAGGAACCCAGAGTGTGAATTTCACACGTGAATGTAGAATTGTTTATAGAACCTTTGATGTGCCATTTTTAAGCATGTATTCTAGTGCTACAAAGTATCAGTTCCAATCTTCTGCTCGAATGAGCCACATGGATTATCAATAAACCTAACTTTGTTTCAAAACCCAAGGACTGGTTATTTTGAAATCTCATGCTTGACAAAGGAAACTGCACACCTAACCTGCGCACCTAAACTGCGTTTAAAGGAACTGCGCACCTAACCTCCATTGGAAATAATGAAGGATAGGGGCACCTTCACTGGAGGCTCATAGAATTGGACTCCCTGGTCCAAACTTTTTGAAACTTAGAGGGTCTTTGAAGAGAGGCACCAGATGCTATGTTGCAAATTTGGTGCATCTACCTCAAAAAACAGCCCCCCCCCCCGCGGAGCCCCAGATACCTGCAGATCAATTTTCCATTATATATGGGAACTGGTTTCCACAGAGAATAATACTGTGCTCAGCAGACATTCTCCCACCCCCCACTTTCTGATGACCCTGAGGGGAGTGCCTCCAAACCAGGGGATCCTCTTCCCCACACCTGGGTGTTCAATGATGAGTCGAAGTTTATACAAAGACTACATTTATTGATAGACTGATACTTTGGTAACAGGTTCTTGAGAGTAATGCCAAATACAAATTGATACAATACTTTTAAGACCTACTTCAAAGGGATTCCAAGGAATGGGGTTGCGGGGTAGCATTCACACATAAACCATCATAAATGTCTACGCTCCCATAGTGTTATCAGGACTGTGTCCTTGCTTTCTCCAGATGTCTCTCACTCCCTTACCGGAATGTATGGGAAGGTGCTGATTACTTGGTTTCAGTTCTCATTACTTCTAATTTAATAGCCATAAAGCAAGACAGGGGGAAGGGAAAGAATAACAAGCTAAGAAAGTTGGATCCTCCATGATGCTTCACAGACCAGGTTAGGCAGGACCCTTACACAATCAATTATCAATGGAATTTCACCATGCTTGACACTGGGGATTGGCTACCCTACCCTGGACTCACACTTTGTTCTGTTGCTCCAGACCAACACACCTTGGTCTGTGGTTTTCAGTAGTTAGAAATAAATATTTATTTACATTACAGGAGTCTAGGGACACCTTAAAGACAAACAAAATTATATGTGCAAGCACTTCCTGTTTTATTCTGCTGCTACAGATGATCATGGCTCCTCATTTGGAATTACTGTTACCAAGGGGTCATTTTGTAGAAAAAGAGGTGCTGGAGCTTATTAGCACAACTCATTTGCATATGCCACACACCCCTGACATCACCAGAAGGTGTACTAAATTATATCAGCTCAGCATCTACCTTAAAAGGCTTCTTGAATTAGAGTTGTCACAAGAAAACCTTGCTCCCATCATATTTTTAAAATTACTCTCTCCTATGTGGCCATGGTAGCATGATGAAGATTTCCATCTGTCTGCTTTATATGTTTTGATTATTTTCCCATTTTTTTTTGTGGGGGAAAATATTAGAAGGTTTTTCAAATCTTAGGGTTTGGCAAAATTCTCACAGGGGGTTTGAACCATGGAGCTCAAAACCAAGTATTTTTGGGGGGGAGGGGCAAGAAGAAAGAGCACATTAAAATTTAGAGGTTCTGGAGCTCTGCTCCTGTGAGCTCCTGCCCAAAATGAGGCCTGATTGTTACAGAAATAGATGGCAGATTCAACCCAACCATGAAGTAATGTGGACTGCCAGGAATACATTAAAAATAAAATGGCTTGTGCTTGCATTATGCTTAAACCTTTTAAAAAAATTATAATGGCAGTTTACCACCTGAAGTTGGTTCACTAATCGAGCGATCCTGAACTGGTCTATTTGATGGAGCTTACTCCTAGGAAAGCATTCTTAGGCAGGGCTTTTTTTGTAGCAGGAACTCCTTTGCATATTAGGCCACACACCCCAGATGTAGCCTATCCTCCAAGAGCTTACAGGGCTCTTAGTACAGGGCCTACTATAAGCTCCAGGAAGATTGGCTACATCAGGGGTGTGTGGCCTAATATGCAGAGGAGTTCCTGCTACAAAAAAGCCCTGTTCTTAGGAATGCACTATAGTAGTCCAGTGATGGAAGCTGGAGATGAACAGGATCCTTACACAGGAATAAAATTATGTTGTGTTGGTAGAACGGTGATGCCAGTCAAACAGGGCTGTTGGATAGTTCTAATAGTCTGTCATCCTATGCATACTTATTTTAGAATAATGTCCACTGAACAGAATCTTGCTGTATAGTTAATTAATTAAAACATTATTAGCCACCCTTCTTCCTTATGGAGCTCAAAATGACTTACAGAGAGTCAGTTTGGTGTAGTGGTTAAGTGTGTGGACTCTTATCTGGGAGAACTGGGTTTGATTCCCCACTTCTCCACTTGCAGCTGCTGGAATGACCTTGGGTTAGCCATAGCTATCTCAGGAGTTGTCCTTGAAAGGGCAGTTTCTGTGAGAGTCCTCTCAGTCCCACCCACCTCACAGAGTGTCTGTTGTGGGGGAAGAAGATAAAGGAGATTGTAAGCCGCTCTGAGACTCTGATTCAGAGAGAAGGGCGGGGTATAAATCTGCAGTCGTCTTCTTCTTCTTCCAGTATATAAACAAACTGCATAAAATAGTTTACATAAAAATACATAAAAACAAAATTTAAAAACCACAGTTTGGGACTGCTATCATCAAATGCAGTCCTAAATAAAACGTAATTTTTCAGCTACCTCCTAATGATTGACAGTGAGGGATCTCATGTGACCATCCAACAAGCTTCTTTGATTGGTTGAGTCAAGAGGGCCCCTCCTTGTGATCTTAGTTCCCAGACTGGAACATCTCAGGATTTATTGAAGATCCCCGGTTCACAAACTGTCTGCCTTATGTCAACAAGGGCCAGGGTCTTCTCAGTCATGCCCCCCCTCCAACCTGAAGAGGTGCATATGTTGCAGGACTTCCCCGGGTTCTGCAGGGCATGCAAGGCTGGTCTTTTTTGAAGGGCTCTTGAGCAACTGTGATCCACAAGGCAGTTGATAAATTGTGTCCCAGCTGCGTCTTCACCATCCTTGCTCGATGGTGGGTAGATTTTAACTGGAATAGACTTGTAACCATTTTATATTTTTAAAGTTCATTTATTGCATCTTTTGTACTGTTTTATGGGTTGCATTTTATATGGTGTTAGCTGTCTGGAGTGCCATTCAGGGGAGAGGGAGTGGGATATAAACTTGGTAAATAAATAAATATGAGAGCTTTAAACAAATAGCGTCGTGACTGGACTCTGGGATGAATCAGAAGCTAGTGTAATTGCTGCAATAATGAGGTCATGTAGCCATTAGGACTCTTAGTAGAAGGCCTACTGCAGGGGTGTGAAACATGTGGCTCGGGGGCTGAGTCAGGCCCCTGGAGGGCTTCCATTAGGCCCCCAAGCAACTGGCTCTTGTCTGCTTCCTTCTCCCTCTCTCTTGCTTCCTTCTGCATCTCAGTTTGCTTTGCAAGGCTTGCTCAATTGCACAGGAGCTACAGAGCAAAACCTCAATTTTCTCCGTTGGTTGAGGCTCCTCCCCCTCCTGGTCCCTTGGGAAGGGAAGGAAAGGGCCAGCTCCTTTGAGACCAACAAGTGCTAATATTTTAAGCATGTTTTATTTAAAGGTTTTTTAAAAAAACTTTAGCTGTGTTTGTCTGTATTGTTTAAAAAGTTTACATCTCTGCCACCTAATCTTAAATAGGTCCACACATGGCCCAGCCCAAGGTCTCATTTATGTCAGTTCCGGCCCTCATAACAAATGAGTTCGACACCCGTGGCCTACTGTAAGCTCTTGGAGGATTGGCTGCATCAGGGGTGTGTGGCCTGATATGCAAAGGAGTTCCCGATACAAAGAAAGCCTTGCACTATGCCTAGAATAAAAACAGCCTCTCCAGAATAAAAATGGCTTATGCAGCCTCCCTGATATTCAGATATGTTTCCATACCTCAGACCTGTCTTCAAGGCCAGCTCTATTCTAGAAAGATCCCAAGCTACCAGCTGCTACCCTTTTGCTTCTGTGCCAAAAACATGATACATTCTGATTTTCAAGGCTCCCAAAAGCTATGCGTGTCAATGTGGGTTGCCCGAGCCAACTCAAGAAATACCTGGGGACTTTGGGGGTGGAGCCAGGAGACTTTGGGAGTGGACCCAGGAGACATTGGGGTGGAGCCAGGAGACTTTGGGGTGGAGCCAGGAGACTTTGGGGGTGCAGCCAGGAGCAAGGTTGTGACAAGCATAATTGAATGCCAAAGGGAGTTTTGGGCATCACATATAAAGGGACCACACATCTTTTGAATGCCTTCCCTCCTTTGGAAATAGTGAAGGATAGGGGCACCTTTCTTCTGCGGCTCAATGAATTGGACCCCCTGGTCTAATCTTTTTGAAACTTGGAGGATGTTTTTGTTAGGGAATTCTGTTTGAAATTCTATTTCTTTATCTCAAACAGTGGGATGGATCACTGGATCAAATAATCATTGAGAGGCATTTAACATGCAAGCTAAAACATATTTATTTCTACAGGGAAAGGGTACTGGGAGGTGAAAATAACAAACACTATAGAACTACATGCTTACACTAGAAGATCATGTGCTTAATGGAAGACCACTTCCTCCTTCTTCTTGAACTCTCTGCCTGAACAAAGGAAGTCACCTGACTAACTGACCAAACAGACAAAACAGATTTTCCTGCTTCTAGACCTTGATTGACAGCAGTTGGTATCTTCTTCCAAGGTCATGCTGACAATAGGGAATCAGGCAGTGTTAACCCTATAATGACTGGAACTTTAGAACATTGCAAAGGACATACAAAACAGATACATATTTCCAACACCCCTTCTCAATGCCTAATGTGCAAGTCATTATACATTCAATAGTCATTACTCATTATTCACTGTAACATTCACATCAACTAGATTCATCATTTCACGTAAACATTCAAATCTAACACAAGGTAATGGCTTAGTAAGTATATCAGCTATCATAGCTTCTGTACAACAATATTCTATCTTAATCAGCCCCTTCTGGTGTAAATCTTTCACTAGCTCACATTTAATACCAATAGATCTACTTCTGGCTGTTCTACCTTTCCTTTACATATAGCAATACATGCTTGGTTATCTTCAAACATTACAATAGGTACAGGTTCTTTTATCTTGAAGTCTTTCAGCAGATGAAAAATCCATTCAAGTTCACTGCAGGCACTGGCTGCTGACACACACTCAGCTTCTGCTGTAGTGTGTACCACTATAGTTTGTTTTCCGCTAGTCCATTCTACAAGTCCATTTCTATAGAAGAACAAGTATCCGCTGGTTGATCTGTAATTGCACGATTCTTCTGCATAGTTGGCATCCATGTATCCAACTAGTCTGGGATTCTCAGAAGGTTCAATGATCAGTCTTAAGTCCATAGTCCCTTTTAAATATCTGACAAATTTCTTTGCTGCATTCCAATCGTGGTGATTAGGTGAACTTACTTTTCTGCTCAATAGTCTGACAGCAGCTGTTATATCAGGTCTGGTATTTTACTCAGGTGCAGGAGTTTTCCTATAGCTTCTCTGTACTCTCCAATGTCTTTGAGTGGTTGACCACCCTGAGCTCTCAGGTATGCAGGTTCAAGAGGTATCTTAGATTCTTTACAGTCTCTCATGCCAAGAGATTCTATAAAGTCCATAATCTTTCGTCTTTGGCACAGTTGAAAAGTTCCATTCTCAAGTCTCTCAATCTGTATTCCTAGATAGTGTTTAATATCTTCAAGTCTTTTGACTTCAATCTCTTTGTTCAGCTTTTCAACAATGTCTTTAATGTCTTCTTTGTTCTTGCAGCTCACGACCAAATTGTCAACGTAAACCAGAATGTATTGATATAATCCATCTATGAGTCTATTGTACATGCAGGGTTCTGCTTTCCCTTGCTCAAATCCTTGTTGCTGTAGTAGTCCAGTTATTTTGTCATACCATCTTTTCGCGGCCTGTTTCAAACCATACAGTCCTTTGTTGAGTTTGAAAACATAGTTCTCTTTGCCAGGGACTTGAAAACCTTCAGGTATTTCCATATAGATTTCCTCTGATAACTCATCATTGAGAAACACTATCTTAATGTCTAGGTTCTCTACAATCATATTTCTAGATGATGCCACACTCAGTAGTGTTTTAAGTATAGCACTATTGATAACTGGTGCAAAAGTCTCAGAATAATCAGTTTCAATTTTTTGTGCATAGCCTTTGGCTACTAGCCTTGCTTTGTACAAGTCTATAGTTCCATCATCTTTGTACTTTATTTTGTAGACCCATTTGCATCCAACAGACTTTCTTTCTGCAGGTAGCTTTGTAAGAGTCCATACGTTTTTTCATAAATGGATAGTATCTCTTGTTCCATTGCTTGAATCCATTTCTCTTTTTCTTCATTAGGTAAATCACATACGTTTCCAGCTCTTGAGTTCCTCTTTAGGTTTCACAGTCTCTATAGATCTCACAGAGTCACAGTATCCATATTTCTATGGTGGTTGCCCTTTTGTGTTCCTTTCTGATGGTCTTAAAATGAGTGGAGGTTCTGTCGCTCCCTGCGTTGCGGTCCCCATTTCCCCTTCTGGTTCAGTAGAGTCTTCAGAAGGTAGTCCTGCTGGTTCACTGGTGGTTACTATAGGTAACCAGGTACACCAATCTTCAGAAGCATCATCATTAACCTCAGGATCAGATTCAGGTACACAGGGTGCTCTAGGCAAATCACTGTCATCCACAAACACAACATTACAATGTTTGGTCTTATTCAGCTTTAGATCATAGACTCTGTAGCCTTTTCCCACTGAAGGATATCCTACTATGAATCCAATCTCAGTCCTTGCATCAAACTTTCCTCTATTTTCTCTAGGAACATATGCATAGGCTTTTGCTCCAAAAGTTCTGATATTCTTAAGTCCCGGCTTCTTGCCAAACCAAGCCTGGAACGGAGTAATTCCTGTTACTTTTGAAGGTATTCTATTGTGAATATACACTGCTGTTTTTATAGCTTCAGCCCACAGGTCTTTAGGTAATCCAGAATGCACGAGCATTGCTCTGGTCATTTCCTGTAACACACGATTAAGTCTTCCTGCACTCCCATTCTGCTGTGGAGTGTATGGGTCAGTCACTTTTGTGTTCAATCCCTTCTGCTTTCAGAAATTTCTTGAACTCTTTGTTGCAATATTCACCACCTCCATCTGTCAGCAAGCTTTGAGGTGCACGCCCAAATCTGTTTTTAACCATGGCAACATATCCTTTAAATTTATCAAGAGTCTCATCTTTTGATTTGAGCATATAGACAGTGCTATATTTTGTCTTTGCTTCTGTGAAAACTGAGAAAAATTTATTTCTCCCAATTGAAGCTTTTATAGGCCCAATAACATCACTGAATATTGTCTCAAAAAACATTTTGTTATGCACACTGCTTTTTCCACAGAAGCAAGGTGCAGTTCCTTTTGCTCTCAGACAAACATCACATCTTTCCTTGGATTTATCACAATGCACAAAATCCACAGTTCTTTAGCAGCTTCTCAACACTCTGCATGCTTCTGTATGCTAACTTTACATGCCAAGCATAAACACATCTCCTTTGGTCACACTTTCTGCCTTCAGTCTGGCAAACAGTCTTTTCCACAACATCAACAGCATTTGACCTTTCACTTAAGTCCATAATATAATGAGCTCCATTTCTTTCATCCAGTTTAAAACTAATTCCAGAATTCTTCTGAATAATTTCACCTTCATCTCCTTTATCATTGTTATAACATGCCTCTTTCTGCAATAGGTTCGCCAAGTTCCTGTAGTCTGGATTGCTTGCACATAAATTCCTTCAGATGTTTAGTCACATTCTCCCCTTCTTGCACTTGAAAACCAAATATTTTGCCCTTTAGATCATGAATAGTGCTTATGGGAGTTTTGTTATATTTATCTTTAAGGCATTCAAGCATTTCTTTTGCAGTTTTAAGAGTGTGCAATTCAGGAATTTCATATGTCTCAAGAGATTCTAAAATGAGAGTTTTTGCAAAACCATCTAGCCTTTTAAAATTTGATTTTTCTTGCTTATTCTCAGGGGAATTTTCAGACAAAACTCTTTCAGCTCCATAAATCTCAAGTCTTTGCATTAGGAGCGAGAGCCAGAATGAGAAATTATTTTTAGTTAACTTCAGGGTACTAAATCCTATCACTGGTAGGTTACTCACAATACCAAAACCAAGATTTGCAGTGGCTGTTCCTGAAGATGTGGAAACAGAAGATCCAGTGGCTCCTCTCTCTGGGTTCCACATTTTTCACAGCAATCAGGCAGGGCAGGGTTAAAGATTCTTCCTTCCTCACTGCAGAGAAAAGGCGGCTGAATGTGTGCATGTGGTTTCAGCAAGGCTCCTCCAAGGTCTCTGACGTAATCCACAGAAAAGGGTTAAAAAGCTCAAAAAATTCTCTTCCTGGCACATCTGAGGCTTTTAGACAAAAGCAGCAGTGTTTCCAGGTCGAGACAATCTGAATTCAAAGCTCTTTTAAGTCAGAACGCTCTTAGTAATGGCAAGAGAAAAAAAGGCATCGTTTTAAAATTGAGGCTTGTCTGCACAGCATAGCAGCTTTTAGCCTATTGCTTTCTAAATGCTCTCAAAGGCGATCCAGATTTAAAAAAAAACAACATTTAGAGTTCAAAAAACAGTCCATGCTGCAAGCTACCAGCTTGATGGCAAAACCAAGAACCATTTGCTCTGCTATCAATTTTGTTAGGGAATTCTGCTTGAAATTCTGTTTCTTTATCTCAGTGCAGTGGATCCCTGGATCAAATAATCATTGAGAGGCATTTAACATGCAAGCAAAAACATATTTATTTCTACAGGGAAGGGGTACTGGGAGGTGAAAATAACAAACACTATAGAACTACATGCTTAACTAGAAGATCATGTGCTTAATGGAAGACCACTTCCTCCTCCTTCTTGAACTTTCTGCCTGAACAAAGGAAGTCACCTGACTAACTGACCAAACAGACAAAAGAGGTTTTCCCGCTTCTAGACCTTGATTGACAGCAGTTGGTATCTTCTTCCAAGGTCACGCAGACAATAGGGAACCAGGCACGGTGTTAACCCTATAATGAGTGGAACTTTAGAACATTGCAAAGGACATACAAAACAGATGCATATTTCCAACAGTTTTGAGGAGAGGCTCTGGATGCTTTGCTGCAAATTTGCTCAAAAAACAACCCACCCCCAGAGCCCAAGATACCTGTGGATCAATTCTCCATTATACACAGGAGTCATTTTGTAGAAAAATAGGTGGTGGAGCTCATCCAGGGATTGTTATGCAGCTGCACCTACTATTCAATGGACAAGGAGGTGGAACCCTCAGAAGGAGGAGGTGGAACTCTCAGAAAGGTTCGGGAGCTGTGCTCCTGTGAGGTCCCACTGAATCCAAGGCCTGATTATACACTATGTGAATTGGTCTCCATGGGGAATAGTGGAGTGCCCAGCAGACATTTCCCTCCACCCACTCCCGCTTTCTGATGATCTTGAAGCGTGGGGAGGGCCTCCAAACCAGGGGAACTCCTGTCCCCACCTGGGGATTGAACTAACGAGAGAAGGCACTGTAAGAGTAAACAATAGTGACAATTAACTAATGATTTATATAAACACTTGGATGATAAAGTGACAAAAGTCCATAACGAAGTCCCAATGAAAAATTATTCACGTGCTCCAAAGATGCAAGTGGAGGAAGTCTTCTTCACAATGTAAATATTTCCTTCAATGAAGAATGTTCCTACAATAAATACGACAGAAAGATTTCTTGGACTAAGGATGTGTGTGGAGCCTGGGAGATACATAGCGCCCTGTGAAGTGCAAAATGACCTGATTGGCCAGGGGTCAGAGGCTCCTCCCACTTGAATGACAGCTACAGAAAAATTCTTCCCGGAAGTTGACGACCTGTCCAGGGAATTACAAGAAGTCTTTTTGTCGTATTTATTGAAGGAACATTCTGTTATTGTTTACCCACCTGGGGACTGGCAACCTGCATGTCAACCCTGCTACAGATTATTGGTCATTCCCAAAGAAACATTATATAATGCAAAAAGAAAGTTGAACGGGGGTGTGGAAGAGGCTGAATACTGAATATTTCTTTTAAAAGAAGCTGAATATAAAGGAGAGTAGCAGATCCTGAAAGGAATTGATTGGGGCCTCTAGAAAGAAGTGGCAGAATCTCAGACATGGTGACTGTCAATAAAGCAGCTTAATTGGTCTGTAGTAGCTGGGGCATTTGAATATATTAACATAAGCAATATTATTATTCTTTTCTTGGCTCACATTTTAACATTGGAAATCCACTAAAGGTACATCATAAATCTTCTGCATCTCTGTTACAAACAGTTCCAGATGACTCACTTCATGTGTCACTTCAGTAAAGCCCAAAGGCATTTGCTTTGAGTATTGAATGTAGGTTTAGATTATTTTTAGTAAAGAATTATGCTTGGGTTTCGAAACACTTGAATTAGCATTTTTATCCACATCCATTAAGGGCTGTAAGTAGCACACACCTAGACTAAATCAGAATTGAGTTAGGGACTTGGATCTCACAGATTTCAATTTCTTTCTAACATGATTAATAACAGAAAAATTAGAACAATGAATAGCATGATCTTACAGGGCTTTTCTTACAGGGACTACTGTAAACTATAGGAGGATTAGCTACATCAGGGGTGTGTGGCCTAATATGCAAAGTAGTTCATGCTACAAAAAAAAAAAAGCCCCGAGCATGATCCTGATAATATGTACTCAGAAGTAAGTTCCCTTTGCTTTCAATAGAACTTGCTTCCAGGAAAGTGTGGCTAGGATATTAGAGCATTTCTTACATCTTGTAATAAAGAAGAAGATATTGGATTTATATCCTGCCCTATACTCTAAATCTCAGAATCTCAGAGCGGTAACAATCTCCTTTACCTTCCCGCCCCCACACAACAGACACCCTGTGAGGTAGGTAGGGCTAAGAGAGCTCTTACAGCAGCTGCCCTTTCAAGGAGAACTCCTATGAAAGCTATGGCTGACCCAAGGCCATCCCAGCAGGTGCAAGTGGAGGAGTGGGGAATCAAACCCTGTTCTCCCAGATATCTAATTCTCAACATGACCTTATCTGTGGATAATTAACTCCAGAGATTGGGGCCATGAACAGATCTTTCTACAAACCTGAGAAAAGCCCCAGGTTTGCAAAAAAAGCTGAAATCTTAAAAAATCTTTTAGGTGGGTTTAACCCCTCCTTCAAGCTAGGGTTACCAAGTCCAATTCAAGAAATATCTGGGGACTTTGGGGGTGGAGCCAGGAGCAAGGTTGTGACAAGCATAATTGAACTTCAAAGGGAGTTCTGGCTATCACATTTAAAGGGACCGCACACCTTTTAAATGCCTTCCCTCCATTAGAAATAGTGAAGGATAGGGGATCTTATTTGGGGGCTCATAGAATGGGGCCCCTTGATCCAATCCTTTTGAAACTTGGAGGAGAGGCACTGAATGCTATGCTGAAAATTTGGTGCCTCTACCTCAAAAAAACAGCCCCCCCCCGAGCCCAGATACCTGCAAATCATTTTCCCATTATACCGTATGGGAATCAGTCTCCAAAGAGTATAATGGAGTGCCCAGCAGACATTTCCCTCCCCTCCCCCACTGTTTTCTGATGGCTCTGAGGAGGGGGAGGGCCTCCAAAACGGGTTCCCCTGGTGGGGATTGGCAACCCTACTTCAAGCCCTGGGGTTTGCCAGTTAAAGATGGGGGAAGGGCCAGAGCTCCGAGGGCTGTTTTGGCCTTTGAGAGAAGACTCACCAAGGTCTGCCCTGACAGCCAGCATCAGACTGCATAGCAAAGAACTTGTTTTACTCAGCCAGGAGTGGATGCTTGCTGCTTCCACTCCACAGAAACTAGTGTGGATTTACAGGGGTGTCAAACTCATTTGTTATGAGGGCTGGATCTGACAGAAATGAGACCTTGTGGGGCCGGGCGGGGCCATGTTGGGCCGGGTCATGTGTGCACCTATTTAAGATTCAGTAGCAGAGACATAAACTTTTTAAAGGACACAAACACAACTAAAGATTTTTTTAAAACGTAAAACATGCTTAAAACATTAGCACTTGTTGGTCTTAAAGGTGCTTTCTTTGCATTTCTCCCATGGGATCCTGGGAACTGAGCAAAGGAAGCTCTGGCTCTTTCCTTCCTTCCTCGGGGGACCAGGAGGGAGAGGAGCCTCAACCAATGGAGAAAATTGAGGTTTTGCTCTGTTGCTCCTGTGCGATTGAGCAAGCCTTGTAAAGCAAGCTGAGATGCAGAAGGAGGCAAGAGAGAGGAAGAAGGAAGTAGACAAGAGCCAGTCGCTTGGGGGCCTGATAGGAGCCCTCCAGGGGCCTGATTCAACCCCCAGGCCGCATGTTTGACACCCCTGGTCTAGGATCTGAGAAGCCCAGGTTTGAATTCCCACTCTGCTGTGAAACTCACTGAGTGGGCCAGTTACGCACATGAGTTGTTGTGAAAATAAAATGGAGAATTGTGTAAGCTGCTTTGAGCCCCCACTATGGAGAAAGACCAACCTGATCTTCTCAAATCTCAGAAGCTAAGCAGGGTCCACTTATATCAGTTTCATCTGCAGCAAATACCAGGTGATGCTATTTCCCCCCCATGCTTTGGGAACCTTTCCTGGCCTGTTGCCAACCTTATAAATATGATGACAAACCGTGGCCCGCTAAAAGTTAAAAACTAAAAACTCTTGTTGATTTCAAATGGGAAGATGTGAGGATGTGCTGCTGTTGACATCAGTGGGATTTCCCACTAGCCGTATGCAGCTCTCATGCTCCTCTTCTCCACAGGGCTTCTGTTGGATTTCACACTATCTGCCCCGGGGCTGCAACTAGTTTCGCCTTTTTCACGTGGCAAGCAGAAACTGTTTTTTAGAGGATCTTGTTTGCTGCGTGAAAGAGGCTCAGTGAGTTGCCCCACAGAGAAGAGGAGAGTGGTATAAGGCTAGTGGGGAATCGGTCTTAATTTTATCAGGAGAGACATCACCCTGCTAATGGAAGTCCATATAGTCATAGCGATGGTATTCCCAGCACTAATGTATGACTGTGAGAGTTAGACCACAAGGAAGGCCGAGTGCAGAAGAACAGATGCTTTCCAGCTGTGGTGCTGGAGAAGAATCTTGAGAGTCCCTTGGACTGCAAGAAGATCAAATCAGTCAGTCGTAAGGGAAACCAACCCTGACTGTTGCCTGGAAGGTCAGATGCTGAAGCCGAAGCTCAAATACTTTGACCACCAAATGAGAAGGGAGCACTCACTGGAGAAGACCCTGATGCTGGGAAAGTCAGAAGGCAAAAGAAGAAGGGGACAGCAAAAGATGAGATGGCTGGACAGCGTTACTGATGTAACTAACATGAGTTTGAGCAGACTTTGGAGGATGGTGGAAGACAAAAGGGCCTGGTGTGACTTTGTCCATGGGGTTGCAAAAAGTCGGACTTGACTGTGCAACTGAATAACAACAAATTTTTTTAGCAGGATCATGCCTAAAATTATTATGTAAAGGAAGCCTTTATCATATATTCCCCTGAAGTTCTTTTCTTATCATGTAGCGCAACATCAAGTCCATATCACAGTCCCAGGAGGAAAAGCCCAAATATATTTCCATCTCAATAAAATGGTTCGGGAACTTACAGCTCAGTGATGTCATCTTGAAGCATATGAACATCTGAAGCTGCGTTATAGTGAATCAGGCCCTCGGTCCATCCAGACTGGCAGACTGTCTACTCAGACTGGCAGCGGCTCTCCAGGGTCTCAAGCTGAAGTTTTTCTCGCCTATTTGCCTGGACCCTTTTTAGTGGGAGATGCCGGGGATTGAACCTGGGACCTTCTGCTTACCAAGCAGATGCTGTACCCCTGAGCCACCATCCATGTGTTCTTTTCATTTAAAAAAAACCCAGTCTGTACTTTCAATAGAAGCCGTATGATTGTGGCTGGTGCTACTCAATGCAATACGATTTTAGGTGAGCAAACAGCGCGATGTTTTCTTTGACTGATCCTCTGCCTTTGAAACAAATACTTAACCGTCCATAGCACTGCTATGTCCCTGGGTCGTTGACTGGTGTCAGAGCAAAAGATCTGGCCTCACACAAAGCACACTGTGCAAAGAGTTCGATCAGCACCACTTCTCTGTTGTGCAGCAGAGATTCTAATGAGCTAAAAGCGCCCTCTGTAGGATAGCATCTGTAAAACTTTTCCCAGTAGAAGATGTTCATGCATTTTATTTAAGTGTTGCCTTTTTGTAAAACAAAGCAAAATGTTAGGATCCTCTAAACTGAGTTAGCGTGATTTAGCTCACAGATTTTTAGCCTCCAGCTCACACTTTTTTGTCTTAGCTCAGGAAGGACAACCCCAGAGCAGTGTTCCCTCTAAGCTGTGTTAGTGAGAGCTAGCTCACATATTTTTAGCCTCCAGCTCACATGTTTTTGTCTTGGCTCAGGAAAAATGGCCCCAAAGCACAATAATTTATGCAGCATCTCATAACTAATGCCAGTAGCTCACAAAGTAGAATTTTTGCTCACAAGTATGGGTCGTTTTGAAGAAAAATAGGTGGCAGAGCTCATCCAGGGATTGTTATGCAGCTGCACCTACTATTCAATGAACAAAGTGGGGAGGAGGAGGTGGAACTCTCAGAAAGGTTCAGGAGCTGTGCTCCTGTGAGCTCCCGCTGAATCTGAGACCTGCTCACCAGACTCTGCAGCTTAGAGGAAACATTGCTTCAGAGCACACTAATTTATGCAATAGCCAGGAGCTCACAACTTTAATGGCAGTAGCTCACAAAGTAGAATTTTTTGCTCACAAGACTGCAGCTTAGAGGGAACTTTGGTTAGGATATGTTTTATCTTTGGCTCTCCCCATACAAAACAGTTGAGGACAGTTGTTTCTGTTGAGACACCACCAATATTTGATCCACAAGATGACAATGTTTTCTTTTTAAAAAGGGTGCCAGTACTGATATTTTCACCAGTTCCTCCCTCACTCGGCAGATCCCTGCTAGGGTGTTCTTGAGGGTCTACTCTCTCCTTCTCTGGCTGAGTGAGGTGGGATCATGCCTGAGGACCAGAACTTGGGAGAGCCTACCCACCACAGAAGTTCCAGCACTCAGTACTGGAGGTAAATACCAGGGGTGGAATTCTATCAGGAGCTCTTTTGTATATTAAGCCACACCCCCTGATGTAGCCAATCCCCCAAGATCCTTACAAGGCTTTTTTTTGTAAGCTCAGAGGACTGGCTACATCAGGGGTGTGTGGCCTAATATGCAAAGGAGCTAGAATTCCACCCCTGGTGAATACTATTCCAAGAAAAGCCCAAAGACTCTATATCAAACACAAGCACAAAGAAGTAGTTAATGAACTTAGTATTTACAAGTTGTGAAACAGGTTCAGTCCTTTACAAGATATTCCTAAGAGAGCTGCGGCTGATTTAAGGGGGCAAATGGCTTAGAAACTCGGAAAGAACTGTAAAAGTGAGCCAAAGAATGTCTGTAGAGAGAATTCATAAAGCAACATGCTTTAAAGTGAGTGTTTTCTCTGCCAGAAGACTTGTAAAGTTTACCGCAACGTAGATTCATTATCAGTCCTACTGCGCAGACATACTTACCTTTAAGAAATTTCTTTTGTTAGTTTGGCCACGAAAGTAGACTAGCTAACTCACAAAATCTCTAGGGGGTTGGGGTTGGGGTAGGGATAATTATTTGGGGAATTCTCTCCCTTAATTAATGTCAGCTCAGACCAAAGTGGGTTTAGTCTTTGTGATCTCTCCAGCAAACCTTTCATTTATAACCTGCTTAATGGGTAGATGAATCAGCTAAAGCTTTGAGTCGGCTAACTCTTGGGGGAGGGTCAGTTTGAACCCAGAAAGCTGAAAGTTAAAGATGTGCTGGTTTATTTTCTGAAGCTGTTTTGATTCGGTTGTGTTATTATAAATGTCATGATGCAACGTCACTCTGGGGTGACGTTGCATCATGACATTTTCAAAGCAGAGTTTTTACGGGGTGGTTTGCCATTGTCTCCCCCAGTCATCTGCACTTCCCCCCCAGCAAGCTTGGTTGTGCTGGTTTCCATCAGTTCCTCTCTCCCAGGATGTTGGGGTGACACTCTAGAATCTGGGCAAAAACTCTATGGTAGAAGCCTTGACATCCCGGACATGACGTCACGTCCGGCTCAGTGGACAGTGATGGCGACATGTTGCTATACATCTGATGGGCCTCCCTGATGCTCTCAGTAAGTCCCCCTTTCCCCCACCAGTTGCAAAAAAGGCCCTGGTAACTCTACCCAGTGAGTTTCATGGTTAAGTGGGTATTTGAAAGAAGGTCTCTCAGGTCCTAGTCAAGCCCTCTAACCATTATACAATGCTGGCTCTCAAACTTGTGTGCAATATTAGTAGAGGTTAAGATTGGGAGACTCCTGGTTGCAGTGGTGGCAAGTGCTCACATCAGGTTTGAGAAGCAGCACTACCGTTGCGAATCTCGGGAAAAACCTACCCATCACCACAATGGCCTGGGACCAATGTACCTTAAGGACTGCTTTCTCCCATATGAACCTAACCACTCACCCTGGTCATCTCCACAGGCCTGCTTTGGTTGCCCCTGTCATCCCAGGCTAGACAGGTACTGACCCAAGGAAAGGTTGTCTCAGTCATGGTTCCAAGCAGGATGGAATTCTACTAGGAGCTCCTTTGCATATAAGGTCACATACCCCTGATGTAGCCAATCCTCCAAGAGCTTACAAAAAAAGAGCCTTGTAAGCTCTTGGAGCAGGGTTTTCCAAACCTTTCCCCCATAACCTGTTTTTCCCCCCGTAGTCCAGGTGAAGGATGCTCAGGGAGTGATACAGAGACTGTGAGCTGGCCACGAGCTTTCCCCACCCGCTCTGATGTTTCCAAACTTCAGAGATGGATGTGGGAGGTCTTCTGGCAAGCACGCAGTCTCTGTAGCACTTTCTGAGCCTCCTTCACCTGGAGGACGCTCAGAGAGTGCTACAGGTGGTGGCATGAGGGGCAGGCGCTGGAGCGTGCTGCCACATTGCAGCGCCGAAGATAAATAGAGAGGGGGGACGGGGCAGTTGGGCCATCCCTTGTGACCCAGCATTGTGTGGCCCGGTTGCAACCCTGCAAATGGGAAGCACTGTCTTGGAGGATTGGCTACATCATGGTGTGTGGCTTAATATGCAAAGGAACTCCTGCTAGAATTCCACCCCTGATTCCAAGTCTTTGAATATTCCTCTCCAGAGAGATTTGTCTGTCTCTCTCTATCACTGCCCTCCACCACTATATGAAGATTTTTTGTTTGTTTATTTCATTTGGCATACTCCCATTATTGGCCCTCCTCTGTAGTTCTGGTATTGTTCATGTGTTTTTATTTGTTGTTGTTCAGTCGCACAGTCGAGTCCAACTCTATGCGACCCCATGGACAAAGTTATGCCAGTTATGCCTGTCTTCCACCATCCTCCAAAGTCTGCTCAGTTTCATGTTTGTTACATCAGTAACACTGTCCAGCCATCTCATCTTTTGCCGTCCCCTTCTTCTTTTGCCTTCTGTCTTTCCCAGCATCAGGATCTTCTCGTGAGCGCTCCCTTCTCATTTGGTGGCCAAAGTATTTGAGCTTCAGCTTCAGCAGCTGACCTTCCAGGAAACAGTCTGGGTTGCTTTCCCATAAGAAATCATGTTTTCCCCATAGGAAATCATATTTTTATTGGATTACGTTAAATTTTGAATGTTGTTTTTGTTTAATTGTTTTCTTTTAAAAAAAAAAATTTTATTGGTAACATATGGTAATAAATCTATATCTTACATCTTTAAAAAAAGCTTCTTTTATCTACCCCATATATTACTTTCTACCCACCCCTCCCCCCGTTACTTGACACCCGCCGGTGTTATTTTCTTAAAATACAAATATCTAAAGGTACCCTTAACTATTAAAACAAAAATTTATATTCTTCTTCTTTTTGAAATTTAATCATTATCAAAGATTGTCCAATGTCCTTTTATTTTCCACTCTTTTTCTATGTATCTTCTAAACTTTTTCCATTCCGTCTTAAAAAATTCTAAATCATAGTCTCTTAATATTCTTGTTAATTTGTCCATTTCACTCCATGTCATAACTTTTATAATCCAATCCCATTTCTCTGGTATTTTTTCTTGCTTCAACAACTGCTCATACAATGTCCTAGCAGCTGAGAGCAAGTACCAGATTAAAGTTCTATCTTCTTTTGGAATTTTTTCTATTTGTAGTCCCAACAGAAAAGTCTCTGCAACTTTGTTAAACTCATGTCCCAAGATCTTAGAAATCTCTTGCTGAATCATCTGCCAAAACATTTTAGCTCTTTCACAAGTCCACCACATATGGTAGAAACCTTCGTGCTTTTTGCATTTCCAACATCTGTCTGGCATCTTGTTATTCATCTTTGCCAATTTTTTAGGAGTCAGATACCATCTATACATCATCTTAAAACAGTTTTCTTTTTAATAGTTTATTATATGAAATCTGCCTCCGTTCCTGAGGACTGGAAGGTAGCAAATGTCACCCCCATCTTTAAAAAGGGTTCCAGAGGAGATCCGGGAAATTACAGGCCAGTAAGTCTGACTTCAATACTGGGAAAGTTGGTAGAAACCATTATCAAGGACAGAATGAGTAGGCACATTGATGAACACGGGTTATTGAGGAAGACTCAGCATGGGTTCTGTAAGGGAAGATCTTGCCTCACTAACCTGCTACATTTCTTTGAGGGGGTGAACAAACATGTGGACAAAGGAGTCCCAATAGATGTTGTTTACCTTGACTTCCAGAAAGCTTTTGATAAAGTTCCTCATCAAAGGCTCCTTAGAAAGCTTGAGAGTCATGGAGTAAAAGGACAGGTCCTCTTGTGGATCAAAAACTGACTGAGTAATAGGAAGCAGAGAGTGAGTATAAATGGGCAGTCTTCGCAGTGGAGGACGGTAAGCAGTGGGGTGCCGCAGGGCTCGGTACTGGGTCCCATGCTCTTTAACTTGTTCATAAATGATTTAGAGTTGGGAGTGAGCAGTGAAGTGGCCAAGTTTGCTGATGACACTAAATTGTTCAGGGTAGTGAGAACCAGAGAGGATTGTGAGGAACTCTGAAGGGACCTGTTGAGGCTGGGTGAGTGGGCGTCAACGTGGCAGATGCAGTTCAGTGTGGCCAAGTGCAAAGTAATGCACATTGGGGCCAAGAATCCCAGCTACAAATACAAGTTGATGGGGTGTGACCTGGCAGAGACTGACCAAGAGAGAGATCTTGGGGTCGTGGTAGATAACTTACTGAAAATGTCAAGACAGTGTGCGTTTGCAATAAGAAAGGCCAACGCCATGCTGGGAATTATTAGGAAGAGAATTGAAAACAAATCATCCAGTATCATAATGCCCCTGTATAAATCGATGGTGCGGTCTCATTTTGAGTACTGTGTGCAGTTCTGGTCGCTGCACCTCAAAAAGGATATTATAGCATTGGAGAAAGTCCAGAAAAGGGCAACTAGAATGATTAAAGGGCTGGAACACTTTCCCTATGAAGAAAGGTTGAAACGCTTGGGACTCTTTAGCTTGGAGAAATGTCGACTGCGGGGTGACATGATAGAAGAAGAAGATATTGAAGAAGATATTGGATTTATATCCCGCCCTCCAATCCGAAGAGTCTCAGAGCGGCTCACAATCTCCTTTACCTTCCTCCCCCACAACAGACACCCTGTGAGGTGGGTGGGGCTAAGAGAGCTTTTACAGCAGCTGCCCTTTCAAGGACAACCTCTGCCAGGGCTATGGCTAACCCAAGGCCATTCCAGCAGGTGCAAGTGGAGGAGTGGGGAATCAAACCCGGTTCTTCCAGATAAGAGTCCACACAGTTAACCACTACACCAAACTGGCTCTGATAGAGGTTTACAAGACAATGCATGGGATAGAGAAAGTAGAGAAAGAGGTACTTTTCTCCCTTTCTCACAATACAAGAACTCGTGGGCATTTGATGAAATTGCTGAGCAGACAGGTTAAAACGGATAAAAAGAAGTACTTCTTCACCCAAAGGGTGATTAACATGTGGAATTCACTGCCACAGGAGGTGGTGGTGGCCACAAGCATGGCCACCTTCAAGAGGGGTTTAGATAAAAATATGGAGCAGAGGTCCATCAGTGGCTATTAGCCACAGTGTGTGTATGTATGTATATATATATATATATATATACATACATACACACACACACATATACATACACATACATACACATATATATAATTTGTTTGGCCACTGTGTGACACAGAGTGTTGGACTAGATGGGCCATTGGCCTGATCCAACATGGCTTCTCTTATGTTCTTATCTATCAAATGTTTTCTTTAATCCAATGTTAGAGGGATCAGATTATTTTAAAATAGAAATTTGAATCAATAAATTGACTGTTTATTGGCTGGGATAGACAACTGTTTCGCTTTGAACCTGGAACTAACAAATAAACCTTTTTGTCTTTCTTCGAGTTGTCAAGGGAGTGTTCAGTAACCAGGCAGCACTGTTATTTAGCGGCTAATACGTTGCTTTAAAACAGTCAAAGAGAGTTCTAGTTTCCATGTGCTTGTTTTAAGTAATGCGTCTCACAGGATCCTATAATAAGGCAGGATCCATTCTCTCACATGCGCTCTACTTTTGTACACATGGGGGGGGGGTGAGTTCTGTTCACATTGGGAAATCATTTCTGCAAAAATAAACAATCAAAAGAATTAAATAAAAGATATTAAATGTAAAAATATGTCAAAAGGTGAGCAGACCTTTGACCTTCCACCTCCTTTTTAAGAGCTCCAACAATGGAGACAGGTCCTTGTGATAAACCAGAAAGCACACATTTCTTTTATACTAATATTTGCTGGGGGTTTTTTTCCCTTGTGGCACAAGCAAATATTTATTTTTCCTGTAGCTACATTTTCCACACCACATCAAATACATAAAATACACAGGGCGCGATCCAGTCATATTAAGCATCTTCAAGTCCCATTTATTTCAATGGGATCATTAAGCGTATGTTTAAAAACTCTCCCATTGAAACCCTGGGGAACCGAAACTGCTTATGCCCACAGTACAAATGACGCTGCAGAGTTAATAATTTACAATAAAGAGACAGCAAGCGAGGGGGGGCGAAAACCACTCAAAGAGCACAATTTAATAAAAAACAGAAGCATATGTTCTAATTATAAATTGTTATTGTTAGCATTATCATCTGACTCATCTATCACGCCTTCCATCTCTCCCGCACCTTGTGGCATGTACTTAACGTGACATCATAATATACCATGTTCCCTACCAATGTTCCCTGTAAGCTGCAGTGTCTTGTGAGCAAAAATTCTACTTTGTGAGCCACTGGCATTAAAGTCGTGAGCTACTGCATGCATTAGTGTGCTCTGGAGTCATTCTTCCTGACTAAGACAAAAATCTGTGAGCTGAAGGCTAAAAAGCTGTGAACTAGCTCGCACTAACTCAGCTTAGAGGGAACACTGTTTCCTACTACCAGGCCTCATTTTGGGCAGGAGCTCCAGAACCTCTAAATTTTATTGTGCTCTTTCTTTCTCACCCCCCCAATACTTGCTTCTGGGCTCCACTGTTCAAACCCCCAATGAGAATTTTGCTGAACTCTAAGATCTGCAAATTTTCTAATATTCCCACACACACATACACAAAGGGAAAATAACTGAAACATATAAAGCAGACAGATGGAAATCTTCATCATGCTGCTGCGGCCACATAGGAGAAAGTAATTATAAAAGTATAATGGGAATAGGGTTTTATTAGGACAATTATAATTTCAGAAGCATTTTAAGGTAGGAAGAAGAAGAAGATGATGATATTGGATTTACATCCCACCCTATACTCTGAATCTCAGAGCGGTCACAATCTCCTTTACCTTTCCCCCCACTCACACAACAAACAGGTAGTTGAGGCGGAGAGAGCTCTTACAGCAGCTGCCCTTTTGAGGACAACTCCTATGAGAGCTATGGCTGACCCAAGGTTATTCCAGCAGCTGCAAGTGGAGGAGTGGGGAATCAAACCCGGTTCTCCCAGATAAGAGTCCGCACACTTAACCACTACAACTAACTGCCTGGTACCTGCTGACCTTCTGGTGATATCAGGGGTGTGTCATGCAAATGAGTCATGGAAATGAGTTGTGCTAATGAGCTCCAGCACCTTTTTTTCTACAAAATGACCCCTGCCTACTATTGACAGGGATTGGTAGCCGGTATAGGCAGAATGTTAAGACATCTTTGAGTTTTGAGTAGCTGACACACCCCTTCTGGTTTCAGCAGCAGCCATGTGTTTGTTCCCCAATAAATATGAGGGAGCTCAGAGTCTTTTTTTTTTTTTTTGCAGGGGTAGATCTACTTCATCCTTTATTGCTATTGTTTTTTCCAATGCCCACAAATACACTTCACACTTCTGCGGAGATTTAAACCTGTGTTACCTTATGCAACAACTTTTTAAAGCATAATTGATTGTAAAGAACCAATCGGTAAATGTGGGTAATGCTGGCTTTCACATTCTTGATTACATTAAAAAAAAATCTATTTCAGATTATATGACCTCTGTTTGCAACCCGATAGCTAAAGAAAGTAGGTTATGAATTTCCAATACAAAATAAATTGTAGTTTATCAGCCATGGCATGAGAACTATGACTGAATTCTAAGTATGCTGGAGTGAGTTTGTACAACAATGAAGCAAATGGTATCCTGGACTGGTCAGATTTTGTGACTAATTTTCTAGTTATATGCAAGGACAGCGAAGTCAATTGTGATGGAGAAACATTTCCCTTTGAGGAAATGACTTTGCGACTCCAGTTTCCCCACTAGCTAGATCTTCAAGCATTTTGATATTTCCAGGGGTCGTTGTGTAGAAAAATAGATGGTGGAGCTCATTAGCATAACTCAATAGGATATGCCATCCCCCCCCCCACCAGCCAAAAGCAACCCACCCGACACAAGAAAGGAGAGCCCTGGGCAAGTGAGGCCTGCTTGGGCTGGCTAGAGATCCAGCCAGCCCAAGCAGGCCTTGCTCACCTGGGGCTCTCCTTGGCCACCCCCCCCCCTCCAGTCGAAAGGCCAGCAAGCCACCTGCCACCCAAAATCACATAAGAAATGGAGAAAGGGCGGTGTGGGTTTTTCCAAGGGTTAATAAGAGCTGCTGGGGGGTGGCAAAGCTCCTGGTGGCTGGCTGGTTGCCTGCTCTCCCAATCCAGGGATTGTTATGCGCTGTACCTACTATTCAATGGACAAGATAGGTGGGGAGGAAGAGGGGGAATCCTCAGAAAGTTTCAGGAGCTGTGCTCCTGCGAGCTCCTGCTGAATTCAAGGCCTGGGTATTTCTATGCTTTATCCAAATTTGTTTGCAGAAAGGAGCAACTTTCAGTCTTTCACATTATGAGTCATTTGGCCCGCTTAAAAAGCTCTCCTGAGAAATGTATGTGTATAGACCCTCTGTGGAATAAGTACTCGGAAGTGAACTGAAGAAAATAATTATCTGAAAACTGGAAACAATATTCTTGGTTTTGCTGTCTGCCTACAATTGCAAAAATAAGCAGTTACGGAGCATGTGGAAAGCTTTTATAGACTGTGGTGTGTTCGGTTTGCTAGAGTACAGTTTGCGGAGGACTTAATTATCATGTGTCCATGGCATAGGGTTGCCAGGCTCAGTGGAAAGGCTGAGGGGAGGGATAGGGTATGTGATATTGTTAATGTTGTGATGTCACTTCCTGGGAAAACCCAGAAGTGATGTAAGAGAGCAGTAGGATTCTTAAGAAACTATAGAGGTTCCTATGATTCCTAGAACTACCCTGCGTAACTTCCAGGCTTTCTCCAGAAGTGACATCACAACACAGCTGATATCACTGTTTTTATGGGCAGTGGAGAAGGAGGGCTGTAACCAGGAGAAGCCTGGCAGCCCTGCTATGGTGGGACAATTCCATATGGACTAATTTCTCACTCCACATCTAACATAACGTTTCAAGGCAGATCTTCCAGATCGTGCAGAGAATCACTACCATAGTACAGATGCTTGCAGGAACATCTGGTGCGGGAATCAAAACTCTGCATGTGATGAAGTTGCATTTTACATTATGGTAGGGTGAGGACAGTCATTATGGCAGTGGCTGAGGATCAAGATGAATTAAGGTCTAGGTCACTCCTGTAATCCTGGTGGACCAGAATGAGACTCTGGAAAATTTGCTGTGGAACTTTTGAGGAGGGATTTGTTGAGATTTGGGATTTCAGTTTTAAAGGCCATGTTTATTCCCCCCCTCATTTTCCCTTTCATTAACTTTTAATGAAATATATTGCATAAGAACATAAGAGAAGCCATGTTGGATCAGGCCAATGGCCCATCCAATCCAGCACTCTGTGTCACACAGTGGCCAAAAAACCCAACTGCCACCAGGAGGTCCACCAGTGCGGCCAGGGCACTAGAAGTCCTCCCACTGAGCCCTCTCAAGCACCAAGAATACTGCCCCATTACTGCCCCAAACAGAGAGTTCCAATGATAAGCTGTGGCTAACAGCCACTGATGGACCTCTGCTCCATATGCTTATCCAATTCGCTCTTGAAGCTGCCCATGCTTGTAGCCACCGCCACCTCCTGTGACAGTGAATTCCATGTGTTAATCACCTTTGGGTGAAGAAGTACTTCCTTTTATCAGTTCTAATCTGACTGCTCAGCAATTTCATTGAATGTCTATGAGTTCTCGTATTGTGAGAAAGGGAGAAAAGGACTTCTTTCTCTACCTTCTCTATCCCATGCATAATCTTGTAAACCTCTATCATGTCACCCCTCAGTTGATGTTTCTCCAAGCTAAAGAGCCCCAGACGTTATAACCTTTCTTCATGGGGAAAGTGTTCCAATCCTTTAATCATTCTAGTTGTCCCTTTCTGCGCTTTTTCCAATGATATAATATCTTTTTTGCACATCATACTCATATTATTGCACATCAGACCCATAAGGCATAGGGAAGCACCTTTTAACTAAACAACTGTTAACTATTTGTGGCTGGAATAATTACAGAAATAGATTTCAGTTTGCAGGATACATAAAGAATTCAGATCTGTGTGTTTGTGTGTGAAAGAGAACAGCAGCCCATACAACATTGCTTATAAATATTTATTTGAATAAATTTCACTTCTTGCATAATATCTTTCAATTTGGTGCTTCTGAATTTTACCCTACTCTTCTTTCTTGCTCAAGGATCTACTTCCTGCCTCTTCTGATTACCTCATCCCCATCCTTTTTAATGAATTTCCTCATCCTGAATGCAGTGAAATTTTACTTACTTTCTCTGCTACTTCAACTGCTTTGTCTGTGATAAAAGATGCTTCTGTTGTTTTTGTTGTTGTATATCATGAAACTTGCCACAGACCCTCAGAAAAATCTGCAATGTTGGTACACCATGTAAGAAAGGAGCCATAGCTCTGTGGCAGAATTCATGTGCTGTATATAGGGTTGCCAGCTCCAGTTTGGGAAACACATGGAAATTTTGAAGGGAGAGACTGAGGAGGGAGGGGCTTGTATTTCGGGTGAAGACTCATTTAAAAGATTGATTCTAATATAACATCTGGGTCTTTTAGCTGTTCTCCTGTGGCTAAAATGGTAAAATGTCCTCACAGGATAAGATCTCAAGTTGCTACAGCTTGAAAATTGCTACCAAGTTAGCAACATTCAGATGGGCAGGGGTGGAATTCTAGCAGGAGCTCCTTTGCATATTAGAAGAAGAAGAAGAAGATATTGGATTTATATCCCGCCCTCCACTCCGAAGAGTCTCAGAGTGGCTCACAATCTCCTTTACCTTCCTCCCCCACAACAGACACCCTGTGAGGTGGGTGGGGCTGGAGAGGGCTCTCACAGCAGCTACCCTTTCAAGGACAACCTCTGCCAGAGCTATGGCTGACCCAAGGCCATTCCAGCAGGTGCAAATGGAGGAGTGGGGAATCAAATATTAGGCCATACCCCCTGATGAAGCCAATCCTCCAAGAGCTTGTGGCCTAATATGCAAAGGAACTCCTGCTAGAATTCTACTCCTGCAGATGTGGTTAATGATCCTGTACCATTGCCACATGGGAATACTTTGCATATGACCACTTTCTAACACAGTGCAAACAGACGGTGGTAAGTCACAAGGCAGTGACAATCTCATCTCAGAAATCTGTCAGTATTTGCTTTCTCTAAAAATATATACATTGTCTTTTGTCATTCATGGCATTTAAGGCAAAATAAATAAATAAAGGAAACTAAAAACGATCTTGAATTTTTATGTGAATTAGACCTTTTTAATGTTATGTTACATCACTCACATGGAAACATCCAGAACACTGTATGGCATTCCTAAGCTATTGTCACACATTTCTGGAAGTAACTACCGTGTAGGCTTCTGTGGGATTCAGGAGCTCTTTATGGTAATATTCTCTCTAGCTTCCTTTCTATATGGAGGAGTAAGTACTCACCTGAGGAAGCGTTTCTTTCCTTCTTCTGTATGGTTGATGTCTGTCACATGTCAACTGTCCCCAATCAATGTGAATTTCTGAGGTGAAATAGTCACTGTGGAGCCTTTCCCCCATTAAAAAACTAGGCTGGCCTCCTTGAATATTTCTAGTTTTCAAGCAGTTTTTCAGGGTTTCATAACTTACTGTGAAGATACCACAATATTTTAACTCATGAAAACTGGAAACAGCTGTGTGGATGATTGCTTAAGATGAGTGAGTCTAGATTTACCACAATTCTCTCTCAGCGTTCCCACCATTTGCTTCTTCTATTAGTTAATTTGCACTTCTTGAGCAAGTGCGTTGCTCATTCCAAAGACTTCCTCTTTGTATGTAGCAGCTGAATCTTTGTCTCCAAGAGGATTTTAAATTGGACACTTGCTTACATTTTTAAAGTGGTGATCTCATTATAAACAGATTTTCATTCCAGGACAAATACACACATCTCTATTTAAAAGATTAATCTGTAAAATCCAGTTTGAAACATAATTGTTATGGAATGTATACCATGCTGTTGTGAAATAAGTCACATTTCCCTGAAAGAGTTGAATTATTTTTTTTTTAAAGTATTTTGCTTCAGAAACCCATTTCTTCTGTTGATTCATTAAAAGAATTGCCTGGGTTGCTCTAGAACTGAACCATCTTTAGCAAAATCTATTCCTGCAGATCAGCAACCAGCCTTTGTATGATGGATGCAATCAGAGGTAGAATTCTAGCAGGAGCTTCTTTGCATATTAGGCCACACCCTCTGATGTAGCCAATACTCCAAATGCTTACAAGGCTCTTTTTTGTAAGCTCTTGGAGGACTGGCTACATCAGGGGGGTGGGGTCTAATATGCAAAGGAGCTCCTGCTAGAATTCCATCCCTGGATGCAATAATAGCTTCTTCTGGACTCATTTAAGACCCCTAAGCTTGTTAGAGCAAATGTGGCATTTTTCTAGCAGTCCAAGTAGAAAATTGTATTTACTTTATTTATATCTCACCTTTCTCTTCCATAGGAACCCAAAGGCAGCTAATATCACTCTTCTCTGCCTTACCCTCACAACAACTCTGTGAGGTAATGTAGGCTGCGTGTGTGTGACTGGCGAAAGGAAACTTCCAAGGCACAAGCAGGGATTCAAACCTGATTCATGCGGAGGCTAGTCTGTCGCTCTTAACCACCCACATTGGTTTGTGACACGTGTGGACATGCAGGAACTGATGCCTGCAGAGAACTCTTGGATTGTTTCTGGTGTTCCGGAAGGAGAAGAAAGTACTATTGGCAGAACCCAAGACTCAGAGGAGCTTTGGACCATGCGGGGGTAGAATTCTAGCAGGAGCTCCTTTGCATATTAGGCCACACACCCCTGATGTAGCCAATCTTCCAAAAGCTTCCAAAAAAGAGCCTTGTAAGCTCTTGGAGGATTGACTACATCGGGGGGCATGGTCTAATATGCAAAGGAGCTCCTGCTAGAACTCCACCCCTGAGACCATGGTATAAATAGAGTAAATTAAAATATATATATTTTTAAAAAAACTGAAGCATTTGGATACATTCTGCCTTTCCATCCTTGGAAAAAGCATGTGCAAGGAACATTTGAGCAAGTTCTACTACAGCTACATCCAGGGGTCATTTTGTAGAAAAATAGATGGTGGAGCTCACCCAGGGATTGTTATGTAGCAGTACATACTATTCAATGGGCAAGGAGGTGGAACTCTCAGAAGGAGGAGGTAGAACTCTCAGAAAGGTTCAGGAGCTGTGCTCCTGTGAGCTCCCACTGAATCCGAGGCCTGCCTACAACTGAAAAAGAGAACCTATGGATCTCCCCCATGGATAGATTTATATCCCACCCTTCTCCCTGAATCAGAGACTCAGAACGGCTTACAATCTCCTATATCTTCTCCCGCCACAACAGACACCCTGTGAGGTGGGTGGGGCTGAGAGGGCTCTCACAGCAGCTGCCCTTTCAAGGATAACTCCTGCGATAGCTATGGCTTACCCAAGGTCATTCCAGCAGCTGCAAATGGAGGAGTGGGGAATCAAACCGCACCCTTAACCACTACACCAAACTGGCTCTCACAGTCCTCACAGGCTGGAGTTACCTGGGGCCAGTTTCATGTGTTGAAAGAGGAACAAAAGAAAGGCCTTGTTTTTGTGATGTACAACTGAAAAAGAGACAGACAGGGGGCTGTTCCCCAGTCCCTATTTTCGGAAGGGATTTGTATATTAGAAGGCAATTGGGCAGTTACTTTTCTCAGCTTTAAAAAAAAAAAAGCTGAATCAAGTAGCTTTCATGAAAGCCTCATGAGGCAGCAGGGATGTTGCCAGACAAACACTTCGTCATCATGTTCACACATAGGGTTGCCAAGTCCAATTCAAGAAATATCTGGGGACTTTGGGGGTGGAGCCAGGAGACATTAGGGGTGGAGCCAAGATCAAGGCTGTGACAAGCATAATTGAACTTCAAGGGAGTTCTGTCCATCACATTTAAAGGGACAGCACACCTTTTTAATGCCTTCCTTCCATAGGAAATAATGAAGGATAGGGGCACCTTTATGGGGGGCTCATAGAATTGGACCCCCTGGTCCAATCTTTTTGAAACTTTGGGGGTATTTTGGGAAGAGGCACTAGATGGTATACTGAAAATTTGGTGCCTCTATCCCAAAAAAACAGCCCTCCCAGAGCCCCAGATACCCGTGGATCAATTCTCCATGATTTTCTGTGGGAATAAATCTCCATAGGGAATAATAGAGTTCCCAGCAGACATTTCCCTCCCCTCCCCCCGCTTTCTGACAACCCTGAAGCGGGGGGAGGGTCTCCAAACTGGGGGATCCCCTGCCCCCACCTGGGGATTGGCAACCCTATTCACACATGGCTTTAAGGGATTATAAATTTAAACTGTATTGCATCCTTAAACGGCACTGAATCTACCACAAAACAGCAGCAGTTATAGCGGCTGCAAGCACTTTGCTGGCTCCCCATCGCATAGCCAAACACTCCTACCACATGACCTCCCTGCAGGAAAAGGGATGCCCATGATTTCTAATGCACAGGGGTGGAATTCTAGCAGGAACTGCTTTTCATATTAGGCCACACCCCTCGATGTAGCCAATCCTCCAAGACTCTTTTTTGTAAGCTCTTGGAGGATTGGCTACATCAGGGGTATGTGGCCTAATATGCAAAGGAGCTCCTGCTAGAATTCCACCTCTGCTAATGCATAACCAAACCACTCACCTGGACAAAAGAACAAGAAGACCATATAAGAGGTACAGGCATGGAGTCAGATTGTACTGATTTAAAATGCGATTGTTACAAACATGCTTCAATTCTCCCACCAAAGCCAATTTGTTTACATAACTAATTCATTCATACCTTGTCTTTCTCCCCAATGGGGACTCAAAGCAACTTACATCCTTCTCCTCTCCTCCGTTTTATCCTGACAACAACTCTGTGAGGTAAGCTAGGCTGAGAGTGTGTGACTGGCCAAAGGTCACCCAGCAAGCTTCCATGGCATGAGTGGGGGAATTCAAACCTGAGTCTTCCAGGTACTAGTCCTGCACTCTTAAGCACTACACCACACCAATGAAATAAAAAAATGCTTAACTTTGGCTGGATTGTGTACTGTATTTGCATTTGGTATCAAGCAATATTTGGAAATGCCCTTACTGGATTTTACAGGGAAATGGGCACATCCCAAATCCTTAGGCAGCCATGACAACTGAGAAGAAGGAGGAGGAGGAGGAAAAGGAGGAGAAGGAGGAGGAGGAGAAGGAGGAGAATGAGGAGGAGGAAAGGGAGGGAGGAGGGGGAGGAGAAGGAGGAGAATGAGGAGGAGGAGGAGAAGGAGGAGGAGAAAGAGGTGAAGGAGGAAGTTGGATTTATACCCCGTCTTCACATGGAGTAACAGAACAGCTTACAATCTCCTTTTCCTTCCCCTCCCCACAACAGTGGTTAGAGAGGTTATGCTAGCATATGGGGTACCTCAGGCTCAAATCCAAATGAAGAAGAAGAAGAGATTGGATTCATATCCTGCCCTTAACTTGGATTCATATCCTGCCCTTAACTTGGGCAGTCTCAGAGTGATTTACAATCTCCTTCCCTTCCTCTCCCCACAACAGACACCCTGTGAGGGAGGTGGGGCTGAGAGAGCTCTCAGAGAGCAATTCTTCTGAAGACAGCTCTGGCAGAACTTGTGGCTGACCCAAGGGCACATCAGCAGCTGCATGTGGAGAAGTGAGGAATCAAACCCGGTTCTCCCAGATTGGAGTCTGCACTAATTTCGGGGGGGAGGTATGAAATTAGGGGGGGGGGGGAGGGGGGAGGTATTTGTGAGTTTCCTGCATTGTGCTGGTGGCTGGACTAGACGACCCTGGAGGACTCTTCCAACATAGAGTTGGAAGAGTCCTCCAGGGTCGTCTAGTTCCCTCTAAGCTGAAGAGTCTTGTAAACAAAAATTCTACTTTGTAAGCTACTGGCATTAAGACTGTGAGCTACTGCATCAACTGGTGTGCTCTGGGGTCATCCATCCTGAGTGAAGACAAAAAGGTGTGAGCTGGAGGCTCACGCTAACCCAGCTTAGAGGGAACACTGACCACTACACCAAACTGGCTGCCCTATAGCAATAAAATCAACTGAATTGCATTATGTGCTGTGACTCATGGCCGCTTCTTCATGCAGGATTCTTAAAGTGAGTCATTTATTTGCTGGGCATTCCATTATTCCTTTTGATACTTGGAGGGTGTTTTGAGGAGAGTCATTGGACATTATGCTGAAAATTTGGTGCCTCTACCTCAAAAAACAGCAGCCCCCCCCCCCCCGGAGCCCCAGATACCCATAGATCAATTCTTCATTATACCCTATGGGAATCGGTCTCCAAAGGGAATAATGGAGTGCCCAGCAGATATTTTCCTCCCCCACCCCACTTTCTGACAACCCTGAAGCGGGGGAAGGGGCTCTAAATTGGGGAATCCCCTGCCCCCACCTGGGGATTGGCAACCCTAGCCTAGCGGAAATAAAAGAACATTGTTCGAATTCTCCTTTGATGCCTCCGGCATCTCCGGAATTCATCTGTGTTTCACATAAACACCCCCCCCCCCCCCCCGCAACCACGCACCTATACGAAGCTTTTAAAGAATCATCCAGATCTGTATGACACCCCACGGTTCACTGCACATTTTATTCCAGATTGTATTTTGGAGCTGTTTGATTTTACAGAAATAACAAGCAAAGAAAAAAATGCCTCAATTTATAATGGTAATTAGTTTTCAACCCAGAAAGTCTGGGTATCTCTATATTTACTGCCTTGTAAAGGGCTCTCACAACAAGCCCCGAAGCATTATTTGAAAATTAATAAGCTTGGGAAGGAGAGCATTCTTCGACTTTTGCATAGCAACACCGCCCGCATTAAGCGTTTTGATTGCAAAATCCAGCTTTTCAATTATAGGTTTGCCAAACTGTGAAGCCTGGAAAAAAAACTATAAAAGGCAATTATCAATGTTTCTTAATACCGCAAATGAGTAATGCAATGTAGGCTTTATTACTGCCAGGGAAACAAAGAATTGTTTTGTCAGGAGGACTGTGCGTATTGAGTCAGGCAGAAACAAAGATTGACTCACGTCATTTCATGCTGGCTCCAAGGAAAAAAAGACTCGTGGATGGGTTTTAAAAAAAAATAAAAGATGGACAATTCTGTTGCATTTCAGAAATTAGAACAGTCATCATTCAGGTCTTTTGTTTCTCTCTATATAGTGTGAGAGCTGCGTCTAGCTAAAAAACACAGATTATTAGAGGCCTTGATTCCCAAAAATATGTGATCAATCAACCAATAGTTGCCGGTATTTTTATTTACTGGGAACCGAAAGCAGCTTCATGTCACATTCCTCTCCGGGTATCCTCAAAACCACCTTGTGGGGTAGGTTAGCCTGAGAGCATGTGACTCAGGGCTTTTTTTTTTTGTAGCAGGAGCTCCTTTGCATATTAGGTCATCCTCCCCCCCCCCCCTGTAGCCAATCCTCCAAGAGCTTACAAGGCTCTTTTTTGTAAGCTCTTAGAGGATTGGCTATATCAGGGGTGTGTGACCTAATATGCAAAGGAGCTCCTGCTACAAAAAAATCCCTGATGTGACTGGGCCCAAGGCTGCCCAATGAGTTTCCAGGGCAGAGCATGGATTCGAACCATGGTCCCCTAGATTATAGTCCAAGGGTGGCCAAGCTTGCTTAACATAAGAGCCACATAGAATAAATGTCAGATGTTTGAGAGCTGCAAGACATGAACATCAGATGTTTGAGAGCCAGAAGGAAGGAAGGAAGGAAGGTAGGCAGGCAAATAGATGGAGGGGGAGAGACATAGAAAGAAAGCAACTTTAACTTATACATTCTCCAAGCCGCTGGCTGGCATGTCTTGGAGAAGTGATTTAAAGAAATAAACGCCTTCTCCAAGCCAGCTGATGGAGTGGTGGGGGCTTCGGGAGCCACACAATATGGGTGAAAGAGCCACTATGTGACTCCTGAGCCAAAGTTTGGCCACCCCTGTTCTAGGCTGACACTTTTAACCTCTGCAACACACTAGTATAGGGCTGTCAAGCTCCCGGGCGGGGGTTCTCCTACTCTGGAGGTCCCTAACCCACCAGCCTGCAGTGGGCCAGTGAGAGGATCCCCTCCCGACATGCTGGCATGATGACGTCACTTGCTAGTGATGTCATTGCAACAGTGACATTGTGTGCTAGCTGTTCTAGGAGCTTCTGGGGAAACTCTATGGTTTTCCCAGATGCTCTAGCAATTTGGGAGGAAAATTTTATGGTACCATAGAGCAGGGGTGTCGAACTCATTTGTTATGAGGACCAGATCTGACATAAATGAGACCTTTTCGGACCGGGCCAGGCTATGTAGGGCCAGGCCATGTGTGTAGCTATTTAAGATTAGGAGAGATATAAACTTTCTAAAGGACACAGACAAACATGACTAAAGATTTTTTTTTTAAAATTAAATAAAAAATGCTTAAAACATTAGCACTTGGTCGTAAAAGTGCTTCCTTTGTATTTCTCCCATGGGATGCAGGGAACTGGGCAAAGGAAGCTCTGGCACTTTCCCTCCCTCCCCAGGGGACCAGGAGGGGGAGGAGTCTCAATCAATGAAGAAAATCAAGGTTTTGCTCTGTAGCTTCTGAGTGATTGAGCAAGCCTTGTAAAGTAAGCTGTGATGTAGAAGGAAGCAAGAGAGAGAGGCAGACAAGAGCCAGTTGCTTGGGCCCCACATGTTTGACACCCCTGCCATAGAGTTTCCCTCCCAAATTGCAGGTTTGTTGTTGTTGTTCAGTCACACAGTCGAGTCCGACTCTTTGTGACCTCAAGGACCAAGTCAGGCCAGGCTCTCCTGTCTTCCACCACCTTCCGAAGTCCATTCAAATTCATGTTAGTTACATCAGTAACGCTGTCCAGGCATCTCCTCTTTTGCTGTCCCCTTCTTCTTTTGCCTTCTGTCTTTCCCAGCATCAGGGTCTTCTCCAGGGAGTGCTCCCTTCTCATTTGGTGGCCAAAGTATTTGAGCTTCAGCTTCAGCATCTGACCTTCCAGGCAACAGTCAGAGTTGATTTCCCTTAGGACTGACTGATTTGATCTTCTTGCAGTCCAAGAGTCTTCTTGCACTCTCAAGAGTCTTCAGCAGCTGCCAACTTGCAAATGGGCAAAGTCAACAACTGCCCATCCACGTGCCTTCTCCACCGTGGTCCACACCTTGTAGAATGACCTACCGAAGGATGTCAGGAAGGCTCCCACTCTCCTGGCTTTCCATAAAGGATGCCAATCCGAACTATTCAAGAGGGTTTTCTGCACAGGTAGGAAGGTTGCACTGTACTAAATGATTCAGAAAGTTACTTGGATCAATTATTAGGGACTGCGGTCAATGTTCTCTCTAAGCTGCAGAGTCTTGTGAGCAAAAATTCTACTTTTTGAGCTACTGGCATTGAAGTTGGGAGGTACAGCATAAATTAGTGTGCTCTGGGGTCATCCTTCTAGAGCTAAGACAGAAATATGTGAGCTAGAGGCTAAAAACCTGGGAGCTAGCTCATGCTAACTCAGCTTAAAGGGAACAATGAACCTGCGATCACACACACTAAATAATGCACTTTCAATGCACTTTCAAACTGGATTTTGCTAGTTTACACAGCAAAATCCTGTTGGAAAGTGCACTGAAAGTGGATTGAAAGTGCATTATTTAGTGTGTGTGATCTAGTGCAGCCTGACTGTGATCTATTCTGCTGCATTTAGCTTAGTGAACCTGGGAACCTACTATGTAACGTCGGTAGCATCAAATGTGTCATATCTGGACTGATGCTTTGCTTCAGTTCTGCTTTTAGATTTCTGGTTGGTCTGGTCTATAAACTTGAGGACCAGAAATGTGTCCCTTTTTTTAGAGCTGAAAAAAACTTCAGGGGGGAAATTCAAAATCTGCTAAAATTCCCATTTAAGAATTCAACCACAAATGTATAGTGTGCCAACAAAACCAGGACTGCGGGTTGTCTGAAATGAAAACCCCATCATTCAGAAGTGGTTCTTGGGTGCTTTTCATGAACTCGAGGGGATGGGTAAAGATACGGCTGAAATGTGTACAGAAGCCGGCAGCTGCTAAATGCAAGTGTGTATCAGCTTTAACATGATGACTGCTATGAAAAACAACAATGCGTGACAGCTGTCAAATACTGTCAGGCACTGTCAAGTAATATAAAATATTAAAAATTTAAAAATATGAGAGGCTGATTTTGAATATCCAATAACATCTACACATCTGTAGAATGTTTGCAGAACGTTCTGCATTGAGGTTCACGACTCAAATGGTGTCTTCGGCGGCAGGTCCTGGATGGCACCTTGTTTGCTTGATTGTTCGACTGCTTTGGTTTTAGTGTATTTTTTGAAAAATTTGAATTGTAGATTTTTATTGTCCAATTTCTGCTGTGATCTGCCCTAAGCCGATTATGGGAAAGGGCGGAGTATAACCCTACCAAATAAATAAAAATTAAAATAAATAAATAAGTGGGCTGTAAGAGCCCCGTGGCGCAGAGTGGTAAAGCTGCAGTACTGCAGTTGGAGTCCTCTGCTCACAACCTAAGTTCGATCCCAGCGGAAGCTGGTTCAGGTAGCCGGCTCCAGGTTGACTCAGCCTTCCATCCTTCTGAGGTCGGTAAAATTAGTATCCAGCTTGCTGGGGGGAAAGACTGGGGAGGCAATGGCAAACCACCTTGTAAAAAGTCTGCCGTGAAAACGTTGTGAAAGTGACGTCACCCCAGAGTCGGAAACAACTGCTGCCTGCACATAGAACTGCCTTTACCTTTAAGAAGTCCCACTCCATAACTTCATCAGGCTTCACCCCTTCCAATTGTGATTGCAGCTACCCAAAACTACTTTTGAGTCAATTAAAAGTTGGGAGTGGGATGGGGGAGAGGACAAAGAGTCCTGAAACAGACAGGGCTGGCCCTGTCACTGGGCAAACTAGGCCATTGCCTAGGGTGCCAGCCTTCTGGGGGCACTGAATTGGGTGATGTCATCACTGCAGCAGGGGCACCAAATGTTAGCTTTGCCTAGAGTGCCAGGCAGTCTAGGGCCAGCCCTGGAAACAGAGAGGTGGATATGACCTGACACGAAGTCGTAATGGATGTGAGGTAATTTGCAAGGCAAGTCTATGCATGTTTATTCAGGAGTAACTCCTAAACTGATTTCCCATTCACCTTACACCGCTCTCACATTCCTCTTCTCTGTGGGGCTTCCTTCCGATTTCCCACTATCTGCCCTTGGGCTGCAGCATGCGTCAGCATTTTTGCACAGCAAACAGAAACTGGTTTTTAGAGGTTTCTGTTTGCTGTGCAAAAACACAGAATGTTACTTGCAGCCCCTGGGCAGATAGTGTGAAATCGGAAGGAAGCCCCGCTGAGAAGAGAAACATGAGAGCAGCATAAGGTGAGTGGGAAATTGGTCCTTGTTTATTCAAAGAACTGGAGAGCACTCAAAGTGCACAAGGAATGGATGTGAAGGTCACTCAGGAAGGGAGGAAACTGAAGCCGGAGAGAGATGGAAATGACTTTGCAATGGGATCTGGCACACTCACCCATTCAGGAACATAGGATTTTATCTGTGGAACAATGAAAGACCATTCCAGCCCAGCACAAAGTCCCTACCTCTTTTTTAGGACTATATGGGATTAGCTAGTCGTTGGCTGTGGGGCTGAGCGGGAATTTTTTTTTGCCTCACTCAAATTGGCCATGAAGGGGGGGGGGAAGCTTTTCATTCATTCATTCATTTAATTTGATTTATATCCTGCCCTACCCCACCGAAGCGGGCTCAGGGCGGCTCACAACACAAAATTCTAACAATAAAAAAAATTAAAATACATTAATAATTTACACAATAAAATAAACACAATTGTCAGCGTGCTATGCTACAGTCTTCCTTAAAATTCAGATTTTCAGGTATTCAGATATTCAGATATACAGATGCCGGTCAGTTATATGCCAATTGGAAGAGGGCTGTCTTACAGGCCCTGCGGAACTGCCCAAGGTCCCGCAGGGCCCTCACCTCCTCCGGCAGTTGGTTCCACCAGCAAGGGGCTGTGATCGAAAAAGCCCTGTCCCTAGTTGACTTCAAACGGGCCTCCTTTGGCCCGAGGATTGTAAGGAGATTCTAAGAACCCTTTTTTTGCCTCCTTATCATGGTCTGAGTGGGGTGAGGCATAAATAGGCCTAGTGTAAATGGTTAGGCTCCTACTGGGAAGGTGGGAAAAGCATGGCTTGAGGGTTTTTTCTAGAAGAAGAAGAAGACCGCAGATTTATACCCCACCTTTCTCTCTGAATCAGAGTCTCAGAGAGGTTTACAATATCCTTTATCTCCTTCCCCCACAACAGACATTCTGTGGGGCTGAGAGAGCTCTCCCAGAAGCTGCCTTTTCAAGGACAACTCCTAAAGAGCTGTGGCTGACCCAAGGCCATTCCAGCAGGTGCAAGTGGAGGAGTGGGGAATCAAACCCAGTTCTGCCAGATAAGAGTCTGTGCACTTCACCACTACATCAAACTGGCTCTCAGCTGGCAAGTACCCCAAGATATTGATGATAGTGATGTCCTCAAACAGGGTACCTAGAGACTTGGCAGTCTGAGTGATCCAGTTGGGGGCCTCTTTGGGGCTGGGGAAGCATAGAATGGGCCTTAAGAATTTACACTCATAGCCAGAATGTGCTCCAGATCACCTCCATGTACTGGCATGTGGGCCGTGATGAGTGAGATCTAGAAGGAGTCCAGACCAGGCTCTGAGTTGGGATGGGGTTGCCCTGTTAGGAACCTTGCTTTGCAAGTTCAGTACAACCCATGCTTTAAAATGGAATGGAATGGTGCAGATCAGTTTATGTGTAAATAAAATTCCCAGATTAACTCATGATTTGTGTTATGTTTCATTCAAGGGGTGGGTGAGCAATAAAATTTGGATCCCATAACACCCTAAATACCACCAAAATATTCCAGGGCAGAAGATTTTCTGCATTGACTGAAATGGCCCAGGCTAGCCCAATCTTAAGAGCCCCATGGCACAGAGTGGTAAAGCTGCAGTACTGCAGTCAGAGCCCTCTGCTCACGACCAGAGTTTGATCCCAGCAGAAGCTGGTTCAGATAGCCGACTCATGGTTGATTCAGCCTTCCATCCTTCTGAGGTTGGTCAAATGGGACCCCAGTTTGCTGGGGGGAAAGTGTAGATGACTGGGGAAGGCAATGGCAAACCACCCTGTAAAAAGTCTGCCGTGAAAACGTTGTGAAAGCAACGTCACCCTAGAGTCGGAAATGACTGGTGCTTGCACAGGGGACGACCTTTACCTTTTAGACCAATCTTGTCAGATCTTAGAAGCTAAGAACAGCTGACCCTGGTTACTCATGGATGGGAGACTACCAAGGAAGTCCAAGGTAGCTTTTAATTGCCCTGACCTGGATGGCCCAGACTAGACCAATCAGTAGCTCTGCTGTGTGATTGAAAGAGCCTGGCAAAGCAAGGTCTCCCCACCTTCCTCCCCAAGGGAGAAACCTCAGCCAATGGAGAAAATAGAGGTTTTGCTCTATAGCTCCTGTGCAATTGAGCAAGCCTAGCAAAGTAAGCTGTGATGCAGAAGGAAGCAAAAGAGAGGGAGAAGGAAGCAGATGTCAGCCAGTTGTTCAGGGGCCTGATTTGGCCCTCGGGCCGCATGTTTGACACCCCTGTCCTAAGGGGTCACCATAAGTCCACTGTGACTCAACAGTACTTTCTGCCATCATGACAAACTAACATGGAAACCCATTAGAAACTATTGGAAGAGGTCATTACAGAAAGAGATTTTATACAGATAGGCAATAGGCTCTCATATTTTTAAGTGATGACATTTACAGAGTTTACTAAAGGACCAAACAGCACACCAAAAATGAAATGTAATTTTTTTTTTATTTGTCAGGCAGATTTCATGGAAGTATTATTCTAACTAAAGAACAGCGAGAGGCAGGGTACAATAGCGGAACCTTTAAATCTTAAGGGAAGCTTTAATAACTATCAATTTGATAAAACATTATTTACAGCAATTACATCTATAGTTAAATTTTATGTATGTGTTTCGGCTCGAAATGTCTCCAAAGTGTAAAACAGAAGCTACTACCGGAGCATAACAGATTTCTCCCCCAGGATATCTGCCTCATGTATTCAGATTTAAAGAAAAAAAATAAGACAACTCTGCCTAGTGATAAAGGTATAAAAATGTGACGATTCATTTTTATGCAGAGATTAGGCAGCTGCAGGTCCTTCTTTAGCTGTGTTTGGGAGTTGCATGTGTTACTCCGAGGCAGTGGTTTCGAAATGGTGCTCAGGGGGACCGGGAGTTTCCTGGTACTTTGGGGAAGGGTTGTGGTGGCTCAGTGGTAGAACACCTGCTTGGCATGCAGAAGGTCCCAGGCTTGATCCCCAGCATCTCCAGTTAAAAAGGGATCTGGGCAGGCCTCAGATTCAGCAGCAGCTCACAGGAGAGCAGCTCCTGAACCTTTCTGAGTGTTCCCCCTCTTTCTCCCCACCTACCTTGTCCATTGAATAATAGGTGCAGCTGCATAACAATCCCTGGACTAGAAGATTGGGCAGCCAGCCAGCCAGCCAGCCAGCCACCAGGGACGTTGCCATGCTTCCAGCAGCCCTGGAGAAGCCCGCACTTCCCTTCCTCCACTTCTTATGTGATTTTGGGCAGTGAGGGACTAGCTGGCCTTTTGACTGTGGGGGGTGGTTCAGGAGAGCCTCAGGTGAGTGAGGTCTGCTTAGGCTGGCTGGATCTCTAGCCAGCTGAAGCAGGCCTCACTCACCCGGGGCTCTCCTTTCTTGCATTGGGTTGTTTTTAGCTGGGGGGGGCGGCATATGCTAATGAGTTATAATAATGTGTCCTGCCACCTATTTTTCTACAAAACGACCCCTGGATCTGGGATTAGGTGAAGGAGAAGACCTCTCTGCCTGAGACCCTGGAGAGCTGCTGACAGTCTGAGTAGACAATATACATATACTTTGAAGGACCAAGGGAAGGGCTGGCAAGCCCCCGGGCCAGGCGGGGGTTCTCCCACCCTGGAGGTTCCCAACTCACCAGCCCACACTGAGCTGGTGGGGGGAACCTCCCCCAATGTCGACAGTGCAATGATGTTACCTGGAAGTGACATCATCGTGCTGGCGATGCTGTGTGTGCCAGCCACTCTAAGCATTTCCGGGAAACTCTATGGTTTTCCCAGATGCTCTAGTAATTTGGGAGGGGAAAGCTCTATGGTACCGGATGCCACAGGGGACTTGGCAACCCTAACCAAGGGTCTGATGCAGTATATGGCAGCCTCATGCTTTCTTCATGTGCTCTAATTAGGGGTTCCTCAATGAAAAAAATCAATAATGACAGCCTCCTTTGAAGGTCTATCTGGTCACCTTTGGAGATATTTCCATGCAATGCACAGATGCAAGGAAGTGATAGATACAATTCTGGTCACTGCACCTCAAAAAAGATATTGTAGCATTGGAAAAAGTGCAGAAAAGGCAACTAGAATGATTAAAAGGTTGGAACACTTTCCCTATGAAGAAAGGTTAAAACGCTTGGGGCTCTTTAGCTTGGAGAAATGTCAACTGAGGTGTGACATGATCAAGCTTTACAAGATTATGCATCGGATAGAGAAGGTAGAGAAAGAAGTCCTTTTCTCCCTTTCTCACAATATGAGAACTCATGGACATTCAATTAAATTGCTGAGCAGTTGGGTTAGAACTGATAAAAGGAAGTGCTTCTTCACCCAAAGGGTGATTAACACATGAAATTCACTGCCACAGGAGGTGGTGGCAGCTACAAGCATAGACAGCTTCAAGAGGGGATTGGATAAACATATGGAGTAGAGGTCCATCAGTGGCTATTAGCCACAGCGTATTGTTGGAACTCTCTGTCTGGGGCAGTGATGCTCTGTTTTTTTGGTGCTTGGGAGGGGCAACAGTGGGAGGGCTTCTAGTGTCCTGGCCCCACTGATGGACCCCCTGATGGCACCTGGTTTTTTGGCCACTGTGTAACACAGAATGTTGGACTGGATGGGCCATTGGTCTGATCCAACATGACTTCTCTTATGTTCTTAGGTGTTTTCTATGTGCATTGTTGGGTCATAGAGGTTGACAGGCCCAATCTCTGTCCCAGTGGAATGCGTGTGACCTAGAACCTTCACCCAGATCTTCTCCAGTCTGCAGTGGTTCCTTGACAGATCCATCTCTGTCAAAGTGAGGGTTTGGAGAGTCTTGAAAATAATCACTCTGTGGCTACAACTCAACCCAACTTCTGTGAGGTTAAGTGTGCATTAATTCTTTGCTGGACTTATTAGTGAAGTCTAAGGGTGGGGGATATCCTTAGTTTACTTTCTTTCAGAGTACTGCTGGTGATTAAAGTATGCAGCCCAATGTCTACTGTGTCTTCTTCAGTGTGACTGTCCTTGAGGGAGGAAGGTGACTGATCTTCAGTACAGCAGCATGGAGGTGGGTTGAACAACATGGGAAACAGCAGTCTATCCTAGGCATTTGCCTCTTTAAATCACTCTGCCAAGCCAGCCAGTGGCTTGCAGAATGCATTTAATGTTGAAGTTGCTTTCTTTCCACCTCTCCCTCCTCCCTGTCCCCATTTATTTCCCTCCCTTTCTCCAGAGAGCCAGTTTGGTGCAGTGGTTAAGAGCGTGGACTCTTATCTGGGAGAACCGGGTTTGATTCCCCACTCCTCCACTTGTACCTTCTGGAATGGCCTTGGGTTAGCCATTAGCTCTGGCAGAGGTTCTCCTTGAAAGGGCAGCTGCTGTGAAAGCCCTCTCAGCTCCACCCACCTCACAGGGTGTCTGTTGTGGGGGGAGAAGATGTAGGAGATTGTAAGCTGTTCTGAGTCTCTGATTCAGAGAGAAGGGTGGGGTATAAATCTGCAATTCTTCTTCTCCCTCCCTCCCTGCCTCCCTCCCACCCACCCTTTCTTCGTTCCTGTCTTGCAGCTCTCAGACTTCTAACGTTCGTGTCTTGAGGCTCTCAAACATCTGATGTTTGTTCTACATTAAACAAGTTTGGCCACCCCAGTCCAGAGTCACTCCTTTGGTCCAACCACATCTCTTTGATCTCCATCCCTGGGGTGTGTGCAAGCAGTAAGAGTATCTTAGATCAGGGGTGGAATTCTAGCAGGAGCTCCTTTGCATATTAAGCCACACACCACTGATGTAGCCAGTCTTCCAAGAGCTTACAAAAAAGAGCCTTATAATCTCTTGGAGGATTGGCGACATCAGAAGTGTGTGGCCTAATATGCAAAAGAGCTGCTGCTAGAATTCCACCCCTGGACTAGATTGCACACTTGCCTGTCCTCTCTTAAACATCTGTAGGAATTCTAGTTGTGTAAGGGGGAGGAGAAGTCTTCCATCTGTCTACAGGCTGTAGTCTTCACAGTTTCGTATTCTGCTACCTGCAAATCTACAGAGATAGGCAGAAAAAGCCATAAGAACTTTCAGGATAGATTCCAGACTTCCTCATCTTATGAGCTTTATTGTAAGAACAGATCAACAGTGTCATAATCACAACCAGACTATAGGAGGAATCTTTATTCTCCAGTTTCCACCCAATTTTTAAAAGTTTCATTAACACTTACAGGGGTGTCAAATATTCGCCCTCGGAGGGCTCCTATCAGGACCCCAAGAACTGGCTGTCATCTGCTTCCTTCTCCGTCTTTCTTGCTTTCTTCTTCATCTCAACTTGCTTTTCAAGGCTTGCTCAGTCACACAGGAGCTACAGAGCAAAGTCTCTATTTTCTCCATTGGCTGAGGCTCCTTGCTTGGGGCAGGGGTAGCTTGCTTTGCTAGACTCTCTCAATTGTGCAGCAGAGCTACTGAGCCAAGCCTCTCTTCCTTCTATTGGCTGAGGCTCCTCCCCTTCCTGGTCCTCATCAAAGGCTCCTTAGTAAGCTCGAGAGTCATTGAGTAAAAGGACAGGTCCTCTTGTGGATCAAAAACTGGCTAATTAATAGGAAGCAGAGAATGAGTATAAATGGGCAGTCTTCACAGTGGAGGACGGTAAGCAGTGGAGTGCCGCAGGGCTCAGTACTGGGTCCCATGCTCTTTAACTTGATCATAAATGATTTGGAGTTGAGAGTAAGCAGTGAAGTGGCCAAGTTTGCAGATGACACTAAATTGTTCAGGGTGGTGAGAACCAGAGAGGATTGTGAGGAACTCCAAAGGGACCTGTTGAGGCTGGGTGAGTGGGCATCAACGTGGCAGATGAGGTTCAATGTGGCCAAGTGCAAAGTAATGCACATTGGGGCCAAGAATCCCAGCTGCAAATACAAGTTGATGGGGTGTGAACTGGCAGAGACTGACCAAGAGAGAGATCTTGGGGTCGTGGTAGATAACTCACTGAAAATGTCAAGACAGTGTGCGATTGTAATAAAAAAAAGCCAACGCCATGCTGGGTATTATTAGGAAGGGAACTGAAAACAAATCAGCCAGTATCATAATGCCCCTGTATAAATCGATGGTGCGGTCTCATTTGGAGTACTGTGTGCAATTCTGGTCACCGCACCTCAAAAAGGATATTATAGCATTGGGAAAAGTGCAGAAAAGGGCAGCTAGAATGATTACAGGTTTAGAACGCTTTCCCTATGAAGAAAGGTTAAAACGCTTGGGGCTCTTTAGGTTGGAGAAACGTCGACTGCGGGGTGACATGATAGAGGCTTACAAGATTATGCGTGGGATGGAGAAAGTAGAGAAAGAAGTACTGATCAGTTGAGGGCCATCTCCCCATTCCCACTTTTGTCGCCATTGGAGCCTTCCTCGAAGACTACGATGGGTAATTATCACCCTCTTTGTTTACCCTCATGTTTACCTCTGTCTATTTCAACTCTATTCTTATTAGGCTGTATGATTGTTGTGTGATTTTATACTCGTGTATGTTTTCCTGTCCTTCATAATAAACCCCACTGATTATTTGAACAAATCTCCTCGTTATTGGGTGATTTCCAAAGCAGACGCCTTCTGTATATATATAGATTCTCAAGATCTCGCTGTGATCTGATTGCCCACATGCTAAATCCCCCAAACTCCTATTTTTAGGGCAATTGGTTTAACAACGGCTCAGCCTGACAGGGCTTGGCCCAACAAGGTCTCATTTATGTCAGATACGGCCCACATAACAAATGAGTTCGACACCCCTGCTTTAATAGTTTTGGTGAATCTTTTTTGGTTTCCTAGCTATTGGCTTTGTAATTAATGTAATTATGAGACTGAAGGAGAAATCCCAGCTGCCTTGCATCTGAAGAGACAAGGCAAGGATAGATATGTCTTAAATTGAATCAGTGAAACGAATTATTTAAATAAAGAAATACTTTGAGGTGGGAGAAGCCCCTGCAGTGACTTGGAAACTATTCTTCAAATATGTAATCAAAGTTTATGTAAAAATGATATGAGGTAGATAAATAAATATTTTTCTAAGGTAAAGAGATTTTGCAAGAGTGGGATATCAGTTGTCTAGTTTAAGACAGCCATAAAAGTTGACCAATAAAAGTTAATGCAAACAAAGGAAGAGTTTGGTCAGGAAATGCCTGAGGTTAGATTTCAGCAAAGATTGGTTGACTGCAGGAGGAAGTGTGCCAACATTTGTAGCTATTACCATTTATATATTGCTTCACATATATTAGCTCAATATAGCAGCTCTATAAAGTAGGTCATAATGATTTCCCATTTTAAAGACAGGCTACAAAGGCTGAATTATCTGATGAATTCATAACTGAAAGGAAATTTGAACCAAGGACTTTTGGGTTCAGTCTCTTGTCATGGCTATGATATCTATCACATTTTAATTTCATCTCCCCACATAAGAACATAAGAAAAACCTTGTTGGATCAGGCCAATGGCCCATTCAGTCCAACACTCTGTGTCACACAGCGGCCAAAAAACCAGGTGCCATCAGGTGGTCCATCAATGGAGCTGAGAATGATATATACTTTCTCACTCTATCCTCCCAACAGCCTAATGTGATAAGTTAGGTGGTGAGAGAATAACTGATTCATGGTCACCCAGTTATAGGGTTGCCAGACATCCTGGTGGAGGTGAGGGTCCCCAACTGAAAGGCCCCTGCTGGTTGGGGGGGAGGGGAACTTACCCACACAAAAAGAGGGAGATCCATCCAACATGCAGTGATATGTCTACATTAATACCCACATATCCCAGAAGTGATGTAATCACATCCAGGATGTTGGGGTGACACTCTAGAATCTGGGCAAAAACTCTATGGTAGAAGCCTTGACATCCCGGACATGACGTCATGTCCGGCTCAGTGGACAGTGATGGTGACATGTTGCTATACATCTGATGGGCCTCCCTGATGCTCTCAGTAAGTCCCCCTTTCCCCCACCAGTTGCAAAAAAGGCCCTGGTAACTCTACCCAGTGAGTTTCATGGTTAAGTGGGGATTTGAAAGAAGGTCTCTCAGGTCCTAGTCAAGCCCTCTAACCATTATACAATGCTGGCTCTCAAACTTGTGTGCAATATTAGTAGAGGTTAAGATTGGGAGACTCCTGGTTGCAGTGGTGGCAAGTGCTCACATCAGGTTTGAGAAGCAGCACTACCGTTGCGAATCTTGGGAAAAACCTACCCATCACCACAATGGCCTGGGACCAATGTACCTTAAGGACTGCTTTCTCCCATATGAACCTAACCACTCACCCTGGTCATCTCCACAGGCCTGCTTTGGTTGCCCCTGTCATCCCAGGCTAGACAGGTACTGACCCAAGGAAAGGTTGTCTCAGTCATGGTTCCAAGCAGGATGGAATTCTACTAGGAGCTCCTTTGCATATAAGGTCACATACCCCTGATGTAGCCAATCCTCCAAGAGCTTACAAAAAAAGAGCTTTGTAAGCTCTTGGAGCAGGGTTTTCCAAACCTTTCCCCCATAACCTGTTTTCCCCCCCGTAGTCCAGGTGAAGGATGCTCAGGGAGTGATACAGAGACTGTGAGCTGGCCACGAGCTTTCCCCACCTGCTCTGATGTTTCCAAACTTCAGAGATGGATGTGGGAGGTCTTCTGGCAAGCACGCAGTCTCTGTAGCACTTTCTGAGCCTCCTTCACCTGGAGGACGCTCAGAGAGTGCTACAGGTAGTGGCATGAGGGGCAGGCGCTTGAGCGTGCTGCCACATTGCAGCGCCGAAGATAAATAGAGAGGGGGGACGGGGCAGTTGGGCCATCCCTTGTGACCCAGCATTGTGTGGCCCGGTTGCAACCCTGCAAATGGGAAGCACTGTCTTGGAGGATTGGCTACATCATGGTGTGTGGCTTAATATGCAAAGGAACTCCTGCTAGAATTCCACCCCTGATTCCAAGTCTTTGAATATTCCTCTCCAGAGAGATTTGTCTGTCTCTCTCTATCACCGCCCTCCACCACTATATGAAGATTTTTTGTTTGTTTATTTCATTTGGCATACTCCCATTATTGGCCCTCCTCTGTAGTTCTGGTATTGTTCATGTGTTTTTATTTGTTGTTGTTCAGTCGCACAGTCGAGTCCAACTCTATGCGACCCCATGGACAAAGTTATGCCAGTTATGCCTGTCTTCCACCATCCTCCAAAGTCTGCTCAGTTTCATGTTTGTTACATCAGTAACACTGTCCAGCCATCTCATCTTTTGCCGTCCCCTTCTTCTTTTGCCTTCTGTCTTTCCCAGCATCAGGGTCTTCTCCAGGGAGTGCTCCCTTCTCATTTGGTGGCCAAAGTATTTGAGCTTCAGCTTCAGCAGCTGACCTTCCAGGAAACAGTCTGGGTTGCTTTCCCATAGGAAATCATGTTTTCCCCATAGGGAATCATATTTTTATTGGATTACGTTAAATTTTGAATGTTGTTTTTGTTTAATTGTTTTCTTTTTTAAAAAACCCCAATTTTATTGGTAACATATGGTAATAAATCTATATCTTACATCTTTAAAAAAAGCTTCTTTTATCTACCCCATATATTACTTTCTACCCACCCCTCCCCCCGTTACTTGACACCCGCCGGTGTTATTTTCTTAAAATACAAATATCTAAAGGTACCCTTAACTATTAAAACAAAAATGTATATTCTTCTTCTTTTTAAAATTTAATCATTATCAAAGATTGTCCAATGTCCTTTTATTTCCACTCTTTTTCTATATATCTTCTAAACTTTTTCCATTCCGTCTTAAAAACTTCTAAATCATAGTCTCTTAATATTCTTGTTAATTTGTCCATTTCACTCCATGTCATAACTTTTATAATCCAATCCCATTTCTCTGGTATTTTTCTTGCTTCAACAACTGCTCATACAATGTCCTAGCAGCTGAGAGCAAGTACCAGATTAAAGTTCTATCTTCTTTTGGAATTTTTTCTATTTGTAGTCCCAACAGAAAAGTCTCTGCAACTTTGTTAAACTCATATCCCAAGATCTTAGAACTCTCTTGCTGAATCATCTGCCAAAACATTTTAGCTCTTTCACAAGTCCACCACATATGGTAGAAACCTTCATGCTTTTTGCATTTCCAACATCTGTCTGGCATCTTGTTATTCATCTTTGCCAATTTTTTAGGAGTCAGATACCATCTATACATCATCTTAAAACAGTTATCTTTTTAATAGTTTATTATATGAAATCTGCCTCCGTTCCTGAGGACTGGAAGGTAGCAAATGTCACCCCCATCTTTAAAAAGGGTTCCAGAGGAGATCCGGGAAATTACAGGCCAGTAAGGCTGACTTCAATACCGGGAAAGTTGGTAGAAACCATTATCAAGGACAGAATGAGTAGGCACATTGATGAACACAGGTTATTGAGGAGGAATCAGCATGGGTTCTGCAAGGGAAGATCTTGCCTCACTAACCTGTTACATTTCTTTGAGGGGGTGAACAAACATGTGGACAAAGGAGACCCAATAGATGTTGTTTACCTTGACTTCCAGAAAGCTTTTGATAAAGTTCCTCATCAAAGGCTCCTTAGAAAGCGTGAAAGTCATGGAGTAAAAGGACAGGTCCTCTTGTGGATCAAAAACTGGCTGAGTAATAGGAAGCAGAGAGTGAGTATAAATGGGCAGTCTTCGCAGTGGAGGACGGTAAGCAGTGGGGTGCCGCAGGGCTCGGTACTGGGTCCCATGCTCTTTAACTTGTTCATAAATGATTTAGAGTTGGGAGTGAGCAGTGAAGTGGCCAAGTTTGCGGATGACACTAAATTGTTCAGGGTGGTGAGAACCAGAGAGGATTGTGAGGAACTCCAAAAGGATCTGTTGAGGCTGGGTGAGTGGGCGTCAACGTGGCAGATGCGGTTCAATGTAGCCAAGTGCAAAGTAATGCACATTGGGGCCAAGAATCCCAGCTACAAATACAAGTTGATGGGGTGTGAACTGGCAGAGACAGACCAAGAGAGAGATCTTGGGGTCGTGGTAGATAACTCACTGAAAATGTCAAGACAGTGTGCTTTTGCAATAAAAAAGGCCAACGCCATGCTGGGAATTATTAGGAAGGGAATTGAAAAGAAATCAGCCAGTATCATAATGCCCCTGTATAAATCGATGGTGCGGTCTCATTTGGAGTACTGTGTGCAGTTCTGGTCGCCACACCTCAAAAAGGATATTATAGCATTGGAGAAAGTCCAGAGAAGGGCAACTAGAATGATTAAAGGGCTGGAGCACTTTCCCTATGAAGAAAGGTTGAAACGCTTGGGACTCTTTAGCTTGGAGAAACGTCGACTGCGGGGTGACATGATAGAGGTTTACAAGATAATGCATGGTATGGAGAAAGTAGAGAAAGAAGTACTTTTCTCCCTTTCTCACAATACAAGAACTCGTGGGCATTCGATGAAATTGCTGAGCAGACAGGTTAAAACAGATAAAAGGAAGTACTTCTTCACCCAAAGGTGATTAACATGTGGAATTCACTGCCACAGGAGGTGGTGGCGGCCACAAGTATAGCCACCTTCAAGAGGGGTTTAGATAAAAATATGGAGCAGAGGTCCATCAATGGCTATTAGCCACAGTGTATGTGTGTATATAAAATTTTTGGCCACTGTGTGACACAGAGTGTTGGACTGGATGGGCCGTTGGCCTGATCCAACATGGCTTCTCTTATGTTCTTATGTACTTTGACATGTTGAAAGTTTCATAGAGTTCTTCCACAAATATTCCCAAGTTTCCATCTGTATTTCTTTATTTACATTAACTGCCCATTTAATCATTTGTGATTTCACTACTTCATCTTCTGTAGACCATTGTAGAAGTAATTTATATACTTTTGAAATTAATTTATCATTGTCTCCAAGCAGAACTTTTTCCAATTCTGTTTGCTCTTTCCTTATTCCTTCATTTTTGATATCATTCCCCACCATGCTCTTTATTTGTTGCATTTGAAACCAATCATATTTATAATTCAACTCTTCAGCAGTTTTCAGTTCTATTTTGCCACTTTGTATTTTTAATAGTTTATTATATGACAACCACTTTTCGTCACCTCTCACAGCTGTTATTTTTATTACTTCAGCTGGCACTATCCATAACGGTCGTCTCTCATCTCCATATTTCTTGTATTTAATCCATGTACTTAGCAAATTATTTCTTATATAATGGTGAGAGAAAAAACCATCCATCTTTTTTCCATAATACAAATACGCGTGCCAGCCAAATTTATTACCGTGACCTTCCAACACTAAAAGTTTTTTGTTTAACAACGTCATCCATTCTTTCATCCCCACTAAACAAGCTGCTTCCTGATATAATTTTAAATTCGACAGTTGAAACCCACCTCTTTCTTTTGCATCTGTCAAAATTTTCATTTTAATCCTTGGTTTCTTCTCAGGCCACACAAATTCTGAGATTTTCCTTCGCCATTTATCAAATTGTTTGCCATCCTTCACAATCGGAATAGTTTGAAACAAATACATTATTCTTGGTAAGATATTCATTTTGATTGCAGCTGTCAAGCATGGCTAATTCTGATCAATATCCGATGGGTTTATGGCTTGTCAAAAGCAGGCCTGGGTAAGATCCTAGAGAACCAAATGCTGCTAATTTATTATTCTTTCCTGGCTCCTCTTTGTTTTATGACTGTTAATTAGAGGGAACAAAGCAATCAGCACCTTCCCATGAATCCTTCCGCAGGAGGCAGAGCCATCTGGGCAATGCAAGGCCGAATGCCCGATAACGCCCTGGGAATGTATGTAGTTTTGATATTCTATGTGTGAACGCTCCTCTGCTTCCCCTCCCCGTAGGAATCCCTTTGAAGTGTATCTTAATACCTGTGTATCAATGTATTGGTTTCATTCTTCTCAAGCCACGGCTTGAGCCAAAGTATCGGTCTATCAATAAACGTAGTATTTGTAGCAACCTCGACTCGTCATTGAACCCGTATGCTTGACAGCAGCTATTCTACCCAACAATGACAAATTAAGCTTATTTCATTTTAACATGTCTTCATCCATTTTATGCCATAACTTCTCATAATTATTTTTAAACAGATCAACATTCTTCATTGTTATCTCCACCCCTAGGTATTTTACCTTAGAGGTGACTTCACAACCCGTTAGTCTCTGTAATTCTTGTTGCTTGTTCATCCGCATATTTTTACACAGAATTTTTGATTTTTCTCTATTAATACAAAGTCCCGCCAACTCCCCATACTCTTGTATTTTAGCTAGCAGCAAAGGTGTAACTTGTATGGGGTTTTCATTTATAAACATTATATCATCAGCAAAAGCTCTATATTTGTAAGTAAATCTTTTTATTCTTAATCTTTCTATTTCTTTTTCTTCTTGGATCTGCATCAATAATATTTCAAGAGTCATTATAAACAACAATGGTGAAAGCGGACAGCCTTGTCTAGTACCTTTGCTAATTTTCGTATCTTTTGTAAGATCTGTGTTTATACACAACCTTGCACTTTGTTATATTGATTTTATCATTCTTATAAAGTTTTCACCCAGCTCCATTTTTTTCATTACTGCAAACATAAAGTCCCAATTTAAATTATCAAATGCTTTCTCTGCATCTGCAAAGAATAATGCTACTTCTTTTTCTGGATGTCTTTCAACAGTTCTAATATTGTCTATTTGTCTTTTGGGAAGAAACCCTGCTTGATCTTCCTTTATAAAGTTTATCAAATGTTGTTTAAGCCGTTCTGCCAAGATTCTAGTAAATATTTTATAGTCATTATTTAATAGTGAAATTGGTCTATAATTTTTTACGTTCGTGACATCTCTATCCTCCTTAGGAATCAACAAAATAACAGCTTCTTTCCATGTGTTTGGTACTTTCCCTTTTATTCTTATCGTATTCATCAACTTCTGCAGTTTTGGTATTAACTCATCTTTAAAAGTTTTAAAATATTTAGCTGTATATCCATCAGGCCCAGGTGCTTTTCCATTCTTCATTGCGTTAATTGCTGCTTCAATTTCTATTTTTTCAATTGGATCATTCAAAACTTTTCACATATTTTCAGTTAAGGGCTCTATTTTTATCTTTTGTAAATACTCACCCATCTTCTCTTTCTTTATTTTAACACCTTTAAACAATTTGGCATAGTACTTAAAAATTCTCTTTTTATTCCCTCTTGAGTAACCACTTCTCTTCCATCTACCACAATTCTGTTAATAATTCTATTTTCTCTCTTTTTCTTCAATTGCCAAGCCAAATACTTTCCCGGTTTATTTGCTCCCTCAAAGGATTTCTACTGAAGACTTTTCAAACTCCATTCCACTTCTTTATTTAACAAATGTCTCAATTGAGTTTGTAATATTGTAATTTCCCTTAACATTTTCTTTTTCCCTGGCCTTTTTCTCAACTCCCCTTCCTTTTTCTTTATTTCATTTTGAATGTCCAACAACTGTTTTTCTTTTACTCTCTTATCTTTATTATTTACTCTCTTATCTTTATTATTCAACATTCCTCTCATTACTGCTTTATAGGCATCCCAGACCGTCTGAAAGTCAATATTCTTTTTGTCATTAACTTGGAAAAAAGCTTTAGTTTCATTTTCTAGGTATGTCACTGTCTCTTTATTCTGTAGCAAATCTTCATTCAATCTCCATCTTCTCACCTTCTTGGACAATTTTGTAATCCACATTACTGGGTTATAATCAGCACCAATTTTAGGTAAAATCTCTATTTTCCTTTTTATAAGACCTAAATCTTTAGTTCCCCACAACATGTCAATTCTAGAAAAAGTTTTGTGTCTTGCAGAAAAGAAAGTATAGTCCCGAACTTCAGGGTTAAATTTCCTCCATATATCTTCCAGATTTTCTTGTTTAACCAGTTCAAAAAAAGACTTTGGCAATTTTCCTTCTTTACTGTTGTTTTTTCCCCCTCCCAACCTGTTCAATGAGTTCTTAACTGTTCCATTAAAATCTCCCATTATCAAAACTTGGTCATAGGTCAATTCATCAAGCTGTTGTATAATGTCTTTTTAAAAAGCATCCTTTGCACCATTAGGTGCATACAATCCCAATAACAACATTTTTTTTCCTATTTAATATTGTCTCTATTGCTACAAATCTTCCATCTTTATCTTTAAACACTAATTTTGGCTCCAATTCTTGTTTAATATAAAAAACCACTCCCCTTTTCTTCTGTTCAGCCAATGAAAAAAAATCCCACTCCCAATTGTTTGTTCCATAAAGATTTATAATCCTTTTGTTTGATATGCACTTCATGCAAACAAATTATATTACAGTTTTGTTTCTTAATCCAATGAAATGTTGCCCTTCTTTATTGTGGAGAATTTAGTCCATTTACATTCCAAGACAATAATTTGTAATCCATCATGGTACAAATCCTTTATTTTCTTCAAAAAATCTACGCATATCCTGTGCATTTGTAATTGTGATTCTTTTCCCCTAGAGTTCAAAGCTCAAGCCTTCAGGTATTATCCATCTAAACCTCATTCCATTGTCTTTCAATTTTTCTGTCAACTTTTTATATGTTCTTCTATCATTTATCACTTGCCTTGGCAGCTCCTTCATGATTCTCACTCTACTGCCTCCCACTATCAATGTCTTTTCAAAGTTTTTACTCATGATCCTTCCCACCATTTCCTTTGTCATATATCTTATGACAACATCTCTTGGTAAGTTATTTTTCTTGACATAAAGTGAGTTCACTCTATACATATAGTCATACATGTTTTTAGACTCTTCAGGGTCTTCCTCTAAAAATGCTGCAATTATTTTTATTATATATTCTTTTAAATCACTATCCTCCTTCTCAGGTACTCCTCTCAGACGTATCTGAGTCTCCATCAATTTGCAGTCATGGATTGTCACTTTTTCTTGCATTTTCAACAAGGTGAAATCATATACTTTCATTCTGCCTTCTACCTCCTGCACTTTCTTAGATGTTTCCTCAGTTTCCTTTCTGAGATCTTCCATATCTTTTAAAATCTCTGCAATAATTTTTTTTAATTCATTTATCATCTCTCTCACCCCTTTCATCATTCTGGCCTCTATTGCCTCCAATTGGTCCTGCATTTTTCCCAATGAAGTAGCCCTTGTATGGGGCTGCTTGTGTTCAGACATTTAAAAAACAGCGAAAATTTGGACCTCACCAATTTCCAATTTGACTATCAGATGCAAAAGAGTAGGCCTTGCCCTTGACCCCGTCTTTTAAATTTATAAAGTCCAAATTTCATCTCTTCCTCCCCTCTTCTTCCAGACTTTCTAGATTTTCCTTTTCCACCTTTTAAATTTATTCCATTAAGCTCTAAATAGTTCCGGAATGAAAGATAGTTATTTGTACCTTCTCTTCTAATTATCCAAGTTCCCACTGGTCTTGCAAAGCTTTAGATGTTTAGCAATGTCCAAGAAGGTTAGGATCCTGTCAAGCTTATGTCAAATAAATGACTCTGAAAACTTCTGCAGATGATGAAAACGCAACTTTTCCAGGAGACCCCTCAAAGCCTCAAAGGAGCCCCCCCCCCCCCGGACTCCCTTTTAGCCAAGGTAAATCTCCTCAAAGTTTCCTTTGCATATCTTGGACTAATCTTTGACTGAGAAAAATAGGCAGTAGGTGTCAAGCATGGCTAATTCTGATCAATAACTAATGGTTTTAGGGCCTTGTCAGGATGAAAAGACTCATGTAAAATTGGTGAGGGAGGTGTTGAGCACATTGTTGAAGCATAAGTTATATGCCAAACTGTCCAAGTGTGAGTTCCACAAAACTGAGTTAGACTACCTGGGGTTTCGAGTGTCTGCTCAGGGGTTAGTGATGGACCCAGCTAAGGTACAAGCGGTATTGGATTGGGCTCCCCCGAGGACACGTAGACAGCTACAATCTTTCCTCAGGTTCGCAAATTTCTACAGGAATTTCATAGCTGGGTTTGCCCAAATCATGCTCCCCCTCACAGAGTTATTAAAAACAAGGAGGAAGGGCCCCGAGGTGAAAAAACCTGGGGCCAGTTGAAATTGGACACCGAAATGCCAGGAGGCATTCGACAAGCTCTAGCGATTATTTACTAGTGAGCCGGTCCTGAGCCACCCCAATGAGCTGCGACCCTTCATTGTGCAATACAACGCCTCCAATGTGGCCGTAGGGGCCATTCTTATGCAGAAAGATGAGGAGGGGAGGCCGAAACCCTGCGCATATATTTCTAAAAAATTCTCGCAGGAGCAAAGGAACTGGTCAGTGTGGGACAAAGAGGCGTTTGCTGTAACTTATGCTCTGAAAACCTGGCGGTCATGGTTGGAAGGGGCCAAAGTCCCATTCGAGATCTGGATGGACCACAAGAATCTGGAAGCGCTCATGGGGAGGAGGAAGCTGAGTAAAAAACGGATTAGGTGGGCGGGCTTTTTCTCCAAATTTGACTTTATGCTGAGGCACATCCCGGGAACCATGAATTTCTTGGCCGATACTCTTTCTTGCTTGCCACAGCATAACAGCTAAAAGGAGGAAGTCATAGACTCTCTGGTTTCCCCCTCCCAGGTGGCCACCGTAGTGATGACACGGTCCAAAACAAAACGCAGCCAGGACGGGTGGGGGGGAAGAACATATGGCTTTAGAAACAGAAAAAGAGGGAGAGGATCGTCTGGGGGAAATCCAGAAAAGGGAGGATGGGCTGTGGTATCGAGGGGAGAAATTGTATGTCCCCAAGACCATGAGGTTGGAGGTCTTACAATTTTGCCACTCAAAGAAATTGGCTGGACATTTTGGGTACGTGAAGATACTCCATCTAATCAATAGACAGTTCTGGTGGCCGTCCCTGAAAAAGGATGTATTCGAATTTGTCGCCTCCTGCCCCATCTGCTGGATGGCTAAAAGGAGGGGGGGGGGATGCCACCTGGACTGTTAAAACCCCTGGAAATGGCCACACGGCTCTGGTCAGTAGTGTCAATGTACAATTGACAATGGTCGAACTGCCGCTGTTGCAAAGCAAGACGGTAATTCTAGTAGTAGTGGACACTTTTTCTAAGCAAGCACACTTCATCCTCTGCGCACAACTGCCAACAGCAAAAAAGCTGGCCTATCTATTTTTCCATCATATTGTGAAACTTCACTCGTTTCCTGACAAAGTAATTAGTGACCGGGGGCCACAATTCGTTGCCAACTTCTGGCGAGAGTTTTGCAAGTTGTTAGGGATAGAACAGGGGTTGAGTACTGCCTACCACCCCCAGACAGACGGGAAGACAGAACGCATGAACGCCTTGTTGGAACAATACTTACGGTGTTATATAAATCACCAGCAATCAAATTGGGTGGACTTGCTACCCTTCGCCGAGTACAAGGGGAAACCCGTCCCATCACTGCCAGGGGGGGAACCAACAAGGGAACCCAGTTCATTTGAACAATGGTGGGGAAAATTGAGTGATGGATGGAAAGGGATTCAAAGAAGCGTTCAAAAAGCAGTACGACAAGTCCCATGTGCCCGCGTGGGACTTCAAGGTGGGAGACTCCCTGTTTGTGTCATCAAAAAACCTCCCCCTGAATCAACCTTCCAAGAAATTGGCTTATCAGTTCTTGGGCCCTTTTAAAATCAAACGGGTAATAAAAAAGGTGACTGTAGAATTAGAACTAACAAAAATGTTTCATAAAGTGCATCCTGTCTTTCATTGCAGTCTGCTGCGAAGAGACACCGGTGCCTCTCTTTGGCACCCTCGATCTACAGCTCCGCATCCTATCCAGATTGGAAATCAGAGTCACCACGAGGTTCAGGAAATTCTAGACTCCAAAATGAAACAAGGGACACTGTATTATTTGATCAAGTGGAAACATTTCCCTCCTAGCGAAAATGAATGGGTAGCCCAAAAGGTTGTGTTGGTTCCAGATTTGGTTAATAAATTTCATAGAAAGTTTCCTCAGAGACCGCGGGGTTGAGTTTAGGGAGGGCAGTATGTCAAGCATGGCTAATTCTGATCAATAACTAATGGTTTTAGGGCCTTGCCAGAGACAGGTCTGGGAAATGTCTCCAAGACCCAAGTGTTGTTAGTTTATTATTTCTTCCTGGCTTTCATCCCGCTTTATGGCTGTTAAATTAGAAGCAGTGTGAAGGGAACAAAGTAATCAGCACCTTTCCATGAATTCTCCTCCGGGAGGATGAACCATCTGGGCATAGCAAGGACGAATGTGTGATAACGCCCTGGGAATGTATGTAGTTTTGATATTCTATGTGTGAATGCTCTCCTGCATCCCCCCACCTTTGGAATCCCTTTGAAGTAAGCCTTAAGAGTTCTGTATCAATGTATCGGTTTCATTCTTCTCAAGGAACGGCTTCGGCTAAAGTATCGGTTTATCAATAAATGTAGTCTTTGTATCAACTTCAACTCGTCATTGAACCCGCATGCTTGACAGTAGGCATTAAATTGCCTTCCGCTACCTCGAACAGAAGTTCCATCCTGCTCCTGTTATGAGAAGTAGCTCAGCTTGACATTTTCCTCCCCCGGAAGTCTCCGTTTTTGTTTAATTGTTTTAATGCTTCTATGCATGCTACCCTAGGGACCCTGACTGAGTGGACTGGCAGCACAAAAATGTTTCAAATAAATAAATAAGTCCTAAGGTGCACCTAAGAAGGGGAGGCGACATGGCATAGCCCGATCTTGGAAGCTCAGCCGGGTTGGTACCTGGGTTGGGAGACTATTAAAGGAAGACTTTGCAGGGGAAGGCAAGGGCAAACTGTAAGACACTGGAGAATCTTAATACTGTGTTATGATAAATATTACTGAAATGCAATGTGTAGCTTGACATGACTAACTCCATTTTGAGCATTTACTACTAACCATGAAACAGAGGCCTTGCATATCAAAGTAGCAACAGAGATGTTACTAACCACTGCTATGAATTCCTCTTCATAGTACTAACAAAAGCAACAGCCCTTTGAAGATAGCATGCCTCAAGGAGAGCCAGCAGGGCACCTCCGTGAGAAGAGGAACCACAAGAGATAAGGGGAAGGTATTACATGTATCCTAGAAGTGTGAGAATGTAGTATTGTTTAGAAACCCTTTGATGTACACTGCTTAAAGCCTTGCTTTTCCCGCCAACTGGTATCAGTTCCAATGCTGCTTTGTCCAGAACCTTGAGATATCAAATAAACGTCTTAACATTGTAACAAATGGAAGTCCGTTTACTTTGAACCTCCATCGTCTGACATTTTGGAACTGATCCAATATGGGTCTATCCAAACCGGCAACTTGCTAGCTGGATGGCCGCCAAAGTTCCGAATAACGGAGAAACCACCAAACTCGTAGAGGAGCCGGGGATCCCACCGGGTTTCACAGTCGACAGACGGAAGGGAGGATCTCTGCTGCATTTCTCAACCTTACTCTTCACCCTGAGGAAGTGGCAGCCCTGCACCTCAACCGCGCTCATGGACGAGGCAGCTGGGCGCTTCGGGAACCTGTTTACCGGGACGGGGAGTGAAGGAGAGGACATCCTGGCCAGAGAGGACCGAGGCAGCAGCCTGGGGGAAGAGGATGTCCAGCTGCTGAGGAATGAGATGCGGATTTGGATACGAGAAATCCAAAACGAGATCTAGGCAAACACCATGCACATCACACATGAGGTGCAGAAACAACTGGATCAGATGCGTGAGCAGATACGGGCCCCACCGGGCGAGCCAGCGCCGCGACTGGAGCCAGAGAGACCACTGCCAGCCCCGGGCCCGGCTGTTCCACCAGTGCCAGCCCTCCCTCCAGGTTGGCCGATGGCCCCCGCTGGCCCGCAACCCCTCATGCCCTGGGGGGGAGGCAGGGGCCGAGAGCTGCAAATCACATTCGATGGTGACCCGGAGGAAGTGGAGTACTTCACCATTCAGTGCAACAGCTTCATGACCCACTGGGGAAACACCTTCCCGACTGAGCTTAGCCGAGTGGACTATCTGGGGTCGAAACTGAAGGGGGCGGCATGGCGGTGGTTTGTTAGCCTGTACAAAACCCGGGGCCCCGAGCTAACCACCGTAGCGGGGTTTCTACAAGCCATGCTGCAGCAGTACGGTGACCTGCTACAGGAGGTCCGGGCCCTCACCGCCCTGCGAGAACTGCAGCAGGGGGCGAGGACGGTGAGGGAGTATGCTGCTGACTTCAGAGCCCATTGCTCTAAGGTCCGAGAGTGGAATGAGAGGATGAAATATGAAGCCTTCCATCGGGGCCTCAACGCGAGCATCCTCGACCGATGCTTCCAGCAGGCCCGACCCACAACCCTGGTGGGTTGGATACAACTGGCCAGGGAAGTCGAGATCAACCTGAAACACGTAGCCCTACAACGGCAGCAGCAGCAGGGAATGAGAGGGGGGTGCGAGGCCAAAGCAGGGACTAAAACCGAACCCAAGAAGGTGACGACTCAGGGGGGAGCACCTAAACCTACCCCCGGGCGTCGATGCTTCCGGTGCGGCGACCCAGGGTACTTGAACACCAACTGCCCAGAGAAACCCCGAGGTCCCCCCCCTGACTCCAAAACCGACAGCCACCGGTCCGAAGAAGACGGGGAGTAAACCCAAGGAGCCTAGTCGGGGCAGCATCGCCACTTCCATGGCGCTTGACGAGGATTCTATAATAACTGAGGACTCGGGCAAAGAATCATGGGAGCCGGAACCGGCGGAAAACGAGAGCGACCTGCACTGAGAGGTGCCGGACGGCAGGTCATGGATTTGATGGCCCCGCTACGGGTGAGAATAACGGGGGCCCTACTCTTTGTGCCAGTGACTTTATTGAACCCAAAACTGAAGTGGTTCATGCACGCCCGAGCCTTAGTAGACTTGGGCTGCACCCGCGAAATCATCACCCGGAGGCTAGTAGACACCCTGGGACTGTCTAGGGTCCCCCTTCCCCACCCGATCCAATTTGAACAGATGGATGGGATGGCCATGAGGGGGGAACCCTGCATGGAAGAAACCCAGGGGCTGCCAGTGGGAATAAAAGAACACTGGGAGGTGGAGGTTTTCGTCATAGCCCCCTCCTCATCCTTTGATGTGGTGGTGGGGGTGGGATGGCTAGCCCGGCACCAGCCGGACATACAATGGGGGGCACAAACGATAGACTTTACCGATCGGCGGTGCCCCCACCACCACTGGCAGGGGCGATGGGGGCCAACACCACCCCCGGTGAACGAAAAGATGTGTGTGTCGGCGAAAGAGGTCTGCTCCATCCCAAAGGACCTCCGCAAAGTGTTCAGTGAGGAGGAGGCCAACAAGCTGCTGCCCCACAGAGACATAGACTGTGCTATTGAGTTGATCCCAGGGCAAGAGTTACCGAAGGCTAAACTATATTCGATGGGGTGGGCAGAGAAAGCCGAATTATGAAAGTTTATTGACAAAAACTTAATGGGAGTTCATTAGGCCAGCGACGGCCCCCCACGCTGCCCTGGTCCTCTTCTGGAAGAAGAAGGATGGGAGTCTGAGACTTTGCACAGACTTTCGCGGGATAAATGGGATTCGATGTCAAACACCTACTCCATCCCCCTAATCAAAGACTTGTTAAGTACGGTGTCAGAGGGGTCCGTGTTCACCAAGTTACACCTGAGGGATGCGTACTTTCAAGTTAGAATCAAAGAGGGGGACGAATGGAAAACAGCGTTTAACACCCCCATGGGGCAATTTGAATATCTAGTGATGCCTTTTGGCCTACAAGGGGCACCTGGAGTCTTTACAAACTTTATAAATGGAGTACTACGGGAATACCTGTACAAGGGGGTGGTGGTGTACCTGGATGACATCATTATCTATTCGAAAGATCTAGCGTCTCACGTGCCCCTACTGCGAAAAGTACTCTTGACCCTGTATCAGCACAAACTATACGCCAAGCTGTCAAAGTGTGAGTTTCACCAAATGGAACTCGACTACCTGGGGTTTTGGGTGTCCAGGAAGGGATTGGCAATGGACCCAGCCAAAATACAAGCGGTGCTGGAATGGGAACCCCCGAGGACACGTAAGCAGCTCCAATCGTTCCTCAGGTTCGCAAATTTCTACAGGGGGTTCATACAGGGGTTTGCCCAAGTAATGTTGCCCCTGACTGATTTACCAACCAAGGGGACCAAGGGGAAGGGTCCGGAGGCCCAAAAACCAGGGGCAAAGCTACCGTGGACCCCCAAGTGCCAGGCGGCATTCGATGAACTTAAAAGACTGTTCACTAGTGAACCAGTACTAGCCCACCCGAATGAACTGAAACCCTTCATGGTCCAATGCGACGCCTCTGATGCGGCCATAGGAGCCATATTAATGCAGAAAGATGAGGAGGGGAGATTGAGACCCTGCGCATACATTTCACGCAAGTTTTCACACGAACAGCTCAACTGGTCAGTCTGGGACAAAAAGGCGTTTGCTGTAACATATGCCCTAAAGACTTGGAGGTCCTGGTTAGAAGGGGCCAGGGTGCCGTTCGAAATCTGGACGGATCACAAAAATCTGAAAGCCCTAACTGGCCGGAGGAAATTAACAGCTAAACAGATCTGGTGGGCGGGATTCTTTGCAAAATTCGACTTCGTGCTCCAGCACATCCCCGGTTCCAAGAATTTCTTAGCAGATGCTCTCTCACGCCTTCCCCAGCATGAGAGTCAGAGGAAGGAGGTCATAGACTCAATCATTCCCGCCTCCACAGTGGCTGGGGGGGGGGGGTGACCACCCGGTCCGGGAAGAAAACCAGGCAGCCAGAACCATGGGGGGGGGGCAACTGACTGATCAAGGAAACAGAGAAGGAGGGAGAGGGGAGGCCGGATGGCATTCTGAAAGGAGAAGGGTTTTTTTGGTACTACGAGGGGAAGTTTTATGTGCCAAAGACCCTCCGAGCAGAAGTTTTGCAGTACTGCCACTGCAGCAAGCTGGCGGGCCACTTTGGCTATGTAAAAACGCTACATCTGGTAAATCGCCAGTTCTGGTGGCCGCAAATGAAAAAGGACATTTCTGAGTTTGTGGGATCATGCCCCATCTGTGTCATGGCCAAACGGAGAGGGGGAAAGCCACCGGGGTTATTGCAACCTACCCCCACTGCCAGCAGACTGTGGTCAGTGGTCTCAATGGATTTTAGAGTAGAGCTCCCCACCTCCCAGGGAAAAACAGTAGTGCTGGTGGTGGTAGATACCTTCTCCAAACAGGCGCATTTTATTCCTTGCAAGCAACTACCAACGGCTAAAAAACTGGCTTATTTATTTTTCCATCATGTGGTTAGGCTACACTTGTTCCCTGACAAGGTCATTAGCGACTGTGGGCCGCAGTTCGTTGCCAACTTCCGGCGGGAGTTTTGTAAAATGGCGGGGATAGAGCAGGGGCTGAGTTTCGCCTACCACCCCCAGATGGACGGACAGACGGAACGTGTAAACAGTCTTCTCGAGCAGTATTTAAGGTGTTATATAAACTACCAGCAGTCCAACTGGGTGGAGCTGCTCCCGTTTTCAGAGTACGGTATAACAACAGCCTTCACAGCCTTGCACCAAAGCTTCACCATTTCAAATAGTGAACGGCTACGAAGGCAAGCCGTTCCCCTTGCTGCTCAGTCCCGAGGGAGCAGCGCCACCTAGCTCTTGCCAGCAATGGTGGGAAGGAGTGAGGAAAGGCTGGGCGGTCATTCAGGAGAACTTGGAGATGGCTAAAAAGGACTATAAGGCGTACTTTGACAAAAAGCACTCCCAGGAGTGGGACTTCAAAGTGGGGGAGAGTGTGTTCCTGTCAACCGAGAATCTGCCTTTACTACAGACTTGCAAAAAACTGGCATACAAGTTCCTGGGCCCATTTAAAATAAAGTGAGTAATAAACCAAGTGACAGTAGAATTGGACCTTCCTAAAATGTTTAGTAAAATTCACCCTGTTTTTCATTGCAGTCTTCTTTGCAAAGATCCTGGAATTACGTCATGGCACCCCCGCCCTCCAGAGCCCACACCTATTCAAGTGAAGGGTCAGAGTCACCATGAGATGCAGGAGGTGCTGGACTCAAAAATCCAAAGAGGGGTGTTGTACTACCTGGTCCGTTGGAAATATTTCCCTACTAGTTGTGATGAATGGGTCAAGTCAACTGACCTGCGGGCCCCCTTTCTTCTGAAGAAGTTTTACCTACTGGACCCAGACAAACCCCGAGCAAGAGTTTAGGGGGGCAGTATGTCAGACACTGGAGAATCTTAATACTGTGTTATGATAAATATTACGGAAATGCAATGTGTAGCTTGACATGACTAACTCCATTTTGAGCATTTACTACTAACCATGAAATAGAGGCCTTGCATATCAAAGTAGCAACAGAGATGTTACTAACCCCTGCTGTGAATTCCTCTTCATAGTACTAACAAAAGCAACAGCCCTTTGAAGATAGCATGCCTCAAGGAGAGCCAGCAGGGCTCCTCTGTGAGAAGAGGAACCACAAGAGATAAGGGGAAGGGAAGGTGTTACATGTATCCTAGAAGTGTGAGAATGTAGTATTGTTTAGAAACCCTTTGATGTACACTGCTTAAAGCCTTGCTTTTCCCGCCATCTGGTATCAGTTCCAATGCTCCTTTGTCCAGAACCTTGAGATATCAAATAAACGTCTTAACATTGTAACAAATGGAAGTCTGTTTACTTTGAACCTCCATCATCTGACACAAACCACCTCTGCTTTTCACTTGCCTTGGAAGCCCCTTACTGGGTCATCATAAGATAGCTGTGATTTGATGACAGTCTCAGAGTGTTTTACAATCTCCTTTCCCTTCCCCTCCTCACAACAGGTGTATCCACCCAGGTGTTGTTTTGTAGAAAAATAGGTGAGAGAAATCTAAAATTCTGTGTAAGAATATGCAGATGAATAGACAACAAAAATTACAAGGACTAAATGGCTGTGAAATCACCTCCAAGGTAAAGTACCTAGGGGTGGAGATAACAATGAAAAACATTGATCTGCTTAAAAATAATTATGAGAAGTTATAGCATAAAATGGATGAAGATATGCTAAAATGGAACAAGCTTAATTTGTCATTGCTGGGCAGAATAGCTGCAATAAAAATGAATATTCTACCAAGGATAATGTATTTGTTTCAAACTATTCCTATTGTGAAAGATGCCAAACAATGTGATAAATGGCGTAGGAAATTTTCAGAATTTGTGTGGGCTGGGAAGAAGCCAAGGATTAAAATGAAAATTCTGTCAGATGCAAGAGAGGCGGATTCCAACTACCAGATCTAAAATTGTATCATGAAGCAGTTTGTTTACTATGGATGAAAAAATGGATAACATTGTTAAACAAAAAATTTTTAGTGTTGGAAGGTCACGGAAATAAATTTGGCTGGCACGCATATTTGTATTATGGAAAAAAGAGGATGGATGGTCTTTTCTCTCACCATTATATAAGAAGCAACCTATTAAATACATGGATAAAATATAAGAAATATGGTGATGAGGGAAGACCTTTATGGATAGTGCCAGCTGAAGTGATAAAGATAACAGCTAAAACAGGTGAAGAAAAGTGGCTGTCATATAATCAATTATTAAAAATACAAAGTGGGAAAATAGAACTGAAAACTGCTGAAGAATTGAGTCATAAATATGATTGGTTTCAAATGCAACAAATAAAAAGCTTGGTGGAGAATGATATCAAAACTGAAGGAATAAGGAAAGAACAAACAGAAATGGAAAAAGTTCTGCTGGGAGACAATGAGAAATTAATTTCAAAAGTATACAAATTACTTTTACAATGGTCTACAGAAGATGAAGTAGTGAAATCTCAAATGATAAAATGGGCAATTAATGTAAATAAAGAAATAAAGATGGAATCTTGGGAATATTTGTGGAAGAACTCTATGAAACTCGCAACATGTCAAAGTATTAGGGAAAACTGTTTTAAGATGATGTATAGATGGTATATGACTCCTAAAAAATTAGCAAAGATGAATAACAAGATGCCAGACTGTCAAGTCGGCTGAATTCAATAACAAGTCTCTTGATAGAGTACCAAGTTTATTGTAATCAGAACTAGAGACCATGGCAGAGATTGAAGGACTGAAATACATATGCACTAATCCAGTATTTAAGGTATGAATCTAAAGGATTCCTACGGGGGGGGGGGGGGCAATCTATGCAACACATCTTCACACTAGGATGCTACTTCTTTCGTTCCCAGGCCGAAGCCTTGACACCCCATACTCCCCACAGAGAACAAGGCTGGGAAGGCGCCACTATCCTGTTCACATGTTAGCATTTCAAAGCAGGTTACACAACGAAGGCCTTTCTAGTGAGGGGGCAGGAAAGTGGGCTAGCAGCCCCCGGTGTACACTGTAAAGTACCCAGACTCCTTTACTTCAGAACCAAACTTAATACAGATATTGAGTAACTCATAGCAGACTTGACATACTGCCCCCCCTAGGCCCCCCCCCCTGCCGGGCGGCTTTGCAAGGAGGGCGATTCACATTTATGGCTCCGGAACTCGGGCCCCGAGAGGCTCCGGCACTCCCCCTTCGAGGGGAGGGTTGGTGAATCTTGCAAATGCCATTTGGACGGCCCCGGAGATCTGCGCAGTAGGCTGCAATGAAAAACAGGGTGGACTTTACCAAGGGCAGGGGGGAGGTCTAACTCTACTGTCACCGGGTTGATCACCCGCTTGATTTTGAATGGCCCTAAGAACTTAAAAGCCAATTTCCTAGACGGTTGTGCCAGAGGCAGGTTTTTTGTTGACAGAAATACGGAATCCCCCACCTTCAAGTCCCAGACTGGCACATGGCTTTTATCGTACTGTTTTTTATACGCCTCCTTAGCCAGCTTCAGGTTTTCTTGAATGGCTGGCCAACATTGGCTGGGACCTTGCCACCATTGCTCGAAACTTGAGCCCGTCAATCCCTCCCCCCCTGGCAGCATGGGGATCGGCTTTCCCTCATACCCAAACACTGTTGCAAAGGGAGATGCTTTTGTGGAACTGTGAGCGCTGTTGTTGTAAGCGTATTCAGCGAAGGGGAGGAGGTCCACCCAGTCTGACTGGCGTAGGCTCACAAAGCACCGTAGGTACTGCTCTAGCACCCCGTTCACTCTCTCAGTCTGTCCGTCCGTCTGGGGGTGATAGGCAGAGCTTAGCCCCTGTTCCATCCCTAATAATTTACAAAACTCCCGCCAGAAGGTGGCAACGAACTGAGGCCCCCTGTCACTTATGACCTTGTCAGGGATGGAGTGATGCTTGGCCACGTGGTCGAAAAATAAAGTCGCTAGCTTCTTGGCCGTGGGTAATTGGCTGCAGGGGATGAAGTGGGCTTGTTTTGAAAACGTGTCCACTACCACCAGTATGACTGTTTTCCCCCGGGAGGATGGTAGCTCGACTATGAAGTCCATGGACACTATGGCCCATGGCCGTTTTGCTGTTTCCAGAGGCTGTAGGAGTCCCGGGGGTTCCCCCCCCTCTTTTTTGCCATCACACACACCGGGCAACCAGCTACAAAGTCCGACACATCCTTCTTTAGGGACGGCCACCAGAACTGCCGGTGCACTAAGTGCAAGGTTTTTACATAGCCGAAGTGCCCAGCTAATTTGGAGCAGTGACATAGTTGGAGAATTTCTTTCCTTAATGTTTCCGGGATGTACAGTTTCTCCCCCTTGTACCAAAGAGCGTCTTTTCTTTTCTGCAACCCCTCCGGCCGCCCACCTCCCTCCCGTTCGGCCTCTAGGGTGATTCGTTCTTTGCTTAGCCCACTCAATTCCTTTTTCCTCTGCGAGCGGGTAGTGACCATAGCCGCCACTTGTGTGGGGGGGATCAGGGAATCTACCACTTCCTCTCTCTGGCTCTCATGCTGTGGGAGCCTGGACAGGGCGTCTGCTAGAAAATTGCGGGTCCCCGGGATGTGCTTCAGGGTGAAGTCGAATCTGGAGAAGAAGCCCGCCCACCTGATTTGCTTTTCACTCAATTTTCTTTTCCCTGTTAGTGCCTCTAGATTTTTGTGGTCCGTCCATATCTCAAAGGGCACCCTGGCTCCCTCCAACCAGGACCTCCAAGTTTTCAGTGCAAACATGACAGCGAAAGCCTCTTTGTCCCACACTGACCAGTTCCTCTGCTCCTCTGAGAACTTTCGCGAAATGTAAGCGCAGGGTCTCAGCTTCCCCTCCTCATCCCTCTGCATGAGAATGGCTCCTACGGCGACATCGGAGGCGTCGCATTGGACCACAAACCCCTTCCGCTCATCTGGGTGGCTTAAGACCGGCTCGCTTGTGAACAGTTGTTTAAGCCGGTCGAAAGCCGCCTGACAAGTCGGTGTCCAATTCAGCCTGGCCCCTGGTCGCTTTGCCTCCTCCCCCCTCCCCTTCGTCTTCAGGAGGTCTGTTAGGGGCAGAGCGATCTGGGCGAACCCTTCAATGAATGTCCTATAGAAATTGGAGAATCCGATGAAACTTTGGAGCTGTCTACGTGTCCTCGGGGGGGCCCACTCTAGAACTGCCTGAACTTTAGCTGGATCCATGGCCAGCCCGTCCCCAGACACCCGGAAGCCCAAATAGTCTAGTTCCGTGCGGTGGAACTCGCATTTAGACAGCTTGGCGTAGAGCTGGTGCTTCAGCAGGGTGGCCAACACTTCCCTCACTAGTTTCACATGGGATTGTTCGTCTTGCGAATAAATAATGATGTCATCAAGGTACACCACCACCCCCTTGTACAGAAATTTCCGCAATACATCATTTATGAAATTCATGAACACCCCAGGTGCCCCTTGCAATCCAAACGGCATGACTAAATATTCAAATTGCCCCATCGGGGTGTTGAACGCCGTTTTCCACTCATCCCCCTCCTTGATGCGCACTCGGAAGTACGCGTCCCGCAGGTCAAGCTTTGTGAAAATCTTCCCCCCCGCCACCGTGCTTAGCAAATCTTTGATGAGGGGGATGGGGTAGGCGTTTGACATGGAAATCGCGTTAATCCCACGAAAATCAGTGCAAAGCCTAAGACTGTGGTCCTTTTTCTTTCTAAACAACACGGGGGCCGCGTGGGGGGCCGTCGCGGGTCTGATGAACCCCCTTTTCAAGTTCAAGTCTAGGAATTTTCGCAGCTCCTTCTTCTCAGCCCACCCCATTTGGTAGAGCTTGGCCCTGGGAAGGCTTTCCCCGGGGATTAGTTCTATCGCGCAGTCTGTGCTCCTGTGGGGGGGTAGCTGGTTGGCCTCCCGCTCACTAAATACTTCCATCAGGTCGCGGTAGGCGTCCGGGACATGGTGCACCTCTTCCACCAGGACGCACGCCCTCTCCCGAGCGGCTGGCGCTTGTGGCCCCCATGCTGCCTGCCAAAGGTGCTGGTTGCAACTTGGGTCGGGAAATCTGATGGTCTGGGCTCTCCAGCGGATGAGGGGCTCGTGCTTCTCCAACCACCCCACTCCCAGGACCACGGGGTAGCCGCAGGCGGGCGCGATCACAAACGTCTCTGAGTCCCAGTGGTCCTCAATCCCCAGGGGGCACGGCTCAGTCTCTTGCGTGCAGGGTCCCCCCCCCATTACTGACTCATCCATCTGTTCAAAGTGCATGGGGTGGGGCAGTTGTAAGCGTTTCAACCCCAGAGCCTCCACCACCTTGGGGGAAATCAGCTCTCTATTACAGCCCGAGTCTATGAGGGCCCGGATCTGTAGGAACCTTTTTAGCTTTGGGTTCAACAATTTGACCACTATAAAGTACAACCTTCCCGTGGGTCTCACCGTTAGCGGTGCCTCCTCTCAGTCGACCTGCTGGTTGGCACCGTTCAAAGCAGGTCGGCGTCGTTTCCTGCTGGCTCCTCTTCCCACGCCAGCTCGGCCAGCTCCTCTGACAGACGCACCTCCTCCTCTTGTAGGTCGTCTTGCACCAGGAGCGCGCTGCTCTTCGCCGTGTCCTTAGGGCGGCCGGTGGTTTTCTTGGGGCCGGGGGTGCCCGGGCGGGTGGCTCCCTGTGGTGGGGCGGCCCCGGTGGCTGATTGGGGGCAGCCGGAGGCCAGATGGTTGGGGTCCCCACACCGGAAACAACGTCGGGGCCCCCCCGGGGCAGCCACCGCCTGCTTCTTGACTTTAGGTGGCTCAGCCTTCCCGGGGCTTGCTTTCGGCGTTCCCCTGCCGGCGGCCAGTGCTTGGCGCAGCATCGCCACTCGTTTCAGGTTGGTCTCCACCTCCCCCGTCAGCTGAATCCACCCCACCAGGGTATCGGGGCGGGCTTGCGTGAGCGCTCTATCCAGGATGCTCGGGTTCAGCCCATTGGTGAAGTGCTCGATCTTCATCACCTCGTTCCAGTTCCGAGCCCGGGCGGCGTTGGCCTGGAAGTCGGCCGCGTACTCTCGGATGGATCGGGCCCCTTGCTTCATGTTCCGCAGCGCCGCCAGCGCTCGGGTTTCTTGCAGGGGGTCCTCGTACTGGGTCAGCAGGGCTTGCACGAAAGTGTTTACGAAGTGGAGGACCGGGCTGTTGGTTTCGCATAGGCTCACATACCACTTCTTCGCTGCGCCCCGTAGCTTCGACCCGAGGTAGTCCACGCGGCTCATCTCATCGGGGAATGAGTCCCCCCAGTAGTGCATGTAGCTGTTCGCCTGGATCGCGAAGTAGTTCACTTCCTCCGGGTCCCCGTCGAACGTGGCGTCCAGCTCCTGGCCTCCCCCCAGGTCTCTTTGTCTGACCGGGGCAGGAGGGGGCGCCGCTGGGGCTTGCGGGGCCGCTCCGGGTGGAGGGGCGGCGGGGCCCTGTTGAACCGGGGGTCCCCGCAGACCCGTCGGGGCTGGCTGTTGCTGGCGAGCCCCGGTCACCCCCAGCGCTCTGCCCAGCTGCGCGGTCAGGGTCTGCATCTGGTCCTTGAGGTCTCTCACCGCCCCGTCGATCTCCCTGCGGACCATCGCGCGAAACGCCTCGTACTCCTCATCGGTCTGGTCCTTGGGGCTCGCCCCTCCGTCATCCGCTCCGCACTCGGCCCCTTCGCTTCCACTCCCGGGGGCTTGCGCCCCCGCGGCTCCGGCACCTTCGCTCGCCTCGCCCGGGTGGGCGGCGGCGGCCTCAGCCAGTTGGACCCGCTTGGTGTGGCGGGTCATGATCGCCTCCCGTCGGACTGGGGCTTGATCCATCAGCGTAGTGGAGGTCCTTGGCTGGTATTGCCGTGGGGTCACCACCAGCTGAAACTGGGGAGGGGAGGCCGCGGTCCTTCTGGCAGTATGGATGTGCCAGGGTGTCTCGGCCCCCTCCACTCTGGTTGGGAATCCTCCATTCTCCGGAGACTGTTCGGACATCGCCTTTTCAGTTGCCGGAAAGGTTGAACTCCAAGATAGAGGAGTCCTTCAAAATGTCAAGTCGGCTGAATTCAATAACGAGTCTCTTGATAGAGTAACAAGTTTATTGTAATCAGAACTAGAGACCATGGCAGAGATTGAAGGACTGAAATACATATGCACTAATCCAGTATTTAAGGTATGAATCTAAAGGATTCCTACGGGGGGGGGCAATCTATGCAACACATCTTCACACTAGGATGCTACTTCTTTCGTTCCCAGGCCGAAGCCTTGACACCCCATACTCCCCACAGAGAACAAGGCTGGGAAGGCGCCACTATCCTGTTCACATGTTAGCATTTCAAAGCAGGTTACACAACAAAGGCCTTTCTAGTGAGGGGGCAGGAAAGTGGGCTAGCAGCCCCCGGTGTACACTGTAAAGTACCCAGACTCCTTTACTTCAGAACCAAACTTAATACAGATATTGAGTAACTCATAGCAGACTTGACACAGACAGGTGTTGGAAATGTAAAAAGCATGAAGGTTCTTTCTACCATATGTGGTGGACTTGTGAAAGAGCTAAAATGTTTTGGCAGATGATTCAGCAAGAGATGTCTAATATCTTGGAATATGAGTTTAACAAAGTTGCAGAGACTTTTCTGTTGGGATTACAAATGGAAAAATTTCCAAAAGAAGATAGAACTTTAATCTGGTACTTGCTCTCAGCTGCTAGGACATTGTATGAGCAGTTGTGGAAGCAAGAAAAAATAGTAGAGAAATGGGACTGGATTATAAAAGTTATGTCATGGAGTGAAATGGACAAATTAACAAGAATATTAAGAGACTATGATTTAGAAGTTTTTAAGATGGAGTGGAAGAAGTTCAGAAGATACGTAGAAAAAGAGTGGAAAATAAGAGGACATAGGACAATCTTTGCTAATGATTAAGTTTTTAAATACAAGAATATAACTTTTGGTTTTTAATAGTTAAGGGTACCTTTAATATTTGTTTTTCTTTAAGTAAATAACACTGGCGGGGGTCAAGTAACGGGGGGAGGGGTGGGGGAAAAAGTAAGATATAGGGTAGGTAAATTTTTCCTTTTTTAAGTTGTAAGATATAGATATAGATTTGCTACCATATGTTACCAATAAAATTGTTTTAAATCAGAAATCTCTATAATTATTGGCATGGGTCATTTTGTAGAAAAATAGGTGGTGGAGCTAATTAGCATAACTCATTAGCATATGCCACCAGCCAAAAGCAACCCGATGCAAGAAAGGAGAGCCCCGAGCAAGGCCTGCTTGGGCAGGCTAGAGATCCAGCCAGCCCAAGCAGGCTTCACTCACCTGGGGCTCTCCTTGGCCGTCCCCTCAGTCAAAAAGCCACCAAGCCACCAACTGCCCAAAGGATGGAGCGAGCCCAAGGATGGAACAAGCCACCCACTGCCCAAGGATGGAGCAGGCTTTTCCCAGGGTTAATAAGGACTGCTGGCGATGTGGCAAAGCTCCTGGTGGCTGGCTGCCCGCTCTCCTAATCCAGGGATTGTTATGCAGCTGCACCTACTATTCAATGGACAAAGTAGGTGGGGAGGAGATGTAAGCCAAAATGCCCTCAAAACAAGGTTGGGGAATAGTCAGGTGGGCAGCTGGCTCACTCAGGATCTTTTTACCCATGTATACAGGATTAACCGTCCAGAAAAGTAATGCTTAAAATAATAGGGACTCTAATTAAGTAAAACAATTAAAATTTATTAAGAAAAATATAGGTTTCCATACAAGATAAAATACTCATAAAATCACACATACAGTTCTAGGAAACATAGATAGAGAGATAGGGGAACACATGGGTAGACAAACAGGGCGATATTTACCTATCGTAGTCTTCAAGGAAGGCTCCAATGGCGACAAGCGAGGAAGTGGGAGAGGGACCCGTAACTGATCAGGAATTGGGGATGGATCTATGCAACGGAAGTTGGGATGCTGCTAGAAGCACACCTGTGGGTAGCTAGTCCACAGATTATAAGGACTCTCTTGAGCCCTTAGGGGATGGGAGGTACGAGGGAGGAGGAGAGTGGTCAGCTGGTGCATGACCTCATGAAAAGGGGAGGTTTCGCAGTGACCATAAGGGCTGGACTACTGCGATAACCAATAGAAAGTTCATTGGTGGCACCTAATTGAATGCTTGCTCTTGACCAATGGACTTGCCTGGATCCTGGATACCTGAGAGAACTTTCAGATTGAAACAGACCAGGGGGAGGCTCCAAAGTGACAGTTGAGAAGAATAGAGAGATTACTTGGGTGGGGGAATACTTAAGGTTATTAAACTTATCTAAAAGGGTGACAATAGCGAGTCAAACCATGGCCTAGGTAACACCCCGTTTGTACAAAGGAACTTGGCTCTGGCTGAAGATGGTCTTCTGTCTTCTTCTGGGCACCATTCTTTGTCTAGAGTTCTGTTAAACAAAGAAAGTGGCGGTTGGACGATTAACCATTCCTGGGGTGGGTAGGGTGCTTGTAGGCCAAAGGTGACATCTGGCGTGTATGTGAGCCGTTCGCTTCACTAGAATGGAGTCAAGCCTGGTAGGTAGATGGCTGCGTGTGGTGTTAGCCCTCCACAGTGGATTCCATGGTCAGAACTTCATAACCGTTTGCTTGGATAGCTCTTGGCGGCACAGTTTCCTTCACTCCGATGCTGGGATGGACGTCATACAGAACGATGGGGAAGCCTTCCGTCTCCTGGTGGGCACTCTTGTACCAGTCTAGAGTGCCTTTGTAGCGGTATGGTTGCTTGTACTGCAGAAGTCCCTTTTGCCCCTGGATAGGTGTACCCACACTCTTTGGTCAGACGTGTGCGAGTCACTTCTCCAGGTGCTCTGGCAACCAAGCTGGTAATCACGATGTTCTGTAAGGGGGGGGTTTCCTCACAGAGAAGAGGGAACCCTCAGAAAGGTTCAGGAGCTGCACTCCTGTGAGCTCCTGCTGAATTCAAAGCCTGATTATTGGATGGATTTTCCCTCCCCCCTCCCAAAAAAACCCCCTCTCTTTCTTCTAAATATTCCTAGCTTTCTCATCACACATGATGTAGATGTAAGCTCATGCTGTAAACTCCCTGTCGAAATCACCCGATGCCCCAGTGTTGAAACAGACTTTTTGTTTCCCGACTGACAGCTGCAATGATTCTGATCAGTAACCAAGACTGTGGGCTGTTGGCGGATGCCGACGTTAAATGTGTGTGACAGCCCTAACAGCTGTGATGGATGTCTCTGGATCTGCTAAGCTGACAAAATGCCAAAAGGCTGAAGACGGTCGGTTGCCACTAAAAACGGGCAGTGCAGGACACGGGGTTTGAAGACTTGACCTGACATAAAGGGAAGTGAGAGTCGGCCGTGAATCCTGGATAGATGATATTAGCACGGTTAAACTTACCATCTGCCTAGTCCTTTGGCTGGGGACCATCCTTGCAGAGAGAGAGAAAGTTGATAATGGCTCCATAGGGTCAATAACCCAACTGACCAGATAATCGGCAACTCTTTCCAGGGCCAGATGCTATGGATCAAGTGAAAAGCCATAGGTCTTTCCGCCTTCTAGGACAAAGGGTGAAAAGCCACAGGACTAGGGTTGCCAAGTCCAATTCAAGAAATATCTGGGGACTCTGGGGATGGAGCCAGGAGACTTTGGGATGGAGCCAGGAGACATTGGGGGTGGAGCCAGGAGCAAGGTTGTGACAAGCATAATTGAACTCCAAAGGGAGTTCTGGCCATTGCATATAAAAGGGACGGCACACCTTTTAAATGCCTTCCTTCCATAGGAAATAATGAAGGATAGGGGCACCTTTCTTTGGGGATCATAGAATTGAACCCCCCTGGCCCAATCTTATTGAAACTTGGGAGGTAATTTGGGGAGAGGCACTGGATGCTATGCTGAAACCTTGGTGCCTCTACCTCAAAAAACAGCCCCTCCAGAGCCCCAGATACCTGCGGATAAATTCTCCATTATTTCCTATGGGAATAAGTCTCCACAGGGAATAATAGAGTGCCCAGCAGACATTTCCCTCCCCTCCCCTTGCTTTCTGATGACCCTGAAGTGGGGGGAGGGCCTCCAATCTGGGGGATCCCCTGCCCCCACCTGGGGATTGGCAACTCTACATAGGACAATGACAAAGGCTCCATCTCCTATCATTCACAGTGCAATCCTTAGCAGGTGTCAGAACTTGTATCTTTGCTGCTGGTCCTCTATAATGTGACCAATGCTGTATGGTAGTTTTATTGTGGCTTAGAGCTGTATTGTTACTGAACCAAACTGACTCCATGTTGTAACCTCTGCTTAACCCAGAGTGCCTGAATAGTAATTAACCTTGCCCCACTGGTATCCAAAATATTTGGGGCTGTAGAATGAATTATGTCTTGTCTCTGCACATTCTCACACTGGGACCCTTTGAAGCCGAACAGCATGGCCTTCGGAGTAGGGAGGCATCCTCTCTACTGATAGTGATGGTGAGAAGACAGCTGCGCCCTACAATGTGAATTGTGGCTTTGTGAGATGTTTGCTTTACGTGTATAAAATCAAGCTGATGCTGGCTCTCGCCATTACTGTTATCTTGCCTTTTCCAGCACCTAGTTCTCTTCAATAAAATCCTAGCTTTGTAACTGAGTATGGGATCCGTTTGAAGTTCTTGAGTTCTGACATTATAACAGTAATCCCATTGTTCGTGGCTTATCTGTACTGGAGGCTTGGCTCGATGGCGGCAAAAGTACCAGACGACGGAGAGCCCACCACCCCATTGGAGGACCCGCCGCTCGACCCAAACGTGACGGGGGTCCGACGCAAAATTAAGGTTCCAGCGCCCTTCTCGGTCGACGCCGCCTTCCCGGCCCCGCGAACCTGGAGCCCGCGGAAGTCCACGGCAGCAATCGACGCCGCGGAGCAGCGGTATCGAAGCATGTTGGGCGAAGGAGGGGCAGGAGACGACGACGAGGGCCAGGCGGAGGGCACGGAGCCCCGAGGGGGGGAAGACCCGATCCGGACCCTCCGCAACGAATTATTCGATTGGGTGCGGGAAATCCACGGCGATGTGCACCGTTCCCGCGTGACGATGGCCGAGGAGATGCAGCAGAACCTGGGCGCTATCCACGACCAGCTCCGCACTTTGCAAACCGCGGTCCTGGGGATACCGTATGGAGTGTTGCCACTGGGGCAACCGCCTGTCGCCCCGCCGGCCCCCGCCCCGCAGGCTCCAGCTGCCCCGGCGCCGCCGGCCCCAGCAGCCCCAGCGGCCCCGGCACCTCCGGCTCCGCCGGCTCCGGCCGCCCCGGCACCGCTGGCGCCGCCCGCACCAGGGGCCCCGGCCGCCCCGGCGCCGCCTGCACTACCTGGTCCGATCCCGCCGGCCCTACCGGGCCCAGCACCGCCACCTGGGGCGCCGCGAGCGCCAGGAGGGGCCGAGGGACGGGGAAGAGAGTTGAAGATTACGTTCGATGGGAATCCGGAGGACGTGGAATACTTTACTATTCAGTGCGACACGTTTTTCACCCACTGGGGCGCCGACTACCCTACCGAGGCCAGCCGAGTGTACCACATCGCGTCTCGACTGAGAGGGGCGGCCCGCAAATGGTATGTGGGGCTTTTCATGGGGAGAAAGCCCGAATTAGCTACCGTGGCAGGGTTCCTGCACGCGATGCTCCGCCAGTATGGAGATCCCTTACGGGAGGAGAAGGCGGTCGCTGCCCTCCAACGCATCGAACAGGGCAACCGCTCCACCCGCGAGTACGCCACCGAATTCCTGGGGTACTGTGCGGCAGCGAGGGGATGGAACGAGGTCATGAAATACACCGCGTTCATCAATGGGTTGAATCCGAGCATCCTCGACCGCTGTTACAGTCAGGGAAGGCCCGACACGCTGGTCGGCTGGATCCAACTGGCCGGGGAAGTGGAGACCAACCTCCAACACGTGGGGATGAGGAGACAGCAACTAGCGAGGAAGGGAGCCAAACACACCCCAACTAAATCCGAAGGGAAGAAGGCTCCAACGACCTCCACCCCGTCTCCCGCCCGCAAGTGCTTCCAATGCGGGGACCCAAATCATCTTGCTGCTAACTGCCCTGGGAAAGCGGGATCCACACCACCCACGGCGCGGCCAACCACCCCGGGCCCGAAGAAGAAGAAGAGCAGCCGATCGAAGGAGCCCAGTCGGGGCTCCGTCGCCACTTCCTTGGCGACTGACGAGGATTTTACCACCAGCCTGGCGGCAGTCGAAGAATCGACCGAGGAGTCGGACGATACCGAGTCGGCGGGAAACGACAGCGACCTGCTTTAATGGGTGCCGCAAAGCAGGTCCAACAACAGCCGGCACTCCTCACGGTGAGAGCAACTGGGGTTTTACTTTTTATGGCCGTCACCCTCCTTAACCCGAACCTAAAGAGATTCATGCACGCCCGAGCGCTAATCGACTCAGGGTGTAACAGGGACTTGATCACCCCCCGCCTAGTTGAGGCGCTGGGATTAGCCACTTCGCCCCTGCCACAACCGATGCAGTTCCAGCAAATGGACGGGGGGCCCATGAGAGGGGAACCATGTACTTTAGAAACTCAGGCGGTCCCGGTAGGGACTGAGGAGCATTGGGGAATTGAGACTTTCGTAATCGCCCCCTCCTGCTCTTTCGACGTGGTAGTAGGCTCAGCTTGGCTCGCCCGCCACCAACCCGACATAAGGTGGGAGGAACAGCTCGTCCGGTTCCCGGATTGGAGGTGCGAGCATCACCACTGGCGCCCCGAGTGGGGGCCGCACGCTCCCCCCCAAAACATGCGGGCGTGCCTCACACTCGAGGAAGTCGCCTCCATCCCCAAGGAGTACCGAGACTTAAAGCTGGCATTTAGCGAGAAGGAAGCGGATGAGCTACCGCCCCACCGCCCTACAGACTGTGCCATTGAGCTAATCCCAGGGCAGCAGCTTCCCAAAGCGAAACTGTACTCCATGGGTTGGGCGGAGAAGGCTGAACTCCGAAAGTTTTTGGACAAAAATCTAAAGCGTGGCTTTATTCGACCCGCCACAGCTCCCCATGCCGCCCCTGTCCTGTTCCGAAAGAAGAAGGACGGGTCTCTTAGGCTTTGCACAGATTTTCGTGCGATAAACGGGATTTCCATGTCCAACGCCTACCCGATCCCGTTGATAAAGGACTTATTAAACACCGTAGCAAAGGGGAAAGTATTTACCAAACTCGACCTCCGAGACGCATACTTCCGCGTCCGCATCAAAGAGGGGGACGAGTGGAAGACAGCCTTCAACACCCCACTGGGACAATTTGAGTACCTTGTCATGCCGTTTGGGCTACAGGGAGCCCCGGGTGTTTTTATGAACTTTATTAATGAAGTGCTGCGGGACTTCCTGTTCAAGGGGGTGGTGGTGTACCTTGATGACATCATTATCTATTCACAAGATCTAAAGTCTCATGTGCCTTTGGTCAGAAAAGTGTTAAGCACGCTTTGTAAACACAAACTGTATGCCAAATTGTCGAAATGTGAATTCCACAAGACCGAACTGGATTACTTGGGCTTCCGGGTGTCGGGGGAGGGATTGTCCATGGACCCCGCAAAGGTCCAAGCGGTGTTAGACTGGGAACCCCCTCGAACCCGCAAGCAGTTACAAAGTTTTATCGGGTTCGCTAATTTTTACCGCGACTTCATAAAGGGGTTCGCCACGGTCATGCTCCCTCTTACAGAACTCCTCAAAACTAAAGGGAAGGGTGACGAGGCTAAAAAACCCGGCGCACGCCTAACGTGGACGCCTGACTGTCAAAAAGCTTTCACTGAGCTAAAACGCCTCTTCACCTCCGAACCCGTGCTGGCTCATCCTGACGAACTTAAGCCCTTCGTGGTCCAATGCGACGCCTCCGACGCCGCTGTAGGAGCCATATTAATGCAGAGGGGAGAAAATGGGGTGCTCCGACCCTGTGCCTATATTTCCAGGAAATTTTCCAATGAACAAAGAAACTGGTCAGTCTGGGACAAAGAGGCCTTTGCAGTCATGTTTGCCTTAAAAACCTGGCGCTCCTGGCTTGAAGGAGCGAGAGTCCCCTTCGAAATCTGGACCGATCACAAAAACCTGGAAGCCCTCACTGGGCGTCGCAAAATGACTGCAAAACAGATCCGGTGGGCAGGCTTCTTTGCTAAGTTTGATTTTGTGTTGAAACACATCCCAGGCTCAAAGAACTTTTTGGCGGACGCCCTTTCCCGCATGCCCCAGCACGACAGTCTCAGGGAGGAGGTGGTGGACTCACTAATTTCCCCCTCAGCCATCGCGGGGGGGGGTCACTACCCGCTCCGGTAAACAGACCAACCCACCGGACTTAGAATTACTTTCTCGGTTCCTCTCAGAGTACAAACAAGAAACTGACCGCCCCCCCCAACTTGGTCAAAGCCGAGAACGAGCTCTGGTTACATAATGAAAAAATCTATGTGCCCGATCCCCTCAGAAAGGAGGTTTTGGACCGCTGCCACTCAAGTCGCTTGGCCGGCCACTTTGGCTATGTCAAGACGCTCAACTTGCTCACCCGCCAATTTTGGTGGCCGAAAATGAAAAAAGATGTTTCAGAATTTGTACTCTCATGTCCCACTTGCCTCATGGCAAAACGAAGGGGGGGCAAACCTCCGGGCCACCTAGTTCCCCTCCCTACAGCCACCCGACCTTGGTCGGTAGTCTCCATGGACTTCATTGTAGAGCTCCCGCCTTCACAGGGCAAAACAGTCATCTTGGTCGTAGTCGACACCTTTTCAAAGCAGGCTCACTTCATTCCTTGCAAACAGTTACCTGCAGCCAAAAAACTTGCCCAGCTCTTTTTCACTCACATTGTACGCCTACACTCATTCCCAGACAAGGTCATTAGTGACCGCGGAACGCAGTTCGTTGCCAACTTCTGGCGGGAGTTCTGCAAACTAGCTGGCATTGAGCAAGGACTGAGTTCTGCCTACCACCCCCAGTCGGACGGACAGACGGAGAGGGTTAATGGCCTTCTAGAACAATACCTCCGCTGTTTCATTAATTTCCAACAGTCCAACTGGGTAGATCTCCTCCCCTTTGCAGAATACGGCTACAACAATAGCCTCCATAGCTCAACCAAAACCTCCCCTTTTCAAATCATCAATGGCTACGAGGGCAAGCCGTTCCCCACGCTCGCCCTCCCAGCCAGCCCATCCCAGCCAACATCATGCCAACAGTGGTGGGAGGGACTTCGTGAAGGCTGGAAGGGAATTCAGGAAAACCTGGAGGAAGCGAAAAAAGCCTACAAAAAACAGTTTGACAAAAAACACTCTCCGGAGTGGGATCTGAAGGTGGGGGATACAGTTTTCCTGTCGACAAAAAACCTTCCCCTTCCCCAGTCCTGCCGCAAACTTGCACTGAACTTCCTAGGACCTTTCAAAATCAAAAGGGTGATAAATAAAGTAACGGTAGAACTCGAACTACCCAAATCGCTAAGTAAGATCCATCCTGTTTTTCATTGCAGCTTGCTTCGGAAAGACCCTGGTGCTACGTCCTTCCATCCCAGGGCCCCACCGCCCCCTCCGACGACAGTGAGGGGTCAGAGTCACCATGAAGTCCAGGAGATCCTGGACTCCAGAGTCAAACGGGGGAAACTGTATTATTTGATCAGGTGGAAACACTTCCCCCCGAGCTGTGACGAGTGGGTCGAGTCTCAGAACGTAGTGGCACCGCAACTGCTGAAAAAGTTTCACCTACTGTACCCGCACAAGCCCAAGGCCGGCCCCGCGGGAGGGGGCGCTTAGGGGGGGCAGTATGTCAGAACTTGTATCTTTGCTGCTGGTCCTCTATAATGTGACCAATGCTGTATGGTAGTTTTATTGTGGCTTAGAGCTGTATTGTTACTGAACCAAACTGACTCCATGTTGTAACCTCTGCTTAACCCAGAGTGCCTGAATAGTAATTAACCTTGCCCCACTGGTATCCAAAATATTTGGGGCTGTAGAATGAATTATGTCTTGTCTCTGCACATTCTCACACTGGGACCCTTTGAAGCCGAACAGCATGGCCTTCGGAGTAGGGAGGCATCCTCTCTACTGATAGTGATGGTGAGAAGACAGCTGCGCCCTACAATGTGAATTGTGGCTTTGTGAGATGTTTGCTTTACGTGTATAAAATCAAGCTGATGCTGGCTCTCGCCATTACTGTTATCTTGCCTTTTCCAGCACCTAGTTCTCTTCAATAAAATCCTAGCTTTGTAACTGAGTATGGGATCCGTTTGAAGTTCTTGAGTTCTGACAGCAGGTGAACCCTTCTAAATCCATTGAAATCACTGGCACTACTTTGGATGGTACTGAGAGTCATGGTACCCGTGAGCAGGGCTTTTTTTGTAGCAGGAATTCCTTTGCATATTAGGCCACACCTCCCTGATGTAGCCAGTCCTCCTGGAACTTACAGTAGGCCCTGTACTAAAAGCCCTGTAAACTCTTCGGGGATTGGCTCCATTAGGAGTGTGCAAAGGAGTTCCTGTGAGATTGCTTTCCCCTCATGTGTTTGGCCAGGAGATGGCCTTTCCATCACAAACGTTCATTAGTTTAAACTGTTAGCTTCTTGGTTTTCCAAGTTCTGATGTTAAGGAATTCCACATGTAGTGGATTTATGGCAAGCCCAGCAAAGGGCATTCAAGGCAAGTTAGAAGCAGAGGTGGCTTGCCATTGTTATCCTCTGCAAAGCCCTCCATCCTTGATGGTACCAGCCCTTCTCCCTCAGCCTTTGTGTGGATCAAGCACCTCTTTTCATCTTCCGCATATTCCAACTGGAAACATTCCTCCTCATGTTGGTGTTCTCATGCTTTGATCTACATGCATGTTTGGAACTCACACATGTTCTTTCGAATAAGTCAAATAGTAAAATGTTAAGCAGGAGCCCCGTGGTGCAGAGTGTTAAAGCTGCAGTACTGCACTCCTAAACTCTGCTCACAACCTGAGTTCGATCCCCGGCGGAAGCTGGGTTTTCAGGTAACCGGCTCAAGGCTGACTCAGCCTTCCATCCTTCCGAGGTCAGTAAAATGGGGGAAGTGTAGATGACTGGGAAAGGCAATGGCAAACCACCCCATAAAAAGTCTGCCGTGAAAACATTGTGAAAGCAATGTCACCCCAGAGTCGGAAACGACTGGTGCTTGCATGGGGGGGGGGGATATTAAGCATAGTTCCATCCTTCTAAATCCATTGGAATTAATATGTTTAAAGGGTATAACTGATCTACACAATGGCCAGGGGAGGAAACGCTCTAGATGGGGAATACATTTTAAAATTCAGGTGCTCTTGTAAGTGATTTTACAGTAAGTCCACGCCATGAGTGATTGGTCATGTTCCAGGGTTTTTTTCTGTTTTTTAATACAACCTGCATTCAGTCTTTTGAATTATGTTTCAAAATAGGATTTCAGGACTTGGAACCAAATAAATAAGACGAAGATGCATAAGGGCATGGGGAGGGATGGTGGCTCAGTGGTAGAGCATCTGCTTGGTAAGCAGAAGGTCCCAGGTTCAATCCCCGGCATCTCCAAAAAAGAGTCCTGGCAAAAAGGTGTGAAAAACCTCAGCTTCAGACCCTGGAGAGCCGCTGCCAGTCTGAGAAGACAATACTGACTTTGATGGACCGAGGGTCTGATTCAGTAGAAGGCAGCTTCATATGTTCATAAGGACAGATAATAGAATTTTCAAAAAATTGTATTGCAATACCTGCTATTACATGGCAGTATCCTACTTTAGGCCTCCCATTTAAGCTGCTCTTACTCCCAGTCTTCAAACTTTGCTTAGTGGAGTGATAGCATGCAGGTACAAGCCCATGAATACTTTCCTGGGAGTAAGCAGACTTGTTGTATAGGATTCTGAGTAGACCTGTTTAGGATATCTGCCTAAACTGTTATCCAAGGAATCATGTACTAACACAGGGGTCATCATCCTTTTTGATTCAGTGTTCACCACTGTGAATTCTGTCACAGGGTGGTGGGCACAACCACAAGCCACAAAATGGCTGCCACAAGAGGGGGAGCCAAACACAAAATGGCCAGCACTGAAGGTGGAGCTAGCCACATATACACAGACAGAAGTCCAAATGCAAGGGACAGGGCACAAGGAAAGAGAAGTGTGAGAGAGAATAAAGCCAACTCTGTGAGGGCAGCTGCCACACAAAAAAATGTTATTTTAATCTGAATGGCCAATCAGAAACCCCAATGGTCAGGCTCTCCTGGCTCCACCCACTTTCTAAAAACACTTGGAAGGCACCAGGATAGGTGTTGGCAGATGCCGTGGTATCCATTGGCACCACAATGAGGTCCCCGCACTAACATACATGCATACTCAGAAATGAGATGAGAAGCACAAGTTGAGTTTTATCTGTTACACCTGAGGCTTCTAGGTCTCCCATCGCAAAACACAGATACTCATAGGGATGAAGATTATTTTAAGAGGAATTCTGTGCAATCCGGCAAGAAGCAAGCAGCCTGCAAACTGTACAACTCAGCAGTTACTGGGAAAGAAAAGAATTGCAAATGCTAGAATAATTGTCCAGTCAGCTAACTTTTTCCAAATACTTTAACTCTGCATTGCTTGTGCCAGTTTGGTGTAGTGGTTAAGAGCATGGACTCTAATCAGAGAGAACTGAGTTTGTTTCTCCACTCCTCCATATGCAGCTGCTGGTGTGACCTTGAGTCAGTCACAGTTCTCTCAGAGCTCTTCTTTCAAGAGCAGCTCTCAGAAAAGCTCTGTCAGCCCTGTCTTCCTTACAGGGTGTCTGTTGTGAGGAGGGAAAGGGAAAGGAGATTGTAAACCACTCTGAGACTCCAAGTGAAGGGCAGGGTATTAATCCAATCTCCTCCTCCTCCTCCTCCTCTTCTTCTTCTTCTTCTTCTTCTTCTTCTTCTTCTTCTTCTTCTTCTTCTTCTTCTTCTTCTTTCTGATGATACCATAATCACCAGGCACTTGGGCACACACACAGCTACACTCTAGACAGCACAGCATGTGCAATGTTGCATTCTGCTTGAGGAAATGAAACCGCTCTGCAACACATTATTATAGTTTGTGTGCTGGGACAATATGACATCTCTATAACAGGAAGCACTTTCTTGGGAAAAGATGTCTGATCTCTTGCAATAAATGAGAAATAATTGTATGTTTTGTGTCACAGAAATACCCAGTTGAACATCCCTGAGATGGAACTGAATGCAAAAAAACAAAAAAGACAAATCAAGTCATATGAGAAATTACAGCATAAAGAGGGAGAGATTACCTACCACAGTTCAAGAAAAATGAAAATAGCAAACATCTCCAACTGCTGAAATGCAATAGAGCCAATGGGTTTCCATTGATTTTTGTGTATAGCGTTTATTACAATGCTCTGGAGGATACAAATTATCTCCTTCACAAATAACTTGGTATTTATTATTGCTTCATTTACCTCAAAATGATAACAGCAGGCTCTTAGAGGAACAGATTCATGCATTGTCTCAATTCCCTGCAATATTCTCATCTGAGGTGCCTCTGTCAGAAATATGATTATGGGGTGTCTGGGAAAAAAAATCTGTGCCTACTGCTAATCACATACTTGTGTGTGAGTTCCTTCAGCAACCTGTGCTTCAGAAGAAAATCTCCAGTTTGGTGTAGTGGTTAAGTGTGCAGACTCTTATCTGGGACAACCAGATTTGATTCCCCACTCCTCCACTTGCAGCTGCTGGAATGACCTTGAGTAAATTCATTGAGAGGGCAGTGACGTCGCAGTTACAGAGTTTTCTGGAGGATGCTTCCTTTCTTGATCCCCATCAGTCCGGCTTTTGCCCGGGTCATGGGACGGAGACAGTGCTGGTTGCTCTGGTGGATGACCTTCAGCGGCATCTGGACTGAGGCGGCTCAGCAGTATTGATGTTGTTAGACCTATCGGCAGCATTCGATATGGTTGACCATCGGTTGCTGACTTGCCGTCTTGCCGATGTGGGGATTCAGGGGCTGGCCTTACAATGGCTTTCCTCTTTCCTCGATGGTCGGGGACAAAGGGTGGCAATTGGGGGTGAACTGTCCCGGAGGCATACGCTTGATTGCGGGGTGCCTCAGGGGATGGTGCTTTCCCCGATGTTCAACATCTACATGCACCCCCTTGTCCAGATTGCCCGGAGGTCTGGGTTGGGTTGTCACCAATATGCTGATGACACCCAGCTCTATCTACTCATGGACGGCTGGCTTGACTGTGTCCCAGAAAATTTGGACCTGGCGTTACAAGCCGTGGCTAGATGGCTCAGGCTGAGTAGATTGAAACTAAACCCAGAGAAGACAGAGGTCCTTTGCTTGGGTCGATGTGGTCCGGGAAGGAAAATTCCCCTACCAGCCTTTGATGGTGTGCCATTGACAATGGCACACAGGGTCAAGAGCTTGGGGGTACTATTGGAGCCTGCCCTGACAATGGAGGGCCAAATAGCAGTGACTGCTAAGTCTGCATTCCTTCATCTTAGGCGGGCAAGGCAGCTGGCCCCTTTCCTGAAACACGATGATCTGGCAACAGTGATCCATGCAACGGTCACCTCAAGGTTGGACTACTGTAATACCCTCTACATGGGGCTGCCCTGTGCCAAACCCAGAAGTTGCAGCTAGTGCAGAATGCCACCGCCCGGCTGTTATTAGAGCTCCCCAAGTGGGAGCACATTCAGCCGGGGCTCCGGGGACTGCACTGGCTGCCAATAATATACCGGGTTCGGTACAAGGTGCTGGTTATTACCTTTAAAGCCCTATATGGTTTAGGACCTGCCTACCTTAGGGACCGTCTCTCCCCACATGTTTCCCAGAGAGTGCTTAGATCTGGTTCTCAAAATCTACTAACAATCCCCGGGCCGAAGGAGGCCTGTCTGAAGTCAACCAGGGACAATGCCTTTTCGATTATAGCCCCTTGCTGGTGGAACCAGCTACTGGAAGAGGTGAGGGCCCTGCGGGACCTTGGGCAGTTCTGCAGGGCCTATAAGACAGTCCTTTTCCGGTTGACATATAACTGACCGGTACCTGAAAACCCCCAAAGGAAGGTTGTAGGATAGCACATTGATAGATTGTTTTCTTGTTTCCTTGTTTTAACAGCTGTAAACTATTTAATGTATTTTAATATTCATTAATTTTATTGTTAGAATTTTATGTTGTGAGCCTCCCTGAGCCGCCTCAGTGGGGAGGGTGGGATATAAATCGAATAAAATTAAATTAAATTAAATGAAACATATACATCCTCCGCAGAAAGTCAGGCTACATAGCTAACCTGTCTTGTGTCATGAGCCCTGAGGAGGGGGAGCTGGAAGGGTTAGACCAGGAAGAACTAACAGCTGCCCCATCAATCACTCTCCCCACATTCCAGGCACCCTGTCAGCTGTTCACAATCAGTCTCCTCCAAGCTCTCCCCCTCCCATCTCAAGAATGTGCAGCCGACTTCGACAAACACTGGCAGAACATAGGCGCGCTGCATGTCAATGCTTCCGATCTCTTAACCCTGGTTACTAGGAGAACTATGGCCACCCTGATTGAGGCGCCCATATAACTCATGCCCGGGACTTGGCAACCTCGTGGAAGCAACGTCAATTCCATGGCTTGCATCCACGCTCATTCCTGATTCCAGTTCCTGACTAGTTTGAATTCCTTGGCACCCTGACCCTTTGGCTTTGGACATTGACTTCTGCTTCTGGTTTGTGATTTTGCTGTGGTGACACGGCTCCTGACTGACTCCCTGAACTTTGACTTCAGAACGGCTATAGACTCGCTCCTGCCTGTGCCCTGAGAACGTGACATATTGCATTTTCTTTCTTAATACCCCCTTCCCCTTAATACATGCTTCTAGGCTCCATTAGTCAAACCCCCTGTGAGAATTTTGCTGAAATCTAAGATTTGATAAGCTTTCTAATACTTTTCTCAACAAAAATATGGAGAAATAACCAAAACATAGAAAGCAGACAGATGGAAATCTTCCTCATGCCACTGTGGTCACATAGGAGAAAGTAATTTTAAAAATCTGATGGGAGCAGTGTTCCCTCTAAACTGAGTTAGTGTGAGCTAGCTCACAGTTTTTTAGCCTTCGGCTCACACTTTTTTACTCTTAGCTTAGGAAAATGGCCCCAGAGCAAATTAATTTATGCAGCAGCTCACAACTTTAATGCCAGTAGCTCATGAAGTAGAATTTTTGCTCACAAGACTCCACAGCTTAGAGGGAACATTGGATGGGAGTGAGGTTTTATGATGACAGTTATAATTCAAGAAGCACTTTAAGGTAGATGCTGAGCTGATATAATTCAATACACCTTCTGGCAATGTCAGGGGCGTGTGGCATATGCTAATGAGTTGGGCTAATGAGCTCTGGCACCTCTTTTTCTATGAAATGACCCCTGTATTGTATAAGATATCCTTGTATATGGTATCCTTGTAGCTGGTAGTGGGGAAGCCAGGGCTCCATCAACTGGAGCAGTCTTAGGCATGAGGCCTTGCAATGGAACCTTCCACTGGCACTGAAGCCAGCTGTCCTGAAGCTGTCTGTGTGCAGTCCAGACTCCAAAGATGGGACTTACACATTGGTCAACAAACTTTATAGTTTGATCCCCTCACAGGATGCTTGGTTCGTGTTTAGCCAACCACCCCACTCCCAGGACCATATCGTATGAGCAAGAGGGGCTGATTACAAACGTCTCTTAGTCCCAATGCCCTTCGATCCCCACGGGCACCAACTGAGTCTCTAGCACACAGGGCTCTCCCCACATCACTGACCCGTCCATTTGTTCGAATTGTATGGGGAAGGGCAGGGCCGTGGTGGCCAACCCCAAGGTGTCCACCAACTTGGGGGTGATTAAGTCTCGATTGCACCCTGAATCAATCAGGGCTTTCACCTGTACAAATCTTTTGAGTTTACTGTTCAACAGTTTCACTGGTACAAAATACAGCGACCCCATTACTCTCACCCTGAGTGGTGCCGGTTCCTCCACGACCTGCTGGTTGCCACTCTTTAGAGCAGGTCGTCCTCGTTTCCCAATGGTTCATCCATCCACACCAGCTCACTCAGCTCATCAGCGATGAGGGCTTCATCCTCCAGCTCCCCAGCGGTTGCAGCGCTGCCTTTCATCACTTCCTTAGGGTGGCTCGGTGTTTTCTTCAGCACTGGGGTGCCCGGCTTGGACGCACTCGGAGGCGCCTGAGGGGGGGTTGGGACAAATGCTGGCCAGATGGTTGGGGTCCCCACATCGAAAACACTTGCGGGACCCCGCAGCCTTCCCGCCGCCGCCTCCTCCTTGGACTATCTTCACCTCCGGTTTGGCCCCCATCTTTGGATCTCGGCTCCCCTTGCCGCTCTGGCGCTGGCGGTGAATGGCCACCCGCTTCATGTTGGTCTCGATCTCACCCGGCAGCTGGATCCATCCCACCAGCGTAGCAGGTCTGGCTTGGGTGAGGGCTCGATCCAGGATGCCAGCATTCAGCCCCCTGGTGAAATGCTCGATTTTCATCAGCTCACTCCACCCTCTCACTTTCGCAGCATTGGCCCGGAACTCCGCAGTGTACTCTCAAATCGACTTTGATCCTTGCTGCATGTCACGCAAGGCCGCTAACACCCGTGTTTCTTGGAGGGGGTCTTTGTACTGGGCCATCAAAGCCTGGAGGAACGTAGCAACATAGTCCATAGTACAGGCTCACATACCATCTTTTGGCAGCCCCCTTCAGTTTCGATCCCAGGTAGTCCACTCGACTGAATTCATCGAGGAACGTGTTTCCCCAGTAGTGCATGTAGCTGTTGGCTTGGATCGTAAAGTATTCCACCTTTTCTGGGTCCCCATCGAACGTGGCATCCAACTCCTACCCACGGCCCCTTCTCTGGGCGCCGGAGGTGCCGCCGGTCTAGGTGCCGGTCAAACAGGTGGTGGAGCGGTCGGTGCCCCCAGGGCTGCTGGCTGCCTGCCCGGAGGGGGTGGGTGAACCCTCCGAGGCCCAGGCAGTTCCAGGACTCAGTTGATCTGCCTGGTAAACTCCCCCGGATCGGGATTGCCGTCTGGCAGGGGAACAACCATGATGGTATCGACCTCCTCCGGCTCCACCGGTCCCGGATTATCACCCCTTTCGTAGGCCATCTTCACCCAGCACATGTGTCTGTTTAGGATGGCCTCTCTCCACACTGGGGCCTCATCCATCGTGGTGGTGGAGGTCCGCGGCTGCCACTGCCAGGGTGTGACCAGGAGCTGTTGGATCTGGAGAGGCGAGCCTGGTCCTCTCTGGGCGTCCACCACATGCCACGGTATGGGCACCCCATCTTCAGGTTTGTGAAACTCACTGCCTCCTGGAATCTTTTCAGCCATTCGGTTATTAAGTGGCCAGGGCGGTTAAGCTTCAAAAAGGATTCTACTCAAGATGTCAAGCATGCGGGTTCAATGATGAGTCAAAGTTGATACAAAGACTACATTTATTGATAGACCGATACTTTGGCTCAAGCTGTTGCTTGAGAAGAATGAAACTGATACATTGATACAAAATTTTTAAGATACAGTTCAAAGGGATTCCTATGTGGAGGGGAAGCAGGGGAACATTCACACATAGAATATCAAAACTACATACATTCCCAGGGCGTTATCAGGCATTTGGCCTTGCAGTGCCCAGATGGCTCATCCTCCCGGAGGAGAATTCATGGGAAGGTGCTGATTGCTTTGTTCCCTCTAATTAACAGTCATAAAGCAAGAGAGGAGCCAGGAAAGAATAATAAACAAGCAGCATTTGGTTCTCGGGGATCCTACCCAGGTCTGCTTTTAGTCAGGCCCTAAAACCATCAGCCTTGCTCAGAATTAGCCATGCTTGACATGTACTAAGAGCCTTGTAAGCTCTTGGAGGATTGTTGCCTAATTCAGGATTATTTTTTTTTGTAGCAAGAATTCCTTTGCATATTAGGCCACATATCCTTGATGTAGCCAGTCCTTCTGGAGCTTACAGTAGACCCTGCACTAAGAGCTCTGTAAGCTCTTGGAGGATTGTGGCCTAATTCAGGGAGGTTTTTTTAGCAGGAACTCCTTTGCTTATTAGGCCACACATCCCTGATGTAGCCAATTTTCCTGGAGCTTATAGTAGACCCTGCACTAAGAGCTCTGTAAGCTCTTGGAGGATTGGCTACATCAGGGGTGTGTGGCCTAATATGCAAAGAAGTTCCTGCTACAAAAAAGGCCCTGGTTTAAAGTAAGTTACACCAATTGCAAGTCCTCCTGGCAGATACTGTGTTAACTCTGTATCTTGCATAGCACTCAACTTGTCATCATGTTGGGAAGTAGTCAAAAAGTAAATGAAAAAACCCTCACTGCAGAAATATAGCCTCGCTCTGCAATGAATCCTGCAATACTTTGGCGTATTGCTCAAAAAATTAGATAATGTTGAATTAGTTAATCATCATATTGCAGTAAAATGACTATGGATGCACAAATTATATGGATATTAATACTGCATTAGTTCATCATGATTAATCTTATAACAATTAATAAGTGAGTGAACAAATGATTGGCCATTTATTAGCAAAGAAATATGTGCAGTTATGCTCATTCTGTATTAAACAATTGGAATGTAATTTTTTAAAAGTAATGCAAGGATGATAGGGAAAAGGATAATGCACTGAATAGCTTCAATTTGCGGTTACGTGAGACCAGCTTGGTATTGACGCAAATGGGAACATTAAATCAAGTGGTTTGCATTGCTTGCACTAGAAAATATGGCCATGATACAAGAGACTCTGGGTGTTTTTACATTCAGTTTGATCCATAGTTTTAGAGTCTTCAAATCGCCTGCCTCCATTCCGCTTTAATTATTTTCCTTTTACATTGGTGGACTTGCTCTGCTCATTTTGCGTAGCCAAACTTCTATATTTCCTGCTGAAAGCGTTTCAGTTTGGGGGGTGGTGGTGTCCCTGATCAGAGGGCAGACAGAATACCAGTGCTTAGTTAAATGTATAGGATTGCTTGGAAATCGTGTCAACACTACAAAAACAATACAAATTTAAATTACAAGATGAGACAAGCAATATGTAAAAATTTCATGTGCTGTCAGTTCTCATGCAAATTACTGCACCTTGTGGCAAATTACTCATGCAAATTACTGCACCTTGGACACCTTTTGGAGGAGTCTTTTAAAACACATGAAAACTTCTACAATACAAGTCTGAAATGCCTGTAGAGAAATGACCGGATCAAAACTAGTTTCGAGAATAACGTTGCAGCAGCAGCTCCAGAACTCATCTCACAGAAACAAATGCAGATGCTTCGGGTAGCAACGATGCAAAACAGTTGTGAGAATGTTAGGTAATGTAAAAGGTGAGTTTTCGATAGGGTGATAGAGAGTCACAAACTGTCAGTGTAAAAACACCCTCTGTTGAGAGATACCCTCAGTTGAGAGATACCCTTTTCCCAGCAAAGTTTGTGCAGCTTTGTTGAATTGGGGGGAATCATTTATAAAAAAATATAATTATAAGATATGTAGCACCCACTTGCTCTAAACTATGGAGACCTGTGAGCAAAAATTCTATTTTGTGAGCTACTGGCATTGAAGTTGTGAGCTACAGGGCTTTTAGTACCGGACCTACTGTAAGCTCCAGGAGGATTGACCACATCAGGAGTGTGTCGTCTAATATGCAAGAGTTCCTGCTACAAAAAAAGCCCTGATCATGACACTCCCCAGGACTGAACAGGGATATTGGTTTTTCTTATCTCATTACAAATGCTAAACCCACTTCCACTGAGTATAGCTATATATCCACAGTATTCCAATGAATTTCTTTTAGAATAGTGTATCAGAATAATATTTTTTGTATTGACGTACTCAAATAAGGGATATTGGCTGTTTATCTCATTACATATACCTAACCATTTTCACTATATTTTAATGTATTTTTTTTTCAAATGGCAAACTAGAATTATGTTTATAATGTAAGGAATGATGTTTATAATATATGCTATATGTTAAAAAGTAAATTAGGTGGACAAGAACATGTTAGGGTTTAGAGATACTTTTAGCAGAGTTGCGTGGAAAGAACCACAAATAAACAAGCCAGGCAGACGTTTTAGCTTAAGAATAAAAGTTTACTTTTCTATGAGGAAAAAGGTGACTGGGATTTCTAGAAAACAAATAAGGACTCAATATCCTTACTAGCTTCTAAGCTACATCTCGACTCTATGGAGTCCAAACTCTAACTGCATGGAGATCTGAGGGCTTTACACAAAGGGCTGTAAAACTGACCAAATGGTTTCCCCCAGACCACCTCCCAAATATATGGATTAGCCTATTAGGGCTCTCCTTCAATGGTTACTATACATATTGACACCCAGCCTGAGCGGGAAGTATGTGCACACATTCTCATTGGCTATACCTCCCAATGGCTAAACATCAGCATGCATGTACATTCATTTAATTAACTCATGACAACACGAAGTGAAATTGCAATAGAAACCCAACAGAACATCACTAGAAAATACATGTCCTTTTGTTTTACCTAGACTTGTAGCAAGAGCAATTAACAGGCAACTTTTATTACACAAATGCCACCCAGACGAAATGGTCTTTCAATTTGTTTATTACACTATTTTGCCAATTGATCCTAACTTTGTATCATTTTACAACCCAACAGCTATATGTAGCTCTGCTCACTGTACCCCATCCCATTGGCTGAAGAAGTCTGCATACATATGAAAGCTTACATTCTGAATAAAACTTTGTTAGTCCTAAAGGTGAACTTGACTCCTACTTTGTCCTACCTAAAGGAAGTTGTGGAAGCCAAAAGGAAGTTGTATAGGTTTGCCAAGTGCCACCTGGAGGCTGGCATTCCTAAGAGAAACACAATCTACCATATAGTCTTAAACTCTTTACAATGGTTTGGAATCAGAAGAAGCAGATACTCTTTCCGGAGAGCATACAGCAAACATTCTAATTGTCACAGGGGAAAGTGACATGTGAAATTGCTATGGAATTATTGCGGTGAATTCCTCAGGCGGTGAGCTACCAACTGAACATGCCCTGTTTCTGAAAACAGAAATCTCCCCATGCTGACTCCATTGACTAGACAACACCAAGGCTCTATTATAAATAAATGTACACAGGGGTGGAATTCTAGTAGAAGCTCCTTTGCATATTAGGCCACACCTGCCTGATGTAGCCAAATCTCCAAGAGCTTATAAAAAGGGCCTTATAAGCTCTAGGAAGCTTGGCTACATCAGGTGTGGCCTAATATACAAAGGAGCTCCTGCTAAAATTCCACCGCCGAATGTACATATTCCAACCAGTTTGCTGAGAAAGAAAGCTGATTCATGGTGAACCTAGCAGTTTAGCTCTTACAAAGGTTATCTTCACTGTCAGCAAGATGGTTTAGGAAGCTTTAGAGAAAGAATAAACACTTTGTAACATATGACTAATGATGAGCACAGGGCGGGGGGGGGGAGCCAAAAGACCATAAACAAGATTCTTAGAGTACCAGACTAGCATCATATATGCAGTTTGTTGCAAACAAAGGTAATTTTGACAAGCATGAAGAGTGCCTTGTGGTTTCAGACTACAGCACTGCAGCCTTTCCTTATTCCCCCCTCCCCTTCTTTTCCTTCAGATATATTCAGTTTGATATTTTATTCATTCCCTAAACCTTGTAAGATGGTGTGCAATGCTTTTTTCTCCAACTTTGTGAAAGCCACATTAATCCTAAATAAGTAGATCTCAGATCCGACGCTCCTTTTTAAAGCTAACTTCTGGAAATAGAAGGGGCAAAATTCTCTACTGATACAGCTAAGCGGAATTCAAATATCGCTGGAGGCTGATTGAGAACAGCGTTTTTGAAGATCAAACAACACGGAGCCACGATATTGGGTATCAGGTGAGGTGTCCAGGGTTTGCAACTCAAAATGCACTTGTAATTGTCTTTTGTCTTTATTTTCCAATTCATTTTTAGGGGCTTTAAAGATCTGTTGTAACAGGACTCTTGTTACATTTAATAAGTGGCATGTTGATTGGCGTCCTCTAAGTAGGCTTTTCAGTTTGCCTGTGGGGAAATTTAATATAAAAACATTCAACATTCTTTTATTAGTGTTTCTTTTTTTTTTACTATTCCCAGTCCCACAAGACCTATGGTGCAAGCAGTGTATTATTGAAAAGCTTATCTGTAAGAAGTGAGCCAAGGGGAAATTCAGCCTTTATTAATATTGACATCATGTTCCTGCACAATGCTGTCTGGAGAAACTTTTCCATTGGATTTCGGCCTCCTTTGATGCCGTTTAAATGGAAACAACCAAATGCATGATTTCTCTCTCTCTCGCGCGCGAACAAAGATTTAAGAAGGGTGCAGTAGTCCACGTCTGCTGCAGGCTCGCTGGTGGCTGACAAGACCAATGCGGGACAGGCAGATCCGGCCACAGTGGCTGCAGGGAAAAGTCTGATTTGGGGTTGGTGCTGTAGCAGTGCGATTCTTCCTCAATCTCCTTTTGTCCTCAAGACCAGCTATGTGTGCGTTCTCAAAGGAAGAGACAGCCTGGTGGATGGTGTGCCTCCATGCTTTGCGATCTGAGGCTAGGTCAGACCACTGGTGATGGTTGATGCAACAGGTGCCAAGGGATTTCTTCAAGGAGTACTTGTACCTCTTCTTTGGTGCCCCTCTATTTCGATGGCCGGTGGAAAGTTCGCCATACAGAGCAATCTTGGGAAGGCGGTGGTTTTCCATCCTAGAAATATGCCCTGCCCAGCACAGCTGCATCTTCAACAGCAGTGCCTCAATGCTTGTAACCTCCGCCCTCTTGAGGACTTCAGTGTTGGTCACAAAGTCACTCCAGTGGATGTTGAGGAGGGTGCGAAGGCAGCGCTGATGAAAGCGCTCAAGGAGTAGCAGGTGATGACGGTATAAAACCCAGAATTTGGAGCCGTAGATGAGGGTTGTCATCACAACCGCTTTGTAAACATTGATCTTTGTGCCTTTTTTCAGATGCTTGTTGCTCCACATTCTTTTGTGCAGTCGGCCAAATGCACGGTTTGCCTTTGCCAGCCTGTTGTCAATCTCCTTGTCGATCTTGGCATCTGAGGAGATGATGCACCCCAGGTAGCTGAACTGCTGGACTGTCTTCAGAACTGATTCACCCACAGTGATGCAGGGAGGGTGATAATCTTCCTGGGGTGCAGGCTGGTGGAGAACTTCTGTCTTCTTCAGACTAACTTCTAGGCCGAATAGCTTGGCAGCCTCTGCAAAGCAGGACGTCATATGCTGCAGAGCTGATACCGAGTGGGAGACGAGTGCAGCATCATCAGCAAACAGTAGCTCTCGGATAAGTTTTTCCATTGCCTTGGAGTAAGCCTTTAGTCGCCTCAGGTTGAACAGGCTGCCATCAGTGCGATAGCGGATGTAGACACCATCGTCATCATCTAGATCTACTGTGGCTCTTTGAAGCATCATGCTAAAGAAGATCGTAAAGAGAGTTGGTGCGAGAACGCAGCCTTGCAAAAGCAAGGAGGAAAGTTAATTCATTGGAAATGTGTTGTTGGAGAGTTTTGTGGACCTCCAAAAAGACATATCAGTGGGTTCTAGATCAAATCAAGCCTGAACTCTCACTAGAACCTAAAATGGTTTGTGACCTCACTTACAAGGGTTAGCCACCTCCATAAGGTGGCTAGAATTTCCCCAAAATTACAGCCACTCTCCATACTGCAGAGATGGGTTCCTGTGGAGAAAATGGCTTCTTTGTAGGGCGGATTCTATGGTATCATATCCCTTACTGGCCTCTTCCCTTTCCAAACCCCTCAAACGGCCACAAATTTCCCAAGTCAGAACGGGAAACCCATAATTCATAACAGCCACTATTGACAACATAGACTCCTTGCTTATGTTAAACTGTGTAACATCTATACCGTTTTTGACCTGAGTAGCAAATGAAACGCTAATACTGTTAAACATACTCGGCATTTCTAGACAGTAAAATTATTCAGAGATCCCTTTCAGATTGCTAACATTTAAGAACAATTCTTTAAGAAAGAATTTCATCAGGAATTTGAGATTATTTAAGTTGCATTTAAGCACTTATCTGCTGAGTGAAATAATCACAGATTTGATTTTGGATGTGTTCTACTATCATGAACTTCTAATTGGGTAAGTAGACAACACAAATGGTACAGGTACAGGACTTTATTTGGAGCAGGACCTCCTTTGCATATTAGATTACACCCCCCTCCCTGATGTAGCCAGTCCTCCTGGAGCTTACAGTAGGCCCTGTACTAAGAGCCCTGTAAGCTCTTGGAGGATTGGCTACATCAGGGGGCTATAACCTAATATGCAAAGGAGTTTCTGCTACAAAAAAGCCCTGTACAGGCCTGTCCTAAAACGATTTGTTCTCTCCTTTGATTGGATCCTGAAGCGCAGATGACTTCTTGGCCTGGACGTCGGTTAATGGTATCATCTCGAATTGACCTGTAGATCATCTTGAAGGTAGACAGTTCAATGCATGTATCGTACTAGGGTTGCCAAGTCCAATTAAAGAAAAATCTGGGGACTTTGGGGGTGGAGCCAGGAGAGTTTGGGGGTGGAGCCAGGAACAAGGATGTGACAAGCATAATTGAACTCCAAGGGAGTTCTGGCCATCAAATTTAAAGGGACAGCACGCCTTTTAAAATGTCTTTCTTCCATAGGAAATAATTAAGGATAGGGGCACCATCTTTTGGGGCTCATAGAATTGGACCCTCTGGTCCAATATTTTTGAAACTTGGGAAGTCTTTTGGGGAGAGGCACTAGCTGCTATACTAAAAATCTGGTGCCTCTACCTTGAAAAATAGCCCCCCCAGAGCCCCCAATACCCATGGATCAATTCCCTATTATTCTCTATGGGAATCGTTCTCCATAGGGAATAATAGAGTGCCTAGTAGACATTTCCCTCCCTCCCCACGCTTTCTAAAGGGGGGGGAGGGCCTCCATACCAGGGAATCCCCCCTCCCTGCCCCCTCCCCCTCTCTCTCTCACACACAAATACTTACCTTACTTGGTCTTCTTCCAGCAGAATTTGCTCGCTGTGAAAACAAAAGTAAGGCTGCACAGGAAAAGAAAGGGAGGGGCCGTTCCTGTTTTCTGTTTCCTGTGCAGCCTTAAAGGGCCGTTCCTGTTTTCTGTGCAGCCTTAAAAATGGATCCCAAGCTGTAAAACAACATGATGCCTACAGGTATGTTCTCTCTCCCCCCGCCCCCAGATTTTTTAAGAGCGGGGGAGGAGGCTGAAAATTCGGGGGTCCCCCGCCAGGGCAGGAGGGTTGGGAAGCCTATATCGTACTGTGGACAGCTGTCTACAAACCTTTATACCCTGCAAAGTACAATCAGAGGAGAGAATATTCTCTGTGACTTTCACTCTGCGCATTGTTCCCCAGCTCATACCGCCTGTTTAACATCTTACACTTCCCTCATGATGATCTTGTTAACATGATAATCAGATGACTTCCTAAGCATCGGTTGTCTTAAACTCATCCTTGGTGTGAAAGTACACTGCAAATTATTTGTTTTGGAATGTAAAATGTTCCAGAAATGTTGTTGCTAAAGGTCTAAGGAATACAATCTGGCACGCAACTTTTTTTTCCCCTCAAAAGGAAAAAAAAATTAAATCTCCTCGTTTATTATGCTCGTGAATCTTCCACAACAATCACGAAAGCCAAATGGAAGGTCTATGAGGAGCTACAAAGTGGAAAAGAGAAGGGAAGTGTGAAAGAACCATTAAAAAATTATTAGATCTGTTTCCAGCTGGCCTCGAGAAGTCACAAGGTCTTTGTTGACACTCATCTTTTATGCTGGAAATGCCTCCTGCCAGGGAGAAGAACTGTCATGGGAGAACTTTGGTGAGGTGGTGTGGAGGAAGTGGAGGTAACGGTAATGACTGGTGAGACACTGTGGCCCAATGAAAGATGCTTCATACTCTTCTAATTAAGGGACACCACCTCCCAAGGTTTGCCTTAAAACCCTCCCTCCTGGTTAGCTTGATCATTTGCAACTCAAACAATCCTCTTGGGCTGTGATCTCAATTTTGGCAGGTGACACCACTCAAGACTTTGAGCCAGGGCCCCTTGTGTCTGCACAAGCATGGTGCATGCTGGGATTGCTGCTGGCCCAGGATGTCCATTTCTACTGCCATTTTATACGTGCCTGTTTTGCTTACAGCGCTTAACATTAAAATGCTTTGTATGAGACCTCCTCGGGCGTGCTGACCAGTGTCGAAAGTAATATAAACCCTATGAAGTGTTTTATTGCCTTTGAGTGAATAACCAGAATAGGTTCTTGACCTCCGCAGTGAGGATATGGGGGAATGAACTGTGAGTGAACTCGCCCTTCAGTAAAACCCAGCTCACATATTCCTTTGCAAGATCAACACAAGTGAATGTATGTAGCGGCCTTTAATGGAGTCAGACCATAATCCTGTTTCATCTTCCTTGACTGGCACTGATTACCCAAGTTCTTGGACAGACTTCCTCTCAGCTCTGTAAGCTGAAATTGCTGGCACAATGGATAGCATTATCTTATGATATTTGATCACTGCAACTGTCAAAGAGGCCATGGATAAATTTATTATTATCAGCTAGTAGGAAACAGTCTGTGAGGTTGTCCAGAACCAAGCGCTGGCTAGTAAATCAACCAGTGTTCTCAATTGAATTGTACATTTTGCATTTCTGCAAGAAATGAGGAAGATCCTCAGTTTCTCTAAAGCCACAAATGCAAGCTCTGACTTCACACTGATTAGTTTTATGGTATCCCCTTCTATACATATGCATTGACTAAAATCTGAGAGTTTTTAAGAGTATTTTTTTCTATTTTCAGGTGCTTAACCTGTATGTTATATTGACCAGTCTCTAACAATGTATGGCTCTTCAGCAATGGTGGTGCTCTTGTCCCTTTCTTCAACTGAACGGTACAGATTGTGTTTTGGCCAGGGCTTTTTTTTGAAGCAGGAACTCATTTGCATATTTGGCCACACAGCCCTGATGTAGCCAATCCTCCAAGAGCTTATAGTAGGCCTTGTAATGAAGGCCCTTTAAGCTCTTGGAGGATTGGCTACATCAGGGGTGTGTGGCCTAATGTGTAAAGGAGTTCCTGCAACAACAAAAGAAGCCTTGGTTTGGCAAGCCAAGAGGGAAATTCTGAGTTTCTCCAAAGCATAAATGCTTTGTGTAGACCAAATTTTGGCAGTTGGCATTTAGCTGGAGAGTAGGTAGGGTCACCTATATTTTGCATAAGTGAAATGAATTTTCTTCCTCATGTTCTCAGTGCTATCTCCCACCCCCATTTCCCCCCAAGACTTTGATATTTAGTGTACTTGAAATTGGAATTTCAAAACAAATAGCATTGCACTAGTGAAAGTAGGCTGACTCCCCACATCCTCTTGGGAGGGGGCAATGCTGGGAAATGAAAGGATAACGGAAAGAACTTCTGGAACAAGATGGAAGCAGCACCAGATCTTCCAAGCTTCTCTTACATCACTGAGAAAAGGGACTTTATTTGTGATTCTTGTGTTAGAAAAGTGAACGACTATGTGCTGTCTCCTCTCTTAGTCTTGATGTAGGCAATCCTCCTGGATCTTACAGTAGGCCCTGTACTAAGAGTCCTGTAAGCTCTTGGAGGACTGGCTATGTCAGGGGTGTGTGGCCTAATTGTCAAAGGAGTTCCTGCTACAAAAAAAGCCCTGGATTTAGTCAAAAAGACACATCAGGACACAAACAGCATCCTTTCCTTCTTGTTATGCGATTGTATCTGTTGTGTATGTGGACTCAAGTGAGAACTGAATTGGGTGTTCCTGCCTGGCTCATTGGAGCCATACGAACGGAGCTTGGGGACTTGGGAACAATGGGCAGCAGGGTCCAAATCCCTGCTCCCCTGCACCAATCACAAGCCTCTGCTGGTTTGAATGACATAATCATGTGCTGGTGCGGGAGTCCTGAGTATGTATGTATGTATGTATTTATTTATTTATATTTATATCTTGCCCATTCTGTACAGACTCAAGGCAGCTAACAGCATAAAATAGGCAGCAAACAAAAACAATATAAAACAATAAAACAATCAGATAACTGACAATGGTGCTACTTCAGGCGGGTCATGTAATATTTTCTTTCTCACGCACACAGATTCTAGGCAGTTAGCAATAAAAGCACTATGTATCCAGATGTGGTGGCAGCCCTCTCCCATTAGATGTTATATGCCACCCGAAACAGTTCAGTCTTGCAGGCCCTGCGGAACTGCAATAAATCCCGCAGGGCCCTGATGGCTTTTGGAAGGCTGTTCCAAAGTATTGGGGCCGCAACCGAGAAGGCTGTTGCTCTGGTGGAGTTGTATATAGTTGACCCCATGGGCTCAGTTCTCCAGTCTTTGTAGAGTAGCCACCTACCATGCTGTATCTAATAAAGAACTGATTATCACTATCACCTCACCTCTATATATTACTATCACCTCACCACTATATTACAGTATCCCTTTGAAGTAGGATGCTATTCTCAGGAATGTGTTTCCTTCGTTCCGGCTGGACACTTTCTTTCACACACACAAAGAAGGAGAACTTTCCTCACAATCTTGGCAACAATGGATACTGGGCATGTTTCCCTTGCATCCACATGTATCCTAGTTAGATAAGTTAGATTCTGTTTCTACCTCTCATCTACATTGTATAGAATTGTCAGGCAATAAGGTTTCAAAGCAACCAGACCTTGAATTGATGCAAAGTTAGGCTTTATTTGATAATCCAAATGCACTAGAACAAAGAGATTGGGACTGGTACCATGTAACAGTGCAACGCATACTTAAGAGGACTACATCAAAGATTTCTAAACAAAAGCCACAATTCTAAACATTGCTGAGCTGAGGTGTGAAGGTTCACACGGTCCCTCTCTCTTATCTTATTCCTACGGTTTGTCTTCCTGGGATGGCCAGAAGGCTTGTCCCCGGAGGCACTTTATCTTCAAAGGGGAATTCTTGCCTTTGTTAGTATCAGGGAGAGAGAGAGAGGTTCACATCAAGCACTGGCAACAATCTACAACATTCTACTTTGATATGCAAGGTCTTTCTCATGGTTAGTAGCAGCGGTTCAATATGGCAGCTATTAAGCTAAGCATTTTATTTCAGGAAAAGTTACATTGCCTGACAAGAATGGAGTTCCATATCACTAAGAACTCTGATTAGTTTTGAATCTGACCACTGGCTCTGTGTAACTTTGTAATCTTGCTAGCACACACAGTACCAAGGCTTTGCTGGATCTGGGAGTGGGCAGGGTTTGGGGAGGGGAGGGGCCTCAGCAGGTTACAATGCCACAGAGCCCACCCTTCAAAGCAGCCATTTTCTCCAGGGGCAAGTTATACAGAAAGAGATGGCTATACAGAAAAGTGATATAGTAACAAAAGGGAAAAAAAATGTATGATAACGGTTATCTGTTATCAACAACTGTTGATACAAGTCTTGGCTTGCTACTCTATATTTTGAAACAACTTATAATCAATATTGTTGATGAAAAACACTACATACTAGAGGCCAGATTTTAACAACATGGGCAAAATTGCAATAGAGGGTTGATATTACAGCAACAACAGCAGCAGCAGCAGCAATGGATTGCCTGGGGAACTCTCCATTTCATTCGCCTTCTTCAGGCTGCAGTACACTAGGTAAAGCCTCGAATTCAATAATGGAATACCCAGTCTTTCCTTCAAATTTATATTTAGACACTCTCCAGCTTTTACAATTGTTGTATAGACAGTGGCTGTTGGAGCCTCCGAGATCAACAGTCTTCCATTAGGGGTTGCCCTTTGTCAGATTCAAAATGTCTCTGTGCTAAGCAGGGGAGTTGATCTCTGCCAGCTGGAGGTCAGTTGTAAAGGTGGGAGAGCTCCAGACCCCACCCGGAGGCTGGCAACCCTAAAACTACCTGTGTTCATCTTTTGCCTTGAAAACTCTACGGGGTCACCATAAGTTGGCAGCGACTTGATAGCACTTTCTATTGCCATCGCAAGAATCTTTATAATGAGAATTCTGCAGGTGCTCTGCACGCCCATGTACCCCCTCTGACTTCTTATTGCCTTGTTTCTTCGTGTTGGTCTTTTCTTACCTTTCCCACCTGGGCAACTCCTGTGGCCCACTGTCAGCAAATGTTAAAAGTTTGTGTTGCCGCATCACACTGTTTTGCATTCCTGTCAACTACACATGTCCACGATGAAAAGGTACAAGTGGACTTCAGCTGTTCCTTTTGGAGAGAGCAGCATGTCTGGAGGCTCCCTACGGCTTGCAATTATGAGCTAATTGGAGCCCTGTTGCTCAGCAATTCTAATTCCTTTGCTTCCCCCTACTTTGTCTGGTCCTCTTTCATTCTTTTATGAATCAAGTATGCTTTTTAAAAAAAAAAATCTCTGGAGTTGTGGTTATGAGCACATAAACTGCTAGGCATCCCACTGTGCTCTGAGTGTCACTAGCATGCTGGTACGATCTCAGGCCATTCCCATTACTTTGTCTGACATTTGTCAAGGAGTCTGCAGAATCTGTAACCAAGACAGCACATAAGTAGGAACAGGATAGAGAAGGGACTGCCAGAAAGGGTTGGATGTCATCCCATTGGGACCAGCGTTCTCTCTTAGCTGAATTAGTGTGAGCCAGCTCATGGTTTTTTAGCCTTTGGCTCACACATTTTTGTCTCTGCTCAGGAAGGATGGCCCCAGAGCAAACTCATTTATGCAGTAGAAGAAGAAGAATTGCAGATTTATACCCCGCCCTTTTCTCTGAATCAGAGACTCAGAGCGGCTTACAATCTCCTATATCTTCTCCCCCCACAACAGACACCCTGTGAGGTGGGTGGGGCTGAGAGAGCTCTCACAGCAGCTGCCCTTTCAAGGACAACCTCTGCCAGAGCTATGGCTGACCCAAGGCCATGCTAGCAGGTGCAAGTGGAGGAGTGGGGAATCAAACCCGGTTCTCCCAGATAAGAGTCTGCACACTTAACCACTACACCAAACTGGCTCTCAACAGCTTGAAAAGGGAACTAGATAGATTCATGGAAGATTAGTCTGTCAGTGTCTACCAGCCATGGCCCTAACCTGAATCCCAGAGCCAGGAGGCAACATCAGGGGAAGAGCCCCTTTTGTCAAGCATGTGGTTTCAATGACGAGTCGAGCTTGATACAAAACTACGTTTATTGATATACCGATACTTTCAGTGTAACAGATTCTTGAAAGTGATGCTAAAGATACATTGATACAATAATTTTAAGGTCTACTTCAAAAGGATTCCAAAAGATGGGGGCACGGGATGGCTCTCACACATAAACTATCATAAATATATACATTCTCATGGCATTATCAGGACTCTGTCCTTGCTTTCCCCAGATGTGTCGCACTCCCTAATAGGAATGTATGGGAAGGTGCTGATTATTTCTTCTCAAGTTAGTTTCGTTTCTCTCTACTTCTACTTTGCAAGCAATAAAACAAGAAGGGGGAGGGGAAGAATAACAGAGCTAACAGAGCTTGGTCCTCCATGATATTTCACAGACCAGTGGTATGGAGGATCCTAGAACAATCAATTATCAATGGAATTTTACCATGCTTGACACCTTTGCCCTGTTATTGGCCTAACAGAGGAACAGGTTGGCCACTTTGTGAGAGACAATGCTGAACTAAATGGATCACATTGGCACAATCTTCTTATGTTCTTATGATTCAGAAGGATGGGAAAACATTTTCTGGAGATGGTCAGAAAGTACTCTCTTTTAAAGTACTCTTTTTTTAAAGTACTCTCTTTTTTAAAAAATTGAAGGTTTCATGCATAAAACTGGCAAGGCCAGAATGATCAAATGGTTACAATGTCAGATTAGGACTGATCTGAACCTGGATTTTAGTTTTGTGTCACAAGTTATGATGAACTCATGTTCACGATATAAGAGACTCAGAATGCCTGGGCACTGGGGGGATATGACATCACTTTAATGAGAGCCAGTTTGGTGTAGTGGTTAACTGTGTGGACTCTTATCTGAGAGAACCGGGTTTGATTCCCCACGCCTCCACTTGCACCTGCTGGAATGGCCTTGGGTCAGCCATAGCTCTGGCAGAGGTTGCCCTTGCAAGAACAGCTGCTGTGAGAGTCCTCTCAGTCCCGCCCACCTCACAGGGTGTTTGTTGTGGGGGAGGAAGATAAAGGAGATTGTGAGCCGTTCTGAGACTCTGAGTGGAGGGCGGAATATAAATCCAATGGCGTCTTCTACTTCTTCTTTAAGTGGGTATATGGGATCTTTCTGTCTCTTTATCAACAGAGCTTTTTTTAGTAGCAGGAGCTCCTTTGCATTGGCTACCCCTGATGTAGCCAATCCTCCTGGAGCTTACAGTAGGCCCTGTACGAAGAGCCCTGTAAGCTCTTGGTGGATTGGCTACATCAGGGGTGTGTGGCCTAATATGCAAAGGAGTTCTTGCTACAAAAAAGCCCTGCATCTTAACCTTGAGCTGTCCACTGACTCCTCCTGTTTCTCTCCCATACAGGGGCACAGTTCTGTTAGAGCAGCTTCCAAACAGAGCATAAGATTACTGAAAAGGTGACATTTCCCTTCTCAGTGCAAATTAATTCATTGGGATACCTCCAAATGGCAAACTTCATCTGAGGAGTACAATGTTGTAGCTGTGCTATTTTTTTTTGTTCAAATAAAGAAGTTTATTAAAGCAGGAGGATAAATTACTCTAGTAACTTGTTCAGTTCCCCACCCACATTGTGTGTTGTATGGGTATGAGCTAACTCGAATCAAGGCAGCTGAACCATTGTTTTCCTGTTTTGTCCTATATCCAAGTGAGTTTCTTATGTTTTAACAATTTATTAATAACATATGGTTACAAAGTTTAATTATATCTTTTCTATCTCTAACCCATATGATGTTTTCTATCGTCCCTCCCTCCGTTGCTAGACTTACCCCAAAGTTATATATTTAAGTCCAATTATAAAGGTATCCCTAACCCATCAAAGTTCAATGTCTTTTTCTTCTCATTCATATTAAAAAATTGTCCAATGTTTTTTCACGTTCCACTCTAACTCTATATATCTTTTAAATTTCTTCCACTCCTTTTTAAACACTTCCAAATCATAGTCTCTCAAAGTTCTTGTTAGTTTATCTATCTCACTCCACGATAAAACTTTCACAATCCAATCCCATTTCTCTGGTATTTTTTCTTGTTTCCATAACTGCGTATACAATGTCCTAGCAGCTGAGAGCAAATACCAAATTAAAGTCCTATCTTCTTTTGGAAATTTTTCTATTTGTAATCCTAGCAGAAAAGTCTCTGCAACTTTCTAAAAGTCATAACCCAGCATTTTAGAGATTTCTTGTATCATCCGCCAAAACTTTTTCACTTTTTCACAAGTCCACCACATATGAAAAAAGAACCCTCATGATGTTTACATTTCCAACATCTGTCCGACATCTTTTTACTCATCTTTGCCAATTTCTTCGTATACCACCTATACATCATTTTAAAACAGTTCTCCTTGATATTCTGACATGTTGATATCTTCATCGAGTTCTTCCAAAGGTACTCCCAAGTATCCATTTGAATTTCTCTGTTCACATTGATTGCCCATTTGACCATTTGAGATTTTACTACTTCCTCTTCTGTAGACCATTTCAATAATAATTTATATACTTTCGATATTAATTTTTCATTATCTCCAAGCAGAACCTTTTCCAATTCTGTTTGCTCACGTCTAATTCCATCAGATTTAATATCATTTTCTATCAGACTTTATTTGTTGCATTTGAAACCAATCATATTTGTTATTTAGCTCTTCTGCAGACTTTAATTCAACTTTCTCACCTTGAATCTTTAGCAATTGATTGTATGACATCGCTCTTTCTTCTTCAGATTCAGCTGTTATTTTTATTACTTCTGCTGGCACTATCCAGAGCGGCTTCCTCTCATCACCATATTTCTTATATTTTATCCAAGTATTTAATAAACTGTTTCTAATATAGTGGTGAGAAAAAAGACCATCCATCTTATTTTTCCCATAGTACAAATACGCGTGCCAGCCGAATTTATTTCCATGAGCTTCTAACCGTAAAGGTTTTTTTATCTAACAGCATTATCCAATCCTTAATCCATGTCAAGCAAATGGCATCATGATACAATCTTAAATCCAGGAGCTGAAAGCCTCCTCTCTCTTTTGCATCTGTTAAAATTTTCATCTTGATCCTTGGTTTCTTTCCGGCCCATACAAAATCAGAGATTTTCCTTTGCCATTTATTGAATTGTTTGCTATCTTTCACAATCGGGATAGTTTGGAACAAATACATTATTCTTGGCAAAATATTCATCTTAACTGCAGAAATCCTGCCCAGCAAAGACAGATTAAGTCTGTTCCATTTCATCAAATATTTGTCCATCTTACACCAAAGCTTTTCATAATTATTTTTAAACAAGTCAATATTCTTCATAGTTATTTCTAAGCCAAGGTACTTAGCTTTAGAAGTAACTTCACATCCCGTCAAAGTCTGCAATTCTTTCTGTCTATTTGGTTGCATATTTTTACATAAAAATTTCGACTTCTCTTTATTTATATATAGTCCTGCTATCTCTCCATATTCTTTTATCTTGGCTAATAACAACAGTGTTACTTGAATCGGATTCTCTATTACGAACACAATATCATCTGCGAATGCTTTATATTTATAAAAGAATCCTCTGATTTTTAATCCTTCTATTTCTTTGTCATTTTGTACTTGTTGTAATAAAATTTCAAGAGTCATTATAAACAACAATGGTGATAGCAGGCATCCTTGTCTTGTACCTTTGCTTACCTTCAATTCTCTTGTAAGATCTGCATTTACACACAATTTTGCTTGCTGTTCCGTGTATATTGCTTTCGTCATTCTTATAAAATGTTCCCCTAAGATAATTTTTTCCATTACTGCAAACATAAAGTCCCAATTCAAATTGTCAAAGGCTTTTTCTGCATCTACAAAAAATAAGGCCGCTTCTTTTTCTGGATGCTTCTCATAATATTCCACAACATTAATAACAGCTCTTACATTGCCTCTTATTTGCCTTTTAGGAAGAAATCCAGCTTGATCTTTATTTATAAAGTTTATCAGATATTGCTTCAGTCATTCTGCCAAAATTCTTGTATAGATCTTGTAGTCATCATTTAGTAGTGAAATTGGTCTATAGTTCTTTACATTTGTGATGTCTTTATCTTCTTTAGGGATCAATGAAATTACAGCTTCTTTCCAAGTATTTGGAATTTTCCCATTTTCTCTTATCGTATTCATTAATTTCTGCAGTTTGGGTATTGTCTCATCTTTAAGGATTTTATAAAATTTAGATGTAAACCCATCTGGCCCAGGAGCCTTACCTTCTTTCATCACTTTTATTGCTGCTTCAATTTCAATTTTTTCAATTGGATCATTTAAACCTTTTTCATATACTCAGTCAGGGGTGCTATTTGAATATTTCGTAAATACTCTTCCATTTTTTCTTTTCTACTTTTCACGCCTTTAAATAAATTTGCATAATATTTAAAAAATTCTCTTTTGATTCCATCTTGATCTACTATTTCTTTTCCATTCGCCATAACTTTATTGGTGGTTTTATTTTCTTTCTTTTTCTTCAATTGCCAGGCTAAATACTTCCCAGGTTTATTCGCACCTTCAAACGATTTCTGTTGCAAACTTTTTAAATTCCATTCTAATTCTTTATTCAGCAAATGTCTTACTTGGGATTGTAATATTGTAATTTCTTTTATTAACTTCTTCTTTCCTGGCCTTTTTTTCAATTATCCCTCTTTTTTTTATTTTATTTTGTAAAGCTAGCAATCGTTTTTCTTTGGCCGTCTTATCTTTATTATTCAATGTAATTAATAATCCTCTCATTAGTGCTTTGTAAGTGTCCCAAACTGTTTGAAATTCCACATCATCAGTTTCATTTATTTGGAAGAACGCTGCAGTTTCCTTTTCTAAAAATGCCACAATGTCTTTATCTTGTAGCAGGTCCTCATTAATTCTCCATCTTCTTATTTTTCTTTGCAATTTTGTAGTCCAACATATTGGATTATGATCTGCAATGACCTTTGGTAGAATCTCTACTTTTTTAGTCACGAGGCTCAAGTTTTTGGAGCCCCATAACATATCTATTCTAGAAAAAGAATTATGTCTTGCTGAAAAGAAGGTATAATCTCTTACTTCAGGATTAAATTTTCTCCAAATATCTTCCAAATTTTCTTTTTTAACCAACTCAAAAAAAGAATTTGGTAATTTTCCTTCTTTGTCTTTCTTCTTTTGGCTTGATCTATCATTATTTTGTATTGTCCCATTAAAATCTCCCATCATCAAGATCTGGTCATACGACATTTCGTCCAACTGTCGATTAATGTCTTTAAAAAACTTGTCTTTCGCTCCATTAGGCGCATATAATCCTAGTAACAACGTTTTTTTTTTCTCCATTGTCACTTCTACTGCAATATATCTTCCTTCTTTATCCTTGAGTATCAATTTTGGTTCTAATTGTTCTTTGATATAAAAGACTACCCCTCTTTCTTTTGTTCTGCCAGTGAAAAAAATTCCAGTCCCAGATTTCTGTTCCTCAAAAATTTACAGTCTTTTTGTTGTATATGAACTTCCTGTAGACAAATTATATTACATTTTTGTTTTTTAATCCAATGAAACATTGCTTTTCTTTTTTGTGGTGAATTAAGTCCATTTATATTCCAAGATAATAACTTGTACTCCATTATGATGCAGAATCTTTATTCTCCTCAAAAAAGCTTTACATCTCTTGTTCATTCTTTATTGTAATCCTTCTTCCCTGTTGTTCAAAGCCAAGACCTTCAGGTAGTATCCATCTGTATCTTGTACCCTCTGCCCGCAGTTTCTCTGTTAGCCTCTTATATTTCTTCCTGTCATTAATCACTTGTCTTGGTAGCTCTTTCATTATTTTAACTTTGCTCCCTTCTATTGTCCAAGCTTTTTGACAGCCTTTGTTTAGAATTTTTCCTGCTATGTCCTTAGACCTTAGTTTTATAACAAAGTCTCTGGATTGGGGCGGTGGTGCTGATGCTGTTAGACCTGTCGGCCGCGTTTGACACGGTCGACCATCGGCTACTGACCCGCCGCCTCGCCGATGTTGGGGTTAGGGGGTTGGCCTTACAATGGCTTTCCTCCTTCCTTGAGGATCGGGGACAAAGGGTGGCAATTGAGGGAGAGCTCTCCCAGAGGCGCACACTACATTGTGGGGTACCTCAGGAAGCAGTTCTCTCGCCGATGCTATTTAATATCTATATGCGCCCCCTTGCCCAGATTGCCAGGAGGTACGGGCTCGGGTGTCACCAGTATTCAGATGACACCCAGCTTTATCTACTAATGGATGGCCGACCTGACTGCGTCCCAGAGAACTTGGACCTGGCACTGCAGGCTGTGGCAACTTGGTTAAGGCTGAGCGGGCTGAAATTGAATCCGGCGAAGACAGAGGTCCTTTGCCTGGGTCGGGGTGTTCTAGGAGGGGATATATCTCTTCCGGTCTTTGATGGGGCACCGCTGAAAGCGGCGCACCGGGTTAGAAGCCTGGGAGTTCTACTGGAGCCTTCATTATCAATGGAGGCCCAGATAGCAGCTGCTGCCAAGTCAGCCTTTTTTCATCTGAGGCGGGCAAGGCAGTTGGCCCCCTTCCTGGAGCGTTGGGACCTGGCAACAGTGATCCACGCAATGGTCACCTCGAGACTGGATTACTGTAATGCCCTCTACATGGGGCTGCCTTTGTGCCGAACCCGGAAGCTGCAGCTAGTGCAGAACGCGGCTGCCAGACTGTTGCTGGGGCTCCCAAAGCAGGAGCACATACAGCCGGGGCTGCGTGAACTGCACTGGCTGCCAGTTGTATACCGGATTCACTACAAGGTGCTGGTTATTACCTTTAAAGCCCTATATGGCCGAGGACCTGCCTACCTTAGGGACCGCCTCTCCCCGTATGAACCCCAGAGAGCACTGAGGTCAGCAGGGAAGAACCTGCTGACTATCCCTGGCCCAAAGGAGGTAAGACTCCAGAGTACCCATACTCGGGCCTTCTCAGTTTTGGCACCACAGCTGTGGAATCAACTCCCAGAGGAAATGCGGGCCCTGTGGGACATTGAACAATTCTGCAGGGCCTGCAAAACCATCCTGTTCCAAATGGCCTTCACCAGCTGATACTACTAAATTGCCAAGTAAACTTGCCAATGAATAGCACTAAATGTATTAATGTTTTTAGAATTTTATGGATTTTAATTTGTCTTCAAATGTTATTTATTATATAATGTATGTATTGAATTTTATGCTGTTAGCCGCCCTGAGCCGCTTGGTCGGGGAGGGCGGGATACAAATAAAATGTGACTGACTGACTGACTGAGATAGGCCTTTGTCTTTTGCATATGATGAGCTGACTCTGTAGACACTAGCCAGCATACTTCTAAATTTTTCAGGATCTTCCTCTAAGTATTCAGCGATGTTTTTCACCATGTAATCCATTAGTTCCGCTTCTTCTCTTTCAGGTAGTCCTCTCAGACGCACTTGTGTTTCCATCTATCTGCAATCATGGATTGTAACCCTCTCTTGAAGTTTTAACTAAGTAGAAGCATGTGTATCCACTTTCTCTTCAACTTCTTTGACTCTGTTTTTGACCATTCCCAGTTCATCTTTAAAGCCCTCAATATCCTTTCTAAGATCTCCAATAACTTTTTTCATTTCTTTTTTAAAGGCCAATAACATTTTGTCCACTCCTTTCATCATCTTGGCTTCTAAGGCATCAAATTGGATTTGCATCTTGTCAAAGGAATGAGCCCTTGCCCGGGTTATTCTCTCTTCTGACATAAAAAAACTCATCAAAACTTAAAAGTTCTCCCAATCAAGGTTCAGCACCAAGTCCAATAGCTTAGAACATGCTGTTTAAAATAAGGCTAATTTCATCTTCCTCCTAGCTTCCTGGGCTGAGATATTGATTTTTAACAAATTTGGCTGTTTTTCCCCCCTTTTAAAATGGCAATCGTTCTTTCTCTATGGTTAAACACAGTCCTAGAGAGGTCCTTCTTTGGTCTTGGTCTTAATTCCTTCCTGGTTCAAATGTCACAGCTTTTGTGATCCTTGTAGTCTTCACCTCATTGGTCAGTAGCTTTTACTTCCTAGTTCAAGTTGCTCAGTTCCCATCCGTCAAGTATCGCAGTCTTGAAACATGCAGATAAGGACGTGGAGTGATAAACAAAGAAGCCTGTGTCATAAGCCACAGGAATCCAAAACAACTTCCTTCTTTTACAAATTCTGTTTAAGTCCTTAGTTTTCAAAAGTCCAAATTTGGCAGGCAGTTATCTCCTTCTATTTCGCTTCACTTCAATCTGTTTTTAATTTGCAAGGCTACTCAGATTAGTTTAAAAGAGTTCCGGAGCAGGAATATAAATCATGGTACCTTATCAACTATGCTCTTTCACTTCGGCTTCTTAGTTATCTTGCAGTTATAAATCAGTCCTTGAAGTGTCTGAGTTCTGACAGGCTTAGGCCAATTTAATGGCTTTATAATCCTCTATAGATAATGGAAGACGCTCCCCCAACGTCGGATCTCAAGGCTCAAAAAAGGTGGCTGCAGCCACCTACTTTCAGCCGAGATCAATAACTAAAGGTACTTTGTTGTCATCTTCGTCTAATCTCTAACTGAGATTAGTGGGCGGGGACCCCCAAAAGGGTCTTTCCTGCCCTAAACAAAGGAATAAAAATCCCCCTTATTCAGAGGGCTGCAGCTCTGTCTTCAGCTCAAACAGGAAGTCCGTTGTAGCTGTGCTATTAACAAATTTTAATTTAACATATGTAAGTAGGAATACAGAATGATGGTTGGTCAGTGCAGGTTCCAGCCGTGCCCAGCATGTTGTCAGGCGATGGAGACTCAAGGCTATATTCATTGAGACAATGTAATACTTTATTGGAAACTCATTGCTTGAAACAGAAGTTGAGACTAATACCTTAGCATGGGTGTTTCTGGGTCTTATGGAATCTACATCACAGCAATATCTGAACAAAGACATTATTCTCAAAACAACAGGGAGTGAAGGTGCAAACTTTCACACGAGAGCTTTTGCTTATCTCCTAGCTTCTGGGAAGATGCTGGCCAGCGGCGGTATCTATTAACGATCACATTCCTTTGCTCCCTTTACAACCTAAACAAAGTTAACACTTCAAATGTCCCCTTTGATATGCGTGGTGACTACAGTAACACAAAGGCTAGGTGTTAGTATAGAAAAGTCCATTTGGTTAGTATTTTATAATTTCAGTATGATAGAGTTACAGACCCTGACATACTGCCCCCCCTAAGCTCGCGCTCGGGGTTTGTCTGGGTGCAGTAGGTAAAATCTTTTTAAAAGAAGAGGTGCCCTTAGATCAGTTGACTTAACCCACTCGTCGCAAGAGGGGGGGAAATATTTCCATCGGACTAAGAAATGCAATATTCCCCGCTTGAGCTTGGCATCCAGTATCTCTTTCACGTCATGATGACTCTGACCCCTCACTTGAATAGGGGTGGGCGTTGTAGGCTGTGGATGCCAAGATGTAGCTCCAGGATCTTTTTTCAGAAGACTGCAATGGAAAACAGGATGAATTTTACTAAACATTTTTGGTAATTCTAATTCAACAGTCACTGCATTTATTATTCTTTTTATTTTGAATGGTCCCAAATACTTATAGGCTAGCTTGCTGGACGACTGTGGTAGAGGCAGATTTTTAGTTGAGAGGAATACAGTATCCCCCACCTTGAAGTCCCACTCGGGCGAGTGTTTTTTGTCGAATTGTGCCTTGTAATCCTTTTTGGCTGCTTATAGATTTTCTTGAATTAATTCCCACCCTTTGGCCAGTGATTCCCACCATTGCTGGCACGATGTGGGGAAACAGGTGGTGTTAGTGACTGGTAGATTAGGAAAAGGCTTCCCTTCGTATCCATTTACTATTTGGAAAGGGGTGCTCTTTGTTGAGCTATGCAGGCTATTGTTGTAGCCATATTCTGCAAACGGTAATAGTTCCACCCAATTGTCTTGTTGATAGTTAATAAAACAGGTATTGTTTGAGAAGAGAGTTCATCCGTTCCGTCTGTCTGTCCGTCTGTGGGTGGTAGGCGGAACTCAGTCCCTGCTCGATCCCTGTCAATTTACAAAACTCCCACCAGAAGTTGGCAACGAACTCCGAGCCGTGGTCACTAATGACCTTATCTGGGAATGAGTGTAGTTTCACAACGTGTTGGAAAAATAGCCTTGCTCTTTTTTTAGCCGTGGGGAGTTGTTTGCACGGTATGAAGTGGGCTTGTTTTGAAAACGTGTCCACCACCACTAGGATTACTGTCCGTCCCTGTGATGCTGGTAGTTCGACTATAAAGTCCATAGATACCACTGACCATGGCCCTCCTGCTGTAGGGGTAAGACGGAGTAAACCTGGGGTCTTCCCTCCCCTCCTTTTGACCATTATGCAGGTGGGGCATGATGTTACAAATTCTGAAATATCTTTTTTCATTTGTGGTCACCAGAACTGTCGGCTCACTAAGGGTAGCGTTTTCACGTAGCCAAAATGCCCGGCCAATTTGCTGCTATGGCAGTGCTGCAGTACTTCCTGACAGAGGCTTTTGGGGACGTACAGTTTCCCTTCCTGATACCAAAATCCTCCTTCTCCCTTTACCAGTTCTTCCGGCCGCTTCTCCCCTTCTTTCTCTGTTTCTGTGATTAATTTATTTCCCCCCCCCCCAGCTCTGGCTTCCCGGTCTTTTTCCCTGACCGAGTAGTCACGCCTCCAGCAACATTAGAAGGCGGGATGAGTGAGTCTATGGTCTCCTCTCGCTGGCTTTCGTGTTGTGGCAGCCAAGAGAGGGCATCGGCTAAAAAGTTCTTTGAGCCCGGTATGTGTCGTAACATAAAATCAAACTTGGTGAAAAACCCCACCCACCTAATCTGTTTGGCGGTTAATTTTCGGCACGCTGTGAGCGATTCTAGGTTTTTGTGATCTGTCCATATTTCAAATGGTACCCTGGCTCCTTCCAGCCAGGACCGCCAGGTTTTTAGGGCGAATGTCACTGCGAATGCTTCTTTGTCCCAAACTGACCAATTATGTTGTTCATTGGAAAAAATTTTGATATATAGGCGCAGGGTTTTAATCTGCCCTCTGAGTCTTTTTGCATCAATATTGCTCCGACGGCTACATCGGAAGCGTCACATTGCACCACGAAGGGTTTCAGTTCATTGGGGTGTGCTAAGATTGGCTCACTGGTGAACAGATTTTACTACTTCTTCTTCTGTAAACCATTTCAATAGTAATTTATATACTTTCGATATTAATTTTTCATTATCTCCAAGCAGGATCCTTTCCAATTCTGTTTGCTCGCGTCTAATTCCATCCATTTTAATATCATTTTCCATCAAGCTTTTAATTTGTTGCATCTGAAACCAATCATATTTATTATTTAACTCTTCCGCAGATTTTAATTCAATTTTGTTTCCTTGAATCTTAAGCAGTTGATTGTATGACAGCGCTCTTTTTTCATCAGACTCAGCTGTTATTTTTATTACTTCCGCTGGCACTATCCAAAGCGGCTTTCTCTTGTCGCCATATTTCTTGTATTTTATCCAAGTGTTTAACAAACTATTTCTGATATAATGGTGAGAGAAAAAGCCGTCCATCTTCTTCTTTCCATAACACATATATGTGTGCCAGCCGAATTTATTCCCATGAGCTTCTAACCATAAAGGTTTTTTATCTAACAGCATTATCCAATCTTTGATCCATGTCAAACAGACCGCATCATGATACAATCTTAAGTCCGGGAGCTGAAAACCACCTCTCTCTTTGGCAGCTATTAAAATCTTCATCTTGATCCTTGGTTTCTTTCCAGCCCATACAAAATCAGAAATTTTTCTTTGCCATTTGTTAAATTGTTTGGTTTCTTTCACAATCGGGATAGTTTGGAACAAATACATTATTCTTGGCAAAATATTCATCTTTATTGCAGCTATCCTGCCCAATAAGGACAAGTTAAGTCTATTCCATGTCATCAAATCTTTGTCCATCTTACACCATAATTTTTCATAATTTTTAAACAAATCAATATTCTTCATAGTTATTTCCACTCCAAGATATTTAACTTTAGTCGCGACTTCACAACCCATCACCATTTGCAATTCTTTAAGTCTATTTGGTTGCATTTAAGTCTATTTGGTTGCATATTTTTACATAAAAATTTCGATTTCTCTTTATTTATGTATAGTCCTGCTAATTCTCCATATTCTTTTATCTTAGTTAACAGCAACGGTGACACTTGGATCGGATTCTCTATTATAAATACAATATCATCTGCAAAGAGAATAAGAGAATCCTCTAATTTTTAATCCTTCTATTTCGTTGAATTCTGTATTTGTTGTAGTAGAATTTCAAGAGTCATTATAAACAACAATGGTGATAACGGACATCCTTGTCTTGTACCTTTGCTTACCTTCAACTCTTTTGTGAGATCTGCATTTATACACAATTTTGCATATTGTTCCGTGTATATTGCTTTCGTCATCTTTATAAAATGTTCCCCTAAATTTATTTTTTCCATTACTACAAACATAAAGTCCCAATTTAAATTATCAAAGGCTTTTTCTGCGTCCACAAAAAATAAAGCCGCTTCCTTTTCTGGATGTTTCTCATAATATTCCACAACATTTATAACAGCTCTTACATTGTCTCTTATCTGTCTTTTAGGAAGAAATCTGGCTTGGTCTTTTTTTTATAAAATTAATCAAATATTGCTTCAATCGTTCTGCCAAAATTCTTGTATAGATCTTATAGTCATTATTTAGCAAAGAAATTGGTCTGTAGTTCTTTAGATTTGTGACATCTTTATCTTCTTTAGGAATCAAAGAAATTACAGCTTCCTTCCAAGTATTTGGAATTTTTCCATTTTCTCTTATCGTATTTAAAAATTTCATCAGTTTAGGTGTTATCTCGTCCTTGAGGATTTTATAAAATTTGGATGTAAATCCATCTGGCCCGGGGGCCTTACCTTCTTTCATTGCGCACTTGAGATGTTTTTAAATTCAAAATTAACAAAATATTTTATTCAGCATAAAGGAAGAAGGTTAGGTGTGATCAGGGGTTGAAATTTCTGAGGTAACTCAATATAGATAACCAGGGGTTGTTTTGTAGAAAAATAGCTGGTGGAGCTCATCCAGAAATTGTTATGCAGTTGCACCTACTATTCAATGGACAAGGTAGGTGGGAGGAGGAGGGGGAACCATCAGAAAGGTTCAGGAGCTGCGTTCCTGTGAGCTCCTGCTGAATTCAAAACCTGTAGATCATGGTAAAGCCATGCACAGGATTTAGTTCTTATGTTTCAGGCAAATGAATGTTTCTTAAGCTATTCACAGTTACTTAAAATCTTAAGAGGCTTTTATTTCAGTGATTTCCCAAACACTTTGGTTTCTGGAAAGCTGATACATTCTTTCTAGTGCCCAACCCCCTTCTCTTTAAACACCAGTACTCATCTTGAGTTTTTAACTAACTCTTAAGGATTTCAAAGGCAGTTTCTAACCACACCAGACCTCTGCACTCTTCAGAGCTAACTCTCCGTTTGACTGGGTAGGGAAACTCTAATCTCACTAGAAAATGTATCCCCTTTCTTTGGGCCAAATGGAAATCTTCACATACCTTCCCAAACTTCCTTGTCAACTTTCCCCCAGTTCTCGGTGTTTTGGAAACTACAGCAAGAATGCAGTGCAAAAAGTTCTGTTCAAGGGATAAAGCACTCCTATAATCTCTCTGACACACAGACAGGACCTTCTTGCCCCCTAAGCTCCACCATGATAGTTTGGCTCATCTGAGCAAGGTCTTCTGTATTTTATTTGTTTTTGTTTATTTATTTAATCAGATTTATATCCTGCCCTCCCCTGATGGGCTCAGGGCGGCTAACAACAAATAAAAACAACATAAAATATTAAAAAACAAAATATACAATAAAATCATTTCTATTTTATTGTCATTAAAAGTCCAAGATGAACATTGATGTTCTAGTTATTTTGATGTTTCTGGTTTCAGTTATGTGGTAGTTGCCAACCTGCAAATGGACAAAACCAACAACTGCTGATACATGTACCTTCTCCCCTGTGAGTCACACTTTATGGAGTGACCAGCCTGAAATGGCCAGGGAGTCTCTCACTCTTCACGTTTTCTGCAAACTGTGCACAATTGAATTATCGGAGAGGGCTTTTCTATGCAGGCAATATGTAGGCAATAGAGTAGCACTGTACATGATTCACAAAGTTACTTTGATAAATTATTAGAGGCTGTGGCCTATACTACTGTGTATAGCTTGCTGTAAGTAGGATCCTACTGTGTAATTTTGCATCATTTAATGAATTGTGTTACCACTCATGCTTTGGTTTGTTCTGTTTTTAGATTTCTGGTTGGTTCTGCAAGTCTATTCCTAGGTTTATTGAATGTTCCATCCTGTGGACTATATGGATTCATTATGTGTAATCCATCTTGAATCCCAGCGAGAAATGCACCGGGGAGGGCAGTTTATAAATTGAATAAATCATCACCATCATAAATAACATACATTTTTAAAAAGCGAATTAATTCATTTAAAACCATAGGACCAAATGCTAACTGTGAAGGAGTGATATGTGTAGCATCCAAACAAATAGTTTCCCAAATCTGGTCTCTCTGCATTTTTGTATGCAATTGAGCATTTTATAGAAAGAAAAGAACAACTTAGGAAACTTCCAGTTAATTCCTTGATTTAGCCCTGACTAGCCCAATCTCGGAAGCTAAGCAAGTCTGGCCACAGTTTATACTTGGATAGGATTCCAGCAAGGAAGAAGACGGCCAGGGATGCACGTGGCCACTAGGATTTTTGGCCCCAATGGGCATTACTTTGCACCCCAGTTACTAGGCAAACTAGACAATGGCCTAGGGTGCCAGCTTTCTGGGGGCTCTGAAATGGGCACCCCAATGTGACTTGGTGACATTATCAGTGTGGGGAGGGGCACCAGAAGTTAGCCTTACCTAGGGTGCTGGACAGAGACAGTCTAGGGCCAGCCCAATAATTCTGTGACTTCAAGTTGCAGCTGATTCATGGTAACTGAGGATTTCCAGCTCTTGGTTGGGAAATTCCTGGAGATCTGGGGGTAGAGCCTGGGGAAGGCAGGGCTTGGGAGGGGAAGGACTTCACCAGGCTCTAATGCCATAGAGACCAAAGTTCCAAAGCAGCCATTTTCTCCAAGAGAACTATTCTCTGTTGTCTGGAGACCAGTTCTAATTTCAGAATAACTCCAGCCATCACTTGGAGTCTGGCAACCCTCTGGTGACCCTAGGACCATTGGTGTTTTCAAGGCAAGAGACAGACATTCCAAGTGGTTTGCCATTGTCTTCTTCAGGGATGGAATCCTAGCAGGAGCTCCTTTGCATATTAGGCCACATATCCCTGATGTAGCCAATCCTCCCAGAGCTTACAAAAAAGCTCTGATTGGTTCCTTTGCTAGCAAAAAAGGATTATTTATTCCAGTACTGATATAGGATGATGAGTTAGGAGAAAACAAACAAAAAATTCAATAAAGTGGAAAAAATAACTGCGGAGGGCATTTATAAACATCAGTCACAGCTGGAGCAGTGCTGGCATGCAGGTCTGCCAAAAAAAGAAAAATCTAAATTTGTTGCCGCTCCAAACTGTTAATTCCACCCTTTTATCCAGCAGCAGCTGGTAAAATGGTATTTAAAAGCAGTTTTGATTTAATCTAATGAGAAACTATGTTACAAGGTACTGTACTCTGCAAAGATAATAATTGAACAAACATTGATTTTTATGTTGCCATAATAGGTTCATTTTCGATAAACAGGAATTTATATGCACGCTTATGCTGTGCCAGTTCTGTTCACAGAGGGCAGATATTTGTTGCTTCCTCCCCCCCCACCCCCCGTTGTTGAAAAAGACATCTTGAAAGTGTGTGCTGGAATTCTGAAATAGGGTAAGAGGAGGGCTTTTTTGTAGCAGGAACTCCTTTGCATATTAGGCCACACACACGCTCCAAGCCAATCTTCCAAGAGCTTACAGGGCTCTTAGTACAGGGCCTACAGTAAGCTCTTGGATTGGCTACATCAGGGGTGTGTGGCCTGATATGCAAAGGAACTCCTGCTAGAATTCCACCCCTGCTCACTACAAAATATACTTCTCTTTAGTAATCCCAAAGCCAATATGCATATTGCCTTTAGAACACCTGGTAACTGAGGGGAAAGTTTATAGTTTAAAACAAAACAAACCAGGTTATCCCAAAATTATCAGAGGCTGTGGGGGTCCTCTCAGTATGTAGAAAAAGCCTGTCATATCCCCACTTGGAAAAAGGGGTGGGATGCAGCTGTGATCCCTAATATATAAAATTAGCACGTGGGATTCAGAGGTCATGTGAATACATAAGAAAGATATGCTGTAAGACAGACAGATAAAAGTTGATCAGACAGAGGACTTAAATATGAATTAAACAACACTAAATGACTGTTGTATTGTGGCCTGAATGGACAATGTCATATTTTGAGTCTCTGGTCCTGTTATTAAACATGAGACTTCTTCTTTGACCCTAACCTGCAGGATTGCATTCACACATTATTCACTTTCTTCATTTGTACTTCACCTTTCTCCCCACTGGGGGACTCAAAGCGACTTACATTGTTTTCCTCTCCTTCATTTTATCCTCACGACAGCAACCTTGTGAGGTACTAGGCTGAGAGAGAGCGAGAGTGACTGGACCAAGTTCACCAAAGCAAGGTTCCATGACACAGAAGAGATCTGAAGCAGAGTCCTCAGATCTTAGCTCAGTGTCCTAACCACTACAACCATACTGGTTTTTAATGTCTTTGAAATTTGTCATTCCTTATCCTAAGGTTTGGTAATTCGCTGTCTCTTGAATTAGAGGATTTACAAAGATTCTGGCTCTGCTAAATATAAAGTAAGGTAGAAACTGATCCAAGTGTCTCCCCCCCACACAAAAAAAGGGTAATCTGACTGGAAGACATGGTGGGAGAAATGAAGGTAACTTTTCTGATATACCTGAAATTTAGAAGAAGACTGCAGATTTATACCCCACCCTTCTCTCTGAATCAGAGACTCAGAGTGGCTTACAATCTCCCATGTCTTCTCCCCCCACAACAGGCATCCTGTGAGATGGGTGGGGCTGAGAGGGCTCTCACAGCAACTGCCCTTTCAAGGACAACTCCTACGAGAGCTACGGCTGACCCAAGACCATTCCAGCAGCTGCAAGTGGAGGAGTGGGGAGTCAAACCTGGTTCTCCCAGATAAGAGTCCTCACACTTAACCACTACACTAAACTGGCTCTCTTAGTCCTGTCACAACGAGCTATCTGGAAGGTATGATATGGCCTTGAAAGGTGTCAAACCATTGGTCCACCTCATCTGCTATTGCCTAGTCTGACTGACAGCAGCAGTTTTCTGAAGTCTTTTTGTGCCTTGCAAACTAAAATCCTTGTAACAGACTGAATCTGGGATTTCCTAAATAATGTGGCCCAGTTAATGACTTATAGGTTTTTTGAAAGTAATGCAATTTTGAAAGCAAGAGGAGCCAAAGGCTAAAAGTTTGATTGCAAACATTAAACCCCATGATGTGCAGATATCCTGATGTTGCCTACTTTTATTTGTTTAAAGCATTTGTATCCTGCCTTATCTCCTTAGAGCCAAGACAGCTATACTACTTAATCTCCCGTTTACCTAAATCTAGGAAGAACTGCTCCTCAGAATATGAAAAAAGAGTCATTTTGCTGTTTCTGTTGTCCCCTCCGTCCTTTCATTTTATCCTTTCCCTGTTTTGCAATCGGAGTTCCGATCACAAAGACATTAGATAGAGGAGATACAAAGAGCCTAGATTCGCAATCTGCCACTGTACATTTTCTGCGAATGTTTTTCATCGCTGCTCATCACTCTTTCAAGTTCTGTTTTCATCTCCAAGCGACTCATCTTATTATTTTCCTTTTAGAACTTTGGAGTGCTACTCCATTACAGAATCAGATTCACCAGAAACCTGGATGGGTGTTTGATAGTTGCTGATTTGAGAAGTTCACAACTTGATACCCAAAGTCTCGAGAACATTTTTGGTGATTTATAAATGCATTTCTAAATGTGCTCACATGTTCCAGTACTGACACAGTGCTGAGAATACATTTTGACTCCGTCCCAACCAACACCCCCCCTCCTCCCAGAGTTTATCATATTTTGTTGCTATTACCCTGATCTTCACTGCAATGTTTTTCTGCCGCTATTTCGACAAGTGAACGTTGCACAGCATTATTATTTCTCCCGAGTCCCACTGCACATTAGTCAAAAGCACGGTGTTGTGAACCTAGTTAGTTATCTCTTTCGGATGAAGTCTGCGATTCCATTCTCTGTGTTTAAGTTTGAAGCCCAGACATCTGTTTATCTGGTGCATACAGAATAACTCTCATGTCTCCCTAGTTCTGAAAATTTCAAAGGCTTTCATGCTGCTTAAAAGCCTTTGAAGAAGTGGTAATCAAAGACAAAAATTATCAGAGGTACATTTTTTGTTTTCCAAACAATGAAAAAATAACAGCGCTCATTCAATTCCAATTTCAGGCACCTGCACGGGAACTTCAAAACGGAAGATATGCCACATGAATCAAAAAGTAATACTGGGAGTTGCAGACTCCAAAGTGCAGGGCTGTATTACAAGCAATTGGGGTATTTCCCCTGTACTTCCGCTCCTCATCGAAATTCAAACAAGACATTTAAATAATAAAGACAAGAAAGGCAATGCAAGACATCAAAAAACAAAAAAAGCAAAAAAAAATTCTATCTATCCCATCACAGCTTGACATACCATCAAAGTTTTTTTGTTTTGTTTTGTTTTCTTCTATCTTGGTTCATCTGAAGAAGAACAATGAGAGAAGTACAGGAGCATCTTTGTGGCACAGAATGTGTTCTGAAAACTGAACATTGTACAGGCGGGAGAGATGACCTCACCTTTTGACAATAGCCCCATCAGCTATTGTTGCAGTTAAAAAGGATCTACCTGCTCTTAAAAGGAATTAAGGCAAACATTCTTGGCGTTACAAATGAGGATGAGTGAAATTAGTCAGCTTAATTTTCAAAAAGCAAAAAAAACACAAAAAACCAGCTGAGACAATTAGCCTCACAATGTTTTGGTGAACAGTTCAGGGTTCAGTTTCCATTTATCTTTGGACTATAGATGTTGTGTCCAGTGTTCCTTCTAAGCTGAGTTAGCATGAGCTAGCTCACAGATTTTTAACCTCCAGCTCACACATTTTTCTCTTCACTCAGGAAAAATGGCCCCAGAGCACAATAATTTATGCAGGAGCTCACAACTTTAATGCCAGTAGCTCACAATTTTAATACTAGTAGCTCACAAAGTAGAATTTTTGATCAAAAGACTCTGCAGTTTAGAGGGAACATTGGTTGTGCCCTGCTTCTTTCAAATTGTATGTGACTAGAGCCACTCTTCAGAAATTGCAAGGATCTAGTTTATGCTCAATGAAATCATGGTTAAACTTGCAGAATGCATTAAGACAGTGTTTGGGGCCAGAGCTTCTTTTGTAGCAGGGGCTCCTTCGCATATTAAGCCACACACCCTGATGTAGCCAATCCTCCAAGAGTTTACAGTAGGCCCTCTAATAAGAGCCTTGTAAGCTCTTGGAGGATTGGCTACATCAGGGTTTTGTGGCCTAATATACAAATAAGTTCTTGCTACAAAAAAAAGCCCTGTTTGGGGCAAATATATAATGCAAAGACCAAGGGATTTTATGGTAGTGTTAATGATGAATGTAACCTCTGCAGCTAGTTTGATCGCCTTATTTCACAGAGGTGAGCAGGTCCCTGGCTATATTGGCTATTTCACTCTGCTTCTATAGGCCTATCATTGACTGAGTGACTCTGAGCAAGGAGGACCTACTGGATAGCAGCACCCATGTTCTCTCATATTTCCCTCCTGATATATGTCATTCACTGGCACCAGCTCCATCATATACCCCACTTGCCAGATGTCTCTATCGGCTTGACTTTGCGAACGAAGATTTAAGAAAGGTGCAGTAGTCCATGTCTGCTGCAAGCTCGCTGGTGGCTGACAAGACCAATGCGGGACAGGCAGGTCCGGCCACAGTGGCTGCAGGGAAAAGTCTGATTTGGGGTTGCCAGATGTATAAGAATTAGAATGACAAGAGTGCATGTTTACTAACTCTCTGGGCTCACTGCAGTTGTCTCCTTTCGCACATGATGTTCTGAACATAATATTATGTTTTTAAAAGCAGGGTGGCCACTTACCTGGTTCCAGGAGGAACCTCCCACCAATGCCCTCCAGCCCCCATCTTCACTCATTGGAGCAATGGCGGTGAAATAAGGAGGTGGGGTATGGCATTGATTGGTGCCAGAATGTCACAGCCTGTTATAGAACAGGAAGTGATGTCACACTGCTTTAGGAATTTTCAAATTTCCATGGTAAAAGCCATAGAGAGTCAGCCCTAAGCAGTCTAGGAACAGCATATCTTGGGGACTGCCTCTCCTGGTACACTCCCCAAAAAGCATCATGGTTGAGGGCCATGATAGTTTCTATTTGGGTTGACTTCCTTCCCCCCCTCCCCCGTTTCCCATTTCACATCTCCTTTCCTTTGTTATCCTCTATTCACTGAAATGTATGATATCTGATCCCCCTTAGAGAAGGGGCACTTTGTTGTGCTTCCCTTGTTATGTGCCATCTTACTGGTATCAGTATTATTGCTAGAGTTGTTTTAATAGTTTTTATCTTTGATCAGGGCTTTTTTAGCAGGAACGCACAGCTGGTTTGGTGTCAAGGGGTGTGACCTAATATGCAAATGAGTTCCTGTTGGGCTTCTTCTATCAAAAAAGCCCTGCAGTTGGTACTCACTCTGAGCCCTGTTGTACAGGGGAGATATGGCTATAAATCTAATATAGAAATAAAAAAAAGGAGACATTCCTAGAACATTATGACATCTCTTCCTGTTCCAAAACAGGAAGTAATATCTGTATTCTGTAGAAATTTTGAAATCTGTATGGTTTTTACTATAGATTTTTGAAAATTCCTAGAGAACTTTTATTTATTTATTTTTGTAATATAACTCATGTTATTTCTCCATCTTACATTCCTACAATATGTAAGATAATTGATTGTTATAGGGTCCTGCCTGAACCTGGTCTGTGAAGCATCATGGAGGATCCAGCTTTGCTAGCTTTGTTATTCTTTCCTTTCCCCCGTCTTGCTTTATTGCCTACAAGTAGAAGTAGTGAGAACTGAAACTAACATGAGAAGAAGTAATCAGCACCTTCCCATACATTCCTGGTAGGGAGTATGGTACTTCTGGGGAAAGCAAGGACAGAGTCCTGATAACACTATGAGAATGTAGACATTTATGATAGTTTATGTTTGAGAGCTACCCCGCACCCCCATCCCTTGGAATCCTTTTGAAGTAAGCCTTAAAAGTATTGTATCAATGTATTGGCAGCATTACTCTCAAGAACCTGTTACACAGAAAGTATCGGTCTATCAATAAACTTAGTCTTTGTATCAACTTCAACTTGTCATTGAACCCACATGTTTGACATCTTCTCCTTTTTGCAATGCCAACAATTGGATCTCAGTCCCTTAATCATATCTGCTAATTGAGCTGGTGTTCTATACCATTTCCAAATTAATTTCATTTCTAATTCTCTAAATTTTTCCAGTTTTATATCATTAATATTTCTCATTACTTTATTTATCTTCTGTTCCGATAGTTCCTAGAGAACAGTGACACCAGCAGCCTTTTGCTTAAGTGATGAGATGACCATCTTTCTAACCTTGTTTAAAGGTACTAGGTTGAAGGATCTTGATATTCCTAAAGATTCCAAGTTGCCTCCACCACACACATGAACACTGGAGCCCTGCCTTGACATTGTGTTCTCCAGAAGGGTCATCAAGCTGATCACCTCTCTGGCCATCCCAACCCCACAGGCCCAGTGCTAGGGGTTCTGGCGCTCCTAGGCCGAGGTCTGCTCCCCGCTCCCCCTTACACCATCAGGCTGTGAGTGCCAGCGCTCAGCCTGGCCCTCCCCCACTTTGAAGGGAGCCAACTGGCTCCCTTCGAAGCAGGGGAAGGCCGGGCTGAGCACTCGTGGTGGGAAGCAGCAGCTGGCGCGGGGAAACAGAGGGAGGCAGCGGGTGCAGAGAGAGGGGGCTCCTAATGGCGTCCCTAGGCCAAGTGGCACCCAAGGTGGCCACCTACTTGGCCTACTCCCATGCACCGGCCCTGCAACCCCAAAAGAGTGCACTTCAGCTGACAGGAAGGCTACACGAGTCTACTGGATGTTGGGGTGATGCCCTTCTGGGTCTCTCTGCAGCAGTGTCTCTTTGCGTCTCCAGGGGATGATAGATGGCCCCTGCCCTGCACCAGGAGGTTAGAAGAAGGACTCATGAGGACTGAAGTCCCCACAAGAGTAGAAATGTATGTGTGGAAGTGAAGCCAAGGGAGGCCCGCTTGGGTTATTTAAGCCTCAAAATCCCTTCAATCAGGGTTTTTTTTTTGTAGCAGGAACTCCTTTGTCTGTTAGGCTACACTCACCTGATGTAGCCAGTCCTCCAAGAGCTTAGAGTTAGAAGCTTACTGTAAGAAGAGCCCTGTAAGCTCTTGGAGGATTGGCTACATCAGGAGTGTAGCCTAATATGCAAAGGAGTTCCTTCTACAAAAAAAGCCCTGCCTTCAATGGAGAGAAACTGATGGGTATTGCTCCTGTCTCTGCCAGGCAGCCCCAGAAAGAACAGAGTGTGCAGGGAATATCCAACCAGAAGGAAGAGGAACCAGATAGCTTGCATGCCTCCTCCCCATGTAATCTGAGGCCTCAAAGGGACCACAGCCTCATTCACCACCTGCTTTGGGAGGCATGGCAACTTCAGGACCCACCTCGGGTGCACGTGGGCCTCCTTCTAGCAATGCAAGTCACATCAGAGAAAGTAGCTTGGCCAGCAGTAGACCAGGCCACCCAGCGGGCTTTCATGGCAGAGCTGGGATTTGAACCTTGCTTTCCCAGTTCCTAGTCCAGCCCCCTAATCACTACCCTACAGTGGGTCTCATTTACAGCTTTTAATTCATACTGGTTGCAGTCCCTATGTATCCATCTGGGTATGGTGACGTGTGCCTTAGTACTTATGTAGGGAACTCTGTGGTGCACAGTGGTAAGCTGCAGTACTGCAGTCCAAGCTCTGCTCATGACCTGAGTTCGATCCTGGCAGAAGCTGGGTTCAGGTAGCTGGCTCGAGGTTGACTCAGCCTTCCATCCTTCTGAGGCTGGTAAAATGAGTCCCCAGCTTGCTGAGGGGAAAGTGTCGATGACTGGGGAAGGCGATGGCAAACCACCCATAAAAATCTGTCAAGGAAACGCCATGGCATGATGTCACCCTATGGGTTGGCAACAGCTCCGTGCTTGCACAGAGGTCTACCTTTATCTTTTTAAGGTCAGGGACAGTTCTTGGTCTTGAGGGGCCAGAGAGTTCTCAGGGCTTCCATTCTTTTACCCACTACTGGGCCCTCAAAGACACCTTTCTTCCCTTTCACCTGCCTGGGAGTCCTTCCCCTGTCTGCTTGTGAGCTCTCCCACTGCCGACACTCACCGCTGCCTGCAGTCCTTTCCTCAGTGGTTCTGGGCAGTGTGTTTAGGCAGGATCATGGTGGAGCACTAGTAAAGAGGGGAGGGTCTGGTTTAGGATGGCTGGACTGGTCAGACATCCGTTCTTACCTTCACTTAGCAAAGTGCTCCTTCTGAGCTTCAGTGCACCAGCATGGCCTAGTCTAATGGCCACCACTAGGAGTGGAATTCTAGCAGGAGCTCCTTTGCATATTAAGCCACACCCCTAATGTAGCCAATCCTCCAAGAGCTTACAAAAAAGAGCTTTGTAAGCTCTTGGAGGACTGGCTACATCAGGAGTGTGTGACTTAATATGCAAAGGAGCTCCTGTTAGAATTCCACTCCTGGTTACCACACTATCTCACAAACTGTGCAGAGAGACTTGCTTTATGTTAAGAAACAAATAACGGTGTGTTCATTTAAAACAAAACATAACATATAACTAGTGGAGAGATAGAGTGTCTGCACTGTTCTAACTAACTGGATGGCTTTGGATTATAGTAGGCCATCTGTTTAGTTCAGTTCAGGAGGAAAGACACCATACTGCTTCTCCTGATTCATGCAGGGAAGAAGAAGGAAGAGGAGAAGAAACAGGAAGGGAGTTCCTTGAGATACATGGTACTGGTTAGAGAGGGTGAGTGAAAGCATACATGCAGGAAGTGAACCTAACTACCTAGCTGACTCTATGGTATTTGTAGTCTTGGAGGACTGAGCAAGAGCCATTGCCAGTCTGTTCTTCTAACAGTCACCATCAGTGGGCCCTACCAGAAGCCCTGGTAGCTGCCCCATGTTGGGGTATGTTGACACTGGCCTCGACCTAGGGTTCCCAAATTCCCTGTGGCCTCCGGCTGGGGACTTTTCTCATGTGTGCATTGCACACGGGGTGCAATGATGTCACCTGGAAGTGACATCATCGCACCAGCGATGTTGCTCACCGGCTGCTCTAGGCATTTCTTGGAAAACCCTATGGTTTTCCTAGATGCCCTAGCAATTTGGGAGGGGAAAACTCTATGGTACCTATTGTTTCCCCTCCCAAATTGCAAGACCATCCGAGAAAACCATAGAGTTTTCCCGGAAACACCTAGAGTGGCTGGTGAGCAAAGTCACCTGCATGATGATGTCACTTCCGGGTGACATCATCATGCTGTCGATGTTGGGGGAGGTCCCCCCCGCCAACTCAATGTGGGCCAGTGGGTTGGGAACTTCCAGGGCAGGAGAATCCCCGCCCGGCCCAGGGGCTTGACAGCCCTACCTTGACCTAATGTAGGTTCATGTTTTCTCAAGCTATTTACCATGCCTATTGTACTTTCCTCTGCCCCATCCTCCATATTTATTTTCCAGTGGAGTAGTTTTCAGGAGGAAGCTGCTTGGCAGCTATTTGTGCTTGCCAATTGGTATCTTCCTTGCCGCCTTCGCCTCTCCCGGGTTGTGTTGTGTCTTTATTTCTGAAAGTCCACATGGCAGCTTTCCAATTGTATTTATCCACTCTGGCTAATTGAGTCACATAAATGCAAGTAATTTGAAGCATTATTGTGAGAGATTTTCTGTTTGCTTCCTTAATTAAACAGTTGTTCACAGGTGCATACAGTTACAACAAAATTAATTGATAGCTTTTTATGACGGTGGGAATCTGCTGCTATTTGCTGTGTGCAAACAACTTTCCATTTGGCACAGTACCCACTTATTTTGTATCTCAGAAGAACTTCTTATTTTCTTGAGACAGGTTAGAATTAGGAGAGTCGGATCTATACACAGGGGGGAAATTCTATAGAGATGGCAAAGACCATTTTACAAAGAACCAGAGAAAATAGATGTCTTTTTAGGATATGCTGTATTACTAAACAGAAGGAAGCTAAGCTTCCCTGCATTTATCCACATGTGACCAAGGCATTTCAAAAACCGCTGCACCATAAACTAACAAGTTCTTTTGGAAGCTGAAGGCACCAGAGTTGCTGTAGCTCAGGAAAGGCATGATTACTTGGAGGGCAACAGCTCAGTACGGAATTAAGTGTCTTGAAAACTATTCATTTTAATGGGATTAGTTTGCGTGACGTTTGCTTTTGGATTTCTCCAAGACTGGAAGAAATCACAACACTGGTAGTACTATCCTTTTTCAGGCTCCCCCCCCCCCTCAATTTGGTGTAGTGGTTACATGCACGGACTCTTATCTGGGAGAACTGGGTTTGATTCCCCACTCCCCCACTTTCAGCTGCTGCAATGGCCTTGGGTCAGCCATAGCTCTGGGAGAGGTTGTCCTTGAAAGGGCAGCTGCTGTAATAGCTCTCTCAGCCCCACCCACCTCACAGGGTGTCTGTTGTGGGGGGGGGGTAAAGGAGCTTGTGACCACTCTGAGATTCAGGGTATAGAGTGGGATATAAATCCAATATCCTCATTCCCACGGAACGCTTATTATCAACCCAAGCAGCAGAGAGATTGTGATAACGATGATGGGGCAGATTGCTGAGCTTCTGATGGTCTCACACCATGTTGTTGAGTTGCTGAAGGCAGTCTCCCCAAATGTATGGTTGTCAGCACAGATGGAGAGGCACATGTATGGTGTGCACTGTGAACATGGGGAGCATGACTGGAGATCTCGCCAGCTCTGAAATGGGCCAATTCCCAAGGTGGCATAGTTTGAACGCTTGGTATGAGTATTTTCTGTTAATGACATGAGTGGTTTCAGATTTAAGCCAATAAAATGCACATTTATTTTCTTAAAATACATACTCTGTGAAGGGAGTTACCCTGATATCCGTCTCTTGGGAAGCCGCTGAGGCAAAAAGAGAGAGCGAGAACAAGACAGGCATTTGTTTTCAATGGAGTTTTACAATATGGTTTAAAGAAAATAAAATATTATGTCGTCCCTCCTGATAACACTAGATTAAGCTAATATTGTTGAAAATTTCTACATTTGCTCCCCCCCTCCTTACTGTGATGTTTATTGCCTAATAAAAATGCTAAAGTTACCAAGGAAAGATGCTTAATTTTCTCTTGCCGCTCAGTTACATGTGGTATCCTATTTTGTTGTAAATGCCATAATATCCCAAGTGGGCTGCCATACTGTCAGATACATTATTTATACACAACATTACTGGTTAATCAATGAAAAAAAATACATGGAGGTTCTCTCTTTCCCTTCTTTGTGGCTTTAAAGCTACAGTCCATACAGGGCTTTTTGTGAGCAGGAATGCACAGGAACGCAGTTCTGGCTGGCTTGGTGTCAGGGGTATGTGGCCTAATATGCAATTGAGTTCCTGCTGGAGTTTTTCTTCAAAAAAGCCCTATGTGGAGCAATTGTGATGTCAGAGGGTGTGGCCCAATATGAAAATGAGTTCCTGCTGGGCTTTTTCTACAAAGAAGCCCTATGTGGAACAATGGTGATGTCAGGGGGTGTGGCCTAATATACAAAAGAGTTCCTAAGGTATACTCCTGCAGAAGTGAGGGGGGTCTTTTCTGTCTTTTGCTGATCATAGCATACCCAACAGTTGTGGACAGGTTTACACTGGGACCACATAATGTAGCATCCAGACAAGGATAAAAGAATATGAAAGACACTGCAGACTAGGCCAAACTGAAAAATCAGCAGTGGCTGAACACAGCCTCACTCAGTATCTTATTCCAAGACACTGTACTGTTGGACAACACATCCAATTACCATGTCAGATTACACAGGGAAGCCATTGAAATGCACAAAAATAAACACAATTTCAACAGGAAAGAAGAGAGTTTAAAAATGAATAGGGCATGGTTTCCAGTTCTGAAAAGCCACAAAATGCTCTACACGCAGAGGTGTCAAACATGCGGCCCAGGGCCAAACCAGGCCCTCAGAGGGCACCTATCACGCCCCCAAGCAACTGACTGTCATCTGCTTCCTTCTCCCTTTCTCTTGCTTCCTTCTGCATAACAGCTTGCTTTGCCAAGCTTGCTCAATCACATAGGAGCTACAGAGCAATGCCTCTATTTTCTCCATTGGCTGAGGCTCATCCCTTAAGGAGGAAGGGGGGAGGGAGAGCTTGCTTTGCCAGGCTGTCTCAATTGCACAGCAAAGCTAAAGAGCCAAGCCTCTCTTCCTTCTATTGACTGAGGCTCCTCCCCCTCCTGGCCCCCAGGTAAGGAAGGAAAGAACCAGAGCTTTCTTTGCCCAGCTCCCTGGATCCCATGGGAGAGATACAAAGAAAGCATCTTTAAGACCGATGAGTCCTAATGTTTTAAGCATGTTTTATTTTAAGGTGTTTTTTAAAAAAACATCTTTGTATTTGTTTGTGTCCTTTATAAAATTTATATCTCTGCTATCTAATCTTAAATAGGGATATGTATGGCACAGCCCAACATGACTCAGCCCAACAAGGTCTCATTTATGTCAGATCCGGCCCTCATAACAACTGAGTTTGACACCCCTGCTCTGCAGCTTACAACAGCACTACAGATAAAATTCCAACAGCCATTCCATATTCAAAGAACCTCCTCAAGAAAGCTCCATATACAAAAGAATCTTTTCAGGAAAGCTCCTCCATTAACATGTCACAGCCTAGGAAATTCCTACAAGATAATGACGCAGCCCTATCCCACCTTCCTGAGTTCCTGCTGGGCTTATAATGGTAGATATAAATTCCTACCATTTTCTTTTTTCTTTCCTCACTTTGACACAGAGAGAACTCTATCTTTCTGTGTTATACCTCTGAGGATGCCAGTAGGAGCTGCTGGCGAAATGTCAGGTACTATTATGTCAAGACCACGGCCACACAGCCTGGAAAATCTGCAACTAATGAACCCTGGCCGTGAAAGCCTTCAGCTACACATCTGCTTTACATACAGAAAGCCCCAGGTTTAATCCTCACTATCTCCCACTGAAAGGATTAGTTAGTAGGTGATATAGAGGCCTTCTGCCTGAGACCCTGGACAGCTGCTCCCAGTACAATTGCCAGGTATGCCCTGTCCATCGGTAGAGTATGGGGTGTATGGTTGCCAGATCCAGATTGGGAAATTCTTGGAGACTGAGGAATGAGCCTGGGGAGGGCAGGGACCCCAGTAGGGTACAATGTCATAAAGTCCCACCCTCCAAAGCATACCTTTTCTCCTAGGGAATTGATATCTGTCTTCTGGAGATGAGCTGTAATTTCAGGGGATCCCCAAGTCCCACCTGGAAGCTGGCATGCCTAGATCCCAGACAGGGTAGACAATACTGACCTGATAGCCCCATGGCCTGACTCGTGTTTGCGGGATGAAAAGACAATTGACACAATTCAGATATTATGGTAATCCATGTCTTACAATAATGATTATTTACAGTTCAGACATTGGTTTGACCTTCCAAAAGAACATGCTTTGAACTCTGCCTGGATCTGCTTGGAACTAGTTTGGTGTAGTGGTTTTTTTTAATTATTATGATTAAATAAACAGAAGTGGTGTAGTGGTTAAGTAGACAGACTCTTATGTGAGAGAACCAGATTTGATTCCCCACTCCTGTCAAGTCGACGGATTCAAGAATGAGTCAAAGTTGTTACTAAGACTACATTTATTGATAACCGGTACTCTGGTGCAAGCCTCTAGCTTGCTAAGAATGAAACCAATACATTGATACATGGGTTTTAAGATACACTTCAAAAACATTCTTACTGGGGGGGGGGGGGCGGTGTCAGGAGGAAACATTCACACATAACTACCAGATACTTTCTCAGGCGATAGCTAGCCGGTTGTCCTTGTATTATCATACAAGGCTTCCTCCCACCTCAGGCCCTGAGAAGGCGCCGACTATTTCTTTCACACCAGTTGCAAATCAAAATAAGAAAGGGGGAAGGGAAATAGCTAAGGGTAGAACATTAGCAGCAGTGGATCCATTATGATTTTAACCAGGCCTGATACTTAGGCCAAGATCCCCCAGTCTTTAGTCAAAATCAGTTGATCTTGACAACTCCTCCACTTGCAGCTGCTGGAATGGTCTTGGGTCACCATAGCTATTGCAGAGCTGTCCTTGAAAGGGCAGTTTCTGGGAGAGCTCTCTCAGCTCCACCTGCCTCACAGGGTGTCTGTTGTGGAGGAGGACGATAAAGGAGATTGTGAGCTGCTCTGAGACTCTGAGATTTAAGGTGAAGGGCAGGATATGAATCCAATATCATCATGATCATCATCTCCTTTGTAGTGTATCGCCATTACGATACAACATAATAACGCAACAACACAATGCCGGGCCACGCGCGCCCATGCGAAGAGGCAACTGGGTGGCCCCAGGCGCCCCTGCACAGGGCGCGAAACCCCCGCCAATCACCAGCTGTGGCGGGAAGTTCAACAGGCCAGGATTGGGCTGGCCTGTACAGGAGGCTGTACCGGGAGTTGTATATAAGCGGGACCCGGCCCGCGTGTTGGCTGTTCTTTTTCTCTCGTAACGTGCACCCATTAAAGCATGTTGCCCTACCAACGTCTCTCGTCTCAGTACGTTACATCCTTTTCCTCCTCTTCTTCTTCTTGTTTTCAACCTTTTGGCACTTCAACTTCTTAAGTCCCCTCCCATCTTCTTGCCTTTGGAGCCTGAGCGCTGGTTGCAATGACACTTTTAGCCCTGAAAACAAACCATAGTTTGAACCCAAGCTGCACAGAGCTATAGATGTCAAAAACAGCACTTTGAACTGGGCCTGACAAGAATACACATATACATGAATGTACACTTGTGGGGATTTTAGGAAAGCTTCTGCTAATTATGCCACTGTGGGGGCCCAAGGGTGACCTAGGCCTAGGGTTGCCAACTCAGACTTAGGAAATTCCTGGAGATTTGGGGTGGTGCCTGGAGTGGGGAGGGCAAGCTTGGGGGAAAGGAGGGAACTCAGTGGAGGGAAAGCATTTGAAAAGTGTGTGGTCCCTTTAAATGTGTTGATCAGAACTCCCTTTGGAGTTCAATTATGCTTGTTAATGGCTCCACCCCCAATGTCTCCTGGCTCCACCCTCAAAGTCACCAGATATTTCTTGAATTGGACCTGGGAACCCTAGGCAAGCCAAAGGAGGAGGCTGCCAGGAATCTGAGGCTGGAAGCAGACCAGGAAGTTCTTGAAGATCTCAGAGTACAGAGAGACAGCCCTAGTTCCTCAGACCAGGACCTTGAGCTTCAATAGGCCTCCCCTCAACCTTCTGATTGGTGAGGATTGGACCTAGCTAGCAGCAGTGCCAAGTATGGAGCTCTTCTTTGCACGGCCAGCCCTCCCACTAGGCAAACTAGGCAGTTGTCTAGCGCGGCAAGAGGTGGGGGGCAGCAAATTGGGCTCTCGCTCCCTCCTCCAGTGCCCCAGGCAAGCGCTTAGCTTGCCTCCCTCCCCCTCCCTGCTGCTGCTGCCATTAGCTCCCTCTGGGCCGCTGCTGCCCGCCTACCCCCCTGGCACAGCATCCCCCCCAGGTGCTCCACTTGCTCGCTCCCTTTCCCCTGCTCGCTGGCTAAAAGTGAGCTTAGCCGGCTTCCCAGCTCGCGCCTGCGCGTTTTGTCTCTTAATAAAATGCACAGACATGGGCTGCGAAGCCAGCAAAGCTTACTTTTAGCTGGCAAGCCCCAGGGGGAAGGGAGCGAGCAGAGCGCTGCCACTTTTAGCGGTGGCAGGCAGGCGAGCGGAGCTCCTGGGAGGCTGGCCGGGACACTGCACTGTGGGGCGGAGGGAGGGGGCACAGAGCCGCAGGGGGGGAGCCATGGGGGGTGCTTGGGGGGGGTGCCAGGCAGCAAGTCTGCCTAGGGCACCCCAGGGCATTGGGCCGGCCCTGCTTCATTGTAACAAAGTCTAGGACTATGCCAGGTTGTGGTTGAGCATTTGGTGAATAAAGTGCACATGGCATAGAGTTTGGTCTCCACTTGGTCCTTCACAGTCGTCTGCAGATCAGTTGTCATTCTGGGGGATCTCCAGCCCCCACCTGGAGGTTGGCAACCCCATGAGAACTCTATGAGAAGACAAAGAAGACTGTAGCTTTATACCCCGCCCTTCTCTCTGAATCAGAGTCTCAAAGCGGCTTACCATCTTCTATATCTTCTTCCCTCACAACAGACACCCTTTGAGGTGGGTGGGGCTGAGAGGACTCTCACAGCAGCTGCCCCCTCAAGAACAACCTCTATGAGAGCTATGGCTGACCCAAGGTCATTCCATCAACTGTAAGTGGAGGAGTGGGGAATCAAATCCGGTTCTCCCAGATTTGAGTCCACACACTTAACCACTACACCAAACTGGCTTCCCAGGTGGGGCCTGATCTCAAGACTACAGACAGCAGCTCTCTTGAAAAAATGTCTACATTGGAGATAGGGTTGCCAGATCCCCACCAGCAGCAGGGGACCCCCACTTTTGCAGAGAGCCTCTTTGCTTCCAACTGGCCCGAAACATGATGTCCTCATGGTGCTAATGCCACACAACAACGCTCTAGTTTTTGGGCAAAACTCTGTGGTAAAATCAGCTACAAACCATAGAGTTTTGCCACAAAACCAGAGAGGCACTCTCGGATGTCAGTGACATGATGACATCACTTCCAGATGTTGTCATCATGTCATGTGCCTGAAGAGAGGAGCCAGGATCCCCCTGTGGCAACCCTAATTGGAGGGTGCACTCTAGGGCATTATACCCCGCTGAGGCCCCTCCCCTCCCCAAACCTCACTGTCCCCAGGCTTCAGCCACAAATCTTCAGGAATTTCCCAACCTGGATTTGGGAACCCTGCTTCCCATGCTTCACATATATTGTGTGACGTGCCTAAAGATGTGTCCATTGGCATCTTGCTGTTTTCACAAATAGCTGATAAGGATCCAGGACTTGAAAATGTCATCAAAATGTTATAATGAAATCCAAGTTAACTACTTTTGTCTATTGCAATATCTGTGGTTTTTTTTTAAAGAATATTCAATTTAGGTCCATTACTTTGTTTATATTGTGCTGCTTTAAGAAGCACGGGGTCCATTGGATCGTGCTGAAAGAAATATTTTCTACGACATAAAAACAAGACCTATTTAAGAGGCATATGCAATAACATTGCGACTTTGTTTATGATAAACACTTTAAAAGACTAATATTTTCCCTCATAAATACTCTAAGTAGGATGATCTATGAGATTTCTAATTTATTCTTGTTTTAAATTTAACTATGCTTTTTCAAAGCATATCAATTTTGTTAATACCATGTAATTAAAACATGTCAGTGCACAGCAAGTTTTAGTCTAAATTAATGACTATGAGAATTAATTTAATTAAATAACCAATTATAGAAAAATCGCAAGCATGAGAGCTGACATTTAAATGAATTTCATTTAAATTGCTTCTTAACATTGTTCCATCTAGGACACTAATGCAAAATGAACTATTGTATCAACATAGATTATCACTATTTTTCCCCCCTGCACATAATGTATTCATATTCAATCACTGGAACAAAGCGGGATATTTTTGTATTGATCTGAAGCTCCTATTAACTAAGTACAACAAAGTGAGGAAAGGAGAGAAGCAGAAAAACATCGTAATTCTCCTATCTGTCCTCCTGCATTTCTCTCGCTTTAATATCTCCTTCAGTGTTTATTTCCTCAGTTCTGCTTAGATTCGTGTCTTCGGGATGATACAGAATGAGAAATGAAATGGTCTTTGTTTCCTAAGGAGTCTAACAGCAGTTTGAGGGCATGTGAAAAATGCCCTCCAAGGTTTCGGGAAAACCCTTCTTCAAGGGACCGTCTTTTATATTTATAGGTTCAGTAGTGTTGAAGTGCCATGTTTCACATTTTGGCCTTCCAAATTAATATTTTATCTAAAGTCTCTTGTTTGGAACGCCACTGCCAGTCTTTATCCTGCAGCATTTTGTTTTATTGTTTTAACTGCTGTAAGCTATTTAATGTATTTTAATATTCATTAATCTTATTGTTAGAATTTTATGTTGTGAGCAGCCCTGAGCTGCCTCGGTGGGGAGGGCGGGATATAAATTGAATAAAATTAAATAAAATTAAATGAAAAACAATTTTTTTGGGGGGGAGGATTAGCTCTTGGAAAATTAAAATTAAGCCTTCTTCCCTCCCCCCCAAAGCAGCCTTTCTTGTTGCATTCCTGACAGGAGCTGGAAGTGGAAGATACATTAACCAAAAGGGTAATAACAGGATAGGTCCTAGCTATCCTTACCAGGGCTTTTTCTGCAGCCAAAACTCCATTGCATATTAGGCCCCACCTTTCTGATGGATCCAGTCCGCCAGGAGCTTACAGAAGGCCCTGTACTAAGATCCCTGTAAGCTCTTGGAGGATTGGCTACATCAGGGGTGCGTGGCCTAATATGCAAAGAAGGTCCTGCTGCAAAAAAAGCCCTGAAGGTTACCAACCTCCAAGTGGAACCTTGAGTTCTCATAGGGTTCATCAGCGGAGAATGGGTCCATGGAGGTAAACGGAACTATAGAATAACGACACACTTACTCTGTGTAGAAAGTAGTATTCAATATAATCCAAAATGTGTATCCTCTATAGACTCTTAAACAATACAGTGGTACAGACCAAAAACCATCTTGTGCACAACACTCCTACTGTCCAAAAACCATATCTAACTAAAGTCCAATGAATCATAAAAGAACCGGTCCAATTTCGTTTTGGGAAAACCCTTCTTCAAGGGATCGTCTTTTATATTTATGGTTTCAGTAGTGTTGAAGTGCCATGTTTCACATTTTGGCCTTCCAAATTAATATTTTATCTAAAATCTCTTGTTCAGAACACCACTGCCAGTCTTTATCCTGCAGCATTTCATAGAGTTCTCTCAAACAAACTATCTTATAAACTATAAACTATCTTATAAACTATCTACAAACTATCTTATAAACTATCTACCCTGATATACAGAACACCTGAAGTGAACATAAGGAAGGACATAAGCTATAAAAAGTTCATAATAGGCATTCCATTGTAAATGATAATGAGTCCTTCCACATTCAAAGAAATCCTCATTCCTGAGGAGACCCCATAGTATTTCTGAAGAATTCCAGTTCCAAATATATTATATACACAGCATAACATCGCTGAGGTAGTACTTTATAGTCCCTCGTTTCACTAGAAGCTTTGGGAAAGGAAAGGTCCCCTGTGCAAGCACCAGTCATTTCTGACTCTGCCTCGAGCCAGCTACCTGAAAACCCAGCTTCCACCGGGGATCGAACTCAAGTCGTGAGCAGAGCTCAGAACTGCAGTACTGCAGCTTTAACACTCTGCACCAAGGGGCTCTTAACCAGAAGCTTTGACCAGGTTTCAAAACTCTATCCGAGCATGGCAAGGTTCCATTTTTTTTGCACACAATTAAGTTACAACTTTCCAAAAGTCTTGCCACTTTTGCCACTCTGCAGGGAAGACTGTAAGAGAATTCAGTACCAAGTGAAGCATGAAGCTATGGTTTCCTATTGTTACATACCTCTTTGACCTTGACATTTTGCCAAAAAACAAATTTTATCATTCTCTGATATTTTTCCAAACGCAGTGACGCTCCTTTACAATTGCATTTTGGCTTTACTGTGTATATGGTGTTGTTTGATTCCCCCCTTTTCCCTTCTCCTTCCTTTTCTGGGAAGTTAGTTCACCCTGTGCATTCCAGGTATTCCAGGCTCTTTTTTGTAAGCTCTTGGAGGATTGGCTACATCAGGGGGTGTGGCCTAATATGCAAAGGAGCTCTTGCTAGAATTTCACCCCTGCTTATAGATACCAAGTTGGGTCCCCATGATCTATAGCGGGGATGTCGAACTCATTTGTTATGAGGGGCAGATCTGACATAAATGAGACCTGGTTGGGCTGGGCCATGTTGGGTTGGGCCAAGCCATGTTGGTCCAGGCCATGGGCGTACCTATTTAAGATTAGGTAGCAGAGATATAAACTTTATAAAGGACACAAATGCAATTATATATATATATTTAAAAATGTAAAGCATGCTTAAAACATTAGCGCTTGTTGGTCTTAAAGGTGGTTCTTTTGTATTTCTCCCAGGGGATCCAGGGAACTGGGCAAAGGAAGTTATGGCTCTTTCCTTCCTTCCCCAGGGGACTGGGGGGGGGAGCCTCAGCCAATAGAAAGAAGAGAAGAGAGACTTGGCTCAGTAGCTCTGCTGTGCGATTGAGAGAACCTGGAAAAACAAGCTCTGCCTCCCCCCTTTCCTCCCCAAGAGAGGAACCTCAGCCAATGGAGAAAATAGAGGTTTTGCTCTGTAGCTCCTGTGCAATTGAGCAAGCATGGCAAAGCAAGCTGTTACGCAGAAGGAAGCAAGAGAGGGAGAAGGAAGCAGATGACAGCCAGTTGCTCGGGAGCCTGATTTGGCCCCTGGACCACGTTTCACCCCCCTGATCTATACGTTAAAGCAGGTTTATTATGAGTGTGGCAGATGATCATCACCTAGTCAAAATACCAAAACGATCATTACTATTTGAAACAAGTAGACTGCACATATGAGATATCTGAATAAGATAAAATAGATCTCTCCCATAAGCTTTTACAAACGGGTTAGAGACACTGAGCTAATGATGTACTTTTTCACTGGGAAGAAAATGGGAGTGGCCATGCATTTTCCTATCACAAATTGATTAATAAGGCGCCAAGAAAATTGCTAAAGGTCTTGAATTGGCCCCGAGACATTACTCAATGTGCAAGGGTATAAAATTAGTCTTCAGATGAATTCTTAGCAGACTTTTTAATTTATGAACTTTATAATTTAATTTATGAAATGTTTGGATAATGTATTTAAGATCCGTAAGATGCAGAGACTGCCAATGGTAGAATCCAGATTTTTTAAAAATGCACTCTCCAGAATACCATTTTTTAGGAGCAATCAAATAGCAGTTATTTATTTATTTATGTGAATTTATATTCCGCCCCTTTCCAAATTGTGTTCAGGGCAGATTCCAACATATCAAACAGTAAAACCAATAATTACACTATTACAATAAAACAGTAAAACAGTTAAACAATGAAAAACATTAAAAAATTAAAACAGTTAAGCCAGTAACAGCGTGGATAGTGTGGACACTTAAATACACAGCTTGGTGTCCAAAGATGTCAAGTATATCGGCCTGATTTTCTCCCCAGTCCATATGGTAATCGATATTGGTAGTTGGTGGTATCAGTGTTGGAAGGCCAGTTAGATGGTATAGCAAGATAGGGACGCCCGCCTGCCTCAGCCAAAGGCCTGGTGGAACAACTCCATCTTACAGGCCCTCCGGAATGGCAACAGAACTGAGAGGGCCTGAACCTCTATGGGGAGCTGATTCCACCAGGTCAGGGCCAGGGCCAAAAAAGCCCTGGCCCTGGTCGAAGCAAGGTGAACATCCCTTGGACCAGGGATGGTCTGAAGATGTTTAGTGGCCGATCGTCATGGCCTTCGGAGTTCATATGGGAAGAGATGGTCCCTCAGGTATGCCAGTCCCAGACCGCACAAGGCTTTAAATGTCAGTACTAATACCTTAAAGCGAATCCAGTACTCGATTGGCAGCCAGTGCAGGGTGCGCAGCAACGGCCAACTGCTAGCTATCAAGTCCACTGGAAGAATTGATCAATAAATAAATAAAATGTTTTTAAAAAGAAAGCAAAACACATTGAGAGCTAGTTTGCTGTAGTGGTTAAGACTGGCAGTCTCTATGTCAAGCAGACGGATTCAATGACGAGTTGAAGTTGGCTTGAGAAGAACGAAACCAATACATTGATACATAAGTTTTATGGTACACTTCAAAGGGATTCCTACGGGGAGGGGAAGCAGGGGGAGCATTCACACATAAGCTACAAAACTACATACGTTTCCAGGGCGTTATCAGAAATTCGGCCTTGTATCACCCAGATGGCGCTTCCTCCCACAAGAGGATTCATGGGAAGGTGCTGATTGCTTTGCTCTCAGTAATTACCAGTCATAAAACAAAGAAGGGCCAGGAAAGGATAATAAACTAGCAGCGTTTGGTTCAGTGTGATCTTACCGAGGCCTGCTTGGGCCAGGCCAGGAACCCATCAGTTATAGATCAGAATCAGTCGAGCTTGACATACTGCCCCCCTCAAGCCGACCCCCTCGATCTTTGAGGGAATTTTCTGTGAAACTTGACTAAATCAGGAGCTAATACATCTTTCTCTGCTACCCATTCATTTTCACTAGAAGGACAGTGTTTCCACTTGATTAAGTAATACAATGTTCCTTGTTTGACTTTTGAGTCCAGGATCTCCTGGACCTCATGGTGACTCTGATTCCCAATCTGGATAGGTTGAGAAGCTGTTGGTCGAGGATGCCAGGGAGAAGCACTGGGGTCCCTCCGTAGAAGACTGCAATGAAAGACAGGGTGTACTTTACTAAACATTTTTGGCAGTTCCAGTTCTACAGTGACCTTGTTTATCACTCGTTTGATTTTAAAAGGTTCCAAATATCGATATGCCAGTTTCTTGGAGGATTGATTCAGAGGCAGATTTTTTGTTGAGACAAACACCGAATCCCCCACCTTGAAGTCCCAGGCTGGTACATGGGACTTATCATACTGTTTTTTATATATCTCCTTATCAGCCTCCAAATTCTCTTGGATCTCCTTCTAGCCCTTGCTCAAAGTTCCCCACCATTGCTCAAAGGAGCTAAGCTCTTTGGTTGGCTCTCTCCCTGGTAGTAAGGGGATTGGCTTACCCTCGTACCCGTACACAGTTTGAAATGGAAAGGCTTTGGTGGAGCTATGTACACTGTTGTTGTAACCATACTTAGCAAAGGGGAGGAGGTCCACCCAGTTGGATTGTTGGTGATTTATGTAGCACCTGAGGTATTGTTCTAACAAGGCATTCACGCGTTCCGTCTGTCCGTCAGTCTGGGGGTGGTAGGCGGAACTCAAACCTTGCTCCATCCCTACAAGTTTACAAAACTCCCGCCAGAAGTTGGCAACGAACTGCGGGCCCTGGTTGCTAATTACTTTGTCCGGGAACGAGTGGAGTTTAACCACGTGGTTGAAAAACAAATAGGCTAGTTTTTTAGCCGTGGGTAGTTGGGCACTTGGAATAAAGTGGGCTTGTTTCGAGAACATGTCTACTACCACCAAGATTACTGTTTTGCCATATGATGGCAACAGTTCCACAATGAAGTCCATTGAGACTATCGACCAGGGTCAAGTAGCCATTTCTATCGGCTTCAGCAGCCCAGGAGGCTTTCCCCCTCTTCTCTTTGCCATTATGCAGATGGGGCATGAGGATACAAATTCCGACACATCCTTTTTTAGGGAAGGCCACCAGAACTGTCGACTAATTAAGTGGAGCGTCTTCACGTACCCAAAGTGCCCCGCCAGTTTATTTGAGTGGCAGAACTGTAATACTTCCTCCCTCATGCTCTTTGGGACATATAGTTTCTCCCCCTTATACCACAACCCATCCTTCTTTTTCGGAATTTCCCCTGGTCAGTCGTCCCCTTCTTTTTCCGTCTCCACTGCCATTCTCTCAGTTCCCCACCCCTCCAGCTTCCGTTTCGTTTGGGACCGGGTTGTTACAACAGCGGTCACCTGCGAGGGGGGGATTAGGGAGTCTACCACCTCCTCCCGTTGACGATTGTGCTGGGGCAGGCAAGACAGTGCATCAGCCAAGATATGCTTCAGCACAAAGTCGAATTTGGAGAAGAACCCCGCCCACCGAATCTGTTTTTCGCTCACTTTCCTCTTGCCAGTAAGGGTTTCGTGGTTCTTATGGTCCATCCAGATCTCAAAAGGGACTTTGGCCCCCTCCAGCCATGACCGCCAGGTTTTCAAAGGCCTTTTTATCCCACACTGACCAGTTCTGCTGTTCTGCGGAGAACTTTTAGAAATATATCCACACGGCCTCAACCTTCCCTCCTCGTCTTTCTGCATAATGGCTCCTACGGCCACGTCGGAGGCATCGCATTGCACAATGAAGGGCCGCAGCTCATTGGGGTGGCTCAGGACCGGCTCACTCGTGAACAACCATTTAAGTTTGTCAAATGCCTCCTGGCATTTTGGTGTCCAAATTAAGCGGACCCCCAGCCATTTGGCTTCAGGCCCTTTCCCCTTCATTTTTAACAACTCTGTAGGGGGGAGCATAATCTGGGCGAAACCCGCTATGAAGTTTCTATAGAAATTTGCGAACCCGAGGAAAGATTGGAGCTGTCTACGTGTCCTCGGGGGGGCCCAATCCAATACCGCCTGCACTTTGGCCGGGTCCATCACCAACCCCTTCGCGGACACCTGGAACTCCAAGTAATCTAGTTCGGTCTTATGGAACTCGCATTTAGACAGTTTGGCATGCAATTTGTGTCTCAACAGGGTGCTCAGCACCTCTCACACCAATTTTACACGGGATTTCTCATCCTGCGAGTAAATAATGATGTCATCCAGGTACACCACCACCCCCTTAAACAAAAATTTCCTCAATACATCATTGTTAAAGTTCATGAACACCCCCAGTGCACCCTGTAGTCCAAACGGCATCACCAAATACTCAAATTGTCCCATGGGAGTGTTAAAAGCTGTCTTCCACTCATCCCCCTCCTTTATGTGCACTCTGAAGTACGCATCCCTCAAGTCCAGTTTGGTGAAAATCTTCCCTTCGGACACCGTGCTTAACAAGTCTTTGAAGAGGGGGATGGGGTAGGCATTAGAGGTTGAAATCCCATTGATCCCGCAAAGGTCTGTGCAAAGTCTAAACGAGTCGTCCTTCTTTTTCCTAAACAGCACTGGGGCGGCATGGGAGGCTGTCGCCGGCCGAATGAAACCCCGTTTCAAGTTCTGGTCTAGGAATTTGTGTAGCTCCACTTTCTCGGCCCACCCCATAGAGTATAGCTTCGCTTTCGGTAGCGATTGCCCGGGTATTAGTTCTATGGCACAGTCAGTGTCCCTGTGTGGGGGCAGTTCGCCTGCGCCCTGTTCACTAAACACCCCCATCAAGTCCTGGTATGCTTTCGGGACCACTGGGACCTCCTCCATCGTCAAACAGACCTTCTCCTTTGAAGGCGGAGGTTGGGCCCCCCAGTCTAGATTCTATAAGTGGGTTTCGCATAGTGGGTCCACAAATTTTATGGTTTGGTCCCCCCACCATATGCTTGGTTCATGTTGGGCTAGCCATCCCACTCCCAGGACCACAGCATAGGAGCAGGAGGGGGCAATCACAAACGACTCTTGGACCCAATGCCCCTCAATCCCCACAGATAATAGCTGGGTTTCCAGTACACAGGGCTCTCCCCGCATCACCGACCCATCCATCTGTTCAAATTGTATGGGGCAGGGGAGGGCCGTGGTGGTCAGCCTAAGGGTGTCCACCAGTTTCGGGGTGATCAGCTCCCGATTACATCCTGAGTCAACCAGGGCTTTCAGCTGCATGCATCTTTTAAGTTTAGCATTCAACAGTTTCACTGGCACAAAATATAATGACCCCATTACTCTCACCCTAAGCGGTGCCGGTTGCTCCGCGACCTGCTGGTTGGCACCCTTCAGAGCAGGTTGTCCCCGTTTCCCAATGGCTCGTCCATCCAAACCAGCTTGCTCAGCTCATCTGCTAGGAAGGCGTCTTCTTCTGACTCTCCGACGGTTGCTACGCTGCTCTTCGCCGCATCCTTAGGGCAGCCCGGTGTCTTCTTCGAGGCGGGGTGCCCGGCTTGGGTTTGCTCAGTGGTGCCCACAGGGGGTTGTGGCAGCTACTGGCCAGATGGTTTGGATCTCCACACCGAAAACACTTGCGAGGCCCCGCAGCCTTCATGCCACCACTCCCGCAGGTTTCTTCACCTCCAACTTGGGTGCCACCTTTGGATCTCGGCTCCCCTTTCCGGTCTGCTGCTGGCGCTACATGGCCACGCACTTCATATTGGTTTCAACCTCACCAGCTAGTTGGATCCAGCCCACCAGCATGGCGGGTCTGGCCTGGGTGAGGACCCGATCCAATATGCCCGCATTCAGGCCCCTGGTGAAGTGCTCCATCTTTATCAGTTCTCTCCACTCTCTCACCTTTGCGGCGTTGGCCCAAAATTCGGCAGCGCACTCCCGAATCGACTTCGATCCCTGCTGCATGTCCCTCAGGGCTGCCAGCGCTCGAGTCTCCTGGAGGGGGGCCTTCATACTGGGCCATCAGAGCCTGGAGGAACGTAGCCACATAGTCCGGTTCCGGGCTCATGGCTTCATCTAAACTCACGTACCACCTCTTCATATAAACTCACGTACCCCTTCAATTTCGATCCCAGGTAGTCCACTCAGCTGAATTTGTCTGGGAACGTGTTCCCCCAGTAGTGCATGTAGCTGTTCGCCTGGATCGTGGAGTACTCCACTTCTTCTGGGTCCCCATCAAATGTGGCATCCAGCTCCTGGCCCCGACCTCCATCTCTTGGTGCCGGGGGAGCAGCTGGTCTGGGTGCCGGTCCCGCCGTTGGTGGAGCGGCCGGGGCGGTTGGATCCTCTGGGGTCCGGGTAGTCTCAAGGACCGCGAGATCTCCCGGGTGATCTCTCCCGCCATCCGAGTGGTCATCGTCTGCATTTCATCTTTCAGGCCCTTGACCATGGTCTCCACTTCCTTGCAGACCATCACTCGGAACTCGCAAGCCACCTCGTCCTCCTCCTCCTTGGGGGCCGTTGCCTCCGGATCCCTCTCCTCTGGGTCGGGGCATTCGTCTGGCAGGGGGATGACCATGATGGTGTCGATCTCCTCCAGCTCCATCGGTCCCGGGTTGGCGACCTCAGTGTTGGCCATCCTCACCCTGCATATGTGTCGGGTTAGGATGGCTTCCCGTTGTGCTGGTGCCTCATCCATCATGGTGGTGGAGGTCTGTGGCTGCCACTGCTGAGGGGTGACCGGGAGCTGCTGGATCTGGGGAGGAGAGCCTGCTGCTCTGTGGGCATCCAATACGTGCCAAGGCACGGACGGACCTTCCTCAAAGTCGGGAAGCTCACCACCTCCTGGAGCCTTTTCAGCCATTCGGTTACAAAGTAGCCAGGGCGGTTAAGCTTCAAAAAGATTCTTCTCAAAATGTCAAGCAGACGGATTCAATGACGAGTTGAAGTTGCTACAAAGACTACGTTTATTGATAGACCATTACTTTGGCTCAAGCCTTGGCTTGAGAAGAATGAAACCAATACATTGATACATAAGTTTTAAGGTACACTTCAAAGAGATTCCTGCGGGGAGGGGAAGCAGGGGGAGCATTCACACATAAGCTACAAAACTACATACGTTCCCAGAGCGTTATCAGCCATTTGGCCTTGTATCACCCAGATGGCGCTTCCTCCCACAAGAGGATTCATGGGAAGGTGCTGATTGCTTTGCTCTCAGTAATTACCAGTCATAAAACAAAGAAGGGCCAGGAAAGGATAATAAACTAGGAGCGTTTGGTTCAGTGTGATCTTACCGAGGCCTGCTTGGGCCAGGCCAGGAACCCATCAGTTATTGATCAGAATCAGTCAAGCTTGACACTCTAGTTTATCGAACCACATTTTATTCCTTATTCCTCCCCCACATGCAGCCAGCTGGGTGATCTTGGGTCACTCTCAGAGCTCTCTCAACCCTGCATAGCTCACAGGGTGTCACTTGTGGGGTAAGGAAGGGAAAGTGATTGTAAGTCTCGCCAAGACTCCTTCAGATAGTGAAAAAGCAGGATATAAAAGGCAACTCCTTCTCCTCCTCTTCTTCTTCTTCTCTGAGTCCTGGACATGACTACAAGTGAACAAGGATAATAAACTAGCAGTGTTTGGTTCAGTGTGATCTTACCGAGGCCTGCTTGGGCCAGGCCAGGAACCCATCAGTTATTGATCAGAATCAGTCGAGCTTGACACTCTAGTTTATAGAACCACATTTTATTCCTTATTCCTCCTCCACATGCAGCCAGCTGGGTGATCTTGGGTCACTCTCAGAGCTCTCTCAACCCTGCATACCTCACAGGGTGTCACTTGTGGGGTAAGGAAGGGAAAGTGATTGTAAGTCTCTCCAAGACTCCTTAAGATAGTGAAAAAGCAGGATATAAAAGGCAACTCCTCCTCCTCTTCTTCTTCTTCTCTGAGTCCTGGTCATGACTACAAGTGAATGTTGCTTCCTCTGCTAGCAAGAAGAGATATTGAATATCTTAGCATAGAGTTTGAACAGAAGGCTGCCAACTTCCAGGTAGGACCTGCAGATCGCCCAGAAGCACACCTGATCTCCAAGCTACAGTGATCAGTTCCCCTGGAGAAAATGGATGCCTTGGAGGGTGGACTCTGCAGCATTTTACCCTGCTAAGGTCTTTCCCTTCTCTACTTCCCAAACCTATCAGAATTTCAGAACCCAGAGTTGGCTACCCTGGTTCAGTACCATACCTTGGATCCTATACTTCCACATGCACAACTGTCCATCCATTATGGAAGCATTCCTCTACCATTAGAACATGTCCACCTGGTGTTGACACTTTCTGCACATTGCAAGATGCTAGTCTTCTGCAAAGCAGAAGAACCTAGCACTGAAGAAATGCACCCTGCCATAGAGGCCAGGGCGGTGCAAGAGGAAGCAATGTATAGGAGTCAACAATGTGACTTTTTTGCCATCACGTCACAACTTATTTATGGCGACTCCCTAGAGTTTGCAAGGCAAGCGACATTCAGAGATGGTTTGCCATTGCCTACCCCCACATCGTGACCCTGGTATTCCTTGAAGGTCTTCCACCCATTTACTAGCCAGGGTTGATCCTGCTTAGCTTCCAAGATCTGATGAGATCAGGCTAGCCTGGTCTATTAGATCATGGCAACCTTGACTTAACCAGGCTTAGCAAACTTGCCCTCTTACCTTTTTCACATACAGAGTTTCCCCTTTCTTTCTTCTTTATTTATTGCTGAGCAGCCCCTACAACTATTTTCTTCTTATATGATGGTCTGCGGCTGTCCTACCCTGTCATATTATTATATATTTGGATGCCGGCCAGCCCAGGGACAAAATCACCTTTTTAAAACTTCTGTAATGGCATACAAGTTAAAAAATTCAAAAATAAAACATTTCCTTTAATTTGATAGGGGAAAGATCAGGTGAAATTAGGCATAGGATGAATGAGGTGAACCAATAATAAAAGGAGAGGTAACTTTGTAATTACACTAAATTCAGATAATATGTTGCCAACAAGTAAGTGTTTTTGCTTTTCTAGAACGTCTTTGAAACTTTGAGGAGAAAGACTTTCTTTTCAGTTTCTGCTTTAACTCACAAGCATAGGTTTCTGAGTGTCACTGTCAATTCCAGTTTAGAAAACAGGAACATACAACCAAGTTCCCCAAATCCTTCTGTATCTACAGACCAAGGATCACCCCTCTTTTAAGAGTTATCTCCCTTTTCACTGGGCAGGGATTACGTCTCTTGGCTAGGAGCTCCGTCTCTTTCTGGCTTGGATGGGGATCTTTCATGATCCTCTCACTTCTCTTTGCCTCCTTCCCAGTCCTCAGTCAATACTAAACTGTCTCTTCTTCAGCTGTCAGTTACCAACTGTCATTTCTTAACTGACGCTCGCCACAGAATTCCATTTGATCAGCCTGTCACTCAAAGGTTCTCAGACTCTTTGAGGCATTAACCCTTGACAATCTGTCACATCAGGCTTTTTAAAAAAAATGAGATTAATACAAAAATTCTCCTGAACAATGAGATTTCACACTAGACCTTTAATCCTGGTTTAGCCCTGTCCCCAAACTGACATTCTACACTAGAATAATAGAATCAGATAAACCAACTCTATGACTCTATGATTTTAGTGTAGAATGTCAGCTTGGCGACAGGGCTAAACCAGAATCAAAAGTCTAGCACGAAATTGGTTAAAAAGATACTGGCACATTCAGTAATATGGCTGGAAAATATGGTGATACAACAGAGAAGGCAAAGTGCAATGAACTGATGTTTCCATTTCCCATCCCTTTCCAGAGCTTGCCAAAAATAATAATGAGTCTTTGTTTCCCCCCAGGTAGTACCAGTATCCAAAATCTAAAGTCCTGGCTCATAGACTACAATAATGTTGGACCGTTGTTTTGTGCTATCTTTGCCGCAGTTATCACTGGTCTGCTGTTCCTCTGCCAACCCTTAGGTCTCTGGGTTAGAGACATGATGTGCATTCTGTTGTTTTTGGGGCACCTATGAAGATATTTTCAATCACACCAACATTGTTTCTAATTCAGTTCCAATTCCTTGACTAGCTGCCAACAGATCTATTTTTATTTTCGACACTGCCTGCATCGGTTTCTCTCTAAATCGGTGGGCACAAAGCAAAAACCTGATCTAGACCGGAGGGTGAGGATGAGAGGGCTCGCAAAGATTGTGTCCCTCGCATCAGTAACGTTTAGCACATTATTGAAAAAGCTGTGGATTGTCATTAAGTGACAAACCTTCTGTTGCCAAGTTCTTGCAAGAATTGTAGCTGCAGTCTCATGCCAAACAGCCTCTTTAAATGCTAATGAACAAAGTATGGCACACATTCTGTTCGTGATGGATTATTCCTTTCCCTTCTGTGGTCAACAGAAGGGGAATTCCAAGCCCATATGATTTCCATTCTGGCACCTTCCGCTAGTCTCTGCTTACAAGCCAGTAGGCACTCAAACAGATTAGTCTATCTTATTTTAAAATTGCTCGCAGATCCCTCGCAGTAATGTGTGCATGGGGGTGGGTGGAAGGGAAACCTGAATGTTGTATGCCAGACTCCTCTTGCTTCATCCAGCATTCTTCTTCCCCCTCGCCCATTCCTCGAAGGAATGAAACAAATGAGGCTAATATCAATAATGTCCGTCATGTATTGATATTCTTGCAAAAATCCAATCATACATTTTTAATAAATAGCTAATTAGGCATTTGTCTTTAACTCTTTGGAGATTGAAAAGTTAGTGGTTTTCATTTTTTAACTTGTCTTGTGCTAATTGTAATCTCCTGCTGCCAAGAAACAATGGTGCTTTCTCATTTTCTCCCCAAAATGAGTGATTTCCATCTCTTCAGTTTTCACAGTTTCCTAGTGTGAGTTGCACAGAAGCTCATGAACTGCAGACTGCCCAGTTCAAAGAAATATGGACATCTATTGTATTTTATTTATTTTATTTTAGTATATTTCTATTCCACCCATTCCCCGTGGGCAGAGCACAACATATAATAAAACAATAAAATGCAATTAAAATTTTTAATGGGCAGACAGCTCAGCAGCACTCAGAAAATTCCCATATCATCCCAGTATTGCCCAGCCTGGCCGTCTCACATCATTGACAAGATGTTGTCCCATAAAGTGTCAAGCATTGTATACTCATTCTATATTACTGAAGCCAGATCTTAGAATTGTTACTTTTATGTTACAGAATTCCGATTGTAGAATTGTTATTAACCCAAAGTTAAAATGTGAGCACATCAAAGTAGCAGCCCCCACCTTTCTTCTTTTGCTTTACTAACAGATGCAAAAATGTCCTCTTTGAAGATAAGATCTCCTGGGACTCGTTCCCAGGCCCAGCCAGGCCTGAACTCAGGATGTGCTGGCCGCAATATAGATAAGGAACCCAGAGTGTGAATTTCACACATGAATGTAGAATTGTTTATAGAACCTTTGATGTGCCATTTTAAAGCATGTATTCTAGTGCTACAAAGTATCAGTCCCAATCAGCTCGAATGAGCCACATGGATTATCAATAAACCTAACTTTGTTTCGAAATCCAAGGACTGGTTATTTTGAAATCTCATGCTTGACATTTTGGGACTGAACCTTTATTAAGAGATCATCTGACCTGGCAACTTTTAAGCCAGATGGCTGAAAGAGCACCAGACAACAGAGAACCTACTGATCTGTTCGAAGGAGTAGAAGTGCGGACCCCCCCCCCCCGGCATATCATAGGGACTCAGAGAGTCAGGGGCTGCGGATACCTGCTATACGTACAACAACTATTCATCACCCCGCAGAATTGGGAGCCACGCACCTCCACAGCACTAATGGACGAGGTGCCAGCACGCCACGAAATCATCCTGTCGAGGCTGGCACAAGGGAGCAAAGGTGACTGGAACCCTGGGGGAAGCCGAGAGGATTGTCCCATAAGGGATGAGGATGAGTGGGGTGGACCCTGACCAGAGGATGGCCATCCAGCTGGGTCCGAGTCAGAGGAGGAAGAGGGGGGCAACCCGAAAGAGCCAGATATCCTGGAAACTGTGAGAGGAAAGATGACTGCCATGGCGAGGGAGCTACGGGATGAAATCCAAGCCAACGCCGCCTTCATGGCGCAAGAGATGCAGAGGCAGATCGATTGGATGCTGAGGCATGACCTCAGAAGGCCCCCGTTAGCTCTACCAGCTGCTCCAGCACCCATGCCACCGGCACCACGAAATGTGCCGGCACCCCCAGTGGCCCCAGTGGTACCTGGGCAACCAGGAGGCCCCGTGCTGCCACCAGGACCCCCCGCCCCTCAAGACTACGGGAGGGGGCGAGAGCTAGATGCCACCTTCGACAGCGACCCCGAAGAAGTAGAGTTCTTAAACATTCAAGCCAATAGGGAATATTGGGGGAACACATTCCCTGATGAGTTCAGCTGAGTGGATTACATCGGGTCAAAACTGAAGGGAGCAGCAAGAAGATGGTATGTGAGCCTGTACGAGATGAGGGGCCCCAAGCTCGACACCATGGGCGGGTTCCTGCAGGCACTACTAACTCAATACGAAGACCCCCTTCAGGAGACCTGGGCGATCACGGCTCTGCGCAAGATGCAACAAGGGGCGAAATCCGTACGTGAGTATGTGGCCGATTTCAGGGCCCACTCGGCCAAATGTACGAGGATGGAGTGAGATGATGAAGATCGAGGTGTTCCAGAGAGGGCTAAACATGAGCTTGCTGGACCGAGTCCTGCAGAAAGCCCACCCCACCACTCTAGTGGGATGGGTACAGCTGGCAGGTGAGACTAACATGAAGCAGGTGGTCCTCCATCGCCAATTGCAGCAAGGGGGAAAGGGGGGATGTGATGCTCGGTCGGGGGCCAAGTCGGACGGGAAGAAGACCGTGACCCAGGGGGGGATGCCAAAACCTCCCCCGGGGTGCTAGTGCTTCTGATGTGGTGATCCAAACCACTTGGTGGCCAACTGCCCGGAGAAACCTCAAGCCCCCCCTTACTCCGAAGCCAATGATGGCAGAACCAAAGAAGACTTCAACTAGACCAAAAGAGTCGGTTCAGGGAAGCACCACAATGTCGGCTGCTCTAGATGAGGGTACTATAATTGTGGACGCATCCAGTGAAAAGTCTTGGGGAACAGAGCCGGCGGAAAATGAGAGCGACCTGCACTGAGAGGTGCCGGGAGGCAGGTCGTGGATCTAATGGCACCATTGCGGGTGAGAGTGACTGGATTCTTATTTTCTGTACCATTGACATTATTGAACCAAAAGCTTAAACGCTTTATCCATGCCCAAGCCCTAATCAACTCTGGGTGCATGAGGGAGATTATCACCCCAAAATTAGTGGATGCTTTAGGACTGGTGCAGAAGTCCCTACCCCACCAGATCCAATTTGGGCAAATTGATGGGTCCGTAATGAGGGAGGAGCCTTTCGTGGAAGAGTCCCAGGGAGTACCAGTAGGGCTAGAGGACCATTGGGACATAAAAATGTTCGTGATCACCCCCTCCTCCTCCTTTGACATGGTATTAGGGGTCGGGTGGCTAGCTAAGCACCAACCGGACATACAATGGGAGGACCAAACGATAGATTTCACCGACAGAAGGTGCAGACACCATCACTGGTTGGGGGCCTCGGGGCCCAACCCTCCCCCCCAGGACTGAAAAGATGTGTGTGTCAGTGGAAGAGATTCAGTCTATCCCCAGAGCGTACAGAGACTTGCGCAGAGTATTCAGTGAAGAGGAGGCGAATGAGCTTCCCCCGCATCGAAGCACCGAATGTGCGATCGAACTAATCCCTGGCCAGGAACTGCCTAAAGCCAAACTATACTCCATGGAGTGGGCTGAGAAGGCAGAACTACGGAAGTTTAGACAAAAACCTCAAAAGAAGCTTTATCCGGCTGGCCACTGCTCCGCACGCCGCACTGGTGCTTTTCCGGAAAAAGAACGACAGGAGCCTTAGGCTTTGCATTGATTTTCGTGGGATAAATGGGATCTCGATGTCCAATGCGTATCCCATCCCCTTGATTAAAGATCTACTGAGTATGGTGTCCAAGGGATCCATATTCACAAAACTTGACCTGAGGGACGCGTAGTTTATGTCAGAACTTGTAACTTTCCTTATGCTGTTAGCCTAACCGACTCCATATTGAAAGCAAATACTAACCCAGGCAGCTTGTCCCAAAACACTAACCAGTTCCCTTGCTGTGTATGCCTGTGCATTTCAAACAAACTGTGATCACTGAAGGGTAACAGATTGCTCAGGGTCAACATCTGCAGATGGCCTTTTGAAGCCAGGCCGGCCCACACTTTCTCAGCGGGATTCCATCCTCCTTACCTGATAACGACCCTGAGAAACAGACTGTTGTCTCCACTCATGTGAGTGATCGGTTTATTGTTGTCAACAGAATCACATAAAGTGTATCGAATACTGGCTGTCTGTTATCAGTGTTATTCTGCACCTCAAGCTCTGAAGTTCTCTAATAAATGCCTATACTTGCAACTAAGTCTTGGGCCTTTCTTGAAGTTCTGACAGTTCTGACAGTTTAGAGTGTGGATCAAGAGGGGGATGAGTGGAAGACAGCCTTCAACACTCCAATGGGGCAGTTCGAGTATCTTGTGATGCCTTTTGGATTACAGGGAGCCCCAGGGGTGTTTATGAACTTTATCAATGAGGTTCTGAGAGAATACTTGTACAAGGGGGTACTGGTGTACCTGGATGTCATCATTATCTATTCCTAAGTCCTGGCTTCCCACATACCGTTAGTGAGGAGGGTGCTCTCCACCTTGTATGAACACAAGTTGTTTGCGAAACTATCCAAGTGTGCGTTCCATCAAACCGAACTTGACTATCTAGAGTTCAGAGTGTCTGGGAAGGGACTTGCCATGGACCTTGCCAAAATCCAGGCGGTAATACATTGGGCACCCCCCGAGGACACGTAGACAGCTACAATCCTTTCTCGGGTTCGCAAATTTTTACAGAAACTTCATTCAGGGGTTTGCGCAAGTGATGTTGCCCCTAACGAACTTACTTAAAACTAAGGGGAAGGGGCCAGAGGCAAAGAAGCAGGAGCAAAGTTAGCATGGACTCCCGCTTGCCAAAAAGCCTTCGAGAAACTTAAACGGTTGTTTATGAGTGAACCAGTATTAAGCCATCCTGATGAACTTAAGCCCTTCGTGGTTCAATGCGACGAATCCGATGTGGCCGTAGGAGCCATATTAATGCAAAGAGACTCGGAAGGGAGGTTGCGACCATGCGCCTACATCTCTAAAACATTTTCACAAGAGCAGTGTAACTGGTCGGTGTGGGACAAGGAGACGTTTGCAGTAACTTTCGCATTGAAAACATGGCGGTCCTGGCTAGAGGGGGCGAGGGTGCCATTTGAGATCTGGACCGATCATAAGAACTTAGAAGCGCTGACTGGTCGGAGGAAATTAACTGAAAAGCCGATCTGGTGGGCGGGATTCTTTGCAAAGTTCAACTTCACTCTAAAGCACATTCCCGGGGCAAAGAATTTCCTAGCCGATGCGCTCTCTAGGTTGCCCCAGCACGAGAGTCAGAGGGAGGAGGTGGTGGACTCCATCATTCCCCCCAGCACGATGGCTGGAGCTGTAACTACCCGGTCAGGGAAGAAAAAAGGAACACCAGAGCCATGGGAGGGGGGGGGGGCTAATAGACTAATAGAGGAAGCAGAACGAGAAGGCGAAGGGAAGCCAGAAGGATTAACTAAAGGGACCGGGGGCTTTTGGTATCATGATGGAAAACTATATGTGCCAAATGCACTGAGGCAGGAGGTATTACAACACTGTCATTGTAATAAACTATCTGGCCACTTCGGTTATGTAAAGACGTTACATCTGGTCAATAGACAATTCTGGTGGCCCCAAATGAAGAAAGATATTTCAGAATTTGTAACCACTTGCCCAGTGTGTATAATGGCAAAAAAGCAAGGCGGGAAACCCCCCGGTCTCCTTCAACCCACTCAGACTGCAGAGCGGCCATGGTCTGTAGTGTCTATGGACTTTATAGTGGAACTACCGGCTTCTCAGGGCAGGATCGTAATACTAGTAGTAGTGGACACTTTTTCAAAGCAAGCGCATTTCATTACATGCAAAAAGCTGCCCACTGCAAAGAAGCTGGCGCACCTAATTTACCAACACATTGTTAGAGTCCACTCATTCCCCAATAAGGTCATTAGTGACCGCGGCCCTCAGTTCGTTGCCAACTTCTGGTGGGAGTTCTGCAAACTAACGGGCATGGAACAGGGGTTGAGCTCCGCCTATCACCCCCTTACAGACGGGCAGACAGAATGCATAAACGCGCTTCTGGAACAGTATTTATGGTGCTATGTGAACTATCAACAGACCAATTGGGCGGAGCTGCTGCCATTTGCAGAATATGGATACAATAATAGCCTCCATAGCTCAACCAAAGCCTCCCTGTTTAAAATTCTGAATGGTTATGAGGGGAAACCATTCCCCCTGTTGCCTGAGGACAAAGGAACCCAAACCCCCTCCTCTTGTCAGCAGTGGTTGGAGACGCTGGGGAAGGGGTGGAGTGTAATTCAAGAAAATTTGGATGCAGCCAAATGGGACTATAAAGCACATTATGACAAAAAGCACACCCCAGAATGGGACTTTAAAGTAGGAGAGACTGTGTTCCTGTCTACAAAAAACCTACCATTGCCATAGACTTCCAGGAAACTTGCTTACAAATATCTGGGACCCTTTAAGATAAAGAGAGTAATCAACAAAGTGACAGTAAAATTAGAATTACCAAAACTGTTTAGTAAAATTCATCCTGTTTGCCATTGCAGCCTTCTTTGGCAAGATCCGGGTGCTACGAGTTGGTATCCCCGCCCGCAGGAGCCCAAACCTATTCAAGTGAAGGGTCAGAGTCCTCATGAGGTGCAGGAGATATTGGATGCAAGAGAAAAAAAGGGGGTGTTATACTTCTTAGTGCACTGGAAGTATTTTCCCCCTAGTTGTGATGAGTGCATCCGACCTCCGAGCCCCACTCCTCCTCAAAAGATTTTACCTACTGCACCCAGACAAACCCTGAGCAAGAGCTTAGGGGGATCAGTATGTCAAGCATTGTATACTCATTCTATATTACTGAAGCCAGATCTTATAATTGTTACTTTTATGTTATAGAATTCCGATTGTAGAGTTGTTACTAACCCAAAGTTAAAATGTGAGCACATCAAAGTAGCAGCCTCCACCTTTCTTCTTTCGCTTTACTAACAGATGCAGGAATGTCCTCTTTGACGATAAGACCTCCTGGGACTCATTCCCAGGCCCAGCCAGGCCTGAACTCAAGATGTGCTAGCTGCAATATAGATAAGGAACCCAGAGTGTGAATTTCACACATGAATGTAGAATTGTTTATAGAACCTTTGATGTGCCATTTTAAAGCATGTATTCTAGTGCTACAAAGTATCAGTCCCAATCTTCAGTTTGAATGAGCCACATGGATTATCAATAAACTTTGTTTCAAAATCCAAGGACTGGTTATTTTGAAATCTCATGCAAAGATGGCAGATCTTATTCCATTTTCTAGCACAGATGACAGTGCTGACAGGGGAGGCCAACCAGATCAAGAAATAGAATAGTCATAAGAATATATGCACATTCAGGGCTTTTTTTGTAGCAGGGACTCTTTTGCATATTAGGCCACACACCTCTGAAGATAGAAGAAGATATTGGATTTATATCCCGCCCTCCACTCCGAAGAGTCTCAGAGCGGCTCACAATCTCCTTTATCTTCCTCCCCCACAACAGACACCCTGTGAGGTGGGTGGGGCTGGGGAGGGCTCTCACAGCAGCTGCCCTTTCAAGGACAACCTCTGCCAGAGCTCTGGCTGACCCAAGGCCATTCCAGCAGGTGCAAGTGGAGGAGTGGGGAATCAAACCCTGTTTTCCCAGATAAGAGTCCGCACACTTAACCACTACACCAAACTGGCTCTCTGATGTATCCAATACTGCTGGAGCTTACAGTAGGCCCTATATTAAGAGCCCTGTAAACTCTTGGAGGATTGGCTACATTGGGGGTATGTGTGGCCTAATATGCAAAGGAGTTCCTGCTACAAAAAAAGCCCTGGTTCTGACAGTGTTTTCACATTAGACTTCCTCGCAGCCACAAGCCTTTTGCCACCCACCCAATGGTGCCCCATCTCTGATTTTTAAAAATGCGTATAGTAAAATGAGGGGGGAAATCAGTTTGAGAAGTTTGAGTTGAGACTTACTGCTCATCTCTGTGCCTTCCATGCCTCCTTATCTTATGAGCAGTTCACTTCTTGAATATATGCCACTGACTGCTGTTAGCAGAGAAATTAACACAGAAAAGGTGCACATCCTGATTAAAGTGTAGATAAAGCTTTATTCAGGAACTAACATACTTAATAGTGAAAAAGAAAGACAGAGAGTGTCCTAACTATCTAAGAGAGAGAAAAAGAGGGAGAGAGAGAGAGAGATAGGGTGTCAAACATGTGGACCAGGGACCAAATCCGGCCCCCAGAGGGCTCCTATCAGGCTCCCAAGCAATTGGCTGTCATCTGCTTCCTTCTCCCTCTTTCTTACTTCCTTTTGATAACAGCTTGCTTTGCCAGGCTTGCTCAATCGCACAGGAGCTACAGGGCCAAACCTCTGTTTTCTCCATTGGCTCAGGCTCCTTCCTTAGGGACGAAGGGGTGGGGAGGGAGAGCTTGCTTTGCCAGGCTCTCTCAATTGCACAGCAAAGCTACTGAGCCAAGTCTCTCTTCCTTCTATTTGCTGAGACTCTTCCCCCTCCTGGTCCCCTTGGGAAGGAAGGAAAGAACCAGGGCTTCCTTTGCCCAGACCCCTGGATCCTATGGGAGTGATACAAAGAAAACACCTTTAAGACCGAGTACTAATGTTTTAATCATGTTTTATTTTAAGGCTGTCTCTTTTCCTTCTATTGGCTGAGGCTCCTCCTCCTCCTGGTTCCCTGGGGAAGGAAGGAAAGAGCCAGGGCATCCTTTGCCCAGTTCCCTGGATCCCATGGGAGAGATACAAAGAAAGCACCTTTAAGACCGAGTGCTAAATATGTTTTTAAGTTTAAGAGTGCTAATCATGTTTTAAGTTTTTTTTAAAACTATCTTTGTGTTTGTCCTTTATAAAGTTTATATTTCTGCTTCCTGGCATTACATTTTATGACACACATGGCCAGGCCGAACAAGGTCTCACTTATGTCAGATTTGACCCCTGGTATAGCACTTCTTTGAAGAAGCAGGCTGTTGTCCTAACAAGGTAGCAATTTGGGGACAGGCAAGGAATGACACTTAACAGGAGAGGAAATGCTGACTTCACTGTCCTGTCTAACTGCCCTCTTGCTGCCCCCTGCAGGGTCTCCTCTTCTTTATAAACCAATTCTTGCCTATGCCAATAACTGCATAGGCACAAATAGCAAATGCTGCAATCTGGGGAACACTGTTCACCTGAAGGATTGTACCTGGCTGCAGGAGCATGAAAGAGATGAATGGCAAGTAGGGTTGCCAAGTCCAGTTCAAGAAATATCTGGGGACTTTAGGGGTGGAGCCAGGAGATTTTGGGGGTGGAGCCAGGAGAAAGGTTGTGACAAGCAGAACTGAACTCCAAAGAGAGTTCTGGCCATCGCATTTAATGGAACTGCTCGCCTTTTAAATGCCTTCCCGCCATTGGAAATAATGAAGGATAGGGGCACCTTCATTTGGGACTCATAGAATTAGACCCCACAGTCCAATCTTTTTGAAACTTGGAGTCTTTTGAGGAGAGGCATTGCATGTGATGCTGAAAATTTGGTGCCTCTACCTCAAAAATCAGCCCCCTCAGAGCCCCAGATAACCGTGGATCAATTCTCCATTATTCCCTGTGGCAGGGGTGGCCAACGGTAGCTCTCCAGATGTTGTGTACAACTCCCATCAGCCCCAGCCAGCACAGCCAATGACTGGGGCTGATGGGAGTTGTAGGCAAAAAGATCTGGAGAGCTACCATTGGCCACCCCTGCCCTATGGGATTGGTGTCAGAGAATGGGAACTCAAATCAACCAGACCTTGAATTGTTGCAAAGTTAGGCTTTATTTGATAATCCATAGGCATCAGAATGAAGAAATTGGGAATGATACTATGTAGCAGTGCAGAGCATACTTTAAGGGGAATACATCAAAGGGTATCACACAAAGCCACAATTCTAAACATTGCTGAGCTGAGGTGCGAAGATTCACACGGTCCCTCTCCCTTATCTCATTGTTAGGTTAGTCTTCCGGGGATGGCCAAGCGGCTGTCCCTGGAGGCGCTTTATCTTCAAAGGGGAATTCTTGCCTTTGTTAGTATCAAGGGAAAGAAATGTTCACACCAAGCACTGGCAACAATCTACAACTCTCTACTTTGATATGCAAGGTCTTTCTCATGGTCAGTAACAGTGGTTCAAGATGGCAGCAGTTCAGCTAAGCATTTTATTTCAGGAAAAGTTACATTGTCTGACAACTGGTCTCCATAGGGAATAATGAGTGCTCAGCACATATCCCCCCCTTTCTGATGACCCTGAAGCAGGGGGAGGGCCTCCAAACTGGGGGATCCCCTGCCCCCACCTGGGGATTGGCAATCCTATGCATAAATTGGTCAATTTAATGACTCAAAAGAACTACAACCTGACTGAGGAGCACTGGGGGTGTGATTTGACTAGAATCTCACCTTGCACGTTACTGAAGGGGTCTGAGCAAGGTATGTTTTCATACTAAATATGTTTGCAGTGACAAATACAGTATGCCTACTTACCTTATCATTAAGAAGTCTATTTTTGCAGTCATCATATGAGGTTCTTGGGCTCACCCGCCTCTCTGGGTATTTAAATAAATTTTGAAGGAACAACATATGTTTGGAAGAACAACTTAGTAAATGTTTTTGAAGATGTTTCATCTGCATAAAAGGTTCTTCTACCTCTCTAGCTCTTCAGCAACAAGCCACACTGGAAGAGAACAAAGGTGGAGTCCAGTGGCACCTTTAAGACCAACAAAGTTGTATTCAGAATGTCAGCTTTGGTGTGCATGGACACTTTGTCAGATGATGAAATGGGGTACAATGAGCAGTGCTATATAGAGCTGGTCAGCTCTGTGTAGCAGCACCCATTGTACCCCATTTCATCATCTGGGGAAGTGTGCCTGCACTTGAAAACTTACATTCTGAATAAAACTGTGCTGGTCTTAAAGGTGCTGCTGGATCCAACCTTGTTCTATTGCTTTAGACCAACACGGCTGCCCACCTGGATCTACCGCACTGGAAGAGGTTTCCCCAAAGCTGAGATAGTATGACATGGGAGAACCGTTTCATAGTGTATTTTGGGGTTGTAAAGTGATGGTACCTCATACTGCCTCCTTTGGATCTCTTTCTGCAGTGTTGGGCCAGCTCTGATATGACTTCTATGCAGGGCTTTTCTGTTGCAGGAACTCCTTTGCATATTAGGCCACACAACCCTGATGTAGCCAATCCTCCAAGAGCGTACAGGGCTCTTTGTACGGGGCCTAGTGTGACCTCCAGGAGGACTGGCTACATCATGGGGGTGTGGCCTAATATGCAAAGGAGTTCCTGCTACAGAAAAGCCCTGCTTTTTTGCATCATGTGTGTTCAGAAAGTTGGCAGGAGTCCTAAGCAGGTCTATTCAGAAGCAAGTCCCATTTTACTGAGTGGGGCTCATTCCCAGGAAAGTGTTGCATACATGAAGCTCCCTTATATGGAATCAATCCCTTGGTCCATTGAAGTCAATATTGTCTACTCAGACTGGCAGCCATTCTCCAGGGCAGAGGTCTTTCACATCACCTGCTACCTGAGCATTTTAGCTGGAGATAGAGAGGACCTGGGACCTTCTGCATGCGAAGCAGATGCTCTACCATGGAGCAATAACCACAGTGTTCTTTGGATTGCAACCCCAGTCCTTCAAAGAAACCCAATGACTCTTTTGCAGATTAATTACTTTCCTTGTCACTGTTCGGTTGCGGGGTCTGGTTCTCCCAGACTCCAAAATGCAAATCATGTTTTAAGTATTGCATTCTCAATCAAATAGTAAAAGGTATAGTATTTTAATAAATATAAGAGTTTTGTTATATCTGTCAAGAGTTAACCTATAATGTACCCTCTTGCCATATAATAATGCATTGTATCTATTCTGAATGTGCCTGCATATCTTTTCGCACCGCTTATCTGAAGAGCTTGTTAGCTAGCCGGGTAGTTGCCGGTTTCCTATGCAACCAATGTCGTGGGTTGGAGGAGCAAAGATTAGACACCTGGACTCTATATGAAAGGAAGGGTCCCTTGCAAATCTTCTCACTTTTGCTTGGCATGCTTAGGGGCTTGAATTGTAACAGTTGGGGTGAGGGGTTATAAGGAGAGCCTGCTTGCTGAGACACTGTATTGCCTATGATGCTTGGAATAAACGTCTGAGTTACCACCCTGTGTGTTCCTTGTCTCTATGATCTGACAATACTTTTCATTGACCTATGCTTTAATGTAACCATATTATGTATGAAACATCATTATATAGTTTATTCTGTTAAAAAGTTGATAAAAATGTAAATGGAAGGGGGGAAGAAAGTATTGCATTCTCACCCACCCACCTTTATAAACAGACAGGGCTTTTTTTGTAGCGGGAACTCCTTTGCCTATTGGGCCACATACCCCTGATGTGTCCAATCCTCCAAGAGCTTACAGGGCTCTTCATACAGGACCTACTGTAAGCTCCAGGAGGACTGGCTACATCATGGGTATGTGGCCCAATAGGCAAAAGAGTTCCCACTACAAAAAAAAAGCCCTGTAAACAAATATGGCAATTGGATTATTTTAGAGGCAAAACATATCTATAGAATCAGAATGTCGTCCCCTGATCGGTTAGCAGTATCTAGTGAAACTCTTGCTAAAGTGGATTACCTAGCACTGCTTTAATGGAAGCACATATTTATACCCTGCATGCTTCCATTTGTACTGGATTGCATCTAAGTCCCATTTGACATGATTATGTTTTTAAAAATGTTGCTGCTATATCTAGTAAGACCTTTAAAGGTCCAGACTAATTAATAAATGGGATCAATTTCGGGAATTTTTAAAAAATTATCAGGGGCCACTTAAGTATTCCATTTGGGGAACCTGGAAAAGGCCATGTCTAAAAAAGACTTCTACCTGAGTCCCTGAGGTGAATTTTTTATTCACCGCAGTGTGCCAAACTCTTCTGTATAATATAACCTTTTCTCGGTTTTGAACAGGGATTAGGATAATATATCTGACCCTCTGGAGTTGCCTGAGAGAGACAAGGGGTCCCCGTGTTCAATAACATGAAATATACCAGCAGTGTCCTAGGGTTAAGGCTGCGGTGTTAAAACAGTTTTAACGCCAAGCGCCCTGCTGATTCGGCTCGTTCCCTCTGTGCGGCAGGCTCCCTTTTAAAATTCAACCAAATCGCAAGAGGTTTAATCACAAGAGTTTCTCATCCACAATACAATTAAGGGAAATATTTAGCTTTGCAAACAAAGCAAGTTAACCTGATCAGATTGCGCATTATAGGAAAATTTATTATTGCATAAAGAGCAGTGTAAACCTACAGAAGGACTGGTAATTATGGTGCCGGCGATCGTCTTTGTTGCTTTAATTCCTAGGCAGCCAGAATGATTAAAGTGAATCTTAATCGACTTCTCCATTAAAAATGCTGGCAGAGGAGCTCCTTTAACCTTTCCCATTGATTGAACACAACAATCACCATTCAATTATAATGCAAAAGGACATTTGTTATATTGTACAAAAGATGCACGAGCCATTTCCTTTTTACTTAGAGACAATCAATGAGATGACTCCTACCTCAGAGAAAGCAAGGTTACCTTCCTCGAGGAAGCAATGGAGTCGCCAAAGCAGACCACACGCAAATGTCATTTTCTTTTCTAGAGAACATGAGTTTCTGGTGTATTAGTGATCGTGGTGTGTGTATTGCAAGGAAAATATCCTAATATTTCTCCATACAATGGGGTGGGTGGGTGGAATCTCATTTGGCAGTTGGATTTTATGCTTTTTTACTCAAGCATAAGTCCCCAAGGGCCTTGCTCTCAGGCAAGTGAGCACAAGACTGCAGCCTTAAAAAAGATTTAGGACATTAAAACTTAGCAGTTGATGGAATGTTGTGGGACCCAGCAAGTCCTTCTTGAATGTAATGGGTTCCGTGAACAAAAATGTGAAAGACCTATCGAATTTAGACTCATCAGATATATCTTCATGGAGAATTTCTGCAATGTGACAGAGGAGATCATATCACTGATGGTATTCCTTTCGCAGACATACTGTATGGAATGTTGACACCCTGTCTTCAAACAAGCATGACCTCTGGGCATACTGTTGCCTCATCTAACTCAGGAACAAATGAGGGAAGCTTAGCTGTTCCTTCAGCAAAGCTGGCTGATATTGAAGTCTCCAGATCTGAGGCTTTGGAGATGATCATTTATTTATTTATTTCCTTCATTTATTCCCCCCATTCCTGGATCCTAGTCCATGAGTCTCTTAGATCCTAGTCCAACACTGAGTCTAACCAGGACATCATTCTGGCTCTCATGAACAAGTTTGACAAGTTTGGTAACTTGAGCTGTGGACAGGGCCGGCTCACCCAATAGGCAAACTAGGCGGTTGCCTAAGGCACCAGGAGGGGGTGTGCTGAGTTGGGCTTCCCTCCTGGTGCCCAAGACAACCGCCTAGTTTGCCTCTCCCCCCAGCCACTGTCAGCCCCCTTTCCTTTCCTTCTGATGCACTTTGCCCCCCCCCCAGCTTCAAAAAACATGCAGATGTTGGCTGCTTCAAAGCCGGTAGGGCCCAGCCTTGTTGTACTTTGGGGGGGAGAGAAGGGGAAACAAAACCTCTATTTTCTCTATTGGCTGTGGAGGGAGGGGGGAGGTGGTGGTGGGGAGGCAGCAGTGGGGGTGCTGGGCAGGGAACCTGCCTGGGGCACCATGCGGCCTAGGGCCAGCACTGGCTGTGGACCTGTGCACTGTCTCTTGCCTGTAGACACCCATAGAATCATAGAGTTAGAAGGTGCCATACAGACCATCTAGTCCAACCCCCTGCTCCATGCAGGATCAGCCTAAAGCATCTCCAACAAATAATCATCTAGCCACAGGGCTCTTTTTCTAGCAGGAGCTCCTCTGCATATTAGGTCACGCTCCCTGATGTAGCCAATCCTCCTGAGGCTTACAGTAGGCCCTGTACTAAAAGCCCTCTAAGCTCTTGAAGGATTGGCTACATCAGAGGGGTGTGGCTTAATATGCAGAGGAGCTCCTGCTCGAAAAAGAGCCCTGTCTAACCGCATTTTGAAGACTGCCAATGAAGGGGAGCACACCACCTTCCTAGGCAGCTGGTTCCACCTCTGAACTACTCTGACTGTAAATTTTTTATTTCTAATATCCAGGTGGTACTTTTCCACTTATAATTTGAGTCTTTGAGCTTTGGGTCCTATCCTTGACTGCCAAATGGAACAGTTCCTTGTCCTCTAAATGAAAGCCTTTCAAATATTTAAAAAGAGCAGTCATGTCCCTCCTCAATGTCCTCTTCTCCATACTGAACATTCACTCAGTTCACGGAGAACTATGTGAGACATACTATTGTGTGGAATTATTAACATAAGTTATTATTACTTTTAAAGGTAAAGGTAAGTTGTTTCTGACTCTGGGGTGATATTGCATCACGATGTTTTCACAGCAAACTTTTATATGGAGTGGTTTGCCATTTCCTTCTCCAGTCATCTACACTTCCCTCCCCAGCAAGCTGGGTCTTCATTTTACCGACCTCAGAAGGATGGAAGGCGGAGTCAACTTTGAGCTGGCTACCTGAACCCATCTTCCCCCGGGATCGAACTCAGGTCGCGAGCAAAGAGCTTAGACTGCAGTACTGCAGCTTTACCACTCTGCACCATGGGGCACCTATTATTACTTTAATTAACATGTTAATAATATTTTATTAATTGCCATTAATTACTCGATTACAGTTATTCACTGAAAAGCATGAACAGTTCAACAGCAAGAACAGTATTGTCTCTGATAGTATTAAAAAGTAGTCATAAATTAAATTATAGTCATAATTTAATTTTTTAAAAAATATCAGGTGCATTATGTACAAGACAGTATTTTTTTGCTCTAACCTTTGCTGCGTTTAAGAATTCCAGGGCAAGATTCAAAATAAGGCATTTGAGTCACTCTGAATTGACAGATTTCCAAGTGCCTATCAATAGCAGGAGAATCCTGCCAGTTCTGCCCAATTACACCGTCATCTCTTAAAATATGACTGTAGAAATTGAACTGGCAAAGGCTACTTCTGCACAGGAAATGAGTAGAATATTTGTGGGCTAGAAAATTTGTGGAGATCAAGGGGTGGAGCCTAGGGGGCAGAGCTTGGGAGCGGGGTATAATGCCATAGGGACTGCCCTCCCAAACAGCCATTTCCGCCCGGGGAACTGATATCTTTATTGTAGAGATCAGTTGTGATGCTGGAAGATCCCCTGATTCCGCTTGACGGCTGGCAACCCTAGCAGAGCACAATGTTGTGGAACTTCGACAGGACATCAGGCTGTTTCGGAGTAAAGAAAACTCTCCTTTGTTGTCTTTAACCTTCATTCTTAGAAATGAATTGTATTGTGTTGCCAGTTTGGTGTAGTGGTTCAGTGTGCGGACTCTTACCTGGGACAACCGGGTTTGATTCCCCACTCCTCCTCTTGCTGGAATGGCCTTGGGTCAGCCATAGCGCTATTGCAGCTTGAAGCCATAGCTATTGTCCTTGAAAGGGCAGCTGCTGTGAGAGCCCTCACAGCCCCACCCACCACACAGGGAGAAGATATAGGAGATTGTAAGCTGCTCTAAGTCTCTGATTCAGAGAGAAGGGCGGGATATAAATCTATCCATGGGGGAGACACATAGATTCTCTTTTTCAGATTTACATAGTTGTATGCTAAGGTCCTATAATTTTGCTAGCCACTCAGCAGGCATAAACCTGTCTCAAGGAAATAGACAAACTTTTGGAAATTGGTTACACAGGAGCCCTATGCTTATTGAATAGACCTGGTTGTTATGGTTCTGAAAAAGTTCATCTAATGAGATAGCAACTGGTAACCCAAAGGACTATGCAGAGATCATCTGCAAGCCCAGTGGGGCCTGGAAAAAGACTCTTCGAAACTGCTCCCACTTCTATGACCAGTGAACTCTATGACCCATGGCTAAGGCAGAACAAGCAGAAGCTGAATCCAGACATGTGGCGACACTGCAGAAGACAATGGTTGCCTTGAGACAGAGGTCCCCAACCTCCAGGCCTTGGACTGGTCCTGGTTCGTGGCCTGTTAGCAACTGGACCGTGAGCTGGATAATTATTTCATTAGTTAATACAATGTAGTAGTAGTAGTAGTAGTAATAATACGACATTGGATTTAGATCCCGCCCTCCACTTCCTCTCCCCCCACAACAGACACCCTGTGAGGTGGGTGGGGCTGAGAGAGCTCTCCCCAGAAGCTGCCCTTTCAAGGACCACCTCTGCCAGAGCTATGGCTGACCCAAGGCCATTCCAGCAGCTGCAAGTGGAGGAGTGGGGAATCAAACCTGGTTCTCCCAGAAAAGAGTCCACACACTTAACCACCACGCCAAACTAATAGAAACAAAGTGCACAATTGTATCATCCCGAAAGCATCCCCCCCCCCCACCGCCCTGGGTCCATGGAAAATTATTTTCCACAAAACCTGTCCTTGGTGCTGAAAAGATTGGGGCCCGCTGCCTTGAGAGGCCAGGTGGTGTGCCACGATTTCTCCCTTGGTGCCCAAGTTGTCTTTCAGATCCAAAGAACTACCTCTGGGGAGTATAGTGTTTGCACCTTTAAAGTTAAATACCTGGTACGTAAGTAGAGAAAGTAGAGGGAAGGTAGCGCTGTTATTTCTAGGTTGTCCAGCTGTTATTGTTCTCCAGGAACTCCCAACAGTGGAATGGATGTAAGAAAGCATCTTTGTACATGAATTCTTTTGCAGACGTCATTCTCTTTCTCACATTGCTTCTGGTTCTTAATAAAATCTCTTGTCCTTCACGGTTTGCTTCCTGCTCTTTGGCAATGCAAGACAAGACAATGCCGGCTGGGAAGGCTGATGCTTTGGAGGGGTTTGATCCAGGCCTCAAATTCAGCAGGAGCTCACAGGAGCACAGCTCCTGAACCTTTCTGAGAGTTCCCCCTCCTCCTCCCCACCTACCTTGTCCATTGAATAGTAGGTGCAGCTACATAACAATCCCTGGATTAGGAGGGCGGGCAGCCAGCCAGCCACCAGGGGCTTTGCCACACCCCCAGCAGCCCACACCATTTTTCTCCACTTCTTATGTTATTTTGGGTGGTGGGTGGCTTGCTGGCCTTTTGATTGGGGGGGGGGGGGGGTTGGCTCAGGAGAGCCCCAGGCAAGCAAGGCCTGCTTGGGCTGTCTGGATCTCTAACCAGACCAAGCAGGCATCATTTGCCAGGGGCTCTCTATCCTTGTATTGGGTTGCTTTTAGCTGGGGCGGCGGGGGGGCAGCATATGCTAATGAGCTCTGCCACCTATTTTTCTACAAAACAACCCCTGGTTACATCCCCTTGTCTTGTAGTTGGCATTTGCAGAACAAGTTAACACCTTAGGGATCCACCTTTGCTGCTGAAAGGCAGGTTACTGCAAAAACCAAGAGTTCCTTTAACCAGCTGTATTTGGTTTGCTAGCTCTCTCCTTTCTTAGACTCAGTTTACCTGGTCGAGCTAATTCATGTATTGTGTAATCTTGCAGATGGGCATCTGTAAACCACTTTATGTTGGGCTGCCTCTGATAGGGTTGCCAGCTCTGGGTTGGGAAATTCCTGGAGATTTGAGGGGTAGACCCTGGAAAAGGCAGGGTTTGGGGGAAGGAGAAAACTGAGTGGAGCATCATCATAGATAATAATTCCCTAAGGGAGTTAGGGAAATGCCATTGGCTGTGGTGTGCACTCCATCAGTGATTGGCCCATCAACCACCACTCAAGAGAACTTGCATGCCATTGGCTGGGACCACTCCTCTCTCTTGCCCGCAGCTGCCCACCCACTCCCTGTGGTATTCAGAAGAGAAAGTAGGCAGCAGCGGTGGGGAATCAGTGAAGAGACAGGGAATGGATGTGGTAATGTGACTAGGCAGCAAGGCCTGGACCCACTGGGAACATTTCCTCAGAGGCCATGGTGGCTGCCACTTTCCTGTCACTCCCTCCTCTCCTCAACCTCACCCCAGGACAGACAAGAACTGGCCTACTGGGGAAGCTGCTAGCACTTGCCCAGAGCCTCTTTCTAGAGCCCGTTTTTTGTTTTGTTTTTACAATGGGCCTTATTCCTAGTAATAGAATAAAGGTTTACCCACCAAAACAGTCATTTTCAGCAGAGGATCTCTGTGGTCTTGAGATCAGATGGAAATTTTAGAAATTTCCAGGCCCCACCTGGAGGTTGCTAACCCTAAGATTCCTTCAACAGAACCTAGTTTCAGAATATGGCAGCCCAACTATTGTCAGGGCTAACCAACGGGAATACCTCCCCTATTTTAAAACAGAAACACTGGTTACCAATTTAGTTGCATTTAAAGTGCTTAAGGTGCTGACAATTTTAGGTGAACCTTTAAAGTCCCTCATGGTCTGGGTCCCACATATCAAAAGGACCATTTCATCCTATATGTCCTTGTGTGTCAGCTACAGTCTCTTGTTTGTCACCTTCTATTTGTTTCCACAATAAAGATGACTCTTTCAGTTGGTCTGTACAAGAGTCCATTATTTCTTTGTATTGGCTCTGAACTTTATGGAATGGTCTTCCTGAGGACAAGGGGGGGGTACTATCTTTAGAAGTTTTTAGGAGCCACCGTGAGATGATTTTATTTGCAATGGTTGTTATTGGCATTTAAACTGCATTTTGGAATAATTAGATATATACATGTATTATATATGGTGACCCCAAAGGGTTTTTTCAAGGCAAGAAACAGAGGAAGAAGAAGATGCAGATTTATACCCCACCCTTCTCTCTAAGCGCCTTACAATCTCCTTTATCTTCTTCCCCTGCAACAGACAAGCTGTGAGGTAGGTGGGGCTGAGAGAGCTCTCCCAGAAGCTGCCCTTTCAAGGACAGCTCTGCGAGAGCTATGGCTGACCCAAGGCCATTCCTGCAGCTGAAGGTGGAGGAGTGGGGAATTAAACCCAGTTCTCCCACATAAGAGTCTGCACACTTAATCACTACACCAAACTAATAGAAATAAAGTGCACAAGTGTATCATACTGAAATCATCACACACACACACACACACGATCTATGGAAAAATTGTCTTCCATCAAACCGGTCCCTGGTGCTAAAAAGGTGGGGGACCGCTGGTGTAGATGACTGGGGAAGGCAATGGCAAGGAAAGGAAAGGTTTCTGACTCTGGGGTGATATTGCTTTCACAACATTTTCACAGCAGACTTTTTACGGGGTGTTTTGCCATTGCCTTCCCCAGTCATCTACACTTTCCCCCCATCAAGCTGGGTACTCATTTTATTGACCTCGGAAGGCTGAGTCAACCTGGAGCTGGCTACCTGAAAACCCAGCTTCCACCAGGGATTGAACTAAGGTCATGAGCAGAGCTTAGGAATGCAGTACTGCAGCTTTAACACTCTGCGCCAGGGGGCAATGGCAAACCACCCCGTAAAAGTCTGCTGTGAAAATGTTGTGAAAGCAAAGTCACCCCAGAGTCGGTTATGACTTGGTGCTTGCACCTTTACCTTTTTACCGGAAAGACAAGTAGGGTTGTTTACTCACTATGGTTAGGAAGGCACATGTCTTATTCCAGAGATCATTTGCTGGAAGTGCAAACTGTTTCAGTAAATTTGGCTGTGCTCATTCTAATCTTGTTTTCTTTAAAAAAAATGATTGTGTCCTTTAAATTAAGACATTCTTGAGATTTTTAACTTTCAGTTTCCACATTGTAATCTGTGTTTTAATTCTGCTCATTTGGCTTAATTCAATTTGTGTCCTGGCAACCACATGGCTACATTAATAGCTGCCTCGAGTCTGAGGGATCAAAATGAATTAAATAAATACATAAATAAATCTGAAAGATCTTTTTGTCTGTGCATTATTTATGTAAGAAATAAGTAAGGAAAGAACTGGTCCTCCAATTCTTTACACTGAGATAATGTCATGTAGACTTTTGGAAGGATATCTAAGTAAGGGAAATGGTATCTACCCAGTAGAGGTGGGCCACAGAGGTGGAAAGCACCTGCCTCAGGTGCAGCACTTCATCCATGCAGAATTCCAGGTCAGGGTCCAGCGAGAGCATCTGCGAGTTTGATTCGTCCGGTTCTACTTTGCTGACAACTTGCATGCATTAATTTTTCAACAGAGTCAGATGTGTCAGACAGCAAACAGCCAGCGATTCACACATCAATGCAACTTCTTGACAATTAGAGAGGCTTGGAGCCAACAAGTTTAATTAAAGCAGAGAGCGACAGAGGAAGCAGGAGAGGGGTAACCCAAGGAAATCTTCCAGTGCAGAAAAATACCCTTCCAAAAGGCACCATCTCAAATGCTTTTACTGGTGCCCTGCTGACCAAGTGTTTTCAGGATGTGGATTTGGCCAGGTGGGGCCATTAGAGATCTGAGTGGCTGTGCAGAAGAAGATAGGGTTGTCAAGTCCCCTGCAGTCTCCAGTAGGGGACTGTTTGCACACATGCTTTGTGTGCATGGCGTGATGACGTCACTCGCAAGTGACATCATTGCACTGGCAATGTCATGTGCCGGCCATGCTAGGCGTTTCCAGGAAAACTCTATGGTTTTCCTGGATGCTCTAGCGATTTGGGACGGAGAACTCTATTGTACCTATTATACCATACAGTTTTCCCACCCAAATTCCTAGAACATCCCGAAAAAACATAGAGTTTTCCCTGAAATGCCTAGAGCAGCTGGCATGTGGGTGACATCATCACACCGGTGACATCGGTGGAGGTTCCCCTCTGGTGACCCAATGTGGGCTGGTGGGTTGGGAGCCTCCAGGGTGGGAGAACCTCTGCCTGACCCGGGAGTTTGGCAGCCTTAGAAGAAGAAGAGGAGAAGAGATTAGATTTATATCCCACTCTTCACTAGCCAAAGGAGTCTCGGAGTGGCTTACAGTCTCCTTTCCCTTCCCCTCTCCACAAAAGTCAACCTGTGAAGTAGGTGGGGCTGAGAAAGTTCTATCAGAACTGCTCTTGAGCAGAACATCTTTGAGAGAACTTGTGGCTGACCCAACGTCACATTAGGTAGATATAGCAATAGGTTGATAGAGCCATCAAATCACAGCTGACTTATGTTGACCCCATGGGGTTTTCAAGGGAAGAGACATCCAGAGGTGGTTTGCCATTGCTTGACTCTGCATCACAACACTGGACTTCCTTGGGGGTCCCCCTTCCAGATACTGACCGGGGCATCCCTGCTTAGCTTCTGAGATCTGATGAGATTGGTCTAGCCTAGGCCATCCAGGTCAGACTGTGTGTTTCTCTGAGTGTGTATACACACATAGAGAACATAAGAGAAGCCATGTTGGATCAGGTCAATGGCCCATCCAGTCCAACACTCTGACTGATTTCCCACTAGCCTGACCTCGCTCTCACTCTCCTCTTCTCAGCGAGGCTTCCATCGGATTTCGCACAAGCTGCCCCGAGGCTGCAACTCGCTCCGCCTCTTTCGCGCAGCAAACAAGATCCTCTAAAAACCAGTTTCTGTTTGCCGTGTGATAAAGGTGAAGCTAGTTGCAGCCCCAAGGCAGATAGTATGAAATCCAACAGAGGCCCCGCGGAGAAGAGGAATGTGATACCGGCATAAGGCTAGTGAGAAATCAGTCTCTGTGTCACACAGTGGCCAAAAGAACCAAGTGCCAGGACACTACAAGCCCTCCCACTGTGCCCCCTCCAAGCACCAAGAATACAGAGCATCACTGCCCCAGACAGAGAGTTCTAACAATACTAAATTGGGTGGGGTTGCAAATATTAAATTGCAAATAATTTGCAACTACTGACTTGGGAGGGGTTGCAATACAGTAGAAGGCAGAAACAGATGACCTTGACAGGCTGGAAAACTGGGCTAAAATCAATAAAATGAATTTTAACTGGGATAAATATAAAGTTCTCTATTTAGGAAGGAAGAATTCAATGCATGGTTATAGGATGGCATGGACTTGTCTTAGCAGTAGTATGTGCGAAAAGGATCTAGGGGTCTTAATAGATAATACGCTGAACATGAGTCAACATGAGTGATGTGGTGGCTAAAAAGGCAAATGCCATTTTGGGCTGTTTCAACAGAAGTATAGTGTCCAGATCACGTGAAGTGATGGTAACGCTTTACTCTGCACTGGTAAGACCTCACCTGGAGTATTGTGTTCAGTTTTGGGCATCACATTTTAAGATGGATATAGACAAGCTAGAACGGGTCCAGAGGAGGGCAATGAAGATGGTGAAGGGTCTGGAAACCAAGTCCTATGAAGAAAGGTTGAAGGAGCTGAAGATGTTTAGTGTAATGTACTGAGTTGCGAGACGGGTTGAAGGAAACATGCTTTATTCGGTGGTACATTACAAGAGAGGGAACACGCAGGCCGGGTCCCACTTATATACATTTCCCGGAACTGTCCCCCAGTCTGACCAGTCCAATCCTGGCCAGTTAAACTTCCCGCCGCAGATCTTGATGGGTGGGGTGTCTAGCGAGCTACATCCAGGGACCCGTGGGTTTACCTGGGTTGCCTCTGTAGCGGTCGCCATGTGGTACATTCGCTTATGTTTCAAGACATAACACTCCTCCCCTCCTAGTTCAGGACACATAGTCTTGTAAGTAAGCGGGGACCTTGCGTTCCCTGGTCGACCTCCTTGGAGTTACTTGCGGAGTAGGAATGGTCACCGGGGCTACCGAGGCCGCGACTGCTGCGGTGGACGGGGCAGTGGTTTCCCCACGTGGGGGTAGCGCCGGCCTATGGCTGTCTGCCAACTGTTGCTCTTCTGGTGGCCCTACTCTGGAGGGGTCACCCCCGCCTCGGTGCGGCTCTTCCGCCCGATCGGTCAGAGCGGCTGGCAGGGGCGGGGTAGCCCTCAGTGTGGGTGCTGCTGTTGGTTCACCCTCGTTCCGTTCTACAGCTGGCTCTTCCGACAAGGTGCGGCAGTGCATCTGATCTATATGCCTCCGCAGGATTTGGCCCCCCTCCGTTGAGACATTGTAGTGGCGGGACCCGGTCACACGCAGCACCCAACCCGCTACCCACTCGGGGCCACTTGCATAGTTCCTTGCGTACACCGGATCCCCTGGAAAAAAGCCCCTAGCCGCTTCCCTGATCTCGGGAGAGCTGCGAAGGTCGGTGGCCCGATCAGGTTGGTAACCTTGTGATCAGCTTCCTTCCCATTAACAACTCGGCTGGGCTCACCCCTGTGACTGGGTTGGGGGTGATTCTATTGTCAAAAAAGAAGGCGGCCAGGCGGTGGTCCCAGTCCCCCTGTACTATGCATCCCAGGGCCTTTTTTGTGGTGCGTACCATCCGCTCTGCTTGGCCGTTGGTGGCCGGATGGAAGGGGGCGGACTGTATCTGTTTTATTAGGCATCTCTGCAAGAACTCCCGGAATTCCCGGGAGGTGAACGCGGTCCCATTATCCGAGACAATGGTGTCAGGAATCCCGTGTGTGCAGAGGACCCTGAGCAACGCTCGGACTGCTGCCGCCGTTGAGGTGGAGGCGACGGGGATAACTTCCAACCACTTGGTGTAAGCGTCCACCAGAATGAAGAATGTTTGGCTCTGAAATGGGCCCACAAAGTCAATATGTAACCTAGACCACGGCCTCCTATGGGATTCCCAGCGGTGGACCGGGGCACTGGGCGGTTCGGGCCGGGACTCCTGGCAGGCTTGGCACCTTCACACCCACCCCTCGATCTCTTCGTCCATCCTTGGCCACCATACATAGCTGCGTGTTAGGGCCTTCATCCGTACAATCCCAGGATGAGTTTCATGTAGGGCCTCCAGCACTTGTTTCCGCAATGGGGGGGGGGGGGAACTACCACCCTACTTACCCAGAGAAGACACCCCTTGTGCGTGGACAGTTCTTCCCTGCGTGTTGTGAATGTCCTGAATTCTTCGGCCTGTTTTTCCTCGGGCCACCCCCTCCCCACCCAGTTGAGAACCCGTGCAAGTATTTTGTCCCGTCCCGTGGCCTTCACTACCTCGCCGGCGTGGAGGGGTCTCTCCGGTAGCGTTTCAATGAGCATCACATGGTGGGCTAAGGCTGGGTCCAGGTCCATAAAGGGCAACGGCAGGCGACTGAGGGCATCAGCGTGGCCCATCACCTTGCCCGGGCAGTGGACCAGGGCCTATGAATAAGAGTTCAGGAACTGATTCCACCGCAGGACTCGCTGCGACAGAATCTGTGGTGTCTGGTGGTCTAGGGCGAGGAGGCCCAGGAGTGGCTTGTGGTCCGTGGCAATCGTAAAACGTCTACCGTACAGGTAGTCATTAAACTTATGCACCCCTGCCACGTTTGCCAAGGCCTCCTTATCAATCTGGGTATAGTTGCACTCTGTGGGGGTCAGGGTCCTGGAGTAATATGCTATCAGGACCTTCCTCCCATCCGGGAGTTGGTGACCCAGGACGGCGCCCACCTCGCACTGCGACGCATCGCGTGCTAAGATCACCGGCAGGGCTTCATCAAAATGGTGGAGCACGTTATTGGATATGAGGAGCTCCTTGACCGCCTGAAAAGCGGCTGCCTGCTTCTTTCCCCAGACCCACAGGGTGTTTTTATCTAAGAGCCTGTGGAAGGGTTCTGCTATGGCCACTTTGTGGGGCAAAAATGAATGATAAAAATTTAATAACCCCAAGAAACTTTGTAGCTCCGCCTTGCATGTGGGAGCCGGGGCATCCACTATGGCCTTTGTCGGCCGTCAGGTGGATCCCTGCCACATCCACCGCAAACCCCAAGAACTCCACCCTTGGCACCCCGAGGGAACACTTTTCCCGCTTGACTTTCAGTCCGGCCACCTGGAATCTGCGGAGTACCTCTCGCAGATGGTTGCTGAACTCCTCCTCATCGGGTGCAGCGATCAGAACGTCGTTGAAAAACAGTTGCACCCCGGGGATCCCTTTGAGGAGAGAATCCATCAGGCTCTGAAAGACTCCCAGAGCCACACTCACCCCAAATTGCAACCGCCGCACCCTAAAAGCTCCCCTGTGGGTCACTATGGTCTGGGCCTCCGCCGTCTCAGCATCCATGGGGAGCTGCTGGTATGCCTGGGCCAAGTCCAGCTTCCCAAAAATTTTTGACCCTGCTAGTGCTGCCAAAACGTGACTGACCACGGGGACGGAGTAGGGGTTATCTTGTAGTGCTTTGTTTATGGTGCACTTGTAATCGGCGCATATGCGCACATCCCCATTTGGCTTTACTGGGGTAACTATCGGGGTTTCCCATGTGGCATAGGAAACTGGTTCTAGCACTCCCTGGGCTGTGAGGCGGTCCAGCTCTGCTTCGATTTTGGGCTTCAGAGCGAACGGAACCCGCCTGGCCTTTAGCTGTATCGGCTTCACGTGGGGGTCAAGGGGTATGGATATGGGAGGACCCTTGTAGCACCCTAGGGCCCCATCAAACACCTCCGGAAATTCCCGGCACACGTGCTCAAATCCCTGCGTCCCCAGCTCCTGCACCCCCACAATCTGAATTCCCAACGGTCGAAACCAGGCTAGGCCCAGCAGTGTGGTGAGCTGGCGTTTGACCACAAGTATATCCGGTTTCCCCCTAAAGCTCTTAAACTCCACCCCCACCGTGGCCCATCCCAGGATCTGTACAGGGTTCTTTTGGAAGTTCCGTAGTATAAAACCAGCCGGTCGCAGCCTGGGCCGACCACGTGGGCACAGTTTTCTTAGGGACTCCTCCGAAATTATGGAAATGGAGGAGCCCGAGTCCATTTCCATCAGGCAGGGGCTGCCCTCGATCCTGATCGATACCTTGACCTTGTCGGGTGTATTGTTGGGCAAGTTCATTACCTGCAGGCTGGCTGTGGCGGTTGAGTAGTCCTCGGTCGAGTCTTGGTTGGTGGATTGGCGCCTGCAGGCAGCCTTGGCCCGGCAAGCCCACGCAATGTGGCCCATTTTCCCGTAGTTCTTGCAGTCCACGTTGCGATAGGGGTAGTCCCGATGCTCATGCGGGTCCCCGCAGCTTGCGCACTTGGTGATGGTTGGTTTCTCCGTCGCTCGTGGCCGCTGGGTCGCTCTTGGTCCCATCCCTGGTGGGCGGCATAGCTGGTGCGTCTCCTCCTCCTCTGGGTGGCTCTGCGCCGTCTCCTCCTGGTGGACGGCTTCTGCCCTCGGGTTGTGGAAAGCTTTAGTGGCTCTCTCGAATGCGGTGGCCTTGTTGAAGGCACCCTGGAGGGTGAGCTCTTCCTTTGCAAAGAGCTTCTGCTGTAGTCTTTCGTCCCTCAGGCCCCAGGCGAAATGGTCCCTCAGGGCCTCCTCTAGCTTGTTGAAGCTACAGTTTCCCGCAATTTGGCGAAGAGCAGCCAGGTATTCGGCTGCTGTCTCTCCCGCCTCTTGGTCCCTCTTGTGGAAGAGGAATCGGCGGGTGATGATTGAGGGCTGGGGCAAGAAGTGCCCCGTGAGGAGTCAGACTATCTCCTCAAACATCTTCTCCGTGATTCTCGCGGGGGCCGAGAGACCCTTGGCGATCTCGAATGTGGCCTCTCCACAGATGCTCAGGAGCACGTCTCTTTTCTGGCTGTCGTCCATTATCATGTTTGCTCGAAGGTAGCAATTGACCCGCTCCGTGTAGGTCTCCCACCTCTCTGGTTTAGCAGGGTTGAACTCTTCAAGGCGACCCGTCGCTCCGCTCGGGTTAGCCATGGTGGCTGCGGCGGCGGGCGATTCCGTCTCCCTGGACGGTGTGCCTTCTTCGTCTCCGGCCAGCTCCGAGAAGGTCCTCTTTGGGAGTTACCTGGCTAGTATCCCATCCTCGTTTCCACTGTAATGTACTGAGTTGCGAGACGGGTTGAAGGCAACATGCTTTATTCAGTGGTACATTACAAGAGAGGGAACACACGGGCCGGGTCCCACTTATATAAATTTCCCGGAACTGCCTCCCAGTCTGACCAGTCCAATCCTGGCCAGTTAAACTTCCCGCCACTGATCTTGATGGGCGGGGTGTCTAGCGAGCTACATCCGGGGACCCGTGGGTTTACTTGGGTCACCTCTGTAGCAGTTGCCATGCGGTACATTCGCTTATGTTTCAAGACATAACATTTAGCCTGGAGAGGTAGCGGCTGAGAGGTGATATGATCACCATCTTCAAGTACTTGAAGGACTGTCATCTAGAGGATGGTGTGGAATTGTTTTCTGTGGCCCCAGAAGGTAGGACCAGAACCAATGGGTTCAAATTAAATCAAAAGAGTTTCCGGCTCAACATTAGGAAGAACTTCCTGACTGTTAGAGCGATTCCTCAGTGGAACAGGCTTCCTCAGGAGGTGGTGGGCTCTCCTTCCTTGGAGGTTTTTAAACAGAGGCTAGATGGCCCTCTGACAGCAATGAAGATCCTGTGAATTTAGGGGGAGGTGTTTGTGAGTTTCCTGCATTGTGCAGGGGGTTGGACTAGATGACCCTGGAGGTACCTTCCAACTCTATGATTCTATGAATACGCTGTGAAGAGATATAAAAGTTGGATCTGTATACCTATTAAATAGTCTTTTAAAAGATACAGCTTTTGTTTAGGGGTGAATTCTTGTGCTGCAGAAGGCAGTATCTTAAAAGATTCCCACCAGTTTGCAAAAGGCATGGAAGTATGTTATCGTGAGTACCGTTATGTGACATGTGAGACTGTGCCATGCATGCGCTGTCCTGAAACCGATAGCAAAAGCAAATATTTTATGAACTGCTTAACCAGAGTCATCTTGGAGGCATTTTGGCAAATGTTTTATGGATCACTGTGAGGATTATGATATGCCAAGATTGAAGATAGCTTATCAAGTCTGTATACATTTTTATATATGCGCAGAAATACTGATTGAAGCAGCTATCGTGAAGATGGATGCACTGAAAATGGCTACATACATGCTTGTACTTATTCAGATATTTATCTGCAGCCATCACGATTGGTCTGTCAGGCTGAAAAGGAAATCAACATTAACAGAAATTCAACATTACAAAATAATTGTTGGGGCTTGCATTGCTCTGTCTCTTGTCTCCTTTCCTGGGCACTTCTTCTTCGATGAGCCAGTTGTTCTCATTTATGACTAATTATTTTTTTATAATCATAAGAGATCACATTGTATGAGCAAAATGTCCAGCTAAAAATAAACCTACAGTCTGCAAGACTCAAATTGGACAATCTTATCAAGAGGAAGGCTTAAACCTGAGTACAATTTTTGTAGGTTGATTTCAGAGCATATTTAAAAGTTTGTTATAGTAAGCAAATTAGCACTGCATGGAAGGGTCCATATATCCAGCCACACATTCCAGGGACTTCAGGACACAATTCCTCAATCACCACATTCTCTTGTACAGGGGTGACCAAACTGTGACTCAGGAGCCGCATGTGGCTCTTTCACACATATTGTGTGGCTCTCGAAGCCCTCACCGCTCCATTGTCCACCTTGGAGAATGCATTTCTTCTTTAAATCACTTCTCCAAGCCAAGCCAACCAGCAGCCTGAAGAATGCATTTAAGGTTAAGTTGCTTTCTTTCCACCTCCCTCCCTTCTCCCTTCCCTCAATGACCTTCCTTCCTTCCTCTGACATTCACACCTTGTGGCTCTCAAACATATGAGGTTTATTCTACGTAGCTCTTACAATAAGCAAGTTTGGCCACCCCTGCTCTAGTACATTCTTTGCCTACAACTGGGTTTCTCATCTGTACTGTGGATATGATTCTGAAGCCAATCAGGTCATCTCAGTCCCTTGCAATAAAGCCATCACTTACAAGACAACAAATATGGTGGAGTGGATTAAGCCCTGAGCTTGGTCTGAGAAGACCTCACTAGAGTCCCCTCAGCAGACTTGCCAGCTCTGGGTTGGGAAACACCTGGAGGTTTGGGGGGGAGCAGTGGAGCCTGGAGACTGAGGGGTTTGGGGAGGGGACGGAATCTCAGCAGAGTATAATGCCATAGAGTCCACCTTCCAAAGTAGCCCTTTTCTCCCCAGGAATTGATCTGGGTCATCTGGAACTCAATAGCAGGATATCTCCAGGTGCCACCTGAAGGTTAAGCAAACACAATAATTACCGTGTCTCTTTAAATAAACAGCCATGCATTTTATAATGCACAATAGCAATTTCACAATGCTTTCTATGGTATAATTAGTTTGTAGAATATAATATACTGCCTATTAACAGAACCCAAAAAGCTATACAATATTATTTGTCTGACACATGTAGGCTTGCAAAAACGTCTTTACAGAGAGAAGAAGGTGCAGTCATCCTATGCTGTGTTCCTTGCTTGCATAATTACATCGGAGGTGGACTTGCATATCATGATTCCTCCTCAGGGATTGGTAGAAGGTCAATTGACTACATGCACCCCTAGCTATTAATAAAATAAAATGCATGTTTCAATAATAATCTTCATCTGGTCACCATATTATATTTGGAACTACAACAATACAAATTCATAATGAATAAACATGTCCAACAATTTAACAACGTGACCAGGGGTGGAATTCTAGCAGGAGCTCCTTTGCATATTAGGCCACATCCCCTGATGTAGCCAATCCTCCAAGAGTATACAAGGCTCTTTTTACAAGGCACATCAGGGGTGTGTGGCCTAATATGCAAAGGAGTCCCTGCTAGAATTCCACCCCTGATTGTAACTCACAGTACCGCATACAACCCTTGCAAACACCCACAGCTCTTCAAAGTTAAATATGGCTCAAACAAAATTCTTCCCTTGACAGTAAAGGTTCTCATATGCTACAGAGTTCAATGCTGTCACTTATACACACAATCCTCATCCGCAACACCTGCTCCATATCTTTTCTTAAAAACACATTGGATCTTTTTACGCATAAATAAGCATCATTGCCACCCAATACAAACGTTACAAAAAGGAACTGAAATTTACACAAGCATTCACCTGCTCCCGATCTTTTCTTAAAAGTACATCAGACCTTTTTACATATAAACATTATTGCCATCTACCACACAGGTACCAAAGCGCCATGGTATAAGCAACTGTTGTGAATTATCCAACTCTTTTCTGTACTCTAGAATCTGCCCCCTGAGACAGCTAGCTCAATCAAATGGTACATCGAATGGTAGGCCAATACGGGAGCAGATGTACCATTTGATTGAGCTAGCTGTCTCAGGTGGCAGATTCTAGAGTACAGAAAAGAGTTGGATAATTCACAGCAGTTGCTTATACCGTGGCCTTTTCTGACTCGAGTGCCAAACTATCTCAGGTCCTGAGGTTCCCCTGTGCTCACAGCTAATGCGAAGTGAATACTCACATCCCCTTATTTCCTTGATTTAAATGATTTTTCACAGTCATGGAACTGAGCGTTGTCAGGGTAATTAATACTGGTAAAGGGAGAGAAGTCACTTGTAGGATAAAGACAGCACAACGGAAGTTATAGTGACCAAATAACTAAGAATGTATTGAAACAAAATCATGCAGATATGTTCAATAGAAGACTTAATAGCAATAACAAAAGTTTCACAGTTCCATCAAAGGAGTCCCCGTGAACAGGAGGTTGACGATTCTTCCTGCTCCAAATCCTCTTCTAGCATCGGCTGCTCCAACCACATCTGTCAAGCAAAGGCAAAAGCTCAGAAAAAATATCAACGTGTTTCCGATGCATCAGTAAGTTGCAAAAAGCTGCAAAACACACAAGATTCTTTTTCAGTGCGTCCAAAGGCTGCACATAGAATTCCCAATGGACAAATGGGACAGAACGTCTCCAGTAAGATTTCAAAATGGCACTGAACTCCAAAAGGCTTAAGGGTAATTAATACAGCAATGGTGCACAGTCTGATTAAAAAGTAGATAAAGCTTTTGTTAGGAACTAACATACTTGATAGGAAAAGGAGAGAAAGAGGGTGCTTTCACACATACTAAATAACACGCTTTGCAACTGGATTTTTACTGTGTAAAAATTGCAAAATACACTTGCAAATGTTCGCCGTGTGAAAGCACCCAGTGATAGGTTCCTAACTACATCCCTAGCTGAGATGTAGAGTAAGACTGATTGAAGAATTTACAAGGAGGAAATGGCCCTAAGATTAGCAATCTGGAGGCAGACAAGGAATGACACTCAACAGGAAAGAGAAGGTGCTATTGTTTTCTTGCTGCCCCCTTCAGGTTCTTTTCCTTTTCTTCCTTGCATACCAGACATTGCCACAGTGGTAACACTGTGGTTCCATCAACACACCAGACTGAGCAAGAGTAGCTGTATTCAGATGTCAGGAGCAAAACCCCAACTTTTAAATGATGACAAGGAACAAACCCTTAGGCTTGGATGTACCCTCTCTTGTATCTTTTCCATGTGCAATGTGTTGAGATCGAAGACTACCTGACTTAGGAAGTCTTCAATATTGCGCCAATTTGTTTTAATGTCCAAACCGGTTAATTTAATGCATGGCAGTTTATTTCTTGCCTACACAGTGGGGTTTTAAACCATGTGCATTGAAAAGGGGACCAGAATGCATCCAGTCTGCAAGTTCTATGACAGGCACAGTTCTGAGGTAACTGTTACAAAGACAGGTCTCGTTTGCTCTAAGTTATCCATCTCCAGAAGATGGAATTGGGACATCCATGGCACAATGATGAAGCATGGAACTCAAGAGTACCAGAAATTAAGGGCGGCTGCCCAAACTGATGGCCTCTTATCTACTACAACAGGGGTGGCCAAACTGTGGCTTGGGAGCCACATGTGGCTCTTTCACACATATTGTGTGGCTCTCGAAGCCCCCACCACCCTGTTGGCCAGCTTGGAGAAGGCGTTTCTCTCTTTAAATCACTTCTCTAAGCCAAGCCAGCTGGCAGCTTGTAGAATGCATTTAAAGTTTAAGTTAGTTTATTTCCACTTTTTCCTCCCACCTCCCTCCCCTCCATCTATTTTCCTTCCTCCCTCCCTCCCTCCCTCTCGAACATCTGATGTTTATTCTGCGTGGCTCTTAATTTAAGCAAGTTTGGCCACCCCTTTATTACAACATGATCATGTTCTGACGGAACTCTCCAGCCCTCAGTCCATACTGTGGAACCAAGAGGAGAAGAAAACAAAGCACAATGACATCAGTATATGAGACCAGAGGCTCTGCCAGATGTTCTAGATGGACCAGAAGCTATTTTTGGCCACAGCCCTGAGTTTGAATTAGTCAAGTGATAACAGAGTTGAATAGAAAAGTTCTCGCTCATGGTTAGCTTTCAAGAATATATAGTAAAGGTGCTTTCAACATAATTGTCATGTTGCTTCCCCACTAATGCTATTCCTTCACTATAATGAGTGGTATTTGGCTAGTTTTATCAGTGACTCTTACTACAATAGTTATTACCACCGGTGGGACAGGATGAATAGGTGACCTGACAAGAGTTACTAATCAACCGTGGTATATTAATAGTGCTACAATTACTGTTTAAAAGAGCTGCGTGTATGGAGACTTGAATGTAGTTATTTTACTCCATACTGTATCAGGCAGAGTGTAGTAAATTTCCGTGACACTAGAAATGTGGTGGTGATTTCAAAAGATGAAACATGTGATCCAGCAAATTGTAGTGGAGACACTGAGTTTAATGGGTTTGGGGAAAGATATTTATATATTACACGTATCTTAATTACCTCAATAGCTGTTGTAGTTAAGTCATTGAGCAATGTCTTGGGATAAAGACAAATGGCACTAGAGTCACAGTGTCTACTTTTCATCTTTTAAGTTTTATTATTTATATTATGGGAGTTCCTACACCGAGCAACGATATTCTTCAATGAAGCAAAGCATAAAAGATGAAAAGATGGTTAAACAAGTGGAATTTGTGTGTGTGTGTGTGATACCACTTGGACTAATAATGGGGTGAAAAACAAGTCCTGCCATGTTGGTTTAATGTGGCCCTTCCAGTTTGACTAGTCACTTGTGTTGACATGCCAAAGAAGTATGCGTGTGTTTTATTACATTCCAATTCCTTTGAAAAAGAAATAATATTTGTGCTGGAGAAGTACAATATTTATGTCTGTTGATTTAGAATATTCGCATTCCACCCTCCTCTGTAAAAACCAGAGTGGTTCCCAGTTATTAAAATCATATACCCGAACGGCAAACACAGCAGCACAATATAACCACATAATCAGATCTTCCGAGTGGAGCCATCCAAAGTTTGTAGCAGGGCCACAACGGAGAGGATGGTTTAACCCTTTCCTCACTGCCATTTCTCCAACTCATAAAGAAGGCTGAGCGCAGAAGAATAGACACTTTTGAGCTGTGGTGCTGGAGAAGACTCTTGAGAATCCCTTGGACTGCAAGAAGATCCAATCAGTCAGTCCTAAGGGAAATCAACCCTGACTGTTCCCTGGAAGGTCAAATGCTGAAGCTCAAATACTTTGGCCACCAAATGAAAAGGGAGCCCTCCCTGGAGAAGTCCCTGATGCTGGGAAAGACAGAAGGCAAAAGGAGAAGGGGACGGCAAAAGATGAGATGGCTGGACAGTTACTGATGTAACAAACACGAATTTGAGCAGACTTCGGAGGATAGTGGAAGACAGGAGGGCCTGGTGTGACTTGGTCCATGGGGACACAAAGAGTTGGACTTGACTGTGCAACTGAACAACAACAACAACAACAACATGTAACTTTCCCAACCTTGGCTAATTCCCTGGGGCAGCTGTTTGTCCTGTCTATGTTGACCCCAGTGGGAAAGGTAGGATGCCAGCACTGGGTGGAGAAATACCTGGAGCCTGGGTGGAGCCTGAGGAGGACAGGGTTTGAGGAGGGGAGGGACCTCAGCAGGTATAATACCATATACTCCACCCTCTAAAGCAGGGGTGTCAAATATGTGGCCCAGAGGCCGAATGAGGCCCCCAGAGGGCTCCTATCAGGCCCCCAGAGCAACTGGTTATCATTTGCTTCCTTCTGCATAACAGCTTGCTTTGTAAGGCTTGCTCATTCACACAGGAGCTACAGAGCTATTTTCTCAATTGGCTGCGGCTCCTCCCTTGGGGAGGAAGGGGGGAGGGAGAGCTTGCTTTGCCAAACTTTCTCAATTGCACAGCAGAACTACTGAGACAAGCCTCTCTTCCTTTTAATGGCTAAGGCTTCTCCCCCTCCTGGTCCCAGGGGAAGGAAAGAAAGAGCCAGAGCTTTCTTTGCCCAGTTCCCTGGATCCCATGGGAGAGATACAAAGAAAGCACCTTTAAGACCTGTCTGTGTCCTTTATAAAGTTTATATCTCTGCTGCCTAATATTAAATAGGTATACACATGGCCCGGCCCAAAATGGCTTGGCCCAACAAGGTCTCAATTTTATCAGACCCAGCCCTCACAACAAATGAGTTTGACACCCCTGTTCTAAAGAACTGATCTCTGTAGTCTGGAGATGAACTATAATTGGCATCTGGAAGCCAGCATCCCTATATTTTTTGTAGCAGGAACTTCTTTGCATATTAGGCCTAATGCAGCCAATCCTCCAAGAGCTTACAGTGCTCTTAGTACAGGGCCCACTGTAAGCTCCAGGAGGATTGGCTACATCAGGGGGCGTGGCCTCATATGCAGAGGGTTTCTTGCTAAAAAAGATAAAAAGCCCCGCTTGCCCCCAATGTCTATGAGTGTTAGGCCGAATGCCAGTAGCAAGCCTATACATACAGGATGTAGTGATGGCCACAGAAATAGACAGTTTTAAAGGAGAATTAGAAAGATTCATGGAGGATAAGGGTATTTTTACACTGACAGTTTGTGACTGTTCAGAGGCTTAATGTGGAAATTCCCTTAGGGTGTTTTTACATTCAGTTTGATCCAGAGTTTTAGAGTCTTCAAATAGCCTGCCACTCTTCCACTTTACTTATTTTCCTTTTACATTGGTGGATTTGATCTGCTCATTTTGCGTAGCCAAACTTCTATATTTCCTGCTGAAAGCATTTCAGTTTGGGGGTGGGGTGTGTGTCTCTGATCAGAGAGTGGATGGAATACCGGTGCTTAGTTAAATGTATACGATTGCTTGGAAATCGTGTCAACACTGCAAAAACAATACAGATTTAAATTACTAGATGAGGCAAGCAATTATATGTAAAAAATTCAAGTGCTGCCAGTTCTCATGCAAATTACTGCATCTTGTGGCTTTTGGAGGAGTCTTTTAAAATGCATGGAAACTGCTACAATACAAGTTTGAAACGCCTGTGGAGAAATGACCGGATCAAAACTAGTTTTGAGAAAAACGTTGCAGCAGCAGCGCCGGAACCCATCTCACCGAAACAAATGTAGATGCTTTGGGCAGCAATGATGCAAAACAGTTGTGAGAATGTTAGGTAATGTAAAAGGTGAGTTTCCAATACGGTGATAGTCACAAACTGTCAGTGTAAAAGCACCCTTATCCTCCATGAATCTTTCTAATTCCCCTTTAAAACTGCCTATTTCTGTGGCCATCACTACATCCTATACATCCTAATTCGTTCTTATCCTCCATGAATCTATCTAATTCCCCTTTAAAGCTATTTCTGTGGCCATCACTACATCCTTTGGCAGTGAATTTTACATTTTAATCACTCTCTTTGTAAAGTAGTATTTCCTTTTGTCCATCCTGTACCTACCACCACCAGCTTCATTGGATGCCCTCAACTTCTAGTATTTTGGGAGACGGAGAAAAAGTTCTCTTTGTCAACTCTCTCTCAAGTGAACAGCAAACATTATTGTTGAAACTGAAGTTAGGGGAAGGTATTTGTGAAGTTCCTGAATTGTGCAGGGGGTTGGACTAGATAGCCCCGAGGTTCCCTTCCAACTCTATGATTCTATGATCTGCCAAAATTTTAATTAAGTGTCTGTGTAGTGGTTAAGTGTGCAAACTCTTATCTGGAGAACCGGGTTTGATTCCCCACTCCTCCACTTGCAGCTGCTGGAATGGCCTTGGGTTAGCCTTGAAAGGGCAGCTAATGTGAGAGCCCTCTCATTCCCACCCACCTCACAGGGTGTCTGTTGTGGGGGGAGAAGATATAGGAGATTGTAAGCTGCTCTGTCTCTTATTCAGAGAGAAGGGCGGGGTATAAATCTGCAGTTGTCTTCTTCTTCTCCTCCTCTTCTTCCTTCTCCTTCTTCTTCATCTTCAAAGATGATTTATAATTCCTTAAAAGATCCCATGTCAAGATTAGAATCTGATAGATGTCGAAGAGGAAGGTCAAAGTGACACATAATACAATGCCCTCCGCAAGGGAAAAGATCACAGTATCAGGTTCGTTATCCCTGTTAGTCAAAGAGATAATCATTTTTGCCACAGTAGAATGACTCAGGGTGAGGCTACCAAAAAATCCGATTTGACTCCTGACATTTCCGAGTGGGTTTTTTTTATAGCTGTGTTCTAATCATGGGAGCCTCCTTTTCGAAAAGACAACTGCAGTGGCAGAATTCTATCAATGACTATGCTGCACCTCTGACGACGGCCAAGAAACAAAGTGGGATCAATAGCTACAACTTTACATCAATATCTCAATTTCTGTCATGGCATCAGCAGCAAGAAGCATATTCTGCAAGGCATTGAAAATATGCTGTCCAAATGCACTATTGACAAAAACACAGAGGCGTAATAAGAAATTAAATGAAGCCGAATAAACACCTGCACGGAATGGCAGACATTAGTCTGAAACAACAGCCGAAAGAAACAAAGATGTTCCAAGACAAGACCTTTGTGCTTCTGGGGATGTGTTGTTAGTTGGGGCATTCAGTACACACTGTGGGGTGAAGAGCCGTGAGTGGGTGAGGTTAGGGAAGAAGTATTCTTTCGGCAGGACCCACTGTGAGTGCCCAACCTGTTGAACTGATGTTGAAATGTAGGCTTGCCAATCTCCAGGTCCCAGTGGGGGTTCTCCTGCTTTTGCAGGCTCCTTCCTGCCCCCCGTCAGCTGGCCAGCACGGGGGGGGGAGCCCCATCCCAACAGCCTCCATGTGCCTTCAAACCTCGGAAGGCTGAAGAAGGCCCTGGGAACAGTTGCTTCTAGAAAGGTGTGTGTGCACATTTAAGAGTCTGGCAGAATGGGGGTGGGGCAAGCCTGCAGAATAAGGTGCCTGTGGAAAGGGAAGGGAAAGACTCCAGAAGCTCCATTTCCTTGCCAGTCCCTTAAACTGTTTGTACATTAAAATAGTAACCTCTGGTTTCTTCATGTTAGTCTGATGAACTGGGTTGCGGATCAAGCAGTCAATGACTCCCATGGTGAGTAAATTGCCCCAGTGAGGCCACAAAGTGTGTGCTTCTAAACTGTACTTATTTTGGCTGCTTGGTGAGTCTGTGTGTGTGTGTGTGTGTGAGAGAGAGAGAGAGAGAGAGTGGAAGTGGTGGGGGATGAGGAAATGAAGAATGTATTCAGGGGAACTGCGCTGCTGTATTTTTATATATTTATTTTAGGAAATGGGAAAGTCTCCTGGCTCTACCCCCAAAGTCCCCAGGTATTTTCTGATTTAGACTTGGCAACCCTGTTGAAATGACTAAATGGAATTAGAGGAAAGGTCAATTGGAGACAACAATCCGGGTTTAGCTGGTTGGCTTTTGCATACACAGAAAGACAAAATGGGAGTTTGGCAGTGCTTTTTCTTTTTGTAAAAAAAAAAAAGCCCAGCAGGAGCTCATTTGCGTATTAAGAAAAAGAAGAACACCGTAGATTTATAGCCCGCCCTTCTCTCTGAATCAGAGTCTCAGAGCGGCTTACTATCTCCTCTATCTTCTTTCCCCACAACAGACACCCTGTGAGGTAGGTGGGGCTGAGAGACCTCTCACAGAAGCTGCCCTTTCAAGGACAACTCTGTGAGAGCTATGGCTATCCCAAGGCCGTTCCACCAGCTGCAAGTGGAGGAGTGGGGAATCAAACCCGGTTCTCCCAGTAAGAGTCCACACACTTAACCACTTTACGCTTGCTGCTGAATTCCAAAAAAGTCAAAATCCACCTCCACTTGTTTCTCAGCATCTCCATTCTTACCAAGAGGTTGAAAAATCCATCTCTGTTCGTTTCTCAGCGTCTCAATTCTTAGAGCACGATTGGTGTCCCTTTCTATTTCGGCTGCGTTGTTTAAAAGATTTCTCACCAGTGTAGCTAATGTAATTCAGATTATGAAAAAAAAATGTTTCTGCATGAGGAATGCTGGGTGTGAAGAAGTGTTAACAAATGCACAGCGAAAAGAAGAAACTATCCCTTGATGCTCAATGCAAAATTTGACTGTGATTATCCAATTTGCATTCAGGCTTGTGTGTTTTTTCCTGGATTGGGACCTGCTATTACCCTATAGCAGATGAACAGACTGTTGAGGTTTTTGAAAAAAGAATTAATGCAAATAACAAAGGATATCTTTTCGGGAGGGCAGGTTTAGATAAAAATATGGAGCAGAGGTCCATCAATGGCTATTAGCCACAGTGTATGTGTGTATATAAAATTTTTGGCCACTGTGTGACACGGAGTGTTGGACTGGATGGGCCGTTGGCCTGATCCAACATGGCTTCTCTTATGTTCTTATGTTGCTTGCTTTAGCAAGCAGCCTCCCTTTCTTGGTCTAAGTCCCCCTCCACCAGTGTTTTCTCTAAGCTGGAGAGTCTTGTGAGCAAAAATTCTACTTTGTGACTACTGGCATCAAGACTGTGAGGTACTGCATAAATTGGTGTGCTCTGGGGACATCCTTCCTGAGCTAAGACAAAAATGTGTGAACTGGAGGTTAAAAATCTGTGAGCTAGCACACCCTAACTCAGCTTAGAGGAATACTGTGTACAATTCTGGTCACCACACCTCAAAAAGGATAATATAGGGCGATTTCCCACACAGCTTACCTAGGAGTGAAGTCCCTCCTCACCGCGCAGCGTCTGCTCAGATTTCTCACCAACTGCTCCGCAGATTCAGGAAGTGCCGCACCCTTTGCGTCTCAAATGGAAATCGCTAAAACCCTAGTTTACGTTAGCAATGCAAAAGGTCCGGCACTTCCTGAATCCGCGGAGCAGTTGGTGGGAAATCCGAGCAGACGCTGCACAGTGAGGAGGGACTTTGCTCCTCGGTAAGCTGTGTGGGAAATCGCATAGTATTGGAAGAAGTCCAGAGGAGGGCAACTAGAATGATTAAAGGTTTGGAACACTTTCCCTATGAAGAAAGGTTAAAACTCTTGAGGCTCTTTAGCTTGGAGAAACGTCGACTGCGGGGTGACATGAACGAGGTTTACAAGATTATGCATGGGATGGAGAAGGTAGAGAAAGAAGTACTTTTCTCCCTTTCTCACAATACAAGAACTCGTGGTCATTCAATGAAATTGCTGAGCAGTCGGGTTAGAACGGATAAAAGGAAGTACTTCTTCACCCAAAGGGTGATTAACATGTGGAATTCACTGCCACAGGAGGTGGTGGTGGATCCAAGCATAGCCAGCTTCCAGAGGAGTTTGGATAAAAATATGGAGCAGAGGTCCATCAGTGGCTATTAGCCACAGCATATTATTGGAATGGTCTGAGGCAGTGATGCCCTGTATTCTTGTTGCTTGGTTGGGGGGGGGGGCAAAATGGAAGGGCTTCTAGCCCCACTTGTGAACCTCCTGATGGCACTTGGTTTTGTTTTGTTTTTTGCCTCTGTGTGACACAGAGTGTTGGGCTGGATGGGCCATTGGCCTGATTCAACATGGCTTCTCTTATGTTCTTATGAACACTGCCCTCCACTCCTCAGTATCAGCAGCAGGGGAAAAATGGGGCTTAAATGCCATGAAATGGTATCCTTCAGTGCCATGATATTACTTCTGGCAGTGTAACTAGAAGTGATATCACTTTTGGGGGGAATGCTCTAGGTAGCCAGACTTACTTAATGCAAGAGCCACATAGAATAAATGTAAGATGTTTGATAGCCACAAAACAGGAAGGAAGGCAAATTGATGGGAGGTGGTGGAGGGAGGTGGAAGTGGAAAGAAAGCAACTTTAAACACATTGTCCAAGTCACCAGCTGGCTTGGCTTGGAGAAGTACGGTAATTTAAAGAGACAAATGCCTTCTCCAAACCAGGTGATGGGGGTTCCAAGAGCCACACAATACATGTGAAAGAGCCACATGTGGCTCCTGAGCCACAGTTTGGCCACCCCTGCTCTAGAACTCCTCTGAAATGCTGCAGAGAGCCAGTTTGGTGTAGTGGTTAAGTGTGCGGACTCTTATCTGGGAGAACCGGGTTTGATTCCCCATTCCTCCACTTGCACCTGCTGGAATGGCCTTGGGTCAGCCATAGCTCTCCTTGCAGAGGTTGTCCTTGAAAGGGCAGCTTCTGTGAGAGCTCTTTCAGCCCCACCTACCTCACAGGGTGTCTGTTGCTCTGAGACTTTGAGATTCAGAGTATAGGGCAGGATATAAATCCAATATCATCATCTTCTTCTGCTTCAGGGACCCTAGAGCAGCCCACAATGCTGTGACATCACTTCCACAACTGGAAGTGACATCACAGCACCACAGGACACCATTTGGGTAAGTCTCCACCATCACCTCAGCCTTCTGGAGTATTTTACCCCCCTCTGACTGTCATGTATATCCTTGAAATATAAGCTCTGTGTAAATCTTCAGCTTTTTGACTCAGTGCATTCAAGGGGGGAAAAAAACCCTTTGGAGTTCAGTCTCAGTGCCTGAGAAAATAAGTGTACAAACTTTGATCTGGAAGAAAATTGTGGTATTTTTACAGTATGTGAACCCAGCCATCTGATTTATAGTTCAATCTGTTAATGTACTCTGCTATTAGGCCACCTGGCAGTTTTATGCTTTGTGAATTTAAAGAGGAGCTCGACGTAACATAAGCTTTACAAGCTGGGGAAATATTATTGAAATGAAACATGAACGAGAACCATTTAAACAATAAAATAATGTGTGCAGACAATATATTCTTCCATTTTAGTATAAATACAAGGGCCAGAGTTTTATATGCCGAAGTCAGATGAGATTCTTAGAAGACTCTGAAAGATGGAACTTATTTTTATAAGCCTGGTAATCCCGCTGGTTTTGATGTTCGCATGGGGAAAATTGAAAACACAGACATGAATGATGGGTGAAGTAGCAGTGTTCGAAGGCTCACCCCCTCCCCTTTCACATTTCTTTAACTTCTTAATGTTCTCAGTGTAAGAGTACATTGTCCAAGGAGAGAAACATACATCTCACGATTGACTAGAGATGACCAAATATTTTTGTTTATGAGAGGAGAAACCAGTTCTAGATCTGATCTAAAACTGACATTTCCCCCTACAGTTAGGAAAAATGTCGTGTTGGTTGGATAAAACTCTGTGGAGGTCCCTAGGCAGTCAAAATTTCAGAGGGCCCCCTAACAAAATTTTTAAGTGTTGGAGCACCCACCCCACCACCTGTACCCCCACTGCAGCCTGCAGGCACCTTCTCAAAAGTCTAGGGTTGCCAAGTCCCCTGCATTCTCCAGTGTTCTCCAGTATGGTATCTATTGTACTATAGAGTTTTCCCTCCCAAATGGCTAGAGCGTCTGGAAAAACCATAGAGTTTTCCCAGAAATAGCTAGAGGGGCTGCCGTGTGATGTCCCCGGTATGATGACCTCACTTCCGGGTGACGTTATCTTACTGCCAACGTAGGGGGAGGTTCCCCCCACTGGCCCAATGTGGACCGGCAGGTTGCGAACCTCCTGGGTGGGGTAACCGCTGCCCAGACAGGGGGCTTTGCAGCCATACAAAAGTCCCTTTGCCAAAACTGAAGGGGAGAAGCAGAGAGAGGCAGACTTGGCCGTAACACCAGCAGCAGCCACACCAGGCAAGTCAAGGAAAGAGCAGCACAGTTGGTGGCTGTGTGTGAAGGCTGGGAGGGCTGCAAGCGGGGGGAAACCCCGGGGGGAAAGCCAGCCTGGGGCCCCATGGGGGCCCATAGGTCAGTACCTACTTGGCCTAATTGTTAATCCAGCCTTAGTTGGCCCTCTTGGAATTTTGAGAGAGGGCAGTGGGTGTCATCACAAAATGGCTGCCACAGGAAGTGGAACCAATCACAGAAATGGCTGCCCTCAGAGCTGCAATTACCTAATGTTGGGAGGTTCTGAGCCATTCATCCTACTATCATAGGAGCAGTTTTTCCTGAATGGGCATTCCCTACAGAACCAAAGGTGAACCTTCCTGCGGTCTTCTCCAGTGAGAAGAAGTAGAGTTCTTGCTTTGGGAAAGAAGCAGCTGGGTGCTACTTTGAGGAATCACTGCCTTAGGCATGGCCTTTGTGAACTTATCTATGAATCCAGATTTCAATTTTGCTCATGAAAGTCAGTCACAGGCCTTGAATTAAGCAGGAGCTCACAGGAGCACAGTTCCAGAACCTTTCTAACAGTTCCCCCTCCTTCTCCCCACCTATCTTGTCCATTGAGTAGTAGGTGCAGCTGCATAACAATCCCTGGATTAGGAGAGCAGAAGCCAGCCAGCCACCAGAAGCTTTGGCACGCCCTCAGCAGCCCTCAATTAACCCCTGGAGAAGCCCATGTCACGATTTCTCCACCTTCGTATATGATTTTGGGTGGTGAGTGGCTTGCTGGCCTTTTGACTGTGGAGGGGGCTGCCCCGAGAGTCTCAGGTAAGCGAGCCCTGCTTGGGCTGGCTGGATCTCTAGCCAGCTCAAGCAGACCTCACTGGCCTGGGGCTCTCCTTTCTTGCGTTGAGTTGCTTTTGACTGGTGGGGGATGGCAGCATATGCTAATGAGCTATGCTAATGAGCTTCATCACCTATTCTTGTACAAAATGACCCCTGGAAGACCAGGCTGCGCTGGCACTGGGGAGCTGGCAAAAGGCTGCTGCCCCAGGCCAGATGCCCCCCATTGCCCCTCACTTCCTCAGCCAGGGTGAGCTCAGCAGCAGCCACAAGGGGGCTTCTGGCATCAGCACGTATGCACACTGTCGCTCTGCCCTTCACATCTTGGAAGCACAGGCGCGAGAGACGGAGTGACAGCGAGCAAGCTGGAAGCCCCATGGCAGCCGCTGAGCTCACTATTTCCCTCGCTGAGGAAGCGAGGGTGGGCGGGAATGCCAAAATCGGTGCCCTCCTCCAGAGTCGCGCTCCAGGCAGCTGCCTCATGCTGCCTGATGGATATGCTGGCTCTGTGGCCAGGCTTTTTGTTGGAAAGGTGCTTTGACTCAGTCTCCTCCTTTTAGGTGCCCAGGCCAGTTTCTCCCCTCCTTTTTGCACCAGACCAGCAAACAGGTCTCACCATTAATTGGGTTGCCAGATCCCATCTTCTCCCTGGTGCAAGGGATTCGGGGACACTCTGGAAAGGGCCATTCCTGATGTGGTAACATCACACAAAGTGACATCGTTGTGTTGAAGATGAAGCGCCGCGCACATATAGCCCTACTTTCCCCCAACCATTCAAAGGGAACCTTCTCTTTAAATGGTTGGGAGAAAGTGGGCGGTGTGCATGCCTGCCCTGCAAGCTGCGAATGTGTGGGCATAGTGCCCACTGTTTTCAAGTGGGGTTGCAAATGACCATTGGAGGTGGGCACTCTCCCCACTGGCTAGCTGGGTGGCATTTGGGGGGAGCCCCAAAAATAGGGGGATTCCCCACCCCCAGCTGGAGACTGGCATCTCTAAGGCACCAACAGAGCTGTACCTAATTCAGTCTCTGGGGAGGAACTTAGATGTAGCCTCACCTTGCCCTGTGCTAGGACTGCCAAGCAAGAGGTTGGGGCATGGTTCTCCTGCCCCCAACTCCTGTTCCATGCTGCCACTCTGAATGGTGGCAGCGGGGAAATAAACAAAAAAGGGGGGCTGTTGGGCCTATGGTCTTATGTTATTTTGGGGGGGAAATCCTGGCGTGATACCAGTTTTCTTTAAGAGTTGCTAGAAACTCTATGGCTTCCCAGCAACTCCTAGAGAGTATTGATGTCACTTCTGGATTTTCCACAGAAATGACCTCACAAGGTCACTGATGGTGGCCCCTCCCCCTAGTCCCCTGCTGGGGTGCCCAGCATATAGACCCTTAATCAGGAACTCCCAGTTATTAATCAGTGTGTCTTACAGGGGTGTCAAACGCATTTGTCAGGAGGATCAGATCTGACATAAATGAGACCTTGTCAGGCTGGACCATGTGTGTCATAAAAACTAAAGCTAGGTAGCAGGGATATAAACTTTATAAAGGACACAAACACAAAGATTTTTTTAAAAAAAAAAACTTAAAACATGCTTAAGAGATTAGCACTCTTGCAGTATTTTGTCTATTTAACAGTCTCTGAGAACTGACACCACTTGCTCTGAATTATTGCATCAAAATCCGGAGACAGTGGCTGTGCTGTAACAATCTTAAGTATGCTGTTCAGGTTTTGTTCAGGTGTGCATCTCTAAGTTGCAAACCTACTTTTGATTTACTGACATTCATTACAGAAAACTCATGGCCAGTGCTTTGGGTCAAGAGGAAAATATGGAATAGCTGGGCATTGCAAGCTTTTGTACATAAGTTGCTTTATGTGTTAGTCAGCCAATAGAGAAAATAGACAACTGACACCAAGTATTACACTGTCTTTCAGTTTGCAAAAATATAAGGATTATGTACAACACATAATAAACAATACAATGAAAGAGCCCAGTGTTCACACTGAAATGAGAAGCTTAATGCTGTGATCAGAGAATGTAGAACAGGGTTCCTAAACAATTAAGCTGTCAAACTGAAGAAAGAATTGAAACGTCATCAAAATCTAGAGAGACGTCTTTTCTAGAAGGCGGCTGCATTGAAGCTACACTCCTCAGGAGCACCCACCTTGTGAATTTCAGTTGGGATGGGACTTATATCTTTTCATTTGGAGATGGGTTTTTTTTGGCCCCTTGGGGTTTTCTGTTACTTTAAAAGGCCCTAACACCACCGACCTCTATCATTATTGTATTGTTTATTATGTGTTGCACACAATCCTTATATTATATTTTTGCAAACTGAAAGATGGTGTAATATTTGGTGGCTTTGATCAGTTGACTAATTACACCAAGCAGCAGACTTCAGTGGAGAAAATAGAGGCTTTGTTCTGTTGCTTGATTGAGCAAGCCTGGCAAAACAAGCTGCGATGCAGAAGGAAGCAAGAAAGAAGAAGAAGGAAGCAGATGACAGCCTGTTGCTTGGGGGCCTGATAGGAGTCCTCCAAGGGCCTGATTCAGCCCCCAGGCCACATGTATGACACCCCTGCACTAGTATTTCCTTTACTTGACTACCCATATATGGCAGGCAGTCTCCATTTCATTCCCCACTTTGGGACTAGTTGTCCTAATGTGCACAGTTTGACTCGCCTGCCAAAGCTCCACTTCACAGGTCAGTTCAAGATTCCCTGAACACTCAGTCCTCTCCTCCTCTCTTCTCATTCTTGGAGTTATTGCCAAGACCCTCCCCACATCAACCTCTGTTCCTCCTTTAGCCAGTTTAAATCACCCTCCTTTATCGGTCCAAATCAGGAAAGAAAGAACATCCCCCCCCCCCCATTCTCTGGTTTTGATCTATTGCATCTATCTCCATTCCCATTTTTTGTTGGAAACATTCAGAGATTTTTATCCAAAAGTGAGGACAGTTATTTGTAGAGATTTGTTCACTCGAATAATAGCATTTTAGGGCCAGACAATCCAAATTCTGCGCAAAGGATACCATGCAACCCATATACACATTATCCAAACTGAACAAATTGCATAATTTATTGCATTTTGCGTTTGTGTTTGTTTTGTTAGCATTAGAAAGGGCAGGGAGCATATTTATTTCAATGTTAATTTAAACAAATCAAAAAGCCATTTTCATCATTATTGCTAGAACTAAAGAATTAACTGCATTCATTCATATTAGTAGCCTTATTCTTATGCCTTGCTGTCTAATTTAGAGTTCACAGAAGTCAAAGGGATGGGGGAGAAGAGAGGAGCACTGGAGATAATATAGATTTATTTATTTGGAAAATTTGTATGCTGCTTCTCTAAACGCCTTCTTGAAGGTTTTCTTCCCCTCTACTTCATTAATTGTACAAACTGGGTATGGAGGGGAGCTGCTACTGCTGCTGAGAAAACAAAGAAGAGGAATAATGAGAGAAGAATTAAAACTGAAGACATTGAATAATAAATAAAAATACAATATTTAAAATGAAAGAAGGGGAGGAAGAGGAGGAGGAAGAAGAAGAGGAGATTTGATTTATACCCCACCCTCAGTCTTAGAGTGGCTTACAGTCCCCTTCCCCTCCTCTCCCCACAACAGACACTCTGTGACGTAGGTGGGGCTGAGAGAGCTCTGAGAGAACTGTGACTGACCCAAGGTCACCCAGCAGGTGCATGCAGAGGAGTGGTTCTTCAGATTACAGTCTGCTGCTCTTAATCACTACACCAAACTGGATCTCTGGCAAAGAATCCTCACACTCCTAATGAGGTATTCAGAGTACTGAAGTCTTCTACCTATTAAAAATATTCTTCAGCTATACTGGAGGTTAGAGTTGGCGCAGATATAAAACACATCAATCATCATCGTTGTCATCATTAGTGACGACGACAAGAACAATGTATCAGTGCAGCTGTAAGGACTAGAAACCTGCTTTTTTAAACAAGAAAGGTGACATCTCTTGGAAGGTGAATTCTACACCCAGCACCAGAGATACTCAATCACATTCTAGTTTGGCTCAGGTGCTCCTCAGTAGTCACAAGGATCTGATCATTCACCAACCATGAACAAATTCAGGTGTGCCTGCTTGCCTAATCAGAGTGCTTTCTTGCATGATCAGACTACTTTTCCAAACCTGCCCTCCATCCATTTCTCACATCTCCAACTGATAAAAATCACTGAGGGCGTTTTCGCACTGACCTTCAAGTGGCGCGACCACCCTCTTCACACCGGAAGATCTGCGCGGATTTCGCACAAGAAGCGCCGGAGCACCCAAAAGAGCCGGCGACTTCCGTCGCGAAACCCGCTCAAACGGAAACCGCCAAGAAGCAGGAAAACGTTTGAGCGGCTTTTGCGACGGAAGTCGCCGGCTCTTTTGGGTGCTCCGGCGCTTCTTGTGCAAAATCCGCGCAGATCCTCCGGTGTGAAGAGGGTGGTCGCGCCACTTGAAGGTCAGTGCGAAAACGCCCTCAGACCGATTTCCCACTAACCTTATGCCGCTTTCACTCTCTTCTTCTCCGCAGGGCTGCTGCTGGATTTCGCACAAGCTGCCCCGGACCAGTGAGTTGCTCCGCATCTCTTCAAGTTCCCTCCACAGCAGGCAGGATCCTCTGAAAACTGGTTTTTGTCTGGAGCGGAGGGAACTTTAAAAAGGGCGGGGCAACTCGCCGGCTCTGGGCAGTTTGTGCGAAATCCAGCAGCAGCCCTGCAGGGAAAAGAAGCAACGAGACCAAAACAAGGTGAGTGGGAAATTGGTCTGAGTTAACTAAAAGAAAGGGAGAGCAGAGTATCTGTCAGAGCACCTGTTTATACACAGAAGGTCCTTGGTTCGATCCCTGGCATCTCCAGTTCAAAGGATTAGGTAAAAGTTGATGTGAAAGTCCTCCTAAAATGTTGTCAGTCAGAATAGATAGTAATGACTGAGGTTCCTTTTAGTGTGAGCATGTGAGCAAATGCGCACAGAGTTTCACTGGTCTGCTCACAGCTTTTCAGTCTCCACGGATGTTTCCTCTCAGTGCCGGATTAAACCCTGGGGAGGCCCCTAGGCAGTCAAATTCTTGGGGGCCCTCTTGGAAATTAAAGTCAGAGTGACTGCCCCACTGTCCACAGCCCCCACTGCAGCCTGCAGGCCCCTTCTCAAAAGCCCTTTTGACAAAGCTATGAGGGAGAGGCAGAGAGAGGCAAACTTGGCAATGAAGCCAGCAGCTGCAGTTGCTGGCTGCGCATGCAAGCTGGGAGGGCTGCAAGCAGGGGGGAAACTGGGGGGAGTCAGCCCGGGGCCCCTAAAGGCATGGGGGCCCATAGGCCAGTGCCTACTTGGCTTAATGGTTCATCCAGCCCTGCTTCCTCTAGGCTAGGTTTACATGATAGTCAGATGCTCACAACTTTAATGCTAGTAGCTCACACAGTAGAATTTTTCCCCTCGAGAATCTCCAGTTTAGAGATAACGTTGGTACTGAACTTCATAAAGCAGTAGTCTGACTCAGTGTAATGTTTGTGCGATCACAGTAGGTTTGTCATCCTTTCAGGGAGGCTGGGCTCCAGGTCCCACCAGGCATCTTTGCTCCAATAGGTGAAGAATGACCCCCCCAAGGGCCCCCAAGGCAGAGAACAATCAAAGACATAGAAGGATTTTATCTGCTAGTGGAGGGCAAAAATAGCAGGGACAGAAAAATCTCCTTGAGGAGAGAATTTCATAATTTTAGTGCCACAACCAAGAGCCTTCTAGCCTCCTATAACAGGTATGTCCAAAGTCGGTCTTCTGAAACTGACCATAGTAGACAGAGAGATTCATACGAGAGTAGGCAGCCCTTAAGGTATGCTAGTTCCAGGCTACATACAGGTTTAAAAATCAGTACCAGCACCCTTGAATTGGTCCCAGATGCAAAGTGGGAGCCAGTGTAGATGGAATAAGACTGGACTCCCTATGACTGAGTCCCATAGACGGATACAACTTGTTCCTTCCAGTCAGGGGTGGAATTCTAGCAGGAATGTTAGGCCACACACCCCTGATGTAGCCAATCCTCCAAGAGCTTACAGGGCTCTTTTGTGTAAGCTCTTGGAGGATTGGCTACATCAGGATGTGTGTGGTTTAATATGCAAAGGAGCTCCTGCTAGAACTCCACCCCTGCTTTCAGCCTGGAGTTCGACTTTCTTGCACCCTAGCCCATATGGATTTTAATTATGCTGTTATTGATCCAAAAAATCTGCTGTGAATTTTTAAAATCCATCTGGTGAAGGCTATATCAGCAGCAATTCTAAAGCCATCTTCACAGTAAGTGCTCTGTAGATCTCTGCCCACAGACCCCAGTTTGACCTTTTGATTACTTCCAGTTCCAGGCAGTGGCCTCCCATCAGTACAGGCTATTAGTTAGTGATGTGTATAATAATAAATTACCATGCTCCTACCTTCAAAAGCATTACAATATTATGCTCTGCTTAATGCTAATATTCCTCCTGCTATTCCATGTTTGCGGCCACTCATCTCAAGCTCTCGGAGGTGTGACATTCTGCCAAGATCCGGAGTAATCTGTAGCAAATCAACAATTTCCATATCATCGGCAAGGGAAAGCATTTCAGACTTGTTGAACCCTAGTCATTATAGGCTTGAACAACTCCCGATATAGGAGAAAGATATGCATGATTATGCAGGCAAGTGCAAGTGAGGCTGACTCCCGCGTACCGCAAATCTAATTGACAATTTTGTTGCCCTTCTCTGGCTATTTAAGAGAAGTGGCGAGGTCACTGGTAATGACGCATCTCATGGTTCGGGGGCGGGGGGGGGGAGAAAGGAGCCCACTCGCCCGGTGGCTGGCCTTAAGTTCCTAAACTGAAAGGAGATGAGAAAATTTTATGGAATAATAAAAGGTAAAAAGAGGGCTTGTAAAAGGAGACAGACTATCTCACAGATATGAATTGTGGCAGGCCGAAGATGAGCTTGCCTTTCCATGGAAGAGGCACGGTGTGGTGACCAAAGCGATTCGTGCTTCTGATGAAAACCAGTGGTAAGGGTGGAAAGTGTCATCAAGTGCAGATCACTTATGGTGACCCCAAAGGGTTTTTTCAAGGCAAGAGATGAGCTGAAGTGGGAAGAAGAAGAACGCAGATTTATACCTGCGCTCCTCTCTGAATCAGAGTCTCAGAGCAGCTCACAATCTCCTTTATCTTCTTCCCCCACAACAGACACCCTTTGAGGTGGGTGGAGCTGAGAGAGCTCTTCCAGAAGTTGCCCTTTCAAGCTATGGCTGACCCAAGGCCATTCCAGCAATTGCAAGTGGAGGAGTGGGGAATCAAACCTGGTTCTCCCAGATAAGAGTCCACAAACTTAACCACTACACCAAACTGGCCATTGCCTGCCTCTGCATAGCAACTCTGGACTTCTTTGGTGGTCTGCCATCTAAGTGCTTAGTGGGGCCAACCCTGTTTAGGATTTGAGATCTGATGAGATCAAGTTAGTCTGAGCCATCCAGGTCAGGGTCTGGCGGAAATTACCATCTACTTAATCATCAGCTTCCTTTATTTCCTCTTGCATTCATTACAACACTAGTGTGAGCAATGTTCCCTCTAAGCTGCAGAGTCTTGTGAGTAAAAATTCTGCTTTGTGAGCTACTGGCATTAAAGTTCTGAGCAACTGCATAAATTATTGTGCTCTGGGGTCATCCTTCCTGAGCTAAGACAAAAATGTGTGATCTGGAAGCTAAAAATCTGTGAGCTAGCTCACGCTAACTCAGCTTAGAAGGAACACTGACTGTGAGAATGATTCGTTTCTTTAAATCCAAAGAAATCAAGATCCAGTCATTCCAAATTTAATTGATTGGGGCAAGGGGCTTAACATGGCAATCGTAAGTGGTGTTTCCAACAGATAGCTCTTGTACTACCAGGAACCCACTGACTGCAGAGTATCTATAGCCTCCTCTAGAAGAAACAGGGAAAGATCACAAAAAAGCTTTTATTTAAAGTTTTTGTTTGATAGGATTTTTCTTTGTGTACAACAAATAGGTTTTACATTGAAACCTGTGACATGTCAACAAAGCTGTGTGTGTCACAATGCTGTTTCAGCATGGAAAATCTGCTCTTTGACATTCTGAGAACTTCAACACCAACTAGGGTTGCCAAATCCAATTCAAGAAATATCTGGGGACTTTGGGGGTGGAGCCAGGAGCAAAGGTGTGACAAGCATAGTTGAACTCCAAAGGACATTCTGGCCATTACATTTAAAGGGACAACACACCTTTTAAATGCCTTCCCTCCATTGGAAATGAAGGATAGGGGCACCTTCTTTTGCGGCTCATAGAATTGGACCCCTTGGTCCAATTCTTTTGAAACCTGGAGGGTATTTTAGGGAGAGGCACTGGATGCTATGCTGAAAAATTGGTGCCTCTGCCTCACAAAACAGCCCCACCCTGGAGCCTGCAGTAGCTGCCTATAAAGCCAGGTAACGAGTAAGAAATGAAACATTTTATTTATCTTCTGAATCATTGGAGAGGAGGCATATATCCTCCAGAATTACAGTTGTATTTTTAAAATAACCTACTCATTTTAAGGCACAAGCACAGGATCACTTGAATATTGTCTTCTCACTGCACTCTCACTGCACACACTACATCCTTTGAATAACCTCGCAGAAGATAATTGCCTACTTTTATGCCCTTGATTGGTCAGCACCATCTATCCTGAAGCGATTGCAAGAACTGATCACACTGAACTTGTTCTTGACCTAGGTACACGGGCACACAAAGACACCTAAGTAGTAAGTCTCAACTCAAAACTCTGAAGTGGATTTTTGAAACCTTTAACTCAGTTTTAGAGGATCTTGTTTGCTGCACAAAAGAGGCAGAATGGGTTGCAGCCTCAGAGCAGCTTGTGCAAAATCTGACAGAAGCCCAGCTGAGAAGAGGAGAGTGAGAGCAGCATAAGTTTAGTGGGAAATCGGTCCTAAATGCATGACATTGAAAGAAAAAGCAGGTGGGGGCAGGATTTGTGGGGACTGCCTACATTTACAGAATAATGTGGAGGACTGGAACCCTCTACCTCCCCCCGCCCCGTAACTGGCACTTACTGTGGTTTTTTTCTTGGTGCTTCCTTCTTTCCAGCAGAGAGCATCTCCACTACCAGGGGACAGTATCCTAAGGCGGCTAAAAACTGAAGATGGTCCATGGTTTGCAAATGGGACATGTCATGAACCATGAAACCAAACTGCATTTTCCCAGTTTGTGCCCATCCCTAGTCAGGATTTTGTCTCACTGTATCATTACCAACAAATACAGCAATTATACCCTTCCCTAGAGGATGGAGTGCCAGCAGTTTGTTTTTGTTGTAGAAAGTAAAGTGAAAGGAAGACCCAACTATGCCAAGCTGATTGTGGTGCTGAAGTTAGAGTAGGATCCAGGAGATCCAGATTTGAATCCCCACTCTGCCATAGAGGCTTCCTGGGTGACCTTGACCAGTCCCATACCCTCAGTCTAACCTATTTTACAGAGTTGTGAAGATAAAACGGAGGAGAGGAGAATACTGTAAGCTGCTTTAGGATCCCACTGTGCAGAAAAGTAAATAAATAAATTAATTAAGTAAATAAATATATTATTTAATTGAAAGAAGAATTTAATTGAAAGAAGAAAAGTAAATAAATAAAGTAAATAAATATATTATTTAATTGACAGAAGGATTGGGTAAACATGGGCTAAAGAGATGGGCAGGGTACACCGCTAGGGGCAATTTGCCCTTGGAGATTCTGGGATAAAGGGCATGCATTTGCTCTCCGTCCATTGCATCCCAGGTTGCTCTCCATTGTGTCAACCTGTCAGCAGAGACTCAACATGGGTTCCATTTCTTGGTCATCATTCTTTGTACTGGATTAGGGGTACCAGCCCCCAAGATGAGAGTGGGGGATCCCCCAATTTTGCAGGCTCCTGCCCAGCTGGCCAGCTGGCCCATGGTGGAAAGCCCTACCCCAACTGCCATGACCCAAAGCGATGTCCCCAACATGATGACATCATGCAGAAGTGACGTTATCATGATGATGATCTGGTATTTTTTTGTGCATGCCTGTCCCTAATCCTGACATCAGTTCTGCTAAAAATGGGAGATTGGAGAGGGATTCTAGGGTCCTTGGATACCCTGGAGGGCCATTGAACTGGTCATGTGAAATACTTTCATATTGTGTTGAGTTGGACCCAGGTAAGATAAGCCAGAAGGAATCTTTGTCTGGGGGCCTGTGGTGGCTCTCACCAGTATGGCCTCAACTTAGGTGGCCAGGAATCACCCACAGATACATTAATAGGGCTCTCTAAGCAGAGTACAACAGTGATGCCTACACTACTCTATGGTAACTTCATCCCAGATCACTTCCATGTGATGTCATCATGTTGGGGATGTCACCCTACCCCCCCACTTCCGGAAACCTCCCCCACCCCGCAACAGCAAGAGCCAAGGACCTGGCAACCCTATACTGGATCCCCATGTGAGCTGGGTTGTAATATAAAGGTAAAGGTATTCCCCTGTGCAAGCACCAGTCATTTCCAACTCTGGGGTGATGTTGTATCCTGACGTTTTCATGTCAGACTTTTTTATGGGGTGGTTCACCATTGCCTTCTCCAGTTATCTACACTTTACCCTCTGGCTTCTCATTTTATCAACCTCAGAAGGATGGAAGGCTGAGTCAATCCTGAGCCAGCTACCTGAACCCAACTTCTGAACCCAGGGATCGAACTCAATACTGCAGCCCTGTGCCACAGGGCTCCTGGGTTGTAATATAATTTCCTCCTGTTGATCATGCCACTGCTATTCCCCCGCTCCCCTTGTTTAAGAGTTTACGAGAACAAATATATAACAGACAAAGAACTTTGGGTAACAAGTTGTCCTTAAACTGTACTTGAAACAGTCAGTTGAGTCTAAGGAGGGAAATATATAAACCGATGACAGATTTCATTTCAGTCTGCTAGTGCTTATTAAGATGTCTACAAACAAAAAAGGCACTATCTGAGTACATCTCTTTCGGCAAACAAAGGAAACTTTTAATTGCTTTAATCAGCATTTGTTTTGTCTTTGCAGTGACATAGAAAAACAAGTTGGGTCTAATCACCAAATGTCTTCTAAAGGAAAGGCTTTTATGAAGACTTTCAGGAACAACAATGTTCCTTATGACACAAAGATGAAATATTAAAAAAAATCATTCCATTGCTCAGTGCTACAAATTCCACATGGTTTCGTGACTCTATAATTCATGGTTTTCAAGGACAGGAAAACTGTGCACCTTCTTTGTTCTCTACCAACACCCCCCCCCCCCACCCACACCTGTTGTTTTCCATACAGAAAGTCACAGACAACTGGTTCATGCTAGGGATGCCTGAATGGGCATTGGTTCAGCGAATGTTCGGCTCACCAGTTGCAAATAGAGAGCTGATTATTCAATAGACTGTTGACTCATTGGTGGCTATTTGTCAACTCATATAGAAGAAGAAGAAGAAAATACGATGCTGATCATCTTAGGTCTAAATTCCACAGACAAACATGGAAGATTCCATGTTCACCACAAAATTCATCACTTCTTTACTTCAAATATGTAGGTGTACACCTGATTTTTATGTAAATAACTTGAACAGGCTCATGGCCCATATAATATAACAAATATTAAATCAATAAGGTCCAACTTTACGAGAACACTAGTGATTAAAGCTGTCAGCCTAGGCCTTCCAATGATACGAGGATCTATTCAGTGCAAAATCAAATCCCTTTAAATAGCTTCTTCAGTGAACACATGAAGCTACATTATTCTGAATCAGACCACTGGCCCATCAAAGTCAGAACTGTCTCCTCAGACTGGCAGCATCTCTCGAGGATCTGAAATAGAGATCACCTTCAATCTAATCAACTGGAGATTCCGGGTATTTAACCTGGGACCTTCTGCATGCTGAGCAGATGCTCTACCAATGAGAAGGAGGAGGAGAAGAAGACTGTAGATTTATACCCTGTCCTTCTCTCTGAATCAGTCTCAGAATGGCTTACAATCTCCTTTATCTTTTTTCCCCACAACAGACACCTTATGAGGTAGGTGTGAGCTGAGAGAGCTCTCCCTTTCAAGGACAGCTCCTATGAGAGCTATGGCTGACCCAAGACCATTCCAGCAGCTGCAAGTGGAGGAGTGGGAAATCAAACCTGGTTCTCCCAGATAAGAGTCTGCACACTTAACCACTACACCAAACTGAGCCATGACCCCTCTGAAATGCTAATGATTGGCATTCAAGAACTCTATTTTTTTTTTTTTTAAAAAATGAATATTTGGAATCTGGTAAACTTGTGTTTGAGCATGTGTGTTTTTCTGTACATGCATGCATATCATCATCATATATATATTTATTGCTTACAGACCATTTGGTCATAAGCAAATGGCAATGAAATACATAATTCATCAATAATATAGATTTTACAATTTTTACAAAATATTCATTTAGAATCAGCAAAGTCATTATGCATATGTGATTTACTGGGAATAGGTATGAAAGTATCATATTTTGGCAAAGAAGAAATTTATATATTATTTTTCTTTTGAAATGTACAGCAACCATGACTCACAAGAGCAAATCCCCCACTGATCTCTGCTCCGAAGAGTCACATCATGGTGAAAGCAGACGTCCATTGACTCTACCCAAAGACGACGTGAGATGGGAATTCTATGGAATATTCAGTAGATAAAAGGCTCATTTTTTAAAAAATAAACAGTTAACTTGGACAATTTAATTATTCATTCTGCTCAACTGTATTGATGAAAAACCTTGCATCCTTTACAGAAGACAGACTCTGTCTCAGAAGAATATTTTACTGTAACAACAGGTGGCACGGAACAGTCTGTGACCCTCTGTGCGAATATTCCAATGTAATTAAGGCACTTTTTCTTGGTCTCCTCAAATGTCAGGGTGGTTTTTTTGGACCGTTGAGAAGACAGATCAAAGTGCACGGTAGTCCCTGAAGCTTTTATTCTACACCTAATTCACAAAAATAAGCCTTTCGCATAGATGGACAGATTCGTACAGACAATAACCCTTCAAGGATAAACATTCTTTCCAATCCCACCCAAGAACCCTGAAAAGGACCTTCATCATAAGCACAGACTGGCAGGTCATTTTCTGACACTCGTGCAGCGTGTTTGAAAATCAGCCAGAACTGACAGGTGTGAAGTTTCTGCTCTTCTGCCACGCACATGATAATTCATAAGCTGAATATATTATGGAGACCTTGTTCGATTTAGAGAGAGGCTGGAAATATTCAGTAATCCAATAAAGGAATAAAATACCAGACATTATTTTACTGCTGTGTTAAAACAATATATATATATATATTTACAAGTACAGTGTTTCTAAAAAGCAGAGCTATATGGAGTTAGGTGTGAAAAGAAACGTCAGAAATCACAGGAACACCTACTGCAGCAAAAAAAAAATGGAATTCTGCAAATCAAGCCCATTTGAAGGGGGTTCTTTCATTTGCATAATACATTCTGGTTTGCCAGTCTTGCGGAAGAGCGGTGATCTACGCTGTCATACTGAAGCTCCGCCCCTAGTCACAAGGCATCTTACCATGTTGGTGATTTCACCAGAGTATTAACTACACATTTTAAAGCCTAGCTTCACAATTTAGGGGTCAGAGACTTGCATTTTAGGAAAATGATGGCTGAGATCAGGGGTCATTTTGCAGAAAAATAGGCAGTGGACCTCATTAGCATATGCTGCCACTCTTCACCAGCCAAAAGCAACCCGATGCAAGAAAGGAGAGCCTCGGGTGAGCGAGGCCTGCTTGGGCTAGCTAGAGATCCAGCCAGCCCAAGCAGGCCTTTCTCTCCTGGGGCTCTCCTGTTCCCCACCCCCAGTCAAAAGGCCAGTAAGCCACCCGCAGTCCAAAATCACATAAATGGAGAAAGGGTGGCAAGGGCTTCTCCAGGAGTTAATGAAGGCTGCTGGGTGTGTGGCAAAGCCCCTGGGGCCTGGCTGGCTGCCTGTTCTCCTAATCCAGGGATTGTTATGCAGCTGCATCTACTATTCAATGGACAAGGCAGGTAGGTGGGGAGGAAGAGGGGGAACCTTCAGAAAGGTTTCCGAGCTGCGCTCCCGTGAACTCCTGCTGAATCTGAGGCCTGACTGAGATCTATGTAATTCTAAAAAGATCTATGCCCCCCAAATCTCATAGACTTCAGTCTTTAGGTCTGCGCTAGTAGGATGCCATGTGTTAACATTTTCAGTACCTAGCGTGGGTGTAGTGGTTAGGAGCAGTGGGACATTAATCTGGAGGGCCAGGTTTAACTCCCCATTCACCCTCCACATGAAGCCTGCTGCCTGACCTTGGGTTAGACACAGTTCTCTCAGAACTCTTTCAGCCCCACCTACCTCACAAGTAGTGTTCCCTCTAAGCTGAGTTAGCGTGAGCTAGCTCACAGCTTTTTAGCCTCCAGCTCACACATTTTTGTCTTAGCTCAGGAAAAATGGCCCCAGAGCACACTAGGCTTCCCAACCTTCCCGCCCTGGTGGGGGACCCCAGGATTTCCACACTCTTCCCCCGCTCCCCCAAAAAATGGAAGCGGGGGGAGAGGGGGGAAACGGTGCCGAGCCGCCAGAGCCTGGAGCCAGCGAGGCCGCCACGCCGCTGCCGCCCCCTCCCTGCCCACCGCAGTTTCTCCTCCGAGATGGGCCCAGGCTGAGCCCATCTCGGAGGAGCAGCCAAGAGGCGGCAGCAGCGCAGGGGAGGGCGAGGCAGGCCAGGAGCATGGCGAGCCGCGAATCTGGGCCCTTCTAGGACCCAGACTTGCGGCTCGCTACGCTCCCGGCCCGCCTCCACCGCCCCCCTCCACTTCCATCCCAGAGGCGGAACGGGCGAGGCCGCCGCGTCGCTGCCGCCTCTACTCTGCTCGCCGTGGCTGCTCCTCCAAGATGGGCTCAGGCTGAGCCCATCTCAGAGGAGCAGCCATGGTGAGCGGAGCAGAGGCAGCAGCTGCGGGGCGGCTCGCCACGCTTCCCGGCGCAGTTCCCCCCTCCCCCTAGCTCCACCCCAGTGTCTCCTGGCTCCACCCCAAAGTCTCCTGGCTCCACCCCCAAAGTCCCCAGATATTTCTGGGGTTGGATTTGGCAACCCTAGAGCACACTAATTAATGCAGTAGCTCACAACTTTAATGCCAATAGCCAGGCCTTGTATTCAGTGGGAGCTGACAGGAGCGCAGCTCTTGAAACTTTCTGAGAGTTCCACCTCCTCCTTCCCACCTTGTCCATTGAATAGTAGGTGCAGCTGCATAAGAATCCCTGGAGGAGCTCCACCACCTATTTTTCTACAAAACGACTCCTGCCAGTAGCTCACAAAGTAGAATTTTTGCTCACAAGACTCTGCACCTTAGAGGGAACATTGCTCACAAGGTGCCTGTTGTGGGGAGGGGAAGGGAAGGAGATTTTAAGCCATGCTGGGACACCTCACCTCACTTCAACCAGTGAAAACAGAGTTGGATGAGATCCCCACCCTAGAAGAGACTGTTAAAGCCATCAAGCAACTGAAAAGTGGCAAGGCAGCGGGAGTTGATGGAATCCCACCAGAGATCTGGAAGCATGGGGGCACAGTACTGCATAGCGCACTTCACAAAGTACTTGTCACCTGCTGGGAACAAGGCAAACTACCACAGGACTTTCGCGATGCAATCATCATCACTCTACACAAGAACAAAGGAGAAAAGTCAGACTGCTCCAACTACCGGGGGATAACCCTGCTCTCCATCACAGGCAAAATCCTTGCCAGAATACTCCTGAACAGACTGGTGCCCACCATTGCAGAAGAACTCCTCCCAGAGAGCCAGTGCGGCTTCAGAGCTAACAGGAGCACCACCAACATGGTATTTGTTCTCAGGCAGCTCCAAGAGAAATGCAGGGAACAGAACAAGGGTCTATATGTGACTTTTGTCGACCTTACCAAAGCTTTCGATACCGTTAGCAGGAAAGGCCTGTGGCAAATCTTCGAACATTTAGGATGTCCCCCAAGGTTCCTCAGCATGATCATCCAGCTACATGAAGACCAGCGAGGCCAAGTCAGACACTGCAACGACCTCTCGGAGCCCTTCCCAATAGGCACAGGTGTAAAGCAGGGCTGCGTTCTCGCGCCAACTCTCTTTACGATCTTCTTTAGCATGATCTAGATGATGACGATGGTGTCTACATCCTCTATCGCACTGATGGCAGCCTGTTCAACCTGTGGCGACTAAAGGCTCACTCCAAGACAATGGAAAAACTTATCCGCGAGCTACTGTTTGCTGATGATGCTGCACTCGTCTCCCACTCGGTATCAGCTCTGCAGCATATGACGTCCTGCTTTGCAGAGGCTACCAAGCTATTCGGCCTATAAGTTAGTCTGAAGAAGACAGAAGTTCTCCACCAGCCTGCACCCCAGGAAGATTATCACCCTCCCTGCATCACTGTGGGTGAATCAGTTCTGAAGACAGTCCAGCAGTTCAGCTACCTGGGGTGCATCATCTCCTCAGATGCCAAGATCGACAAGGAGATTGACAACAGGCTGGCAAAGGCAAACCGTGTATTTGGCCGACTGCACAAAAGAATGTGGAGCAACAAGCATCTGAAAAAAGGCACAAAGATCAATGTTTACAAAGCGGTTGTGATGACAACCCTCATCTACGGCTTCGAATCGTGGGTTTTATACCGTCATCACCTGCGACTCCTTGAGCGCTTTCATCAGCACTGCCTTCGCACCATCCTCAACATCCACTGGAGTGACTTTGTGACCAACACTGAAGTCCTCAAGAGGGCGGAGGTTACAAGCATCGAGGCACTGCTGTTGAAGACGCAGCTGCGCTGGGCAGGGCATATTTCTAGGATGGAAAACCACCGCCTTCCCAAGATTGCTCTGTATGGCGAACTTTCCACCGGCCATCGAAATAGAGGGGCACCAAAGAAGAGGTACAAGGACTCCTTGAAGAAATCCCTTGGCACCTGTCGCATCAACCATCACCAGTGGTCTGACCTAGCCTCAGATCGCAAAGCATGGAGGCACACCATCCACCAGGCTGTCTCTTCCTTTGAGAACGCACACATAGCTGGTCTTGAGGACAAAAGGAGATTGAGGAAGAATCGCACTGCTACAGCACCAACCCCAAATCAGACTTTTCCCTGCAGCCACTGTGGCTGGATCTGCCTGTCCCGCATTGGTCTTGTCAGCCACCAGCGAGCCTGCAGCAGACGTGGACTACTGCACCTTTCTTAAATCTTCGTTCGCGAAGTCAAGCCGAGAGAGGGAGAGGGGGACACCTTAAAGGTAAAGGTTGTCCCCTGTGTAAGCACCAGTCATTTTCAACTCTGGGGTGACGTTGCTTTCACGTTTTCACGACAGACTTTTTAATGGGGTGGTTTGCCATTTTTTAAGAAGAAGATATTGGATTTATATTCCACCCTCCACTCCGAATCTCAGAGCGGTTTATAATCTCCTTTACCTTCCTCCTCAACAACAGACACGCTGTGAGGCAGGTGGGGCTGAGAGGACTCTCACAGTAGCTGTCCTTTCAAGGACAACCTCTGCCAGAGCTATGGCTGACCCAAGGCCATTCCAACAGCTGCAAGTGGAGGAGTGGGGAATCAAACCCGGTTCTCCCAGGTAAGAGTCCGCACACTTAACCACTACACCAAACTGGCTTCCCTAGTCATCTACACTTGTGTTCCCCAATGATCTACACTTTCCCCCCAGCAAGCTGGATACTCATTTTACTGACCTCGGAAGGATGGAAGGCTGAGTCAACCTGGAGCCGGCTACCTGAACCAGCTTCCGCTGGGATCGAACTCTGGTCATGAGCAGGGGGCTCCGACTGCAGTACTGCAGCTTTACCACTCTGCGCCACGGGGCTCTTAATGCAGAGTAGAGAAAAGCAGGTTTTAAAGACCTCCTCCTCCTCTTCCGATGCAGAATCACAAAATATGTATAGAATGCAGGTGTGGACACTAAGATGTATTGGGAACTTCAGCTGAAAGGGTACAAAAATTAAATGCTATTATCTGCTAAAATGTTGCTTATTGCTTCTCAGGGAACACAGATCTTGTCTCAGATTTTTTCTTCTACATTAAATTTGGTTATTCAGAAAAATCACATGTCAGATTGTGTCTGAAATGCATGTTTGAGAAACAAGAGTAAGAAAGGAAAAACATTGGAGAGCCAGTTTGGTGTAGTGGTTAAGTGCACTGGAGAGCCAGTTTGGTGTAGTGGTTAAGTGCATGGACTCTTATCTGGGAGAACCGGGTTTGATTCCCCACGCCTCCACTTGCACCTGCTGGAATGGCCTTGGGTCAGCCATAGCTCTGGCAGAGGTTGTCCTTGAGAGGGCAGCTGCTGTGAGAGCCCTCTCCAGCCCCACCCACCTCACAGGGTGTCTGTTGTGGGGGAGGAAGGTAAAGGAGATTGTGAGCCACTCTGAGACTCTTCGGAGTGGAGGGCGGGATATAAATCCAATATCTTCTTCTTATATTCTGCTTTCTCGTGAAACTCCTTGATTCAAATCAGATCAGTGTGCAAGATACGTTCAACTAAGATGAAGTGCATTCTAGTTACAAGAACTTATAATGAATAACATTGAGGGAATTTTTTTTTAAAGTTGAAATCCTTTATGATTTGATATTAGGCATGTGTATGTGAACAACTTTTTTAAAAAAGAAAAAGACAATATCTAAATCCAATGAGCCAATGGAATTGGAAGGGTGTGTCTCCTCTTGTTGGTGGAAAGTGCTGGTTAGGCTGAGAGAGAGTGACTGGTTGGCCTGAGATCACCCAAGAAGCTTTTCATGGCAAAGCAAGGATTCAAACCTGGGTACAAATTAGGGAAAACCCCACAGGCTCAGACTAAGGCTGACAGCTCTAGTTTGGGAAATACCTGGAGATTTTTGGGGTAGAAAAAGAAGATGAAGAGATTGAATTTATACCCCATCCTTCATTACCAGAAGGAGTCTCAGAGTGGCTTACAATTCCCTTCCCCACAACAGACAGGTAGGTGGGGTGAGAGAGCTCTCTCAGAGAACTGCTCTTGAGAGGAACAGCTGTGAGAGAGTTACGAGTGACCCAAGGTCACATCAGCAGGTGCTTGTGGAAGAGTGGGTAATCAAATCTGGTTCTACCAGATAAGAGTCACTACACTTAAACACGACACCAAACTGGCACCAAATAGGGTAGACTCAGAGGAGGGTGGGTCTTGAAGAGAGATGGGGCTACAGAAGGGCATAAACAGGGGTGGAATTCTAGCAAGAGCTCCTTTGCATATTAGGCCACAAACCCCTGATGTAGCCAATCCTCCAAGACCTTACAAAAAAGAGCTACATCAGGGGTGTGTGGCCTAATATGCAAAGGAGCTCCTGCTAGAATAGAGTCCAGCCTCTGAAGCAGCCATTTTCTTCAGGGGAACTGATCTCGGTCATCTGGAGATCAATTGTAATAGTGGGAGAACTTCAGGTGCCATCTCGGAGGTTGGTAATCCTAGTAATAGTCATATGCTACTGATTTATCAGTGATGGAATTGACCATTTGCTGAGCCACATGTACATTGACTTTTTTAAATATATGAAAAGGCTGTTTTGAAAAACATACAGTTATGTGTGTGTGTGTGTGTGTGTGTGCCATCAAGTTGCAGCCAATGTCTGGCCACACCAGCAAGGGGCTTTCAGGGCAAATGAGAAGCAGAGGTGGCTGGCTATTGCCTTCCTCTGCAGAGTCTTCCTTGGTGGTCTGCCTTTCAAGTGCCAACCCTGCTTAGCTTCCAAGATCTGATGAGATTGCCTCACCCTGTGTCACTCACAAATGCCTCCAGCACATCCAGGACAACACTGGGTACTTTTAATAAAAACCAAATACATTTGTTACTGAATTGAACATTTATTCCATAGCAGGCAGTGCAAGACACTATGCCAGCAGAGCAAAGCTATATTTCCACCTCCCCTTTAAATACACCACTCCTCTCTCCATCAATAGTACAGTTTGGCTCACTGTTTGGGGGTGTTCTTCATTCCAGTTTTTTACACTCAAGCATGTGGGAGGACACGGGGACTCTCTCTTTCCTCTTTCTAGAGTTGCCAACTTTGGGTTAGGAAATTCCTGGAGATTTGGGAATAGAGCCTGGGGAACATGAGGTTTAGGCAGGGAAGGGACCATGCAGTTCACCTTCTAATATGCAAATGAGTTCTGCTACCAAAAAAAGCCCTGGAAAAAGGAATTAGGATGATGTGGCTAATGCGAAATTGGAACAGCTAGAGAAGGGTCATAGGAGTTGCAGTTCTCTCTTCCAGCTGGCTTGGACAGTCACAACAATCCTGAAAATGGGCTAGGTCAGAATATGACAATTGATCTAACTAGTGTGAACTGTCTCTATTACAAATCCCATAGTCTATCTACTGTTAGTTGTACTAAACTCTGTTCTGTCGTGACCTGAATGGCCCGGACTTGCCCGATGTCATCAGCTCTCAGAAGTGGAGCAGGATAAGCCCTGGTTAGTACTTGGATGAAAGACCACCAAGGAAGTCAAGGGCTGCTACGCGGAGGCAGGCGATGGCAAACCACTTCTGATGTCTCTCACTTGACAACTCTACAAGGCAGAGCTTTTTTTCTTTCACCAGGAACTCCTTTGCATATTAGGCCACACCCCCTGATGTAGCCAATCCTCCAAGGGCTTACAGGGCTCTTAGTACAGGGCTTACTGTAAGCTCCAGGAGGATTTGCTTTATCAGGGGGGTATAGCGTAATATGCAAAGGAGTTCCTGCTACAAAGAAAGCCCTGCGACAGGGTCACCATAAGTTGACTGTGACTTGACAGCACTTTCCACCACCAATAACCTTTGTCCCACCTAATTTGATAGCCAGGAAGCCATTTTGTACCATTTGCTACTTAGGCTGAAACCTGTGTTAGTTTCACCATTTTGCACTGACAAGAAGTTGGATAGCTGTCTGGAACAAAACAAATTTTAAAAAAAAAATCTTTCTGAAGTCTAATGAAACTTTATTGGCGGGAAGGGTTATTCTTGTTCCACCTTTTGAATGGGCTTGAAAAATAAGAAACACTAGCAAAGGGAACAAGTGTGGACCACACAAGAAAAAGAAATATTTATGAGGGATGATGTCTCAACTTTTTTTAAAAAGGCATGTGCTTTTCTTAAAAAAGTGAAATGTGGTTCAGGAGATGAGAGTTTCGTTTCAGGCAAAGAAAGGAAATAAAGCTTCCTGTCCCATTTGCTGAGCGGGGTGAACAACTGCTCCTGCCCAATTAGAATTGTTAATTGATTTGAAAACATGGAGCTTTGAAGGTGGAAAACTGCTGACATTATTTCAATAGGGAAATGCACTCCGGAGAACAAACACCGCAGTCCAATTTCTCTCCTTGTTTTGTTGAATATACATCTATAAAAACACTGTGAATCATGCCATAAAAACTGCTGTGCTGATATCATAAATCTTAGATAATAAAAATTTCATTGTTGAAACAATAAAATAAGACTTTTATTATAACACAGAGTATCCACCTAAACATTGTCCTTTTAGCTTCTTCGAGCTAAATGTATGCACGGTTTTACAGTCTATAAACAGATCTGGAATAAAAGTTAATAAATGTCAAAATTTGCATTTCAAAAAATTCTTGCAGCATTTTAGGGAAGATCAATCTATGAACCTTTCAACATTATGTCAAATGAAATGCTAATTGTACCTTTAGGAATTTCAGAGACAGTGACAAGAAACTAAATGCTCTGTTCCTTTGCATCAGCAAGTCGGGGATAATTGTATATCTACTCTTCTGAACTTCTAAGGGGGAAAAAAAAGCAAAATGTGCAGGGGAAAAATGATTTTCTATTCTTTAAATCAAGAGGGTAAACTCCTTCAACCACCCTTCATCAATCTACCTTCAAATAAAGTGTGTTAACATGTTGACAATGGACAAATCACATAGAACTACATTTATTCATTTTATAATAGGTTTGTCAAATGAGCTACATCTAGAAATTTAAGAGTCAAAAGTATTTGCAACTGGGGCCAACTTATTATTTTTTTCCTCTGAGTTGCTGGAGCACCATTGGAGACAAATCCTTCTTTAGCGCTGGTTTGTGCAGTCCCAGGATAACAGCTCCATCTTTCACAATCAAGAGGATAAATTGAAGGCTACCGCCAGCTGAAAGGAGAAAATGGGTCTCTGGTTGATGAGGGCCACTTACATACATTCTATTTGGGTCTAAGAATAAATAACTGTATAAAAACATAAAACGAAATGTAAAATCGGTTGGGCTCAGTTTTGGCCAGTGGGCCTAAATTTTCTAGATTCTCACCCAATGTGTTCCTCACTATTGCTGAATCAAAACAACTATGGGTTGATAGTGTCTGGAAAAAAATGTATGATTATTTCAAGCAGGGATGGAATTCTAGCAGAAGCTCCTTTGCATATTAGGCCACACACCCCTGATGTAGCCAATCCTCCAAGAGCTTACAAGGCTCTTTTTTTGTAAGCTCTTGGAGGATTGGCTACATCAGGGGTGTATGGCCTAATATGCAAAGGAGCTCCTGCTAGAATTCCACCCCTGTAAAAGAGTGACTGCATGAACCCACGAAGCTGTCTTATACTGAATCAGACGACTGGTCCATCAAGGTCTATATTGTCTACACAGACCTGCAGCAGCTGTCCAGGATCTCATCTCAAGGTCTTTCATATCACCTGCTACCTGATCCTTTTAACATCAGGAGGTTGACTGTACTGGGTTTCAAGGACCATATCACTCCAGTCTTGGTTTTCAGTTTGTCTTCAAGGTGCTGGTTTTGATCAGAGATGGCCAAACTTGCTTAACATAAAAAGAAGAAGAAGAATTGTAGATGTATACAATTTAGGAGGGAAAACTCTATGGTACCTATTGTGTTATCATCTTGCTGGGAATGTCAGGGGAGGTTCCCTCCACCAGCCCAATGTGGGCCAGCGGGTTGGGAACCTCCAGGGCAGGAGCAAACTCACTTATGCAGTAGCTCATAACTTTAATGCCAGTAGCTCACAAAGTAGAATTTTTGCTCATAAGACTCCACAGCTTAGAAAGAGTATATGTCATGAGCCCTGGTGAGGAGGAGCTGGAAGGGTTAACAGACCTGGAAGAGTTGCCAACCAGTTCCTCAGCTGAACAAACAGCAGTTGGCCCATCAATCACTCTCCAGGCACCAGTGTCAGCTGTTGACGATCAATCTTGTCCGAGCTCTCCTCCTCCCATCTCAAGGGTTCAAAGCAGGCTCCGGAAAGCAGGCTTCAGAGCGAAGACATGAGGCACGCCAATGCTTCAGATCTCTCAGCCCTGAGTTCTAGCAGAGTCACTGCCATCCAGGGAGCAGGCTGATTGAGACTCCCATATAGCTCCCACCCAGGACCTGGTAACCTTGTGGAAGCAACAAGTCTATTCTCTGGCTTGCATCCATGCTCCTTTCTGATCCTGACCCGCTTGATTTCCTTGGCACCCTGAACATTTGGCTTTTGGACATTGACTTCTGATTCCGGTTTGGAATTCTGCATTGATGACTTGGCTCCTGCTTGACTTCCTGGACTTTGACCTTGGACTGGCTTTGAACTCCTGTCTGCCTGCACCCTGAGAATGTGACAGGCTTAGCAGTTCCCACATGATGTGTGCCTTATCTAAGTTCATCTCCAAGATCAAGTCCCCAGAGGGCTCCTACCAGGCTTTCGAGCAACTCACTGTCATCTGCTTCCTCCTCTCTCCCTCTCTCTTGCTTCCTTCTGCATCACAGCTTGCTTTGCCAGGCTTGCTCAGTCAAGGAGGAGCTGCAGAGCAAAGCCTCTATTTTCTCCATCGGCTGACCAGCACAGGAAGCAACTTATGTACAAAAAATCACAATACCCAGCCATTTCATGTTTTCTCCTGGGTCTTAGGCTCAAAGCCTTGACCATGAGGTTTCTGTAATTACTAAATCAAAAATAGGTTTGCAACTTACAAACACACACCTGAATAGCAAAGGATTGCTACAGCACAGATTTTGGTGCAATAATTCAGACCAAGAGGTGTTAGTTATCAGAGACTATTAAATAAACAAAATATTGCAAGAGTGCTAATCTTTTAAGCCTGTTTTATTTTAAGTTTTTAAAATATCTTTAATTGTGTTTGTGTCCTTTATAAAGTTTATATCTCTGCTACTTGGCATTACATTTTATGACACACATGACCAAGCCCAATAAGGTCTCATTTATGTCAGATCCGGCCCTCATAACAAATGAGTTTGACACCCCTGGGTTAGACTATCAGACTATGATCCTGGAGACCCAGGTTTGAATCCTTACTCTACCACTGGAAACTCACTGGATCAGCTAGAGGCAGTCTCTGAGTCAAACCTACTCCTCAAGGTGATTGTTGTGAGGATACAATGGGTTATATTGTAAAACATTTTGTGTCCCCATTTGTGAGAAAAGTGAAGTATAAGTAAATAAACATGAATGGCTTCACATATTATAGAAAGCAGAGAGAATGTGTTGGGTCTCTGAGTCACACATCTGCTCTCCACAGGGGTGGAATTCTAGCAGGAGCTGATTTGCATATTAGGGCACACATCCCTGATGTAGCCAATCCTCCTGGAGCTTACAAGGCTCTTTTCATTTCTCACTATTCTACTACACAAAGCAATAAAGCAAGAAGGGGGGGGGGGGAGAATAACAGAGCCAAACTACACTGATTCTCCATGATGTTTCACAGACCAGCTTTATGGAGGGCCCTAAAACCATAGATTACCATTGAGCTTTTACCATGCTTGACATACTGCCCCCCCCCCTTTGCTCAACCTCGGGGCTTATGGGGAAATGCTCTGTAAAATTTAGTGATTAGCTCAGGGGCCGATACATTGTGCTCTGCCACCCATTCATTTTGACTGGTAGGGAAGTGTTTCCACTTGATCAAATAATACAGCACTCCACGTTTTACTTTTGCATCTAAAATTTCTTGCACTTCATGATGACTCTGATTCCCAACCTGGATAGGTTGTGGAGCTGGAGGTCAAGGGTGCCAAGGGGTGCCACCCGGGTCTCTGCACAGAAGACTGCAATGAAAGACAGGGTGTACTTTACTAAACATTTTGAGTAATTCCAGTTCCACTGTCACCTTGTTGATTACCCTCTTTATTTTGAACGGTCCTAAAAACCGATAAGCCAGTTTCTTGGAAGGCTGATCCAGTGGTAAATTCTTAGTCGAGACGAACACTGTATCCCCCACCTTAAAATCCCACACCGGAACATGGGATTTGTCATATTGCCTTTTATAAGCCTCTTTAGCCGCTTACAAGTTTTCTTGTATGAGACTCCAACTCTTCCCTAACTTCCCCCACCATTGCTCAAAAGTTGTGGGATCTCTGGATTCCCCCCCCCCCCCGGCAACAGTGGGACGAGCTTCCCTTCGTAACCATTCACTATCTGGAAGGGTGAAGCCTTGGTTGAGCTGTGGATGCTATAGTTATAACCATACTCAGCGAATGGCAGCAAGTCTACCCAGTTGGATTGTTGGTGGTTCACATAACATCATAAATACTGCTCTAGCAGCGCATTCACTCGTTCCATCTGACCATCCATTTGGGGATGGTAAGCTGAGCTCAAGCCCTGTTCTATACCCATTAATTTGCAGAACTCCCACCAGAAGTTGGCAATGAATTGCGGGCCGCGGTCACTAATTATCTTATCTGGAAATGAGTGGATTTTCACAATGTGATGAAAGAACAAGTACACCAGTCTCTTGGCCGTAGGCAGTTGCGTATGAAATGAAATTTGCTTGCTTTGAAAAAGTGTCCACTACGACCATAATTACTGTCTTCCCTTGCAAGATGGGCAATTCCACTATGAACATAAGAACATAAGAGAAGCCATGTTAGATCAGGCCAATGGCCCATCCAGTCCAACATTCTGTGTCACACAGCGGCCAAATATATATATATATATATATATATATATATATATATACACACACTGTGGCTAATAGCCACTGATGGACCACTGCTCCATATTTTTATCTAACCCCCTCTTGAAGGTGGCCATGCTTGTGGCCGCCACCACCTCCTGTGGCAGTGAATTCCACATGTTAATCACCCTTTGGGTGAAGAAGTACTTCCTTTTATCCGTTTTAACCTGTCTGCTCAGCAATTTCATCGAATGCCCACGAGTTCTCGTATTGTGAGAAAGGGAGAAAAGTACTTCTTTCTCTACTTTCTCCATCCCATGCATTATCTTGTAAACCTCTATCATGTCACCCCTCAGTCGACGTTTCTCCAAGCTAAAGAGCCCTAAGCGTTTCAACCTTTCTTCATAGGGAAGGTGTTCCAGCCCTTTAATCATTCTAGTTGCCCTTTTCTGAACTTTCTCCAATGCTATAATATCCTTTTTGAGGTGCGGCGACCAGAACTGCACACAGTACTCCAAATGAGACCGCACCATCGATTTATACAGGGGCATTATGATACTGGCTGATTTGTTTTCAATTCCCTTCCTAATAATTCCCAGCATGGCGTTGGCCTTTTTTATTGCAAACGTACACTGCCTTGACATTTTCAGTGAATTATCTACCACGACCCCAAGATCTGTCTCTGCCAGTTCACACCCCATCAACTTGTATTTGTAGCTGGGATTCTTGGCCCCAATGTGCATTACTTTGCACTTGGCCACATTGAACCGCATCTGCCACGTTGACGCCCACTCACCCAGCCTCAACAGATCCCTTTGGAGTTCCTCACAATCCTCTCTGGTTCTCACCACCCTGAACAATTTAGTGTCATCCGCAAACTTGGCCACTTCACTGCTCACTCCCAACTCTAAATCATTTATGAACAAGTTAAAGAGCATGGGACCCAGTACCGAGCCCTGTGGCACCCCACTGCTTACCGTCCTCCACTGCGAAGACTGCCCATTTATACTCACTCTCTGCTTCCTATTACTCAGCCAGTTTTTGATCCACAAGAGGACCTGTCCTTTTACTCCATGACTCTCAAGCTTTCTAAGGAGCCTTTGATGAGGAACTTTATCAAAAGCTTTCTGGAAGTCAAGGTAAACAACATCTATCGGGTCTCCTTTGTCCACAAGTTTGTTTACCCCCTCAAAGAAATGTAACAGGTTAGTGAGGCAAGATCTTCCCTTACAGAACCCATGCTGAGTCTTCCTCAATAACCTATGTTCATCAATGTGCCTACTCATTCTGTCCTTGATAATGGTTTCTACCAACTGTCCCGGTATTGAAGTCAGACTGACTGGCCTGTAATTTCCTGGATCTCCTCTGGAACCCTTTTTAAAGATGGGGGTGACATTTGCTACCTTCCAGTCCTCAGGAACAGAGGCAGATTTCAATGAAAGATTACAGATTTTTGTTAGAAGATCCACAAGTTTAACTTTGAGTTCTTTCAGAACTCTCGGATGTATGCCATCCGGACCCGGTGACTTATTAGTTTTTAATTTGTCTATCAGTTGTAGGACCTCCTCTTTTGTCACCTCAATCTGACTCAGGTCTTTCAACACCCCTTCCAATATTAGTGGTTCTGGGGCGGGCAAACACTTCTCATCTTCCACGGTGAAGACGGAGGCAAAAAATGCATTCAGCTTCTCAGCCATTTCCCCATCCTCCTTCAGTAATCCTTTTACCCCATGGTCATCCAAGGGCCCCACTGCTTCCCTGGCTGGTTTCCTACTTCTAATATATTTGAAGAAATGTTTATTGTTGGTCTTTATGTTTTTTGCAATATGCTCCTCATAGTCCCTTTTTGCCTGCCTGATCACAGTCTTGCATTTGATTTGCCACTGCCTGTGTTCCCTTTTATTAATCTCACTTGGACTGGTTTTCCACCGCTTAAAGGAGTCCTTCTTACCTTTTACAGCTTTTACAGCTTACCTTTTACCTTCTTACCTTTTACATGAAGTCCATGGACACTACGTACCAGGGACGGTTTGCCGTCTCTAAGGGTTTTAGGAGACTGGGAGGTTTCCTCCCCTCCTCTTAGCCATTAGGCCTATAGAGCAGGAGGCCACGAATTCAGATATGTCCTTTTTCATCGAGGGCCACCAAAATTGTCTGTTGATTAAGTATAGGGTCTTCACATACCCAAAATGCCCCACCAGTTTGTTGGAATGACAAAATTGTAAGACCTCTGCGTGGAGGCTCTTAGGAACATACAATTTACCATCTCTGTATCAGAACCCATCCTCCCCCTTCTGTATCTCACCAGGCCGGTCCTCCCCCTCGTTTTCAGTTTCTGTGGCCAGTTGCTTCCCCCCCACACACACTTCTCTGCAGGAAGTTTCCACTTAGACCTGGCTCAGGTAGTTACCATGCTGGCCACCTGAGTGAGGGAAATCAGGGAGTCTACTTCCTCCTCCTTTTGACTATTATGCTGGGGAAGTCGCGAAAGGGCATCTGCTAAGAAGTTCTTAGTCCCCGGGATGTGTTTCCGACTGAAGTCAAATTTCGAGAAAAATCTCGCCCATCGGATTTGCTTCTCAGTGAGCTTACGGCGACCCATAAGTGCCTCTAAATTTTTGTGACCGATCCAAATTTCAAATGGTAGTTTAGCACCTTCTAACCATGACCTCCAGGTCTTTAGTGCATAAGTTTCTGCAAATGCTTCCTTATCCCATACAGACCAGTTACGTTGCTCATGGGAAAATTTCTTATAGATGTAAGCACAAGGTTTCAATTGCCCCTCATCATCCCTTTGCATGGGAATTGCTCCTACGGTGACGTCGGAGGCGTCGCATTGCACAATTAAGGGTTTCAATTCATTGGGGTAACTCAAGACAGGCTCACTCGTGAACAGTCTTTTAAGTTTGGTGAACGCCTTTTGACATCTAGGTGTCCAATTTAGTCCCCCCCCCTCCGGCTTTTTGGCGTCCAGACCCCTCCCTTTGGTTTTCAGTAGTTCAGTAAGGGGTAACATAGTTTGGGCGAACCCCTGAATAAAATTACGGTAAAAATTGGCGAACCCGAGGAATGATTGGAGCTGTCTACGTGTCCTCGGGGGAGCCAAATCTAATACTGCTTGTGCCTTACTCGGGCCCATGGCTAGTCCTTTCCCAGACACCCTAAAACCCAAGTAATCGAGCTCTGTCTGGTGGAACTTGCATTTAGACAATTAGGCATACAGTTTGTGCTTTTGTAACATGCTGAGGACCTCTCGAACCAGTTTCACATGCGATTTGAGGTCCTCCGAATAGATGATGATGTCATTCAGGTACACCCCCCCCCTTATACAAGTGTTCCCTCAGCACTTCGTTTATAAAGTTCATAAAAACTCCCGGAGCCCCCTAAAGGCCAAATGGCATCACCAGATATTCAAATTGACCCAGGGGGGTATTGAAAGCCATCTTCCATTCATCCCCCTCTTTTATGCGCACTCTAAATTGGACTCTTTGATGAGGGGTATCAGGTAGACATTGGAGGTTGAAATCCCATTAATCCCCCGAAAGCTGATACAAAGTCTGAGAGAGCCGTCCTTCTTTTTCCGGAAGAGGACGGGGGCTGCATGGGGGGCTGTAGCGGGCCGTATGAAGCCCCGTTTCAAATTTTTATCCAGAAATTTGCACAACTCCATCTTTATTTTATTTATTTATTTATTTATTTATTTATTACTTTACATTTATATCCCGCCCTCTCCTCAAGCGGACTCAGGGCGGCTTACAATTTTTCAATCTTTTCAGCCCACCCCATCGAGTACAGCTTTGCTTTTGGCAAGGTCTGTCCCAGGATCAGTTCAATGGCACAGTCTGTTTCTCTATGGGGGGGGGGTCATCTGCTCCCTGCTCACTAAACACCTCCGGTAAGTCCTGGTACACTTTGGGGATTGCTTGGACTTCCTCCACCATTAGGCAAACCTTTTCATTCCGGGGTGGGGGGTTAGGCCCCCACTCTTTTTCCCACCAATGGGTTCTGCATTTCACGCCAGTGAATTCTATGGTCTGGTCCCCCAATTGGATGTCTGGCTCATGCTTCGCTAACCAACCCACCCCCAACACCACGTCATAGGAAGAGGAGGGGGCTATCACGAAGATTTCATGGTCCCAGTGGTCTTCGATGCCTACTGGAACTAATTGAGTTTCCAAAATACAAGGTTCCCTCTTCATCACCGACCCGTCCATCTATTCAAATTGGATAGGGTGGGGGAGGGAAGCTGTGGAGAGTCCCAAAGCTTCCACCAATTTAGGGGTGATTATGTCTCTCGTACACCTCGAGTCAATCATGGCCTTCACATGGATAAACCTTCTAAGTTTGTAGTTTAGCAAAGTCAGTGGAAAAAAAATAAGGATCCGGTTATTCTCACCCTGAGCGATGTCGGTGATTCTGCGACCTGCTGGCTGGCACCATTTAGAGCAGGTCAGTCTCGTTTCCCGCCGGCTCGTCCTCCCAGGACATTTCACTCAGCTTGTCGATAATGATGGTCTCCTCCCCCAGGTTCGAACTCGCTGCCATGCTGCTCTTCACCGCATCCTTAGGGAGGCTGGTTGTCTTCTTCGGCGTTGGGATGCTTGTCTTTGTAACGGCCGGCATTGGTCACGGTGGATTGGGGCAATTTATGGCCAGGTGGTTCAGGTCCCCGCAGTAAATTATTTGCGGCCGGGCGGGAGTTTCCCCACTCCCCCTCCACCTGGGTCTTTTTTGCCTCCGTTTTTACCCCGGCTTTTGGGTCGCAGGCTCCCTTACCGCTTTGTTGTTGGTGCTGCAAGGCCACTCTCTTCATGTTGGTCTCTACTTCGCCAGCTAGTTGCACCCACCCTATCAGGGTGGTCGGCCTTGCTTGCTGCAGGGCCCGATCCAATACACTCGTGTTCAGCCCTCTGGTGAAATGCTCAATCTTCATCAGCTCGCTACATCCCCTCACCTTAGCTGCATTAGCGTGAAATTCGGCCGCATACTCGCAGACGTGTGCGGTTGCCACTGACGGGGGGTGACCGAGAGTTGTTGGATATGGAGGGGTGAGCCTCTCCCCACGACTCTCCGGGCATCCAGCACGTGCCACAGTGGTGTTGGTGCTGTCGCCCCTTCTTCAGGTTCTGCTCTCTGGAATCTTTTCAGCCATCCAGTTACAAAGTTGCCAGGGCCGTTAAACTTCTTCTAAGATCACTCTCAAAATGTCAAATATGCGATTTTCAAAAGAATGAGTCAAGTAGATACAAAACTGCGTTTATTGCTAAATTGAAATGCTCTATTGGTTTAGGACCTTGAGAGTGATGCTAGAAATACATTGATACAATTCTTTTAATACATACTTCAAAGGATCCTCAAAGGAGGGGGTAAGGAATGCCAGCCAACACTTAAACTATCATAAATGTCCACGTTCCCACAATGTTATCAGTGTCTTGCCCTTGCTTTCCCAGATGGCATTCACTCCCATGTAGGAATGTATGGGAAGGTGTTCATTCTTCTTCTCCCGCTGCTAGTTTTGTTTCTCACTATTCTACTACATAAAGCAATAAAGTAATAAGGGGGGGGGGGATAACAGAGCCAAACTACACCGATTCTCCATGATGTTTCACAGACCAGCTTAATAGAGGGCCCTAAAACCATAGATTACCATTGAGCTTTTACCATGCTTGACACTTTCATCTTAGGGCAAGGGGATTCACTGGAAAACTCAGGGATTGAACAATGGAGGTTCAGGGGGGTTGAACAATGGAGCCCAGAAGCAAGTATTTTATTTTGGCAGAGTGGGGCACAAAGAAAGAGCATAATCAAATTTAGAAGTTCTGGAGCACCACTGTTGTGAGCTCCTACCCAAAATGAGGCCTGCTTACTGTTCTCTGGATCCAAGCCAGAGTTCTCTCTTCCTCACAACAATCCTGAGAGTTGTACTGAGATGGGCTGAGCTTCCTTCAGTGACTCAAAAAAGGTATTGAGATATTGAGGCTTCGGTAATGTGCAAAATTTATTAACATTTAATCATGAAGTCAGTTTAAAAGGCTTATAATTAATCAACTGAAATGATTTAATTCATTGGCAGCCCTACTTTTAAAGATATCTATGTTGCAAGCTGTTTTTTAAGACAGCAGTGACACACTTTCCTACTAAGTAAGTCTCGAAGAAAATGGTTCAGTTCTATGGGGGGAGAGTAGTCTGTGGTTGTTTAGCCTGTTCAAGTCGTGATGGCTATGTGACATATATGGGACTACCTGGGTATGGGACCCCTATTCTATCAGGGTGAGGAATTTACTCAGTCGGTCAGGAGGGGCAGTGGCTCAATAGCAGAGTCTGTGCTTTGCATGCAGAAGAAGAAGAATTGCAGATTTATGCCCCGCCCTTCTCTCTGAATCAGAGACTCAGAGCGGCTCACAATCTCCTATATCTCTCCCCCCCCACAACAGACACCCTGTGAGGTGGGTTGAGCTGGAAAGGGCTCTCCCAGCAGCAGCCCTTTCAAGGACAACCTCTCCCAGAGCTATGGCTGACCCAAGGCCATTCCAGCAGGTGCAAGTGGGGATTGGGGAATCAAACCCGGTTCTCCTAGATAAGAGTCCACGCACTTAACCACTACACCAAACTGGCTCTCTCCAGTTTGCCAGAAGGCCCCAGATTAAATTCCTGGCATCTTCAATTAAAAAGGATCAGGCTGCTGGTGATGTGAAAGATTTCTTCCTGAGATCCTGCGGATTTAGGGCTGCCGAATCACCCGTGGACTCCGGTAGGGGACTTTTTTGTGTGCTTGCATAGCGCATATGCATGATGACATCACTCACAAGTCATGGCATCGCTCCAGTTACACAGTGCCTGGCCACTTTAGGAGCTTCCGGAAAAAACTCTATGGTTTTCCCTGACGCTCTAGCAATTTGGCCCTCCCAAATTGCAAGTGACATCAAAATGCCACTGATGTCGGGAGGGGGTCCCCAATGTGGGAGAACCCCTCCCCCTCCACCCGGAGGCTTTGCAGTCCTATGCAGATCCACTGAAAGTCTGAGTAGATGATACTGATCTTGATGCATGGATGTCAAAGAAGGCCATTGAAGAAAGCTCACATGAAGAGATTGAAATGTGGTGTTGGAGGACAGTTTTATGGATACCATGGGCCACCAGAAAGACAAATGAGTGGGTTCTAGTTCAAATCAAGTCTGAACTCTCTCTAAAAGCTACAATGACCAAACCCAGGCTATCCTACGTTGGTCACATTATGAGAAGACAAGACTCACTTCCTGATAAAGGACTTGCAACAAACCAGTGCTTGGGCTGTTGGTATATTATTCATCATGAAACAACATATCATGGACGTTAAATTGTACACAGATGGGTTTTCTTATATCTTTGTTAATGTTTTGCTTTGAATTTTGATGTTCTTCTTTGCTCTGACCTGGATGGCTCAGGTTAACCTGATCTTGTCAGATCTCAGAAGCTAAACAGGGTCAGGCCTGGATAGTAGTTGGATGGGTGATCTCCAAGGAAGTCCAGGTTTGCTAGATGGAGGCAGGCAATGGTAGACAGTGGGAGGGCTTCTAGTGCCCTGGCTCCACTGATGGACCTCCTGATGGCATCTGATTTTTTGGCCATTGTGTGACGCAGAGTGTTGGACTGGATGGGGCATTGGCCTGATCCAACATGGCTTCTCTTATGTTCTTATGTAACTCTTTCCTAGAAAAAACCTCTGGTGTCATAATAAGTTGGCTGAGACTTGACCACACTCCCGTTATCCCATAATCAGTTTTTTAATGATAAAATGTTGCTGAACTCTGCTTTGGCACATCAACAGATTCTGCCCATAGCTGGTTTTCACTTGAAACATAGCTTGAGAAGCTAATGCCACAGCTTTTTTACTATTTGGAGATGTACTTTTAAGCTAGCCTCTGAACATTTTGTGTGTGTGGAATGTGCCATCAAGTTGCAGCCAACTTTTGGCAACCCTTCAAAGCAAGACACGTTCAGAGGTGGTTTGCCATTGCCTGCCACTGCATAGCCCCTCTGGAATTCCTTGGTAGTTTCCCACCAGCCAGGGTTGACCCCACTTAGCTTCCAAGAACTGACAAGATCAGGGTAGCCAGGACCATGCAGGTTAGGGTCTCTGAGCATTAGCAGAGTGAAAATTATTCCAACCCCCACCCCCACCCTGAAGTTGGGAAGTGTTCTGTTGCATGAGCAGGGGTGGAATTCTAGCAGGAGCTCCTTTGCATATTAAGCCACACCTCCCTGATGTAGCCAATCCTCCAAGAGCTTACAAAAAAGAGCCTTGTAAGCTCTTGGAGGATTGGCTACATCAGGAGTGTTTGGCCTAGTATGCAAAGGAGCTCCGACTAGAATTCCACCCCTGGGCATGAGTAAATGTTTCACCACAGGCTAAACATATAGCTGATGAAATGTTAATTTATTGTATGCAGAAGGAAGGATTGAATGAAGATGTGGGTTGTTTAATGCTCATGTTCAGCTATATCAGCAAATGGTCCCTTCTTGTAACGGGATTAGGTTCGGCCCCTTCCCAGCCAAGCCGGCTTGCCGGCGCTTGGGCTGGGGGCCGTCTTTGCCTCCCTGGAAGGAGGGAGGGGCGACATCACCCGACATACGGGTGTTTGTCCGGGGCGCGGAGCCGGGGCTTTATAAGCCCTGGCTCCCGCCCCCTCAGCACGCAGTTCCTTTGGCTCTCTGAAGGAGAGCCACGTGCGGTTGCGGCGCGGAGAGGCCCGATCGGAGAGGGACCTCGGCGTGGCGGGAACTGCAGCAGCGCGAGCGTCGGCTCCTGTGCGCTCGGCGAGGTCGCGTGCGGCGGCTGACTGGCGCTGGCGAGGCTCAGCTTGTTACTGTGTTTTTGGCGATTAGCGGCCGGTAGGCCTGAGCGGGCAAAGCTAGCGCGGCGGCCTTGATTCCCCAGCCCCTTGGCCATGTGGGGCCGATCCTGGGCGGCAATTTAGGTGGCAGCGTGCTGCGGCCACTCTTGCTTTCCCTCAGAGCGAGGGAGCGCGCAGCGGCCCCCTCTTAGCGGGTAGTTCGCAAGCGGGGGATCAGTTGCAGGGCAGTTGCCTTTCATTGGGCTAGAGCCCGTTGGAGTGGGGCTTCAGCCAGTTCGGGTCATTAAGCACTGAGCTGCTCTTTTGGTTAGGAGTTGGGGCTTGTGGGTACTTTGGTGGGCGCAGATAATTGCCTACCCCCCCTCCCCTTCTTCTCTGGCCGGTCAGTCTGAGCCCTTCTTCACTGGTTGCATATAAGGAGTTTGTAGACAGCTGGCCATTATGGCTCTATCACGCAGCTGTGGTGTTAGTAAGCTGGGGTTTGGGCTTTGATCTGTGCCCTTCTGGGAAGGTCCCCCCCCCCTCATTCTGTTGTGCCTGATGGGCCCGGCCTTGCCTCATCCACCCCCCCCATCCTCCCAGGTTGATCAGTGGCTCCCATATGGTAGGGACGTTGCCGTGTTTCAGGGTCGGCGCAGTCAAGCGCTCTCCCTCCTTTTACACTGTGCCCGCTGATGGCGGGGAAGAGGTTAACGCTGTAGTATTGCAGGCCCAGGCTCTGCTCAGGATCTGACCAGGGTGGACGGTGGCTCAGTGGTAGAGCAGTGGCTAAGGAAGCAGAAGGTCCCAGGTGCAATCCCCAGCATCCCCAAGAGAGGGTCCAGGCAAATTAGGTTTAAAAACCTCGGCTTGAGACCCTGGAGAGTTGCTGCCAGTCTGAGAGGACAATGCCGACTTGGAGGGACTCAGGGCCGGATTCAGTAGAAGGCAGCTTCATATGTTCGTAGGGGCATATGTTCATCTGAGTTGATCCCTGGCGGAAGTCGGGGGTGCAGGTAGCTGGCTCGAGGTTGACTCAGCCTTCTATCTCCCCAGTTTGGGGAGAGCCAGTTTGGTGTAGTGGTTAAGTGTGTTGTTTCTTATCTGGGAGAACCGGGTTTGATTCCCCACTCCTCCACTTGCACCTGCTAGCATGGCCTTGTGCCAGCCATGGCTCTGGCGGAGGTTGTCCTTGGAGGGGCAGCTGCTGTGAGAGCCCTCTCCAGCCCCACCCACCTCACAGGGTGTCTGTTGTGGGGGAGAAAGATGAAGGAGATTGTGAGCCGATCTGAGACTCTTCGGAGTGGAGGGCGGGGTATAAATCCAATATCTTCTTTTTCCTATCTTGGAGCTGCTTGGGGGCTGGCCTGATTTTCTCTCCCCTAGTTGGGTGGTTGGCTGCAGGGTGCATTAACTTTTGGGCACCCCTCCACTTATTGTGTCAATTAGGCTGGTCAGGGGAACTTGGGACCGGCCGGTTTAGGTTTCGCACATGTACTGCTTCGTGCCTGTCTGCGGGTTGGAGGTGTCCTGATGGCACCCATGAAAGTGCAGGGCGGGTCTGAGGGCAAACGGCCTGCCCGCCCGCCAGGGGGCCAGGCCCGCAGCCCGGTCCTGCTGAGAGCCGGGGCAGGGTAAGTGGGTCCGATGGGCCACTACGGGCCTGTTTGAGGCCCGCGAGCAGAGAAGAGTCGCCGGGGTGCTCCCATCGGGGAGGGGCATCGTCGCACCTCTGGGTGCTCATTGTAGCTGACTTTTGATGGAAGTGCTGGCCCACTTGTCTTCTTTACAGGGCGACACACCTGGGCCCGAACCTCAGGTGGAACCGGACCGGGAGGATGGCCCGAACGAGGGTCTGTCGGGTGATCGGGTGAGCGGCGACGCGCTTGGAGGTGAGGTGCAGCGGACCCCAGCTGTGGCTTGAACGCCCTTGGTGTTGGGGGTAAGCTCCTTTTGCAGCAGACACATGGGTGCCCCTGGGGTCCTATTAAAATGCCATCCCCCGCCCTGGCGGCAGGGGGTGGGGCTTGGAGTACTGGGCGGTCCGGAACTCTCGCTGAGCAGTGGGGTGCCGGGCCGCATTGGGTGGTTTGGGCTTACAGGGTGGGTCACCAGGCTGCCCCGGCAGGGACACTTGCTGTTCCCATGGTGTCCCCCCCCCAGCATTTTGCCCCGGGGGGCAGCAGTATGCACATCTGCAGGGGGCGTGGCCTGGTGTAGCACCAGGCTGGGCCTAGTGTGCAGGGCAGAAAACCCTACAATCTTAAGTGCGAGTGTTCGCTTTACGGGGGGGGGGGCACGCCTTCTCCACCTATACCAGGTCGAAGCCGAGGCCCGGGGGTAGGCGCCCCGGCGGGGGTTGTGGCTGCAGTCAGCAGCCCCCCCCTGGAAAAGGTGCCCGGCCCCATTCAACTGGGGGTACCCAATTGCTTATTACTTAAGTTCCCATGTAAAGTTCCCATGTAAAGTGGAGGGTCAGTATCTGCCGGAGGTGTTTTCTTTGGGGTTTTGGATCCCTTATCAGGGGCCTAGGCCCACATTGTGCATAGCCCCCCTGGGGGTGGTGCCTAATAAAGCGCCAGGGGAATATCACCTCAATTTTCACCGGTCATACCCTGGAGGGGGGCTGGTAAATTATGGAATTATGTTCGGTACGATGCACTCTCTTTGACCAGTCGGTCAAATTTACTGTGGGGTTGTGGTGTTGGGGCTGCGATGGCAATATGCGACATTAAGTCGGCATTTTGCCTCTTGCCAGTTCATCACAAGGATCTCGAGTTCTTGGGTTTGGTTTTAAGAGCAAAATTTTACATGGATCGCACCCTCCTGTTGGGGGTTCGGTCTCCTGCTCTGTATTTGAGCGCTTCAGCTCCTCGGTCGAGGGGACGTTATAGGATAGGGTCGGGTTCAATAACACGGCGTACTATCGGGATGCCTTTCTTTGGTCGGCCCAGCAGTTGTAAGGTGATGGGCCTGGCTCTTACATGCTTTTCAGGTGTTGGCCATTCGGCTGGGGGACCTTTGGCATACAAGAATGCTGAGAGGCCTAGTACGGTGCTTACATTTTAAGCATTGAGCTTGATATTCGCCAGCAGGCGTTTCGGTGACCAGAGAATAAGGTGGCTGACCTTAGGGGCCGTTTGTGCCCTGGAGGGGGCAACGCGAGGGGTCGCTGCTCTAATTACATCAGGTGGTTGGTCACCTTAAATTTGCATGCAAAGTGGTGCACCCGGTAGGGCCTCTTGGGAGCATATTTGGGACGCTAGGGGTCACCGGCGTGGGCAGCTGGTTTAGTAGGGATATGGTAATTTTTGAAATTGTCCCTATTCTAGCGGCCATTTGACTTTGGGGTGAGCTACTCGCCAACCAGTTTGTGCTTGTCTCGGGCGATGACAAGTTATCAACTCTTTGACCTCTAGGTCGGGTTGGTGATGTACTCAGGTTATTTACACTGTTTTACTTCCGTTGGAATACTTGGTTCCCGACAGGGCACGTACCCGGAGGCTGCAATGGGGTTGAGGACGTTCTATCTTGCCAATAGATGGAGCGCTTTCGGCAGCTCGCCCCGGAAGTGGACTCGCGGTTGGCGCAAATGCCACTGGCCCTCTGGTATCTTGGGAAGCTGAACCTTGTTAGGTCATTCAGCTGGTTTTGGACTTAGTACTAAAAGGATTTATGGTAGAGTGGCTTCCCTATTCCGGGAACTTTGGAGGGCTGCTGCGCGCTGCAGGATTACTAGCCGTTTTCGGCGGCTCATTTTATGTACTTCTGCGTGTTGCAGAAAGAGAGGTTTGGGGTTGAGGACTATTCGGGTCCAACTGGTGGCGTGGGCCTTTATTAGTGAAGCCCCTGGGTTTGTTGAGGGCATTCGACAGTGCGGAACTGCATGTTAGTTGGCTGGTTCCGTGGCATGGTTATGCAGCCCCCCTTCCAGGGCCGCTCTGCTTCATCGGCTTTGTTGATGGCCTTTTTCGGCGCTATGTTTTAGCGAGTGGGTGTACGGTTTAAGACCGCCCTACGGGGCGGGTGCCCCAGGCCAGGGATGTCAACAAGGTTGGCCTGTGGATGGCGACAGCCTTTGGTGCTAGGTACGCCCGTTGGTAACCAAGGGGGTATTTGTGCAGGGTGGTGGTTTCATCGCCTCCTGGTTGTTATCTGTTCTGACAATTTTCTATCTTTCAGGTGCTGTGGCTCATAGTGAGAGGATCGTTTTCTCATCTGCGCACAGCAGGGTGTCCAGGCAACCCAGCACGCTCATTGTAGTGCGGAGAGAGGAGGGCACCTTCTCCGCACATCTCGGCATTCACCTGGGCGGTTTCAGGGGAGCCCCTATGGCCTAGCACCATGTGTGCAGGTGGTCGGCATAAACCGTAGATGGGCTACACGGCTCAGTGCGGGGACTGCAGATCACGGAACAGCCTCACCTGAGCGTATCCTTCCGAGGGGGATTGACGCTATCACAGGTGGTGAATGGCTTGGGGCCTGGCCGCTCAGCAACAACCCGAATCTGGCGGGTTTGTGCTGGGGGCAGGGTGGCTCACCCTATGGACAAGGCGGGGTCAGGGTGTGACCCCAGGGCTTGTCCTCTCGGCTGGCCCTGGTATGGTCAGCTGGATCGGCATGCAAGAGTGGAGGTGCCCCCCCCTTTCACCTGGTGGTATGGAGCGCGCTAGGCGCAAGGCCATTAGGGCCCTATGAAAGCCATGGAGAATGGCTTGGGCTCTCTCCCAGCAGGCTTGGCCGACCTCCGTGAAATTCAGCGGAGGTGGCCTGGAGTTATTTTGGCAGGGTCGACAATCCTGCCGCGTAGGGTGTGGAGCCAGGCCATTTCTCCAAGCGGGTGGAATTGAACGCGCCAGGCGTAAGGCCGATAGGGCCATTTAGAAAGCCATGGAGGGGGGATTGGGAATTTTTCTCCCCCATCCGGCCATATGGGTCGAGCAGGCCGACCTGTATCGGCCGGATGGCGTTCATCTGTCTGAGGTGGGTAACCGGGCCTTTTTAGATGAGTTACGGCAGGGGGTGCGGTTGGCTCTGGGCCACCCGTTGGGGCGCTAATGCCTAAGCAGAGGCTTGGCATTGGCGGTGGCTGGAGGAGGTTTGGCCACAGGGTTTTCCAGGGGAGCACCTATGGCCTAGCACCGTTGGTGCGGTGGTCTGCAGGAACCGTAGATGGGCTAAACGGCTCAGTGCGGTGATGCAGATCACAGGGAGCCTCACCTGGGTGGATCTTTCCATGGGGATTGATGCCAGCCCAGTGGGTGATGGCTGGAGGCCTGGCCGCTCAGCTACAACCCGAATATGGCGGGCTTGTGCTGGGGGCAGGGTGGCTCGCCCTTTTGGACAAGGCGGGGTCCAGGTGTTGACCCCAGGGCTTGTCTGGTTCGGTACTTTCACCCCCCTGCCAGTTACAGGTTAATTGTTAATAAAGCGGCCCGGTTTAAAACCCAACACTTGTGTCTGCCTCTTCATTCCGACTGGGGGGGCAAGGTTCGGCCCCTTCCCAGCCAAGCCGGCTTGCCGGCGCTTGGGCTGGGGGCCGTCTTTGCCTCCCTGGAAGGAGGGAGGGGCGACATCACCCGACATACGGGTGTTTGTCCGGGGCGCGGAGCCGGGGCTTTATAAGCCCTGGCTCCCGCCCCCTCAGCACGCAGTTCCTTTGGCTCTCTGCCCACCCCCCCTTCCCTTTTGGCAGTACAGGCGTATGCCGGTCGCCTTATTAGGGGCCAGGTAGGAATTTTTTCACTTCCACACAATTGGCGCATGTGGGGGTGTTTTTTGCCTACCTTGCACTGCCTAGTAGGTTAGGATTTGTTAGTGGTATTTGTTATGGTCGCAGGCTGGAGGAGGTTTGGCCACAGGGTTTTCCAGGGGAGCACCTATGGCCTAGCACCGTTGGTGCGGTGGTCTGCAGGAACCGTAGATGGGCTAAACGGCTCAGTGCGGTGATGCAGATCACAGGGAGCCTCACCTGGGTGGATCTTTCCATGGGGATTGATGCCAGCCCAGTGGGTGATGGCTGGAGGCCTGGCCGCTCAGCTACAACCCGAATATGGCGGGCTTGTGCTGGGGGCAGGGTGGCTCGCCCTTTTGGACAAGGCGGGGTCCAGGTGTTGACCCCAGGGCTTGTCTGGTTCGGTACTTTCACCCCCCTGCCAGTTACAGGTTAATTGTTAATAAAGCGGCCCGGTTTAAAACCCAACACTTGTGTCTGCCTCTTCATTCCGACTGGGGGGGCAATTCATTTTCTACCACCCTAAAGGGTTTAAAAAAAGATTATAACATATGGCTCCAAAGGCAAACTTTTTGGCTGTGAAATATATATTAGTATTAGGTGATCAGCCACAGATCCATTACAGCCTTTACGTCTTTTAGAAAATCTGCAGTCCGAAGATGTTTTAGAGATTATATTTTTATTGGATTCCTGTTTCTAATGATATTCACTCCAATAAGACAGATGCACCTTGTCTTCAGAGAGAAGACCTCTGTGTTACTGTAGGTTAAGCTCTTGGAATCTTAAGTTTACAGCCAGGGGATGAATTCTAGCAGGAGCTCCTTTGCATATTAGGTCACACCCGCCTGATGTAGCCAATCCTCCAAGAGCTTACAAGGCTCTTTTTTGTAAGCTCTTGGAGGATTGGCTACACCAGGGGTATGTGGCCTAATATGTAAAGGAGCTCCTGCTAGAATTCCACCCCTGTTTATGGCCATGATATCCAGAACCTGTTTCAGGTTTTGGGGGTTCCTGGGCAACGAGTAGGGTTGCCAGGTCTCTTTAGGCAGCCAATGAGGGATAGAGGGTGGGTTTATCAGTAGTTTATCCCACGCTTCAGCAACATGCCCACATGACTTCAATGTGACCTGGAAGGAACATAGGCACATCAGGGGGGTGTCAGAGTGACAGTCTGGCTTTGGAGCAAAAACTCTCTGGTAGAATGAGCTTCTACCATAGAGTTTTTGCCACAAAACCAGAGTATTTCCCTGATGTGCCTATGTCACTACCAGGACATGTTGAAGCCATGTAGACATATTTCTGATATGTTTGGTATTCTTCCCTTTTGGGGAGGGTAAGTCCCCCCTCCATTGGCCAGTAGTGAAGAGGTGGGGCCTGGTAGCAAGAGAGAAGACTGAGAACAATTAAATATGAACATTTGGAGTGCGAGATGCAGGGCTTTTTATGTAGCAGGAACTCCTTTGGATACTAGGCCACACACCCCTGATGTAGCCAATCCTCCAAAAGCTTGCAAGGCTCTTCTTGCAGGGCTTACTTTAAGCTCTTGGAGGATTGGCTGCATCAGGGATGTGTGGCCTAATAGGCAAAGGAGTTCCTGCTACAAAAAAAGCCCTGCATCTCGCACTCCGAATGTTTGTATTTAATTGTTCTCAGTCTTCTCTCCCATTCGACATTGCACTTGAAGCAAAATGGACAAAAGATTTCTAAACAAAATGTTCATTTTTTTTATAAGAGTCAAAATGGAAGGCTAATAAAGACCATTTAAAATAAAAGGGACCATTACTCCTCGGCTTTATATGAGCTTACATGCTTCCATTGTGCAAAGTGTGTTATTAATTTAACATGCCAGATTCATACGTTTCAGCAATATCAGGTTTGATGTATTCATTATCGGCACTCACTACATTAATTCACGCTGAAGTCCGGTAAATCAAAATTATACCATCTGGCTTCCTGTTCTTAATGATGAATTTGATGTAGGGGTGATTAAGATTGTTAGGCTTTTGAATTTTAATGTAAAAATTAGGGGATTAAAAAGGCATTTAGAAATGACCAATAGTTAGAATAAACTTACTGACAGGATCTAATTTGTGTACTTGCTAGTAAAGCTCCATTTTAATTAGCAGCCAGAGTCTTTCAGCACAGGCTCAAAGAGACAGAAGTTTAGTGATTAAGAAGATGAAGCTGTTAAATTGATAAATTGACCTTGAAATACTTGTAACTGGGGAGGATGGCTTTGTCGCTGTATGGTTAGCACGTTGAGATGAACACGTAGGTATGGCAGGCACCAGGGATGCAATTCTAACAGGAGCTCCTTTACATATTAGGCCACACACCCCTGATGTAGCCAGTCCTCCAAGAGCTTACAAAAAAGAGCCTTGTAAGCTCTTGGAGGATTGGCTACATCCAGGCCTAATATGCAAAGGAGCTCCTGCTAGAATTTCACCCTTGGCAGGCACAAGGAGAAACCCCTTTGGTTGCTAACTGGACCAGGTGGGCTTCTGCAACTCAAAGGAACAAAAAGGAAGGCACCATTCAGTTCTGGACATGTTGCTCCAGCAGGATGACTCCACATCCTCCTTACTTAGGGTAAAAAATAGGGTTGGTAGCCAGTAGCTGGCATTCAGTAGGAGATTGAAAGTGTTGGTACAATCAGGGAGCTCTATCATGTCAATGGTATCTCAACATTTCTGGGTCGAACCTGGAAGTGGCATCATGTTGCTCTAGGATTCAGCAAAAACTCTGTTTTTTTCATAGGAGTCGTCTGTTGATTCTTAGAGCAACAAGAAAAATGGCTGGAACGTGACCTTCATAGCAATGATTTAGGTATTTCCCTGTGTCTTTACGGCCTTTACAGTAGAGATTAGAGGAAATTCCTAGAGTGGTATCTGGAAGTGATATCACATTATCCCTAACCCCAACCTCCTTAGGCACTTTCCTCAACCCTCTGGCATTTTCTGAGGCAGAAACGGCAGCTTTAGACTCTTGGGTATTTCCCTGCCATGATTTCTCATTGAACTTCGGACCAAATGTGTAGATGTTCCTTGAATGGAAAGCACTGAGGTAGTGCATCTGTCTAGGCTATAGCACTTCAGACTGCAAGTAGGAGGTTGTGCACTTGAATTGTTTCTCCATATTAAAAAAAAAGTCACACAGAGAGAAAATTAATGATCAGAAAAACAAAGAACACACCGGTACTGGTCCGTGGCCTGTTAGCAACTGGGCCATGAGTTGTATAATTATTTCATTGTATATTATAATATAGTAATAATAATAAGACATTGGATTTATATCCTGCCTTCTGCTCTGAATCTCAGAGTGGCTCACAATCTCCTTTATCTTCCTCCCCCACAACAGACACCCTGTGAGGTGGGTGGGGCTGAGAAAGCTCTCACAGAAGCTGCCCTTTCAAGGACAACTCTGTAAGAGCTATGGCTGACCCAAGGCCATTCCAGCAGCTGCGAGTGGAGGAATGAGGAATCAAACTCGGTTCTCCCAGGTAAGAGACAGCACACTTAAGTACACCCCCCAAAATAAAGTGCATAATTGTATCATCCCAGAATCATGCCCCCTCTTATGGGCCGTGGAAAAATTGTCTTCCACAAAACCAGTCCCTGGTGCAAAAAAGGTTGGGGACCACTGCTTTACAGGCTAGATGAATCACTACTAGTGACTGCAGTGGTTCCCCAGAGGCTACTGGTTCTCTCTTTGCCATAAGGAACTTTGAAAGAATAAACAAGCATGTATTGTTTTAGCTGCACTCTAATGGGTTTGGCCTATGACCATATCAAGAATTAAGCGGGGAAGCCAAAATGATTCTTGGAAACCCGAAGAGCAGTACAACTAATTACAGAAGGTAACTCAATCAATTCAACAGTGGTCTCCTGTTAATTGTGAGGCCCGTCTCATTAACAACCATCCCTGATTAAGACAGGGGCATTTGTATTGGTGCGCTGAGCTTTCGAATGCATATAGGGAAGAAATGTAATAAATAAAGGCAATTAGGAGAAACAGATATATTTACGTGACATACGAGCTTGCATTGCGTCCTTTGCCAGGTTAAGTTGAACCAAGTGAGATCAGAATGCCGGCTTTTAAATAAAAGCAGGAAGAAGCACTATTTTGGCTGGATTCCAAGCAGATAGCAATATGGTAGGTTTGAAAGAGTCACTTACGACAAAGTATATCGCAGAGGAGTTCACCTAATAGCATAAAACAAGAGCATTTGTATATATCAATAACATGAAGGATTTTTATTCTCTGGCGAGTCAGGGAATACCTTTAAAGCCTTATATTTTAGAGGAAATCGAATCTTGACTAACCTCAGCAATTTATGTCATTTTAAATAAGATATATTTGAATAAGTATATTTTTCATGCCCTAAAAAGACTGATGTCTTCTTTTTATATGCTCATCCTGTGACACACTTGAGTAGGTAGGTATATTGATTTCCCCCCCCCCCTTCCCTTTTTCTGATGGCAATGAAGTGTAAATGGAAAATATCAGACTTGGCAATCACTTAAACCATGTGAAAATTTCAGACTGAAGGCTATTAGAGTCACTTTGTGATCTCCCTAGATGACCAAGCGAGGGGGGTGGGGGGTAGAGAAAAGAAACATTTCTACATTTCTTCAGATCCTTTCTGTGACAGCTAAGGAGAATAACATTTTTTCTAATATGCCCGTTTTGAGTCTCTAGTCGTGAATAACCTCAGTGCTTTCTTATGTCACTAGCTGAGAGAAGATGAAAGACTCGGCCTCGTGCAAATGGCTTTGTCTAACCATCAGTCTTTACCTCTGCTTGGCAGCTGTACTATTGACATTAGCTTGTGCACTGGGTGAAATTGAAGTGAGTTAAATGTGACCTTGGCTTAGTTGTTGAAGTAGAAATGAACTCGACTGGGAATGGGGGAGAGAGAGAGAGACAGACAGAGAGAGACCAGTTTCTCTAACTTCATTTCTTCTTTAATGAGTTTAACAGCACTCTTAGGATTTGACGCATTATAGATAGATATATAAAGCTTTTATTTCTGTTTCTCTAATGCTATGAGCAATCACCACAGAGGAAGGTTGTCTTGCTGTTTGAATCTTTTAGATGTAAAAAGGTCTTGATTTTCACCTGTTTCAACCCCAAACAGAAGAAGCAAATGTCTCTTAAAACCTGACCAAAACCAAAACAGAAAGGGGAAGGAAAAACTTTAACCCAGGAAAACCAGATAACCAAGAAGGTTGTCAGAAAGTCTAATAGCAGAATAAATAATAGTGGGTTACATGTGTTAAATTAACATAGCTTTAATGCATCACAAGTGCTTTTAAAAATTCCATTAAATTGATGTATTTTGCTTCCTGAATGTGGATGTACACAGCATAGAGCTATGATTAATTCTGACCTTAATTCTGTCAAGCATACAGACTTCAAGATAACCAACCGATTATTTGAAACAAAGTATTGGTTTATTGTAAATCCATTGTGCTCATGGTAAGACCATATTGAAAGTGATACAGTTTGACACACAATATTTGGCTTTAAGAGATACATCAAAGAGATACTAAAAAATGCCAGGAATTCTCGCATATGCATGTGAAAAGCTACAATCACGGGTTCAGCTATCTTTTGTGGTTACAAACATCCTGGGTCTCAGGCTTTGGCCTGGGAATCGTCCCAGGGAGGTACTATCTTCAAAACTGGCATTTCTACATTTGTAACAGTAGGTGACAACTAGAGAATGGTTTACATAGCTTTGATATACAACAGTATAGTGAGATAATAAACAGTACAGCTTTCTACTGAAAATACAATGTATGCTTGACATACTGCCCCCCCCCCCCCAAGCCTTGGCTCAGGGTTTTTCTTTACTAGTTGGGATGCTCTCACATTGGATGCTTCTACCCACTCATCGTGACTTGAGGGGAAATGTTTCCACCTTATCAAAAAGTAGAGCACTCCCCGTTTCAACCTGGCATCCAGTATTTCCTGCACCTCATGGTGGCTCTGCCCCTCCACTTGAATCAGTTGTGGCACTGACGGCCACTTCATAGCCCCCGGGTCCTGGCGCAAAAGGCTGCAATGAAAGACAGGATGGATTTTACTAAATAACTTTGGTAACTCTAATTCCACTGTCATTTTATTTATCACCTTCTTTATTTTGAATGGCCCCAGGTACTTGTATGCCAGTTTCTTTGAAGTCTGTGGCAGTGGTAAGTTCTTTGTGGAAAGGAAGACTGTTTCCCCTACTTTGAAATCCCTCACTGGGGCGTGTTTTTTATCATAATGCTTTTTGTAAGTTTCTTTGGCATTTTCCAAATTCTCCTGTATTATCTTCCATCCTTCACCCAAGGGTCCCCACCATTGTTCGAATGAGGAAGGAACTTTGGTCCAGTCACCCCCCGGTAACAGGGGGAAAGGCTTCCCTTCATAGCCATTCACTATTTTGTATGGAGAGGTTTTAGTTGAACTGTGGATGCTGTTACTATAGCCATACTCGGCAAATGGCAGTAGTTCCACTGAGAGGGTGAATGCGCTGCTTGAACAATATTTATGGCCGTCTTGATAGGTTGCAGAAGTCAGGGGGGGGGGTTCCCCCACCTCTTTTTAGCCATGATGCACACCGGGCATGTGGATACATATTCAGATATGTCCTTTTTCATTTGGGGGTCAAAATTGTCTATTGACCAAATGTAAGGTTTTCACATACCCAAAATGACCAGAAAGTTTACTGTTGTGGCAGAATTGCAAGACCTCTTTCTGGAGGCTTTCCGGCACGCAGAGTTTCCCCTTGCAGTACCAAAACCCCTCTTCTCCCTTTTTTACCCCTTCTGGTTTTGCCTCACCTTCTGCCTCCACCACGTCTATCAGGCGCTGCCCTCCCCACTTGTCCTACTCTTTCCCTTTCTTTGGTTGAGTGGTAACCACCCCGGTCAGGTAGCTGGGAGAGATTATTGAATCGATGATTTCTTCCTTTTGACTATCATGTTGGGGCAATCGGGAAAGGGCGTCTGCCAAAACGTTCTTAGAGCCTGGTATGTGTTTTAGAGTGAAGTCAAATTTAGCAAAGAATCCTGCCTACCTAATTTGTTTCTCAGTCAGTTTTGTGCACCCCGTTAGGGCTTCTAAGTTTTTGTGGTCAGTCCAAATCTCAAATGGGACCCATGCCCCCTCTAGCCAAGATCGCCATGTTTTTAAAGCAAATGTCACAGGAAACGCCTCTTTAACCCACACCGACCAGTTCCGTTGCTCCTGAGAGAATTTTTTAGAGATGTAGGTGCATGGTCGCAACCCACCGCTCTCATCAGTCTGCATTAATATTGCCCCCACAGCCACGTCGGAAGCATCACATTGGACCACGAAGGGTCGGAGTTTGTCGGGGTGACTTAGAATAGGCTCACTGGTGAATAATTCTGGTGAATAATCTTTTTAGTTTGTCGAACGCCTGCTGACACTCAGGTGTCCAATTTAGCTCAGCCCCCGGTTTCATTGCTTCCAGACCCTTCCCCTTGGTTTTCAAAAGGTCAGTGAGGGGTAACATGGTTCGGGCAAACCCCTGAATGAAGTTACGATAAAATTTGCGAACCCGATAAATGATTGGAGCTGTCTACGTGTTCTCAGGGGTTCCCAATCTAATACTGCCTGAATTTTAGCTGCGTCCATAGCCAACCTTTTCCCCGGAATCCTAAATAGTCCAGTTCGCATTTGTGGAACTCACACTTAGACAATTTGGCATACAGTTTATGTTCATACAAGGTAGACAGTACCTTTCTCACCAGTTTCACATGTGAGTTCATGTCCTTTGAGTAGATAATTATGTCATCCAGATACACTACCACCTCTTGGTACAGGTATTCCCTCAGGACTTCATTGATGAAATTCATGACCCCCCCCCCCCCGGGGCCCCTTGTAATCCAAAAGGCATGACCAGGTATTCAAACTGGCCCATTGGTGTATTGAAAGCTGTCTTCCATTCATCCCCCTCTTTTATTCATTCTCTAAAGTACGCGTCTCTCAAGTCCAGTTTGGTGAAGATTTTTCCTTCTGAGACCGTGCTCAGGAGGTCTCTGATTAGGGGGATGGGATAAGCATTGGAGGTTGAAATCCCATTAATCCCCCTAAAGTCTGTGCAGAGCCTGAGACTGCCGTCCTTTTTTCTGAAAAGCACAGGTGTGGCGTGCAGGGAAGTTGCCAGTCTAATGAAGCCCCTTTTTAGATTTTGTCTAGGAATTTCCTCAGCTCTGCTTTCTCAGCAGTGGTGCCATTAGATCCATGGAGTACAATTTTGCCTTGGGTAGTTTCTGGCTGGGGATGAGCTCAATCGCACAATCCGTGCTTTGGTGAGGGGGGGGGGTTCATTTGCTTCCTCCTCACTGAACACCCTTTTCAAGACCCGGTACTCTTTAGGAATGGACCGGACCTCCTCTACTGTTAAGCATATTCTTTCATTTCGTGGAAAAGGGTCTGATCCCCACACCTTGATCCACAAGTGGCGTTTGCATTTACTGTCCATAAAGTCTATGCTTTGGTCCCCCTACCTAATGCCTGGTTCATGCTTGGCTAACCAGCCAACCCCTAAGACCACATCGAAGGATGTGGAGGGGGCGATCACAAATAATTCTATGTCCCAATGGTCCTCTATGCCTATGGGCACCACCTGGGTTTGCTCTATGCATGGCTCCCCCCTCATTATTGAGCCGTCCATCTGCTCAAATTGGATGGGTTAGGGCAAGGGGGTTCGTGAGAGGCCGAGGGCTTCTACCAATTTGGAGGTAATAATCTCCCTCATACACCCGGAGTCGATCAGGGCTCTCATGTGCACGAATCTCTTAAGTTTTGGGTTTAATAAAGTCAATGGGACAAAGAACAAAGATACAGTTATCCTCACACTCAGTGGTGCCGTTAGATCCACGACCTGCTGCTCGGCACCACTCAGTGCAGGTCGTCCTTGTTTTCCGCCGGCTCTTCTTCCCAGGACATCTCACTCAGCTCGTCCAGGATGATAGTTTCCACCTCGGTGATGGTTGGAATGGCGGTGCTCCCTCTCACCGATTCTTTGGTGCGTGATGGAGCCTTCTTTGGTGCAGCAGCGATAGGCTTCAGGGCCGGGGGGGGGGTGGGGCTTGAGGTTGTCAAATTGTCAAGCTTCCAGTGATATTTGGACCATATACAACCGCAATCTGAAAATTTTTTGATGGTCCTAATTTATTCCAGTAATTAAATGGGACTTACCTAGTTAATGATATGGTCCTATGAGAGCCAGTTTGGTGTAGTGGTTAAGTGGGCGGACTCTTATCTGGGAGGACCGGGTTTGATTCGCCACTCCTTCACATGCACCTTCTGGAATGGCCTTGGGTCAGCCACAGCTCTTGTAGGAGTTGTTCTTGAAAGGGCAGCTTCTGTGAGAGCTCTCTCAGCCCCACCCACCTCACAGGGTGTCTGTTGTGGGGGGGAGGTACAGAAGACTGTGACTGCTTTAAATATTATTTTAAAAGTAAATTCTGTTTGTAGTAATTGTTTGGATACACTATATTTTTATTATGCTAGTTATAATAATTTCATGCCAAGTAAAATTGTCCATAGTCAGATTTTTTGTTCCTAAAGTAACAGAATGACTTTCAATCCAGAAAAGAAAAAATAAGTGCTAATGTGGCATTTTTTTTCAATTTTTCCAAAATTTTCCATTTTTTTCTGGCTTCGAAATTTCTGGAAATTTTACATCTCTAGTTCTTCCAGATTAGAGTCTGCAGACTTAACCACTGTACCAAACTGGGTCTCAGAGAGACCAAGAGCCCCTCTTTTCCTTTGGGAAGAGCTATCTGTATGGAACCCTCCCTGTCACTTCTATCCTTTGTGGTGTTTATGTAGTATGGTCCAGCACAACTTGTCACCCCTCATATCAAAGGTCGCTCATGAGTTCCACTTTGAGTGCCTGCCGTATTTCTTCAGGCCTCATGTACACATTACAAAGTGTTCATGTTTGTTGGGGAACAACAACAGGACTTTGCACCACATGTGTGATGGGAGTTTTGTGCCTCCAAGACCCCCATCGGCTCTTTTCCGCTTGTGACCACAGCACATAGGGAAAAGCGACTATACAAGATGAAGCAAATGGAAGGATAGGGTGGCAGAGATGCAGTAGAAATGGTACATCAGCTTTGTTTCAGCTAGTACCATAGAATTTTTAGCGTGAGGTCTAGAACGTCCCCATGCAATGTCCCTGGTGCGATGACATCACTTCCAGGTAATGTCATCATGCCAGGGTTGGCGTGCCCCAATGGGGCTCTTTGGAGGCAGGGATCCCCCTGGTGGCCTGTTCCCTGCTGGCGGGTTGGGGCCCTCCCTGGCAAGGAATCCCCTGCCCCCGGTGGAAATTGGGCAGCCCTAAATGCAATAAGACTCAGACACCAGTTTTATCTCAATATCCCCTAATCCGTGTAATTGCTTATGAAATGCTTGCTTGCTTTGGGCGAATATTATCGTTATCATCCATGTTTACCATTTTTATGTTACTCAAAAACACTTAGTGCATAGTAATTCATGCCGTGCTTACAATAACCTTGCAGAATCAATATTATTACCTCCAGACTTCTGAAGGAGGCTGGGAAGAGAAGCCATGTAGTGAAATTTGGAAAGATTTGTGCTGCCAACTTCCTGATTCACAACCATTGCACTTACCAAAGTCTCTTTCCATAATGTAAATTTCACAAGCTTCTCAGGTGTTAAGAGTTGGTACAAACAGGGGTAGAATTCTAGCAGGAGCTCCTTTGCATATTAGGCCACACACCCCTGATGCAGCCAATCCTCCAAGAGCTTTAAAAAAGAGCCTTGTAAACTCTTGGAGGATTGGCTACATCATGGGGATGTGGCCTAATATGCAAAGGAGCTCATGCTAGAATTCTACCCCTGGCAGGCACATGGAGGAACCCCTTTGGTTGCTAATTGGACCTGGTGGGCTTATGGAACTCAAAGGAACACAAAGGAGGGCACCATTCAATAAATACACATGCATAGCTTTGTCAGGAGTCTATTGAATAGCATGTCATATATGATATTGCTATTGACAGGGATGGAATTCTAGCAGGAGCTCCTTTGCATATTAAGCCACAAACCCCTGATGTAGCCAATCCTCCAAGAGCTTACAAGGCTCTTTTTTCTAAGATCCAGGAGGATTGGCTACTCAGGTGTGTGTGGCCTAATATGCAAAGGAGCCTTGAGTATTGAGGGATTTTTTTTTTGAGCCAGCATGTACAGGAATGCAGTTTCAGCTGGCTTGGTATCAGGGATGTGTGGCCTAATATGGAATTAGGGGTAGAATTCTAGCAGGAGCGCCTTTGCTGATGCTGCTTAGTTTCCAAGATCTGATGAGATCAGGCTAGCTTGGGCCATCCAGATCAGGTACTAACCGATTTACCAGGGATGGCCCAAGCTAGCCTGATCTCATCAGATCTTGGAAACTAAACAACATCAGCCCTGGTCAACTAAACAGCGTCAGCCAGGGCTGCTACACAGAGGCAGGCAATGGCAAACCACTTCTGAATGTCTCTTATCTTGAAAACCCCATGAGGGTAGATCAAGTTGGGTAGCCGTGCTAGTCTGTCTGTAGCAGGAGAAAAGAGCAAGAGCATCTAAAGATGTGAGTGACTCACAAAAGCTCTGACCCTGCCACAAATTGTGTTGTGTCTTCAAGGTTCTATGGGCTCATGATCTTTTCTATTACCCCGTGAGGAGTTTGCTGCAAGTCAGCTTCATTCTAGTGGCACTTTACACACATAGAACTCAGTCAATAAATACACATTCATAGCTTTGTCAGGAGCCTATTGAATGCCATGTCATATCTGATACTGGTATCGACAGGATGGAATTCTAGCAGGAGCTCCTTTGCATATTAGGCCACACCCCCTGATGTAGCCAATCCTCCAAGAGCTTACAAGGCTCAGGGTGTGTGGCCTAATATGCAAAGGAGCTCCTGCTAGAATTCCACCCCTGGGCATCGAGAGATTTTTTTTGAGTCAGAATGCACAGAAACGCAGTTCCGGCTGGTTTCGCATCAGGGATGTGGGGCCTAATATGCAAAGGAGTTCCTGCTGGGCTTTTGCTACAAAAAACCCCTGTGCAAAACAGTGGTGCTGTCAGGGGATGTGGTCTAATGTGCAAATGAGTTCCTGCTGGTATCAGTGAAAGCCGTATTGGTGAACTCAATATTCTGTCAAGCAAGGAACTGTGGGTCTTATCCGTAACAACAAAGAATGTACGCATCAGTGTTCCATGGCACTCATATGTACCCCAAGTGGTCCAAAAGATTAGAACAAACTCAAAATAGTTTCAATAGCTTCAGTTTATTTGTAAGAATAGGATAGTCTGGATTTACTGGTTGCTATTTTTGTTCAGTTGTCTGTTTGCAAAGGATTTTCTGTTTTGCCTTCTAATCATTCATAAGGGCAGTTCCGTAATATGGCCATTTAATGTACTTTGTACAATGTTTTCCTACAATTTGTTTCTGTTTCTTCTGTCCCTGTTATTGTGCTTGCTTAAAAGGAAGACAAGCCTAAATATAAGGCAACCCCCTTAAAATGTTATACTTATATACGTATTGTCAAGTCACAACACTTACAGTAAGTGGTAAACTGCTGGAATGATCTTGGATTAGCCATAGCTTTCGTAGGAGTTGTTCTTGAAAGGGCAGCTTCTGTGAAAGCTCTCTTAGCCCCACCCACCTCACAGAGGGAAAGGCGATAAAGGAGAGTGTAAGCTGCTCTGAGACTCTGATTCAAGATGGCTGGTATAGACAAAGACAACCAGTTTGGCGTAGTGATTAAGTGCGCGGACTTTTATCTGGGAGAACCAGGTTTGATTCCCCACTCCTCCACTTGCAGCTTCTGGAATGGCCTTGGGTCAGCTATAACTCTCACAGAGCTGTCCTTGAAAGGGCTTTTGTCAGAGCTCTCTCAGTCCCATTCACCTCACAGGGTGTCTGTTATGGAGGAGGAAGGGAAAGGAGATCGTAAGCCGCTCTGAGACTCTAATTCAGAGAGAAGGGTGGGTATAAATCTGCGGTCTTCTTCTTCTAATCCTGGCAAGGCAAGTGAGAACCAGAGGTGGTTTGCCTTCTTCTGCAGTCTTCCTCAGTGGACTCCCATTCAGGAATTGACCCTGCTTAGCTTCCAAGGTCCAATGAAATCGGTGTCAAGAACTAGCTCTTGCCATAAGACAATGTCACCTCCTCGGCTTCTCCGGCCCATGGAGATGCAAACATTGTTGGCTCTCTCCTAATGACAACATTTCTGCTTAGAAGCATTGGGGAATAAATGTCAAGAGTTAAGACAAGACATGATGGATATGATAACCCCCTTAGCTCAACATATGGACAAACTGGAGAGTCAACATAAACAAATATCTCAAAAAGCATAAGAAGCTAAAAAGTTATGTCCCTGGAAAAAACTCTTGGAACTACTTCTCAAGATGGCTGTTCTAGAGAAAGAATTATGATGCTGGAGTCTCGTATACAGGCCTCAGATTCAGTGGGAGCTCATAGGAGCACAGCTCCTGAACCTTTCTGAGAGTTCCACCTCCTCCTTCTGAGAGTTCTACCTCCTTGTCCATTGAATAGTATGTGCAGTTGCATAACAAATCCCTGGATGAGCTTCACCACCTATTTTTCTACAAAATGATCCCTGCTCGTATAAGAGATAAAAACTTGAACTTCTGTGGTTTTTCACCAAATGCTGAAGCAACAACTGATCTTTCTATTTTTATGGTTTCTTGGTTGACCACTTTGCTAAGACTAGAAGAGAGAGGGAAGCCTCTTATTCTGAGAGTTCATCTCATTGGTAAAACAACAAACACTTTCAAGATCGCCTTTTCTAGCCGAGATATAGCAGTAGAGTTTGCTGATTATTGGACTAGGAGGAAAGTTTTTGAAGAAAGCACGTCAGCAGAATGGCTTGGATTTTCAAAGAAGCAAAATAATTGTAATCCCAAACCTCCCCTCAAAAATGCTCAAGATTTGAAGAGATGTAAAACTCACCATCTCTAAATTGCAGGCTGCTGGTATCAAATACAACTGGTTGCAGCCTGGCAAAATGTTTGTGTCAGACTCTGGAAAGTTTTACTGTTATGATATGATGCTAATGTTATAATGTGATGCTTAGCTTAAACTGCTCTGAGCTGCTTGACCTAACCTACTCCATTTTCCAGCACATGCTACTAACCCAAATGTAGAAACCTTGCATATCAAAGGAGAACTGAAGTTGTTATTAACCCTGCTGTGAGTTCCTGTCCTTGGTACTAACATTTGCAACAATCCTTTGAAGATAAAATGCCTCAGGGGCAGCTAGAAGCTGTTCCTGTGAGAACGAGAACCACATTGAGATAAGGAAGACCTAACCTGTGAAATGTATCACCATACTGTGGGAATGTAGTCTTGTTTAGAAAAGCCTTTGATGTAATCTCAGTTAAAATGTCTATGCACTGAAGGGAGGGCATCAGTTCCAATGACCCCTCTGTTCAGAACCTTTGGATTATCAAAATAAAGTCTTAACATTGTAACTAATGGAAGCCTGCTTACTTTGAATTTCCATCGTCTGACAGTTTGTGGATTATCGGGAAGTTCAATATACTGAATTTGACCATGCTTCTGGATCAGCTTTACTAACTGTATTGGGATTGCGTTTTTTAGAGCAAGCGGAAACTAGAGCTGTAAAAAGGAAGACTCAATCACAGCCGACTCCAGTTAAAAGCAATATATTTCATGTTTCTGAAGAAGCAGAGGATGGTGAAAATTTCCAGATGTACTGTAAATTTTGAAGATATCTTATTGTAAATAGTATACTTATTAGTTTTGAAATATGTATAGCTTAAAGTAGGGGTGGAATTCTAGCAGGAGCTCCTTTGCATATTAGGCCTCACACCCCTGATGTAGCTAATCCTCCAAGAGCTTATAGGGCTCTTTTTTGTAAGCTCTTGGAGGATTGGCTACATCAAGGGGTGTGGCCTAATATGCAAAGGAGCTCCTGCTAGAATTTCATCCCTGGCTTAAAAAGTTAGGAGGTGTAGGATGCAGAAAGGTATGCACTTCCATATTGTCAGTCCATGCGAGAGTGGGGTGGGATTTCTTCCCCAGTCCACTATTCTGGGCTTCCCTAGACCCACTCAGTTTTCTAAGTTTCTAGTGCATATCTTATCTGTTAATCAACTGTATTATAAGATCAAAAGAAGAAGATAGAAGACTTTAAGAATTTAAAAACGTGAGAAACTATTGTTTGTTTTAAACCATAACTAATTATCATTTTGAGAAGTAAAGGGGCAAAAAGAACATAGTTTAAATATAGGACTATATATATTTGATTTTGAAGCATAAAACAGCTAACATTTAGTATTCAAAAGTAAAGATATATGTTAGATATTTTTAGAGGACTCGTAATAATTTATTTTAAATATTATTTGAAGTTCTATCATCTATCTATCTGTCTGTCTGTCTGTCTATCTATCTTTCACACTTCAAATAATATTTAAAATATTATTTAAAATATATATAATGTAGGCTGTTTTGTTTGGTTATATATGTTAATTTAATCAGTAGTATGCAGTTCTTCAATAAAAACTTGGATTCTAAAAAAAACAACCAACCAAAATTTTAAGGGACACTGTGTCTTCTTGGTGGGCTTAGTTTGCTTCAGTTCATTCAGTGCCTCCTGAAACTGAGCCACACTGAGAGGACACTGATAGGCCCATGAGTAATTCTTCATAACATCCCAGTTTTGTGATGTAATTGCAGCAGAATTAAACTTCAACAGTTGAAGAAAAGGTGATACAATTCAGCTCATGAGCTGCATACTGGAAACTAGGGTTGCTAGGTTCAATAATTGCACTGGCAGGAGAGGGGCTTTCCAGGAGTGGGGGAGGAGCACTGTGGTGACATCACTTCCATTCTGCCAGCAATGTCATGAGGCGATATTCTGCTTTTTGAGCAAAACTCCATGGTAAAATCACCCTCAAACCATAGAGTTTTGCTCAAAAAAGAGTGCAATCACACAATGTTACCAACATGATGATATCTCTTCTGTGTGATTTTGGCACATCACGGTGGGGGTGAGATTTCCCCCTGCTGGCCAGCTGGCCACCAGCAGGGAGGAGCCCAAAAAACCAAGGTATCCCCTGTCTCTAACTCGGGAATGGCATCCCTGTTGAAGACCCATGCACTATTGTCTGGGTAATTAGTTATCCCCATATTCTAGGTGTGTCAACCATTGGCTGGTCCAGATCCTTAATTTTTATGTTTTAAAAATGATTATATCACATATTATTCTGGAGATATTAAGGGAAATGTGTCATAGGGTTGCCACCTCTGGGTTACGATAGTCCTGGAGATTTGGAGGTACAGCCTGGGGAGGGCAGAATTTGAGGAAGGGAGCGACCTCAGCAGTCCATAATGCCATAAAGGTCTTCCTTCAAAGCAGACATTTTCTCCAGAGGAAGAGCCATGTGTGCAGAATTTCTAAGAGATTGTGTTGATTCACGTGCAAGAAATGTATTCTGTGGCTCTGTTAGAAACTTCTTGTATGAGAGACTGAGCAGAAGAAGGGCATTGAAACTGTCTGAAGTTCTGGAAGAGGCGAGTTCTCTTTCTCTCTTGTTGTGGGCTTCCGTTGGATTTCCTCGAGGTGCAAACAGCTCCAGATCAACATTAACTGAAATGCAGGGGTTGTTTTGTAGAAAAATAGGTAGTTGAGCTTATTAGCATCTCTCTCTGTCTCGGCTTGACTTTGCAAATGAAGATTTAAGAATGGTGCAGTAGTCCACGTGTGCTGCAGGCTCGCTGGTGGCTGACAAGACCAATGCGGGACAGGCAGATCCGGCCACAGTGGCTGCAGGGAAAAGTCTGATTTGGGGTTGGTCCTGTAGCAGTGCGATTCTTCCTCAATCTCCTTTTGTCCTCAAGACCAGCTATGCGTGCGTTCTCAAAGGAAGAGACAGCCTGGTGGATGGTGTGCCTCCATGCTTTGCGATCTGAGGCTAGGTCAGACCACTGGTGATGGTTGATGCGACAGGTGCCAAGGGATTTCTTCAAGGAGTCCTTGTACCTCTTCTTTGGTGCCCCTCTATTTCGATGGCCGGTGGAAAGTTCGCCATACAGAGCAATCTTGGGAAGGCGGTGGTTTTCCATCCTAGAAATATGCCCTGCCCAGCGCAGCTGCGTCTTCAACAGCAGTGCCTCGATGCTTGTAACCTCCGCCCTCTTGAGGACTTCAGTGTTGGTCACAAAGTCACTCCAGTGGATGTTGAGGATGGTGCGAAGGCAGTGCTGATGAAAGCGCTCAAGGAGTCGCAGGTGATGACGGTATAAAACCCACGATTCGGAGCCGTAGATGAGGGTTGTCATCACAACCGCTTTGTAAACATTGATCTTTGTGCCTTTTTTCAGATGCTTGTTGCTCCATATTCTTTTGTGCAGTCGGCCAAATGCACGGTTTGCCTTTGCCAGCCTGTTGTCAATCTCCTTGTCGATCTTGGCATCTGAGGAGATGATGCACCCCAGGTAGCTGAACTGCTGGACTGTCTTCAGAACTGATTCACCCACAGTGATGCAGGGAGGGTGATAATCTTCCTGGGGTGCAGGCTGGTGGAGAACTTCTGTCTTCTTCAGACTAACTTCTAGGCCGAATAGCTTGGTAGCCTCTGCAAAGCAGGACGTCATATGCTGCAGAGCTGATACCGAGTGGGAGACGAGTGCAGCATCATCAGCAAACAGTAGCTCGCGGATAAGTTTTTCCATTGTCTTGGAGTGAGCCTTTAGTCCAGGGGTCCTCAAACTACGGCCCGCTGAGGACGTTTATGCGGCCCGCTGAGGATGTTTATGCGGCCCACCAGGTTATGGCAAAATCAGACTAGAAGTGACGTTGGACCTAAACTCGCGTTAGCAACGCACACTTCCGGCACTGGGCTGAGGCGGCGGAGACAGAGTGTGAGGTGATACCGAGGTGAGGTGAGTTCCCAGGCCGGGGTGTGTGGTGTGGGGAAGGGAGAGAGATGCAGAAGACGGAGAACTGACGGCCCGTGGCCTTGTACAGTAACGGCAGTCCGGCCCTCCAACAGTCTGAGGGACAGTGAACTGGCCCCCTATTTAAAAAGTTTGAGGACCCCTTCTTTAGTCGCCTCAGGTTGAACAGGCTGCCATCAGTGCGATAGCGGATGTAGACACCATTGTCATCATCTAGATCTACTGCGGTTGTGATGACAACCCTCATCTACGGCTCCGAATCGTGGGTTTTATACCGTCATCAGCAAACAGTAGCTCTTGGGTAAGTTTTTCCATTGTCTTGGAGTGAGCCTTTAGTCGCCTCAGGTTGAACAGGCTGCCATCGGTGAGATAGCGGATGTAGACACCATCGTCATCATCTAGATCTACTGCGGCTCTTTGAAGCATCATGCTAAAGAAGCTCGTAAAGAGAGTTGGCGCAAGAACACAGCCTTGCTTTACACCTGTGCCTATTGGGAAGGGCTCCGAGAGGTCGTTGCAGTGTCTGACTTGTCCTCGCTGGTCTTCATGTAGCTGTATGATCATGCTGAGGAACCTTGGGGGACATCCTAAACGTTCCAAAATTTGCCACAGGCCTTTCCTGCTAACGGTATCGAAAGCTTTGGTAAGGTTGACAAAAGTCACATATAGACCCTTGTTCTGCTCCCTGCATTTCTCTTGGAGCTGCCTGAGAACAAATACCATGTCGGTGGTCCTCCACCTTCACCCCCCATCTATAGCATCTACAGACGCTACCCAGCGCTGCCGACCCAACGGCCACCTTTTCCAGCTATAGATGCTACCCAGTGCGGCCGACACAACGGCCTGGATACTCCCCGACAAAGAAGCCCTGTGCGGGGCTCAGGGGAGCCCAGGAGTGTGTCGAGCCGCAAGGGATTGGAGATGAGGAGTGTGTTTAAAACATCAACTGCACTGGCATCTGCACTTTACCTGTACTTTATCAGCACCTAAGACCAACTTATAAGTATGACTTTAAGAACTGAAACCCCATAGACAATATACACCGCCACCCCCTCTACAGAATATTTGGACGTTACAACTTATTAATTAATTGACTGCTGACCATTAATGGAAATTTGTTAAAATTGTTATTAATTAATTTATTTGATTTTTAGCCAATCAATTAGTGACAGATTATATATATATATATATCTAGATTTATAACTTTTAGCATATTAATTAGGAAGGGGTGGGAGGGATTATTTATTAATAGTGCTAGAACCGATTAAATTTACTAATTGACTGGAAGGGAGACTGGGATTGGCTATTAAATTAAGTTAAGATATAAGTAGTGTGTTAGCAGTTAAGAACAGGAGGGACTGGCGGGGGGGGGGTAAATTGAACGGCAGGTGGGGATAAATTGGGAGATAAACTGGGAGGGGGCCATACTGTGAACTCATTCCAGGTAGGTGCAGATGTTTGCCCAAGGGATTCCAGTGCTCCTGGGGTGGGGAAGATATGACGGTGGGAATAGACAGACATATAAGGGAAGGAGACAGAGACAAAATGGTGCTCGGCCACCTTCCAGTCTAATTCCCATCCCAACGATGGTAGGTAGTGGGGCCAAGAGGAAATGCTCATCTCCGTCACTGGTGTTATGCAACGCCAGGTCCATTAACAATAATGGGGGTACTTATGGAGCCTTCCTTAACAATGGAGGCCCAGATAGCAGCCACTGCCAAGTCCGCATTTTTCTATCTTAGGCGGGCAAGGCAGCTGGCTCCCTTCCTGGAGCGCGACGATCTAGCAACGATGATCCATGCTACGGTCACCTCGAGGTTGGACTATTGCAATGCCCTCTACATGGGGCTGCCCCTGTGCCGAACCCGGAAATTGCAGCTGGTGCAGAACGCCGCCACCCGGTTGTTATTAGGGCTCCCAAGGTGGGAGCACATTCAGCCAGGACTTCGGGCTCTGCACTGGCTGCCAATATCTTTCCGAGTTCGATACAAGGTGCTGGTCATTACCTTTAAAGCCCTATATGGCCTAGGACCTGCCTACCTGAGGGACCATCTCTTCCCACACGTTCCCCAGCGAGCACTAAGATCAGGAACCCAAAACCTCCTGGTTGTCCATGGGCCAAAGGAAGCCCGCTTGAAAGTTACAAGAGACCGGGCCTTCTCCGTAATGGCTCCATCTTGGTGGAACCAGCTGCCGGAAGAGGTAAGGGCCCTGCGGGACCTTACTCAATTCCGCAGGGCCTGTAAGACATCCCTCTTCTGGCTGGCCCACAACTAATCAGCACTGAGTACTGAACATCGAAGACTGAAATCAAATACTGAACTTGTAACCGATGAGTGTAGCTGTAGGACCGCCGTCTGATTTTAATGTGTATGTATATAACAATTATTTAGATTTTTAACTGTAAATTATGAAATGTTAATTTTAATGTTTAATTTTAGATTTCATGTTAGTTTTATATGTTGTAAGCCGCCCTGAGCCACCTAGTGGGAAGGGCGGGATATAAATCTTAGATTTAAAAAAAAAAAGACCTCGACCCTCAAGGAGTTTCTGCTCCAACAGGATGTGGACCTGGCTTGCGTGACCGAGACCTGGTTGCGGGATGGAGAGACAGTAGCTCTCTCCCAGATGACCCCCCCAGGTTACTCGGTCTTTCACCAGTCACGGAATAACGGGCGGGGGGGAGGGGTGGCATTGTTCATACGGGAGGGTTACTCCTTTTGGGCTCTCCCGACCCCAAAGATCGACGGTATCGAATGTGCCGGTCTGACGTGGGATGTTGGAGGGGGGTTGGCGATCTGGCTGGTGTACCGTCCTTCCAACGCACCAGCCAGCGCCATACCATCACTATTGGAGGCAGTGGCGGGCTGGGCATTGGAGTACCCGGGGCTTATGGTCCTGGGTGACTTCAATGTCCATGTCAATGACACGGCCTCCATTCAGGCGATGGACCTAGTGTCTTCCATGGCGACACTGGGGCTCTCTCAATTTGTCACAACTCCCACGCATCAGGCCGGGCACACATTAGACCTGATCTTTGCGTCTGGGATTTTGGTGAACGATATCGCGGTTGAAGCGGTTCCATGGTCAGATCACCTAGCCCTTAAGGCCTGTATGGAGACATCGCCCCAACCCTGTATGGGCAGAGCCTATTTTGGCTCACCCCCGGGGCCTGATGGACCCGGAACGGTTCCAAACAGCCCTAAGGGATCCCTGGCCCACTGGCAACTCCCTTGATGACCTGGTGGAAGTCTGGCAAGGCCAGCTATCCAGGGCTATCGACGAAATTGCACCTCAGCGCCCTCTGCACCCTCGTGTGAGGCTGGCTCCATGGTATACCTTGGAGTTACACCAGCTGAAACAAGGGCTCAGATGACTAGAGAGGCGGTGGAGGCATACTCGGGACAAAGCGACGAGAACATCCTACAGAACGTTTATGAGGTCTTATGAGATGGCAGTTAAGGCTGCAAAGAAAGATTACTTTGCAACCAAGATTGCATCTGCAAATTCGCACCCAGCACAATTGTTTAGAGTAATTGGGGATCTTATAACATTGCCACAAGGCAAACCAAACATTAGAGAATTAGAGATAGGCTGTGAGGCATTTGTGAAATACTTTGCAGATAAAATCTCGTTGCTCTGCCAAGACCTGCCTATCACATTAGATACAGTAAGTGAAATTGAGGCTCCGCGCCTGTCTTCGGATTTAGTGCTGGAGCACTTCGACCCACTCAGCCTGGAGGAAGTCGATGGAATCCTCTCTGCTGCCCGCCCAACAACATGTGATTTGGACCCTTGCCCCTCTTGGCTGATTAAATCTTGCCAGAGGGAGCTTAGCTGTCCTCTACGGGACATCATAAATAGATCCCTCTTAGAGGGGCGTTTTCCAACACCTCTGAAAGAGGCCTTGGTCCGCCCCCTCCTGAAAAAATCTACAGCAGACCCGGCCGAATTGGCAAATTATCGACCGGTGTCTAATTTACCATTCTTAGGTAAAATTATTGAGAGGGCAGTGGCGTTGCAGCTACAGAGGTTTCTAGATGACGCTTCTGTCCTAGACCCGTGCCAGTCTGGTTTCCGGCCGGGCCACGGGACAGAGACGGTCCTGGTCGCCTTGGTAGATGACCTCCAGCGGCAACTGGATTGAGGCGGTGTGGCGGTGCTAATGTTACTAGATCTGTTGGCTGCATTCGATACAGTCGACCATCGGATGCTGATTCATCGCCTCGCCGACATAGGGGTTAGGGGGTTAGCCCAACAATGGCTTTCCTCCTTCCTCATGGGTCGGGGACAAAGGGTGGCGATTGGGGGTGAGCGATCCCAGATGCGCACACTAGACTGTGGGGTGCCTCAGGGAGCAGTTCTCTCCCCGATGTTATTCAACATCTATATGCGCCCCCTTGCCCAGATTGCCCGGAGGTTTGGGCTGGGCTGCCATCAATATGCAGATGACACCCAGCTCTATCTGCTAATGGACGGCCGGCCCACCTCCGCCCCGGGGAACCTGGACCAGGCTTTACAGGCTGTTGCTGAGTGGGCTGAAGTTGAACCCGGCGAAGACAGAGGTTCTCTGTGTGGGTCGTGGCGCTCTGGGGAAGGAAATATCTCTCCCGGCCTTTGACGGTGCCCCGCTGAAGGCGGCGCAATGGGTAAAGAGCTTGGGTGTTTTACTGGAGCCTTCATTATCAATGGAGGCTCAGATAACAGCTACTGCCAAGTCAGCATTTTTCCATCTGAGGCGGGCGAAGCAGTTGGCTCCTTTCCTAGAGCGTCGGGACCTAGCAACGGTTATCCATGCGACGGTCACCTCAAGACTTGACTACTGTAACACCCTCTACATGGGGCTGCCTCTGTGCTGGACCCAGAGGCTGCAGCTAGTGCAGAATGCGGTGGCCAGGCTGTTGTTAGGTCTCCCAAGATGGGAGCACATACAGCCGGGGCTATGCGAACTGCACTGGCTGCCGATTGTACACCGGGTCCTGTACAAAGTGCTGGTCATTACCTTTAAAGCCCTATATGGCCGAGGACCGACCTACCTGAGGGACCGTCTTTCCCCGTACAAGCCCCAGAGAGCACTGAGGTCAGTAGGGAAAAACAGATTGACTATCCCTGGGCCAAAAGAAGTTAAACTTCAGAATACCCGAGCACGGGCCTTTTCTACCGCGGCCCCATACCTTTGGAATCAGCTCCCAGAGGAGGTACGGGCCCTGCGGAGCCTTGATCAGTTCCGCAGGGCCTGTAAGACCACCCTCTTCAAACGGGCGTTTGGGAACTGCTGAAGTATAAATGTGTAACAAAGGAAAACGCCAAAATGGTCCAGCTCAGGGATCTTGCTATTATTATCTCAACTGACAGGGATAGCGTCAAACAATAATGTTACTGTCAGATTTAGTAATGTTTAACTAAGTATTGATTGTTTTTAAAATGTTAATCTTAATGTTTTATTTATTGTATTGTTTATTTATGGATACTGTTAGCTGCCCTGCTTCGGCGGGGGAGGGCAGGATACAAATAAAATTTTACTTACTTACTTACTTGGTGAGCCCAGCCTGCCCAACTGGTTATACCACCGGACATTCGGTCGCACCATGACGTGGCAAACTCTGTGAGAAATGGGGGGGACCAGCGGGAAGGTGTTGCCACAGATGCAGTAATGCAGGAGAGGCCATTGCCGTGACCATCTGCCAGGCATAGCCGGACGGTTACCACGCAGCGTTCACTACACCGGGAAAGGAGAGGCTATGTATTGCGCATACACTTTCCGTGGGGGGCAGGATACCCAAGAGGGAGCCCACCCCCCCCCCAACTTAATAATAACTTATTAGCAAATGCCCCCCCCCCAGCCAAAAGCAACCTGATGCAAGAAAGGAGAGCCATGGGCAAGTGAGGCCTGCTTGGACTGGCTAGAGATCCAGCCAGCCCAAGCAGGCCTTGCTTGCCTGGGGCTCTCTGGGCTGTCCCCCCAGTCAAATGGCCAGAAAACCACCTGCCACCCAAAATCACATAAGAAGTGGCTTCTCCAGGGGTTAATGAAGGCTGCTGGGGGCATGGCAAAGCCCCTGGTGACTGGCTGACTGCCCGCTTTCCTAATTCAGGGATTGTTGTGCAGCTGCACCTACTATTCAGTGGACAAGGTAGGTGGGGAGGAAGAGAGGGAGCCATCAGAAAGGTTCAGGAGCTGTGCTCCTGTGAGCTCCTGCTGAATCTGAGGCCTGCTGAAACACATTTGTGGACATTTCTACTGAAGTTGGAAAAAAGGATTGCCATAGCACGAGGACTGAAGGAAACATTGCCTTTATAGATTTTGGATATGTGGCTATTGTGATTTGTAGTACCTGTCAGAAATGCCATTAAACATATTTATTGTACAAAGAATTAAGAAATAGACATTACATATAAGTTATATTGCTTTAAGAAAGTGTACAATTTATTATTTTTGTGTTCTTTCTGTTCCTGTTTTCTCCAGAGGAGCTGATCTCTGTAGTCTGGAGATCAGTGTAATTCTGGGAGATCCCCAGATCCCATCTGGAGATTGGCAACCCTAGGCAGTATTCTGCTCAATAGCTTAAAAATAAACAGGCCTATTCCAACCTCCCATCATTCCAACCAATGAGGGAAAGCAAGAGTTATGATTACAGTGTAATAAACCAGTGAAAAAGCAAAAGCTGAGCTTGTTTCTAGTTGTCTAGCATCTTGGGGAACTACCAGAGGCCTGGCTGATGTCAGAACTTGTAACTTTCCTATGTGCTGTTAGCCAGACCAACTCCATGCTGTAACCTGATCCTAACCCATGCTATGCTGTATAAACAACTAACACCAGATCCCAGAGCCTGGCAACATTCTGTGATCACTGAAGCATAACCGGTAGCCTAGGGTCCACATCTTCAGGTGGCCTTTTGAAGCCAGGCCGCTTGGCCTTCACAGCAGGGAAGCATCCTCCCTCCTGATAACAGAGCCTGGGAAGGAGACGCTTGTCTGCAATCCGTGTGAAAGATGACTTTATGGTATCTCTTCTGACTGCATAAAATGTAACCAAATGCCAGTACTGGCATTACAGTTATCTCGTACCTCCAGCACTATAGTTCTCAATAAAGATCCTTTACTTTGTAACGAGTTTGGGAATCATCTGAAGTTCTTCAAGTTCTGACATTATAACAGTAATCCTCCTTTTTGGGATTTATCCGAACTGGCAACCTGGCTGGATGGCAGCAAAGGCTCCAGACAACGGAGAATCCAACACTCCCCCAGAGGAGAGGCCACTAGACCCGGGGGTGAACGCGGTGAGACGCAAGATCAGAGACCCCGCACACTTCTCTACAGACGTCTTCCCCTTGCGGAGTTGGAGCCCGAGAAAGTCCACAGCTGCAATGGAGGCCGCGGACCTGAGGTACCGGGCCCTCGCAACAGGCGCGGGGGGAGACGAGGAGGACGCCGACCGAGAAGAAGGTCTAGGCGCCGGCTCCGGAGGCGGGGACCCGATCTGAGCCCTACGCAACGAGCTGTTCGACTGGGTGAAGGACATCCACGACCAGGTCCACATGTCCCGGGTGCAGATGGCCAAGGAAATGCAGCAGAACCTGGGCGCAATCCGCGACCAGATCCGTGCCCTGCAAGGGGCCTTGCCCGCCACCCCTGCGGCGCCACCGCCGGCCCCGGCACCTCCCGTACCGGTTCGACCCGGTGACGGAGGACGGGGGGCCCCGCGGTACCACCACCTGTCGCCCCACCGGTGCCACCGCCCGCCAGCCCCGTGGCCCCGGGACCCCCCGCGGTGCCACCCGCCCCGGCGGGTCCAGCAGCTCCAGCCGCCCCGGCAGCCCCAGCCCCCGCGGGGCTGCCACCGGCAGCACCGGCCGCCCCGGTGGGAGCGGACGGGGGGGGGACCCGAGAGCTGAAAATCACGTTCGATGGGGACGGAGACAAAGTGGAATACTTCACCATCCAGTGCAACAATTTCTTCACGCACTGGGGAGCGATCTACCCCACGGAGGCGAGCCGGGTGGACCACATCGCTTCCAGGTTGAAGGGGGCCGTGCGGAAATGGTACGTGGGGTTGTATGCCGGGCACAAACCCGAGTTAGCCACGGTGGCCGACTTCCTCCAAGCCATGCTGCGCCAATACGGGGACCCCCTACGAGAGGAGAAAGCCATCGAGGCCCTACAGAGGATCGAGCAAGGGAATCGCTCGACCCGCGAATACGCCACCGAGTTCATGGGGCACTGCGCGGCAGCGAGGGGATGGAGCGAGGTGATGAAGTACACCGCGTTCAAAAATGGGCTGAACGCGAACATCCTCGACCGGTGCTACAGCCAAGGGCGCCCCGACACCTTGGTGGGGTGGATCCAGCTCGCGGGAGAAGTGGAGACCAACTTGCAACATGTCGAGATGCGCCGCCAGCAACAACTGAGCAAGAAAGGGGGGAAATCAGGCCTCGCCGCAGGCAAGACAGAAGGGAAGCGGTCCCCCACCACCTCCACCCCCGTTGCAGCCAGCAGGAAGTGCTTCAGGTGCGGCGACCCCGGGCACCTGGCAGCCAACTGCCCAGTGAAGCAGACGTCGACCCCCACCCAGCCCAAGCCGTCCACGAGCACCCCGAAGAAAGGGGGGGCCGCGCCAAGGAGCCCAGTCGGGGCACCGTCGCTGCTTCCATGGCGATTGACGAGGATGTTACCACCATTGAGGAGTCGAGCGAGGAGTCCTGGGACCCAGAGCCGGCGGAAAACGACAGCGACCTCTTTAATCAGTGCCGCAAAGCAGGTCCGGGAGACGCCGGCACCAGTAACGGTGAGAACTATCGGGGGGTTGTTGTTCATGGCGGTGACTTTACTGAACCCTAGCCTAAAACGCTTCATGCACACCCGCGCCCTGATAGACTCCGGGTGCACGCGGGACATTATCACCCCCCGCCTTGTTGAGGCGCTGGGCCTTAAACGATCTCCCCTGCCCCAACCGATCCAATTCGAGCAGATGGACGGGTCGACGATGAAAGGGGAACCGTGCACCCAAGAGACCCAAGCGACCCCTATGGGGACGGAGGACCACTGGGGGATAGAAACTTTTGTAATAGCACCCTCGTCCTCTTTCGACGTGGTGGTGGGGGCGGGGTGGCTAGCAAGGCATCAGCCGGACATACGGTGGGAAGAACAAATTGTGCGCTTCCCTGACTGGCGATGCGAGCACCACCACTGGAGAACCGACTGGGGCCCCAAAGCACCCCCCCAAAACGAAAGACTGTGCCTCGCTATGGAGGAGGTGGGGACGATCCCTATGGAGTACCGAGACCTGAAAAAGGCCTTTAGCGAGCGGGAGGCGGACGAGCTACCCCCCCACTGCCCTACCGACTGTGCCATCGAGCTGATACCAGGGCAGGAACTGCCAAAAGCTAAACTCTACTCGATGGGCTGGGCGGAGAAAGAGGAACTGAAAAAATTTATTGACAAAAACTTAAAGCGGGGGTTCATCCGGCCGGCCACGGCCCCCCACGCTGCCCCCGTCCTATTCCGCAAGAAAAAGGATGGAAGTTTGAGACTTTGCACAGATTTTCGTGGGATAAACGGGATTTCTATGTCCAACGCCTACCCGATCCCGCTGATAAAGGACCTGTTGAGCACTGTGGCCGAGGGCAAGGTGTTTACCAAACTCGACCTCCGCGACGCGTACTTCTGCGTGCGGATCAAGGAGGGTGATGAATGGAAAACAGCGTTCAACACGCCCATGGGACAGTTTGAATACTTAGTAATGCCTTTTGGACTACAGGGAGCGCCGGGGGTGTTTATGAACTTTATCAATGAAGTGTTAAGGGAATACCTGTACAAGGGGGTGGTGGTGTACCTTGATGACATCATTATTTACTCGAAAGACCTTGAATCGCATGTACCCTTAGTAAGAAAAGTGTTGACCACCTTGTATCAAAACAAACTGTATGCTAAACTGTCCAAGTGCGAGTTCCACAAAACGGAACTAGACTATCTGGGATTCAGGATGTCAGGGGAGGGACTAGCCATGGACCCCGCCAAAATCCAAGCGGTATTAGACTGGGAGCCACCCCGAACCCGACGGCAGCTCCAATCTTTCATCGGGTTCGCAAATTTTTACCGCGGATTTATCAAGGGCTTCGCCCAGGTCATGCTCCCACTCACCGAGCTTCTAAAGACGAAGGGGAGGGGGGAAGAAGCAAAGAAACCAGGCGCACGCCTAACGTGGTCGCCCGAGTGCCAACGGGCGTTCGATGAACTCAAGAGGTTATTCACGTCCGAACCTGTCCTAGCCCACCCCAATGAGTTAAAACCCTTTGTGGTGCAATGCGACGCCTCCGACATTGCGGTGGGGGCCATACTGATGCAGAAAGATGAAGGGGGGGGCTCCGACCGTGCGCCTATATCTCACACAAATTTTCCAATGAACAAAGAAATTGGTCAGTATGGGACAAGGAAGCTTTTGCAGTCACGTTTGCCCTAAAAACTTGGCGGTCGTGGTTAGAGGGAGCCCGTGTCCCCTTCGAAATCTGGACTGACCACAAAAACCTAGAAGCCCTGACCGGCCGCCGCAAACTGACTGCAAAGCAGATTCGCTGGGCGGGGTTTTTCACCAAATTCGACTTCGTGCTGAAACACATCCCCGGCACCAAAAACTTTTTAGCCGACGCACTATCTCGCATGCCCCAGCACGACAGTCAAAAGGAGGAAGTGATAGACTCCCTCATCCCCCCCTCGGCAGTAGCCGGAGGAGTCACCACCCGCTCAGGGAAACAGACGGGAGCCCCCGAGCCCCAACAAAAAGAGCGCTTTGCAGCGGAAGCAGAGGCGGAAGGAGATGAGCGGCCCGAAGGGCTCGAGAAAGGGGAGGGGGGACTTTGGCTTCACAACGGCAAGATTTACGTACCCAAAAGCCTGAGGAAAAACGTGCTGGAACAGTGCCACTCCAATCGCATAGCCGGGAATTTCGGTTACGTAAAAACACTGAACTTGGTAAACAGACAATTCTGGTGGCCCAAGCTAAAAAGAGACGTGTCAGAATTTGTCATCTCTTGTCCCACATGCATCATGGCAAAACGCAGGGGAGGGAAGCCGCCGGGCCACTTGGTCCCCCTCCCCACGGCGGCCAGACCCTGGGCGGTCGTCTCTATGGACTTTATAGTAGAGTTACCGCCCTCCCAAGGGAAAACTGTCATCTGGTTTTGAGAACGTGGTTGTGGACACGTTCTCAAAACAAGCGCACTTCATCCCATGCAAAAAACTCCCCACTGCTAAGAAGCTGGCTCAACTATTCTTTAACCACATGGTCCGCCTTCACTCATTTCCGGACAAGGTCATTAGTGAACGTGGGCCGCAGTTCGTTGCCAACTTCTGGCAGGAGTTCTGTAAAATTGCAGGCATCGAGCAGGGGCTTAGCTCTGCCTACCACCCCCAGACAGACGGACAGACGGAGAGGGTGAACGGGCTTCTGGAGCAGTACCTCTGCTGCTATGTCAACTACCAACAGACGAACTGGGTCGAACTGCTAGCTTTCGCAGAGTATGGGTACAACAACAGCCTCCATAGCTCCACAAAAGCCTCCCCCTTCCAGATAGTGAATGGTTATGAGGGGAAGCCCTTCCCGCACCTCCCCCTTCCAGCAGGGTCACCCGAACCAAAATCCTGCCAGCAGTGGTGGGAAGGGGTGCGCGAGGGTTGGAAGGTGATACAGGAAAACCTAGAGGAAGCGAAGGAGGAGTACAAACGCCACTTTGACAAAAAGCACTCCCCCCAATGGGAGCTCAAGGAGGGGGAAACGGTATTTTTATCGACCAAAAACCTCCCTCTGCCCCAAGGGTGTCGCAAGCTAACCTCCAAATATCTTGGTCCCTTTAAAATCAAAAAGGTAATAAACAAGGTGACCGTAGAATTAGAGCTACCCAAGTTACTGAGTAAGATCCACCCTGTTTTTCATTGCAGCCTTCTTCACAAAGATCCTGGAGCTACATCATGGCACCCTCGCCCTCCAGAGCCACCTCCTACTCGAGTGAAGGGCCAGAGCCACCATGAGGTGCAGGAGATCCTGGACTCCATGGTCAGACGAGGGGTGTTGTACTACCTTATTAGGTGGAAATACTTCCCCCCGAGCTGTGACGAATGGGTCAAAGCAAAAGATGTATCCGCCCCGCAATTGCTCAAGAAATTCCACCTACTGTACCCACACAAGCCCAAGGCGAAGAGCTTAGGGGGGGCAGTATGTCAGAACTTGTAACTTTCCTATGTGCTGTTAGCCAGACCAACTCCATGCTGTAACCTGATACTAACCCATGCTATGCTGTATAAACAACTAACACGAGATCCCAGAGCCTGGCAACATTCTGTGATCACTGAAGCGTAACCGGTAGCCTAGGGTCCCCATCTGCAGGTGGCCTTTTGAAGCCAGGCCGCTTGGCCTTCACAGCAGGGAAGCATCCTCCCTCCTGATAACAGAGCCTGGGAAGGAGACGCTTGTCTGCAATCCGTGTGAAAGATGACTTTATGGTATCTCTTCTGACTGCATAAAATGTAACCAAATGCCAGTACTGGCATTACTGTTATCTCGTACCTCCAGCACTATAGTTCTCAATAAAGATCCTTTACTTTGTAACGAGTTTGGGAATCGTCTGAAGTTCTTCAAGTTCTGACAGCTGAGGCCTACCTCCTTCTAGCCCCCAAACTCCTGCTATTGTTCATTGGGGCAGCAGGATAAAAATGAAGCAAAAGGTGGTGTTGCTGCAATGCTGTGATGTCACTTTCCTCCATGAATCAGAAGTGACATTGCAGCTCTGTACACCACAGTCACGCCCCACCTCTGAAAGCACAACCCAATTTAACTTGTTAGTGAGGAAGTCTTTGCATTAAATTCTTGCATCTCTTAGAAGTACCCAGAAGTGCCTCATTATTTTCAGTTGTTTCCATATTTACTAGAGTTTGTTTAGTATGTTTTCTATTTTTCTGCCTGCTCTGATTTACTGTTTGTTATTATTGCCTTTCCTCCCATCTGTTCTTTTTAGCTGCCTCTAACTTTGGCTTCTGGTAGCACTACTGTACTTTTATCATTCATCTAGCCAGGGCTTTCCTTGAGTGGGAATGCACAGGAATGCAGTTCCGGCTGGCTTGGCATCAGGGGTGTGGCCTAATATGCAAAAGAGTTCCTGCTGGGCTTTTTCTACAAAAAAAGCCCTGCATCTAGCCTTTTCTCATTTGTACGGGTATGACCCATCCCTCAGGTTCCTCACTAGCATCTTAGTAGCTGGTAGATCCCTGACAATGTCAAGGAGCCATTTTCCTTCCCAAACACATAGAAAACATAAGAACGGCCCTGCTGGATCAGTTCAGTCCACCTAGTGCAGCATCTTGTCTCACACAGTTCCTCTGGATGGCCAACAATAGGGGACAGAGACCTTCCCCTGATGTTGCCTTCTGGCTCTGGAATTTAGAAGCTTAGTGTCTCTGAATGCAGAGGTTCCCCTCAGTCATCATAGCTAGTAGACATTGATAAACTTAACCTCCATGAATCTATCTAACCACCTTTTCAAGCTGTTTATTTCTGTGGCCATCACAACATCCTCTGGTAGCAAATTCTATATTTTGTTCATTCTCTGTGTAAAGCGGTGTTTCCTTCTGTCCTTCCTGAGTCTACTGTCCATCAGCTTCATTGGATGCCCTCTGCTGTTTTTGAGGTAGCACAGCTGCAGCTACACAGGGGTGAAACATTGGCAATAAAGGGGGATCCCTGAATAATTAATGAATACCCCTATAATAATGAATAAAAGCATACTTCTGCCTTTAAAATTAAGATGTCTGATGCAACTGTCCATTAGAGGCCACACAGCCCCAAGTGGGTGTGAATTCAAGGTTTTATATTAGATAAAGAGACAGTGACCTCATTGAAGCGCAGATGTGTATTAGATAACAAAGGGGCCTCAGAGAAGCTTCTTGTTGATAACGCATGGAGACAGAGGGAGTGGAAAAGTACTAGAAGTTACAGGAGGGTGAAGAATGTTGAATCAGATAAGCCTAGGGGGCCTGCCTGCTTGGTTTGGTTGTGGATAAAACTGATTGTATGGGGAATGATTTTAACTTAGTCATTTTGGGGGCTTATGGCCAGCTAATTTCTGCTTTGGTACCAAAGTAAATCTTGTTTCATACCAGTAATGTGTGTGGACCTCATTATTTCTCTGCTTCATTTTGGTGCATTGACCAATGGGAAGTAACAGGGTTAGGATATTTCCTTCCCCTTGGGTGGCTGCATAACCGTCTGCCTTCCACCCTCATGAAGGGAAGAGCGGACTAGGTGCCACAGTCATATTTTTTTATCAAGTCCAGCTCTCTCCGCCCCGGTGGGGGAGGGTGCCCGGCCAGCCAACCAAGATCCTGTGCCTGGTTGAATCGACGTATGCAGGGAATTGGAAGATCTTCAGGATTGTGAGTATGAACTGTCTGGGAAGTCTGATTACCTCTCCTTAGGAGAGAAGAAGGGTCTGATCACCCCATAAACTCTGTCTTTTAGGCTCTGCTTTGGAGCTGAAGCACAGAAGCTAGGATCTGGTTGGATTTCTGTGGTGTGTGTGAATGAGAGGAGACAAAGCCTCTAAGCAAGAGGGATTTTTCTCCCTGTAGGCTGACCTCACTGGGTCATGAGAGAGAGGGAGTGAAAACCCTCAGGGCTCCCTGGCTGCCAGACCCCTTACTAGCAGCTCCTGTTTTCTGTTTGAGAGCCAGTTTGGTGTAGTGGTTAATTGTGCAGACTCTTATCTGGGAGAACCGGGTTTGATTCCCCACTCCTCCACTTGCACCTGCTGGAATGGCCTTGGGTCAGTCATAGTTATCACAGAGCTTGTGCTTGAAAGGGCAGCTTCTGGGAGAGCCCTCTCAGCCCCGCCCATCTCACAGCGTGTTTATTGTGGGGGAGGGAGATAAAGGAGATTGTGAGCCGTTCTGAGACTCTTGAGTGGAGGGTGGAATATAAATCTAATGTCTTCTTCTTCTGTTTTCCCTAAAAGTGTCTTGTCTAAACGTCTGGTGCCATGGGGAACTTAAAATCCAGAATTCTGGGGAATGTCAGAGAATAGTAGTTCCACATGGGCAGGCAAGGCTCCTTTGTCTCTAAACCTCCCCCCCCCCCCCAGAAAAAGCTAACTTTTAGATTTGAATGTCTTAGAATAGTGAAGCCTGGCTTTGTAAGGTAACAAAGACCTCTTAACAAAATAAAGAAACAGAAGAGAAATGATTTGGACTAAAATTAGATGAGGCCAGTTCTCAGGGGGAGGCCTGGAGATCTCCTGGAATCACAGCACAAAGTTCCAAGCTGCAGACTCAGTTTTCTCTGCAGGGTAATGGAAGTTTGGTGTGAGTGAGAGCTCAGAGCCTGGTACCCTTGGGATCTCATCTTTCTTTAGATTTCCATTCTAGATCTCTAGCAATCTGTCCTGTCTAGATATGGCAACCCCATTCAGGAAAAAAAAACTAACTGCAGAAAATTTGGCCTTGCCCAAAAGATCAGGTGTTAGTGTGATGAAGTCTGCCACCTGTCTGGCCGAGGTGGGTCAGCAGACTTGCCAACTGATAGTCCACACAGGTCCAAAGTTGGTATTTCCCCCAGAAACACCTTTCAAGTCTGCTGTATTTTGATCAACCTATTTTCTAACTCTGGTTCAGAAATAAGGGATTCTGGGTAGCTTACACTGAACACCGAATGCTGCTAGCTAACTCTCCTTCCCCCCTCCTAGCTATGCCTTTGTTATGTGGCCTGCTTTGAAATGCTGATATGTGAACAAGATAGTGGAACCTTCTCAGGCCGGGTGTCTGTGGGAGTGTGAAGTGCCAAGGCCTTGGCTTGGGAACGAGGGAGTAACATCCTAGTACGAAAATATACTGCATAGAGTGCCCCGCCCGTAGGAATCCTTTGATCTATACCTTAAATGCTTGGTTAATGTCTATGTACCCCAGTCCTTCAATCTCTATCATGGCCTTCAGTTCTGCTTTCAATAAACTAGCAACTTTGTTTCAACCAAAGAGTCGTTATTGAATCCAGCCGACTTGACAACACCAGGAAGGTAGGTTGCCACCAGATTGGATAAATCCTTTAGCACAGAGGCCCTAGTCAAGCCTCTGCCTATTAGGAAAACTCTAGAGAAAACCAAGCCACACCACTGCAGCAAGGGGTTCCCCAAGTCAGTTTTCACAAATTGATAGTAGATACTTCCAAAGGCTAGTGGGTAAGTTTGGCTCAGATTGTGGTGGCCCTGAAAGCAAATAACCACACAAATAAACTTAAAGAAAGTTTATTTTACAAAATAGGCATGAAAGCATTGGTTTTAGTGAGTTGTTCAATATAACTAGCTAACGGTATAAATTCAGAGAGTTATCATACAGAGTCCAAATGTCCAAATGGAATCCAAAGGTTTCCCCGAATGGAATTACGTCAGGAGGCTGTTCAGCATAATAGGCTCTAGTCTTGGTTAGGCTAGGCAAAGAAATGTACTCATTATGTTATTTTTATGCCTCCCAGACCCTCATGGTGTAGCCAGTTAAGGCTATTCAGCTATCTCAGCACTAAAATTCAGTTGGTGCATGGCTACTGCATTACAGTTAGCCAAAAGAACTTAGGTTCAGCTCTTTTAAAATGCAGCCAGGATGCAAATTAAACAAATACAATTTATTGTCATGATTGAGAGAGAGATTCAGAGAGCTGTACTTTTATTTTCACTTTTAAAATGCCAGAACCAAATACTTCTGAGAAAGAGAGATTAAACTAGTTTTGTTAAATATTTACTACTTAATGGGGGGGGGGGTGTAAAATAAAAGACTGGGGAAGGCAATGGCAAACCACCCCGTAAAAAGTCTGCCGTGAAAACATGAAGTTGTGAAAGCAACGTCACCCCAGAGTCGGAAACGACTGGTGCTTGCACAGGGGACCTTTCCTTTCCTGCCCTTCCCCCATTAGGGAAGAAATGCTAATCCTCTTCTCTTTACTCAATCTGAAATCTTTATCAGAACCAGAAAAGGGTAAAAGGAATAATAATTTTTTTTTAGAATGCAGTGCCCTGAGACATTAAGAAGGAAAGAAAATTTTCACCTCAAGTCTCTCCTCTTAAAGCACAAGCAACCAGGTTCCTTTAGAGAAAGAGACCTGTCTTCTTTTATAAATCAGACCCATAACTAAGCCAGGGAAGAAGAAATTTAGTCTTAATTGTAGAAATAAGAAGTGTAAAATCTGAACCCCCCACCAGGCAGATATCTCATCACCTTCCCCATCTTGTGTTTAAAAGTTGCTTAACCTGGAAAAAAACACCCGGGGCTCCCTGCAGCCCAAACGGCATGACAAGGTACTCAAATTGTCCCAGTGGGGTGTTGAAGGCTGTCTTCCACTCGACCTCCGAGACGCATACTTCCGCGTCCGCATCAAAGAGGGGGACGAGTGGAAGACAGCCTTCAACACCCCACTGGGACAATTTGAGTACCTTGTCATGCCGTTTGGGCTGCAGGGAGCCCCGGGTGTTTTTATGAACTTTATTAATGAAGTGCTGCGGGACTTCCTGTTCAAGGGGGTGGTGGTGTACCTTGATGACATCATTATCTATTCACAAGATCTAAAGTCTCACGTGCCTTTGGTCAGAAAAGTGTTAAGCACCCTTTGTAAACACAAACTGTATGCCAAATTGTCGAAATGTGAATTCCACAAGACCGAACTGGATTACTTGGGCTTCCGGGTGTCGGGGGAGGGATTGTCCATGGACCCCGCAAAGGTCCAAGCGGTGTTAGACTGGGAACCCCCTCGAACCCGCAAGCAGTTACAAAGTTTTATCGGGTTCGCTAATTTTTACCGCGACTTCATAAAGGGGTTCGCCACGGTCATGCTCCCTCTTACAGAACTCCTCAAAACTAAAGGGAAGGGTGACGAGGCTAAAAAACCCGGCGCACGCCTAACGTGGACGCCTGACTGTCAAAAAGCTTTCACTGAGCTAAAACGCCTCTTCACCTCCGAACCCGTGCTGGCTCATCCTGACGAACTTAAGCCCTTCGTGGTCCAATGCGACGCCTCCGACGCCGCTGTAGGAGCCATATTAATGCAGAGGGGAGAAAATGGGGTGCTCCGACCCTGTGCCTATATTTCCAGGAAATTTTCCAATGAACAAAGAAACTGGTCGGTCTGGGACAAAGAGGCATTTGCAGTCATGTTTGCCTTAAAAACCTGGCGCTCCTGGCTTGAAGGAGCGAGAGTCCCCTTCGAAATCTGGACCGATCACAAAAACCTGGAAGCCCTCACTGGGCGTCGCAAAATGACTGCAAAACAGATCCGGTGGGCAGGCTTCTTTGCTAAGTTTGATTTTGTGTTGAAACACATCCCGGGCTCAAAGAACTTTTTAGCGGACGCCCTTTCCCGCCTGCCCCAACACGACAGTCTCAAGGAGGAGGTGGTGGACTCACTAATTTCCCCCTCAGCCATCGCGGGGGGGGGTCACCACCCGCTCCGGTAAACAGACCAACCCACCGGACTTAGAATTACTTTCTCGGTTCCTCTCAGAGTGCAAACAAGAAACTGACCGCCCCCCCAACTTGGTCAAGGCCGAGAACGGGCTCTGGTTACATAATGAAAAAATCTATGTGCCCGATCCCCTCAGGAAGGAGGTTTTGGACCGCTGCCACTCAAGTCGCTTGGCCGGCCACTTTGGCTATGTCAAAACACTCAACTTGCTCACCCGCCAATTTTGGTGGCCGAAAATGAAAAAAGATGTTTCAGAATTTGTACTCTCATGTCCCACTTGCCTCATGGCAAAACGAAGGGGGGGCAAGCCTCCGGGCCACCTGGTTCCCCTCCCTACAGCCACCCGACCTTGGTCGGTAGTCTCCATGGACTTCATTGTAGAGCTCCCGCCCTCACAGGGCAAAACAGTCATCTTGGTCGTAGTCGACACCTTTTCAAAGCAGGCTCACTTCATTCCTTGCAAACAGTTACCTACAGCCAAAAAACTTGCCCAGCTCTTTTTCACTCACATTGTACGCCTACACTCATTCCCAGACAAGGTCATTAGTGACCGCGGAACGCAGTTCGTTGCCAACTTCTGGCGGGAGTTCTGCAAACTAGCTGGCATTGAGCAAGGACTGAGTTCTGCCTACCACCCCCAGTCGGACGGACAGACGGAGAGGGTTAATGGCCTTCTAGAACAATACCTCCGCTGTTTCATTAATTTCCAACAGTCCAACTGGGTAGATCTCCTCCCCTTTGCAGAATACGGCTACAACAATAGCCTCCATAGCTCAACCAAAACCTCCCCTTTTCAAATCATCAATGGCTACGAGGGCAAGCCGTTCCCTACGCTCGCCCTCCCAGCCAGCCCATCCCAGCCAACATCATGCCAACAATGGTGGGAGGGACTTCGTGAAGGCTGGAAGGGAATTCAGGAAAACCTGGAGGAAGCTAAAAAAGCCTACAAGAAACAGTTTGACAAAAAACACTCTCCGGAGTGGGATCTGAAGGTGGGGGATACAGTTTTCCTGTCGACAAAGAACCTTCCCCTTCCCCAGTCCTGCCGCAAACTTGCACTGAAGTTCCTAGGACCTTTCAAAATCAAAAGGGTGATAAATAAAGTAACGGTAGAACTCGAACTACCCAAATCACTAAGTAAGATCCATCCTGTTTTTCATTGCAGCTTGCTTCGGAAAGACCCTGGTGCTACGTCCTTCCATCCCAGGGCCCCACCGCCCCCTCCGACGACAGTGAGGGGTCAGAGTCACCATGAGGTCCAGGAGATCCTGGACTCCAGAGTCAAACGGGGGAAACTGTATTATTTGATCAGGTGGAAACACTTCCCCCCGAGCTGTGACGAGTGGGTCGAGTCTCAGAATGTAGTGGCACCGCAACTGCTGAAAAAGTTTCACCTACTGTACCCGCACAAGCCCAAGGCCGGCCCCGCGGGAGGGGGCGCTTAGGGGGGGCAGTATGTCAGAACTTGTATCTTTGCTGCTGGTCCTCTATAATGTGACCAATGCTGTATGGTAGTTTTATTGTAGCTTAGAGCTGTATTGTTACTGAACCAAACTGACTCCATGTTGTAACCTCTGCTTAACCCAGAGTGCCTGAATAGTAATTAACCTTGCCCCACTGGTATCCAAAATATTTGGGGCTGTAGAATGAATTATGTCTTGTCTCTGCACATTCTCACACTGGGACCCTTTGAAGCCGAACAGCATGGCCTTCGGAGTAGGGAGGCATCCTCTCTACTGATAGTGATGGTGAGAAGACAGCTGCGCCCTACAATGTGAATTGTGGCTTTGTGAGATGTTTGCTTTACGTGTATAAAATCAAGCTGATGCTGGCTCTCGCCATTACTGTTATCTTGCCTTTTCCAGCACCTAGTTCTCTTCAATAAAATCCTAGCTTTGTAACTAAGTATGGGATCCGTTTGAAGTTCTTGAGTTCTGACACCCTGGATCCTGGAAAATGTATCAAGATCAGATAAGAGAATACTGGGATTAACTGCCCAGAAAGGGTTATTATCTTCTTTCTATCTTTTGTTAAACCTATTTTCTCTCTCCCAGCCTTAGAGAAAGAAGGATCTTTTATATATATGCCCCATGGTATCTAAGGGGGGAAGCACAATTGAGATATTTTTCTGAATTCTCATCTTCTCCTGATTTTGGGTCTAAAGATAGAAATTCAAACTTTTGAAATTCTGCAAGAATGTCTCCATAAACAAAATGAGTAGTTCTAGAAGACCACTCCCAGCCTGTGTCAGAACTTGAAGAACTTCAGACGATTCCCAAACTCGTTACAAAGTATAGGATCTTTATTGAGAACTATAGTGCTGGAGGTACGAGATAACAGTAATGCCAGTACTGGCATTTGGTTACATTTTATGCAGTCAGAAGAGATACCATAAAGTCATCTTTCACACGGATTGCAGACAAGCGTCTCCTTCCCAGGCCCTGTTATCAGAAGGGAGGATGCTCTCCTGCTGTGAAGGCCAAGCGGCCTGGCTTCAAAAGGCCACCTGCAGATGTGGACCCTAGGCTATCGGTTACCCTTCAGTGATCACAGAATATTGCCAGGCTCTGGGATCTCGTGTTAGTTGTTTATACAGCATAGCATGGGTTAGTATCAGGTTACAGCATGGAGTTGGTCTGGCTAACAGCACATAGGAAAGTTACAAGTTCTGACATACTGCCCCCCCTAAGCTCTTCGCCTTGGGCTTGTGTGGGTACAGTAGGTGGAATTTCTTGAGCAATTGCGGGGCGGATACATCTTTTGCTTTGACCCATTCGTCACAGCTCGGGGGGAAGTATTTCCACCTAATAAGGTAGTACAACACCCCTCGTCTGACCATGGAGTCCAGGATCTCCTGCACCTCATGGTGGCTCTGGCCCTTCACTCGAGTAGGAGGTGGCTCTGGAGGGCGAGGGTGCCAAGATGTAGCTCCAGGATCTTTGCGAAGAAGGCTGCAATGAAAAACAGGGTGGATCTTACTCAGTAATTTGGGTAGCTCTAATTCTATGGTTACCTTGTTGATTACTCTTTTGATCTTTAAGGGACCAAGATATTTGGAGGTTAACTTGCGACACCCTTGAGGCAGAGGGAGGTTTTTGGTCGATAAGAACACCGTTTCCCCCTCCTTGAGCTCCCATTGGGGGGAGTGCTTTTTGTCAAAATGGCGTTTGTACTCCTCCTTCGCTTCCTCCAGGTTTTCTTGTATCACCTTCCAACCCTCACGCACCCCCTCCCACCACTGTTGGCAGGACGTTGGTTCGGGGGACCCTGCTGAGAGAGGGAGATGCGGGAAGGGCTTCCCTTCGTAACCATTCACTATTTGGAAGGGGGAGGTTTTTGTGGAGCTATGTAGGCTGTTGTTGTACCCATATTCTGCGAAGGCTAGCAGCTCGACCCAGTTTGTCTGTTGGTAGTTGACATAGCAGCAGAGATACTGCTCCAGAAGCCCGTTCACCCTTTCCGTCTGTCTGGGGGTGGTAGGCAGAGCTAAGCCCCTGCTCGATGCCTGCAATTTTACAAAACTCCCGCCAGAAGTTGGCAACGAACTGCGGCCCACGGTCACTAATGACCTTGTCCAGAAATGAGTGAAGGCGGACCACGTGGTTAAAGAATAGTTGAGCCAGCTTCTTAGCCGTGGAGAGTTTTTTGCACGGGATGAAGTGGGCTTGTTTTGAGAACATGTTCACGACCACCAAGATGACAGTTTTCCCTTGGGAGGGCGGTAGCTCTACTATAAAGTCCATAGAGACGACCGCCCAGGGTCTGGCCACCGTGGGGAGGGGGACCAAGTGACCCGGCGGCTTCCCCCCCTGCGTTTGGCCATGATGCAAGTGGGGCAAGAGATGACGAATTCCGACACGTCTCTTTTTAGCTTGGGCCACCAGAATTGTCTACTCACTAAATTCAGTGTTTTTACGTAACCGAAATGCCCGGCTATGCGACTGGAGTGGCACTGTTCCAGCACGTTTTTCCTCAGGCTTTTGGGTACGTAAATTTTGCCGTTGTGGAGCCAAAGTCCCCCCTCCCCTTTCTCGAGCCCTTCGGGCCACTCATCCCCTTCTGCCTCTGCTTCCGCTGCGAAGCGCTCTTTTTGTTGGGGCTCGGGGGCTCCCGTTTGTTTCCCTGAGTGGGTGGTGACTCCTCCGGCTACTACTGAGGGGGAATGAGGGAGTCTATCACTTCTTCCTTTTGACTGTCATGCTGGGGCATGCGGGATAATGTTTTTGGTGCCGGGAATGTGTTTCAGCACGAAGTCGAATTTGGTGAAAAAACCCGCCCAGCGAACCTGTTTAGCAGTCAGTTTTCGGCGGCCGGTCAGGGCTTCTAGGTTTTTGTGGTCAGTCCAGATTTCGAAGGGGACACGGGCTCCCTCTAACCACGACTGCCATGTTTTCAGGGCAAACGTGACTGCAAATGCTTCCTTGTCCCACACCGACCAATTTCTCTGTTCGTTAGAAAACTTGTGCGAGATGTAGGCGCACGGTCAGAGCCCCCCCCCCCCCCCCGCGTCATCTTGAAGAACTTCAGATGATTCTGAAGGTTCTGCTGCATTTCCTCGGCCATCTGCACCCGGGACCTGTGGACTTGGTCGTGGATGTCTTTCACCCAGTCGAACAGCTCGTTGCGTAGGGCCCGGATCGGGTCCCCGCCTCCGGAGCCGGAGCCGGGGCCTTCTTCTATGTCGGCGTCCTCCTCGCCTCCCCCCGCGCCAGTGGCGAGGGCCCGGTACCTCAGGTCCGCGGTGTCCATTGCAGCCGTGGATTTTCTCGGGCTCCAACTCCGCAAGGGGAAGGCGTCCGTAGAAAAATGAGCGGGGTCTTTGATCTTGCATCTCACCGCGTTCACCCCCGGGTCTAGTGGTCTCTCCTCTGGGGGAGTGTTGGGTTCTCCGTTGTCTGGAGTCTTTGCTGCCATCCAGCCAGGTTGCCAGTTCGGATAAATCCCAAAAAAGAGATTACTGTTATAATGTCAGAACTTGAAGAACTTCAGACGATTCCCAAACTCGTTACAAAGTATAGGATCTTTATTGAGAACTATAGTGCTGGAGGTACGAGATAACAGTAATGCCAGTACTGGCATTTGGTTACATTTTATGCAGTCAGAAGAGATACCATAAAGTCATCTTTCACACGGATTGCAGACAAGTGTCTCCTTCTCAGGCCCTGTTATCAGAAGGGAGGATGCTCTCCTGCTGTGAAGGCCAAGCGGCCTGGCTTCAAAAGGCCACCTGCAGATGTGGACCTTAGGCTATCGGTTACCCTTCAGTGATCACAGAATATTGCCAGGCCTTGGGATCTCGTGTTAGTTGTTTATACAGCATAGCATGGGTTAGTATCAGGTTACAGCATGGAGTTGGTCTGGCTAACAGCACATAGGAAAGTTACAAGTTCTGACAGCCTGGAGGGAAGATGTGCACATGTTGAAAGAAGCAAGCCAGTTTGAAAGCTCATTATATTTTTGAAAACTCCCCAAAATATAATATAATGCCCAGAACATTAAGGGTAGTGCCTCTGGGAGAGAAAGTGACCAAGAAAATGGACTGCATGCCTTGTAATCGTCAAATTTAATTCAAATATTCAAAAATCTCCAGCCTGGAACTGGCATCCCAAAGTTCCATTTACAGCTATTCCTTCTCTGCTAGAGAAAAGGCTCTGCTGTAAACTGCCCTGAGGCTAAGAGTTCTTCTAGATTAGAAGGTATTCCTCTGATTATTTTTTGTTTTGTTTTACCTTTTGAGTCTGAGAATATTTTTCTAGTGGCCATTATCAGTTTCCCTTGTACTTAGATTTTGTAGCTTTAATTTTAAGGGGAACACTTTTAAGATATTTAGCTTGTAATCTCCTTTATTTTAAAGAAATGGTGCACCTAACAGATCTTTTGTTAAGTTTTTTCAAGCTGAGACAATGGGTTAAAAGTTTATATTTGCAATTTGGGGGTTTATATGGAACATCTATTCTGCTAGAGCAATACAGTATCAAACCTTTTGGAAATTTTATTTCTCTTGTGATTTTTGTTAAGTACATCTCATACCAGGAACATGTGGTCTTCAAGTGTTACATATAACACAGTTTTCTATCTTACTTTGAACTGCTTCCCAATTTTTCATTCATTTAAATCTGAAAATTCCTTTTGTTGTTGGTACTGAATTTTAATTTTCTGAAAGGAACAGTGTTTTAAAATTCTACCTCACAAATTTTGGTTCCTACAAGACCTCTTTTCATTTGAAGTTATAGCATGTGTTATAGAAGAACATCTGTACCCTTCCTTGGGTAAAACTATCCTCTCACTGTGCATCTTCTCTCTTAAGTCTTGAGAAACTAATACTTTCTTTTACCAGTGATCCAGTTATTCTCAGTGTCATGTTTCCCATAGAAATACCTTCTCTAGATTTGTTGCTAATTCAGTAGGCAGGATTCCTGAAAACTCTTGGTCTTCATTATAAATCTGGACTTTAATAATGTTCTGCATTCCTCAAATTTATATCTTCATTTGCTCTCTAAATGTCATTTATAGTTATGTTCCATCTATGAACTGTGCATATCAATCTTCCTATTGTCAGCAAAGGGTTCATTGAAGTTTCAAAATGATCAGACTTGTCTTTGTTCAAAACTAAGTTTCATTTATTGATTACAACAACGCTACTCTCTACAAGGATTCATTGAAACTGATAACAGACAGTGGGAACCATTGGCATTTATGAATACACTTCAAAGGCTTGGGCTTTAAACCATTTCTCATAATAAAACTACAGTCGGCCCTGCAAGTAACTCCTTCACATGCCTGCTTATCTGTTACCAGTGATGGCTCCACTCTCCCCCCTGGCGCTCGGGAGGCGCCAGAGAGGCGAGCTTCGCGCTTTGCACTTCAAAGGCTTTGTTGGCCTTTGGAATCCTGGTGACTTCCATTCCCACCCCTCCTTCTTCTCTTGCAGGGCACAGATATTAGTGGCCTAGTATTTTGTTCAGCAATGGGGTTAGTAAGCATAAAATAAACATGATCAGAAAGCATCAATAACTTCAATGACACATTGCCTGACACCTATTTAGCTGTTTGGTGAACCTCTTACCTGTGGAAAGAGGCATCTGTATGCTTATCTATCATATTTAAATGATAGATAAGCATCTGTATGCTTATCTATCATATTTAAAGCTTCCATCTATAGTATCTTGTTAGAGCTTGTCCTTTTCTGAGTGTTTTGTTCAGAAAATCCTTTCTATGTTTCATGTTCTTACCATGGTAGGACTCCAATTCTGCTTCATTTTGTGTTTCAATCCAGTCTCCAGTCCTGACCAGGCTTGCTATTGGATAACACATTTCCATTTGCTTGTTTTAAGTTTCTGCCTCTCCGTTATTTCAACCTTCTTTGTCAAAGTGTATTAACCAGAATTTGCTTCCCAGGATTGTTTTGTTATATAAAGGAAACCCGGATCTGCAATTCAAGTTTAGTGCATGCTCATTATTATATAGTAGTTTTAAGAATTGCTGGCATGTCTGCTAAAAATTGTTTGTTTCAAGATTAACTATTATTTGCTTTTAGGATTTTTGTTGTTAAAAGTTTGTTGAAACCCAGTCTCACATCTATGTGAGACCCACAGAACAAATTTTGGAAGAAATGACACAGAGGAAAATGCGGTTCAGTGGGACTTGAACACCTCACTGATTTCTAATGGTTTAAATTCTCTAATCCAGTTCTGTAATCATTTTGGGTCTGATCCCTCGCATACATGTATGTTAAAAGCTGGCATTGTTCTATTGAGGCCTCTGTTTTGTTTTGTGTGTTTGTATTTGAAGTTTTTCTTATTTTTGACAATTTCATATATTCAAAAGCTATAGCAAAGATTTTTCTTCCCTTTTTGTGACCATTTTCATAATCCAGGGGTAACCCCAACTCTGGTAATCTCTTTATGGAACTCCTAATCTTGTGCACCATTTCATGTTCCTTTTTTTTAGATTCATATCTGTTGCAACGAAGTAAAAAGCCTCTCATGAACCTCTAGGTGCTCACTTTCTATATAGATGTGCACTAGCCTGAATCATGAGAAGTGATGCATAGGTTTATATTGTGGATTTGTGTTCTGCATAATGTACAGTGTATGAAATCTGCCTTTAACATTGGAAGGATAAAGACCTTGTCAAACTGAATCTCCATGCGAGGAGGAGGAAGTCTCCAGTCCAAAGCAAGTGTGGCAATTTAGCTCATGTGTGCAACCCTATCTCAACAGGATTGGGCTCAAGTTATGGCAATTTGTGGACAGCCAAGGAAAGCTATTATTGTTGTTTTGTTTGTTTGTTTCTCCAAGTATGTTTTACAGGCTCTTCCATATCTACCCAGAGGTCCCGAAATTTGCCTGGTCATGCCTCATTGCTGTTGGAAGGAAGGCCTCCTCCAGAACCCCATCCAAACTGAGTTGTGGAGAAAACTCATTTCCAGGGAAATTCCTCTGCCTAGCAAAAGGCTGGTTGCCCCAGCTGATCACAACAGCAGCCCCACTGCCACTTCCAAGTTGTGCTGCCAGAAAAAGGAATTCCTTTCGGCTGCAATAGAAACAGATTTCCCTGTGAAAAGATTGTCATGCATAGAGCACACAAACCCTCCAGAGCCAGTTTGGTGTGAGAGCCAGTTTGGTGTAATGGTTAAGTGCGTGGACTCTTATCTGGGAGAACAGGGTTTGATTCCCCACTCATCCACTTGCACCTGCTGAGATGGCCTTGGGTCAGCCATAGCTTTCATAGAAGCTGTCCTTGAAAGGGCAGCTGCTGTAAAAGCACTCTTAGCCCCACCTACCTCACAGGGTGTTTGTTGTGGGGGGGAAGGTAGAGGAGATTGTGACTGCTCTGAGATTCAGAATATAGCTGGGATATAAATCCAAAATCTTCTTCTTTTTCTTCTCCATTAACTCAAGAAAGAAGACCTTTTTGTTAGACTAAGGGAGGAGGGGAACAAGGAATTAGTCAGGAAATGGTTTTTCTAATGTAAATAATGTGGCCAAATGTGGACTGCCCACAACTGGCAATGTTTCCAAGTATGTCTGAATGTGTGTATCTTAATCACCTAGGCTACAATAAGGTGTTTGCCATAAAGGCACATGAGTTGTTTCAGTTTATAGCATGACACTTGCATATGTCAAGCGTTTTAGAAATTGAGATGAGTTCTTGTATTCTTGCATCATAGCTAGTAATGTTTTATTGATAAGGAAATAAGTTCTCTAGGATCCTTCCAGGATCTATGTTCACAAAATTTAGACTGGACATATGTAATTATTCAATACATATACCATGAATGGATTATTTTATATTTTTAACTCATGTATAGCCTATTTTTGGTAGTTGACATTCCTAAACCCTTTCCCTTTGTACCAACTGTGTCCCAATCCTGGTTGTTCAAAGTCTGATTGGCAGCACACCATGAAATGTGGCACACACCCTCCAAGGATTGGGCGATGCCAAAGGGGGAAAATTGATACCAGAGTGCTGCCAAATAAAGAGGGTAGCCTTAAAAGACATGGGGGGCCCTCTCAAGCTAGTCTGTGTGCCCAGAAAGGCCCCATGATGGAGATCAGGAAAACTCCATATTGGAAGACTGGGCTGCATAGCCAAGGCATGCCTCTGAGTGATCTCCCCCCCCCCCACACACATCTTCTATAAATGGAAAAGTACTTGGATGTGCCAGTGTGAATGGATAATCCCATCACTGTATCTCTTCCTCCCGTGACCCAGCTTTACCCCATCTCTGCCAATATACTATACAACTATACAACTCATGTGCCCATTGTAGTATCATTTCAGTCTTTCCTGGGAATGTCAAAACCAAATCGTCACCTAGCTGCCCTTCCTGAGTAGTCATACAGAATTAATCTGTATGATGATGATGATGATGGTCAGTCTCCTTCAGACTTAAATAAACTCCCAGAAGACTGAAAGGGGGGAATAAAGGGGGACCCTGAATAATTAATGAATACCCCTATAATAATGAATAAAAGCATACTTCTGCCTTTAAATTAAGATGTCTGATGCAACTGTCCGTTAGAGGCCACACAGCCCCAAGTGGGTGTGAATTCAAGGTTTTATATTAGATAAAGAGACAGTGACCTCATTGAAGTGCGGATGTGTATTAGATAACAAAGGGGCCTCAGAGAAGCTTCTTGCTGGAGCTGATAATGCATGGAGACAGAGGGAGTGGAAAAGTACTAGAAGTTACAGGAGGGTGGAGAATGTTGAATCAGATAAACCTGGGGGGCCTGCCTGCTTGTTTTGGATGTGGATAAAACTGGCCGTATGGGGAATGATTTTAACTTAGTCATTTTGGGGGCTTATGGCCACCTAAGTTCTGCTTTGGTACCAAAGTAAATCTCATAAGAACATAAGAGCATAAGAGAAGCCATGTTGGATCAGGCCATGGCCCATCCAGTCCAATACTCTGTGTCACACAGTGGCCAACAAATGTGTGTGTATATATATATATATCATTTCATACCGGTAATGTGTGTGGACCTTGTTATTTCTCTACTTCAGCAACAACCATCATTCATTCATTTGTTCGTTCGTTCATAGGAAATCTTTCTTAACTGCCTTTCTTTCATACATAGGTCAAGGCAGCTTATATCATAGATAAAATCCTTCCTTCCCTCCTTCCTTCTCTCCAACATCTGATGTTCGTGTCTTGTGGCTCTCAAACATCAGACATTTATTCTATGTGGCTTTTATGTTAAGCAAGTTTGGCCACCCCTGATTTAGACCAAAAGTATAATGACCTGTCACTTAATGTCCAGTTTGGAAACTTCAGCTGCGTTTGCTTCCCCTTGAAATGTATATGTAGTTCAACCTTGTCTTTTAGAATCTCTTGTGTTTTTCCCCCTTCCTGCCAATAAATGCTTGCTCTATTATATATTATTAGATTTGAGAATCAACTTGTGTGGAATTTTCCATCACGCTCTATCTGCTGTCTTAAGGCGAGAGACTTGAAACAGTTTAATGTGGCTGCCCTTGAAGAAAAAAAAAAGCTATTCTTAGAGTATCAAGGAGATATACTGTAGCCTTCAGTGCTGCTATAAGCAATGAATGTAGTATTGCCAACCTCCAAGTATGGCCAGGAGATCTCCTGGAATTATCAATGATCTCCAAACTACTGAAATCCATTCTGCTTGAGAAAATGAATACTTTGGAGCAGGAGTGTCAAACTCATTTGTTATGAGTGCCAGATCTGGCATAAATGAGATATTGTTGGGCCATGTGTCTCATATAATGTAATGCCAGGTAGTGGATATGCAAATTTTATAAATGACACAGACAAACACAATTAAGATTAAAAAAAAAAAAAAACTTAAAGCATGCTTAAAAGATTAGGACTCTTGCAATATTTTGTTTATTTAACAGTCTCTGATAGCTGACACTTCTTGCTCTGAATTATTGCATCAAAATCTGGAGACAATGTCTGTCCTGTGGCAATCTTAATAGACTGTTCAGGTTTTGTTTCAGGAGTGTATCTGTTAAGTTGCAAGCCTGCTTTTGATTTATTGACATTCATTACAAAAATCTCATGGTCAAGGCTTTGACCCTAAGACCCAGGGGGAAACATGAAATGGCTGGGCATTGCGAGCTTTTGTACATAAGTTGCTTTGTGTGCTGATCAAGCAATGGAGAAAATAGAGGCTTGGTGTCATGGGTGCTGGGGACCCTGCAGAGGAAGACGAGTCTGCCGAGGAAACTGTACCCCTGCCACCTGCACCAGTACCCCTGCCTCCTGCTGAAGAAGATCCCAGCCCCCCTGCCTCACCCTCTTGGGTGGCTCGTGTGCGTGACCGCCTCCGTCAGGACCTCAGGGATCGGAGGAGGGTGGCACGCTCACAAGCAAGACGCTCCCTAAGTCCTGAGTTTTGAGAGGATTCTGGCCCTCTTAAGAGCAAGGATGCTTAAGTTGTAACAGGATCCTGGCTGCCTCCCAGAGCCAGCAATTAGCCCAAATGGGCAACAGCCAGCAGAGGGCTATATAGCTGTGGGCTTTGGGAGGAGGCTTTGTGGAAGCAACTAGTCATCTCCCTGACGTTCTAGCATCCACTCCGGCTTGACTTTGGTTCCTGACTCCCTGACTTTGGCTTTTGACTTCTGGACTCCCTGACCTTGGCTTCTGGACCTCGGACCTGCAATACTTGCACAGCGATTTGGATTTGGCACCTTGGACACTCCTGCTTGCTGGCTACAGACCTCAGACTGCCTCTGGACTTTGCCTGACCCGGCCCCAGCCGTGACTCTTGGCTGTTTAACTCCTGTGTGAATGAGCAAACCTGGCAAAGCAAGCTGTGATGCAGAATGAAACAAGAGAGAGAGAGAAGGAAACAGATGACAGAGAGTTGCTCAGGGGGGGGCCTGATAGGAGCCCTCTGGGGGCCTGATTTGGCCTTTAGGCTACATGTTTGACACCTCTGTTTTGGAGCATTGGACTTTATGGCCTCACATTCCCACTGAGTTCTTTTCCCAAACTCCTCCATCCTTGTATCTCCAGTATTTCCAATCCAGAGCTGACAACCTCAAATGAGGGTGAGTTGCTAATATTGCAATTACTTGCACTTCCCTCACTGAAGAGCAGGGCGGGTTTTTTTTGTTTGTTTTGTTTTTAATAGCAGGAACGCACAGGAAAGCAGTTCTAGCTGGCTTGGCATCGGGTATGGCCTAATTGTCAGAACTTAAGAACTTCAAACGGATCCCATACTTGGTTTCAAAGCTAGGATTTTATTAGAGAGAACTAAGTACTGGAAGAGACGAGATAACAGTGATGGCGAGGGCCAGCACTGGTACAGTTTTATACACTAAAGCAAACACATCACAAAGCCACAATTCACACCATTGCAAACACATCTGTCTTCCCACCATCCACTATCAGTAAGGAGGTTGCCTCCTCGTTCTGAAGGCCACACGGCTTGGCTTCAAAGGGCACCAGTGTGAGAATGTGCAGAGACACACATAATTCAATCTACAGCCCTAAATATTTTGGATACCAGTAGGGCAAGGTTAATTGCTACATAGGCACTCGGGGTTGTTAAGAGGTTACAACATGGAGTCAGTTTGGTTCAGTTACAATCTGAGCATGAGCAATACTGAAAGTACAAAGCAGGTACTGGTTACATTACAGTTAAGCCTCAGCAGTAGTTACAAGTTCTGACATACTGCCCCCCCTAAGCGCCCCCCCCCCCACGGGGAACCAACTTGGGCTTGTGTGGGTACAGTAGGTGAAACTTTTTCAGCAGTTGCGGAGCGGATACATCCTGTGACTTGACCCACTCGTCACAGCTCGGAGGGAAGTGTTTCCATCTGATCAAGTAATACAACTGGCCCCTTTTTACTCTGGAATCCAGAATTTCCTGGACCTCATGGTGACTCTGACCCCTCACTGTCGTCGGAGGGGGCGGCGGGGCCCTGGGATGGAATGACGTAGCACCAGGGTCTTTCCGAAGAAGGCTGCAATGAAAAACAGGATGGATCTTACTTAGAGACTTGGGCAGGTCGAGTTCAACGGTTACCTTGTTTATGACCCTTTTGATTTTGAAGGGTCCCAGGAACTTTAGAGCAAGCTTGCGGCACGTTTGTGGGAGGGGGAGGTTCTTTGTAGATAAGAAGACCGTATCCCCCACCCTCAATTCCCACTCGGGGGAGTGTTTCTTGTCGAACTGCTTTTTGTATGCTTTTTTCGCTTCCTCCAGATTTTCCTGAATACCCTTCCAGCCTTCACGAAGGCCCTCCCACCATTGTTGGCAAGAAGTGGGCTCGGACGGGCTGGCGGGGAGGGCGAGCGTGGGAAACGGCTTGCCCTCGTAGCCGTTAATGATTTGGAAGGGAGAAGTTTTGGTAGAGCTGTGGAGGCTGTTGTTATAGCCATATTCAGCGAAGGGGAGGAGGTCCACCCAGTTGGACTGTTGGAAATTAATAAAACATCGGAGATATTGTTCCAGAAGGCCATTAACCCTCTCAGTCTGTCCGTCCGACTGGGGGTGATAGGCGGAGCTGAGACCCTGTTCAATGCCAGCAAGTTTGCAGAACTCCCGCCAGAAGTTGGCAACGAATTGCGTTCCGCGGTCACTAATGACCTTGTCGGGGAACGAGTGTAGGCGTACAATGTGAGTGAAAAAGAGCTGAGCGAGCTTTTTTGCTGTGGGGAGTTGCTTACAGGGGATGAAGTGGGCTTGTTTAGAAAAAGTGTCGACTACAACGAGAATGACCGTTTTTCCCTGTGAGGGAGGAAGCTCAACAATGAAATCCATGGAGACTACTGACCAAGGCCGGTTGGCCGTGGGGAGGGGGACCAGGTGGCCGGGGGGTTTACCCCCCCTTCGTTTCGCCATGAGGCAAGTGGGGCAGGCGAGAACGAATTCAGAGACGTCTTTTTTGATTTTTGGCCACCAAAACTGTCGGGTGAGTAAGTTGAGAGTTTTGACATAGCCGAAGTGGCCTGCTAGGCGACTAGAATGGCAGCGTTGGAGGACTTCTTTTCTGAGGGGGCTGGGCACATAGATTTTGTCATTGTGCAACCAGAGACCGTTTTCACTCTTAGTTAGGTTAGGTGGACGGTCAGTTTCTAGGTTTGATTCAGTAAGAAACCGGGGTAGAAGGTCTCCGTCTGGAGGGGTGGTCTGTTTCCCCGAGCGGGTGGTGACTCCACCCGAAATGGCTGACGGGGGAATGAGTGAATCTACAATTTCCTCTCGGAGACTGTCGTGCTGGGGCATGCGTGAGAGGGCGTCTGCCAAAAAATTTTTTGAGCCTGGGATGTGTTTCAACACAAAGTCAAATTTTGCAAAGAAGCCCGCCCACCGGATTTGTTTTGCAGTCATTTTGCGGCGCCCGGTGAGGGCTTCGAGGTTTTTGTGATCGGTCCATATTTCAAAAGGTACCCTCGCTCCTTCAAGCCAGGAGCGCCAGGTTTTAAGGGCAAACATGACTGCAAACGCTTCCTTGTCCCAGACAGACCAATTTCTTTGTTCGTTAGAAAATTTTCTAGAAATGTAGGCACATGGACGAAGCACCCCGTTCTCTCCCCTTTGCATCAATATGGCTCCGATTGCGGCGTCGGAGGCGTCGCATTGAACCACGAAGGGTTTCAACTCGTCAGGATGTGCTAACACGGGTTCTGAGGTGAAGAGGCGCTTTAATTCGGTAAAAGCCTTTTGGCAGTCCGGCGTCCACGTTAAGCGTGTGCCTGGCTTTTTCGCCTCTTCACTTTTGCCCTTGGTTTTTAGGAGTTCGGTTAGGGGAAGCATGACTGTGGCGAACCCTTTGATGAACTCGCGGTAGAAATTTGCGAACCCAATAAAACTTTGGAGCTGTTTGCGGGTTCTGGGGGGTTCCCAATCCAGCACCGCTTGGACCTTTGCGGGGTCCATTGACAGTCCCTCCCCCGACACTCGGAAACCCAGATAGTCAAGCTCAGTTTTGTGAAATTCACACTTTGCCAACTTGGCGTACAATTTGTGTTTACAAAGGGTGCTTAATACTTTCCTGACTAGTGGAACATGAGATTTGAGATCTTGCGAATAGATAATGATGTCATAAAGGTACACCACCACCCCCTTAAAGAGGAAGTCACGTAGCACTTCATTGATAAAGTTCATGAATACCCCTGGGGCCCCCTGTAGTCCGAAGGGCATGACTAGGTACTCGAATTGTCCTAGGGGGGTGTTGAAAGCCGTTTTCCACTCATCCCCCTCCTTGATGCGGACGCGGAAGTACACGTCCCGAAGGTCAAGTTTGGTGAATATCTTTCCTTTCGCTACAGTGTTCAACAAGTCTTTTATCAACGGGATCGGGTATGCGTTGGACATCGAAATCCCGTTTATCGCACGAAAATCTGTGCAAAGTCTAAGCGTCCCGTCCTTCTTCTTTCGGAAGAGGACGGGGGCGGCGTGGGGGGCTGTGGCCGGTCGTATGAACCCACGCTTAAGGTTTTTGTCCAAAAATTTTCGGAGTTCCGCTTTCTCCGCCCAACCCATGGAGTATAGTTTCGCCTTGGGGAGCTGTTGCCCCGGGATCAATTCAATGGCGCAATCCGTGGGGCGATGGGGTGGTAGCTCATCTGCTTCCTTCTCGCTAAAAGCTAGTCTTAAGTCCCGATACTCCTTGGGAATCGAAGCGACTTCCTCGAGTGTGAGGCAAGCCCGTTCGTTTTGGGGGGGAGCGTGCGGCCCCCATTCGGGGCGCCAGTGGTGGTGTTCGCACCTCCAATCGGGGAATCGGACGATCTGTTCCGCCCACCTTATGTCGGGTTGGTGGCGGGCGAGCCAAGCCGAGCCCACCACCACATCGAAAGAGCAAGAGGGGGCGATTACAAAAGTTTCAATCCCCCAGTGCTCTTCGGTTCCTACCGGGACCGCTTGGGTCTCAAGAGTACACGGTTCCCCCCTCATGGGTCCCCCGTCCATCTGTTGAAATTGCATCGGTTGCGGTAGAGGCGAGGTGGCTAATCCCAGTGCCTCTACTAAGCGGGGGGTAATTAGGTCTCTGTTACACCCTGAGTCGATTAACGCTCGGGCGTGCATGAACCGCTTTAAGTTTGGATTAAGGAGGGTGACTGCCATAAACAATAAACCCCCAGTGGCTCTCACCGTGAGGAGTGCCGGCTGTTGTTGGACCTGCTTTGCGGCACCCATTAAAGCAGGTCGCTGTCGTTTCCCGCCGACTCGGTCTCGTCCGACTCTTCGGTTGATTCCTCCACGGCCGTGAGGTCGGTGGTAAAATCCTCGTCAGTCGCCAAGGAAGTGGCGACGGAGCCCCGACTGGGCTCCTTCGAGCGGCTACTCTTTTTCTTCTTCGGCCCCGAGGCGGCAGGTTTCGCCGAGGGTGGTGTTGCTCCTGCTTTAACGGGGCAGTTGGCGGTGAGATGATCCGGGTCTCCACATCTAAAGCATTTGCGCGCGGCGGCGGGGGTTGAGGTCGCTGGGGTCTTCCTCCCTTCCGTTTTAGTCGGAGTGTGTTTGGCCCCCTTCTTCCCTAACTGCTGCCGGCGCATCCCCACATGTTGGAGGTTGGTTTCCACCTCCCCGGCCACTTGGATCCATCCGACCAGGGTGTCGGGTCTCCCTTGGCTGTAGCAGCGGTCGAGGATGTTCGGGTTCAGACCATTGCGGAACGCGGTGTACTTCATGACTTCGTTCCACCCCCGGGCCGCTGCACAATATCCCAGGAACTCAGTAGCATACTCGCGAGTAGTGCGGTTGCCTTGCTCGATGCGCTGGAGGGCAGCGATGGCTTTCTCCTCTCGAAGGGGGTCGCCGTACTGGCGGAGCATCGCGTGCAGGAAACCTGCGACTGTTGCCAGCTCGGGCTTCCTTCCCGTGTAGAGCCCCACGTACCACTTGCGGGCCGGGCCCCTCAGGCGAGACGAAATATGGTTTACTCGGCTGGCCTCCGTCGGGTAGTCGGCACCCCAATGGGTGAAGAACGTGTCGCATTGTATCGTGAAATACTCCACGTCCTCTGGATTCCCGTCGAATGTAATCTTCAACTCCTTGCCCCTGCCGTCGCCCCCCCCGGGAGCCGCAGGGCCAGGGATCGCCGGGGGTCCCCCTGGGAGCGGGGCCTGGGGTACTGCCGGCGGCGGCACCGGGCCTGGCGGGGCAGGCAGCACCGGGGCGGGTGGCGCCGGTTGCACCGGAACGGGTGGTGCCGGTGGCGCCGGGGCAGGCGGTGCGGGTGGTGGCGGAGCCGGCGGAGCTGGGGCGGGTGCCACCGGTGGTGCTGGGGCTGGCGGGGCCGGTGGAGCCGCGGGCGGTAGCCCCAGCAGCAGACCTCCTCCTAACGGCGGGATCCCCAGGACCGCAGTTTGCAGGGTTCGAAGCTGGTCGTAGATCGCGCCCAGGTTCTGCTGCATGTCCTCCGTCATCGATACGCGGGACCTGTGCACGTCGTCGTGAATTTCCCGCACCCAGTCGAATAAGTCGTTGCGGAGGGTTCGGATCGGGTCGTCCCCACCTCGCGCCCCGGGACCTTCTCCCAGGTCCTCGTCGTCGTCTCCGGTTCCTCCTTCGCCCAACATGCTCCGGTAGCGCTGCTCCGCGGCGTCGATCGCGGCCGTGGACTTCCACGGGCTCCAGGGTCGTGGGGCAGGGAACGCGTCGACCGAGAAAGGCGCCGGGACCTTAATTTTTCGCCGGACCCCCGTCACCTTCGGGTCGAGCGGCGGATCGTCTGTAGGGGTGGTGGGCTCTCCGCTGTCTGGAACTTTTGCCGCCATCGGACCAGGTTTCCAGTTCAGATAAGCCACGAAACAATGGGATCACTGTTATAATGTCAGAACTTAAGAACTTCAAACGGATCCCATACTTGGTTTCAAAGCTAGGATTTTATTAGAGAGAACTAAGTACTGGAAGAGACGAGATAACAGTGATGGCAAGGGCCACCACTAGTACAGTTTTATACACTAAAGCAAACACATCACAAAGCCACAATTCACACCATTGCAAACACATCTGTCTTCCCACCATCCACTATCAGTAAGGAGGTTGCCTCCTCGTTCTGAAGGCCACACGGCTTGGCTTCAAAGGGCACCAGTGTGAGAATGTGCAGAGACACACCATAATTCAATCTACAGCCCTAAATATTTTGGATACCAGTAGGGCAAGGTTAATTGCTACATAGGCACTCGGGGTTGTTAAGAGGTTACAACATGGAGTCAGTTTGGTTCAGTTACAATCTGAGCATGAGCAATACTGAAAGTACAAAGCAGGTACTGGTTACATTACAGTTAAGCCTCAGCAGTAGTTACAAGTTCTGACACTAATATGCAAATGAGTTCCTGCTGAGTTTTTTTTAGCAAAAAAAGCCATGCTGAAGAGTATAACCTAATGGCAAGGCCTTGTGCTGAGCAGAAGGATCATCTTCTCTCCTATGTCCCTGCCAAGGAATTAAGAATTAGGAGCACAGAGAGAGTCTTTCCTGAGTCCTGGTTGTCCCCTCAATTAAAGAAGCTCATTTGGTGAGTACACTAGAGAGGGCCTTTTCAGTGGCAGCCCCGTAATTATAGAACAATGTCCCCAGGAAGGTCATGAGGTGCATCTTGTGAGCAACTGGCATTGAAGGAACAGGGATATTGGACTGAACAGTTTTTAAATCTCATTACATATACTAAACCCACTTTCACCAAGCATGGTTATATATCCACAGTATTCCAATGTGTTTCTCTTCTAGAATAGTGGATCAGAATAGTGTTTTTTGTATTGACATACTCAAATAGAGATACTGGCTGCTTATCTCATTACATATACTAACCCATCTTCCACTATATTTTAATATATTTTTTAAAAAATGGTAAACTAGAATTATGTTTATATGTGTGTTACATGTTTAAATCAAATCTCTGAGAAACTTATGCCCTCATTTTAACACAAAGCTAACATTACAACAGACTATCCTTTATTGCACTTCACACCCAGGATACTTAATGGGTTTAGTGCATGGACTTCAATCTGCTTTCCAACTTAATTACCCTTCATTATTTTTTCAGCTCAGTTATCATAACAAACACCAGACCCCCAACTTGTAACTCTTTTAATCTGCTAAAACATTTCCATGACTCTGCATACTAACTCACTGCCCACTTTATCTATATTTAAGACTGCTTGCCATTCCGTACTATTGCCTGAAGAAGTGTGCTGGTCTTAAAAGTGCAACTTAAAGGTGCAACTTAAAGGTGCAGCTTTGTTCTACTAGCATTAAAGTTGTGAGCAAGTGATTTGGCTACTGCATAAATTAGTTTGCTCTAGGGCCATCCTTCCTGAGCTAGGACAGAAAGGTGTGAGCTGGAGCCTAGAAAACTGTGAGCTAGCTCACACTAAATCATCTTAGAGGGAACAGTGGTTGCAGCTTCTTTGAGTGTAAAATATTCAGTGGCTAACTTGGGTGTGCATCTGTTTCTGTATGTGTGAAGCAGCCCTTAAGACAGGGTCCTGGCATGACCCTCGTGTAGGGATGTGTACACATAAAAATCAATATTTTTTTTCAAATTCGGGTATATTGGACTCGAACAATAGCTTATGTTCTTAAACTGGTCTGCAGAGCTTGGAGAAGCAGTTTTGCTCGATGCAGGTGTCAGTCCATCCTGCTGCATCTTTGGCAGGTGGCTTAGAAAGAGCCAGCTCATGCCTTCCGCCCTGACAAAGGTGCTGTAGATGAAATCCGACTCGCCACATTTTACAGGACTTTTTTGTGCCTCGTGATCTTTTTGCCAAAACAGATTGTCTCAAATTGCTGGGGTTTGCAGCTACGAGCCTATTTGCTGTCTGAAACGCATGCGAGAGACCCGACAAGTAAAGACAGTTGGATTAAAAATGTAGAGACGTATGCATAAACGAGTCCATGTACATTTCTTGTGACATGGCGTTCTTTATCAATTACGCATTTCCAGGAGCACCTGGCTTTATAGTTTAAAACATCCATTTCGTTTGAAGAGCACATAAGCATTTGGATGCTTGGATGTGACAGCATGATTCTGCAGGCTCAGTGAAAACTGCCTTGGTCGACCCAGATGCATCGCTGTGAATCTGCTCTCTTTACGGCTGAATCGAAGCCAACGTCTCTAAGAAGCCAAGATTCAGGTCTTGGCTGTTGTGCTGTGAGATATTTGTTCCTGTGGCAGATCATGCATGCCACTTTCAGCTGTGGAGGAGGGGCCATGAGGGAATTTATAGATGCATCATAAATTAATTGAAAATAGAAATGCAGTCGATCAGGGCAGAGGGCAAGAAAGTCTGGTTGGTAATCTAGGGGAGCTTTCTCCCAGCATCGAACCACGCCTGCACAACTTGAGTCTCGTCAAGCCAAATGCTGCACCACAAACCATGCAGCTCAAGGGTTTGATTAACACCCTCATTCTGCCGCTGCTGGGAAAGTGTCAAGCATCAGGCCAGTCACAGTGTGTGGCTGTTGGGTTACAAATGGTTTGCCTTGCATGTTCTGGGTAACCCAGGGTCTGCCAGCCAGGACTACAATTTTCGCCGTCCAAGGAGGGTTCGATTGTTTCCACTGAAGCTGGTGGGGAGCTCCTCTGAGTGAGTCCTGCACCATCAACCATCTGCAGCTCATGTTAACATAATAACAGCCTCCCAGCTGCTGTTGGAATACAGCCAGTTGCAAAAGCGACGTTAGTCCCCAACTCTCACGAGCCTAAATCAGAAAAGACAATATTCACACATCCTGCCTCAGTTATAACCAGGACTTTTTGGTAGCAGGAACTCATTTGCATATTAGGCCACATGCCCCTGATGTAGCCAATCCTCCTGGAGCTTACAGTAGGCCCTGTACGAAGAGCCCTGTCAGTTCTTGGAGGATTGGCTACATCAGGGGTGTGTGGCTTAATATTCAAAGGAGTTCCTGCTACAAAAAAAAGCTCTGGTTATAACAAACATGCCCAGTTCGCCTGTTATATGTTCTGTGGCTGACTGAATGTTGACTTCCAGATTGTACCTGTGTTTCAGGAGCAAAGTCCTTCTTCAGGATGGTGTTTTCCAGAAAAAATTCCTTATAACACAAAACTTATTTTTCTGAACAAGGTCCCGAAACGTGGGTACAATCCAGAAGTTTCATGAATGGATTAATGATGATGGATTTATGAAGGATTTTTAAATTTGAAATTGATATAAAACAACTATCCTTCTTGGAAGCAATAATTGTATGGACTCTCCCAGTGAAAAAACATCCACTAAATTGTTTCAGGATTACTATTTGGCTCATTGCCTTTAAAAGAAATCCAGATATACTGTTTGGGGCGATTTGTCAAAGTCTTGTGTACTTTACAACCTTTGTTATATGCAGGGCTTTTTTTGAGCAGGAATGCAGTTCCAACTGATTTCAAACCAGGGTGTGTGGCCTAATATGCAAATTTCCTGCTGGACTTTTTAAACAAAAAAGCCCTGTGTAAAACAATGGTGATGTCAGGGGGTGTGGCCTAAGATGCAAATGAGTTCCTCCTGGGCTTTTTCTGCAAAAAAGTCCTGGTTATATGTATACAGGGGTGGAATTCTCCAAGTTGTCCTAAACAATGTGGTCAAATAGCATCAAACTTTCATTATTGGTGGTCTTGTCCTTTTATTTTACAATACTGGAAATGAGTTATTTTAGTGCTAAATCAAATGTTGAGTGTTAATTTGCCTGTTGACCCTGTGGTGATTTTGCTTGATTGTTGGACTTACTATGATGTTGAACATAGGAAAAAAAGATGTTATATCTATTCTGTTATCTGTTGCAAAAACGGAACTAGCAACATAGTGGAAAGATAAATATCCTCCATCTTTAACGAACTAGAGGGACAAAATATGGGATTATTTTATTTTAACGAAACTGGCTTATTCTTCTTTACAGTGTTCTCCTCAGACTTTTGAGAAAAAAGTTGTGATACCTTGATTACCATTTGTGACTTACCTTATGAATAATAATATTTTACCTCAAAATCCTGTATATCACAATTTGATATATTTTAATGTTGATTGTAAGTGAAGTAATTTATTCAATAAAATTCTTTGTATATTAAAAAAAAAACCTTCAGATGCACTCTCTTGTATGAGTCAAGATCTCTGTTCTGTATATAATGTAACGTTTTACCTCAGTTTTCCTAATCCTTGACAATCTCCCCTCTCCCTCCCTCCCTCCCCTGCCCGTTCAATAAAATAGTATTTCTGTTTTGAAAGTTAAAAAATCTGTCAGTCCACCATATTTGATCACAGCTGCTGCATCAGAGAGTTGAGGGTGACTCAAGCGTTCTTGCCATGTCCTGATTTTTGAAGCATTAAAGCTGGAAGAAGCATCTGTGAAATGGGAACAATCCAGCACCATCCTGTTGCACTAAGGGATTGCTGCACACTGAGAATAGGAGTGCTTAATCACACATTTTGAGGACTTTCCTTCAATATCTTTATTGGTTGTTGAAAACACTGGACTGTTTGTGTTTGAGTTGCTTCTGATCCATTTTTTGCAACAGGTTTCTGTCTCATCTGTTGGTTTCCTAATTTGTGAATGGATTAGGTAATATTTCTAATTTATTTATTTCCATTTATATCCTGCCCTCCTCGCCGAGGCAGGCTCAGGGCGGCTTACATGCTCATGCATCTGCATGAGTATAAAACATATAAAGACATAAAACCGTTTAAAACATAAAAGTTAACATTTTGATGCTATGGTCTTAAATTTAAAGTTATGTACTCTGTTAACAGATCTTAGATGTTCCTTTCCGCTGCTGCAGAAACTATTTGTAATTGTTCAAAATAATTTATTCATGTTTAAACATGTAAGTTTCTGTTGAGTGATTTGGAGGCTGGTATCATGGAATCTAAGAGCCCCATGGTGCAGAGTGGTAAAGCTGCAGTACTGCAGTCCAAGATCTCTGCTCATGATCTGAGTTCAATCCTGGCGGAAGCTGGGTTCTGGTGACCGGCCAGCTCAAGGTTGACACAGCCTTCCATTCTTCTGAGGTTGGTAAAATGAGTGCCCAGCTTGCTGGGAATAAAGTGTAGATGGCTGGGGAAGGCAATGGCAAACCACCCCATAAAAAGTCTGCCATGAAAACATCATAATGCAACATCACCCCAAAGTTGGAAATGTCTGATGCTTGAACAGGGGACTACCTTTACCTTTTTAAAGCATGAAACCTGGTGTTCTCCTATTCTCTACTCTTTCCGTGATCTCTCTTGGGTTGCTTAGCCTCCAAGAAGGGACTGGAGATCTCTCAGAATCACAAGTGATCTCCAGACTATATCAGTCATGTATTATTTATTTGTTTATTTAAACTCCACTTTTCCTAGTTCATACAGCTGGAAGGCAGACAGCATGCCACTATATCCCACCAAGGTCTCTCCGTAAGCCTCACTTTCCCAAGCTCCACCCTTGAATCTCCAGGTGTTTCCAAACATGGAGTTAGCAACCCTAATCTGCAGATTTCCTCCTATGTTCAGATATCCTCCTATGTTCAAGTTCAAGTTCAAGTTTATTTATATCCCGCCCTTCCCACTGAAGTGGCTCAGGGTGGCTGAAAAGAAAGAAAGGTGTAAGAAAGCTCCCCCCCCTCCATACCCAGAGGTGGAATTCTAGCAGGAGCTCCTTTGCATATTCGGCCACACCTCCTGATGTAGCCAATCCTTCAACAGCTTACCAAAAAGAGCCTTGTGAGCTCTTGGAGGATTGGCTACATCAGGGGGATTGGCTACATATGCAAAGGAGCTCCTGCTAGAATTCCACCTCTGTCCATACCTCCCTCTGTGAAACCAAAATATGGTGAGGTCACACCCAAGCTAGCCTTGCTGCTCTTCGAATGTTCGCCCTGTCTTCCCCATTAATCTCCAGTGACACTTTTAGTAAATATTAAGTCTGAAGTCATAATTAAAAAATATATGGTTATTTAGGTTGTGAGTTGGGCTTTTGTTTGTTTGTCTGTTTGTTTGGTATGCATGTATGGAAAATCGGTGGCATTCAAAAACCAGTTTCGTTGATTGCTGCGGGCTATTTTGTGAAGATATTTCAAGAGATACAGTATTGATTCACTGTCAGTTTTCCTAATTTGAAGGTAATTGTTTGTTTTTAGGAGGACATCAGGCACTCTCAACCTCTCTCTCTCACACACAGTAGCAAGTGGTATTCATCAGTGAGAGAATATTATAAAGTTGGATGTAACCAGGGGTGGAATTCTAGCAGGAGCTCCTTTGCATATCAGGCCACACACCCCTGATGTAGCCAGTCCTCCAAGAACTTACAAAAATGGGCCTTGTAAACTCTTGGAGGACTAGTTACATCAGGCGTGTGTGGCCTAATATGCAAAGGAGCTCCTGCTAGAATTCCACCCCTGGATGTAACTCTTGAAGAGACTACTGGAAAGTCAGCATCAAGGTTGTCTCACCAGCAGCATTCCCTCTAAGTTGAGTTAGTGTGTGCTTACTCACCATTTCTTAGCCACCAGCTCACACATTTTTGTCTTCGCTCAGGAAAAACAGCTCCAGAGCAGACTAATTTATGCAGCAGCTGACAACTTTAATGCCAGGAGCTATATATATAGAACAAAGCAGGAGTCCAGGAGCACCTTTAAGATGAACAAAGTTTTATTCAGAATGTCAGCTGTCATGTGCAGGCACACTTCTTCTGATACGTGCATGCACACCAAAGCTTATGTTCTGAATAAAACTTTGCTGGTTTTCAAGTTCTGGACTCCTACTTTGTTCTATTGCTTCAGACCAAGACAGCTGCCCACCTGGATCTAACTAAAAAAATATGACTCCAGGCTGCATTTTGAAGTGGTAAGGTCCAGAACAGAGTGTTTCCTCTACTTCATTCTGCATCATTTAGAAACTGTCTTTTAGCTGGTATTAAGCAAAAATGGGTGGAAAATTTCCCTTCATTTTATGTGATTTCTGAGATTGGTCTCCAGCATTCCCTTCTGATTGGCTGAAAGCCATGCCTGGGTGAGTTCAACCATGGTCTTGGAAGTTTTTTTTAAATAACTGTGATCAGGAGTGAAATTCTAGCAGGAGCGCCTTTGCATATTAGGCCACACCCCCTGATGCTGCCAATCCTCCAAGAGTTTACAAGGCTCTTTTTCGTAAGCTCTTGGAGGACTGGCTACATCAGGGGTGTGTGGCCTAATATGCAAAGGAGCTCCTGCTAGAATTCCACCCCTGACTGTGATTACTCCATTTCTAAAGATTTCCCCCCCCCTGCCTGCTTAGCTCATTCACCATTCTTCAGCTCTTTATGTTTTCAGAAATCTGCTGGTTGAGGAAAGTGCACAAAGTTGCAGCTAACTTATGAACAGAGGCAGTTTGCCCTCGCCTGCCTGTGCAGAGCAACCCTGGACTTCCTTGGTGGTCTCCCATCCAACGGACTAACCAGGGCTGCTCCTGCTTAGCCTCCTGTTTTGTGTCCTTTCAGCAATTTAGCAACATCCAGAGGTGGAATTCCAGCAGGGGCTCCTTTGCATATTAGGCCACACACCCCTGATGTAGCCAATCCTCCAAGAGCTTACAAAAATGTGCCTTGTAAGCTCTTGGAGGATTGGCTACATCAGGGATGTGTGGCCTAATATGCACAGGAGCTCCTGCTAGAATTCCACCCCTGGATAAATGAAGATGTCATAGGAAGGTGAGCCTAGCCCCCTCACTCTCCACCTTTAGGAAGGAGCTGGAAATGGATCATAGAATCATAAAGTTGGAAGGGACCCCCCAGGGTCCTCTAGTCCAACCCCCTGCACAATGCAGGAAACTCACAAATACCTCCCCCTAAATTCACAGGATCAGCATTGCTGTCAGATGGCCATCTAGCCTCTGTTTAAAAGCCTACATTTATTCATGACACATTTGATTAGTTTTAAATTCTTGATTCTTTCAAATCGTTGTTTTTATGCAGGGGTTTTTCCCTGAAGGAACACAGTGAAACAGAGTTCCAGAACCTCTTTGTGGAAACAAAATTCTCCCCCAAAAAAGTTCCACAGTTCATGAAGGTCATCGGTGTGTTTCCCCTTCATTTCCCTCTTGAGGGTTCCAGCATGTCTTTTTCCAGGGGGAGGGGAGAAAGCCCTGTTTGTATGTTTCTTATTGTGTTTGGCATATGCTCGCCTTATAAGCCCTGCTCAATTTACTTAGCACATCGTTTCATGCCTAAAACTGCAATCAAGAGCTTTGGACAACGGCAGATATTTGATTTCTTCTCTTCCATTCTTAAAAAAAAAACCAGACAAAGCAAACACTTTGCATCATTCTCCAGAAAACAAAAGATAAACATTTTTCCCCCTAAAGGAAAGAGAGACGAATCCCATTTTCCAACTATCCCTATCTTTACGTTTGCAAGCACAGAAGTGCAATTTTTCTCTGGCACTTCCAGTACTTCTGCAGCCACCCGTGCTATGCCACGATAAGACCGATCTTTTGGAAAGGGGGTTCCAAAGAGTAACAAAACTCATAGTTTATTCGACCTGCGTATAAAACCACCGAAGTATAATACATTTATCATATAAAAAATGCATCATTAAAGTTTAAACGCTGCTGCAGTTACTCAATAAGCTAATGGTACAGTCTGAAAACTCTACTCAAGATTGTATTGTTAAATTCCCAGCGGGATAAAGAGAGGGAGGGGGGAAGCCTAAGGAGGGATGAGGAGTGACCTTGCGCCAAGGTGCTGTTGCCTGAGCGCATCCTTGTTTTGGTAGGCTGTGGTTGAGCTCCACCCTGAGGCTCTTGGTAGTACTGCACCCTCACTGATCAGAACAAACTAGCCAGAACTACAGAACCCTGAAGACAGTATTCTATATTCTCTCTTGTGCTCTAGACTGCGTGTGAGACACATGGGGAGAGAGACTGCATTATATACTTCTCTGTGCCAAAAAAGTTAATTAAAGAGTGGTTTTCTCCCATTCCAAAGGCACTTTTTTCAAAAAAGACAGAGGAAAATACATGGTTGGTTGCAGGGGTGGAATTTTAGGAGGAGCTCCTTTGCAAATCCTCCAAGAGCTTACAAAAAAGAGCCTTGTAAGCTCTTGGAGGATTGGCTACATCAGGAGGGTGTGGCCTAATATGCAAACGAGCTCCTGCTAGAATTCCACCCCTGGTTGGTTGCTTGTTTCAACCCACTGTAGGCATTCACCATTTTATATACTGGGGAGTAAATGCCCATTAACCAAAAACTCAGGGTCTATTAGATCTGGAAATGGCAGATTTCTAAAGAACATAATTTCATTCTTGGCAGATATCCATTCACCAATGGTTGCCAGCCTCCAGGTGCTGGCTGGAGATCCCCTGGGATTACAATTGATCTTGACATGACACAGATCAGTTCACCCCACTGAAGTCCTTCCTTCCCCAAACTCCTCCCTCCTCAGGCTCTGCCCCCAAAATCTCCAGGTATTTCCCAACATGGATCTGGCAACCCTATACCGGCTCTATTTTTCAGTGGAAGATGGATGTTCTCAGTGCTGGTGGCCAATGTTCTCTCTAAGCTGTAGAGTCTCGTGAGCAAAAATTCTACTTTAGAACCAGTTTGGTGTAGTGGTTAAGTGTGCAGACTCTTTTCTGGGAGAACCAGGTTTGATTCCCCATTCCTCCACTTGAAGCTGTTGGAATGGCCTTGGGTCAGCCATAGCTCTCATAGGAGTTGTTCTTGAAAGGGCAGCTGCTGTGAGAGCTCTCTCAGCCCCAACCACCTCACAGGGTGTCTGTTGTGGGAGGAGAAGATGTAGGAGATTGTAAGCTGCTCTTAGGTCTCTAATTCAGAGAGAAGGGTGGGGTATAAATCTACAGTCTTCTTCTTCGTCTACTTTGTGAACTACTGGCATTAAAGCTGTGAGCTACTGCATAAATTAGTGTGCTCTGGGGCCATCCTTCCTGAGCTAAGACAAAATGTGTGAGCTGAGACTAAAAATCTGTGAACTAGCTCATGCTAACTCAGCTTAGAGGGAACGCTGCCAGTGGCCAGCCTTGGCATCAGGCAAGAAGACTCTGCCTTTCTTCTTGGAACAGAACTGTACACAGTGCTGATGGCCTATTGTGTCCATTTAGGCATGTCTCAGATTGTAAGAAAGCAGCTGTTGTTTTTAAGGGCAAGCAAAAGTTTGACCAAATGCACATGCAAGATGCTTGGAGACAAAGTAAAAACAAAGAGGACAGACCACTTTAAACAGGGCTGGAGCTGAACATCTGCTTCGGTAGAACAGTGGTGGTAGAGCATCTGCTTTGCAGACAGAAGGTCCCAAATTCAATGTCCAGGCCAAGGAATCAGGTAGTAGGTGATGGGAAAGGCCCTGTAGAGTTGCTGCCAGTCAGCATAGACAATACCAATCTTGATGGACTCAGTATCAGGCAGATTCGTGGACTTCATGTGTTCAGCTGCTCTCTGAAGATGCAAATACCTTCTGGCCTCTTCTGAAGCACCTCCTGTACCAAGGAGGTGGAGGGAAGCCAGGACTGACTCTGTGGATATAGAGAAGAGGCACCATTTGGGTTCCCTTTCTAAAGAAAAGGGGAGGATTTGCTTCCTGCACAGATACAGGGAGAGGTTACCAAGCTCAGTGCAGGAGAGAGTCTGTGTCTATGGCCTAGTTGAAGGTGCATGGTTGAGATGGACCTTCCTGGGATGACGTAGTTCTCTATTTTGGTTAGTCAGCTTATAGGTAACCACTTGAAGATCCATGCATTTTTTTGTTGCTCTATTCATGATTTTTTGCTCTGACTTGGATGTGTCAAGATCAGGGCTTTTTCTGTAGTAGGAACTCCTTTGCATATTAGACCACACAACTCTGATGTAGCCAATCCTCCTGGAGCTTACAGTAGGCCCTGTTCTAAGAGCCCCGTAAGCTCTTGGAGGATTGGCTACATCAGGGCTGTGTGGCCTAATATACAAAGGAGTTCCTGCTAAAAAAAAAAGCCCTGGTCAGGATAGTACAATCTTGACAGATCTTGGATGCTAAGCAGGGTCATCCATGCTTATTACTTGGATGGGAAACCATTAAGTAAGTCCAGGGTTACTGTGCAGAGGCAAGCAATGGCAAACCACTTCTGAATATATCTTGCCTTGAAAACCATCTGGGGTCGCCATTGGCCTGCTCTGCCTTGGTGGCACTTTCTGCCACCATCATGGCTCTTCACACACACACTCCTCACAAGTTTAAGAAGAAACCAAGCACCAGGAAACAAATTGGGGGCACCATGTTGAGGGTTATCACTGTGTCAAGTTGTAGAACACTGTTTTTATTCTCAAAGGGATTAATGGAACAGCAGCAAGTGTGGTTCTGGGCAACGGTGGCTGAAAACTGTGGAGACGTCTTTACGTTTCAGGGCCTGTTAATCTCCGCCTCAGTGGGGAATGGGATAGCAGAATTTCGGTCAGTGTGGTGAATCTATGTTGAGAAAGGAGGCCTGCCAGAATGGCCCAGAATAGCCCAATCTTGTCAGACCATAGAAGCTATGCAGTGTTTGTACTTGGACAGGACTCGCAGGGGTCATTTCATAGAAAAAGAGGTGCCAGCACTTATTAGCACAACTTATTTGTATAACTCATTTGTATATGCCACACAACACCCCTGACATTACTAGAAGGTGTGCTAAATGATATCAGTTCAGTATCTACCTTAAAATGCTTCTTGAATTATAATTGTCATGTTTTCTCATCATAACTTTTAAAATTACTTTCTCCTCTGTGGCCACAGTGGCATGAGGAAGATTTCCATCTGTCTGCTTGATAGGTTTTGGTTATTTTCCCTTTTTTTGTGGGGGAAAATATTAGAAAGTTTGTCAGATCTTAAGAGTTCAGCAAAACTCTTGCAGGTCAGGAACACAAAATCTCCTCACTATCCCCGGGCCAAAAGAAGCCCGCCTGAAAGCCACCAGGGAAAGGGCTTTCTCCGTTATGGCCCCCGTATGGTGGAATCAGCTGCCGGAAGAGGTGAGGGCCCTGCGGGACTTAGCGCAGTTCCGCAGGGCCTGTAAGACGACCCTCTTCCGGCTAGCCTATACCTAGCCTACATTTAGCTAGGATAACAACCTGAGGAAACTGGCCAGCCATCTGTTCATAGGAAACTGCATTACTCTGTTTTAATGTTTTAACTGTTTAAATTATTTAATTGTTTTACATTTGAAATTGTTTATTTTTAAGTTTGATTAATTGTTGGAAGCCGCCCTGAGCCATCCGTGGGAAGGGCGGGATATAAATCCCAAATAAATAAATAAATAAATAAAAATTCTCACAGGAGGGTTGGAGCCCAGAAGCAAGAATTGGGGGGGGGGGGTGTAAGAAAGAAAGAGCACATTAAAATTAGATGTTCCAAATCCGGAGCTCTGCTCCTGTGAGCTCCTGCCCAAAATGAGGCCTGGATAGGTGTCCACGAAGGAAGCCCAGAGTTAGAACAAAAGAAAATAAGAGAAGCCATGCTGGATCAGGCCAATGGCCCATCCAGTCCAACACTCTGTGTCACACAGTGGCCAAAAACCCAGGTGCCATCAGGAGGTCCATCAGTGGGGCCAGTTGTTACACAGAGGCAGACAGTGGCAAATCACAACTGTTCGTCTCTTGCCTTGAAAACTCTGCATCATTGCTATAAGTCAGCTGTGGCTGGACTGCACTTTCCTCCACCATAGTTTGAAACAAGAGCTCACTTTAACAAGTCAGGTTCTTTCTCTGTGTGGAGCTGCAGTGACAACAACTTCCTTTCTCCTTGCTTCTGCCCAAACCACATCCTGGAGTGGATGAGAGCAGGCTAAAACACTGACACAGATAAAAGGAACAAAGTTGTTAAAAACACTACAGGTATGTAAGGCAAATGAAGAAGAGGACATTGGATTTATACCCCACCCTTCACTCTGAATCTCAGGCCTATTTCGCACAACGCTTGTTCCGGGGTGGAGAGCCCTTTTGCTACTGGGACTTCACTCCATTTTTCCACAAGTTGCCCCGGAGCTATGAGTTGGTGCGCTGCTATTCCGCAGCAAGCGGGATAGGCTGACAAGTGGCTTCTGCACGCTGCGGAATAGCGGCGTACCAAATCACAGCTGCTGGACAACTTGTACAAAAATGGAGCGAAGCCCTGGTAGCAAAAGGGCTCTCCACCCTGAAAAAGTGTTGTGCGAAAACAATCTCAGAGTCTCATAGCGGCTTACAATCTCTTTTACCTTCTTCCCCAACAACAGACACCCTGTGACTAAGGTAGGTGGGGCTGAGAGAGCTCCCAAGGCCAGGCCTCTGATTCAGTGGGAGCTCACAGGTGTACAGTTCCTGAACTTTTCTGAGAGTTCCACTTCCTTGACCATTGAATAGTATGTGAGCTCCACCACCTATTTTTCTACAAAATGATCTCTGCCCAAGGCTATTCCAGCAGCTGCAAGTGGAGGAGTGGGGAATCAAACCCGGTTCTCCCAGAGAAGAGTTCGCGCACTTAGCCACTACGCCAAACTGGCATGACATACCTAGAGCAGGTCATTCAAATCAACCCTGATGGCCCATTCATTAACCTCCATTGTCAGGGTCAAAACCACCCCAGAGCTGAAGAGAGATTTTAGAAAGCAGAGCAGCAACGCATGGAAAAGAACCTTGCTTCTGTTTGGGATGCAATTGACCTACAAAATGCCACCCGGATCTGACATAGTGGGTGTAAACAAGAGCAATTCTAATGGCACTAATAGTGCTAGGTCACATCCCTTGTTCCTGCAAATAAATCCTCTATATCAGGGGCTCATAACTTGGGGTCCAAAGATGGGCTTCAGGAGGTCCATGGACCAGGCACAAAAAATATTGTTTCCCCTCTGGTTTCCTTCCTGCTACTTTGAAAATTGTCTTTGGGAAAAACTTTCTTAAATCTCTTATTACAGTAATGTTTCACTCCAAACAAATGTGGGAGAGCATGGGATGGTACTGTACATCATCTTCATCTTGTTATGACATATTTTCTGAGGTGGGAGTTCACAAGCTTTCATCAGTTTCTCAAAGGGATCCGTGACCCCAAAAAGGTTAAGAACCCGTGCTCCAGATCAATTCCCTAAGATTCCTGCAGATTCTAGTTATGAAATGAGAAGACTGACATCAAAACATCCGAGGCGTATGTCTTTTCGTGCAGTCCCACATGGCCGTTAGGAGAGCATCTTGTAGCTGTTGCCATGATGTTTTCCCTTTCTTCTTTTCCATAAAGGGCGACTTATTATCAAAGCATCACACTTTCTTTTAAAAAAGAAAGATATTGGATTTCTCAGCCTGAATGATGTAAAGTTCCGATACCCCTAGAAAAATTACTCTAATTACACCAACAATTAAATCATTAAAAGTGAAACTCCGAATCAGGAAAATTTGATTGGAGACCTCAGTCTCAGTTGATTCCATCTCTCTGCCCATTGTACATTTTTTTTCAACAAATTATATTTTCAGAAGAGGGCCTCTTAAATTCTCGCTAGGGGAAAATAATATTTTATTAACAGATCAGTCATGTCTTATGGACACAGTTCAAATGATTGCCATGAATGTTTCTTAAAGAGTTGGCATGGTTATTTTAACTAATTCACATTAAGCCTGACTTTTTGCTGCTCCTGTAATTATGGTAAACCAGCTCCAGCAAGAAGCTTAAAGAATGAGTTGATTACAGGGTTCCCAGGCCTAGCTTGGATACCACCAAGAGACAAGTGGAGGCCATAGGAGGTGGCCATCAGCGATGCTGTGACATCATATGAAAGTTTCCACTGGTGGCCAGGGCTTTTTTTATAGCAGGAACTCCTTTGCATATTAGGCTGCACACCCCTGATGTGGCCAGTCCTCCTGGAGTTTACAGTAGGCCCTGTTCTAAGAGCCCTGTAAGCTCTTGGAGGATTGGCTACATCAGGGGCAAGGCGGGGACAGCAGGCAGATGTGCACATGTAGATGTGCTTTTCTGCGGTGCTCGCCTGCCATCCGCGGGGCTGCTTAAGCCACCCATCTGTAACCAGCCCATGAGTCACTTGTGACTCGATGGCATACTTTGCTTACTCTGCCTAGGATGCTGCTGTGTGGGACACATTTGAGTGGGTTGGTTCCTTCAATATCCTGTCCTCACTGTTCAAGAAAAAAATGAACCATTTGTTGAAACAAGTCCCTGTCTTAACAGTAGGTAGATTCCTTCCTTCCTTCCTTCCTTCCTTCCTTCCTTCCTTCCTTCCTTCCTTCCTTCCTTCCTTCCTTCCTCTTAGTCTAGAATTCAAAGATATGTAAAATAAAAAATAATTAAATGGAGAATTAATTGGGGCATATCGAAGAGCTATCTTTTACAGTTAAAAAAAATGTTTGTTGTATGTTGTTTGTTGTATGTTACAGACCCCCGTGGACACGGGTGACTGATAAGAACAAATAATGGAAGAGGCAAGAATTTATTTTACCGGTGTTTCTTTGCAAGCCAAAGGCAGCCAATCCAAAGGCCCATGAAGGCAACCAAAAGAAACAAACAAATGTTAGCAAGAGAAGAAACATAATTTTGTTATCATCTCTTCCCCATCCCCACCCCGTTCCATCTCCATATGGATCTTTCATCTTCTTATTTACTCAGCACCTATGGCACCATCTGTCTCAGGTACCCTTTCATCTTTTCTGATGAGTTTCCTTCAGGACATGAACCTAAAAAGCTCCTCCTTCAAGTCTAGCCTCCTCTCAGGTCTTGAAACAGCATGTGTCTCTTTTCCTCAGCTTGGCTCCCTGCTACAAAACTCATGCCAGACCCACAGAGAACAATCAAGGTCTACACGAATACCAGCCAATTACTTTTGTTTTCTTGAAAAGGAAAGAAAGGCATATACATTTTGCAGCTCGAGTCAGCAGCATGAAAATGTACTTTGCCTTCCCTTTGGCAATAAAAAAAAGATGTCAAATTATCCCATTTTTTGGAGGTAGAATCTATGGTGACATGTTGACAGCTAATGATTAAAAGACTTCTCCAGTATTTAGAAGCAAATAAGTATTGTAACCAGATAAGTAAATGTAGAGGAATGAAATACCCTATTGTTGTCAAGTGGTAAAGAAGCTGTCAAAGTTTCAGTGCTTGCGGGTTTGTTTGAGGAACACGGTCCAATGAAGGAGAATTGGAGATGAACTTAGATAAGGCACACATCATGTGGGAATTGCTAAGCCTGTCATACTTTCAGGGTGCAGGCAGACAGGAGTTCAAAGCCAGTCCAAGGTCAAAGTCCAAGAAGTCAAGCAGGAGCCAAGTCACCAATGCAGAATCACAAACCGGAATCAGAAGTCAATGTCCAAAAGCCAAATGTTCAGGGTGCCAAGGAAATCAAGCAGGTCAGGATCAGGAAGGAGTGTGGATGCAAGCCAGAGAATAGACTTGTTGCTTCCACAAGGTTACCAGGTCCTGTGTGGGAGCTATATATGAGCCTCAATCAGCCTGCTCCCTGGGTGGTAGTGATTCTGCTAGAACTCAGGGCTGAGAGAACTGAAGCCTCGGCGTGCCTCATGTCTTCGCTCTGAAAGTTCTTTCCGGAACCTGCTTCAAACTCTTGAGATGGGAGGAGGAAAGCTTGGAGGAGATTGATCATCAACAGCTGACACTGGTGCCTGGAGAGTGATTGATGGGCCAGCTGCTATTTGTTCAGCTGAGGAACTGGCTGGCAACTCTTCCAGGTCTGTTAACCCTTCCAGCTCCCCCTCATCAGGGCTCCTGACAAAGCCAAGTGCTGCCAACTATCACCCAACTCACGTATTTATTTACTTTATTTATGCCCCAACTTATACCCTAATGGAGACCCAAGGTGGCCATGTGTCATGTGACCTCTTGCTGGGTGTCCATAATACTTCTGCTTATACAGCTCCTGTCATACCACTAAACAGGCAGATGGAGCTGCTAATGGCCACCATACGCAGCTGATAAGCAGTTGTCGGGTCTGGGAACTACCTTCAATAATAACAACTCTCCATGGGTTCAGGATGGCGTTTATTGTAAGACAGCACTGATGACGCTGTTTGATCTAGTGTCAGAACGGGGATACAACTGCAGTGTGTTAGATATATCCAGGGCTTTTTTTGTAGCAGAAACTCCTTTGCATATTGGGCCGCACACCCAGATGTAGCCAATCCTCCTAGAGCTTACAGTAGGCCGTGTACTAAGGGGGTGTGGTCTAATAGGCAAAGGAGTTCCTGCTACAAAAAAAGCCCTGGATATATATGTTCACTATTGTCATTACCAACGCGCCTTTTTTCTTTAGGTGCAAGATGAATTCAAAAGCAAAAGCCCATATAAAAGAATTCAATCAGTTTCTCAAGGGGTGGAATTCTAGATGAAGCTCCTTTGCATATTAGGCTACCTCCCCCCTATGTAGCCTTGTAAGCTCTTGGAGGATTGACTACATCAGAGGTGTGTGGCCTAATATGCAAAGGAGCTCCTGCTAGAATCCCCCCCCCCTTGTTTCTCACACTACAAAGCAACATATGAAATCACCACGAGATAACATTCTGGAGTAACCTTGAAGGCCAAGCTTGGAAGGAGTGAACTGGCCTCTCTCATGGGGTGCTTAACTTTCGATTTCTTTTACACAAAGCTGGCATACAGAACAGCAGTGGCAAGGGATCTTGACAGCGGTTTTTGGTTTATTAAGCCATACGGTGTACGAGCCCAATATAACTGTCAAGCATGCCATTTCTATATGCTACTTCTAATGGTGTTCAGCAGACAAGCCAAATACAAAGCAGAACACTCTTCATGCTCTTCCCCCCCCCTCCCCCTGCTTTCTCCTTCTAACCAAAGGGTGCATAATAAATCCATCTGGACCCAGGATTTTTACAGTAACCTTGTGCTAATGGTGTAGAGTGCCTCTTCCCCATATTCACATAGCCAGGTCTTATCGGTTCCCAGAGAATGTGTGAGAAAGGGAGATGTTTTTATTAGCTGACATAAAGAGATACTAGTGAGTAGCTTTTGAACCCTCAACTCAATTTGCATCTTTATGCAAGAACAAAAGCTTGATTATTGACAATTGATGCTTGACAATAACTATGGGAGGATGATAGAACTTCAAAAATTCTAGCCTTGTTCCATGATGTGACCCAAGAAATCACAGTTCTGATGTTGATGAGTGCTTGAGAAGTATGACCCCCCCTTCAAAACTAAGGTAATACTTAAAAGTAAAAGGCAAAGGCAGTTCCCTGTGCAAGCACTGAGTCATTACCAACCCATGGGGTGATTTGACATGACATTTTCTTGGCAGACTTTTTACAGGGTTCTTTGCCATTGCCTTCCCCAGTCATCTACACTTTCCCCCCAGCAAGCTGGGTACTCATTTTACCGACCTCGGAAGGATGGAAGGCTGAGTCAACCTCGAGCCAGCTTCCTGAACCCAGCTCCTGCTGGGATCGAACTCAGGTCATGAGCAGAGCTTGGACTGCAGTAGTGCAGCTGATCGCTCTGTGCCACGGGGCTCCTAAGTGCATCCTTAGTGTCTATCAATTCAAACTCATTAGGACCAAATCAACTTCATTTCAAGTGAGCTGCTTAATGAGGTCCTATTTGATGACTTATTACATTTCATTCCTGCACTTCTTCCAAGAATTCTCAGGCTGTTGTTCATAGAGTTGTCAACTCCATGTAGGGAAATTGCTGGGGATGAACACTTGAGCTTGAGGAGGTAAAAGAGCTCGGCAAGGCAGAATATTATACACAAAGTATTGGAAAGTCCCCCAAATTCCTGATAAGGAAGAATTTTTATTTAAGTTATTGGAAACTGCCGAAATGGACATCTTGACTACAAGGTTAAGAGATGGGAATTTGCAGGAGTGCAAAAAGACTTGGGAACCAATATATGTCTGGGCAAAGAGTATTGGGTTTGTGATGAGACAATAGAATTTGTATATAGCAATGCCCTTAAACTCCTTGTATGAGTGGGTAGGTGGTGGTATGGGTGATGGTAGGTGGTTTATATGTTTGTGTATTTGTGTATCAGTATGTGTGGGTTTTTTTATAATAATAAAAACTTATAAAATTTGGGGGGGGGAAGAGCTCGGCAAGGATGTGATGCTATGTTTTTTGTAGCAGGCACTCCTTTGCATATTAGGCCGCACCTCCCTGATGTAGCCAATCCTTCTGGAGCTTACAGTAGGCCTTGTAAGAAGAACCTTGCAAGCTCTTGGAGGATTGGCTACATCAAGAGTGTGGCTTAATATACAAAGGAGTTTCTTCTACAAAAAAGGCCCTGGATTCCACCCTCCAAAGTTGCCATTTGATCCAGGGGAATTGATTTCTGTAGTCTTGTCTTGAGACCAGGAGACAACATGGCTTCTCAAACCAAATTAACAACAAGTCTGTAAAGTGGGTTAGGCTGCTAAGGGGTCTCTTTGCAATTTTTTAAAAATAAACTTTATTGAAACAACTAAAGTTTTACATTAAGATCACAAAAACAACATACACCAAAAATTAGTCAAAATGTGAAGAAATCACATATCAATCTGGACCAATGAGACAGAAATTACACTAAGTATAATAAATTTGACAATTATAGTATTTCTAGTTTAAATAAACACTAGCTAAAGAACTACGTTCAAAAAAATTACAACAAAACTACTAAACTTATTTACAATTGTATTTATAGCCATAACAAACTACATATCTGCATTAGAAAATTAGGAATTGTTTGGGGTGGATGAAATGGAAGACAGAATCATTATTTGCTATGAATTCAGTTATAAAGGTAAAGGTAGTCCCCTGTGCAAGCTTCAGTTGTTTCTGATTCTGGGGTGATGTTGCTTTCACAACATTTTCATGGCAGACTTTTTACAGGGTGGTTTGCCATTGCTTTCCCCAGTCATCTGCACTTCCCTCCCAGCAAGCTGGGGACTCATTTTACGAACCGTGGAAGGATGGAAGGCTGAGTCAACATGAGCTGGCTCCCTGAACCCAGCTTCTGCCAGGATTGAACTAAGTCATGAGCAGAGTTTAGGACTGCAGTACTGCAGTTTTACCACTGTGCTGCTAAATTCAGTTATAGGGGACCACAATTCAACAAAATTAGAGATTTATTGATTTTGATTCGATCTGCGTCTGTTGGTCCAAGAATTTTTCCCCCCATAACAAATATGTCCCAAATCTTCTCATACCAATCTGATAACAAATTTCATAACAGACAAGGAATCTGAGCCCAAATCTGTCTGGCCTTAGTCAAAGTCAGTTTGGTGTAGTGGTTAAATGCATGGACTGTTATCTGGGAGAACCAGGTTTGATTCCCCTCTCCTCCACTTGCAGCTGCTGGAATGGCCTCGGGTCAACCATAGCTCTCACAGAGTTGTCCTTGAAAGGACAGCTTCTGGGAGAGCTCTCTCAGCCCCACCTACCTCACAGGGTGTCTGTTGTGGGGGAGGAAGGTAAAGGAGATCATAAGTCACTCTGAGATTCAGAGTGAAAGGTGGGATATAAATCCAATATCTTCTTCAAACTCTCTAACCACTACACCATACTGGCTCTCTCTGCTTGGGGTTGATGGAGACTGCAGAGATAAATAGCGAGTGGGACAGAAAGACAGGCATGTGAAAACTGAGAGAAACGAAGTGAGCATTAGCTGTACCTGCAATGTTTTTGTGTATATGTGTGTGTGAAGTGCCGTCAAGTTGTAGCCAAGTTATAGTGACCGCAGCAATGGAATTTCAAGGCAAGTGAGAAGCAGAAGTAGTTTGCCAATCTGTTGTCTTTCTTTGCAGACCCTTCCTTGTTGATCTCCCTTGCTAGTACCAACTGCACTTAGCTTCCAATGTCTGACAAGATCTGGCTGTACTTTAAAGGTAAAAGTAGTCCCCTGTGCAAGCACCAGTCATTTCTAACTCTGGGATCATGTCACATCACAACATTTTCATGGCAGACTTTTACGGGGTGGTTTGTCATTGCCTTCCCCAGTCATGGGTAAGTCCACCCAGCAAGCTGGGTACTCATTTTACCGACCTCAGAAGGATGGAAGGCTGAGTCAACCTTGAGTTGGCTACCTGAATCCATCTTCCGCCGGGATCAAACTCAGGTCATGAGCAGAGAGCTTGGACTGCAGTATTGCAGCTTACCACTCTGCGCCATGGGGCTCATTGAAACTATACCATATACTATACCATTGCACATATATAGGCAATGAAATAACAGAGCGAAAGAATCAAAGATGAAAAAAGTTCTGAACTTGTAAATCCTACAGCCAGGGGAGTTAATTTCTCTGTGCTCAATGAGACTTAGCATTTGAGTAAATATGGTCAGGATTATGCTCTAAAGCACTATGTAAAGAGCAAACATTGAAGTATAACCAATACTCTTTTTCACTGTAGTTGTTCAGGTACTTATTTACGGAAAGATCCGAAGTCCCATTGGGTTTTTCCCCAGAATTCCCTGGAAATATGGTAGATGTGGAGACTGAGAATCTCTTACACAGGGCTTTTTTTTTTTTTCCTGAGCAAGAATGCAGTTCTGGCTGGTTTGGCATCAGGGGGTGTGGCCTAATATACAAATGAGTTCCTGCGGGGCCTTTTCTATTAAAAAAGCCCTGCTCCTACATTAGGGTGGAACAGGAACGACTGTGCATGTATCCTATTGCTTCAGGGTATCAGGATGAAGATTTTGGATGAACTTTTGGATGCCCTTTCTTTGCGAACTTGTGTGGACCTTTGCACTTCTGATACAGGGTGGTGAGCCAACCACAAAATGGCTGTCACTGAAGGCAGAGCCAACCATAAAATGGCTGTCAAGAGGCAGAGCCAATCACAAAATGGTTGTTGCAGGAGGTGGAGCCAACTATAACATGTCAGGGAGTGAGGTCATGGATATTGCAGTTATTTATCAATGTTTTAATTGAGTTTTAATGCCTTAGAGTCCAGAGAGCCAACTTGGTGTAGTGGTTAAGAGCAGCAGATTCCCACTCCTTCAAATGCACTTGCTGGGTGACCTTGGGCCAGTCACAGTTCTCTCAGAGCTGTTCTCTCAGAGCTCTCTCAGCCCCACCTGCCTCACAGGGTATCTGTTGAGGGAAAAGGAAGGGAAGGAGATTGTAAGCCGCTCTGAGACTCTGAGTGAAGGGTGGAATATAAATCCAATCTCCTCCTCTCTTCTGAAGCTGCCATTTTCTCAAAGGGAGCTAATCTCTGTAGTAATTCCAGAAGAACTTCCACCTGGAGGTTGGCAACAATAAGTTTGAGACCAAAAATATCTGTCAAGAGTTGATGATACCTCAGATAGTACCTTCCATCCTCCAAGGAGAGTTCAAACATCCTCTTTTTAAAAATTCATTCTTATAATTACCAATCCATTCAACAAATGAAGTGCTGTTTCAACAGAAGAAACCTAATTGGTAAATGTACTAAAGGCCATATCTTGGAACTGTGGGAGAAATTCAATAAAAGTTTGCCAAACAAGAATAACAACAACAAAAATGCTGATAAAACACAAGCCCGCTTCCACATTCATAAAGGTAAAATATTGTAATTCTCATGCCTATTCTTCCTCTGAAAAGTTTGTTCCTTCTGGAGTGTATTAATGAATAATAAAACCGACTTGATATTTCCCACCACAGCCAACTTTCCTGTCATGCTATTAATGATTCATAATGACTGTATGTCTAATAGTTTTATGCCAGATAAAAGCAATCCGACAAAAGAAAAAGTAGCCAGTATCCTTTCCATGCGACTGCTCTCTGGATATTTTCGGCAATATCGCTAAACACAATCGCTAAGCATAAAAATGCAGAACAGGGGAGTTTACAATGGGAAAATGGTTTTAAATCATTCAACAACACAGCTGAAGTCATATGAAATACTTCATTGCATTACCTCTACTGGAGCGAAGAAGGGGGGGAGGAATGGAAGATTGTTCAGTAGGAAGACATATTTTATTTTCCCATTCAAATAGCTACAGATTTCCCCCTCTCTTTCCTTTGCATAAAGCCAGAAATTGGCAACGCTAAGCAGACAATTTTGAAATGAGAATACATTAATGCAAAGAATACCTTTGCAAGCTGAAACTCCGATCAATTCGGAACGAGATGATGATAAACACATTGGTTTCTTTAAAGCCGTCAGAGTTTATCAACTGTATGTGTAACTTCCCCCACCCTGTTTCTTTGAGGAAAATCTTTTGTTACTCCTATGTCTTTTTTTTTAATGTCTAAAAATAAATGAGGGGAAAAAATCCCCCAAATGATGACATTGTTGCTCTGCCGCTTATTAATAGGACAATAGGCTCTGCGACAATTTGATATGAATATTGCAGCGGGAGGCTAACCCCATTTTCAAATATTAAATCCGAACTTGTTTTTAAACCAGTAATTTTTTGTTAAGGGGAAAAGTCCTGTTTCCCCTCCACCACTCCCAAAAGCATTGAGGAGAAAACAACAACACCTCTACCTTCCCAAGTCAGTTCTTGGCACATTGCTCACATAATGAGGTCAGGATGGAAGAACTCACAGGGTGATAACAGACGGCAGTTTAGGCCGAATCACAGACACCTTGGAAGGAAAAGAAAGGAATGGTTCGCTGTGCAAGCAGCAGTCATTTCCGACTCTGGGGATGTTGCTTTCACAATGTTTTCATGGCAGACTTTTTACACGGTGGTTTGCCATTGCCTTCCCCAGTCATCTACACTCCCCCCCCCCCCCCGCAGCAAGCTGGGTACTCATTTTACTGACCTCAGAAGGATGGAAGCCTGAGTCAACCTCAAGAAGGCTACCTGAAAACCCAGCTTCCACCGGGGATTGAACTCAGGTCGTGAGCAGAGTATAGGACTGCAGTACTGAAGCTTTAACACTCTGCATCACGGGACTCTTTGATGCCTTGGAAACCAACCCCCCAAATCCTTACAAATGCTGCCACCTGTCCCCATCCTCCAGTGTCCTCACCCCATCCTCCAGTGTCCTCAGAGTGACTCAAAAAGCTACCACTGTTGAAGTGGTAGCAAATATTTGAGCCACACACCAGTTGCCTCCTTGGTGTCTGGACGCAGAAGTGTGCAAGTGAGGCGCCTTGGTGGTGTGAACCCGCCAAGTTGCCCTCAGCTGTTTCCAGTTTTTTTCCAGTTTTCATCTGAAGAAGAGAGCTGTGTTTCTCGAAAGCTTATGCTACAATGAAATGTGTCACTTAAAGGCACTACTAGACTCTTTACCAGCAACAGACTGACATGGCTTTTGTTGTTGTTGTTCTTCAGTCGCACAGTTGATTTTGATTCTTTGCGACCCCATGGACCAGGCCCTTCTGTCTTCCACCATCTTCCAAAGTCTGCTCAAATTCATGTTAGTTACATTAGTAACACTATCCAGCCATCTCATCTTTTGCTGTCCCCTTCTTCTTTTGCCTTCTGTATTTCCCAGCATCAGGATCTTCTCCAGTGAGTGCTCCCTTCTCATTTGGTGGCCAAAGTATTTGAGCTTCAGCTTCAGCATCTGACCTTCCAGGCAACAGTCTGGGTTGATCTCCCTTATGGCTAACCTCTCTGAATTGTAATAGTTATGGTAGCAATCCAGTTTTAATGCTTTGTTCATTCGTTATTTTATGTTTCTTTCTCCTTGGCCCTGTGAGCTAAAACTGAACTGGACTGTAAGCAGTGGATGATATTCTGCCACAGACTGGAGGAACCTCTTCTGTTAGAGAAGGGGTGTCTAACTCATTTGTTATTTGTCAAGCATTGTATACCCCTTCTATATTACAGAAGTCAGACCTTAAAATGGTTATTTTTATATTAGAAAATTCAGCTTGTAGAAATGTTACTAACCCCAAAGTTAAAGTGTGAGCACATCAAAGTAGTAACCCCCACCATTCTTCTTTTGCTTTTACTAAGAAATGCGGGAATGTCCTCTTTGAAGATAAGACCTTCTGGGACTCGTTCCCAGGCCTAGCAAGGCCTGAACCCAGGATGTGCTAGCCGCAATATAGATAAGGGACCCAGAGTGTGAATTTCACATGTGAATGTAGGATTGTTTATAGAGCCTTTGATGTGCCATTTTAAAGCTTGCATTCTAGTTTTACAAAGTATCAGTCCCAATCTTCAGCTCGAATGAGTCACGTGGATTATCAATAAACCTAACTTTGTTTCAAAATCCAAGGACTGGTTATTTTGAAATCTCATGCTTGACATTTTGGGACTGCCCCGCACGGCGTACCGGTGCTTTTCCAGAAAAAGAAGGATGGGAGCCTTAGGCTTTGTACTGATTTTCGTGGGATAAATGGGATCTCGAAGTCAAACGCGTATCCCATCCCCTTGATTAAAGATCTACTGAGTACGGTGTCCGAGGGATCCATTTTCACAAAACTGGACCTGAGGGACGCGTACTTTAGAGTGCGGATCAAAGAGGGGGACGTGTGGAAGACAGCTTTCAACACTCCAATGGGGCAGTTCGAGTATCAGGTGATGCCTTTTGGATTACAGGGAGCCCCAGGGGTGTTTATGAACTTTATCAATGAGGTTCTGAGAGAATACTTGTACAAGGGGGTGGTGGTGTACCTGGATGACATCATTATCTATTCCAAAGATCTGGCCTCCCACGTCCCATTATTTGAGGAAGGTGCTTGCCACCTTGTATGAGCACAAGTTGTTTGCGAAACTATCCAAGTGTGAGTTCCATCAAACCGAACTTGAGTACCTAGGGTTCAGAGTTTCTGGGAAGGGGCCCTCCATGGACCCTGCCAAAATCCAGGCAGTATTAGATTGGGCACCCCCAAGAACATGTAGACAGCTACAATCCTTCCTCAGGTTCGCAATTTTTTACAGAACCTTCATTCAGGGGTTTGCACAGGTGATGTTGCCCCTAATGGACTTACTTAAAACTAAGGGAAAGGAGCCGGAGGCGAAAAAGCTGGGAGCGAAGTTGGCATGGACTCCCGCCTCCAAAAAGCTTTCAAGAAACTCGTAAACGCCATCCTGATGAACTTAAGCCATTCGTGGTCCAATGCGATGCCTCCGATGTGGCCGTAGGAGCCATACTAATGCCGAGAGACTCAGAAGGGAGACTACAACCATGCGCCTATATCTCTAAAAAATTTTCACAAGAGCAGCGCAACTGGTCGGTGTGGGACAAGGAGGCGTTTGCAGTGACTTTTCCATTGAAAACATGGCAGTCCTGGCTAGAGGGGGCGAGGGTGCCATTTGAGATCTGGACCGATCATAAGAACCTAGAAGCATTGACTGGTCAGAGGAAATTAACTGAAAAGCAGATTCGGTGGGCGGCATTCTTTGCAAAGTTCAACTTCACTCTGAAGCACATTCCTGGGGCAAAGAATTTCCTAGCCGATGCTCTATCAAGGTTGCCCCAGCATGAGAGTCAAAGGGAGGAAGTGGTGGATTCCATCATTCCCCCCAGCGCAGTGGCTGGAGCTATGACTACCTGATCGGGGAAGAAAAAAGAAACGGCAGAGCTGGGGGGGGGGGTAATAGACTAATAGAAGAAGCAGAACAAGAGGGTGAAAGGAGGCCAGAAGGATTAACTAAAGGGACCGGGGGCTTTTGGTATCACAAGGGAAAGCTATGTGTGCCAAAAGTGCTGAGGCAGGAAATATTACAACACTGTCATTGTAATAAACTGTCGGGCCACTTCGGTTATGTAAAGACGTTGCATTTAGTCAATAGACAATTCTGGCGGCTTCAAATGAAGAAGGATATTTCAGAATTTGTAACTTCTTGCCCAGTGTGTATAATGGCAAAAAAGCGAGGTGGGAAACCCCCCAGGCTCCTTCAACCCACTCAGACTGCCGAGTGGCCATGGTCTGTAGTGTCTATGGACTTTATAGTGGAACTGCCGGCTTCTCAGGGCAGAACTGTAATACTGGTAGTAGTGGACACTTTTTCAAAGCAAGCGCATTTCATTCCATGCAAAAAAGCTGCCCACAGCAAAGAAGCTGATGTATCTATTCTTCCAACACATTGTTAGAGTCCACTCATTCCCTGATAAGGTCATTAGTGACCATGGCCCGCAGTTCATTGCCAACTTCTGGCGGGAGTTCTGCAAACTGACAAGCATGGAACAGGGGTTGAGCTCTGCCTATCACCCCCAGACAGACGGGCAGACGGAACGCGTAAACGCGCTTCTAGAACCGTATTTACGGTGCTATGTGAATTATCAACAGACCAATTGGGTGGAACTGCTGCCGTCTGCAGAATATGGATACAACAATAGCCTCCATAGTTCAACCAAAACCTCCCCGTTTAAAATTGTGAATGGCTATGAAGGGAAACCATTCCCCCTGCTGCCTGAGGACAATGGAACCACACACACCCCTCTTGTCAGCAGCGGTGGGAGATGCTAGGAAAGGGGTGGACTGTAATCCAAGAAAACCTGGATGCTGCCAAACGGGACTATAAAGCACATTATGACAAAAAGCACACCCCAGAATGGGACTTTAAAGTAGGGGAGACTGTATTCCTGTCTACAAAAAACCTGCCATTACCACAAGCCTTCAGGAAGCTCGCTTACAGATATCTGGGACCCTTTAAGATAAAAAGGGTAATAAATAAGGTGACTGTAGAACTGCAATTGCCAAAACTGTTTAGTACAATTTATCCTGTTTTCCAACTTGTAGTCTCGGGGGCTACAAGTTGGCATCCCCGCCTGCCGGATCCCAAACATATTCAAGTGAAGGGTCAGAGTCATCATGAGGTGCAGGAGATATTGGATGCGAGAGAGAAAAAGGGGGTATTATACTTCTTAGTGAGCTGGAAGTATTTCCCCCCTAGTTGTGATGAGTGGGTGAAAGCATCCGACCTCCGAGCCCCACTCCTCCTCAAAAGATTTTACCTACTGCACCCAGACAAACCCCGAGCAAGAGCTTAGGGGGAGGCAGTACGTCAAGCATTGTATACCCCTTCTATATTACAGAAGTCAGACCTTAAAATGGTTATTTTTATGTTAGAAAATTCAGCTTGTAGAAATGTTACTAACCCCAAAGTTAAAGTGTGAGCACATCAAAGTAGCAACCCTCACCTTTCTTCTTTCGCTTTTACTAACAAATGCAGGAATGTCCTCTTTGAAGATAAGACCTCCTGGGACTCGTTCCCAGGCCTAGCAAGGTCTGAACCCAGGATGTGCTAGCCGCAATATAGGTAAGGGACCCAGAGTGTGAATTTCACATGTGAATGTAGGATTGTTTATAAAACCTTTGATGTGCCATTTTAAAGCTTGTATTCTAGTGTTACAAAGTATTAGTCCCAATCTTCAGCTCGAATGAGCCACGTGGATTATCAATAAACCTAACTTTGTTTCAAAATCCAAGGACTGGTTATTTTGAAATCTCATGCTTGACAATTAGGGCTGGATCCAACCTAAATGAGACCTTACCAGGCCAGGCCAGGCCATGTGTGTACCTATTTAAGTTTAGGTAGCAGAGGTATAAACTTTTTAAAGGACACAGACAAACATGACTAAAGATTTTTTCTTTAAAAAAACTTAAAATATGCTTATATCATTAGCACTTGTTGATCTTAAATGTGCTCTCTTTGTATTGGTTGAGGAGGAGCCTCAACCAATGGAGAAAATCGAGCTTTTGCTCTGTAGCTCCTGTGTGATTGAGCAAGCCATGAAAAGCAAGTTGAGATGCAGAAGAAAGCAAGAGAGAGGGAGAAGGAAGCAGACAAGAGCAGGTTGCTTGGGGGCCTGATAGAAACCCTCCAGGGGCCTGATTCGGCCCCCAGACCACATTTTGACACCCCTGTGTTAGAGGTTTACAAGGTTATGCATGAGATAGAGAAGGTAGAGAAAGAGGTACTTTTCTCCCTTTCTCACAATACAAGAACTCGTGGGCACTCAATTAAATTGCTGAGCAGTCAGGTTAGAATGAATAAAAAGAAGTACTTCTTCACCCAAAGGGTGATTAACACATGGAATTCACTGCCACAGGAGGTGGTGGCGGCTGCAAGCATAGATAGCTTCAAGAGGGGATTGCATAAATATATGGAGCAGAGGTCCATCAATGGCTATTAGCCACAGCTTATCATTGGAACTCTTTGTCTGGGGCAGTGATGCTCTGTATTCTTGGTGCTTGAAGGGGGCAACACTGGGAGGGCTTCTAGTGTCCTGGCCCTACTGGTGGACCTCCTGATGGCACCTGGGTTTTTGGCCACTGTGTGACAAAGAGTGTTGGACTGGATGGGCCATTGGCCTGATCCAGCGTGACTTCTCTTATGTCCTAAGAAGCTATTCTGCGACCTAAGTCAGACTTCCCTTGAAGGTTGAACCATGGAAGCTGGAGGAAATCTTCAGATTTTGCTGTGGAATTGTAGGTGGCTGGTGATTAAATCCAGTGTGGGAACAGGAGATGAGGCAATTCCAATCCTTCCTTGAGTATCCAGGCTTCACACAGATTCTATGTGGATTTTAAGGGTAGAACAATCATGTAATGCACATGAATGCATGAACTAGACCAGGGGTGGCCAACCTGTGGTTCGGGAGCCACATGTGGCTCTTTCACACACAGTGTGTGGTTCTCACACTTTCTCTCTTTACATCACTTCTCTGAGCCATGACAGCCAGCAGCTTGGAGAATGCATCTAAAATTAAAGTTGATTTCTTTCCACCGCTCCCTCCTCCTTCCCCCATCTATTTTCCTTCCTTCCTTCCTTCCTTCCTTCCTTCCTTCCTTCCTTCCTTCCTTCCTTCCTTCCTTCCTTCCTTCCTTCCTTCCTTCCTTCCTTCCTTCCTTCCTTCCTTCCTTCCTTGTGGCTCTCAAACATTTGACATTTACGGTATTCTATGTGGCTCTTATGTTAAGCAAGTTTGGCCACCCCTGAACTAGACTCAAGATAAATGAGGGTGGCATCTAGTTTTGCCTTTATAAAGTCAGATGGCATGATACAGTCTCATTTCCAGGGAGAGAGATGGCGTGGCAGAGAGGTCACACACACTTCCATTTAGTATTAATAGCATATAGAGAAATTCTGTGTTCCTGTGCACTACAATTGGTAATTTATATTGGTAAACAGGGCTTTTTTTATAGCAGGAACTCCTTTGCATATTAGGCCACACACCCTGATGTAGCCAATCCTCCAAGAGCTTACAGGGCTCTTAGTACAGGGCCTACTGTGAGCCCCAGGAGGACTGGCTACATGAAGGGTGTGTGGCCTAATATGCAAAGGAGTTCCTGCTACAAACAAAGCCCTGTCGGTAATGTATGAGATGAACTCATTAATATATGTGTATTACAATCAGTAACACAGATAGAGACAGACTTTAACTTCTGATGAGAAAAGAGTAGAGGAATATCTCACAAAATAGCTAAGCAGCAAAGTGTCATAAGAAACAAATTAGCTCAGACAAAGAGAGTCCAGGGAGAATCGCTGCTGCTTTTTTGGAAATCAAGAAAAATTTCCACAAGCCACTGAGACAACGGTGATTGGTGGATACAATATAGAATACCTGACCTATCCATGCAATTGCTTTGTGTTGCAAGAACTGTTTGACATTAGAGACTGGAAAGCTACAGTATCAGTTTCGTATCTCCTGATCTTCCTTGACTCTCCCCCCCTTCCTTTTGACTACCTTGAAAACAGAAACTGCTGGGTACCAAGGAAACAAAGGAAAGTAATAAAATGAATGCTATTCTTTCATTCATTGTATTTTCATTTGTTCTTGTTATCTTATTGTCAGCACCCCTGTTTAAAAATATTACCCATAAGGCAACATGAAACGACATGAAAGCGAAGATTAATAGATCTCTGGTGACTAGTTCACATCACTTGATACTCCAATCATCTTTAGCCTTAGTTTACATCACAGCACTGAAATTGTATTTCTCTATATGGGAAAACTTTGTATAATGCAGCAATAGTAGTAGCAGCATTGGTAGTAGTAGCACTACTAATAGAAAGTAGTAGAAAGAGGAGGAGCAGCAGGAGCAACACTCTACTAGTAGTAATGGCTGTGGTAATAGCAATAATAGCAGCACTGCTACTACCAACAGAGTGGCAGCAGTAGCAGCAGCACTACTATTAATACTAGTAGTACTAGCAGCATTAGCAACACTGCTAATAGTATTACTAGTAGCAGCAACAATGTCAAGCATGAGATTTCAAAATAACCAGTCCTTGGATTTTGAAACAAAGTTAGGTTTATTGATAATCCATGTGGCTCATTCGAGTTGAAGATTGGGACTGATACTTTGTAACACTAGAATACATGCTTTAAAATGGCACATCAAAGGTTCTATAAAGAATTCTACATTCACGTGTGAAATTCACACACTGGGTTCCTTATCTATATTGCAGCTAGCACATCCTGGGTTCAGGCCTGGCTGAGCCTGAGAACAAGTCCCAGGAGGTCTTATCTTCAAAGAGGACATTCCTGCATCTGTTAGTAAAAGCGAAAGAAGAAAGGGGAGGGATGGTGGCTCAGTGGTAGAGCATCTGCTTGGGAAGCAGAAGGTCCCAGGTTCAATCCCTGGCATCTCCAAAAAAGGGTCCAGGCAAATAGGTGTGAAAAACCTCAGCTTGAGTCCCTGGAGAGCCGCTGCCAGTCTGAGAAGACAATACTGACTTTGATGGACCAAGGGTCTGATTCAGTATAAGGCAGCTTCATATGTTCATATGTTCATAAAAAGGTGGGGGCTGCTACTTTGATGTGCCCATATTTAATTCTGGGTTAGTAACAACTCTAAAGTCTGGATTCTCTAATATAAAAGTAACACTTCTGAAATCCAGCTTCTATAGCATAGAATGAGTATACAATGCTCGGGGTTTGTCTGGGTGCAGTAGGTAAAATCTTTTGAGGAGAAGTGGGGCCCAGAGGTCGGATGCTTTCACCCATTCATCACAACTGGGGGGAAAATACTTCCAGCACACTAGGTAGTACCACACCCCTCTTTTCTCTTTCACATCCAATATCTCCTGCACCTCATGATGACTCTGACCCTTCACTTGAATAGGTTTGGGCTCCCTCGGATCTTGTTGGAAAAGGCTGCAATGGATAACAGGATGAATTTTACTAAAAAGTTTTGGTAATTCTAATTCTACTGTCACTTTGTTTATCACCCTCTTTATTTTAAAGGGCCCCAGATATTTGTAAGCAAGTTTCCTGGAGGCCTGTGGCAATGGCAGGTTCTTTGTAGATAGGAACACAGTCTCTCCTACTTTAAAGTCCCATTCTGGGGTGTGCTTTTTGTCATAATGTGCTTTATAGTTCTGTTTGGCTGCATCCAGGTTTTCTTGAATTACAGTCCACGCCTTCCCCAACGCCTCCCACCACTGCTGACATGAGAAGGGGGGTTTGGTTCCATTGTCCTCGGGCAGCTGGAGGAAGGGTTTTTCCTCATAACTGTTCACAATTTTAAACGGGGATGCTTTGGTTGAGCTATGGAGGCTATTATTTTATCCATATTCTGCAAACGGTAGCAGCTCCACCCAATTGGTCTGTTGATAGTTCACATAGCACCATAAATACTGTTGTAGAAGCGCTTTTACGCGTTCCGTCTGCCCATCCGTCTGGGGGTGATAGGCGGAGCTCAACCCCTGTTCCATGCCTGTTAGTTTGCAGAACTTCCACCAGAAGTTGGCAACAAACTGTGGGCCGCGGTCGCTAATGACCTTATCGGGGAAGGAGTGGACTCTAACTATGTGTTGGAAAAATAGGTACGCCAATTTCTTTGCTGTGGGCAACTTTTTGCACGGAATGAAATGCGCTTGCTTTGAAAAGGTGTCCACTACTACCAGTATTATGGTCCTGCCCTGAGAGGCCGGCAGCTCCACTATAAAGTCTATAGATATTACGGACCATGGCCGCTCTGCAGTCTGAGTGGGTTGAAGAAGACCGGGGGGTTTTCTCCCTCGCCTTTTCGCCATTATACACACTGGACACGTAGTTACAAATTCTGAAATGTCTTTCTTCATCTGAGGCCACCAGAATTGTCTATTGACCAGATGTAACATCTTTACGTAACCGAAGTGGTCAGACAGTTTATTACAGTGACAGTGTTGTAATATCTCCTGCCTCAGTGCTTTTGGAACATATAGTTTCCCATCGTGATAACAAAAGCCCCCCGTCCCTTTAGTTAGTCCTTCTGGCTTTCCTTCACCTTCTCGTTCTGCTTCTTCTATCAGTCTATTAACCCCCACGGCTCTGGCGCTCCCTTTTTCTTCCCTGACCAGGTAGTCACGGCGCCGGCCACTGTGCTGGGGGGAATGATGGAGTCCACCACTTCCTCCCTCTGACTCTAGTGTTGGGGCAGTCTGGATATCGCGTCAGCTAAGAATTTTTTTGCCTCAAGAATATGTTTCAGGATGAAGTCAAATTTCGCAAAGAATCCCGCCCACCGAATCTGTTTTTCAGTTAATTTCCTCCGGCCAGTCAGCACTTCTAAGTTCTTATGATCGGTCCAGATCTCAAATGGTACCCTCGCCCCCTCCAGCAAGGACCGCCATGTTTTTAATGCCAAAGTCACTGCAAACACTTCCTTGTCCCACACCGACCAGTTGCGCTGATCTGGTGAGAATTTTTTAGAAATGTAAGCGCATGGTCGCAATCTCCCTTCCGAGTTCCTTTGCATTAGTATGGCTCCTATGGCCACATCAGAGGCGTCGCATTGGACCATGAAGGGTTTAAGTTCATCGAGATGGCTTAATACTGGTTCACTTGTAAACAACCGTTTAAGTTTCTCGAAGGCCTTTTGGCAGGTGGGAGTCCATGGTAGCTTCTCTCCCGGCTTCTTCGCCTCCAGCTCCTTCCCTTTAGTCTTAATCAAGTCCGTTAGGGGTAACACCACCTGGGCGAACCCCTGAATGAAGGTCCTATAAAAATTTGTGAACCCGAGAAAGGATTGTAGCTGTCTACGTGTCCTCAGGGATGCCCAATCTAATACTTCCTGTATCTTAGCAGGGTCCATGGCGAGCCCTTTCACGGAAACTCTGAATCCTAGATAATCGAGTTCAGTTTGATGGAACTCACACTTGGACAGTTTCGCAAACAACTTGTGCTTATACACGGTGGTGAGCACCCTCCTTACTAATGGTACATGGGAAGCCATGTCTTTGGAATAGATAATGATGTCATCCAGGTACACCACTACCCCCTTGTACAAGTATTCTCTCAGAACCTCATTGATAAAGTTCATAAACACTCCTGGAGCCCCCTGTAATCCAAAAGGCATCACCAGGTACTCGAACTGCCCCATTGGAGTGTTGAAGGCTGTCTTCCATTCGTCCCCCTCTTTAATTCGCACTCTAAAGTACACGTCCCTCAGGTCCAGTTTTGTGAAAATGGATCCCTCAGACACAGTACTCAGTAGATCTTTAATCAAGGGGATGGGATACACGTTGGACATCAAGATACCATTTATCCCATGAAAATCAGTGCAAAGCCTAAGGCTCCTGTCCTTTTTCTGGAAAAGCACCGGTGCGGTGGGCGGGGCAGTGGCCGGCTGGATAAAGCCTCTTTTGAGGTTTTTGTCTATGAACTTCCTTAGTTCGGCCTTTTCAGCCCACCCCATGGAGTATAGTTTGGCTTTAGGCAACTTCTGGCCCGGGATTAGTTCGATCGCGCAATCGGTGCTTCGATGCGGGGGAAGCTCGTTCGCCTCCTCCTCGCTGAACACTGTGCAAGTCTCTGTACTCTCTGGGGATGGACCAAATCTCTTCCACCGACACGAACATTTTTTCGTTCCTGGGGGGTGGATTAGGCCCCCAGGCTCCCAACCAGTGATGGTGTCTGCACTTTCAGTCGGTGAAATCTATCGTTTGGTCCCCCCATTGTATGTCCGGTTGGTGCTTAGCTTGCCACCCATCCCCTAATACCACATCAAAGGAGGAGGAGGGGGCGATCATGAACATTTCTATGTCCCAATGGTCCTCTATTCCTACTGGAACTCCCTGAGCCTCTTCTACACAAGGCTCCCCCCTCATTACAATAATACAATATCTTTATTGCATTAGCAAAATATTGCCATAGCAACCAACCAAATACAACAACAAAATAAAAGGGAACAAAGAGAAAACACAAAGCAACATCCAGTACCTCATTCCATACTGCGATAAGAGGTCATACAATCCTAAAAGTATCTAGAATAAAATGTCAATAAAATTTTTGAAACCTAAAAATCTATACATTCTAAAATTTTAGACCCTTTACAGACTAAATTTAAAACATCAACAAAATTTAACCAGGACTGCACTAGAAAAGAACTGAAAGTGATAATAGAGACCGATCAATGAGGCGCAGTCTTCATTTTCTTTTCCATGACAACAGCCGCAAACCTTGCGACTTGAAAAGTAGTGTATTTATCTCTATCAGATAGTAAAAAAACTAGTTTCTCCTGATTTGACTTCCCAAGAAGAGATAACAGAATAAGACCCAGAAACCTATTCCATTCAGAGTTAAAATCAGGGCAATAAAACATGGCATGAGAAAGGTCCTCAATAGACGTTTGGTCACAAATATCCTTTTCCGATAAGGAATCTGCCTAAAGCAACCTTCATTGGCCAATAAAGGTAATAAATCAAAGCGAGCCCTCGTAAATGCTTTCCAAAGCTTGGGATTCGCTAAAGTAACAAAATATGAAGAAAATATTGGATACGATAAAGATAAGTGATTATAAATCACAGCTGTTTTCAATTCACCTATAGTTCCCATGGCCCCCTCATTACGGGACCGTCCATTTGCTTGAATTGGATCGGGTGGGGTAGAGGCTTCAGCACTAGTCCTAGAGCATCCACCAATTTGGGGGTGATAATCTCCCTCGTGCACCCGGAGTCAATTAGGCTCGGGCATGGATAAAGCATTTAAGCTTTTGATTAAGCAATGTCAATGGTACAAAAAATAAGGATCCAATTACTCTCACCTGCAATGGTGCCATTAGATCCACGACCTGCCCCCCGGCACCTCTCAGTGCAGGTAGCTCTCATTTTCCACCGGCTCTGTTCCCCCAGACTCCTCATTGGAGGTGTCCACAATTATAGTATCCTCGTCTAGCACCGTCGACATTGCGGTGCTTCCTCGAACCGACTCTTTGGATCTGGTCGAAGTCTTCTTTGGTCTTGCCGCCATTGACTTCAGAATAAGGGGGGGGGGGGCTCGAGGTTTCTCCGGGCAGTTGGCCGCCAAGTGATTTGGATCACTGCATTGGAAGCACTTTCACCCTGGGGGAGCTTTGGGCATCCCCCCCCGGGCCTCGTTTTTCTTCCCACCTGACTTGGCCTCCAAATGAGCCTCCCGTCTCCCCTTTTCCCCTTGCTGCAATTGGCATTGGAGGGCCACCCGTTTCATGTTAGTTTCTACCTCGCCTGCCAGCTGTACCCATCCGACTAGAGTGGTAGGACGGGCTTGCTGCAGGGCTCAGTCCAGTAGACTCGCGTTTAGCCCTCTCTGGAACTTCTCGATCTTCATCATCTCACTCCACCCTCGTACTTTGGCCGAGTGGGCCCTGAAATCGGCCGTGTACTCGCGCACGGATTTCACTCCTTGCTTCATCTCACGCAGGGCCGTGATGGCCCAGGTCTCCTGGAGGGGGTCTTCGTACTGAGTTAACAGCCTGTAGAAAACCGCCCATGGTGTCGAGCTCAGGCCCCCTCATCTCGTACAGGCTTGTGTACCATCTTCTTGCTGCTCCCTTCAGTTTCGGCCCGAGGTAATCCTCTTGGCTGAACTCGCCAGGGAACGTGTTCCCCCAATAGTGCATGTAACTATTGGCTTGAATGGTGAAGTACTCTACTTTTTCAGGGTTGCCGTCAAAGGTGGCATCCAGTTCTCGGCCCCTCCTGTAGTCTCGGGGTCCCGGCAGAGGCACGGGGCCTCCCGGTTGCCCAGGTGCCACCGGGGGCACCTGGGATGCTGGCATGTTTGCTGGTGCCAGTACTGCCGCAGCTGGGGGAGCCAGCAGGGCCCTCCCTAGGTTGTGTCTCAGCATCCTGTCAATCTGCCTCCGCATTTCTTGTGCCATGAAGGTGGCGTTGGCTTGTATTTCATCCCGTAGCTCCCTCGCCATGGCAGTCATCTCCCCTCTCACTGTCTCCAGGATGTCTGGCTCTTTCGGGTTGCCCCCATCCTCCTCTTCCGATTCGGACCCTGCTGGATGGCCGTCCTCTGGTTGGGCCCCACCCCACTCGTCCTCATCTCTTTCCCTGGGGTTCCCGCTGCCCTTGCCTCCTCACACCAGCCTCAATAGGATGATTTCGTGGCATGCTGGCACTTCATCGATTAGTGCTGTGGAGGTTCGCGGCTCCCACTTCTGAGGGGTTATGAACAATTGTTGAACATGTAGAGGGGATCCGTGCCCCCCCGACTCTCTGAGTCCCAACGATGTGCCAGGGGGGGGGTCTGCACCTCTACTCCTTCGACTGGATCAGTAGGTTCTGTCAGCGCAGGGTTCATCAAGGCTTCAACAATGATAGGACTCTTTTCTTTGAAAATAAGTTTCATTTATTGAATACACAATGTTACTCTTGCAGAAGGTCTTTGAGAGTGATAACATACAAGGAACAAGCACTAGCATTTATGGGGGTACATCAAAGCCGGGGGGCTTTAAATCATTCTCATAATAAAGTTGCATTCTACTCTCTGAGGTGTTTGAATCACACGCCTGTTATCTTTCTAGCCAGGCTATTTCCACTCCCCTTCCCGGCCGATGTCCTTGCAGCGCCTGGGAAGCGGCGGCGGTGTCTCTCTGTGCTCCCCCCCCCGTTTATTGCCTAAGAACATAAGAACATAAGAACATAAGAGAAGCCATGTTGGATCAGGCCAACGGCCCATCAAGTCCAACACTCTGTGTCACACAGTGGCAAAAAATGTTATATACACACATACACTGTGGCTAATAGCCACTGATGGACCTGTGCTCCATACACTGTGGCTAATAGCCACTGATGGACCTGTGCTCCATACACTGTGGCTAATAGCCACTGATGGACCTGTGCTCCATATTTTTATCTAAACCCCTCTTGAAGGTGGCTATACTTGTGGCCGCCACCACCTCCTGTGGCAGTGAATTCCACATGTTAATCACCCTTTGGGTGAAGAAGTACTTCCTTTTATCCATCTTAACCTGTCTGCTCAGCAATTTCATCGAATGCCCACGAGTTCTTGTATTGTGAGAAAGGGAGAAAAGTACTTCTTTCTCTACTTTCTCCATTCCATGCATTATCTTGTAAACCTCTATCATGTCACCCCGCAGTCGACGTTTCTCCAAGCTAAAGAGTCCCAAGCGTTTCAACCTTTCTTCATAGGGAAAGTGCTCCAGCCCTTTAATCATTCTAGTTGCCCTTCTCTGCACCTTCTCTAAAGCTATAATATCCTTTTTGAGGTGCGGCGACCAGAACTGCACACAGTACTCCAAATGAGACCGCACCATCGATTTATACAGGGGCATTATGATACTGGCTGATTTGTTTTCAATTCCCTTCCTAATAATTCCCAGCATGGCATTGGCCTTTTTTATTGCAAACGCACACTGTCTTGACACTTTCAGTGAGTTATCTATCATGACCCCAAGATCTCTCTCTTGATCAGTCTCTGCCAGTTCACACCCCATCAACTTGTATTTGTAGCTGGGATTCTTAGCCCCAATGTGCATTACTTTGCACTTGGCCACATTGAACCGCATCTGCCACGTTGACGCCCACTCACCCAGCCTCAACAGATCCCTTTGGAGTTCCTCACAATCCTCTCTGGTTCTCACCACCCTGAACAATTTAGTGTCATCCGCAAACTTGGCCACTTCACTGCTCACTCCGAACTCTAAATCATTTATGAACAAGTTAAAAAGCATGGGACCCAGTACCGAGCCCTGCGGCACCCCACTGCTTACCGTCCTCCACTGCGAAGACTGCCCATTTATACTCACTCTCTGCTTCCTATTACTCAGCCAGTTTTTGATCCACAAGAGGACCTGTCCTTTTACTCCATGATTCTCAAGCTTTCTAAGGAGCCTTTGATGAGGAACTTTATCAAAAGCTTTCTGGAAGTCAAGGTAAACAACATCTATCGGGTCTCCTTTGTCCACATGTTTGTTCACCCCCTCAAAGAAATGCAACAGGTTAGTGAGGCAAGATCTTCCCTTGCAGAACCCATGCTGAGTCTTCCTCAATAACCCGTGTTCATCAATGTGCCTACTCATTCTGTCCTTGATAATGGTTTCTACCAACTTTCCCGGTATTGAAGTCAGACTGACTGGCCTGTAGTTTCCCGGATCTCCTCTGGAACCTTTTTTAAAGATGGGGGTGACATTTGCTACCTTCCAGTCCTCAGGAATGGAGGCAGATTTCAATGAAAGATTACAGATTTTTGTTAGAAGATCCACAAGTTCAACTTTGAGTTCCTTCAGAACTCTCGGATGTATGCCATCCGGACCCGGTGACTTATTAGTTTTTAATTTGTCTATCAGTTGTAGGACCTCCTCATTTGTCACCTCAATCTGACTCAGGTCTTTCAACACCCCTTCCAAAATTAGTGGTTCTGGGGCGGGCAAAAAGTTCTCGTCTTCTACAGTGAAGACGGAGGCAAAAAATTCATTTAGCTTTTCAGCCATTTCCCTATCCTCCTTCAGTAATCCTTTTACCCCATGGTCATCCAAGGGCCCCACTGCCTCCCTGGCTGGTTTCCTACTTCTAATATATTTGAAGAAAGTTTTATTGTTGGTCTTTATGTTTTTTGCAATATGCTCCTCATAGTCCCTTTTTGCCTGCCTGATCACAGTCTTGCATTTGATTTGCCACAGCCTGTGTTCCCTTTTACTAATCTCACTTGGACTGGTTTTCCACCGCTTAAAGGAGTCCTTCTTACCTTTTACAGCTTCCATTACTTTATTTGTTAACCACGCAGGCCTTTTCTTATGCCTGTTTGTGCCTTTCCTAACTTGTGGTATGTATTTTATCTGAGCTTCTAGGATTATAGTTTTAAATAGCGTCCAAGCTTTCTCAAGGGTTTTGACCGTATGTACCTTTCCTTTCAGTTTCTTCCTCACATGCCTCCTCATCTCAGTGTATTTACCCCTTTTAAAGTTAAACGTGGTTGTGGTGGTCTTTTTGGACAACTCCCTATTTATACAAACGGTGAAATCAATAACATTATGGTCACTGCTCCCAAGCGGCGCAATCACTTTTACATCTCTCACCAAGTCTTGGGCATTACTTAGGACCAAATCCAGGATCGCCCCACCCCTGGTAGGTTCTGAGACCATCTGCTCCATAGCACAGTCATTGAGAGCATCAAGAAACTCAATCTCTTTCTCTCGACCAGAACACATATTGACCCAATCAATCTGCGGGTAGTTAAAATCACCTATTACAACACAGTTTTTACGTTTAGCCGCTATCTTTAAGCCTTCCATCATATTATAATCGTCCTCTCTCTTTTGATTTGGTGGGCGATAACAAACTCCCATAGTTAAATTTCCTTTTGGGCCCTCTATTTCAACCCAAAGCATTTCTAAAAGTGAATCTAATTCTCTGATCTCAGCCTTACTGGACCGTATATCCTCTCTGACATACAGAGCCACCCCACCTCCAACCCTTCCCTCCCTATCCTTCCGATATAGCTTATATCCAGGAATCACCGTGTCCCACTGATTCTCCTCATTCCACCAAGTTTCTGAAATTCCCACAATGTCTATGTTTTCTCCCAGCACTAAACATTCCAATTCACCAATTTTACTTTGAACACTTCTAGCATTTGCATACAAACATCTATAATTTCCCAGGCGAGCTAGGCCCGCCACCTTCCTCCTGCCGCCTCGAGACACTGGCAGACAGTCCATATTGTTTGTCACCTTCACAGTGGACAACTCCGGTCCGTTACCCGGTAGAAAAATAGCAGCTAACCCTTCATCTCTTTGAGACGAGTCCTCCCGAACCAGAGACATTTCATCTCCTGTCGGCTTTCCCCCAAGATTTAGTTTAAAAACTGCTCTGCCACCTTTTTGATTTTAAGCGCCAGCAGCCTGGTTCCATCCGGGGACAAGTGGAGACCGTCTCTTTTGTACAGCTCCCGCTTGTTCCAGAAAGCATCCCAGTGCCTAACAAACTTAAACCCTTCCTCCTTACACCATCGTCTCATCCACACATTGAGACTTCTAATTTGTGCCTGTCTCTCCTGCCCTGCACGTGGAACAGGTAGCACTTCCGAGAAGGCTACCTTGGAGGTCCTGGCCTTAAGTCTCCCGCCTAGCAGCCTAAATTTTTCCTCCAGGACCTCACGACTGCATTTCCCCACATCGTTGGTGCCAACATGCACCACGACCACAGGCTCCTCCCCAGCACTGTCTATCAGTCTATCTACTACACGCGTAATGTCCGCTACCTTCGCACCAGGCAGGCAAGTCACCATACGGTCAGTACGCGGTTTCGCCACCCGGCTGTCTACTTGCCTAATGATCGAATCACCAACTACCAATACCCCCCCTCTCCCCCTGCTCAGGGATGGTTCCTTGGCGCGAAAGGATTCCCGCTCACCGACCGAAGAAGAGGTCCCTTCTGAGGGCGCATTCCCCTTATCCTCAGCACGGTGCCCTGTTCCCTCTCGACCCTCACGCTCTCTGGCAGCAACGGGGCTGCTACGTTCAGAGCGGGGCTCATCTAATACGCCCCCGAGAGTCTTCCCCAAGTGCCTAACTGACCGTCTCTGCTTCTCCAGGGCAGTCACCTCGGCCTCAAGGGTACGAACTCGTTCCCTGAGGACCAGGAGCTCCTTGCATCGAGCACACACCCAAGACTTCTGTCCTTTGGGCAGATAGTCATACATGTGACACTCAGTGCAAAACACTGGAAAGCCCCCAACCCCCTGCTGGCATTCTATCTTCATTGTATATATATATATATTAAAATATACAGTCCTCTTTAAATGCTGTTTAAGTGGCTCCCCTTCTGGCGGGTCAACTTACCTAAACTTACCTTATTGGGAACTTACCTTATTTGGAGAACAAGGAAGCCAGGGATCTGGGTTCCTGCTCCTTAGAGAGCCCCTAGGCGAAGAGCCACAGGCCAAGAGCCCTTTAGCTCTCGCCCTTCGGCTCGCGCCAAAGGCTCGCGCCTTTGGCAAGGCGCAGCTTAAAATGCAAAGAGGTGGAGCAGGGCACTCCTCAGCAATCACTCTCAATCAGCAGCAATCACTCTCAATCTCTTTCACCCTTAAGGCAGTCAACCAAACAAAGAGCAGTCAACCAAACAAAGAGCAGTTCCCCAGCTATCACACCTTAGAATTTTAGGCAGCCCCACAAACCTTAGAATGTAGTCCTTCAAAACTCAGAAATTCTCAGCAATTTCTCCAGCTGTCTCAGCTATCAGAGCTGCTCTGCTCTGCTCCTCCCAGACCTCTGTGAGATGTGCTCAGCCTTTGGCGCCTAATTCCCTCCCACCTTTCTCTTCCCCCTCAGGCATGCCTAGAATTCTATTGGGGATCAGTGGGGTTAGTCCTAAGTAAATAAGCATTATAGGCAATATGGTTAGTATCAATAGTATCAATAGAACACAAGCTGACAGGTTCTCTGTTGTCTGGTGCTCTTTCAGCCATCTGGCTTAAAAGTTGCCAGGTCAGATGAACTCTTAATAAAGGATCAATTCCAAAATTTCAAGCATGAGATTTCAAAATAACCAGTCCTTGGATTTTGAAACAAAATTAGGTTTATTGATAATCCATGTGGCGCAATTGAGCTGAAGATTGGAACTGATACTTTGTAATACTAGAATACATGCTTTAAAATGGCACATCAAAGGTTCTATAAACAATTCTATATTCACATGTGAAATTCACACGTTGGGTTCCTTATCTATATTGTGGCTAGCACATCCTGGGTTCAGGCCTGGCTGAGCCTGAGAACAATTCCCAGGAGGTCTTATCTTCAAAGAGGACATTCCTGCATCTGTTAGTAAAAGCGAAAGAAGAAAGGTGGGGGCTGCTACTTTGATGTGCCCATATTTAATTCTGGGTTAGTAACAACTCTAAAGTCTGGATTCTATAATATAAAAGTAACAATTCTAAAATCCAGCTTCTATAGCATAGAATGAGTATACAATGCTTGACAAACAGTAGTAATCTGCACTTTTTCCCAATCAGTTGGAAACAATGGTATTTCAAGATCTCAGCTAGAAGGTATATAGGCATTTATTTGAAGTTGATGTTCAAGGAAGAACATCAACCATCCATACTACTACTACTGTAATAGTAGCACTACTAGTAGTACTACTTCTACTGTAATAGTAAATAACTTTGCAAATTACTGACAGTTACTTTGACTGCTATTCTTCCTTGAGAATCAACCTCAAATAAAAGCCTAACATAGTAGTGCAGCAGCCAAAGTAATTTGCAGTAATCCATACTACTACTACTACTGTGATAGCAGCACTATTACTAATTACCAGTACCAGTAGCAGCAGCCGCCGCCAAAGTAATTCACACATTCTTCCCATCAGTTGGAAATACAATGGCATTTCAAGATCTCAGCTCGAAGGTACATAAGCATTTATTTGAGGTTGATTCTCAAGGAAGAACATCAACCATCCATACTACTACTACTTACTGTAGCAGCACAGTACTACTACTATAACTACTACTAGTAGTAGCAGCAGCCAATGTAATTCACACTTTCTTCCCATCAGTTGGAAACACAATGGCAATTCAAGTTCTCAGCTGGGAGGTATATAGGCATTTATTTGAGGTTGATTCCCAAGGAAGAACATCAACCATCCATACTACTACTACTGATAGCAGCAGTACTATTGCTACATTTACTACCAGTAGCAGCAGCAGTCAAAGTAATTCACACTTCCCATCAGTTGGAAATACAATGGCATTTCAAGATCTCAGGTGGGAGGTATATAGACTTTTATCTAAGGTTGATTCTCGAGGAAGAACATCAACCATCCATACTACTAGTAGTAGTAGAAGCAGCCAAAGTAATTTGCACTTTCTTCCCATCAATTGGAAACACAATGGCATTTCAAGATCTCAGCTGGAAGGTATATAGGCTTTTATCTGAGGTTGATTCTCAAGGAAGAACATCAACCATCCATACTACTGCTAGTAGCACTATTACTACTAGCAGCAGCCAAAGTAATTTGCACTTTCTTCCCATCAGTTGGAAACACAATGGCATTTCAAGATCTCAGCTGGGAGGTATATAGACATTTATTTGAGGTTGATTCTCAAGAAAGAGCATCAGCCATCCATTTGGAATGCACATACAAGCCTGGAGCAAACATTTCACTGATGTATGCAAGTGACATCCTGAGATTCAAAGCAGTGAGCGCAGTACACTGGACTGAGAAATACCCTTACCTCAGCAGCATTTGTTTATAACTTTGGCATAATATATGATGCCTGGTGTTCTTTTTTTTTTTTAATTTGAGCAGTGTGATTTATCCAAACATCTAAAAAAGAAAGACATAACATTGCCAGGAGCTTATTCTGGGGTGTCAAAGCACATTCAGATTTTTATTTTTATTTTATTTTTATTTTTGCATCAGTGGCTGACAAACCCAGTTCTTTTGCTGAAGAAGCTGTCAGAGCTCCTACGGAACATGCACTTTTAAAAAAAAAAATGGATCTGCACCAGGGGAAATGTCTTAAAAGCAGTTAGGGAGAATTTTCCCGGAGTCTTATACAAGGAGGGTGTGTGTGGGGGGGAGATATAAGTAGCAAACTGCTGTTCACGGGAGCATTAAAAATGTGCTTTGCTCTTTGTAGTGTTCTTTGCAGAAAATCAAGCGGGTTGATTGCACATTTGTTGATCGGGAGTGTCAGGTCTGGCCAGGTTCCAGCATGTATAATAGAATTCTCCCCTCCCGGAGCTTCCCCTGAGCTAGTTTTTCTTTTTCTCCACTTCAAGCGCATTTGGAGCATGGCGTTACGTTGCCCAATGCTATGTCTAGTTACAGGCAACACCTTATTGCTCTTCCTGGAGAGCCAGTTTGGTGGAGTGGTGAAGTGTACGGACTCTTATCTGGGAGAACTGGGTTTGATTCCCCACTCCTCCACTTGCAGCTGTTGGAATGGTCTTGGGTCAGCCATAGATCTTGCAGGAGTTGTCCTTGAAGGGGCAGCTTCTGGGAGAGCTCTCTCAGTCCCACCCACCTCACAGGGTGTCTGTTGTGGAGGAGGAAGGTAAAGGAGATTGTGAGCTGCTCTGAGACTCTGAGATTCAGAGTGAAGGGCGGGGTATAAATCCAATATCTGTTTCTTCATCTTCTTGAATTTCAGAACCCTTGCAGATGTTAAGATTGCCAGCTTTTCAGCTGTGCAGCTCACAGCTGGGTCCTTAACGTTGGCTTATTGGGCAGATGTTAATAATTTTGTTTTGTTTTTTTCTGGGATTGGAAAGCTTCACTTACTGATCTCTGAAGATGGAACAGTTGTTCAAAGGCATATGGGAAGGGTGGGTGGGTTGTAAGCAGGCCTCATTTTGGGCAGGAACTCAAAGGAGCGGAGCTCCGAAATCTCTCGATTTTATTGTGCTCTTTTTTTCTTACCACCATTCCTAATACTTGCTTCTGGGCTCCATTGTTCAAACCCCCTGTGTGAATTTTTCTGAACTCTAAGATTTGACAAACTTTCTAATATTTTTTGCCTCAAAAAAAGGGAAAATAGCCAAAACATATCAAGCAGACAGATGGAAATCATCATTCCACTGTGGCCACGTAGAAAAAAGTAATTAAAAGTGTTATGATGGGAGTAAGGTTTTCTTACGACAATTATAATTCAAGAAGCCTTTTAAGATAGAGAAGAGCCCTGTGGTGCAGTACTTGCAGTACTGCAGTCCTAAGCTCTGCTCACGACCTGAGTTCGATCCCCAGTGGAAGATGGGTTTTCAGGTAGCCGACTTGAGGTTGACTCAGCCTTCTATCCTTCCGAGGTCAGTAAAATGAGTACCCAGCTTGTTGAGAGGAAAATGTAGAGGAGTGGGGAAAGCAATGGCAAACCACTCCATAAAAAGTCTGCTGTGAAAGCAACATCACCCCAGAGTCGGAAATGACTGGTGCTTGCACAGGGGACCTTTCCTTTCCTTTGAGGTAGATGCTGAGCTGATATAATTTAATACACCTTCTGGTGATGTCAGGGGTGTGTGACATATGCAAATGAGTTATGCAAATGAGTTGCGCTAATGAGCTCTGAAATGTGAGACTGGCAACTTGGAGAAGCCTTTCCTCTTCACTGCTATGCCTGGCGAAGCATGGATCCAAAGGTAATACTTGTTGAACAGCTGCTAGGGCTGGGGTCTCCAAATTTGTTGAGCTTTGAAGCAGCATATGGAATTTTGGGAGAGGATAATGTGCACTGCTCCAAAATGGCTGCCACAGAGAAAGGTCCAATCACAACATTTGGGGAACCCAAAACCCAAGCATCCTTCTCCAATGGATGGAGCTTCTCCTAAACGGATGTGTCCTACAGACCCAGATGTGGTGTTTCCTGGTCTCTTCTAAAACCAGGGATAGAATTCTAACAGGAGCTCCTTTGCGTATTAAGCCACACACACCTGCTGTAGCCAATCCTCCAAGAGCTTACAAAAAAGAGCCTTCCAAGTAGTCAGCCGTGTTGGTCTGAAGTAGTAGAACAAAATAGGAGTCAAGTTGCACCTTTAAGACCAACTTAGTTTTATTCAGAACGTAAGCTTTTGTGCGCTCTCTAGGCACACTTCATCAGACGAGGAATTCGGTACAGTAAGCAAAGCCACACGTAGCTGGTAGTCTACTTACAAGAGTCTTGTAAGCTCTTGGAGGATTGCCTACATCAGGGGTGTGTGGCCTAATATGCAAAGGAGCTCCTGCTGGAATTCCACCCCTGTCTTAAACACCTGCTGCAAGACGGAAGAAGGTCAGGACTGACCCTTTGCTTCGGGGAAGGACCACTGTGTGGTTTCAGTATCCAAAGAAGGGGGGGAGTTGCTGACTATGAGGCCACATGGAATAGTTTCCAAGTCCAGAGATGCAAGGGAGTTAAGAATGCTTGATTGTGGTACGCTTACCTGCGTTGAACTCAGAGCTTTGCCATTCAGTCATCTGGGAGGGTGTGAATTGATGCTCCTGTTTTGTTTTTGTTATTTTTGTTTCATTCCATATGCATCACTGCATTGTGGTGATGCTGAAGTATATGTCCCGACTTTATAGAGTTTGGGGCAAATACTAGAGTGCTACCCCAAGGCACTGAGATCACTTCTGGTTCATACCAGAAGTGATATTGTGGTGTTCAGGGGCACTGATTGGCCCCTATTTCCTCCCTGCCACCCTGTCAGCATGGTTTGGGGCAACTAGCAGAAGATCAAAATCAGGAGACCCGCCCAGTGTAATTTTAGTTATTTATCTATTTATGGTATTATATTTATATCCCGCCCTCCCCTGTGGGGCTCAGGGCGGCTAGCAACAGTCAAAAATTTGATAACAATTTAAATTATTAACTAAAACATTATTAAAATATTAAAACAATTTCAAATACAATTTCAGATGGCATTCTGTCTTGTTCGGAATCATTTATGTTATTACTGTGAGATGGTGGATACTTCAAACCCCCCCCCCCCCCAGTAGATATTAAGAGCACCTCCAATTAGTTGTTGGAAGTCTTGCAGGCCCTGCGGAATTGTGGCAAACCCTGCAGGGGCCTGGTCTCCTCAGGGAGGGCATTCTAGAGGGCTGGCGCAGCCAAGGAAAAGGCTCTTGCCCTCGTAGTAGTCAGACGGGCCTCCTTTAGCCCAGAGATCTTTCACAGATTTAACACACTTGATTGTAGTGCTCTCCGGGGCCTCTTGTGGGGAAAGGCAGTCCTGGGGGTAGACAGGTCCCAGTGTCAAGCATCGGTATTTTGAATAACCAAGCAATTGTTTGATATAAAGACTCGTTTTATTGATAATCCGGTACTTGCTCCAAGGTGTGATACCTTGGAAGTGATACAAAATTTCACACGGTATAGATTCTTAAAGGCTACTCCAAAGGCATTGGAAAAGATAGCTTCAAAACATAACATGTAGATGTAAATTGCAACAAAGGTTCAAAGGGTACTATCAACTACCATTATGTTACTACAACTTCTCCCAGTTCCCAGACATTCCTGTCTTTCTGATAAGATGTATGGATGGGAACTGGTCGGGGGAGGCGCCTCTCTTCCAGCATCAAGGTTACTTGTATATTCTAAATCTTTTATCAAGAGGTGAGAAAGGAAGGAAGGGAAAAAGGGGGAGGGGAGAAGCAAGCTTTGAAATGCAACTATGAGAGAGAAAAGAATTTGAAGGCAGAGAGGAAATGGCTTCCAGTACATACAATGATTTAATACCCAGAAATATCATGTTTGACACCCAGCCATACAGGGTTTTAAGGGTCATGACCAGCACTTTGAACCGGGCTTGAGACACCACATACCTTAGGGCTGGTTTCCTTCTATTGGTAGAAGAGCCACCTAAATAGAAGAAGGTCCCCAGGGCCAGCTCTGCTGCTAGGCAAACTAGGTGATTGCCTAGGATGCTGTCCCTCTGGGGGCACCGAATTGGGCACCCCTCATGTGACTCAGTGATGTTATCAGTGCAGGGAGGAAGCCAGAAGCTAGCCTTGCCTAGGGTGCCAGACAGTCTAGGACCAGTCCTGAAGTTCCCTTAGGCTGGAGAAAAGCTTCAGACTTTGCTAAGTGAAAAGGTAGGAAACAGACCTGTGTCTTCTGTGGTAAGCACCACAACCTAACTGAATTTAACTCATAAATTCATATGTTAAGAATGTTTAAATGGAGCACTGATTGCTTTCCCATAGTTATGGGTTTCACTAGCAACTAAGTGAAACATTATTTGTAGTGCATACTTATCCTATAGCCCAAGTGAAAATGACATTTTTTTTCCTATTTAAAAGACTGAACTGAATAGCTTTATCCAAAAATATCGCTGATTGGCATATAGCAATTTACTTGTCAGTTGTAAGTACCACCACAGCACATGAGGAGGGGGTTCTTCCTCTAGCAGGTCTATTCTTATCCTTTACTGTATGTAACAAATACTTGATTGATCATTGCTTAGTAATGTGCTTCTTCCTTAAGAAAGAACAAAAATTCACACTTGATGTTCAGCTCCAAGACATGCAATTTACACTGGATAAAATGACATGAAAGGACATAGAAGCTGACCAGTGGAAAAAGCTACAATAGTACAATGTAGATGAGATTTCTTCTATTTTCAGCTATGGGTGAAGAAATTTGTTATTTCTGCACTTAGTGAAGGAAGGAAGGAAGGAAGGAAGGAAGGAAGGAAGGAAGGAAGGAAGGAAGGAAGGAAGGAAGGAAGGAAGGAAGGAAGGAAGGAAGGAAGGAAGGAAGGAAGGAAGGAAGGAAGGAAGATTTGTTTTTCTGGATAAATTAATTTTGTGCACAAGATTGATGTGACTGCATTTTGGTTAATGTAAACTCTTTTCTACTGCTACAGACAGACTAACACAGCTGCACATCTTGATCTGTCTTCATTGGGTAACTACTGTCAGAAAAGGCAAGGTCTGGTGTACAAAGAAGAAGAGAAGAAAACCCTGCAGGGGGCAGCAAGACAGACTGATTGGTGTTTCTTATGGATAAGACTAAAATGAATGTGCCCACTTGGTCCCAATGAGGGTCATCGTGACACCATTTCGCAGACCAGACCACTTTATTTTCCATTCCTTTGTGCATGATAGAGAAGGTGGGGGAGGAAGTACTTTTCTTCCTTTCTCACAATACAAGAACTGATTGGGTGGACTACAAGTTGGATATACATGTCTTTTTGTGATTCACCTAGATTTGCAGAAACACCATTTGGCAGAGAATTTTATTACCTTTTATGGCTATACAGACCAAATGGCCTGTTTTATGTGACCAGTTAGTTTGGCAGACTGCTTGTATTGCAGCTCACAATACCTGATCCCCTTGTCTGATGAAGTGTGCTTAAGAGAGTGCACGAAAGCTTACGTTCTGAATAAAAATTGGTTGGTCTTAAAGGTGCTACTTGATTCCTGCTTTGTAATACAAGAACTTGTGGACACTCAATGAAATTGCTGAGTAGTCAGTTAAAGTGGATTAAAGAAGTACTTCTTCACCCAAAGAGTCCACCCTCCAAAGCAGCCATTTTCTCCAAGGAGATTGTAATAGTGCGAAATCTTCAGGTTTCACTTGGAGGTTGTCAGCCCTTTGGAGAAGTATGTATGTTAGGAAAGGAAAGGAAAGGTCCCCTGTGCAAGCACCAGTCATTTCCAACTCTGGGGTGACGTGCTTTCACAACTTTTTCATGGCAGACTTTTTATGGGGTGGTTTGCCATTGCCTTCCCCAGTCATCTATGCTTTCCCCCCAGCAAGCTGGGTACTCATTTTACTGACCTCGGAAGGATGGAAGGCTGAGTCAACCTCGAGCTGGCTACTTGAAAACCCACCTTCCACCAGGGACTGAACTCAGATTGTGAGCAGAGCTTAGGACTGCAGTACTGCAGCTTTAACTCTCTGCGCCACGGGGCTCCCTATGACGTGATGTATGTTAACAGATCAATAAAACCACTTGCCCATATTACTAAAAAAAAAACCCAACAGTGGTCTGAGTCTGTGCTCCCTCACCTTTCAAAATAAAATGCTATTTTAAAAAATAAACTGATTTATAGTCTCATCAGGGGTGTCGAACTCATTTGTTATGAGGGCCAGATCTGATATAAATGAGACCTTGTCAGGCTGGGCCATGTTGGGTAAGGCCATATGTGTACCTATTTAAGATTAGATAGCAGGGATATAAACTTTATAAAGGACATAGACAAACACTATTAATTTTTTTTTTTAAAAAAAACGCCTTAAACCATGCTTAAAATATTAGCACTCATTGGTCTTAAAGGTGTTTTCTTTGTATTTCTCCCATGGGATCCAAGAAACTGGGCAAAGGAAGCTCTGTGCAATTGAGCAAGACTTGCAAAGCAAGCTGTTAAACAGAAGGAAGCAAGAGAGAGGGAGAAGGAAGCAGATGGCAGCTAGTTGCTCATGGGCCTGATAGGAGCCCTCCGGGGGCCTGATTCAGCCCCCAGGCCAGATGTTTTGACACCCCTGATCTAACTTATCATTCATGACTATAACACACATACCAGAAATATGAGAGGAAGTGAGTTGTCCCTATAAGTCGACCCCACATGCTCAGGGTTTAAAGGAGAGTTTTGAGGGGTGGCAGTGGAAAAGAGAGAGAGAGATAGCCAGTATGGTATGGAGTCAAAGAATGTCCTACCTAGATCTATTATCTAACCCAACAATGTGGCAGAAGAGTGAGAAAACGATGACCACTTTGCCACACTCCTCACACATAAAAACAGCCTATATGGGATATGCATTTAAAACACTGCTGTCTGACTTTTTCCTCAAGGTATGGCTTAAAACAGCAGCCCAAATTGCCTTGACTAGTCCAATATTCTCACAGCTTGGAAGCTAAGTGGGGTCAACTATGATCAGTACTTGAATGGGAGACCACTAAGAAATGCCAGGTTTACTGTATTTTTGTTGTTGTTCAGTCACACAGTCGAGTCCTACTCTTTGTGACCCCATTGACCAAGTCATGCCTGAAGGAACAATGCAAGGCAATAGAGGAAAATAATAGAATGGGAAGGACAAGAGATCTCTTCAAGAAAATTGGAGAAATCAAGGGAACATTTCATGCAAAGATGGCCATGATAAAGGACAAAAATGGTAGAGTTTGCTACATAGAAGACAGCAATCACAAACATACCTCTGATCATCTCTTGTTTTGAAAACTCCATCTTCCTAAGGTTTCCATGAGTTGGTTGCAGATGATGATGAGGAAGGAGGAGGAGGAGGAGAAGAAGGAGGAGAAGAAGGAGGAGGAGGAGGAGAAGGAAACCAGCCAAGGAGGCAGTGAGGCCCTTGGATGACCAAAGGGTAAAAGGATTACTGAAGGAGGAAAGGGAAATGGCTGAGAAGCTGAATGCATTTTTTGCCTCCGTCTTCACTGTGGAAGATGAGAAGTGTTTGCCTGCTCCAGAACCACTTATTTTGGAAGGGGTGATGAAAGACCTGAGTCAGATTGAGGTGACAAGAGAGGAGGTCCTACAACTGATAGATGAATTAAAAACTAATAAGTCACCAGGTCCGGATGGCATACATCCAAGTTGAACTTGTGTATCTTCTGACAAAAATATGTACCGTATTTTTCGGTCCATAAGGCACTCCGGACCATAGGAAGCACCTTCCTCCTGGGGGGCGATCCGCTGCCTCTGCCTCCGATCCCGGCGCTTCTCCCGCGCCTGCCTGCCTGGCTCCAGCTTCTTCCAGCAAGCACTGGGATCGCTCCACGCTGCCCCCACCGCAAACCCAGCGCTTCATGAGTGCCGGCTGCAGAGGGGGCAGCGTGCTTCCTCCGTGCCTGCCTGGCTCCAGCTCTGACGTTTACAGCAAGCGCCAGGATCGCTCCCTCTGCCCTCCGATCCCGGCGCTTGCTTTAAGCATCAGAGCTGGAGCCAGGCAGGCACGGAGGAAGCATGCCGCGCCCTCCACAGCCGGCGCTAGCAAAGCGCTGGGTTTGTGGAGGGGGGGTGATTCCTCTGTGCCTGGCTTCAGTTTCTGCTGATAGCAAGGGCTGGGATCGGAGGCAGCCAAGCCTCCGATCCCAGCCCTTGCTATCAGCAGAAGCTGAAGCCAGGCAGACAGGGACAGAGGAAGCATCCCCCCTCCGCAAACGCAGCGCTTGGCGAAGCGCTGCGTTTGCGGAGGGGGTGTGTGATTCCTCTGTGCCTGGCTTCAGCTTCTGCTGATAGCAAGGGCTGGGATCGGAGGCTTGGCTGCCTCCAAACCCAGCTCTTGCTATCAGCAGAAGCTGAAGCCAGGCAGAGAGGGACAGAGGAAGCACCCCCCCCTCCGCAAACGCAGCACTTTGCCCAGCGCTGCGTTTGCGGAAGGGAGGGTGATTCCTCTGTGCCTGGCTTCAGCTTCTGCTGATAGCAAGGGCTGGGATCAGAGGCCTGGCTGCCTCCAAACCCAGCCCTTGCTATCAGCAGAAGCTGAAGCCAGGCAGACAGGGACAGAGGAAGCACACACACCCCTCCGCAAACGCAGCGCTTCGCGAAGCGCTGCGTTTGTGGAGGGGGGGGTGATTCCTCTGTGCCTGGCTTCAGCTTCTGCTGATAGCAAGGGCTGGGATCGGAGGCTTGGCTGCCTCCAAACCCAGCTCTTGCTATCAGCAGAAGCTGAAGCCAGGCAGAGAGGGACAGAGGAAGCACCCCCCCCTCCGCAAACGCAGCACTTCGCCCAGCGCTGCGTTTGCGGAAGGGAGGGTGATTCCTCTGTGCCTGGCTTCAGCTTCTGCTGATAGCAAGGGCTGGGATCAGAGGCCTGGCTGCCTCCGAACCCAGCCCTTGCTATCAGCAGAAGCTGAAGCCAGGCAGACAGGGACAGAGGAAGCACCCGCCCCCTCCGCAAACCCAGCGCTTGCCTGCCTGGCTTCAGCGCTGATGCTTAAAGCAAGCGCTGGGATCGGAGGGGGGAGGGAGCGATCCTGGTGCTTGCTGTAAGCGTCAGAGCTGGAGCCAGGCAGGCAGGGGTGGGAAGCGCCAGGACGGAGGCAGCGGATCACTCCCCCCCCCCCCCGAGGAAGGTACGTATGGTACCTTCGCTCCATAAGATGCACACACTTCCCCCCACTTTTTTGGGAGGAAAAAGTGCGTCTTATGGTGTGAAAAATACGGTAAGCTTTCATTGATATCTGCCTCCATTCCTGAGGACTGGAAAGTAGCAAATGTCACCCCCATCTTTAAAAAGGGTTCCAGAGGAGATCCAGGAAATTACAGGCCAGTCAGTCTGACTTCAATACCGGGAAAGTTGGTAGAAACCATTATCAAGGACAGAATTGATGAACACAGGTTATTGAGGAAGACTCAGCATGGGTTCTGTAAGGGAAGATCTTGCCTCACTAACCTGTTACATTTCTTTGAGGGGGTGAACAAACATGTGGACAAAGGAGACCCAATAGATGTTGTTTACCTTGACTTCTAGAAAGCTTTTGATAAAGTTCCTCATCAAAGGCTCCTTAGAAAGCTCGAAAGTCATGGAGTAAAAGGACAGGTCCTCTTGTGGATCAAAAACTGACTAATTAATAGGAAGCAGAGAGTGAGTATAAATGGGCAGTCTTCGCAGTGGAAGACGGTAAGCAGTGGTGTGTCACAGGGCTCAGTACTGGGCCCCATGCTCTTTAACTTGTTCATAAATGATTTGGAGTTGGGAGTGAGCAGTGAAGTGGCCAAGTTTGCAGATGACACTAAATTGTTCAGGGTGGTGAGAACCAGAGAGGATTGTGAGGCACTCCAAAGGGATCTGTTGAGGCTGGGTGAGTGGGCATCAACGTGGCAGATGAGGTTCAATGCGGCCAAGTGCAAAGTAATGCACATTGGGGCCAAGAATCCCAGCTACTTAGAAAGCTTGAGAGTCATGGGCCGTTTTCGCACTTAGCGTTTGCTCCCCTTATTCCGCGGCGCAATTATGTCCGGATCATTTTTCTCATTTTCCCACTAGTGACTCTTTGCGGAGTCGCCTTCCCTGAAGCCCCGGCTCAAATCGTTTTCCCACTGGCATCGACTTGAGTTCGATGCCCTGTCAATCATTTTTTTTTTAAGCGCAAGTCTGGTTGCGTAATGACGTACTAACGTAACATCGAGCTGTTCCCTCCCCTTCTTTTCGTGGACAAACCACATCACGTGTCCTGCTGCTGCTTATGGATTGGCTGCAGCTGTAGAATCCTCCACAGCCCTTTATGTATTAACAGAAGCATTCACAGTGGAGAATCCTAGCACTAGATTCCCCCCCCAAATTCTGAAGCAACGGCGAAATAACGCAACTAAAGTCAATAAAAAAAAAATTCTAACGAAACCAATTGAAGTGGCAATTGAGGCTATTCCAGGAGGGTTTTTTTTTTCTATTTGTTAATTTCGAAATATCGCTATTACGCAAAACTGTGAAGTTTAAAAAAAAAAATGGCCGTGCCGGCACTTTGGGGAAGCGCCGCGAAAGGCTGATGATTGGCCAAGGGGGTGGATGGGGTGGGAGGACGGAAAGGGAGAGGGTGCCGCCCACACAGCAGTCGATCCGGCGTGGATGGATTTCCCACTGCAAAGTCCGCGGAGTGGATCCGGTGTGGATCCGGAGGTTTTCAAAAACTCCGGCAGCATGCTGAAAAACATACTCCGGTGTAAAACCCCTGAAGCGCCGGAGCAAAGCGCAGCGCCGGAGCAACAGGTGCGAAATCCAGGAAAAGATCCGGAGGTAAATGGGGCGCTACGCCGGAGCAAAGGCTAGTGCGAAAACGGCCATGGAGTAAAAGGACAGGTCCTCTTGTGGATCAAAAACTGGCTGAGTAATAGGAAGCAGAGAGTGAGTATAAATGGGCAGTCTTTGCAGTGGAGGACGGTAAGCAGTGGGGTGCCGCAGGGCTCGGTACTGGGTCCCATGCTCTTTAACTTGTTCATAAATGATTTAGAGTTGGGAGTGAGCAGTGAAGTGGCCAAGTTTGCGGATGACACTAAATTGTTCAGGGTGGTGAGAACCAGAGAGGATTGTGAGGAACTCCAAAGGGATCTGTTGAGGCTGGGTGAGTGGGCGTCAATGTGGCAGATGCGGTTCAATGTGGCCAAGTGCAAAGTAATACACATTGGGGCCAAGAATCCCAGCTACAAATACAAGTTGATGGGGTGTGAACTGGCAGAGACCGACCAAGAGAGAGATCTTGGGGTCATGGTAGATAACTCACTGAAAATGTCAAGACAGTGTGCGTTTGCAATAAAAAAGGCCAACACCATGCTGGGAATTATTAGGAAGGGAATTGAAAACAAATCAGCCAGTATCATAATGCCCCTGTATAAATCGATGGTGCGGTCTCATTTGGAGTACTGTGTGCAGTTCTGGTCGCCGCACCTCAAAAAGGATATTATAGCATTGGAAAAAGTCCAGAAAAGGGCAACTAGAGTGATTAAAGGGTTGGAACACTTTCCCTATGAAGAAAGGTTGAAACGCTTGGGGCTCTTTAGCTTGGAGAAACGTCGACTGCGGGGTGACATGATAGAGGTTGACAAGATTATGCATGGGATGGAGAAAGTAGAGAAAGAAGTACTTTTCTCCCTTTCTCACAATACAAGAACTCGTGGGCATTTGATGAAATTGCTGAGCAGTCAGGTTAAAATGCATAAAAGGAAGTACTTCTTCACCCAAAGGGTGATTAACATGTGGAATTCACTGCCACAGGAGGTGGCGGTGGCTACAAGCATAGACAGCTTCAAGAGGGGGTTAGATAAAAAAAATAGAGCAGAGGTCCATCAGTGGCTATTAGCCACAGTATGTGTGTGTGTGTGTGTGTGTGTGTGTATATATATATATATTTTTTTGCCACTGTGTGACATAGAGTGTTGGACTGGATAGGCCACTGGCCTGATCCAACATGGCTTCTCTTATGAGAAGAAGGAGGAGGAGAAGGAAAAGGAGGAGAAAGAGAAGGAGAAAAATTGTCACAGATATTTGACTGGTAGAGGATGTTCTGCCATTCGAGATCTAGCCAAGTTGTTGGGAAATGCAGAGATATCTTCGCAGGATTCTTGCTGTCCCAGGCAATACTGTCTTCTGGAGCTGAGCTGGTGTTGCATAATGCCCAGAATGTTGTTGTTGTTATTTACAACCATAGGTTGTATATGTCAACAGATTTCACCTTCAGTCACTTTGTGCACAGTATATTTAGGGAGAAGTATATTGTGTGAATACAGATACATTGTCACAATCACAACCACTTCAGGAACGCAATGCATTTTGCAGTGACTGTAGTGCTGGAAACTATAGACTGTGTGTGCGTTCATGAAGCCATTTGCATGTGGAAATAGGGTTGCCAGACCCACTGGTTGAGACTGGGATTCTCTGCTGCCATGTCCTGCCTCCCTAGCTCACTGGCGGATGGGAGGACTTACCAATATAAAGAGGAAAACCCACACCACAATGCTGGTGTCACACAGGAAGTGATGTCATCACACCAGCAACTTCCAGGTGAGACTCTGTTATTTGGGCAAAAGTCTATGGCAAAACCCAATTTTGCCCAAATACCAGAGCAAAAGTCACTGTGTGATGAGATCTCTTCCTATGTGATGCTGGTGATGTGACCTGGACCTTACTCTTTCTCCTGACAAGTCCTTCCCTCCCATCCCCACACTGGTTGCCATGAGGCATCTGGCATCCCTAAGTGTAAACCAGCCCCAAATCTTCCAATTTAACCAGTGTGGCACTTGGGTCCATATATGGTTATATCCACTTTATGGATATAATGCAGCACATGATGTACACCTTTGAGAAGAGAGCCAGTTTGGTGCAGTAGAGCCAGTTTGGTGTAAAGTCAGTTTGGAAGAGAGCCAGTTTGGTGTAGTAGAGCCAGTTTGGTGTAAAGTCAGTTTGGAAGAGAGCCAGTTTGGTGCAGTAGAGCCAGTTTGGTGTAAAGTCAGTTTGGAAGAGAGCCAGTTTGGTGTAGTAGAGCCAGTTTAGTGTAATGGTTAAGACTCTTATCTGGGAGAACTGGGTTTGATTCCTCACTCCTCCACTTGCAGCTGCTGGAATGGCCTTGGGTCAGCCATAGCTCTTGTATGCCATAGCCCCACCTACCTCACAGGGTGTCTGTTGTTGGGAGGGGGGAGGTAAAGTGGTCAGATGGTGACCACTCTGAGATTCAGAGTATAGTGCTGGATATAAATCCAACATTTTCTTCTTTCCGTTTTTAAAAGATAGTGCTACAGGTTATGCTCTCTGAAATTAGGGCCTAGTCAATTTGTACGTGGATGGAGAAAGGCCATTTTCCAGTGCTCAGGAAAGATTTTCTATCTCCTTTCTGACAGGAATTAATCTTTCTGACTTGTTCTTCAGTTCACCTAAAGCATTTGGATCAAATATTGTCAAAACAACCTGATTAGCTGATCATTTTAACCTCACCCCTTGGATCTCTTATAGTAATGGCCAGCCAGTCAAAATGCAAAATATTAAACAAGGTCACAGTAGTCTCTCATCCTACTATAATTCAAAGATTACAGAAGACATTAAAATTCTGATACGCCATTCATAAGGAAAAGATTGTAATGAGAACAGAAAATGGCACAACATTAATTCATTTTGTGACAAAAAATATAATGAGAATGGGAAATAGTACAAACATAACTCATTCTTGCTACAGCTATAAGATTGTAATGTCATGGTTCATCTCACAGACTCAGAGAGAAAGGTAGAGCTGAAGAAGGGTTATGGTTTGATCAAGAGTGTTTAATTTTGAATTTAGATGCTATTATCATATGCAAAAGTTTCACAGTTAAATTGAAATTCCTAATTTTCTGTTACGAAATGTTTCTATAATTTTCAAAGTGATGTTTTACTGAGGGGAAAAATCAATTCATATTTATAAACTTTTGCTTTAAAATTCATTGTTGGGATAATCCACACATCCACATATCCTTTTCAGTCAAGTGCAACCATATTGGTTTACAAATTCAGGCTCATCTCATAGGGATTGTGGACTCCCATGGACATGAATAATTGTCCATGGAAAGATTTTATATTCTGTGGCAACTGTCAGGCATGCCCTTGTAATGTCAAGGATAGACTACTGTGATGTGCTTGCTGCTGGACTGGCCTTGAGGATGTCTGGAAGCTTCAGCTGGTACAAGTGAAGTAGACTGTTATGTACTGCTGCTCACTGGGTTCTTGTTGTCTGAGCGTGAGACTGGCACTCCATGTAAACCAGGATCCTGAAGCCTGGAAGAACTGGCCAATCAGGATGTTAGGCATGTAACAACTTGTAACAAAGAGATGCAAATGAAGGATTTCAAATGAGATGCAAATGAAGAAGATGCAAATGAGAAACGTCGACTGTGGGGTGACATGATAGAGGTTTACAAGATTATGCATGGGATAGAGAAAGTAGAGAAAGAAATACTTTTCTCCCCTTCTCACAATACAAGAACTCGTGGGCATTTGATGAAATTGCTGAGCAATCGGGTTAGACTGGATAAAAGGAAGTACGTCTTCACGCAAGGGGTGATTAACATGTGGAATTCACTGCCACAGGCGGTGGTGGTGGCTACAAGCATAGACAGCTTCAAGAGGGGAATGGATAAGCATATGGAGCAGAGTGGCTATTAGCCACAGCTTATTGTTGGAACTCACTGTCCGGGGCAGTGATGCTCTGTATTCTTGTGCTGGGGGGGCACAGTGGAAGGGCTTCTAGCCACACTGGTGGACCTTTTGGTGGCACTTGGTTTTTTTGGCCACAGTGTGACATAGAGTGTTGGACTGGATGGGCCATTGACCCGATCCAACATGACTTCTCTTATGTTCTTATGATTCTGGAGTGAGCCAATAGGAGTAACCATTGCCTGCGAGGGGGGCGTGGTTAACCATGGCCACAGTGTATATAATGAGTGAAGTGCCTGTGCTGATTGTGACTGTTCCTTCTTGCAACAAAGTGTTCTTGGTTGATTCAGAGTTGGTAGAACTCACTTTATTTCATAGACCTCCTGAAACAAATAACAGTGATTCAGTGATTCTGCATCTGCACTATCGTCTTCAAGCACAGAACAGGGGGCTGGACTTGATCTCCAGATCACTGAATAGGTTAGCTAGCCAGTGAAGCTATCATGGCATCTAGTGTTAAGGTCATCAATAGCCCTTGGCAAGTCCAGGGCTTTTTTAAAGCAGGAATGCACAGGAATGCAGTTCCAGCTGGCTTGGTGTCAGGGGGTGTGGCCTAATATGCATATGAGTTCCTGCTGGGCTTTTTCTACAAAAAAAGCCCTGGGCAGGTCCACCGTTTCCTCTAGCTATTTGAGATATTTCAAAAAAAGGACACCAAACCTGGATGATCCTGCGGGGTTTAACCCCCCTGGTAGAAATTGTGGAAGGGGGATTTTGTCCCTGAGAGGGAAGCTGTAGGAGGAAGCAAGGGGGATTTCTGGGAAAAGGTAGAGGAGAATGCCATGTGAGGAGAAAGGGGTGTTTTCTGTTCAGACAGATGTGTGGTCTCCCAACAGATGTAGAGTGGCACCAAGAGCACCATCACTGCAAGACAGACCATAAGTCTTTCAGGCAGCCCTGGATAGAAAACAAGTGTCTGTCTCCTCTCTAGTTCCAGCTTTAAAATGGGTTGCCTACATTTTATATGTGTGTGATCTTCTACTGTTCTTTGTTGAATATTCCATGTTTGCATTTTTAATTCTCTTTGTGAAAGTTGAAAGGTAATGAGAGAGACTGTGGCTCTGTTTTCCTTTCTTTTTCCTTTCTCTCTTCTACCGGTAACTTCCCCCCCCCTCCCTGCAAAAAAACCCAAACTTTAGGTGCAATGGAAGCCAGTGAGCTGAGGGAATCTCTAATTTCTTCTTTTCATTCACCCTTTCATTAACCATATCAGAACCCATAATTTCTTCTTCCTTCAACTGCAACCGGAGTGAGAAACTGGAGTTTATTTTATTTACACCAGGTATAGTCCACCATGCCAGTTTGGTGTAGTGGTCAAGTGGACTCTTATCTGAGAGAACCAGGTTTGATTCCCCACTCCTCCACTTGCACCTGCTGGAATGGCCTTGCGTCAGCCATAGCTCTTGTGGGAGTTGTCCTTGAAAGGGCAGCTTCTGGGAGAGCTCTCTCAGCTCCACCTACCTCACAGGGTGTTTGTGGTGGGGGAGGAAGATAAATGAGATTGTGAGCCACTCTGAGTGGAGGGCGGAATATAAATCCAATGTCGTCTTCTTCTTCTCACTTGGACTCGAGGTGGATTATGTAGAGTGAGCCAATAGAATCAACAGGATGGGACATTCAATGAACAATGCAATAGGACTAGTGTCATAAAACCAACCAAATACAGTGCAACTCTATTGCCTGTATAGAAAATCCCTATTGAATAATTCACTTTTGCATAGAATGAGGAAAACCATGAGAGTGAGTACCTTATATTTTACATGAGTTCACCTGCTGAATTGTGCCCCCATGGCAGCACTTTCATTTCAAGAGACTTCTCCTCCAAGCCCCACTGCCTTCTGAGTGCACTAGCCATGCTGTTGTGGCAGGACTTGGAGGAGTAGCCATTTAAAGAGACCACGGTCTCTTTAAATGCCTACCAGCTATAAGAAACTGTGGTCATTATATATAATGAGTAAAATAACTGTAAATGTACAACCATTGACCAATAATTTTCATTTTGTAAATTTTGAAGCTATATGGTTTCCAATACTAGAACATTTAACTTCACAGAACGAAATTCCAGATATTGTGAACAAATGGTATCTATACTGAACATTGTAATAAGTGTCAAGAGGGATTATAGACAGCTGTTGCATTACCATCTTTATCTTTTGTTTTCATTTTTCATTTAAAATACCAGCAGGTTACTTTATATATAATTTTAACAAGTCACAAGATCTGTAATAATGGTAAAATTAATGCCTACCAGCTTCTCCAAGTGCTGCAGTGGCGGCATATGCCTTCTTAGTTCACTAGCAACGCCATGGTGGCAGGGCTTGGAGGAATAGGCATTTAAAGAGGCCATGGTCTCCAAGGGCAGCTGTGGGGCCACACCGCAGCAAATAAACTCAGAAGGCACTAACCAAGTTCTGCCCCCGCAGTGGCAGCAGCAGGGCTTGGAGGAGTAGACCTTTAAATGTCTCCTGCAAGTGGCACAACTCAGCAAGTTGACCCTCCTTCTGGGCATATGCCTTCTGAGTTCACAAGCCACACTGGAGGAGTAGTCTTTTAAAGAGACCACAGTCTCTTTAAACACCTATTGCCTTCTCTGAGTACGGCAGCAGCAATGTGTCTCAGCAAGTGAACTCAGCAGGCATACAGCTTCTGAGTTCACTCACTGAGTTGTGTCACCAATGCAGTGGGACTTGAAGGAGAAGGCTTCTCAGTATAGGTGGATGCACCTAAAAAAACCCAAAGTACCAAAAAAAATACCCCGCTTGTTTTGCGGTCAGCTAGGTCAGTAGCCAAATACAAATCACAGAACTGCATTTGGTTTTAAAATACTCAGAAAAATAACAGTAAGGTCCCCCTCCCCAGATATTTTTTAGATTCAGATAAAACAAATGCAGATCTTTACTGGGAATTACTATTAATGGGAATTACATATTATGTATCAAGAAACATCAAGCATACACTGTATACTGAACGTACGTGCATTCACTGTAACTTATGAACAAGGCTCAAATGCCCTCAATTAAACACTGACATCTAAATATATATATATATTTCCTGCATTTTGGGGATGTTGCTTATTCTTAACATGTATCTGAATGTAGTAAAACCAGGGCTTTTTTTTTTAAGCAGCCCAGCAGAAACTCATTTGCATATTAGGCCATGCCCTCTGATGTCACCATTATTTAACACAGGACTTCTTTGTGGGGAAAGCCCAGCAGGAACTCATTTGCATATTAGGCCACACAGCCCTGACGCCAAGCCAGCCGAGGGTTGCTAAGTCCAATTCAAGAAATATCTGGGGACTTTGGGGGTAGAGCCAGGAGACTTTGGGGATGGAGCCAGGAGACATTGGGGGTGGAGGCAGGAGACTTTGGGGTGGAGCCAGGAGACTTTGGGGGTGGAGCCAGGAGCAAGGTTGTGACAAGCATAATTGAACTCTGAAAGGAGTTCTGGCCATCACATTTAAAGGGACTGCACACCTTTTAAATGCCTTTCCTCCATTGGAAACAATGAAGGATGCAACACCTTCCTTTGGAGCTCATAGAATTGGATCCCCTGGTCCAATCTTTTTGAAACTTGGAGGATATTTTGGGAAGAGGCACTGGATGCTATGCTGCAAATTTGGTACCTCTAGTCTGGACTCCAGAAACAAGCAATCTACGTACACTCCAAGAGCCACGTATCAGAACTTAGTATGTAAGTACCCATCCTACATATATACACACAAACAAAGTCACATACCCACTAGCCCTGAAGATGGTTCAGCAAGGACCCAGTGCTTATGTCTGGCAGTTCTGTTGTAGAGACATGCAGGGAAGAAAAATCCTCAAACGCTGTCACTCTGAAGGGTGATTCAGACTTTCACAAATCACTCCACGTGAAGTGCCTAGAGATACAACCACAGATTAACACCTGACTGGGTGCATGTCTGATACAGCTGTTGCTTCCCAGCTGTTTGGACATCCCCAGGTGTAAATTAAGATGAAGCAAAATCCTCATAGATGGAACTTTAGGGAAGCAAAATGTTTTTCCTCCCCTTAACTTTTTTTGAGAATACACCAATCATGTTTTGGACTTAATGAATGGGGGAGTTGAGTACGGTTTTCTTTTCTGGCCTACTTCTGGCACAGAATGGAAGGGATGAACAGGGACCTCAAACCTTCCCTGCTGAACATCCAAACCTCACCAAGGAATAGGGTGGTCAGGTAACATTGGGCAACCAGGAGGGGGTCAGGGTGGGGACTTATCACAAGCAGGGGAGGAATTCTAGCAGGAGCTCCTTAGATCACACACCTCTGATGTAGCCAGTCCTCCAAGAGCTTACAAGGCTCTTGTTTGTAAGCTCTTGGAGGACTGGCTACATCAGGGGTGTGTGGCCTAATATACAAAGGAGCTCCTGATAGAATTCCACCCCTGCCGGAAACAAAGATAGGCCTAGTCCAGTGATGTGATAGCATCTCTTTCGGCATGTGTCATGTTTAGTCTTGGAGTGCCTCTTGTTCCTATAACTGTGATCCAGTCAATCAAGGATCACATTGGGAGAATCAGGGGTGGAATTCTAGCAGGAGCTCCATTGCATATTAGGCCACACACCTCTGATGTAGCCAATCCTCGAAGATCTCAGAAAAAAGAGCCTTGTAAGCTCTTGGAGGATTGGCTACATCAGAGGTGTATTGCCTAATATGCAAAGGAGCTCCTGCTAGAATTCCACCCCTGGGAAGACAATTATACCATGTTTATGCTTGTGTTTATTGGATTTATATCCCGCCCTCCCCACCAAAGCAGGCTCAGGGCGGCTCACAGTACATAATAGAATAACAATGAAAACATATGCATTAAAACATTAGATTAAAACAAATTAAAATTGTTTTACCATGGTATGCCATGGTATCATGTAGCTTTGCATCACAACTTTTAATTCTTTCATGAGTGTTCCCTCCTCTGTATTAATAATGGCCATGTGTACATTGATAATGCACAGGAAAAGGTCCTGTCGTGATTATATGTATGACTATATCAAGATTCCTTCGGTTTGGGGCTGGAGACCATCCTATGAGGAAAAGTTGAAGGAGCTGGGCATATTTAGCCTGGAGAGGAGATATGATTACCATCTTCAAGTACTTGAAGGGCTGTCATATAGAGGATGGTGTGAAATTGTTTTCTACGGCCCCAGAAAGTAGGACCAGAACCAATGGGTTGAAATGAAATCAGTAGAATTTACGGCTCAACATTAGGAAGAACTTCCTGACCGTTAGAGCAGCTCCTCAGTGGAACAGGCTTCCTCAGGAGATGGTGGGCTCTCCTTCCTTGGAGGTTTTTAAACAGAGGCTAGATGGCTATTTGACAGCAATGAAGATCCTGTGGATTTAGGGGGAGGTATTTGTGAGTTTCCTGCGTTGTGCAGGGGGTTGGACTAGATGACCCTGAAGGTCCCTTCCAACTCTATGATTCTATGTGGTGTTCTCCCAATGCACATATGCATATATTTCAAATGCTATGCAAAAATATTCCTGTGGGAGTCATATGAATACGGTGAAGAGTGGTTTTCCCCGCAGTGTTTTATTAATGTAAAGTATGAACAGGGAGCATCAAGAATTAGAGTGACACAAAATAATTAAAAATAAACCCTGAGGGGTGTGGTGAAAATCCATATGGAAGTTAATTCACAACCACGTTATGTTAATTCACAACAACCTTATGGCAACCTTAGCATGCAGCTTTCAAAGCACCTGGGAATAGGGTCTCCACTCCCCAGTTGGGGGCAGGGAATCCCCTGGCTTGGAGGCCCTCCCCCCACTTCAGAGTCATCAGAAAGTGGCATGGGGTGAATATTTGCTGGCCACTCTATTATTCCCTATGGAGACCGATTCCCATAGAGTATAATGGAGAATTGATCAGCAGGTATCTGGGGCTCAGGGGGCTGTTTTTGAGGTAGAGGCACCAACTTTGCAGTGTAGCATTTGACACCTCTCCTCAAAACACCCTCCAAGTTTCAAAAGGATTGGACCAAGGGGTCCAATTCTATGAGCCCCAAAAGAAGGTGCCCCTATCCTTCATTATTTCCAATGAAAGGAAGGCATTTAAATAGTGTACGGGCCCTTTAAATGTGATGGCCAGAACTCCCCTTGGAATTCAATTCTGCCTGTCTCAACCTTGCTTTGGCTCCACCCCAATGTTTCCTGGCTCCACCTCCAAAGTCCCCTGATATTTCTTGAATTGGCAACCCTACCTGAGAAGCAAAAGTAGAGTAATAGAATTTTGAGTTGGAAGGGACCTCCAGGGTCATCTAGTCCTACCCCCTGTACAATGCAGGAAATTAACAAATACCTCCCCCTCCAATGCCCCCAGTGACCCCTGCTCCATGCCCAGAAGATGGCAAAAGACTTCCAGGATCTGGTCTCCAAACTGGCCCAGAGAAAATTGTTTCCTGACCCCAAAGTGGCGATCAGTTTTTCCCTGGGTGTGTAAGAAAAGGCCATGAGAACTAAGCACTGATGCAACCCTTCCTGCCCTCCTTCCCATAATCTGCCTAAGTTCACAGAATCAGCATTGCTTTCAGATGGCCATCCAGCCTCTGTTTAAAAACATATGGTTTGCCATTGCCTTCCTCTGCAGAGACTTCCTTGGTAGTCTCCCATTCGAGTTCCATCCCCGCTTCGCTCCTGACATCTAATAAGATCAAGCTTCCCCATGCCTCCTTTCCTCCCTGAAATGACACCTGTGTCAAGCATGCGGTTTCAATGAGTCGAAGTTGATACAAAACTACCTTTATTGATAAACCGATACTGTCAGAACTTGAAGAACTTCAAACGAAACCCATTACTTTGTTGCAAAAGGATAGGACGTTTATTGAGAACTGTGTTCAGAGAAGGCACAAGTTGATACTGATAACAGACTCAGCGATTGATACATTCTTTATGCAGTTGTTACAGAAACAATAAAACCATTTCTCACACTCTGGGAGACAGTTGTCTGTTCTCAGGGTTTCTTATCAGTCAGAGGGAGGAAGGAGTCCTGCTGTGAGATTCTAGCAGGCCAGCTTCAAAGGACACCTGCAGATGTTTTCCAGAGGCTATCTGTCACCCTTCAGTGGTTACAGTTTGTTTGAAATGCAAAGCATCTAGTTAGTGGCTCTAGTTACAAGGACACAGGGTTAGTATACAATTACAATATGGAGTCGGTTAGGCTAACATTACCAAGCTTGGCAAACATAACAGTTACAAGTTCTGACAAACGCTTCCTGACATTTCGGCGTCCAATTTAGCTTTGCTCCCAGGTTTTTTTGGAGTCTGGACTCTTCCCCTTTGTTTTCAGTAACTCAGTGAGGGGCAACATTATTTGGGCGAACCTCAGTATGAAGGTTCAGTAAAAATTTGCAACCCGAGAAACGATTGGAGCTGTCTACATGTCCTCGGGGGAGCCCAATCTAGTACCGTTTGAACCTTACTCGGGTCCATGGCCAACCCCTGCCCTGATACTCTGAAACCCAAATAGTCGAGTTCGGTCTTGTGGAACTCACATTTTGACAACTTAGCATACAGCTTATGCTTCAACAGTGTGCTGAGAACCTCCCTCACTAATTTTACATGTGACTGGAGATCTTGTGAGTAAATAATTATGTCATCCAAGTACACCACCACCCCCTTAAACATATATTCTCTCAGCACTTCATTGATAAAGTTCATGAACACTCCCGGCGCATCTTGTAACCCAAAAGGCATCACTAGGTACTCAAATTGTCCTATTGGTGTATTGAATGCCATTTTCCATTCATCCCCCTCTTTGATGCACACCCTGAAGTACGCATCCCTCAAGTCCAGTTTAGTAAAGATCTTCCCCTCCAACACAGTACTAAGTAAGTCCTTGATGAGCGGTATTGGATAAGCATTGGAGGTGGAAATCCCATTAATCCCCCGAAAATCAGTACAAAGTCTGAATGAGCCGTCCTTTTTCCTAAAGAGGACGGGGGCTGCATGGGGGGCTGTGGCAGGCCGGATAATGCCTATCTTCAGGTTCTTATCTGGGAACTTCCTCAGTTCCACCTCTTAAGTACAGCTTGGCCTTAGGCAGAGTCTGCCTGTCAAGCAAGCGGATCTCAAGTAACCAGTCCTTGATTTTTGAAACAAAGTATCGATTTATTGATAATCCATGTGCTTCTATTGAGCCAAGAACTGGAACTGATACAGAGTAATAGCAGAGTGTATACTTAAGGATGGCACATCAAAGGTTCTATCAACAAAGCTACAATTACTAAACAGTCCTGTGTTCACGTGTGAAAGTTCACACGATGCTTTTCTGTTATCTCCCTGCAGTTATACTTCCTGGGTCCAGAGGTGGGTTGGCTTCCGCACCGGTCACTGCTGTGCTCTCTCCTCTCCAGGCTCAGCCACCTCGCCCTCTTCATTGGCCATCTTCACCCAGCGCATGTGCCTGGTTAGGATGGCATCTCTGCGCGCTGAGGCCTCATCCATCATGGTGGTGGAGGTACGCAGTTGCCACTGGCGTGGGGTGACCAAGAGTTGTTACATATGGAAAGGGGAGCCGTTTCCAGCGACTCTCCGGGCGTTCAGCACCTGCCACGGCAGTGTTGGTGTTCTCGCCCCTTCCTCAGGTTCTGGAAGTTCACTGCTCACTGGAATCTTTTCAGCCATTCGGTTATAAAGTTGCCAGGGTGGTTAAACTACCTATAGGATCACTCTCAAAATGTCAAGCATGCGGTTTCAACGACAAGTCGAAGTTGATACAAAACTACCTTTATTGATAAACCGATACTTTCAGTGTAACAGATTCTTGAGAGTGATGCTGCAAATACATTGATACAATACTTTTAAGGCTTACTTCAAAAGGATTCCAAAAGGTGGGAATGAGGGATAGCTGTCAGAACTTGAAGAACTTCAAACGAAACTCATTACTTTGTTTCAAAAGTATAAGACGTTTATTGAGAACTGTGTTCAGGGAAAGCACAAGTTGACTCTGATAACGGGTTCAGCTATCGATACATTCTTTATGCAGTTGTAACAGAAACAATAAAACCATTTCTCACACTCTGGGAGACAGTTGTCTGTTCCCAGGGTCCCTTATCTCCAAGGAGGAGGAAGGAGCCCTGCTGCGATGCTCTGGCAGGCTAGCTTCAAAGGACACCTGCAGATGTTTTCCAGAGGCTATCTGTCACCCTTCAGTGGTTACAGTTTGTTTGAAATGCAAAGCATTTGGTTAGTAGGCCTGACTACAAGGACATAGGATTAGTAGGCAGTTACAATATGGAGTCGGTTAGGCTAATATCACCAAGCTCAGCATACATAACAGATACAAGTTCTGACAATAGCTCTCACACATAAACTATCATAAATGTCTACATTCTCATGGCATTATCAGGACTCCATCCTTGCTTTCCCCAAATATGTTGCACTCCTTAACAGGAATGTATGGGAAGGTGCTGATTATTTCTTCTCAAGTTAGTTTAGTTTTTCTCTACTTCTACTTTGCAAGCAATAAAGCAGGAAGGGGGAGGGGAAAGAATAACAGAGCTAACAGACCTTGGTACTCCACAAGCCAGTGTTATGGAGGACCCTAAAACAATCAATTATCAGTGGAATTTTACCATGCTTGACAACCTGCTGCAACACTAACATTAATTCTAGAAATTCTTCTAACGAAATCACAGGCACGGAGGAAGCAAGCTTCCCCCTCCACAGCCGGCGCTCGCGAAGCGCTGGGTTTGCGGAGGGGGTGGGTGCTTCCTCCGTGCCTGTCTGCCTGGCTTCAGCTCTGATGCTTAAAGAAAGCGCTGGGATTGGAGGGCGGAGGGAGCGATCCTGGCGCTTGCTGTAAGCGTCAGAGCTGGAGCCAGGCAGACAGGCATGGAGGAAGCACGTTGCCCTCTCTGCAGCCGGCACTTGCGAAGCACTGGGTTTGTGGTGAGGGCAGCGTGGAGCAATCCCAGAGCTTGCTGGAAGAAGCTGGAGCCAGGCAGGCAGGCGCGGGAGAAGTGCCGGGATCAAAGGCGGAGGCAACAGATCGCCCCCCCCCCCCGGAGGAAGGTACCTTCGCTCCATAAGACGCAAACACTTTTCCCCACACTTTTTTTTGGGGGGGGGGAGTTAGTCTTATGGTCCGAAAAATACGGTACTTCCTTTTATCCATTCTAACCCGACTGCTCAGCAATTCCATTGAGTGCCCATGAGTTCTCGTATTGTGAGAAAGGGAGAAAAGTATTTTTTCTCTACCTTCTCTATCCCATGCATAATCTTGAAAACCTCTATCATGTCACCCCTCAGTCGACATTTCTCCAAGCTAAAGAGCCCCAAGCATTTTAACCTTTCTTCATAGGGAAAGTGTTTCAACTTTGTGAGCTACTGGCATTGAAATTGTGAGCTACTGCATAAATTGCCTTGCTCTGGGGCCATTTTTCCTGAGCTAAGAGAAAAAAATGTGTGAGTCGAAGGCTAAAAAAGCTGTGAGCTAGCTCACACTAACTAAGCTTAGAGGGAACACCAATCAGGAAGGGGCCGCATTTCACAGAGCGTGAAGAATGTTCACTAAACTCCCATCCCTATATCGGTTCAGCACTAGCTGAAAATAATCCGGGGGGGGGGGAGAGGAACACATCCCCCCCAAAAAAGTAAACAGCAGGTGACAGGGAACATGAAGGCAACAAAAAAACGACCCTTTAAAAGCGACGCAGAAGCCACCTTCTGATCTGAGCAAGATATATAAAGACTACAAAAAGTGGAACTCTGCCTAGAAAACCTTAATACCATTTTTTTCTGTTCTAATGATTAATCCATACATATTTCACTGAAAAGCAGGAGTCACCAAAAACAGCTTGATAAAGTTGCATGGCATTGATTACGTGACTGCTGTTCAGTTGTACTGCAATCCTCCTTCTACACATATATTTTAAATAGGTCAGCATTAGGGGTGAAATTCTAGCAGGAGCTCCTTTGCATATTAGGCCACACACTCCTGATGTAGCCAATCCTCCAAGTACTTACAAGGCTCTTTTTTGTAAGCTCTTGGAGCATTGGCTACATCAGGGGTGTGTGGCCTAATATGCAAAGGAGCTCCTGTTAGAATTCCACCCCTGGACAAATGATTCCAGAAATATGCCAGGGAACACATAAACAAAAAGAGCCATGTAAGCTCTTAGAGGATTGCTACATCAGGAGGGTGTGACCTAATATGCAAAGGAGCTCCTGATAGAATTCCACCCTTGATCAGCATCATAATGAAGCAAGCTCCCCACCCCCAAAGGTTGCGTCTTTAAGTTACATTTCCATATGAACGTCACAAACAAGAATGCTTCAAAAGGGGAGATATAACTTTTTAATAAGGTAGCACTGAAACTTTTAGTGCAAGCTTTGCAAACAACCACTTGTCAAGTCACTCACAGGCAGCCAGGCAGAGAATCAAGGCTCTTTTTTTTAGCAGGAACACACAGAAACACTGTTTCAGATGGCTTGGCATCAGGGGGTGTGGCCTAATATGCAAATGAGCTCTTGTTGGGCTTTCTCTACAAATGAATTCCTGCTGAGCAAAGGAGTGCCTGCTACAAAAAAAAAAGCCCTGCTACAATCAAATACAAGCTATTTGTCTTCAAGCCAACAGACTGGAAATATACAGAAATTTCACCAGAAAGTATAGCAATATTACACTCACCCTTAAAGAAATATTCAAAGACTCGTTTGCATTGCATGGAACGCCACTGCCGTTTCTCTGTTGAGCTCCCTGAGCTTTCCCAAGGCAGCACCAGAATGTCGTTAAAATACAAAGGACCATGTTTGTCTTCTCCTTAGTTGAGCAGTGATCAAGAAACCACTTAATTGTATTAATTGGCTGGTTCTCATTGAATGAGGACCTCATCAACCTCGTTGACTGCCACTGCCTGTTAGAGGGCAGAAGTGTGTTCTTGTCAGTCATTTCTATGACATTGCAGAAGGTACTTAGCTTGATTAATGATCCTTCTGTTAAAACAAACAAACACCCTAAATACTACAATGTTAGGAATAAGCTCGCCTCGTTCTACATTCAACTTCAGTATCAATGAACAGTGATGGATTGAACACCACTCTTTTGGCCCTTATCCAGCCAGGTATCTCATCCATACACCAGTCAAGAACCCTGAGAACCATAAGAACATAAGAGCCGGAACCTATTCTTGTAAGGGGCCAGAAACACCACGAAGTGAAGGAGATTTTGGATGCTAAGCTACAACGGGGGGTTTTGCACTATCTAGTCTGCTGGCGCCACTTTCCGCCTAGCTGTGATGAATGGGTGAAGCACTCTGACCTAAACGCTCCTTTCTTGCTGAAGCAATTTTACCTACTGCACCCAGACAAGCCCCGAGCGAGAGCTTGGGGGGGGGCAGTATGTCAGCTTGTATACATTGAAGTTTACTTTATTACCTGCACTGTTTATTGACTGCTAACTAACCTCAAGACTTTTGCTGTACTAACTCCAGTATTGTAGAGGAATGTGAAGGATGGCCGGGTGGGGGGAGCCGAGGTGCCAAAAGGCCTTTTGAAGTGCAAAACATCTAGCCGGTTCCCAGGCGCCTAGCAGAGACAAGCAAGGCCACAGCAGGGGACGAGAGACAATTTATGTAGGTGGAGATAACAGATAGGTGCCCTGGCTATCCTCAACAGAGGAGCCCCAGTTTTATTATGGGAAATGATTAAAAACCCCTATGCTTTGATGTGTATCCATATATGCTCATGCTTGCACCCCTCTCGTTATTAGTATCAACGAACTTGCGTAGTGAAATGCATTGCTGTAATCAATAAAAGGAAACTTTGTTTTCAACAAAGCTAAGCCTGTTCATTGTTGAAACTTCAATGCCCCTTCGCTGACATTTGTGAGAATGAAGTAGAAGAGAGAAACACAGTATAAGATGGTTTAGGGCTCTACTGGGGAGAAATGCAGTTTAAAACTTTCGTTATAAATCTAGTTATCAGGGGTTTTTTAAAGCAGAAACGCACCAGAACACAATTGCAGCTGGGTTGGCATCAGGCAGTGTGCCCTAATATGAAAATGAATTCCTGTGGGGCTTTTTCTACAAAAAAGCCCTGCTAATTATGGTTACAGTTCATAGAAAAAGGATGATTGCTGTTACTGTTGCTTCAACAGGTATAGCTGCCATTCTTTTTACAGGAAGCAGAACTGCTCATTCAGTACTGAAGCTACCTTTAAATATCAGGAGGGAAGCAAACTATAGAGCTGGCGAGTGGGCATACCTCTACAAGACAAGATGAAGCTAAGTGGACCACTGGTCTGAAACAAGTATAAAGCATTTTCAGTATTCATAAATAATTTAACTTTGTGACTCAGGCTGTTTTGTTTAGCTGTTAAGAAAAGAAGAAGAAGAATTGCAGATTTATACCCCGTCCTTCTCTCTGAATGAAAGTCTCAGAGCAGCTTACAATTTCTCTTATCTTCTCCCCCCACAACAGACACCTTGTGAGGTGGGTGGGGCTGAGAGAGCTCTCACAGCAGCTGCCCTTTCAAGGACAACCTCTGCCAGAGCTATGGCTGACCCAAGGCCATTCCAGCAGGTGCAAGTGGAGGAGTGGGGAATCAAACCCGGTTCTCCCAGATAAGAGTCCGCACACTTAACCACTACACCAAACTGTCTCTCATAAAAACAAAAGAGAAACTATGTTGGATCAGGCCAATGGCCCATCCAGTCCAACACTCTATGTCACACAGTGGCCAAAAAAAAAAGACATTTGTGTGCATTCGCTCAATCTCACAGGGTGGAGTTCCTGCCAGTTGGTTATACTTGTTAGTTAACCTGTGTGATCTCCTCCTCCTGAAATCAACAGTGTCCATCTCTGTATCTCTTAGCTAAAGAACAGATGTTGTTTAGAACCTGCTTGTCCCTGCCGTGTGAACCTAAGATCAGGAAACTGAATACCCTGTTACTCACTTGCAAGCAAAAGGGAACATCACATGGTAAATGGACTCTTTAGTACAACATCCCCTCCCCAAACCTGTCCTCCCCAGTTAGAGCCAGGGTGCTGTAGTACTTAAGAGAACTGGATTCCAATCTGGAGAAGCAGGTTTAATTCCCCCACTCTTCCACATGAAGCCTGCTGGATGACGGACCAATCACAATTCTCTCAGAACTCTCTCAGCCCCAGGGCTTTTTTTGTAGCAGGAACTCTTTTGCCTATTAGGCCACACACCCCTGATGTAGCCAGTCCTCCTGGAGCTTATAGTAGGCCCCGTACTAAGAGCCCTGTGAGCTTTTGGAGGATTGGCTACATCAGGGGTGTGTGGCCAAATATGAAAAAAGAGTTCCTGCTACAAAAAAAGCCCTGCTCAGCCCTACCTACCTTACAAGGTGCCTGCTTGGGAGAGAGGAAGGGAAGATTATTGTAAAGTACTGGGGTCGGCGCAGTAAGAGACCAGAGTCGGAGAGTGATTTCAGCAAGCTTTACTTCAGGAACACACACACAGACTGAGATCTATTCAAACTTCCCGCTCCTTTATACAATTCTTGCCCCCTTCTGATTGGTCCTTAACTATGTACATGGATTGGCTATTTACAGGGCCCTAAGGGCCTATCAGGGTACAGTATGAGCCTAGATGTTGATTGGCTACTTATGTTTCAATCCTTCCCCTGATTGGGCACGCTTAGGCCTTCTCTGGAACCCTGGTGTGGAGTACAAGCTTTGGCTTGTTCAGCTTCCCTCCAAAAGTAACAGTTCCCTCCAAAAGTAACAGTTCTCCCATTTGAGCCTAGGACACAACACCCCTCCCCCCATAGTTCCAGCTATCAGGTGACATAGTCCTGGAGATATGCCGGAGGGCGGTGGTCTCGTGTCGAGCGTCGGAGCTCCGAGAGGACTGGGCGTTCCGACTCGGTTGGTGGTTCCGCGGCTGCAGAACTGGAGACATCTGGGACGGCGGCCTCAGGAGACCTGGGTTCAGCTGCGCGGTCGGGGGTCTCCTCCTGCTGAGCCGAAGCGGGCTCCACGGAACCCTGTTCTGTGTCAGGCTCTCGGGGACTTACGTTGTCCGGATCTGGAGCCTCTGACCTTGGCTCCCCGGCAGGCAGGCGACCTCGGAGTTGATCGATGTGTCGCCTCAGGAGATGTCCACCCTCCAAGGCCACTGCATAGGAGACCGGTCCGGTGACGTGGTCCACCTTTCCAGGGAGCCAGGCGGGGCCAGTGGTGGCATAGTTCCGTGCCCACACTGTCTCACCTGGGTAGAACCCTCTGGGGGCTTTAAGGTGTTCCGGCGCCGGTCGCCTGTCTGGGGCTCGGTCAGGGTGCAGCTTGTCCAGCAGGGTGGTGATGCGGCGGCCCATGAGGAGTTCAGCTGGACTGCGACCTGTGGAGGCAGTGGGTGTGGTCCGGTAGGCCATTAGGAAACACGCCATGTCTTTTGGCCAGTCTGAGGGGCCCAGACGGTTCAAGGCCTCCTTTGCCATGCGCACCATCCGCTCTGCCTGGCCGTTGGTGGCTGGATGAAACGGGGCAGAGTGAATGTGCCTGATGAGGTTCTTGGCCAAGAAGTCCTGGAACACTGCGGACGTGAATGCTGTGCCGTTGTCGGTGACGATGGTCTCCGGCAACCCGTGGGTTGCAAAGATGGCCCTCAGAGCTGTGATGGTCGCCTGCGACGATGGCGAGGGCACCTGGACCACCTCCAACCACTTGGAGTATGAATCCACTAGTATGAGTAGAGTCCGCCCATGGAAGGGGCCAGCAAAGTCCATATGCAGTCTTGACCAGGGGGGTTTGGTGGATTCCCATGATTGCACTGGGCCACGTGGGGGGGTCAGGCCTTGACACCTGGTATGTTGGGCACCTTTTAACCCAAGCCTCAATTTCTGCATCGAGGCCGGGCCACCAGACATAGCTCCGTGCGAGAGCCTTCATGCGGACTATGCCCGGGTGTGCCTCGTGCAGGGCTCTCAGCACTTGGTCTTGCAAGGGTTTGGGGATGACGACTCTGTTGCCCCATAGTAGGCAGCCTTTGTGGGTGGATAGTTCGTCTTTCCGGGCTGCAAACGGAGTAAATTCCGGCCCAGTCGAGCCCTTGGGCCACCCCCTCCCCACCCAGTCCAAGACATGGGAGAGGACTGGATCACGAGCGGGGCGGGGTAGCAACGTCGCGGGCGAGCAATGGCCTGTCCGGAGCATGTCCATCAGTAGGATCTGATGAGCCGGGGCTGGATCAGGATCCACGTCAGGCAAGGGCAAGCGGCTCAGGGCGTCAGCATGGCCCATTGCCTTGCCCGGGCGATGCACTAGGGTGTAGGTGTAGCCGGCTAGAAAAATGGACCAACGGAGGACCCGTGGGGACAACACCTGAGGGGTCTGCCGGTCCGATGCAAAGAGGCCCAAGAGGGGTTTGTGGTCCGTATAGAGGGTAAAGGGCTGGCCGTAGATGTAATCATGAAATTTTTTGACGCCAGCCACGATTGCCAACCCTTCTTTGTCGATTTGGGCGTAGTTCCGCTCCGCCGACGAGAGGGTCCGCGAGTAGTACGCGATAGGGACTTCGGTCCCATCAGGGAGTTGGTGGCCCAGAACTGCCCCCACACCATAAGGGGATGTGTCGCATGCAAGGACCAAGGGCAGGGTCTTGTCGAAATGGGCAAGGACGGAGTTGGACATCAGGAGGCCCTTGATATCCTGGAAGGCTTTAGCGTGCTGGCGGCCCCACGCCCAGGGTCGGTTCTTGTCTAGAAGTCGGTGCAGGGGTTCGGCCACCGCTGCCTTGTGGGGGAGAAAAGCATGATAAAAGTTTAGGAGGCCAAGGAAGGCCTGGAGTTCTTGCTTGTTGGTGGGCGCTGGAGCATCTCCGATGGCACGCAGCTTGGCGTTGGAGGGGTGGACCCCCTGGGCATCGATGGAGAACCCCAGGAATTCCACCCGATCCATGCCCAGGAGGCACTTCTCCCATTTGACCTTGAGGCTGGCTGTTTCAAAACGTTGTAGGACTCCTCTAAGGCGGGCGGCGAATTTTTCAGGCGAGGCTGCCGCGATCAGCACATCATCGAAGAATGGAGTGACTCCGGGAAGTCCTTTTAAAAGAGAGTCCATGAGTTCCTGGAACAACCCCGGAGCCACACTCACGCCAAATTGCAACCGCTTTACTCTAAAGGCCCCCCGGTGGGTCACAATTGTTTGGGCGTTGGCCGTGGCCTCATCCACCGGCAGCTGTTGGTAAGCTTGGGCCAAGTCCAACTTGCCAAAAAATTTTGCTAGGGTGGCTAAAACGTGGCTGACGATGGGCACAGGGTATGCGTGGGCCTGAAGAGCCTTGTTGAGGGTGCACTTATAGTCTGCACAAATCCGCACTTCCCCACTGGGCTTGACTGGAGTCACGATGGGAGTTTCCCAGGTTGCGTGGGTGACAGGCTCTAGTATTCCCTGTGCAATCAGTTTATCCAGTTCCTCCTCAATTTTAGGCTTGAGCGCGAATGGAACTCGCCGCGCTTTAAGCCTAATAGGCCGCACTGTGGGGTCGAGGTGTAGTGTAACCGGGGGACCCGTGTAGCAGCCCAAGGTGCCATTGAAAACGGCCGGGAAGTCTTCGCAAACCTTGTTAAAGTCCACTCCGACAGTCTTATTGACCCCCCTGATCTCTATTCCCAGGGGCTTGAACCAGTCGAGACCCAAAAGGTTTGTAAGGTGGTTCTTGACCACTAGCACTTGTAGCTGGCCCTTGAACCCCTTGTATTGGACTGGGACCGGACCCACTCCCAAGATAGGCACCTTATTCTTCTGGAAGTCCACTAAGGTAAACCCCGGGTCCCTGAGACGAGGCCTCAGCCTGGTGGGGATTTTAAAAAATGTCTCTGCCACTATAATAGATGATGCTGACCCAGAGTCCACCTCCATTTGGCAGGGCACCCCCCCGATCCCTACATTGACCCGGATTTTGGAGGGCCTGACTGGCGAGGGTAGGTACTGTACCGGGTATGGATGGGCGTGGAGAGCGTCGGTCTCGAAGTCTGGCTGGCCTTCGGAGTGCGCAGATCTTTGCGGGACGCGTGCTCGGGATGTGGATCTGCAGGCACAGGCGATGTGGCCTTCCTTGTTGCAGAGTCGACAGGTGGCATTCCGGAATCGGCAGGTCTTTCGCTCATGCTGGCCCCTGCAGCTTTCGAGAAGGGCTTCGTTGAGGTCTGCGAAACTGCATCGGCTTGCCACCCGGCGCAGGCTTGTCAAGAACGCCATCGTGGTTTCGCCTGCCTTCTGTGTCCTTTGTCGGAAGTCCCAGTGCCGGGTGAGCTTGGTTGGCTGGGGCTGGAAATACTTCTCCAGAGCGCTGATGATGTCGTCCACCGGCGTCTCTGAGAGCTTCCTGGGTTGGAGAAGAGCCCTGGCTAAGTCCACGGTCGCCGTGCCACACGTACTGATAAGCAGAGCTCTCTGCATGGTAGTCTCTGTAATCTTCCGGAAGGTCAGGTATGACTGGAAGCCTTCGACCCACAAGTCCCACAGCTCGGGGCGATCGATGCTAAAGGGCTGTAGGAGGTTGGCTGGAGCCTCCATTCTTGGCAGCGTGTCTGGGCGGCTTGTGAGCTGGGGTGTGCGCAGAGCGGAGGTGCGGACCCAGATGGCTTGGATTTAGCCACCTTTCCATGTTCCTGGTTCTTACTGGCATCCCATCCTCGGCGCCAGTGTAAAGTACTGGGGTCGGCGCAGTAAGAGACCAGAGTCGGAGAGTGATTTCAGCAAGCTTTACTTCAGGAACACACACACAGACTGAGATCTATTCAAACTTCCCGCTCCTTTATACAATTCTTGCCCCCTTCTGATTGGTCCTTAACTATGTACATGGATTGGCTATTTACAGGGCCCTAAGGGCCTATCAGGGTACAGTATGAGCCTAGATGTTGATTGGCTACTTATGTTTCAATCCTTCCCCTGATTGGGCACGCTTAGGCCTTCTCTGGAACCCTGGTGTGGAGTACAAGCTTTGGCTTGTTCAGCTTCCCTCCAAAAGTAACAGTTCTCCCATTTGAGCCTAGGACACAACAATTATTATAAGCTGCTTTGAGACTTTATGGTAGAGAAAAGTGGGATATAAAAACCAACTCTTCTTCTTCTTCTTGATCCTAAGTTCTCCAGCAATTTTCCAAGCAGGAGTCACCCACCTCAAAGGACCCAGAACACCCAAATGGAACATAAATACATTTGAATGCATCTAGATAAAGAATGGCTACATTGCCTTAGGGTGGGTATGGCATGCCTCTCCCCTACCATGGAGTCTTTTGCATTTGAGATTGAGGCTGAGGTTAAGGCTTTGGGGTAGAATTAAGCCCTTTGTGAATCAAATACTGATGAGATCCTCTTTAACCTGTATGGTGGCAGTTTCTCTTTACAGTTGTATCTAATCGAGCTATCATGGGAGTCACCCCCATAACCCTTCCAGTCAAACAGACGGTCAGGAATCAGAATCTATACTTCTTCCCAGACCCCTCCCCCTGCCTTCTGCAAATTCTCTTGTCCTCCAAGGAGGAATTTTTGATTTCATGGAGAAGCGTCATAAAAATGGTACCCAATCCAACTGTAAATTGCTTGATGAATCTTCTTTGAAGAGTTGCCAATAATGCTAATCATCAAATGGTTCAATCCGGCACCAGCGAAACGCATTTGTGAGCAACGGCAGCGCCTGTGACTTTGACAAAGGAATTGCTGACTTGCATCACCGTCTGCCTTTTGATGTGAAAGAGCAAATCGATTTATAGAGCTTTTGCTCGCAGATGTAGGATATGATTAGTATGCAGAAAGACCTTTCCACAGTGTCATTTGTTTATTTAGCTGTCTCTGCACTTAGCCCGGAATGTGTATATTTAATTAACGCACACAAAGCGAACAGAAATAAAAGAGAGGGTTGGCGATGGCACAGTTTCTCTCTGCGCTGTGTTGTTTGCCACCCTCCCCCCCAAAACCCCATGATTTGTATTTCACAGCCTCCTTGGAAGAGTAGGCACAGGAACATGTAAAATCAAAAAGACCTAAAATTCACAGCCTTTCAAATGAAACCAAGAAGGTGTCAATTAAATTAGTTTCATCCAAATGGTGAGGGGAAAAAATTATAAAATGTCCTATTTGTCCAGATGTCCAACATAAATCCCTTTTTAAAAAAGTGACGCTCTTCTTTAAGTAGGGTTGCCAGCTTCCAGATGATAGCTGGAGATCTCCTGAGATTAGAACTGAGCTCCAGGCAACAGGAATAATTTCTCCAGGAGAAAATGGCTGCTTTGGAAGATGGACTCTGTGGTATTATAATCACTGCCCCTCCCCTCTCCAAACCCCTCCTGCTTCAGGCTGCACTCCCAAAATCTCCCCATTATCTCCCAACCTAGACCTGACAATCCTATCTGTAAGGAATTTAGGAGAACAGAATATCTCTCCTTGGCAGGGTTGGAATTCTAGCAGGAGCTCCTTTGCATAATAGGCCACACACCCCTGATGCAGCCAATCCTCCAAGAGCTTACAAGGCTCTTTTTTGTAAGCTCTCGGAGGATTGGCTACATCAGGGGTGTGTGGCCTAATATGCAAAGGAGCTCCTGCTAGAATTCCACCCCTGCTCCTTGGGAAGACTCACTTGTCTTTCTGAGAAAATTATTTTGAAATACAAAATTTAATTAATCTTCCAGCTAGTTCCTGCATCAAAAGCAAGATGATTTACTTCATTAATTTGTCTCCATTGCAGAAGACAAAAAAAGATATATCATACATATTTTCTCGCACCCTTGGAGTTTTTCCTTTTTGTCACGGGGGTTACAGAGAACCCCACCCCTTTTAAAAATTGTATTGCATTTGAATGCTGAAATTCCTTGTTCTCTTTCCTTCCCCCTACCAATGGTGTTTTAATTTTTAAAAAAATTCAAAATAGCCATTGAGTCTTGATAAAAATGTCCCTCAGATGTTCTCCTGAGGTCAATATACTTTGTAAGCCATCCTATGAGACCTGAATCGTTCTGTTATTCAAGGCCTAACTGTTCTCTCGCTTGGAAATTTTAGCTGAGGAAGAGCTTAGAGAGAAAAGCAACGATGCTCGAGACCTTCATGTCAATAATGAATGATCAATAGAAGTTGCACACTAAAAAATTGACATTCAGTCAGCAATTCTCTATGTATTCACATACGTTTTTACAGGTAACTTTGGAGAGAGGGAAATTGGAAAAGAAGTCAAAGTCACCTAAATATGAAGTAAAGGACTAACTCCTAGCACTATCCAGCAGTATTTGATTATTATTTTTTAATTTAACTTTTCAATGGAATGTATTATGACTCAGGCTGACCTGATCTAGAAGCTGAGCAGGGTCAGCCCCGATTAATACCTGGATGATGTAGAATCATAGAGTTGGAAGGGAACTCCAGGGTCATCTAGTCCAACCCCCTACACAATGCAGGAAACCCACAAACACCTCCCCCTAAATTCACAGGATCTTCATTGCTGTTGGATGGCCATCTAGCCTCTGTTTAAAAACCTCCAAGGAAGGAGAGCCCACCACCTCCTGAGGAGGAAGCCTGTTCCATTGAGGAACCGCTGTAACTGTCAGGAAGTTCTTCCTAATGTTGAACTGGAAACTCTTTTGATTTAATTTCAGGTTCTGGTCCTACCTTCTGGGGTCACAGAAAACAATTCAACCCCATCCTCTATATGACAGCCCTTCAAGTACTTGAAGATGGTGATCATATCACTGCTCAGCCACCTCCTCTTCAGGCTAAACATGCCCAGCTCCTTCAACCTTTCTTCACAGGATTTGGTCTCCAGACCCCTCACCATCTTTGTCGCCCTCCTCTGGACCAATTCCAGCTTGTCTATTTCTTTCTTAAATTGTGATGCCCAAAACTGAACACAAGACTACACCACCAAGGAAATCCAGGGTTGCAACTACCTGTGTTCATCACTTGCCTTGAAAACCCTGTGGGGTTACTGTAAATTGACTATGACTCAACAGCACTTTTCACCATTATATTATACATCTTTTCCTTTTTTGCTAAATAATACAAAAAAAACCCTTGCAACCTAATGATGATGGAGCAGAGAGTTAGTCAGGGCTATGGAAACCAAATAAAGAAGAACAATTTCAGGGACAGAAAGAAGAAACAAACAGGGTTGGTTGGATATGGTGTGTGTCTCCAAATACTACTTGCTCATATAATCATTGTGCTTGTTTATTTATTTATTTTATTTGACTTCCCGCCCTTCCTGTGAACAGGCTCAGGGAGGGTTACAGCATGATTATGAGGCATAAAAACTGCTTAAAATATAAAATTATAACAACTATATAACAACCATAATTCTGACAGACAGTGATTCAGTGATTGTCTTACACTGTAATGATGGTGTCCTGGTGTTAACCTTGGTCACTTCTGACAAGTTGTCAATCAATCCCTGAGAGGTGGTAACTAAAAGTTAATGAGGAAATGCCAAGCAAAACAAAGAAGTCTTTACCCTCTGGTGGAAGACAATAATAGATGAATCTTCCAGTGGAGGGAGGTCTAAAATTTTGGTGCCATGATCAAAAAGACTCTTTAGTGGGTTGCCACTATTTAGTCTAAGATGGCAAGGGTTGCTATCAGATCAGCTCTTGCACAGAGCTAGGACTTTTAGGGCTAATCCAAATAAAGATAGGTAGGTCCTCTGAAGATGACCAGAATGGTTGGTAGGGCTGCCAAACACCTGCTGAGGCAGGGGATCCCCCAGTTTGGGGGCGGCCTAGCCTGCCAGCATGGAGCAGACTGCCAGGGGATCCCCACCGCAAAAAAAGCCCCATTATTGTGTGATGTGCCTTGCATGATGACATCACCGGAAAGTGACATCATCACACTGGGCAGGTGGCACCAGGCGTGCTCTAGAATTCATGGTAAAATGGTACCATAGAGTTTTCCCAATGAATCCTTGATTGTCCTTGGTGCAATGTGCCCGATGCAATGATGTCACTTCCAGGTGACATTATCGCGCCATGTGTGCAAAGCATGCAAGAGAGGAGTCCCCACTACAGTGGTGGAGGAACTTGGCAACCCTAATGGTTGGGCAGATTCATATGGGAGTAGGCAGTTCTTCAGTATACTAGCCTGAAGCTGTACAGGGCTTTAAAAGTCAGTACCAGCACCTTGAATTAGGCAATTGGGAGCCAGTGTAGATGGAACAAGACTGGAATGGTACAGCCCTACGACTCACTCCAGTCAGTGTTCTGGCTGAAGCATTCTGTATCACCTACAGATTCCAGACAGTCTTCAAGGGCGGTCCCACAAAGAACACATTACAGTAACCTAGTCTTGATGTGACCAGGGTATGCACCACAGTGGCAAGATCTTTTCTGTGAGTGAGTTGAACCTGGGACTTTCTGCATGCAAGGCAGATGATCTACCACTGAGCCACATTCTTCCCTTCTGAATGCAAAGCATGAATCCAATTTCTCCCACTCCCATTAAAAGGAACGGATGTTAGATATGGATATTTTGACCCTTTGAAGTCCTAACCAGGGGTGGAATTCCAGCAGGAGCTCCTTTGCATATTAGGCCACACAGCCCTGATTGTACCAATCCTCCAAGAGCTTGCAAAAAAGAGCCTTGTAAGCTCTTGGAGAATTGGCCACATCAGGGCTGTGTGGCCTAATATGCAATGGAGCTCCTGCTAGAATTCTACCCCTGGTCCTAACCATCTTTATTTGAATTAGCCCTAAAAGTCCCTGCACTGTGCAAGAGCTGATCTGACAGCAACCCTTGAGATTGATCTGTGAAACTCCTTTCATGGATTAAGCAACTAACGCTTAAATTATATTGTTTTTATTGTGTTGAATTCAACTTTTTTCTTGTTTAGAAAGACCTGTTCCAATTAAAACCAGCAAACTCTTGAGATCAAAATTATGGGAAAGTACACTTAAACTGGATTACTTGATTTGAACGATCTTTTTATCCTGACTCCTAGCCAGAGCTTCTAAGCCTGGTAACAGAAAACAAACAAACAAAGATTATTTTTCCAGTACATGTTAATGGATTAATAAGAATGTTTTGACTTGATGCCTTACACTTTGCAAGTTAAGCATTAGGCTAATGGAGTTTCACAACTCAAGGGCCACTTCAGATCTGTGGTGACCACCAGTCTCACCTCTGAAGGTAGAGAGACTGGGGACCAATATTGCAAAGTTTTGAGAGCTACTGGCATTACAGTTGTGAGCTACTGCATAAATTATTGTACTCTGGGGTCATCCTTCCTGAGCTTAAACAAAAATCTGTGAACTGGAGGCTAAAAAAATCTGTGAGCTAGCTCATCCTAACTCAGCTTAGAGGGAACACTGCTGGGGACATGTTGAAAGAGGATCACTATTGGATATGCAGTTCATGAGCTGCATAGTATCATTTTCATCTGCTTGGTGGACTACATACATTTCTACCATTAGGGACTTTTAGATTCTCTTGTCTCAATTTACGTCGATTGCAGTGCAATCATACAGATCCTTTCCTTGGAGTCAGTTCCTTTGAGTAGACTTTGGTACTGTTCACTTCTTTTATTTTTTTTCTTCATGCTTTTTCTAGTAATGCTCTGAAATTTCACAGTGGAAGAAGTCAGCTTTCTGCAGTGCCTTTAAGCAACTCAACAGCCAGAAACAGAAATGTTTAGCCAGAATTTTTGATACCAATTTTTGAGCAGGAACGCACAGGAACGCAGTTCTGCCTGGCTTGGCATCAGGGGGTGTGGCCTAATATGCAAATGAGTCCCTGTAGGCTTTTTCTGCAAAAAAGCCCCGTGTCAAACAATGGTGGTGTGGCCTAAATAAGTTCCTGGGCTTTTTCTATTAAAAATGCCCTGAGTGTTACTATGAAGAAGGGTGACCTCTACCCATCTCAAAATGCCACCAAAACTGCAGCTCGTTAGGTCCACAAACAGCAACATTTTTAGTACTCGGATACTGAGAATTTAACTCAGAAAGCATAAGAATATAAAAACAGTCCTACCAAGGTAGACCAAAGGTCCGTATCATCCAGCATCTTGTTTTCAACAGGGACCAGTCTTTTGCCTCTGTGAAGAGAGAAGTCCTTCACTATTGTACATCTCCAGCAAGTGGGGGTGGGGAAGGGCTGTGGCAGAGCATCTGCTGGGCATGCAGAAGTGTCCCAGGTTCAACTCCTGGCATCTCCAGCTAAAAGAATCAGGCATGAGGTGATGGGAAAGTCTCTACCTGAGAGCTTGGAGAGCTGCTGCCAGTCTGAGTAGACAATATTGACCTTGATGCAGCAACAGTCTGATTCAATATAAGACAGCTTCATGTGTTTTAGGGTAGGGAACATGGATGTTCCATTTATCTAACATGCATGAAGCTCATTCATAGGCTCCAGGCCATAGTCTCCATGTTGTCTCCATGTTGAGAGCCAGTTTGGTGTAGTGGTTAAGTGTGCACGGACTCTTATCTGAGATAACCGGGTTTGATTCCCCACTCCTCCACTTGCAGCTCCTGGAATGGCCTTGGGTCAGGCATAGCTCTCGCAGATGTGTCCTTAAAGGGAGCTTCTGGGGAGAGCTCTCTCAGCCCCACCCACATCACAGGGTGTCTGTTGTAGGGGAGGAGATAAAGGAGATTGTGAGCCACTCAGATTCAGAGTGGAGGGCAGGATATAAATCCAATATCTTCTTCTTCTTGTAAAGTGTTACCAGAGAAAAGGATGAAGGGAACAATTTTCAGGGATCCTGGCTTGCTGATATCCTACAGGGCTGGACAACTCATGCCATTGGCTTTCGTATGATAATTAGGCTGCGTGTAGGTAGTGTGAAGGAAGGGGTAAAAGGGATATTGTTTTGAGGCCTGTGCTGGGATCTCACCTTGTCTTTGTGGACACCATCTATTTTTAAAGAACGCAGACAATTCCTTCTGAGGCTGAGGAATGTAGATTACATTTGCACCCTTCACCCAAAAGGCACTCGAAGAAGAGAGTACCATACATTAGCTGCATTAAAAAAAAAGTTTGGATGACAATAATTTTAAAGAGCTGTTATAGAAGAAAAGCATTGACCCCTCTGCTTAGCCTACATATAGTTTATTTCTTCTTCTAAGGGTATATAATTACATTTTAAGATGTCTCTCCAAGTACGCTTTGTGTAAGTGTGATGATCCCATTAATAAAGCGTTGAGAGACAAAACAAAACTGTCCTGAATAAAATCTCCCTCCTGAAAGATTCAGTCAAAGGCTATCTACATGGAAGGCTGTTTGCGAGGGGGGGGGGGGAGAGAGAATAACGACGAGCTTTTTACGTCCCCGTCTTTTCAGCAATGCAACGGCACTTTCAAATGTGCTTTGTTGTTTTCTTTTAATTCAGTAAAATTAATCTTATAGATGTAGATGCCAGATTTGCATTAATTAAAACTCCACTGTAGAAGCCGGCCTTAATTGCAATCAAATTTGCTTAATTATGCATGGCGAGAAATTCCCAAATGAGAAAGGTTTTAGTAAGGATTTTGTTTTTTATACTGACAAAAATAATTGAAATTGTCATTTTTTTGTGTTTTATGTAACACTTGTAAATAATTTGTGGAGCACCTTAAGTCTTCTATGTAAAGCAATGTATTGCTTAAGTAATTATAACAATCTGCATTTTTCATTGTTAATTGTCGGTGTCAGCCTCATTAATTTTAATTTACAGCCTGTAATGAAATTAAGAAAATTTTATGCTGATCTGCTGAAACTTGTCTCATAGTAAGTTACTTAAGAAACTAAAGTTTTTGGAAACAGTGGCATGATATTTATGCCTTACTGAAAATAGTACCAAGGTTTTACTGTTTTCCTGGGGTGAGAGGGGTAGAACATATGACCATGTAATTCTGCCACCTCCAATATCATATAGTTTAGAAGTCATTGTGCAAGGGTTGTAGGAACAACCACTATGGCAAATAGAGAGGTGTTGTGGGTTCTGTAGGCCTGTCTTGGCTCATAGAAACCTGAAGCAATTGAAGAAGAAATAGACCGATTTTCCCACTCACCCTACACTGCTCTGATGTTTCTCTTTTCAGCATGGTGTCCTTCCGATTTCCCACTATCTGACCTGGGGCTTCAGCAAAGATCTGGTTTTAAGTGGTTTCTCTTTGCCATGCAAAAATGCCGACACAAGCTGAAGCCCTGGGGCAGATAGTGGGGATTCAGAAGGATGCCGTGCTGAAAAGAGGAATGTCAGAGCAGTGTAGGGTGAATGGGAAATCGGTCATAGACTCCTTGAGATAGACTGTCAGGAACCAAAGACCTGTACAGCCAAGACAACTACTGACCAGAAGTCTCTGAAGCTTTAGCACAAGAGTGTTGTGACCCAGAAGTCATCTTGAAACTCCAAAGGCTTGGTAACAGCTATCAATATAAGTGAGTGTGCCAATGATAACCAATTGTGTGTAAGTTGTAGGAAGGGAAAAGCAAGTTGGCCTTCTATTCCCAAATGAAGTCAGAAATGCTCTAACAACCACTTGAGCTAATTCACACTGATTGTGGGCCCATCAAACAAGCGTCAGCCAGAAGTAACACTTTGTTATTTTTCATTAATGATCTTTCAATATATCAAGGGGCATTTTGTAGAAAAGAGGTGCCGGAGCTCATTAGCACAACATATTTGCATATGCCACACACCCCTGACATCACCGGAAGGGATACTAAATTATATAGCTCAGCATCTGCCTTAAAATGCTTCTTGGATTATAAGTGTCATAATAAAAACATTATTCCCATCATACTTTTCAAATTACTTTCTCCTATGTGGCCACAATGGCGCAATGAAGATTTCTGTCTGTCAGCTTTCTATGTTTTGGTTATTTCCCATTTTTTGTGGGGAAAAAATATCAAAACGTTTGTCAGATCTCAGCAAAATTCTCACAGGGGGGGTTGAACAATGGAGCCCAGAAGCAAGTAATTTGGGGGGGGGGGCGGGGAAAGAAAGATCACGATAAAATTTAGAGATTCCAGAGCTCAGCTCCTGTGAGCTCCTGCCCAAAATGAGGCCTGCAAGATATGCCATGTGTTATTTGCTGAAGGGCAAATCCAAACTGAGCAGAACCTGAAAGGCCATGTTGCCGAGATTTCTAATAATTTCAACAGGAACGTCACCCAGTCCAACAGTGATTGTGAGTGTGTGTCCAGATCAGGAACTGCTGAAAGAAAAAAAGAGTCCATTTTCACTGTCCTCTCTTAAGCCTCACCAATGCCTCTTTATCCCTGACTCACCTCTTATAAAAAATGACCACTCCCAATTTTTTTTCCTGTTTCTGTTTCCAAGCACATCTCATCAGGGCTTTCTTTGTAGCAGGAACTCTTTTGCATATTAGGCCACACGACCCCTGATGTAACCAATCCTCCCTAGAGCTTACAAAAGCCCTGTACTAAGAGCCCTGTAAGCTCTTGGAGGGATTGGCTACATCAGGGGCGAGGCGGGGACAGCAGGTGGTTGTATTAAAAGAAGAGCTTTTTTGGTAGCGGGAGCTCCTTTGCGTATTAGGCCACACACCCCTGATGTAGCCAATCTTCCAAGAGCTTACGGGGTTCTTATCACAGGATCTACTGGAAGCTCCAGGAGGATTGGCTACAATCACGGGTGTGTGGCCTAATATGCAAATGAGTTCCTGCTACAAAAAAGCCCTGCATCTCAGCATCCTGTCTTCACATCAAGACATGAAGCTGCCTTGTACCGAATCAAATCTTCAGTCCAGCAGAGTCAGTATTGTCTACTCAGGACTGGCAACTAGGGTTCCCAGCCCCCAGGTGGGGACAGGGGATCTGCTAGTTTGGAGGTCCCACTCAGGGTCATCAGAAAGTGGGGGAGGGGAAAGGAAATGTCTGATGGCACTCCATTATCCATGAGACAGATTCCCATAGGGTATAATGGAGAATTGATCCGTGGTTATCTGGGGGGGCTGTTTTTTGAGATAGAGGCACCAGATTTGCAGCATAACATCCCGTGGCCTCTCCCAAAATATCCTCCAAGTTTCAAAAGATTGACTAGGGGATCCAATCCTATGAGCTCCAAAGAAGGTGCCCCTTTCCTTCATTGTTTCAATGGAGAGAAGGCATGGAGAAAAAAGTGTGCAGTCCCTTTAAATGTGATGCTTGTCACAACCTTGCTCCTGGTTCCACCCCCAGTGTCTGCTGGCTCCACCCCCAAAGTCCTCAGGTATTTATTGATTGGACTTGGCAACCGTACTGGCAGCAGCATTCTGGGGATCTCCTGGCACATCCTTTAAACTGTAGACAATGCGGGTTGAACCCGGGACCTTCTGCAAGCTAAGCAGGTGCTCTACCACTGAGCCACAGCCCCCATTTTATATATATTGATATTTTATTCACTCCTGCTCAGTGTTCCCTCTAATCTGAGTTAGTGTGAGCTAGCTCACATTTTTTAGCCTCTGGCTCACATATTTTTTGTCTTAGGTCAGGAAAAATGGTCCCAGAGCCAACTAATTTATGCAGGACCTCACAACTTAAATGCCAGGTCGATCTCAAAGTAGAATTTTTCCATGCAAGACTCCACAGCTTAGAGGAAGTATTGCTTGCAAACATTCTAGCCAGGTTGGAAACAAGCGAAAACTCAGAGGGATCTGGTGAGGTAACTGTTGTTTGCTCTTTCCCTTGGAATAAAGAAGAATACAAGCAGCCAATCTACAAAAATACATTTGATATAGTTTGAATTTTAGAAGAAAATGTCAACAAACCATGTTTTCCTGACTTTCTTTCATTTCTTCTTTCTTTCTTTCTTTCTTCTTTCTTTCTTTCTTTCTTTCTTTCTTTCTTTCTTTCTTTCTTTCTTTCTTTCTTTCTTTCTTTCTTTCTTTCTTTCTTTCTTCCTTCTTTCTTCCTTCCTTCCTTCCTTCCTTCCTTCCTTCCTTCTTCCTTCCTTCCTTTCCTTCCTTCCTTCTTTCTTTCTTTCTTTCTTTCTTTCTTCCCTTCCTTCCTTCTTCCTTCTCCTTCCTTCCTTCCTTCCTTCCTTTCTTTCTTTCTTTCTTTCTTTCTTCCTTCTTCCTTCCTCCTTCCTTCCTTCCTCCTTCTTCCTTCCTTCCTTCCTTCCTTCCTTTCTTTCTTTCTTTCTTTCTCGTCAGTTATGAAACCTTTCCCTGGTTTGGGGATGGGATGGACTAGGTCTTCCAAATGCCATAAATTCTGGCACCCAACGTCATCCATCATTTTGGAATGCTATATGAAGTTACTCGGATTGGAGGTCTTCAAACCTTGAACTGCCATATATCAGAGAGGATTCGGAATCAAATAAAGTAGTTAATAGCAGAGATACTGACAAGGGCATGTAGTTAGATCTGAAATAAATGGCAGCACTTCCCGGACAAAGGGAATTAAGTTGTCTAGTGCCAATTGTTTACAAGGTATTTGGCTGTACTCGAGAAATTGCAGTAGTTCCACTGAAAACAGACTGAAAAACAAACTCCAGCTGTATTATTAAAGCAGTCTGTGTTGCCACAAATTGATCCAATCAGCATGTTACAAGCACAGTTCAGGTTAAAAGGGTGGATCCGGCAAGGAACATGGTGTCTCTGTAGGGCAGTACAAGTTCTGAAAGTATTAATGGAACTGGAGAAGGTGAATCTTTGGACATGGCTTACTTGGATTTTATAAAAGCTTTACGAATGGGCTCTCATAAAAGAAGATTAAAGTTCATAAATTCTTAGAGTAAGGAGGAGAAACTTGCCCTGGATTAAACCGCCAGCCGCAGATAGGGCATCAAAACAGGGAGATGTTAATAGCAAGGTGATGGAGGACTATTACTGAAAGCAAGTTTATATAGCTGCTCATGATCTGAAGAAAGTGCAAGTGATGGTTGATACTTTCTGTTTCCCAGGGAGGTGAGTTTGGAATAACTCCAAGGTGATGGTTGACATGATGTTAATGTAAACTCCACCCATCTTGTTCTGCCTGAAGGACAAATTTAGCAAAATAAGTTGGCCTGGTGGAAAAAAATATTGCTTTGGCTACTGAGTTTAACGGAGTTAATTGGAAAACTTCCCATTCTTCCTGGGGGGAAAGTGTATAATTTCATTCCTATGCTTAACGAAGAAGGGCTTTTCTTTTCCTCCTTAAGGGTGTTTAACTTGTGGTTCATCTATTGTTTAGTTCTAGATTTATAGACCAACCTTTATTAGGCAAGAGCCCCATGGTGCAGAGTGTTAAAGCTGCAGTACTGCAGTCCTAAGCTCTGCTCACGACCTGAGTTCGATCCCCAGTGGAAGCTGGGTTTTTAGGTAACCAGCTCAAGGTTGACTCAGCCTTCCATCCTTCCAAGGTCGGTAAAATGAGTCCCCAACTTGCTGGGGGGTGGGAGTGTAGATGACTGGGGAAGGCAATGGCAGACCACCCCGTAAAAGGTCTGCCATGAAAACGTTGTGAAAGCAACGTCACCCCAGAGTCAGAAACGACTGGTGCTTGCACAGGGAACCTTTTCTTTCCTTTTCCTTTATTAGGCATTTGTCCATAACAAACCCAGATAATAGGAAGTAGGAGGCAATACAATTATATTATAAAACAAAATGCCATTTAACCCAATAAACATCTAAATTAAGTATAAAATCAAGGATAGACTAAAAAAGATCCTGGTAATACTTCATTTCTTCCCGAAGCCGATATACCCATTCTACTCAATTTAATTATTGCCAAACAGTGAAAATAGACAGGGAAATATTAATATTCATTGAGACATACATACAGGTAAGACATATTTGATTAGAGTTAAAACAACACAGATCTTACTTTCCAACTTTGCTGAGAATAAAAAAGGTAAAGGTGCAAGCACCAGTCTTTTCCGACTCTGGGGTGACGTTGCTTTCACAACGTTTTCACATCAGACTTTTTACCGGGTGGTTTGCCATTGCCTTCCCCAGTCATCTCCACTTTCCCCCCAGCAAGCCGGGGACTCATTTTACCGACCTCAGAAGGATGGAAGGCTGAGTCGACCTGGAGCCGGCTACCTGAACCAGCTTCCGCTGGGATTGAACTCAGGTCGTGAGCAGAGGGCTCCAACTGCAGTACTGCAGCTTTACCACTACATACAGGTATAATAAAGAAATATTTGTTTAGAGTTAAAACAACACAGATCTTACTTTCCAACTTTGCTGAGAGTACTCAGTCTCATTTAGTAGCAATACTGGGGGACAGAGAAATAAACTGAAAGGGAACGGATGGGATGTCATTGGAAGAGTGAAACTGGAGAGTGAGGAACAGGTAAGGCTAAAAAAAAAACAAGGTAGAGGAGGGAAGGGTGGGGAAGGATTTACAGACCATTTTTTTACAATGTCCTCCAGAAGTGGCTTATAAGAATTTGACCAATTTCGCACACAGCTTACCCCACAGTCACATTCCTCTTCTCTGTGCAGTGTCCATCGGATTTCCCACTATCTGCTCTGGAGTTACAGGAATTGCCGCGGCTTTCCCATAGCAAATGTAAACTAGATTTTAATGGTTTACATTTGCTACGCGAAAGCCACGACACTTCCTGTAACTCGGGTGCAGATAGTGAGAAATCCGATGGACGCTGCGCAGATAAGAAGAACATTACCGCAGGGTAAACTGTGTGCGAAATCGGTATTTGAGAAATTAAAAAGAAAGAAAGCAAACCCAGGCATCAATATTCAAAGCAAAAGCCCCAACATTATTATTACAAATCATAAATCAACGGCTAAAAACAATTCCAGATTGCACAGTGCAATCCCAGGTAGCATAATTTTAAATCTGTGGGCTAAGAATGGGTCAGATCTGCATAGCATCACACTGCCATTGACCCAAATATCCCACCTACCTCACGGGCCATCTGTTGTGGGGAGGGGAAGGGAAAGGAGATTGTAAGCCACTCTGAGACTCCTCTGGGTAGTGAAGGGCAGAGTGTAAATACAATTTCTCCTCCTCCTCCTCCTTCTCCCCCTCCTCCTCCTCCTTCTTCTCCTTCTCCCCCTCCTCCTCCTCCTTCTCCTCCTTCTCCTTCTCCTCCTCCTTCTTCTTCTCCTTCTCCTCCTCTTCCTCCTCCTCCTTCTCTTTCTCCTCCTTCTCCTCCTCCTTTTTCTCCTCCTCCTTCTCTTTCTCCTTATCCTTCATTCAGGAAGACCTGGAGCTGTTCTGCTGCCACTCTTTCAACTAGAGAGCCAGTTTGATGTAGTGGTTAAGTGCGCGGACTCTTATCTGGGAGAACCGGGTTTGATTCCTCACTCCTCCACTTGCAGCTGCTGGAATGGCCTTGGGTCAGCCATAGCTATCGCAGGAGTTGTCCTTGAAAGGGCAGCTGCTGGAAAACCCTCTCGGCCCCACCCACCTCACAGGGTGTCTGTTGTGGGGGTGAAGGTAAAGGAGATTGTAAGCCGCTCTGAGTCTCCGATTCAGAGAGAAGGGCAAAGTATAAATCTGCAGTCTTCTTCTTCTTCTTAAATATCAAAGGCTGGGGTTTTCTTTGAGTTGCCAGATCCCTCCTGGCCTCCGGTGGGGGATGGGGTAGGGGGGTAGGGTTGCCAGATGCATGTTGGGAAACTCCTGGAGATTTAGGGATGGAGTCTGTGGAGGATAGGTACAATGCCATAGAGTCCATCCTCCAAAGCATCCATTTTCTCCGGGGCAACTGATCTCTGTAGGCTGGAAACAAGCTGTAATTCCAGGGGATCCCCAAGTCTCATCCCTGGGTTTCCCAGCCAGGAGACTGGCATCCCTGGGTTTCCCAGCCCTTCTGAAGGGGCTAATTGAATGAATCTGGTATATCTGCCACTTAAGGGTGTGCAGGGGTCATTTTGTAGAAAAGGAGGTGTAATGTACTGAGAAGCGAGACGGTTTGAAGGCAACATAGTTTATTCAGTAGCACATTACAAGAGAGGGAACACGCGGGCCAGGCCCCGCTTATATACATTGCCCAGTACCGCCCCCCTCGTCCAACCAGGCCAATCCTGGTCAGTCAAACTTCCTGCCACAGATCTTGATGGGCGGGACCTCAGGCAAGCTCCATCCGGGGACCCAAGGGTTGCCTTTAGTCGCGATCGCCATGAGGTCTGGTTGCTTATGTTCAATACATAACAGGAGGTGTCAAAGCTCATTAGCACAACTCATTTTGCCACACTCATCAGGCCACACAGCCCTTATATCACCAGAAGGTGTACTAAATTACATCAGCTCAGCATCTACCTTAGCATGCTTTTTGAATTATAATTGTTATAATGAAACCTTACTCCCATCCTACATTTAAAATTTCTTTCTCCTATGTGGCCACAGTGGCAAGAGGAAGATTTCCATCTGTCTGCTTCATACGTTTTGGTTATTTTTCCTTTGTGTGTGTAAGGAAAGTTTGTCAGATTTTAGAGAAGATTTGAAGAATGGAGCCCAGAAGCAAGTATGGGGGGGGGGGGGGCGGGGGAGAAAGCACACTCAGGGGTTTTATCTAGAAAAATCCCAGCAGGAACTCATTTGCATATTAGGCCACACCACCTGACACCAAGCCAGCCAGAACTCCATTCCTGTGCGTTCCTGCTGCTGCTGCTGCTGCTGCAAAAAAGAAGCCCTACGCATAACAAAATGCAGAGGTTCTGGAGCTCTGCTCCTGTGAGCTCCTGCTCAAAATTAGGCCTGGGTGTGACTCGTTGCTTGAACCATAGATATCATGAAGCATTGTTGCCATTCATTGTAACACATATTTAATCCATTGAGGCCTGATTTATAAAACATATGTTGTAATTGTACTGTACTGTAAACTGTCACAGTTTCCCCCCCAATGAATGTTCCGAATGGTAGCTTCCCCCCAGTGAATGTTCTAAATTATAGTTTCCCCCTAATGAATGTTCCGAATTGTAGTTTCCCCCCAATGAATGTTCCGAATTGTAGTTTGGTGAGTTCAGAACATTCAGAATTGCTGTTTGATTACTCTCTATTAGAAATGTTTCATCTCACTGATGCACCTCCGATTAACAGGGATCCCTGGAGCCAAGAGCACGATTATTAAACCACTTGATATTTGTAGCATGCGTGTACCCTAGGATGAATCAAATATTTGTTTATGAAATAGTCTCGCTAAAAATCTGAGGATCAAAAAAGCATCTTGATGGTTTCCAGGAGGGAAAAGCAATCTGGGGTGCAGACAATAGCAACTTCTTAAACTCCACCCTTGCAAATACAAGCCTAACTATCTGTAGAAAGCAGAGTTTAATTTAATTTAATTTTTCAATTTATACCCCACCCTATCCCGTAAGTGGGCTCTGGGCAGCTTACAACATTAGAAACATTACATTACAAAAGCATTAAACAAACCACATCCAAACTAAACAATATAATAATTACAAAATCTGTAAAATTACCGAATCATAAAATTAGCAAAATAATATCCAACATAACAAGTTATCAACAGCTTAAAAAGACGAGGATCCGCAGGGATGCCGTATCACCATGTGTGTTTTTTGTAGCAGGAACTCCTTTGCATACTAGGTCACACACCCCTGATATGGCCAATCCTCCAAGAGCTTAGGGCTCTGTAAGAAAAGCCCTGTAAACTCTTGGATGATTGGCTACATCAGGAAGGTGTGGACTAATATGCAAAGGAGTTCCTGCTACAAAAAAGCCTTGCCTATCACCAAGGTGGAATTTAGATATCACCCCCCCCCCCTTAATTACAGCTCATCTCCAGACTACAGGGATCAGTTCTCCTGGAGAAACTGAATGCCTTGGAGGTTGGTCCATGTCATCAACTGAGCTCCATCCCCAAATCTTCAGGAGTTTCCCAACCTGGATCTGGCAACCCTATCCCTACCCCATACTGGTGGCCAGGGAGACCTGGCAACTCTATTTAAAAGTGTACAGTCCCTATGTCATTGAATCATGACATTGAACCATAACAGAGGTACATTCTTTTAACAATTTCTTCCTCTGCTCTCTAATCAACATGAGAACCAGTTCCCCACTAGGATTGTTTTGGCATCGTAGCTCTTTCCCCCTTGGCTCTTCCGTCTGATTTTGCACAAGCTGCCGCGGGGTTGTGACTTGCCCTGCCTCTTTCCCGCAGCAAGCAAGATCCTCTGAAAACCGGTTTCTGTTTGCCGCAGGAAAGAGGCGGGGCAAGTCGCAGCCCCGGGGCAGCTTGTGCAAAATCGGACAGAAGCGTTGGGCGAAAAAAAGCTCCGATGCCGGAACAAGCCTCTGGAGAATTGATCGAGGAATTTGGTTTGATTTTATGTATTTATTTTCTTGACACGCTGTTTCCAGGGCTCAGGAAATTAAAGAGGGTTCATAGGGTACATCCTTTGATTCTCACTGCAGCTAATACCTGGCTTGAACTAGCCTGTTCTTCCAATACATTTTCCATGGTTTGTTTCATTTATGACCCCAGTTTCTAGGAACTGAGAAGCCCAAGTTGTTTTTAAGACAAATTCGCAATCTGGGAGAAGGCCAGCCCTGCTCAGAGGCATGCAAGTTTGGAGGGTGAAGTTTGGCAAGGTGCCTACTACCCCATGGTGCCGAGTGTTAAAGCTGCAGTACTGGGGGGAAAGTGTAGATGACTGGGGAAAGCAATGGCAAACCACCCCGTCAAAAGTCTGTTGTGAAAACATTGTGAAAGCAGCGTCACCCCATAGTCAGAAACGACTGGTGCTTGCACAGGGGACCTTTCCTTTCCTACTGCCTCTTGGACAAAATACAGGCAGAATCAGGGCTTTTTCTTTCCTGGGGGAATGCAGCAGAACTGAGTTTCAGAACCTCCTTGTGGAAATAAAATTCTCAACAAATGCTTAAACGTTCATGAGGGGGACCTGTGTGTTTCTCCTTCATTTCCCTCTTGAAAATTCTGGCACCTCTTTTTTCAGGAAAAAGCAGAGTTGTTTTTACTTTATTTATTTAAAACTTTTTCTGTATCATGTTTCCACCCCAGTAGGTTTTCTAAGGCAGAGAAACCAGGTATACACCCAGTAACTGCTGTCTGAAGCCCTGAAAGTGACTGGGGGAGGTGGAAGCGGTCCCTCTGTCCATGTTTCAGATCACAAAAGTGTTGGAATTATGTATCTGTTCTGTATGTCCTTTGCAATGTTCTAAAGTTCCAGTCATTATAGGGTTAACACTGTGCCTGATTCCCTATTGTCTGCATGACCTAGGAAGAAGATACTGACTGCTGTCAATCAAGATCTAGGAGTGGGAAAATCTGTTCGTTTGCTTGGTCAGTCAGTCAGTCAGTCAGGTGACTTCCTTTGTTCCTGAAGAGAGGTCAAGGAGAAGAGGGAAGTATCCTCCATTAAGCGTGTGTTCTTCAATGTGTTAGGATGTAATTTTTAGTGTTTGTTGTTTTCCCTTGCAGCACCCTTTCCCTGCAGTAATAAATATCATTAAATGCCTCTCAATGCTTATTTGATCCAGTGATCCATCGAACTGCTTGAGATAAAGAAATAGAATTTCAAACAGTAAATTTTCCCCATCAAAATGCACCTCGGGGGCATATTTAATACTTGACCACTCTTTGTTTCTGCACACTGAATTAGGACTGCCGGCCTCCAGGTGGGGCCTGGAAGGGCGGGCTCTATGGCATTGCACCCTGCTGAGGCCCCTCCCCTCCACAAACCCCGCCCGCTCCCAGATCCACCCCCAAAGTCTCCAGGTATTTTTGAACACACATCTACACTAAATGGAGAAAGAACAAATGAATAGGCCTACTTATTTTTAATGTTTTATTTATAACTTACCTTTGTATACCACTCTGCTCTTAATTCACAAAGCCCAGGACGGTTAACAACAGCAATGGTACCATTTAAAATCCAGTTAAAAGAGCTAAAAATAACCACAGATGGTGCCAGAGCAATAGTACAATATGTCTTATCGTCTTGCAATCAGCAGAAAAAGCAGAGCGGGGGAGGGGAAAGCAAGTGTGAGACAAGGTGGTGGTGTTGTTGTCCTCAGCCAAAAGCCTGGAGGAACCTTGCCTTACACACCTTGCAGAACTGCATCAGGTTCCGCAGGACGCAGATGTTGTTTGACAGCCTCCACAACCACTCACCGCGGTCTTTTAACAAGATGCACCGGTGTGGGCTGGGAGAGGCAGGTAGGGCTCTGATTTAGTCGTGGCGAGCTGGGGGGGAGCAAGCGGAGTGCGGCTTCGCTCGGAGGGAGATGCCTCCTCCATCCATCTTTTAACAAAACACGCAGATGCAGGCTGGGAGAAGCCGGTAGGTCTCTATTTTAGTCACTGTGAGCTGCGGGGGGAGTGAGAGGAGCATGGTGGCAGCAGGGGGCGAGCGGAACGCACTGGACAGCGCCTGCCTAGGGCACTATTCGCCCTAGAGCCAGTGCTGCTTATACTGAATCAAATCATCAGCCCATTGGGGCTTTGTTTTGTAGCAGGACCTCCTTTGCATATTAGGCTACACACCCCTGATGTAGCCAGTCCTCCAAGAGCTTACAGGGCCTACTGTAAGCTCCAGGAGAATTGGCTACATCAGGGGGTTGTGGCCTAATATGCAAGGGTGTTCCTGCTAAAAAAAAAGCTCTGAGTGAAACCATATCCATCTCTACCAGCTTGTCTATTAAGATTACAGAACTGAAATTAAGAAAACGATTCATATCCATACAGCAACTGGGAAGAAAATGAAACTATTTTAATCGTATTTGTTCGAATCCTGCAAGATATTGGATGGGGGGTGGGACAGCTATTGTGTTGGTGGCTGGATGAGACTTCCAGTATCCTCTTGCAACGCAATTCCCAAACAAACATTATAGTTACAAATATCAAGGGAAATTTAAGCTAAATGGAAAAATAAAAAAGAATCTGACTGTGGAAAATTAAATTAATAAAACATTAAGGCCTTAACAAAGAAATCTGCTTTCAATTATGACTAAATTGCTTGCCTAGCTGGAAAGAAACAGTTTCAATGTTTGCATTTATCAGTGTTCCAGAGCAGTCAGAACGTAACAGTGAAAGCATGAATGGAAACGCCTGAACACTTTCAGGCATCCACATATTTCTAAGTAGGCCTTATATTAATTCAATCCCTACTGTAAGCTCTTGGAGGATGGGCTCCATCAGGGGGTGTGGCCTAATATGCAAAGGCGCTCCTGCTACAAAGAAAGCCCTGGTCTCCTTCAATCACTTCTCGAAGTCAAGCTGGCCAGTGACGTGGAGATAGGGTTGCCAAGTCCTATTCAAGAAATACCTGGGGACTTTGGGGGTGGAGCCAGGAGACTTTGGGGTGGAGCCAGGAGACATTAGGGGTGGAGCCAAGATCAAGGCTATGACAAGCATAATTGAACTCCAAAGGGAGTTCTGGCCATCACAGTTAAAGGGACAGCACAGCCTTCCTTCCATAAGAAATAATGAAGGATAGGGGCACCTTCTTTTGAGGCTCATATAATTGGACCCCTGGTCCAATCTTTTTGAAACTTGGGGGGTATTTTGGGGAGAGGCACTAGATGCTATACTGAAAATTTGGTGCCTCTACCTCAAAAAACAGCCCCCCCCAGAGCCCCAGATACCCGCAGAGCAATTCTCCATGATTTTCTATGGGAATAAATCTCCCTAGGGAATAATAGAATTCCCAGCAGATATTTCCCTCCCCTCCCCCCCACTTTCTGACGACCCTGAAGCGGGGGGAGGGCCTCCAAACAGGGGGATCCCCTGCCCCCACCTGGGGATTGGCAACCCTACTTGGAGAATGCATTTAAAACTGCTTTCTTTCCACCTCTCCATCCCCCATCTATTTGCCTTCCTTCCTTCTTGCCTGCCTTCCTGCCTTGCAGGTTTCAAACATCTGACATTCATGCCTCGCGGCTCTCAAACATTTGACATTTATTCTATGTGGCTCTTCCGTTAAGCAAGTTTGGCCACCCCTGTCATAGAGAATGGCATGGCTGAAAGGGCTCACAAAGGCAAACACAACACAATAATTTTAAAAGCATAAAATAATATAAATCGACAAAACTTTTTTAAAAAAACCAACAAGAGCATGACTTTTGTGTCCCCATTTCAGGATCACCATTTCATAGGAAGAGAAAATGGAGGGGCTTGGAGATTTCCTAAAACTGCAACTGGTATCCAAACTACAGAAATCTGGAAGAAGCTTCAGAAGGAGGACTCTATGATATACCATAGACTAGTAGAGGAAACAAGTCCTAGAGTGGTTACAGAAGGTGGGTGCTCTAGGACTTCTGCTGTTTGTATATTATGCCATGGAGACTCCATGGCATGCCAGACAAACTAGAGGAGACTGTCATTTGTAAAGATGCTGAAGTCCACAGGCGGGCTGGAGACTGAGAGAAAGATGGGACTGTTGGCAGGCTTCCACTTATGGGCCTTCGGAGAGGGTTTTTCTCCTTAACACTGAAAAAAGGTTGGATTTTGAAAAGTTTTCAGGATGAATGGAACATTACTTACTCTGACATACACAGCATGTGCATACAGAAATCTACAGTAGATATAAAGTGCAGGGGCTATTCTGTAGAAAAATAGGTGGTGGATCTCATCCAGGGATTGTTATGCAGCTGCACCTACTATTCAACAGACAAGGTAGGTGGGGAGGAGGAGGAGGAATCCACAGAAAGGTTCTGCTGAATCCGAGGCTTGGTAAAATGAGAGAAAAAGGTGGGGGGAAGTGATATGAGGCAGGAAATTTAAATATAACATTTGAGTTTTAGTAGGAGGAAGTGACATCACAAGAAGGAGATGATATGCAGAAACTGAACTTTGACCTGGATGTGACTACTACTACTACTGTTGTGGTGGTGGTTATTATAAACAACAACAACAATCATCATCATCATCATCACAGGAGGAAGTAATATATATATTGGTAAGGCTGTTTTTCTCGCCAAAACTTTGCTGTCCCCAGGCTCTGCCACCAAATTTTAGATTGATTTTAGACTTTTATATTATGTAAACTTAATGGTAAATTTTAAATGGTATAGAAATGTATAATTGTTTTATTGTTCAACATGGCTTTTGCCACACCCTGTAAGCCGCCCTGAGCCTGCCCCGGCAGGGAGGGCGGGGTATAAATAAAATTTTATTATTATTATTATTAAATATCCAGGAATTTCCCAAGATGCAGCTGACTATCCTACTGGGTTTTTGGCAATCCAACAAAGCAGATATACTTTTACTTTTTTTATTGTGATGTTTCTCACAGGAGATCAGGACAGTTTAAAAGGTTCTTCTTGTCCCCGCTCAATCTGCTCGACAGAAATTCTATCAATTGGGTTAGACTGAAGAATTATGACTGGCCTCGTAAGATGAGTCGGAAATGACTGGTGCTTGCACAGGGGACTACCTTTACCTTTTAGTAAGATTACATAAGCTTTGTGGTGGTGAAAGGCAGATCGAGCAACTGCTGTGACCTGGGCAGGCAAGATTAGGCAGTAGTTTATATAAAGGTATCATTTCCAATTTCATTGGGAAGGAGAAGGCTTCATCAGGAGGATCGAGGATTCAAAGCAGTGGAACAGACTGTCTCAGGAGCTAGGGGATTTCAAGGAGACTACTTGAAACTGCTGCCTGAACTTGCCTGCCCAGGTCACAGCAGTTGCTCGATCTGCCTTTCACCACCTTCGGCAGGCCAGGCAGTTGGCGCCGTACCTATCACCCCAGGATTTAGCTACTGTGATCCATGCAACGGTCACTTCCAGGTTGGATTACTGTAACTCACTCTATGCAGGCTTACTCTTGAGGCTGATCTGGAAACTCCAGCTAGTGCAGAATGCGGCAGCACGGCTGTTAACTGCATTGCCTTTATTGAGTACCAGATTCGCTTCAGGGTTTTGGTACTGACGTTTAAAGACTTACACGGCCTGCGAGAAACATACCTGAGGGACCGCCTTTCCCCAGTACACCCCAGAGGTCACGATCATCTACGCAATACCTCCTGACCACCCCTGGCCCTAATGACATCCGACTTGGGGAGGGACGGTGGCTCAGTGGTAGAGCATCCGCTTGGAAGCAGAAGGTCCCAGGTTCAATCCCTGGCATCTCCCACTAAAAAGGGTCCAGGCAAATAGGTGTGAAAAACCTCAGCTGGAGATCCTGGAGAGCCGCTGCCAGTCTGTGTAGGCAATATGGACTTTGATGGACCCAGGGTCTGATTCAGTATAAGGCAGCTTCACATGTTCACATGACTTGCCTCAACCAGGGCCAGGGACTTTTCAGCCCCGGCCCCTGCCTGGTGGAATCAGTTCCCTGTGGAGATCCGGACCCTACCTGAATTGCTGCTATTTCGCAGGGCCTGCAAGGTGGAGCTGTTCTGCCGGGCCTATGGTTGAGGCAGCGGGTGTCCTATTATTCTATCATTTGGCCTCCCTTGTGGTGACATCATGCTTTATTACAGTGCTATCCTATTGTTATTACCATCATTTAAGGTGGGCCTACAACTAGTTATTGATATGCTGTGCCGTGTCCACCGGTGGTGCATTTTATTTGTTGTTTTTACTGTTAATTTTAATTTGGTGCTTTAACTTTGATATGTAGGTTTTTATTGTTATTTTTATATGTTGTGATCCACCTTGAGCCCGTTTATGGAAAAAGGCGGAATATAAGCCTACTAAATAAATAAAATACCTTAGCATTTTCATCATGGATTATATCACTGACCAAAAAACTGCGTTGCAGAAAGCAGAGCTTAGTCAAATTGATTCACCTAATTCAACACGCATGCACAGAAATATGTCCAGCCACCTTGGGTGTATTATCCATTTTGTTTTCATCTGTTTATTGATTTCTTCTTAAAGCAAGATCCCCTTCACACGCACACAGATTTCCACCCAGGGCATTGCTTTATAATTCCATTGACTACATAAAATGTTGACTTTAAAGTAATTCATATGTTTGGTTCCCTTTTAATCGCTAGGCAAACACGACATGTCAAGGACATTTTCCCCTCCTGTAAAAAATTCTGAAGACCACCTACAACAGACAAGACAGCTGTACTAATCGAAAAAGCAAACGAGGCCACAAACGACGGTGCTTTGACCATATAATCAATTTTCCACTCAATGCATTGTTCATTCGTGGAGACTTTAATGCTAGAATTGATTTTAACAACCATTACAGAAATATTTAAGTCAAAGGGCTTGCGATCTTTTTTCCCTTTTTTCCCCCTTTTTAGTATGACCAAGAGAAAAAAAAGTACATGATTGTGTGAATAAATAAATGAATGTGATTCACAGAACTTATTAAAATGTTACAAGAATCATAGCCAGTATGTATAGTAGTGAAGACATGGGGGTACCAAAATCAGGCTCAAGCCTTCTAGAAGTAGAAAAGCATATTTCCTCTCCAGATCTGATCAAAATGTGCAATCAAGTGTGGGCATTCCCACTTACTGACTAAGCCAGATTCTGTTCCATGGTCATGACCTGCCAGTGATTTTTTGGACACGGTGCCACTGCTTAAGTTCAATATTGTTAAGTGTAAGGTGATGTACACTGGAACAAAAAATCGTAGCTTTAAGTATAGGCCAATCCTCCAAGGGCTTACAGGGCTCTTCCGCAGGGCCTGCAAGACCGTCCTCTTCAAACAGGCGTTCACCAATGACTGAGCTAATGTTTACTGCTAAATTAATAATGTTTACCGCCAATGTTAGTTTTAGTAATGTTTTGATTATTGATTGATTGGTTTTAATGTGAATTTAATGTTTTATTATTGTATTGTTTCACTTTTAAATGCTGTTAGCCACCCTGAGCCTGCTCCGGCAGGGGAGGGCGGGATATAAATAAAATTTTACATTACATTACATTACATTACATTAGTACAGAGCCTACTGTAAGCTCTTGGAGGATTGGCTACATCAGGGGTGTGTGGCCTACTATGCAAAGGAGTTCCTGCTACAAGAAAAGCCCTGGCACCATATCTCAAAAAGGACATCACAGATCTGACAAAAGTGCAGCAGGAGAATGGAGGGCAGGAACATGGAGGGGTATGAAATGTCTCTGGTTCAGGATGGTTCATCTCTATGAAGCAGGTAGCTGTTACTGTTCTAGAGCAGAGGTGTCAAACATGTGGCCCAGGGACTGAATCAGGCCCCCAGAGGGCTCCTATCAGGCCCCCGAGTGACTGGCTGTCATCTGCTTCAGTACTAGGCCCCATGCTTAATTTGTTCATTAATGATTTGGAGTTGGGGGTAAGCAGTAAAGTGGCTAAGTCTGAAGATGACACTAAGTTGTTCAAGGTGGTGAGAACCAGAGAGGACTGTGAGGTCTTCCAGTGGAATCTGTCTCTCATGGGCCAGTCAGCTGCCACCTCCTTGAAGAAGGAGGAGGAATCAGAAGCCCCACACTGGTAGAATACCCGCCTGAGTAGCTGGATCAAGAAGTAGAACCAAGAGGGAAAGCATCGGGACATGTGAATGCTTCCCAGTTATGGCCAGGCTGCGCATTCTGACAGGAGAAAAAAGAGAGTGTTGGACTGGATGGGCCATTGGCCTGATCCAGCATGATCTCTTACGTTCTGGGGAGGAAACTGAATGGATGTCAGTCCTCCCTAGGAATTTCCAAAAACTCTATAGTTTTATCATAAAGTTTCAAGAAGAAGAAGACAAAGAAGAAGAAGAAGAAGAAGAAGAAGAAGAAGAAGAAGAAGAAGAAGAAGAAGAAGAAGAAGAAGAAGAAGAAGAAGAAGAAGAAGAAGAAGAAGAAGATATTGGATTTGTATCCTGCCATCCACTCTGAAACTCAGGCTGAATACAGATGGCACTTTGGGTTGACTCAGATGCCTCTGAAAGTCAGCCCAAAAAATCTGGACGGCAACATCTGCCGGCTGACCTCCGCCTGTCCTCACCCTGTCCTCCAGGCATCCAAGGCCGGCTCAAAAAGCCACCATTCCCAAAGTGGTAGCAAATTTTTGAGCTGGCCATCAGTCACCTCCCCGCCATCTGGAGAGGGAAGGGCGCAAGTGGGGCAACTTGGCAGTGTGGAACTGCCAAGTCGCCCCCAGCAGGTCCTGGGTTTTTTCTTTAAGAAACCATTCAGAGCGCTAGAGCCCTCATGCGCATCAGCGCTTGCCCCCCAGGGAAAAAAACAAGGAATCCAGCTTCTGGGCTGCATTCCCATGTGGGTGAGCATGTGGAGGCTCTGGGATTTGGGACACCTCCAAGCCGCCCCAGAATACCCTTCTGTTCTCAGCCTCAGAGTGGCTTACAATCTCCTTTACCTTCCTCCCCCACAACAAACACCCTGTGAGGTAAGTGGGGCCAAGAGGGCTGCCCTTTCAAGGACAACTCTGTGCAGGCCTCAGATTCAGCAGGAGCTCCCAGGAGCACAGCTCCTGAACCTTTCTGAGGGTTCCCCCTCCTCCTCCCCACCTTGTCCATTGAATAGTAGGTGCAGCTGCATAACAATCCCCGGATGAGCTCCACCACCTATTTTTCTACAAAGCGACCCCTGACTCTGTGAGAGTTATGGCTGACCATTTCAGCAGCTGCAAGTGGAAGAGTGAGGAATCAAACCCGGTTCTCCCAGATAAGAGACCACGCACTTAACTATTACACCAAACTGGGTCTCCAGCAAATCATAGGGAGGCATGAAGTCACTTCTATTCATGGAAGTGACTTCATGCCATCCCAGACAGTCCCCTCCATGTCCCTGCTAGTTAACAGGCTGATCCTGGTTACCTTATGGTAATACATCATAAATGTTTTGCTGCACTGTGATCCATTGTCTCCTCCCCTCCAAAGTGGGCAAAAGTGCCATTGCCCAACCATACAAACTTGGTTATGACTAAGGAAAGCCAACTTTGGAGCACAGTTTGGGTGCAAAGTATAGGAATGAGCCTAGAGATAGAAATACACGCCCCTTGATTTCCACCTTAATTTGGGAAATCCATCAATCTCCACCTGATCTGACTGCTGGGCGGGGCTCCTCTTCTTCCACAGGAGCTAAAGAACTGATGGATATGGAAAGCAATTAATCAAAATCTGACACAAACATGCCCTGTTCATTAATCTCAGAAAGGTAAGTAACGACATTCCCTCAGTTTTTCAGATGGAGACCACTGGGCCAAGGGAAGGAACGCAATATCTGTGACTGCCCTCTGCTTTTGATTTTTTGTTGCCCTGTGCCATCTTTCAGTTTCTCTTTCCCAGGGATGGTGCGGAGCAGGGGAGGGTCAGCGAAGGCAGAATCATAGAATCATAGAGTGGGAAGGGACCTCCAGAGTCATCTAGTCCAACCCCCTGCACAATGCAGGAAACTCACAAACACCTCCCCCTAAATTCACATGATCCGCATTGCTGTCAGATGGCCATCTAGCCTCTGTTTAAAAACCTCCAAGGAAGGAGAGCCCACCACCTCCTGAGGAAGCCTGTTCCAATTAGGAACTGCTCTAATGATCAGGAAGTTCTTCCTAACGTTGAGCCGGAAACTCTTTTGATTTAATTTCAACCCTTTGGTTCTGGTCCTACCTTCTGGGGCCACAGAAAACAATTCCAGCCCATCCTCTATATGACAGCCCTTCAAGTACTTGAAAATGGTGATCATATCACCTCTCAGCTGCCTCCTCTCCAGGCTAAACATGCCCAGCACCTTCAGCCTTTCTTCATAGGACTTGGTCACCATCTTCGTTGCCCTTCTCTGAATCTGTTCCAGCTTGTCTATATCCAGAAAACAATTGGCAGAAAACAACTCTACCAATGTGTACCTGATAGGCACCCTTTGCAACCAGGTAGTTTCAGGTGGGTAACCATCTTAGTCTTCAATAGCAAAACAAAATTTGAGTCCTGTAGTAGAATAATTACCATCAACATTTTCTTGAAACCACCTATGCTTGTAAGCTGCTGCCACCTCCTGTGGCAGTGAATTCCATGTGTTAATCACCCTTTGGGTGAAGAAGCACTTCTTTTATCTGTTCTGACCCGACAGCTCAGCAATTTCATTGAATGTCCACGAGTCGTATTGTGAGAAAAAGAGAAAAGTACTTCTTTCTCTACCTCCTCTATCGCATGCCTAATGTTGTAAACCTCTATCATGTCACCCCTCAGTTGTTGTTTCTCCAAGCTAAAGAGCCCTAAGTGCTTTATCCTTTCTCCATAGGGAAAGTGTTGCAACCCTTTAATTATTCTAGTTGCTTTTTTCTGGACTTTTTCCGATGCTATAGTATCTTTTTTTGAGGTGTGGTGACCAGAATTGTACACAGTACTCCAAATGAGGCCACACCATTGAACTTTTTAAACAGGCCTATAACAACTAGAAGAGAAGGCTGCCGCTTTTGTGCTGCTGGGCAATTCCACCAGAAAGACCACTAACAGATAAATGGAAGGCCTAGTACAATCTGAGCCGCCTATGTTTTAACATTCTGTATAGCACCAATGCTTCATTTTAAATTGTAAATTGTTTATGTCTTACTATTTTATACCTGAAATTGAGATGTTGGTTTTATTCTGATTGTTAGCTGCCCTGAGTCCGTTTGGAATGAGTGGGATATAAATTGAAAGTAAGTAAGTAAATAAATAATACAGGGGCATTATGGTACATTGAGAAGGGTAAGCATCTAATTTAATAAAGAACAGGAGGCATTCAGCTTCTGGAGCAAAAATAACCCTTATGTTCTTAAGAAGCGTTCTTGACATCTACATCTTGAAGAGCAGCCTGCAGTGCACAAATATTAAACAGCAGAAGTTTTTCCTGGTGATGACATAAATGGTGTCTCACATTAGGGATATTTTCTATACCTAAATGTGGATGGGGTGTTGAGCGGTGATGCTTTCATTCGTGCTGAAAACTGTAAAGCTAGCTGGCATGTGGGATGGATCTCAACAACGTTCCATTCAAATCTGCTCAAGCAGCTGCAGATTGACTGCCCTACAAATTTCGCAGAGCTCTGCCTCGTACGTTTCCCCCTTTCCTTCCAAACGTGTCCCTTCTTTCCTGGAAGAAATGGTGAAATAGTGTGCCAGGCAGGGGCATAATTCAGCCGCTGGCTGTTGTACGTGATGAGACCGTAATTCACAGGTGATAGATAACAGAAGGTAATTTTATGGTTACTAAGAATGAGTTTGCATTTGTTGGGGATAGTTGCTATATAAATTTATAGATCTATTTGGTATGTACAGCGTTTTAAATTGTGGCGGCAGTGCCATGAAATGGTAGCAGGCAAACACAGGAGGCAACAGGCATGGAGTTTTCATTTAGTAGCCCCGCTCAAAGGTGTACTGTAATTCAACATGAAATAGGTGCCGCCTGTTCCCACAAACCCGTTCTAAATCATGCTCCTAGGAAAGGAAGGTGTTATTAAGTTTGTGTATATATTTTTTTCTTGTGTTCTTTTTTTCCTCAACTTTTTATCTAAGTCAAGCTATTTGGGAGAGGAGAAAGGGTAATTCTGTGCAAGAGTCCCTTCCTGGCGCTAAATTACAGCGTGTCTTTCCCCCCACATTACATTAAGCACTAAACGCTTGTTCAGAATTTAAAACCATTGTGTGAGCTCAGATGACGGGTCACCTTGTCCTCGGGTTATCTATGTGGATATTGACACAGGGAGAAAGGAGAGGTGGTTAAATATTGTGAGGAAAAGGCGTTTGAGAATCATAAACATGAGCCAAGCTATTCCACTGGGGTTGGAGAAACTTCGGCGCTAGCCTCAAAGAATTGATGATTCACTGTGTTCAACAAAGTTTGGTAAAGCAGGGAGACCAAAGTGCCCAGAAATTCAGCTCATGCCCTGGTTTGTCATAATGGCCGGCCCTAGACTGTCTGGAACACTAGATGAGGCTAACTTCTGGCACCCCCTCTGCACTGATAATGTCACCGAGCAGGGCTCTTTTTTTAGCAGGAGTTCCTCTGTATATTAGGCCATGCCCCCAATGCTGCCAATCCTCCAAGAGCTTAGAGAGCTCGTAGTACGTACAGGGCCTACTGTAAGCTCCAGGAGGATTGGCTACATCAGGGGCGTGGCCTAATATGTAGAGGAGCTCCTGCCAGAAAAAGAGCCCTGTCACCAAGTCATGTGCAGGGGGCCCAATTCAGCACCCCCAGAAGGCCAGCACCCTAGGCAATCACCTAGTTTGCCTAGTAGCAGGGCCGGCACTGTTTCCCATTGCAAACTCAGATTCAGTTGTTTGGCCGATCAGCTCAGACCTGTTTCCATATGACTTCTAAATCTGAGCCTTCATCAACTCAGGAACAAACAATTGTGATACCTTTCCAAATTCTTTTGCTGATAAAATATTATGAATATGCCCCAATCTGGATGTTGGTTGTAAAACAGGTCTATGAGAAGCGATGTATAACACATCATCTAGTCTGATTATGAACCATTAGCTTACGAGATCCGATGAGATCAGGTGATACCGTGCCACTTTCCCTCCCGACAGTGATTTTCTTACAGTAATTTCATGACTGATGTCATGTTTGACCACACTGTTCTGTGCCTGGGAATGTTGCCACTGGAATGGGGGGTGCTTTCTCCTATCTGTTTGAAATTTGGCATTGAGGAGCCCTTGCATGAAGGATTTCATGAGTATTGGTGGGGGGGGGGAGTTACAGATGAAGAGGGTCCGTGGCTCAGTGGAAGAGCATTTATTTGTTTGTTTGCTTGTTTGTTTTATTACATTTGTATCCCGCCCGCCCTTGACAGGCTCAGGGTGGCTAACAACAGTTAAAACAACATAGCACAGAATAAAATCATTATAAAACCATTAAAACTCCTAGAGGCTATGAGAGCATTGCGGGATCTCTCCCAATTCTGAAGGGCCTGTAAAACCGAACTCTTTCGATAGGCGTACAACAACTAACGTGGGAGGAGGCTGTCACTGCTATGTCGCTGAACAATATCATCTGTAAGTCCACCAACAGAGTAACAAAGGAATCGAAGAACTGAGATACTGATAGAACAAAGCAGTAGACAAATTGCAACTTTAAGACCAACTAAATTTAATTTAGAATGTAAGCTTTCGTATGCTCTTAAGCAGACTTCATCAGACAAAACTGGAATGGCAGCCATCTTTAAATACAGAGAAAGTGGGCAGTGAGTTGGTATGTAGAGTCATGGGAATGTTTTTAGCAGATTAAAAGAATCACAAATTGGGGTCTGTGTTTGTTTGTTTAGTATTGTTAACTGGGTTGTAACAGCAGTGGAGGGTGATAAAAAGCAAACATGTCATAGTTGTGGAGTGCCATAAATCTGGGTGTCATTCTGGCTTCTTAGTTATGGGTTTAAATGGAGGGCATTAGTATCTCAAGAAGTTATAACATCATTATAGTTTGCCATTATAAGAAAAGAATACATTAAAATATAGTGGAAGATAGGTTAGTATATGTAATAAGATAAACAGCCCATATCCCTATTTGTGTATGTCAATACAAAAAACCCAAAATATTCTGATACACTGTTCTAAAAGAGAAATACATTCTAGTTTACCATTAGAAAAAAAGGGTACATTAAAATATAGTGGGAGATGGGTTAATATATGTAATGAGATAAAAAGCCCATATCCCTTATTTAAGTATATCAATACAAAACAAACAAACAAAAACATTATTCTGATAACACTGTTCTAAAAGAGAAATACGCTGGAATACTGTGGATGTACAGCTATACTCAGTGAGAGATGGTTTAGCATATGTAATGAGATAAAAAACCAATATCCTTGATATACTGCCTTTGTTATAAAATTTTTATAGCACCTTTTATGTAGTTTAAATTGTCTATATGTTCTTATTCCTTTATAATTGTATTTTAAACCATTTAACCTGACTGTTAGCTGCCCAGAGTCCACTTGTGGAGGCACAGCATATAAATCTAAAGTAAATAAATAAATAAAACAATTCATATCATGTCGTACATTTCAGAAACACTGCATTCAGTACCAGTTTCATTACCTAGAATCCATATGGCGTGGTGATTGGGATGAGTTCAAATACCAATGTTATGGGATGGCAGAATGGTGGTTGTTTCCCCATTAGATGTTAAATGCCAGCCTAAATAATTCTGCCTTGCAGGCCCTGCAGAATTGTGGCAAGTCCCACAGGGCCCTGATGTTTTGTAGGAAGCATTCCACAAGGCAGGGGCAGCCACCGAAAAGGCTCTAGCTCCAGTGGTGGTCAATTGAGCTTCTTTTGGCCCACGTGCTTCTTTTGTGTCATGTACAGGTCTCAGGTTCAATCCCCTGCATCACCAGCTAAAAGAATTGGGTGGTAAATAATGTGAAAGACCTCTGCCTGAGACCCTGGAGTGTCACTACCCATCTGAGTAGACAATACTGACATTGATGGACCAGCGGTGTCATTCAGTATGAGGAACCTTCACGTGTTCGTATCTTCCTGGAAAGACACTTCTCACTGAAAACCAGTGAAGACCTTACCAAATACAATAACAGAACAGGCACTGTAAGTATATCAAAGAATCCAAATCAAAAGGTTAACCAACCAAATGAATATAACATCTCCACACAATCATATCTGAAATCAGCCTATAGACCAGGGATGTCAAACTCATTTGTTATGAAGGCTAGATCTAACATAAATGAGACCTTATTGGGCTGGGCCATGTTGGGTTGGACTAAGCCATGTTGGGCTGGGCCATGTGTATACCTATTTAAGATTAGGTAGCAGAGATATAAATTTTTATAAAGAACACAGACAAACACAAATGCATTTTTTAAAAAACTTAAAACATGCTTAAAACGTTAGCACTCCTTAGTCTTAAAGGTGCTTTCTTTGTATTTCTCCCATGGAATTCAGGGAACTGGGCAAAGGGTTAGGGTCTTTCATTCCTTCCCAAGGGACTGGGGGGGGGGAGCCTCAGCCGATAGAAGGAAGAGAGGCTTGGCTAAATAGCTGTGCTGTGCAATTGAGAGAGCCCGGCAAAGCAAGCTATTCCTCCCTCCTTCCCTCCCAAGGGAGGAGCCTCAGCCAATGGAGAAAATAGAGGTTTTGCTCTGTAGCTCCTGTGCAATTGAGCAAGCCTGGCAAAGCAAGCTGTGATGCAGAAGAAAGCAGGAGAGAGGGAGAAGGAAGCAGATGACAGCCAGTCACTCGGAGGCCTGATAGGAGCCCTCCAGGGGCCTGATTTGGCCCCTGAACTGCATGTTTGACACCCCTGCTATGGACTTTGGATTTGATGCCTGATACTGACGCATTATGAATTGAACAAGTTTAGTACCGTAGAGTGTGAATTTACAAATATCTTGAAGGTGACTCCCAACGTTCCAAGATGTGTCAAGCTATAAGACTCCCATTCATGAAGGCATAAATCATGGGCTTACATTATTGGTCTACTATTTTACCATTTCATCTGCATAATGAACATTATGATAGAAATAATGTTATCGAAAGCCTTTCATATCAAAATTAAAATTACAGACATGCAAAAGGAGAAAGGGAGAACACTTCCCAAAACAGTTCATCATCATCGTCATCTTTATCCAATATGTCACCAATCAATCATAGTATCATTGTTTAACAAGGTGTTTTTTTCTTGTGCTCTCTTGAGATTTTTCCCTTTAAACAGCGAGAAATGTTATTATGAAAGAGACTGCTGATTTTATTGTGCACCATAATATGTCCCTCCCTAGAGGTTTTCCCTGTGTGTGTATATTCACTTCTGCACCTTATATCCTATTTTCCGCATTTTAGGAAGCCCAACACAGCTAGAAAAGCATTAAAAGCATAAAAATGTAATAATAATATTCCTGTTAAGCAACTAATACATGTCCTGGCCATCCAGACTACCCTGATCTCGTCAGATCTAAGAACCTAAGCAGGGTCAGGCCAATTTGCCCATATCTTCCTTTAGTGAGAGGACTTTTAAAAGTGCAGTGTCCTTTTACTTTTCCTGATTTGGGTGGCTTGGATTTCTTGGGGTTAGGGTGAAGGGTTTGTTTGGGGGGAGGGGTTGGGGAAGTTCCTGTATTGTTAAAAGTTACGTGTTTTACTGTTTTAAAAGGATTCTGTGTTTGATTTGCTGCTGCTGTGTTGTGCTGCTGTTGTTCCTTTTCTCTTCTGATTCTGGTTCTTTGGGGGGTGCTGCTGTTTGGCCTAATTTTCATTGTTTAAAAGGCCACTTTTTTAACAGTTGAGTTTGTGTTGGCCTTCTGTTTGGATCTATTCTCTATTGCTGCAGGTTTTGCATCCTCCTGTCCTGTTGTCCCCCTTTTCCTGGTTCTGGTTTTATTTTATTTTTATTTTTTTTTTTTGGGGGGGGGGTTGTTGACTGATTTGGCCTGAGGTTTCTTATTGGTGAAAAGGCCACTTTTTTGGGGGGGGGTTAGTTAAGTTTTTTTCTGTCACGTTTTGGTTTTTTTTAAATTACCTCTGGTTGGTGTGCGGGTTGGTGAGGGTGTGTGTGGGCTGTGTGGGCTGGGTCATTTTCATGTTTTTATAGAGTTATTTTTTAGGAGTCTGAATGTGCTTTCGGTTTGGCTAGGGCCACTAAATAGGCTGCCCCACTAATAAGGGTGTTTTTAGGGATTGTGTTTTTTGAAATTAAAAAAAAATAATCCAGTTTAGAGCTTTATCTTCTTTCAAAATTCAAGTAGGCCAGATAGGGGTGATTTAAAAAGATTTTAGGTTTCTCATAAAAGGCAGCATGACTACTAGGCCACATCAGGCTCCCTTTTAAAGAGACTAGGGTTGCAGTGCATCTTGCTTTCAGCCACTGAAAGCTGGTGCATCCTTAGATTTCCATAGGGTAAACCACAGCTTCTCTCAAGTTATAGGAGACACCTGATTTCTAGTTTGTAAGGGAATCAGGTTTGTCCCAGGATCTAGTTAGGAGAAGTTTAACTAGGAGGATATAACAAGGATTGCCTTCATCTCAAGGTAGCCTTTTAAAAACTGTAGCCAGGTAGAGGCAGGATCTCCTAAACTTTACCAGACTACTACTACCCCAACCCAAAGAGGGACAGGTTAGGGACCAAAAAAACAAACAAAACAAGTTTTGGTGGGAGGGTTTTTAAAAAGAAGTCAGGGCACCTGTTGGTTCAGGGTACAGTGCAGTGAGTCAGATCATGGTGAAACCAAGTGAACCCTAGCCCCCATCTCCTGAGAAAAAGGTGATGGTACCTTGGTTTCCTGCCATCACTTAACTCACAAAAGAAAATATTTTACCTCAAAACTCTGTATATTTCTAAGCTTGTTTATGATACAGCTGTATGACTTCAGTTGTTTTTCAATAAAAGTCTTTAATTTTTTTAAAAAAAATCATGTGAATGATTTGGGTTCTCAGATATGTGCTGTAGTAAATCTCTGAAGAGTATCTTACAGCTGTTTGCAAAACAATTTGTGATCCCACCATGCACACGAACACACTTTTTATGTATTTACTTCATGTATACTCAGCCTTTCTCCCCAGTGGAGACCCAAAGTAGCTTATATAATTTTTATCACCCCCATTTCATCCTCACAACAACTTTGTGAGGTAGGTTAGGTGCCCCCCCCCCCACAGGCCTCATTTTCGGCAGGAGCTAACAGAACCTCTAAACTTTATTGTTCTCTTTCTTTCTTACCCACCTCTCCCCTCCAAAATACTTGCTTCTGGGCTCCATTGTCCAAACCCCCTGTGAGAATTTTCCTGAACTCTAAGATTTGACAAACTTTCTAAAATTTTCCCTCACAAAACATGGGAAAATAACCAAAACCTATAAAGCAGACAGATGGAAATCTTCATAATGCCACTGTGGCCACATAGGAAAAAATCATTTGAAAAATATGATGGCAGTAGGGTTTTATGATGACAATTCTAATTCAAGAAGCATTTTAAGGTAGATGCTGAGCTGACATAATTTAGTACACCTTCCGGTGATGTCAGGGATGTGTGGCATATGCAAATGAGTTGTGCTAATGACCTCTGGCACCTTTTTTTCTACCAAATGACTCCTGCACACACATATTACAGAAAGAGCATCAATAGTCACAGAAATCATGTATTTCGAGTTGTGCCAATGGATTCAACCAACCCTTCTTTCAGTGATCTGTGTCTTGAAATACTCGGGTTGGAAGAAAAATAAACGGAATCATTGGCTTAACACCTGTGAAGGATGTATACAAGCTTTCCTTATTCCCATGATTTCTGAACTTGTGTTTGTACAGAAGGGAAATAACCTTTACTGTATTGTACGAATGAAAGGAAGTAGATGATTCATCTCCGCGAATCTGCTTGTTGAATTTGATGGATCATTCTTAAAAGCGACATTGCTAATCTTCAGGTTTTCTTTTTTAGGTTATTCACAGATCAGTGGGTTTTCCGGCTAATACAGGTTCTGATGCTCCTCTGTCTTCACACATGGTATTCATCATATCTTGACAAGAAAAGACCTTCAGTCTACAAATAACCTTCACCGAAATAAGACATGTAAGTGGCTTTTCTTTATGAAAGATCGGTTCCAAGGCTGAATCAAAAATAATAAAAAAGGACCCCTGTATGGTTATTTGACTGTCCCTGTTTAGGAATCCTTCTTCTCCAAGGGGTCATCGGCCTTTTGTTGTTGGAGAAAAATAATGCTAGTCTTCCATTCTTTATCATTAACCACTAATTCAACAGAAAAGGAAGATCAGGTGAGTGTTTTATCATTCTGGAATGTGCTGCCTTTAAAATATTTACGCATTCACATTAGTTCTTGTCAGTCCCGTACAATGGGATAGGCGACGTGACCAATGCGTGAGAGTGGAACAAGATAAGATACTAGGGCCAGGAGGGAAACTGGCTGCACAGAGATGCTTATTCAAGAGCAAATCGTTTCATAGAGAGCCAGTTTGGTTTAGAGAGCTGGTTTGGTATAGTGGTTAAATGCATGGACTCTTATCTGGGAGAACCGGGTTTGATTCCCCACTCCTCCACATGCACCTACTGGAATGGCCTTGGGTCAGCCATAGTTTTCACAGGAGTTGTCCTTGAAAGGGCAGCTGCTGTAAACATTTCTCAGTCTCACCTCCCTCACAGGGTGCCTGTTGTGTGTGTGGGGAGGGGGGAGATAAAGGAGGTTGTGACCACTCTGAGACTCTGAAATTCAGGGTATAGGGTGGGATATAAATCCAATATCATCATCATCTTCTTCTATCAGGCAATTTAAAAAAAAGTAATAATAACAGGGATCCCCAGGTGTGTCTTGTTTAAAGATACCAAATTGGCAATGTATCCTCTTGAGGGCGCTTCTGTTGATCCCCTGGGAAGAGGTTGTCTGGAGCATAATAGAGACCTCATTTTTCCAGATTATCCCCTAGGGATCATAGCACACCAAACCATTATCAACACTAGCTGGTGTTTGCAGGTCACTGGTCTAAGGAAGAGAGAGACATTTGGATCCTGGTATGCAGGCTTTTTTTTTTTTTTTGTAGCAGAAGCTCCTGTGCATATTAGGCCACACACCCCTGATGTAGCCAATCCTCTAAGAGCTTACAAGGCTCTTTTTTGTAACCTCATAGAGGATTGGCTACATCAGGGCTGTGTGGCCTAATATGCAAAGAAGTTCCCGCTAGAATTCCACCCCTAATTCCAACTTATGAATCAATTGCCTTCAAACATCCTATTATCAACAGCTTTGCTCAGGTCTTACAAACTGAAGGTCGTGGCTTCCTCATTGAGTCAATTCATCTCACACTGGGTCTTCCTCTTTTCCAGATGCCTTCAACTTTCCCTAGCCTGATCAATTTTTCCAGTGAGTCTTTTCTCATGATGTGTGACCAAAGTAGGATAGCCTCAGTATAGTCTCTAGCAGGACTTCTTGTAGCAGGAACTCCTTTGCATATCAGGCCACACACTCCTGATGTAGCCAATCCTCCTGGAGCTTACAGTAGGCCTTGTACTAAGAGCCCTGTAAGCTCTTGGAGGACTGGCTACATCATGGGGGTGTGGCCTGATATGCAAAGGAGCTCCTGATAGAATTCCATCCCAGCCCCTAAAGTAGCCAATCCTCCAAGAGCTTACAATGTTCTACTTACAGGGTCGTACTGTAAGCTCTTGGAGGATTGGCCTAATATGCAAAGGAGTTCCTACTAAAAAAAAAAAGCCCTGGTCTCTAGGGAGAAGATTCCTAATGGTTTCCCCTTCATGGATTTGTCTTACCTTCCTAAAGCATCAGCATGTCTCATGGTAGTGAAATGTATAAATTAATTATGTAGCTGAAGAGAAGAACGTCTTTGATCTGTCCCATTCACTCTCACCAGGAAATGGCAAGTCCTAGTATAATGAGTACGAGAGAGAATTGCTTTCTGTCAATTCCTAGCGTAACCATTCAGAATCCGTATTCTATTTTCTCTTAATTGTCTTCCCCCCCCCTCCTTAAACCTAAAGTGCCCTGACCTCTTCAGCCATTCCCTGCAGGCGCTACGAACCGTTGGCATTTTACTTGCTCGTCTCTGCACCTTTTGTGGCTGCAATGCATCTTTTTAGATGTGGGACAATTGAAACAAAGCATAGTTTTGTCAATGGGGCCAAACCATAAATTCTTATAATGGCACTATATATATTAGATAGATTCCTAGGATGACCTTATCATGGGCAGAGGGTGGCTGCTTCAGTGTGCTGATGCAGGAGAAAAGTTCAACCAAAAAACACCGAGGCGCTGAAATCTGAAATCCAAGATTATCCGTCTGATCAGCCTGCGAGGCAGGGCCTATGAGCAAAAAAGGAGTCACAACAGGAGTCATTTTGCAGGAAAAAATAGGTGGTGGAGCTCATTAGCATATGCTGCCCTCCTAGCCAAAAGCAACCCAATGCAAGAAGGGAGAGCCCTGGGCGAGCGAGGCCTGCTTGGGCTGGCTAGAGATCCATGTGTGAGTCAAAAGGCCAGTAAGCCACCCGCGGCTCAAAATCACATAAGAAGTGGAGAAAGGGTGATGTGAGCTTCTCTAGGAGTTAATGAGGGCTCCTGGGGGTGTGGCAAAGCTCCTGGTGGCTGGCTGGCTGCCCACTCTCCTAATCCAGGGATGGTTATGCAGCTGCACCTCCTATTCGATGGCTAAGGTAGGTGGGAAGGAAAAAGGGGAACCCTCAGAAAGGTTCAGGAGCTGTGCTCCTGTGAGCTCCTGCTGAATCTGAGGCCTGAGTCACAATATGATGAGTTATGGATGCCAACTTCCAGGTAGAGCCTGGAGATCCCCTGGAATTAGAGCTGTTTTCCAAGGTTACAGAGATCAGTTCCCCTGGAGGAAATGGATGCTTTGGAAGGTGGATACTGTGGCATTGTACAGCAGGAGTGGCCAACGGTAGCTCTTCAGATTTTTTTTGCCTTCAACTCCCATCAGCCCCAGCAGGCAAAAAACATCTGGAGAGGTACCGTTGGCCACCCCTGTTGTACAGCATTAAAGTCCCTGCCCTCCCCAGGCTCCATCCTCCAATCTCCAGGACTTTCCCAACCTGAATCTGACAACTCTATCCCCCATCTCCTGTAGTTGGCTAGGGGGAACTGACAACCTATGCTGGGTGTGGCTGGCCACGATTGGTAGTCCTTACTGTAAACTTGGTAGTATAAGGACACTTCCATGCACCATTCATGCTACCCCTAAGGGCCTTTTACGGTTGCCAACAACCTGGATAAACACTATCCCACTCTTTAAACAGACATTTAATTGGATGTTTATCATCAGCAGGCCTCGGATTCAGTGGGAGCTCACAGGAGCACAGCTCCGGGACCTTTCTGAGAGTTCCACTTCCTCCTTCCCACCTTGTCCATTGAATAGTAGGTGCAGCTGCATAACAATCCTTGGATGAGCTCCATCACCTATTTTTCTACAAAACAACCCCTGATCATCAGTGCTGTTATGTAACTCCATGCCATGAAAAGCATCACCTGCCCATTTCCACACCTTAAGCCTCTATTAAAGGGAAAGAATACTTCTTCGACAAGTTGTTGGCAACCCCAACTAGTGTGTGTGCTAAATAGTCAAGGGGAATCTTTGGCCAAGTCTGTGAAATACCCTTTAATTTTTTAAAACTAATATTTTGGTGGAAAGTGCTTGCAGCTGACATGAGGTGACCCTGCGGAGTTTTGAAGATGAGAGATGCCATTTCCTGCTTCTGTGTAGCAGCCCTGGCCTTCCTTGTAGGTCTCCCATCCAAGCAGTAAGCAGGACTGACCCTGTCTAGTTTCCAAGATCTGATGAGATAGGGCCATCCAGGTCAGGGCAAGTTAGATTTTACCAAGATGAAAATCTTGGGCCAGTTCAGACCCTTCATGAACATAGATCCAGTTCTTACAACCAGGAGTGGAATTCTAGCAGGAGCTCCTTTGAATAATAGGCCACACCCCTCTGATGTAGTCAATTCCCCAAGAGCTTACAAGGCTCTTTTTTGTAAGCTCTTGGAGGATTGGCTACATCAGGGGTGTGTGGCCTAATATGCAAAGGAGCTCCTGCTAGAATTCCACCCCTGCTTACAGCAGAGGCGTTCAAACACACACTCCATCTATGAGTGGGACAGAGATGCACCGGGCGAAAAGTCATATTTCTTTATTTTTATTTAAAACAGCCATTAGCCACCTTTCTGCCTCATGGTGCTCAAGGTAGCTCATAATATAGATCAGGGCTTTTTTGGTAGAAAAAGCCCAGCAGGAACTCATTAGCATATTAGGCCACACCCCCTTACATCACCATTGTTTTGCACAAAGCTTCTTTGTAGAAAAAGCCCAGCAGGAAGCAATTTGCATATCAGGCCACACCCCCTGACACCAAGCCAGCCGGAACTGTGTTCCTGTGCGTTCCTGCTCAAAAAAAGTCCTAATATAGATCAAAGCACACTGCATAAAATACATTAAAAACATAAAAGCCAATATTAAAAATCACAATCAGGGCTGGCACCAGAGTTCCTGGTGCCCTAGGCCTCACCCCCACCCCCAGCCTGCCCTGGGAAGATCCAGGAAGGCAAGGGCAGCGGCTTGTGTGCTCCTCAGAGGCTGCCAAAGGCAGACTCAGAGGAGCGCATGCACCACCATACCACCCCACTCTCAGCTTCCTGGGTCTTTGCACACACTACTGCCCCACCGCTTTCAGGAAGTGAGAGTGATGGGGTGGGGGAAGAGGCACCCAGTGGTGCCCCTGTAAGCCAGGTGGCACCCTAGGCAGCCACCTACCTGGCCTATTTCTATGCACCAGCCCTGATCACAATTCAGGATAGCTAATAACTTAACCAAATGCAGTCCAAAATAAAACCATCATTCAGCTGAACTCCTGAAGCTTGAGAGTGAGGTGGCCAGGTATCTCTCCCCAGGGAGGCTGTTCCTTAATCATGGGGCTGCCACTGAACAGACCCTCTCTTCTGTGCCCACCGAAGGAGTTTCTGTGATCTTTAATCCTTCCATCTTTCCTTGAAGGGGGAGAATCATGAAAACTGAGGCTCTGCATGTACAGGATCCGTATGGATTTGTCTCCCATGTTCGGAGTTCTTTTTCTAGCAGGAGCTCCTCTGCATATTAGGCCACGCCCCCCTGATGTAGCCAATCCTCCTGGAGCTTACAGTAGGCCCTGTAGTGAGAGTCCTCTAATCTCTTGGAGGATTGGCTACATCAGGGGGTGTGGGCTAATATGCAGAGGAGCTCATGCTAGAAATACAGCCCTGTCCATGTTATACATTACATTAGGCACTGGTCAGGATACAAATGGCACAAAGCTGTTTCTCCACCTCAAGTTACCCATTGCAAGCATCTAGATCAGGGCCCCGATGGGCACATTTAGAGTTCCAACATGCAGGGTTGGATTTCTAGCAGGAGCTCCTTTGCAGATTAGGCCACACACCTCTGATGCAGCCAATCCTCCAAGAGTTTACAAGGCTCTTTTTGTAAGCTCCAGGAGGACTGGCTACATCAGGGGTGTGTGGCCTAATATGCAAAGAGCTCCTGATAGAATTTCACCCCTGCCGACATGGCATGATGGGCACATGAACAAATGGCTGCCACAAAATGGCTGCTGCAGGAGGTGGCGCCAGGCACAAAACGATTGCCACAGCTTAACTTCAGTGACACAGTGCAGATCCTTGTGCTGGGAAGGCAGCTGCTGCCAAGTAACATTTTTAAATATCCGCACAGCCAATCAAATCTCTAATAGTCATGGCTGGGCAAAGGCCCTATTCAATGCTGTACACTTTCTAAAATCACTGGGCAGGAGTCAGAAAAGGTGGTATGGGAACCCGGAAAGTTGTTGGTGGGCACCACAATGTGGACCCATATTGTGGACTATTTTCATGTCCTAGGCTCCCAGTCAAAAAAGTTGCTTCAACTGCTTATAGACCCCCATATCACACCCTGTGTTGGAACAACAACATAACCCACACTGTAGAAATACTAAAAAGGTAAAGGAAGTCCCCTGTGCAAGCCCCGAGTCGTTACCAACCCATGGGGGTGACATCACATCATGACTTTTTTGGGCAGACTTTTTATGGGGTGGTTTGCCATTGCCTTCCCCAGTCATCTATGTTTTACCCCCCCAGCAAGCTGGGTCCTTATTTTACCAACTTCGGAAGGATGGAAGGCTGAGTCAACCTACCTGAACCCAGCTTCCACCGGGATCAAACTCAGGTCATGAGCAGAGCTTGGACTGCAGTACCTCAGCTTTCCACTCTGCGCCACGGGGCTCGGTATAGAAATGCTAGCACAGATTAAAAGAAAGCCATACATTACTTCCATCTGGCTTTGATTGCATGCGATGTTGCAAGAGCTGCCAGAAGATCTCTATTTCATTGTAATTAAAACGTTAGTGTTGCACTTGAGTGATAAGGCAGCTCCATGAGACACGATTATCCTGAGATAATGACCTTGGGGTGTTAGGAGACGGGCATGGCAGCAAATGCCTCCAATGCTCCAGAGGGGTATCCTTCTCTCCCCATCACCGCATCCCATTCTTGGCAACAGTACTAAAGATGCAAACGTGGTTTTGCATGAAGAACTTGAGGGGGGTGGGGTGTTAGTTTAAAAAATGGCAAGACAGGATGCTGGACTTTCACGGTGATCATCCTGCAATGGGTTTAGAACTCTCCAGATGCAGCTAGAACTGTCAGTAAAGTCCTTCTTGCATAAGCAAATCATCCATAAGTACACCCCTTTCATCTCTCTCTCTTCCTTATTTTTGATTCCATAATTTCCATCTCATAACAAGCAATAAAGGCTGACAGGCTATGCTTGCCTAGAGGATACCTTATGCTTCTCAGGTGACTGGAAACTGCATAACCTTTAGCCTTCTACTTTTTGAGGCATCTGAGACAGGACATAAATTCCTGGATAATGCACTGTCTGTCGCAAACTTATTGTTTAACGACTTGTGGGGTAGCTTGCACCTTAAATGAGCGCAGGCCCAGGGTGTGAACTGCAGTTCTGGCACACACATGAGCAATATGGCAAAACAGAAGCAGAAGGCGCTAATGACAAGCTAAAGTTAGAAACACTCTCTGGGCCGGTTTCAAACTGAAGGAGGAGGTTTAGAGTTGTCACAGAATGAGGAGAAGTGGGGAAGATGTTCAGTGAGAGAAGGTGGTTGTATTAAAAGAAGAGCTTTTTTGGTAGCGGGAGCTCCTTTGCATATTAGGCCACACACCCCTGATGTAGCCAATCTTCCAAGAGCTTACGGGGTTCTTATCACAGGATCTACTGGAAGCTCCAGGAGGATTGGCTACATCAGGGGTGTGTGGCCTAATATGCAAAGGTGTTTCTGCTAAGCAACACTGGCAGAGGATTTGTGCCACTTCAGCTAATCCTAGAAGAAGATAAGGAGGAGGAGGTTGGGTTTATACCCCTGCCTTCCCTTGGAATCTCAGAGCGGCTTACAATCTGCACCCCTTCCTCTCCCCACATCAGACACCCTGTGAGACAGGTGGGGCTGAGAGGGTCCTGAGAAAACTGTGACTGACCCAAAGTCACACCAGCAGCTGCCTGTGCAGGAGGAGTGGGGAATCAAAACCAGTTCTCCAGATTAGAATCCTCCGCTCTTAACCACGACACCAAACTGGTTCTCAAACTGGTTAAACCGCTGCTAATAACCTCTAACCTCAAAAACCCTATCATGAGACAACCCAAAACAATTTTTTTGAAAAGATATAATCTAGATCTAATCAAACCTGAACTTTCCCTAGAGGGTGAAATGGCGAAACTGAGGCCATCATACTTTGGTCACAGTAGGAGGAACAGACAGTGGGTGTTTTTACACTGGCAGTTTGTGACTCTCTATCACCGCATTGGAAACTCACCTTTTACACCTAATGTTCTCACAACTGTTTTGCATCGTTGCTGCCCGAAGCATCTACATTTGTTTCAGTGACATGTGTTTTGGAGCTGCTGCTGCAACGTTTTTCTCGACACTAGTTTTGATCTGGTCTTTTCTCTACAGGCATTTCAAACTTATAGAAGTTTTCATGCATTTCAAAAGACTCCTCCAAAAGCCACCACAAGGTGCAGTAATTTGCATGAGAACTGACAGCACTTGAAATTTTTACATATCATTGCTTGCCTCATCTAGTAATTTAAATTTGTATTGTTTTTGCAGTGTTGACACGATTTCCAAGCAATCGTATACATTTAACTAAGCACTGGTATTCCGACTGCCCTTTGATCAGAGACACACCCCCTCCCCAATTGAAATGCTTAAATGTAAAAGAAAAATAATTTAAGCGGAACAGTGGCAGGTGATTTGAAGACTCTAAAACTCTGGATCAAACTGAATGTAAAAACACCCAATAACTCTTGGAAAGGTTGAAGGCAGCAGGAAGACACAAAGACTGATTCCGCATTAGCCTTTGCTCTGGCTCCGGCTCTGGCGCTGTGTTTCCCCCGGGCAGATGTTGGTTTCCGCATATCTTGACCCGGGGTGGCAGTTTGACCTGCCTCCAAAGCGGTGTCACCCCGCATTTAGGAGATCCTCAAAAAGCGAGAAGTTTATTTTTGATGCGGTTTCGGGGCTCAAAATTTATGTGCGGAACTCACACCAATGCGCTGTCAAACTTCTCGCATCAGTAGAACACACCCACATAACTCCATGCCCATGATTCCGCCCAGTTATTTCGTCATACTTCCTTCATTTTACTCCCTTTGAAAATTATCCAATATTTTCCTGAAATAAAGTAATTTTTTTAAACAAATCACATTTAGCGTTACAACATGAAAAATATATAACGATGTAATGTGATTTTCTTTTACTGCTTGCTTCCCTTGCTTCCACCCCCCCCCCCCATTCCTTATGGTATTCCATGAGATTTTGATAATGTGTGATTGCATTGTGATTACTTCCCCCCTCCAATTAAATCACTCCTATTATAATTTTTTTTTCAAATAAGATCGTTATAACGCAACTAAATAAATAGCGATGTTACACAAACTACTTTAAAGATGCGTGATTGCCACCTTCATCGATCCCCCCCATGGCCTCAAATGGGAATTTGATTATGTTTATAGGTTTATATTTTTGATAGGTTGTGGAAACTTTCTCCCTTAACCCCTTGGCATAAATCTCTCCCCCTTCATGCATCTATTTGTAATTTGTTATAGCTTTTAATGGAAAACTGTGTGCTTAACATTCAGCGTGTGTGGATAAAAATGATGGATCGCCAACCCAGATTTCCCGGGGCTTAGATAACCTGCCAATGGCAGGGTGAAAGGAAAACACGTGACTCTACCAGCATTATGCCTCTGGCATTACATTGTAACGCAAACAAAGACGATTGCATTGTAACGCAAAAACGCATGCGTGTTAAAATAAAAAGGGGAACGTATGAGGGAGGGGGAAATTGCTACGATTGTGGGGGAAACTCCAGGAGCAGCAGTAATGCGGAATCAGAACACACAGAACAGATAGGGAATTGAATCCGGGAGAAATCCTGCAATGCGGAATCGGGAAATCACGCCCGCATGGAACAACCACGGAGCAAAAGGGAGGCAAACGCCAAATGCGGAATCAGCCAAAGACCCAACAGGAGATAAATTGACTCCTTTAGGATAGCCCCGGCCCTCAGTTTGCCAGACCTGAGCAAGGCTGTTAACCAGGGGATTTCTTGCAGCAGGAACTCCTTTGCGTATTAGGCCCTGATGTAGCCAATCCTCCAAGAGTTTACAAGGCTTTTTTTTGTAAGATCTTGGAGGACTGGCTACATAAGAGGGGTGTGGTCTAATATGCAAAGGAGCTCCTGCTACAAAAAAAAAGCCCTACTGTTAACCATAGGACATTCTGGAGGCCATTAATTCATAGGGTCTTCATAGGTCAGAAGTGACTTGATAGTGCTTAACACACATGCATAATTTCAATATTTTTAGTGTGTAACTCAGAATAAGGTTTCCTACCATGTTTACCAAAACGTAGGCAGCCTTGAATGAAAGACAACTAATTTTTTTTTTTTAAGTTATAGTCAAAGATGTTTTTGTTAGCATCACCAACTTCCAGAGCCAGTTTGGTGTAGTGGTTAAGTGCACGGACTGTTATCTGGGAGAACCAGGTTTGATTCCCAACTCCTTCACTTACAGCTGATAGAATGGCCTTGGGTCAGCCATAGCTCTGGCAGAGGTTGTCCTTGAAAGGGCAGCTGCAGTGAGAGTCCTCTCTGTCAGACGTTGGAGCTTCAAAGTAAACGAACCATCATTTGTTGCAAAAGTAGTATCGTTTATTTGATATCTCAAAGTTCTGGACAGGCAGCCATTGGAACTGATAGCAAGCATTGAAACATACATGGGTTTTAAGGCCTTACATCAAAGCATTCATAAACAATCCTACATTCTCACACTCTAGAGTCAGAAGTAACACTTTCCCTGCCCCTTATCGCTTGCGGCTCGCTTTCTCACGGAGGAGCCCTGCTGGCTCTCCTTGAGACTTGCTATCTTCAAAGGCCTATTGCTTTGTTAGTGTTATGCAGAGGAGTTCACAGCATGGGTTAGTAACATTTCTAAGACCGTTTGATATGCAAGGTCTTCTGCTTCACAGTTAGTATTAGGAATTCAAAATGGAGTTAGTCATGTCAAGGAGCAGGTTACAGAATACATTTAGCATAAAAACGCAGTGATGCTCTCCAATGTCTGATCCCTCCGACACTGTGTGTCTACGATCGGGTTCACAAAACCTGCTAGTAATCCCTGGGCCAAAGGAGGCCCGCCTGAAATCCACCAGGGATCGGGCCTTCTCGGTAACGGCGCCTTACTGGTGGAACCAGCTGCTGGAAGAGGTGCGGGCCCTGCGGGACCTAGGGCAGTTCCGCAGGGCCTGTAAGACAGCCCTCTTCCGGCAGGCCTATAACAACTAACTGACATTGAGAATATCTTCTGGATGGAACTAAAAATGTCATTGAGAATATCTTCTGGATGGAACTAGAAATGCATCTACAGACCGCTGGTTTTTATTCTTATTTTTATGTCTTATTAATTATGGTTTTAACTTTATTATGTAAATGTTTTTAAGCTGAATCTATGTGAATTATAATGTTGTAAGCCGCCCTGAGCCACTTCGGTGGGAAGGGCAGGATATAAGTCTAAATATAAATAAATAAATAAATAAATAAATAAAGTCTTTGATCAGGGGGATGGGGTAGGCGTTGGACATGGAGATCCCGTTTATTCCACGAAAGTCTGTGCAAAGCCTCAGACTCCCTTCCTTCTTCTTCCGGAAGAGGACAGGGGCGCCGTCGCTGGCCTAATGAACCCCCGCTTCAGATTTTAAATAATTCAAATATGTAATTATGTTTTATATGTTTTTTTTTGTTTTAATGGTAGTAATGTAATGCTGTGAGCCACCCTGGGTCCGCTTGCAGAGAGGACGGGATATAAACTTAATGTAATAAATAAATAAAATAAATAAATAAAAACCTAGCACCGATTCTGACAAGGAGAATGTAGAGCCAGTTCTTGCAAAGCGCCTTTTTGCTTCACCCGATAAAATGAAAGATGGGGCAGAAATCTGTACACAGAAGCTGAGTAGATGTTTCCAGGGTGGTGAGAGTTGTGACTCCGTGAATCCGCCACAACAAAATACATTTAAGGTGGGTAGAACAACATGGGAAAGATGTGTAAAGGTTGTGTTGTTTCTGTTTAGGCTCCTTTTCTCATTTTGTGTGTTTGTGATTTTTTTAGAAAATTTTTCTCGTGGACTTGTCTGGTGTTCAGACATCGATTCATACAGTTCTGCAAAAATATGTGTGAGCGTCCGATGAAGACATTCCACCCATGGACAAGCAAAAGTCACGTTCTGCGATGTACAAACTGATAACTGCCGCCGCTTATTCAGTTCTCAATTATTGCTCCAACGATCTCTCTTATTCTATGTGTGACGGATGTATTTTAGATAGACCCGGACAGAATTCTCATGTATGTTTGACGTGGCCTGCTGCTTTTTATGATGAGAACTTAAGATATGTTTGTTGCAATCTGAATACAGGCCCAGTGTTGTATGTGATCACAGTTATTGCGTGTTTTCTGGATTGCTGCGGTATTAACAAGAATCATGTCATAGTGTTGGCCAACCTTGTGGAAGCCGTACGAACATCCCCAACTCCCTGTGAACAATTGAGAAATTGTTTCAGAAATGCCACCGACCCTATGTGACACTTGTTGAAAAATTTCTGCATAATACATCTCAGAATGGCACATCTGTGAATACCTTTCTTTCCCCCCTTTTGTAAATAAATTTTAAAAACTTTCTGTAATAAATGTACATTTTATACATTCGCATGTATAAAAATAAAAATGTATTTAGAAGTCGTTGCGTTTGTGCAAATTTTTGATACTGAATTTTTGATACTAAAAACGTTCGATATTAAAAAGATCACATTGCATTTAGGGAGTTCGCTTTTGAGCAGTAAGAGGGAGATTGATGCTGATACACTGATAGACATATGGTTTTACCAATAACACTGAAAATAATACCTCAGCGCCGAGAAAACTTAAGATAGGACGAGAGCTATTTAAACACAATACCGACATCATGTTTTCATGGGTTCCTTACTTTAAAAAACAACACTGCGCACACTCTTCCCCACATAATCCTGAACAGCTCTCTAAAAGGTCTTTAAAAGCCGGAGCAAGTCTTTTTTTCTGTAGCGGTCTCATTCTTATGCCCTGCTGAAGGCAGGGGCTGTCTCTTCTCTCATCCGTTATCACCAACACAGAAAGTCCTTCTCCTGGTTTGGTTTTAATAATGTTTAATCATGGCAATTTTTGGCTTATGGCTTTTTTGTAAAACATTGTGAGCAACAAAGAAACAAGGTATAAAAATACATTGAATAAATGGACACAGCCGGTTATTACATATAAGCTTTTTTTCTTTATTTTCACTTTACAGTGAAACATTCCCCTGTAAGTATGACCTATTGAACAGGATAGGAGTGATGGTGTAAAGGTTGTGGATTGCATTTGTGGGTGGAAAGTTTTCTTCAGCGTTTGCTTGGGTGGATTAAAATTAGTTGGGGCAGACGGGGCAAGAAACAGCAGGAGTCTATTTGATTTTATATAGGAAAGTGGGGTGTAATATTGTATAAAGTTGGCTACAAATCAAAGGCGCCAAGGGTGAGCATTATGGGAAAAGGTGGGAATGGAAGAGGCCAGAATCAGGTTGGGGTACAATAAACATATTACAAACTAACGCACAAGCAACGGCGTTATAGCCCGCTGCTGGATCATGTTAAGGAAAGGGAGGGGGGGTATGTTCTGTGTCTATACACGTAGGTAATCCTATCGTTCTTTTACCCCATGTCCTTTCGGACAGTACTTCCTCTACATTTCTATGACCGTATCTATTACAGATGCTTAATTTGTCAGCTTCTTGTTTGTAAGAAACCTACTGATTGGGGGAAAGTAGGCTGCAAAACCATATCTGTATAGAACCAGCGGTACGAGGCATGGTTGGAGTGGGCCGACATATTCATCAGCAGTCATCGAAGAGTCACTATGCTGAGCGATCTGACAGCTGAGACAAGGCGGCTGGTGGATGACTACTTGTGGTTCGGCGCTGTCTCACAGCCACACGACCAAGACCCTGTGGAGAGTGGCTGACAAGCTGGAGAGCCGTGAGAAGACATTCTTTCACTCGATTTGCTGCTCAGCAATCTGCCAGAGCCCGGTAGGGCAGCCACCCACTTGAGCCGTATGGCGGCGCAGATGGAATCTGACGGCGGGCTTAACGGCGGGCTGAGTAGTGGCGCTGTTTGTGTTCACCAGCACCTTGGCAACAGCGCTGGCTGAGCGGGGGGCCCATGAGGAGATCGGCAGCCTGACAGAGGCCTTGGTCATCTATCTGTCTGTGGAGAAGTGTGAGTGGCTGGAGGTGCATGGTGGCTGGGACGGGTTCTACCGCTACTTCAACAAACATGGTTCTGATTCAATTAACCGGTACGATACCAAAAGCAACACTATCATAGCGACTGCCAGATTTGTCCTAGCAGGATTAGCTTTCCTCTTTGCTGTGCGATAAAAGTACATTGTGAACTTGAAACTATGAACCAGCTCGATGAAACTATGAACAAGTATGATGAGTCTGTTCTATATTTTTACAATTTTAAAAATGTTGTTTAAACCGGTGTCTAGGCCAGAATGTTTAAAATGAAGCACAACCCACCTTGGCAACGTCAAAAAACAAACAAAAGGGAACAAAGATTGTTCAGATCCTAGGTTTGTATGTTTTGTTAGTTCCATTCTAGAGAACTGAGATGTTACGCTAAATACGTTAGATGACCATGCGATGCAACCCGTGTAATGATGTGTGTTTGGATTTTTATGGAGGGAATTCCAATCTTATTTCAGTCGAGCACACCACGTGTTTCATACCGGATCCAAAAAATGGTTCTATACACTGTCATATCTAATAGAAAAGTATTTTATTAAAGCGAGAATATACAAAGCGTAGCTTTTTTTAATTAACAACAATTTGTATCCCGACCCATGAATGAGGCACCTTCCACTTTGGTGTCGAATAGGCGGGAAGGGGGATTGCCGGGAAATCCTGCTGGGGCAGTGTAAGAAATACACGGCATACATCTTTGCCATATTGTGATTCACAAGGATTAGACATGTATGTATGTACAGAATGTGTAGCAGAAAAAATCTGTTTCCTTCCCACAGATGGCATTTGCTGTTTGATCAATATCACACCGATACATCCTCTTTATCAATGTGAGAAAACAAAAACAAGTGTGCTAATTCCCCCACCCTACTGAAAAAATACAGTTCTTACTGTCTCTTTCAGGATACGTGTCTTATATATACAAACAGACGTATGTGTTTTCTCATCTACAGGTGGTTGGGACATTCTCGATTCTAATCAGCATGTTTTTCCTTCTTTTGCAACTTCTTCCCCCATGAGGGAATCAACCTCCTTTGGAGACTCTGGTATTTGCGCTTCAGAAGATGATGGCTCCTTTACTCCTCCTTCTTTCTCACGATCCTCCTTTTCATTTTGAACGTTATATACGGTCCTGCATCCCCAGCAGCAACTTGGTTTCGCCTTCACAGGGAAGACATCCGCCACCTCCGAATACGAGTAAGTTTTCCCTCCCTTGTCAGGGGGAAAAAAAAGTGTCTAAGTCTTTCTATTTCCCTTCTAGACATCCGCATCCCACCCTTTAAAATAAAAAAAACTTACACGCAGATATAAGTCTCGCACGCAGGGGGGATTCTGACGTTTCACGTCCGTTCTCACTCAAATGTCCTCCTGATACCAAGCTATTTCTTCACAATATGAACAGCAGCTGGAAATAACCCTCTGATGCGCCAACTGCACTGCTTTTGAAAATACCCTCCAATCCAAATCACAATCTAGCTGCAAGAGATAAAACAGCTTTGTGTTTTCTGCTCCCTTACATCACCGTGATCTTTCTCACATCCCCTGCTACTTACAATCTCTAGGTGATATTCGGCACACACTGGTTCTTCCAACACCTCTTCTTCTCCCTTGATGGAATCATCCTCCATCGGTGGCTCAGGTGTTTGCGCTTCATAAACCGGGGGTTCCCTCGCCTTTTCCACAGCTTCATGCTCCATGTCTGCTCCAGAATCTCCAGAGGTATCCTCCATGTCTGCTCCAGAATCACCAGCAGTACCATGCTCAGCATCTGCTAGGGAATCTTCCTCATCATCTCTTTCATCACCTGAATCTTGAAAGTGGGCTAGACCCTCACAGTATGGGCAGTGACAGGAGTCAGGCCTCCCTGAGTTGACTGCTGCCACATTCTCTATCTAGAAGTTTGAAGAAGCAAAAAAAAATTAGTATCCTGCCTCATGAGCGTGCCCCCCAATTCCACACACCTCATTTTTAGGCCTTACATCCAGATAGAGCGTTTCCTCCACAATCTCCATATTTTCTTGTGCCTTCCCTCCATGTTCTGACTCCTTGATAGAGACGCTATTCTCAGAGAGCTCTGTCTTTTCCCAAGCATTCTTTGTGGAACTTTCCCTCAAAGAAGATTCGTTATTCTCCACCTCTGTTGAGTTCTTGAGATTAGAACCACACTTTCTTAAAGATTTGAGCAACACCAGGGTTAGCATCCCACACATGACCAAATCCTCTAAATCAGCGACTTCTTTCTCTGATCACTCCACCTCCTGTTTTAAAAAAAGAAAGGGCATAACGCAACATAACCTGCCTTTGCAATCCTCCCCGCTTTCCTCTTTTCTCACAACTTACCTGTGCATCTGTTTCTGCTTCCTGGTTCTTCAAGCTCACCTCTTCCATGTTTTCGGGTATAGATTCTAGAGGGGTCTTCTTGGGGTCAGTGTTCTCTGCTTCTATCTCATCACCGTTGCCTTTTCTTGAATGTTTGTGCGGCTTAATGCCTAGGGGTCCCTCCATGTTAGAAAATTTCTCCATGGTGCTACAGTGCCCAGCTTTCCCGTTTTTAAAGAGAATCCTGTGCCGACCCCCCACCCATTGGTGCATTTGAACAACAGCAACTCTCCTATTGGTGATGGGTTGCAGAGCTGAATTCACAGAGGGGGGCCTATCTCGGGGTTGTGGTATCACTAGCGATGAGCGTATTACAGAGTAACAAGGATGTCTAATGTTATACATTGTGATCGCGTATTATATTTTATTCGGTTATATACCATGGCCCTCTAAGACACACACAATCAAAACACCAAATTGCACGGATGCTTTAGAAACTACTGCAAAGGCCCCAATTTGCGTGCCTTTGTATTAAAACTGAAATGCATCTTCTAGATCGTCTTCCGTGTCTTCACGGTATGTGTTATAACGTATAACAATGCTATTATGTTCTAGAATATAGGTACAGCCTGTCAAGTCTGCTATGGGTTACTCAATATCTGTATTAAGGTTGGTTCTGAAGTGAAGGAGTCTGGGTACTTTACAGTGTACACCGGGGGCTGCTAGCTCACTCTCCTGCCCCCTCTCTAGAAATGCCTTTGTTGTGTAACCTGCTTTGAAATGCTAACCTGTGAACAAGATAGTGGCGCCTTCCCAGCCTTGTTCTCTGTGGGGAGTATGGGGTGTCAAGACTTCGGTCTGGGAACGAAAGAAGTAGCATCCTAGTGTGAAGATGTGTTGCATAGATTGCCCCCCGTAGGAATCCTTTAGATTCATACTTTAAATACTGGATTAGTGCATATGTGTTTCAGTCCTTCAATCTCTGCCATGGTCCACAGTTCTGATTACAATAAACTTGCTACTTTATCAAGAGACTCGTTATTGAATTCAGCCGACTTGACATTTTGAAGGAATCCCTATCTTGGAGTTCAACCTTTCCGGCAACTGAAAAGGCGATGTCCGAACAGTCTCCGGAGAATGGAGGATTCCCAACCAGAGTGGAGGGGGCCGAGACACCCTGGCACATCCATACTGCCAGAAGGACCGCGGCCTCCCCTCCACAGTTTCAGCTGGTGGCGACCCCACGGCAATACCAGCCAAGAACCTCCACTACGCTGATGGATCAAGCCCCGGTCCGTCGGGAGGCGATCATGACCCGCCACACCAAGCGGGTCCAACTGGCCGAGGCCGCCGCCGTCCACCCGGGCGAGGCGAGCGAAGGCGCCAGCGCCGCGGGGGCGCAGGACCTCGAGAGTGGAAGCGAAGGGGCCGAGTGCGGAGCGGAGGACGGAGGGGCGAGCCCCAAGGACCAGACCGATGAGGAGTACGAGACGTTTCGCGCGATGGTCCGCAGGGAGATCGACGGGGCGGTGAGAGACCTAAAGGACCAGATGCAGACCCTGACCGCGCAGCTGGGCAGAGCGCTGGGGGTGACCGGGGCTCGCCAGCAACAGCCAGCCCCGGCGGGTCCGCGGGGACCCCCGGCTCGACAGGGCCCCGCCGCTCCTCCACCCGGAGCGGCCCCGCAAGCCCCAGCGGCGCCCCCCCCTGCCCCGGTCAGACAAAGAGACCTGGGGGGGGGCCGGGAGCTGGACGCCATGTTCGACGGGGACCCGGAGGAAGTGAACTACTTCGCGATCCAAGCAAACAGCTACATGCACTACTGGGGGGACTCATTCCCCGATGAGATGAGCCGCGTGGACTACCTCGGGTCGAAGCTACGGGGCGCAGCGAAGAAGTGGTATGTGAGCCTATGCGAAACCAACAGCCCGGTCCTCCATTTCGTAAACACTTTCGTGCAGGCCCTGCTGACCCAGTACGAGGACCCCCTGCAAGAAACCCGAGCGCTGGCGGTGCTGCGGAACATGAAGCAAGGGGCCCGATCCATCCGGGAGTACGCGGCCGACTTCCAGGCCAACGCTGCCCGGGCTCGGAACTGGAACGAGGTGATGAAGATCGAGCACTTCACCAATGGGCTGAACCCGAGCATCCTGGATAGAGCGCTCACGCAAGCCCGCCCCGATACCCTGGTGGGGTGGATTCAGCTGGCGGGGGAGGTGGAGACCAACCTGAAACGAGTGGCGATGCTGCGCCAAGCACTGGCCGCCGGCAGGGGAACGCCGAAAGCAAGCCCCGGGAAGGCTGAGCCACCTAAAGTCAAGAAGCAGGCGGTGGCTGCCCCGGGGGGGCCCCGACGTTGTTTCCGGTGTGGGGACCCCAACCATCTAGCCTCCGGCTGCCCCCAATCAGCCACCGGGGCCGCCCCACCGCAGGGAGCCACCCGCCCGGGCACCCCCGGCCCCAAGAAAACCACCGGCCGCCCTAAGGACACGGCGAAGAGCAGCGCGCTCCTGGTGCAAGACGACCTACAAGAGGAGGAGGTGCGTCTGTCAGAGGAGCTGGCCGAGCTGGCGTGGGAAGAGGAGCCGGCGGGAAACGACGCCGACCTGCTTTGAACGGTGCCAACCAGCAGGTCGACCGAGAGGAGGCACCGCTCACGGTGAGACCCACGGGAAGGTTGTACTTTATAGTGGTCAAATTGTTGAACCCAAAGCTAAAAAGGTTCCTACAGATCCGGGCCCTCATAGACTCGGGCTGTAATAGAGAGCTGATTTCCCCCAAGGTGGTGGAGGCTCTGGGATTGAAACGCTTACAACTGCCCCACCCCATGCACTTTGAACAGATGGATGAGTCAGTAATGGGGGGGGAACCCTGCACGCAAGAGACTGAGCCGTGCCCCCTGGGGATTGAGGATCACTGGGACTCAGAGACGTTTGTGTTTTAAACAATTTATTGGTAGCATATGGTTACAAAGCTTATCTATTTCTTAATTTTTTCTTTTTTTTTCACATTAACCCATATGACATTTCCATCCCCCCTCCCTCCAATGTTGACTTCCCCGAGGTTATAAGTTCAAATCCATACTAAAGGCACTTCTGATTGCTCAAAGTTCCGTATATATATTCTTACAACTAAAAAAATGTCCAATATTTCTTTACTTTCCAAGTTTTCTCCATATATCCTTTAAATTTTCTCCACTCCCTTTTGAATATCTCTAAATCATAGTCTCTTAGTGTTCTGGTTAATTTGTCCATTTCACACCACGATAAAACTTTCATGGTCCATTCCCATTTCTCTGGTATTTTTTCTTGCTTCCAAAGCTGCGCGTACAAAGTCCTAGCAGCTGATAACAGGTACCAAATTAAAGTCCTGTCTTCTTTTGGGTATTTTTCTAATTGTAATCCAAGTAAAAACGTCTCTGCAATTTTCTTAAAATCATAGCCCAAAATTTTGGTAATTTCTTGTTGTATCATCTTCCAGAATTCTTTCGCTCTTTCACATGTCCACCACATATGGAAGAAAGAACCTTCATGTTTTTTACATTTCCAACATCTATCCGACATTTTCTTACTTATCTTAGCCAATTTTTTCGGAGTCATATACCACCTATACATCATTTTAAAACAGTTCTCCTTAATGCTTTGACAAGTTGATATCTTCATTGAGTTCTTCCAGAGGTGCTCCCATGTTTCCATTTGTATTTCTCTATTCACATTAATTGCCCATTTGACCATTTGAGACTTTACTACTTCTTCTTCTGTAGACCATTTCAATAATAACTTATATACTTTTGATATCAATTTTTCATTGTCACCTAACAGGACTCTTTCCAGTTCTGTTTGTTCTCGTCTAATCCCCTCTGATTTTATGTCATTTTCCATCAAACTTTTAATTTGTTGCATTTGAAACCAATCATAATTGTTATTTAGCTCTTCTGAGGTTTTTAATTCAATTTTGTCTCCTTGAATCTTAAGCAGTTGGTTATATGACATTTCTCTTTTTTCTTCAGAATCAGCTGTTATTTTTATTACTTCTGCTGGCACTATCCATAATGGTTTTCTCTCGTCCCCGTATTTCTTGTATTTTATCCAAGTATTTAGTAATGTATTTCTGACATAGTGGTGAGAGAAAAAACCATCCATTTTATTCTTCCCATAGTACATGTATGCATGCCAGCCGAATCTATTTCCGTGAGCTTCTAACCACAAAGGTTTTTTATCTAACAGCATTATCCAATCTTTTATCCATGTCAAACAAACTGCATCGTGGTATAGTCTTAGATCGGGAAGTTGAAAACCTCCTCTCTCTTTGGCATCCGTTAAGATCTTCATCTTTATCCTTGGTTTCTTTCCGGCCCAAATGAAATCAGAGATTTTCCTTTGCCATTTGTTGAATTGTTTTGCTTCTTTTACAATCGGGATGGTTTGAAACAAATACATTATCCTTGGCAAAATATTCATTTTGATTGCAGCTATCCTGCCCAGTAAGGACAAGTTGAGTTTATTCCATTTCATCAAATCTTTGTCCATCTTACACCACAGTTTTTCATAATTGTTTTTGTATAAATCAATGTTCTTCATTGTTATCTCTATTCCAAGGTACCTAACTTTGGTTGTGACTTCACAACCTGTCACCTTTTGTAGTTCGTTTGTTTTATTTGGTTGCATGTTTTTACAGAGGAATTTCGATTTCTCCTTATTTATGTATAATCCTGCTAGTTCTCCGTATTCTTTTATCTTAGCTAACAGCAGTGGTGACACTTGAACCGGATTCTCCATTATGAACACTATATCATCTGCAAAAGCTTTATATTTATAAGAGAATCTTCTAATTTTTAGACCTTCTATTTTTTCATCTTTTTGAATTTGTTGTAACAAAATTTCAAGAGTCATTATAAACAACAATGGTGATAGCGGGCATCCTTGCCTTGTTCCTTTACTCACTTTCAATTCTTTGGTAAGGTCTGCATTTATACACAATTTTGCATGCTGATCTGTATATATTGCTCTTGTCATTTTTATAAATTGTTCCCCTAAATTAATTTTTTCCATTACCGCAAACATAAAGTCCCAATTTAAGTTGTCGAAGGCTTTCTCTGCGTCAACAAAAAATAAGGCCACTTCTTTTTCCGGGTGCTTTTCATAATATTCCACAACATTAATAACAGCTCTTACATTGTCCCTTATTTGTCTTTTAGGAAGAAATCCCGCTTGGTCTTTGTTTATAAAGTTGGTCAGGTATTGTTTCAGTCGCTCTGCTAAAATTCTTGTATAGATCTTATAGTCATTATTCAACAATGAGATTGGTCTATAATTTTTTACGTTTGTGCTATCTTTATCTTCCTTAGGAATCAGAGAGATTACAGCTTCCCTCCAGGTCTTTGGGATTTTCCCTTCTTCTCTTATCGTGTTTAACAACTTCAACAGTTTGGGTGTTAATTCATCCTTGAGAGATTTGTAAAATTTTGACGTGAATCCATCTGGCCCTGGAGCTTTACCCTCTTGCATTGCTTTTATTGCTGCTTCTATTTCAATTTTCTCTATTGGGTCATTTAATATCTTTTTCATATGTTCCGTCAAAGGTGCCACCTGAATGTTTCGTAGATACTCTTCCACTTTTTCTTTACTTACATTCACACCCTTGAATAAATTTGCATAGTATTTAAAGAATTCTCTTTTAATTCCTTCTTGATCCACTACTGTTTTCCCATTTGCCATGATTTTATTTATAGTCTTATTTTCTTTCCTTTTTTTTAATTGCCAGGCCAGGTATTTACCAGGTTTGTTTGCACTTTCAAACGATTTCTGTTTCAAATTTTTTAAATTCCATTCTAATTCTTTATTCAGCAAATGTTTAACTTGGGATTGTAATATCATAATTTCTTTTATTAATTTTTTCTTCCCTGGTCTTTTTTTTAAGTCCTTTTCTTTTTTATCTATTTCATTTTGCAGTGCTGACAGCCTTTCTTCTCTTGCTCTTTTGTCTTTATTATTCAATGTAATTAATATACCCCTCATTACTGCTTTATAAGTGTCCCATACTGTTGGATATTCCATATCATCCGTTTCATTTATTTGGAAGAATGCTGCAGTCTCCTTTTCTAAGAATGATACAGTGTCTTTATTTTGTAGTAAATCCTCATTAATTCTCCATCTTCTTGATTTTCTTTGCAATTTTGTTGACCAGCATATTGGATTATGGTCCGCCCAAACCTTTGGAAGAATCTCAATTTTTTTTGTTATGAGGCCCAAGCCTTGGGAACCCCACAACATGTCAATTCTGGAAAAAGAATTATGCCTTGCTGAGAAAAATGTATAGTCTCTTACCTCAGGGTTGAACTTTCTCCAAATGTCTTCTAGATTTTCCTGTTTAATCAACTCAAAGAAAGAATTGGGCAGCTTCCCTTCTTTATCATTCTTCTTTGGACTTGATCTGTCAAGGTTATTTTGTATTGTCCCATTAAAATCGCCCATCATCAATACCTGGTCATAAGTCTCTTCGTCCATTTGTCTATTTATGTCTTTAAAGAATTTGTCTTTCGCTCCATTGGGTGCATAGAGTCCTAGTAGTAACGTTTTTTTCGCCTCTATCGTCACCTCAACAGCAATGTATCTTCCTTCTTTGTCTTTAAAGATTAATTTTGGGTCAAGTTGTTCTTTAATGTAAAAAACCACCCCTCTTTTCTTTTGCTCTGCTAGTGAAAAAAATTCCAACCCCAAATTTCTATTCCACAAAAATTTACTGTCCTTGCGTTGTATATGAACTTCCTGTAAACAAATTATATTACATTTTTGCTTTTTAATCCAATGAAATGTTCTCCTTCTTTTCTGTGGTGAATTTAGTCCATTTATATTCCAAGATAGTAATTTGTACTCCATTATGATGTTGGTTCTTTATTTTCTTCAAAAAAGCTATGCATCTCTTGTTCGCTTCTTATTGTAATCCTTTTGCCATTTTGTTCAAATCCAAGACCCTCTGGTATTATCCATCTATATCTTGTGCCCTCTGCACGCAACTGATCGGTTAGCTTCTTGTACTTTTTCCTATCGCTGATCACTTCTCTTGGTAGCTCTTTCATTATTTTAACTCTGCTCCCTTCTATTGCCCAGGCTTTTTGGTACCCTTTCCTCAAAATTTTCTCTGCCACTTCTTTTGATCTTAATCTTATGACGATGTCTCTTGGCAGACCTTTATTTTTCGCATAAACTGAGTTGACTCTGTAGGCACCCTCCAACATACTCTTAAATCTGTCAGGGTCTTCTTCTATGTACTCAGTGATGATATCCACCATATAGCCTTTTAAGTCTGTGTCTTCTTTTTCAGGTACCCCTCTTAGACGCACTTGTGACTCCAGCAACTTACAGTCGTGTATTATGACCTTTTCTTGAATTTTTAGCAAGGCAGAGGCCTGTGTATCCACTTTCATCTCTACCTCTTTCACTTTATTTTGAGTCTCTTCCTTAAAATTCTCTATCTCCTTCTTAAGGTCTCCAACTTCTTTTTTAATATCTTTTTTTATTGCCAAATGCAATTTGTCCATAGCTTTTAACATTTTTGCCTCCAGAGCGTCAAATTGAGCCTGCATCTTGTCAAATGATTGGGCTCTTGCACGTGTTGTTCTTTCTACTGACATATAAAAAATCACCAAACCTTAAAAAAATCCCCACATAAAATTTAGCATCCAATCCAATAGCTTAGAGCCAGTTCTTTCAGATGAGACTAGTTTCGTTTTTCTCCCTTCTTCCTGAGCAAAGATATTGAATTTTAACAATTTTGACAGTTTTTCTCCCTTTTAAAATGGCAATCGTTATTTCTCTATGGTACAGTTCCAGCCTAGAGAGGTCTCTCTTCGTCTTTCTTGATCTGAGTCTTGGACTCAATTCCTTCCTAGTTCAAAGGTCGGATGTCACAGCTCTTGTTGTCCTTATAGGCTCTGATTTATTGTCCAGCCCCTTTTAGTTTCACTTCCTGTCACAGCTTAGACTGATCTCGTGTCTAATCTCGCAGTTTTTTGAGCTGCATGAAGAAACCACAACCACAAAAATTCACAACAATATGTCCTTTCTCCAAAATATCTTTGAAGGCAATTGTTTTTACGGCGTTCAGTTTTCCCAAGCTGAATTCTTTTCCTGCTGTGCCCCCACTCAGCTCAGTTCATTCTAGGTTCTGCAGTTTATGGGCATATATACACGGCAACTCTCTTTTCTTTCTTCTGCGTCACCAGCCTCCCATTGCCAACTTTCACTCTTATCTTGAAAGGTTTTTTTTTTTTTTTTTGCTGTTGTTCACATCCAAAGCCACAGAGCTCAGCTTAACAAGGTAAAAGTTTTTTTTCATTCAATTATGCTTTGCCTTCGTCTGTTATTAATCCACTCAGTGTTTAAACTATATTCAAAGTCTCTCAGAGTGAAGATAAGAATGATGAGTCTACCTTTTAGATGTTCTCAACTCCCCCGGCTGCTATTTTCTTGCAATTAAAATCAGTCCTTCTAGCGTGCTTGGATTCCGACAGCCTTAAGTGACCGAAGTCACTTTAGAGTCACTGCAGACGATGGTTGACATTCCATTGCCGGACATCAAGAAATGAAGGAGTCAGTTCCCTGACTGCTCCAGTTCGATATCAACAGCATTAAAGGAAGATAAGTCGTCTTGGGTTAACCCTTGCCTAGGGTTAATGAGCATAGACCTTATCAGGGGTCTTTAATACCCTGAACAGTGACAATAAAATCCCCCTCTGTTAGGGAGCTGCAGACTGTCTTCCAGCCAAACAGGAAGTCGGGACTCAGAGACGTTTGTGATCGCGCCCGCCTGCGGCTACCCCGTGGTCCTGGGAGTGGGGTGGTTGGAAAAGCACGAGCCCCTCATCCGCTGGAGAGCCCAGACTATCAGATTTCCCGACCCAAGTTGCAACCAGCACCTTTGGCAGGCAGCATGGGGGCCACGAGCACCAGCCGCTCGGGAGAGGGCGTGCGTCCTGGTGGAAGAGGTGCACCATGTCCCGGACGCCTACCGCGACCTGATGGAGGTATTTAGTGAGCGGGAGGCCAACCAGCTACCCCCCCACAAGAGCACAGACTGTGCGATAGAACTAATCCCCGGGGAAAGCCTTCCCAGGGCCAAGCTCTACCAAATGGGGTGGGCTGAGAAGAAGGAGCTGCGAAAATTCCTAGACTTGAACTTGAAAAGGGGGTTCATCAGACCCGCGACGGCCCCCCACGCGGCCCCCGTGTTGTTTAGAAAGAAAAAGGACCACAGTCTTAGGCTTTGCACGGATTTTCGTGGGATTAACGCGATTTCCATGTCAAACGCCTACCCCATCCCCCTCATCAAAGATTTGCTAAGCACGGTGGCGGGGGGGAAGATTTTCACAAAGCTTGACCTGCGGGACGCGTACTTCCGAGTGCGCATCAAGGAGGGGGATGAGTGGAAAACGGCGTTCAACACCCCGATGGGGCAATTTGAATATTTAGTCATGCCGTTTGGATTGCAAGGGGCACCGGGGGTGTTCATGAATTTCATAAATGATGTATTGCGGGAATTTCTGTACAAGGGGGTGGTGGTGTACCTTGATGACATCATTATTTATTCGCAAGACGAACAATCCCATGTGAAACTAGTGAGGGAAGTGCTGGCCACCCTGCTGAAGCACCAGCTCTACGCCAAGCTGTCTAAATGTGAGTTCCACCGCACGGAACTAGACTATTTGGGCTTCCGGGTGTCTGGGGACGGGCTGGCCATGGATCCAGCCAAAGTTCAGGCAGTTCTAGAGTGGGCCCCCCCGAGGACACGTAGACAGCTCCAAAGTTTCCTCGGATTCTCCAATTTCTATAGGACATTCATTGAGGGGTTCGCCCAGATCGCTCTGCCCCTAACAGACCTCCTGAAGACGAAGGGGAAGGGGGAGGAGGCAAAGCGACCAGGGGCCAGGCTGAATTGGACACCGACTTGTCAGGCGGCTTTCGACCGGCTTAAACAACTGTTCACAAGCGAGCCGGTCTTAAGCCACCCAGATGAGCGGAAGGGGTTTGTGGTCCAATGCGACGCCTCCGACGTCGCCGTAGGAGCCATTCTCATGCAGAGGGATGAGGAGGGGAAGCTGAGACCCTGCGCTTACATTTCGCGAAAGTTCTCGGAGGAGCAGAGGAACTGGTCAGTGTGGGACAAAGAGGCTTTCGCTGTCATGTTTGCACTGAAAACTTGGAGGTCCTGGTTGGAGGGAGCCAGGGTGCCCTTTGAGATATGGACGGACCACAAAAATCTAGAGGCACTAACAGGGAAAAGAAAATTGAGTGAAAAGCAAATCAGGTGGGCGGGCTTCTTCTCCAGATTCGACTTCACCCTGAAACACATCCCGGGGACCCGCAATTTCCTAGCAGACGCCCTGTCCAGGCTCCCACAGCATGAGAGCCAGAGAGAGGAAGTGGTAAATTCCCTGATCCCCCCCACACAAGTGGCGGCTATGGTCACTACCCGCTCGCAGAGGGAAAAGGAATTGAGCGGGCTAAGCAAAGAACGAATCACCCTAGAGGCCGAACGGGAGGGAGGTGGGCGGCCGGAGGGGTTGCAGAAAAGAAAAGACGCTCTTTGGTACAAGGGGGAGAAACTGTACATCCCGGAAATATTAAGGAAAGAAATTCTCCAACTATGTCACTGCTCCAAATTAGCTGGGCACTTCGGCTATGTAAAAACCTTGCACTTGGTGCACCGGCAGTTCTGGTGGCCGTCCCTAAAGAAGGATGTGTCGGACTTTGTAGCTGGTTGCCCGGTGTGTGTGATGGCAAAAAGGAGGGGGGGGAACCCCCGGGACTCCTACAGCCTCTGGAAACAGCAAAACGGCCATGGGCCATGGTGTCCATGGACTTCATAGTCGAGCTACCCCCCTCCCGGGGGAAAACAGTCATACTGGTGGTGGTGGACACGTTTTCAAAACAAGCCCACTTCATCCCCTGCAGCCAATTACCCACGGCCAAGAAACTAGCGACTTTATTTTTCGACCACGTGGCCAAACATCACTCCATCCCTGACAAGGTCATAAGTGACAGGGGGCCTCAGTTCGTTGCCACCTTCTGGCGGGAGTTTTGTAAGTTACTAGGGATGGAACAGGGGCTAAGTTCTGCCTATCACCCCCAGACGGACGGACAGACTGAGAGAGTGAACGGGGTGCTAGAGCAGTACCTACGGTGCTTTGTGAGCCTACGCCAGTCGGACTGGGCGGACCTCCTCCCCTTCGCTGAATACGCTTACAACAACAGCGCTCACAGTTCCACAAAAGCATCTCCCTTTGCAACAGTGTTCGGGTATGAGGGAAAGCCGATTCCCATGCTGCCAGGGGGGGAGGGATTGACGGGCTCAAGTTTCGAGCAATGGTGGCAAGGTCCCAGCCAATGTTGGCCAGCCATTCAAGAAAACCTGAAGCTGGCCAAGGAGGCGTATAAGAAACAGTATGATAAAAGCCATGTGCCAGTCTGGGACTTGAAGGTGGGGGACTCCGTGTACCTGTCAACAAAAAACCTGCCTCTGGCACAACCGTCTAGGAAATTGGCTTTTAAGTTCTTAGGGCCATTCAAAATCAAGCGGGTAATCAACCCGGTGACAGTAGAGTTAGACCTCCCCCCTGCTCTTGGTAAAGTCCACCCTGTTTTTCATTGCAGCCTACTGCGCAGATCTCCGGGGCCGTCCAAATGGCATTCACAAGATTCACCAACCCTCCCCTCGAAGGGGGAGTGCCGGAGCCTCTCGGGGCCCGAGTTCCGGAGCCATAAATGTGACTCGCCCTCCTTGCAAGGCCGCCCGGCAGGAGGGGGATCCTAGGGGGGGCAGTATGTCAAGTCTGCTATGGGTTACTCAATATCTGTATTAAGGTTGGTTCTGAAGTGAAGGAGTCTGGGTACTTTACAGTGTACACCGGGGGCTGCTAGCTCACTCTCCTGCCCCCTCTCTAGAAATGCCTTTGTTGTGTAACCTGCTTTGAAATGCTAACCTGTGAACAAGATAGTGGCGCCTTCCCAGCCTTGTTCTCTGTGGGGAGTATGGGGTGTCAAGACTTCGGTCTGGGAACGAAAGAAGTAGCATCCTAGTGTGAAGATGTGTTGCATAGATTGCCCCCCGTAGGAATCCTTTAGATTCATACTTTAAATACTGGATTAGTGCATATGTGTTTCAGTCCTTCAATCTCTGCCATGGTCCACAGTTCTGATTACAATAAACTTGCTACTTTATCAAGAGACTCGTTATTGAATTCAGCCGACTTGACACAGCCGTAAACAAAGGAAATAAAATCTCGCAGTCGCCTTAAAAAACTATTTATTTCAACACTATTTGGTTATGATCCGTTATATTTTTAAAGCCGCAAAGTTTGTTCCCGGTGTTATATGCGCCTCTCATAATCTCTCCCATTTCTCACAAATTGTTAGGATCGTTCTTTTGTTTCAGATGATGGATGTTTGTGCTCTGTGATGAGTTAAAAAAAATGTTTACAAATCTGTGTTGGAGAGGCCTGGACAGGACACAGGAGGCAGGATCCGTGCACACACGTTCAGAAGGAAAGAGGACAGCCTCACAGAACTTAACATCTGTGCAACTTACACACACACACATGGGCAAAAACGATTGTGGACGTATGTCCTGTGAAAAGCAATGAGCCTATACCGCCCATCATTGTTGAGTACAGCGTTGTTCATATGGAAATTTACTAGAAAAGATCTGGTCTGAACTATCTCTTTTTTCAGAAAAGCCTAGGGGTAAAGTGTTCCCACACGAATTCTCTTCTAGCCTGGGGGATACTAATTCTGCTTAGGAAGGCCCAGCTGCACCCTAAGAATGGCAAAACCTGTTTCTGCATAAGGTGCAGTTGTACTTTTCCCACAACTTTTCCCTGGGGTGTCTACCCCCTTCACCAGAATTAAAGCCTTGTTAACAGTTTATACATTGTTCTACTTCTCCCCATGTTCTGATAAGTGTGTCCTACCGGGCTTGTACTTTTTGAACTTACTGCTAGAACGGTTAAAAGCCTCTTTGAAAACGTTAAAAAAAAATGTTGAAGGAAAAGTTGTGAGCGTGGCTTCTGACATAAATTGATTAACAAATGTAATTGGGGGGGGGGGGGGATGTCAATCCCCGATCAGTGCATTTGCCCTTATAACTGTGATGCCCCAGGAAAAGATGCGTCTGAATGCCAAACCTACAGTCTCCTCAGAAACTAATTATGCATCTGATGCCTCTGATTGTCAGGCTCTGTAACTCTAATATATTACAAATGTAGAATACTAACCATATGGACTCTTTGTACTAACCCAAAGCTCTTTGTTATACTGTAGTTTATGTGCATGTCAAAAGGAACAGCGAGTGATGTGTAAACTTTGTTGATGTTACCAAAGAACAAAAGAATGCAACCGTTGGGAGATAACACGGCCGCCAGGCATCTTCCCAGGGCAAGAAGATAAGCTGAAGCCCCTGTGTGAAAGTTTGCACCTTCACCCCCTTGATGTTATGGGAATGGAAACTTTGTTTAGAAAGTCTTTGATGTAGATTCTTTAAGAATAGTAACCGCCTGATTCCAGGCATTAGTCTCAACTTCTGTACCCAGGTATGAGTTTCCAATAAAGTATACATTGTTTCAATCAATACTGCCTTGATATTCCATTGCCTGACACTGATAAATGCTGCAAAAAGTGGCAAAATGTAATCTTTCAACCAAACTGAGTTTACTTAACTATTTAAAGCTACAGAGGAAGTGTTCCAGGCTTCCTGTCAATAATCATCTTTGTGAAATTCTCACTTTTAATCCTAACTTTTATCTCAGCTCTACAGTCTATGACAATTGTACCTTACAATAATGCTGAGAATCTGCTTGTTAAAGTGTAAACTTTTTATATAATGACCTCTCTCTCTCTCTCTTCTCTGTTTTTCTTTCTTTATTCTTATCGTTCTTTTTTAAAATACACATTGTTGTTGTTTTAAGCAATAATTTTGATAAATAATGATACAGTTCAAAACTGTATAGCTGTATAGTTGTGACCAGACATATTAGTCATTTTTCATTTCAAGGGGTGAGATATCAACATTAATACAAAATTAAAAAACCGAAGCTAGAGCACCATTTATAATATGCAGATAGTCACAATAATTTGCAATGTTATAAGCAAATATTACTAAGGTAGTGCTGTGAATGCCTAACTGCTTAATAAGTACTATACATTGTGTAAAAAATAAAATTTCTTTATTGGGTGATTCATATGGTGGCAAGCACTCTCAGACCACAGAACTAAATTTTTTTTAAATGTCCATTGCTTTGAAGTGTGAGGGAAACTAATTACTTTAAAACATATAACAAACAGACACAGCCAATACAAACCGGGGCTGCCAACAGCGCTTATAAAAACTTTCCCTCCTCTATTTTCTCCTCATAACAACCCTGTAAGGTTAGGCTGAAAGAGAGAATGGGTAGCCCCAGGTTACGCCCCGAGTCCGTTTCGAAGAGGGTGGGATATAAAGCCAGAGTAAGTTAATAAATAAAAAAACAAAATTACCACCTAGCAGGGTTTCGTAGCAGAGTGGGGGTTTCAAATTTGGGTCTCCCAGATTCCAGTCTAACACTTTAACCGCTATGACATGCTGATTCTAGAAATTCTGCCAGTGGATTTCTCTGAGCTGGATATATTTGGAGATCCTTAAAAAGAATTATAAGGCTTTCCTGTTTAGGGCAATGTACAGAAATCTTTTTGTAATTTGCCAAGATTCTTTTGGTTGTATTGTTAGCTTTGGCTTCTGTTCATATCTGTTTGGGTGGGGGGACTCAGAAAATATATAGCAACTTGACTCTGAAAATATATTGCGTGGAGAACCTAATTTCCTCAGTTCTCTCTCTGTTTATCTTGACCGGTCTAAGCACTTGACCTTTTAGGATAGCTTGAGGGGTCAAATAGTTTTGTCTCACAATTAGCAATATATAAGATCGATCAGATTAGAAGGCTGCGATATATATATTTCTACACTTCTCACCATAAAAAATCACTGGCCTTGAGCAGTTGACCTTTTACAACAGTTTTGGGGGGGTTAAAATACTTTTGTCTCACAATTAGCAATATATAAGATCGATCGACTTAGAAGGTGGGAAACAATACCTTGGAATTCACTTTCCCCAGACACAGTTCTGTGAGAACTCATTTGCAAGGTTGTGCGTTTTGTTTTGACAGCCAGAGCTAGATTCTCCAGACTAGAGACTGGTAACCTCCCTGTGCTTGCAGAGGACGAGAGACAGTTTTCATGATCATCTGAGAACAGGTTGCTGAAGGCGGCTAGAAAGATAGGTTTTAATGTTAATAAGAAACTGTAGGTGTTTGCAATTAATAATTAACGGGGCAGTATTATTAGAATGGGTTTGCAGAACTAGTCATGAATGTCTTTGCAACAGTTTCCCCCTGTAAAACACACTGAGAACATAAGAGCATAAGAGAAGCCATGTTGGATCAGGCCTATGGCCCATCCAATCCAACACTCTGTGTCACACAGTGGCCAATATATAGAGAGAGATATAGATATAGATACACACACACCACACACATTGTGGCTAATAGCTCTGCTCCATATTTTCATCTACCCCCCCCCCCCTTAAAGCAGGCTATGCTTGTAGCTGCCACCACCTCCTGCGGTGGTGAATTCCACATGTTAATCACCACAAATTGCCAATCTTTAAAAAGGGATCGAGTAAGTAACAGTGACTATAAGCATGCGCCAAGTTGTGAAACACAAGTTCCAGATCATAATAAGAACATGAGAGAAGCCGTGTTGGATCAGGCCAACACTCTGTATCACACAGTGGCAAAACCCCCCCAAACAAAACCCATGTTCCATCAGAAGGTTCACAAGTGGTGCTAGAAGCCCTTCCACTTTGCCCCCCACCCCACCCCCCAAGCACCAAGAATACAGAGCATCACTGCCCCAGACTGTTCCAATAAAATGCTGTGGCTAATAGCCGCTGATGGACCTCTGCTCCATATTTTTATCCAATCCCATCTTGAAGCTGGCTATGCTTGTAGCCTCCACCACCTCCTATGGCAGTGAATTCCATGTGTTAATCACCACACATTGCCAATCTTAAAAAGGGATCAAGTAATTAACAGTGGACTTTAAGCGTGCACCAAGTTGTGAAACACAAGTTGCAGATCATGATAAGAACGTAAGAGAAGCCGTGTTGTGATCAGGCCAACACTCTGTGTCACACAGTGCCCACACACGCACACACATATAAACTGTGGCTAATAGCCGCTGTTGGACCTCTGCTCCATATTTATATCCAATCCCCTCTTAAAGTAGGCTAAGCTTGTAGCTGCCACCACCTCCTGCAGCGGTGTAATTCCACATGTTAATCACCCTTTGGGTGAAGAAGTACTTCCTTTTATTTTGTTTTAACCTGCCTGATCAGCAATTTCATTGAATACCCATGAGTTCTTGTATTGTGAGAAAGGGAGAAAAGTACCTCTTTCTCTGCTTTCTCCATCCCATGCATAATCTTGTAAACTTCTATCGTGTCACCCCCGCAGTCGACGTTCTCTCCGAGCTAAAGATCCCCAAGCGTTTTAACCATAGGGAAAGTGTTCCAAACCTTTAATCGTTCTAGTTGCCCTTTTCTACACTTTTTTTCAATGCTATAATACCCTTTTTTGAGGTGCGGTGACCCAGAACTGTACACAGTATTCCAAATGAATCCGCACCATCAGTTTAAACAGGGTGGCATTATGATACCGGCTGCTTTGTTTTCAATCCCCTTCCTAATAATTCCCAGTGTGGCATTGGCCTTTTTTATTGCAATTGCACACTGTCTTGACATTTTTTTTTCCAGTGAGTTATCTACCATGGCCCCAAGATTTCTCTCTCTCTCTCTTGGTCAGTCTCTACAGGTTCACACCCCCCATCAACTTGTATTTGTAGCAGGGATTCTTGGCCCCGATGTGCATTATTTTGCACTTGGCCACGTTGAACCTCATCTGCCACATTGTCGTCGTCCCACTCACCCAGCCTCAACAGACCCCTTTGGGAGTGCCTCACAATCCTCTCTGGTTCTCACCACCCTGAACAATTTAGTTGTCATCTGCAAACTTGGACACTTTGCTGCTTACTCCCGACTCCGGATCATTAATGAACAAGTTAAAGAGCATGAGTTGTATCGACACGCAACCTGATGTTAAAGGGACATGTTACACGTATAAGGTTAGCCGTGCTCAGTTTTAAAGCCATCATTTTATCCGTTGGGTATGTCTCCTCTCCAAACTATGCCCTCTTAGAACCGTTGCATCTCCACAATTCCCTAAATGATGTCTGTGTTGCAATACACGCTTTCCCCCCAAACAATATGAAGCCTGTTACACCAGTGGCTGACCCTCCCTCCCCCCCCCCTCTTATGAAACAGCCGGCATTCCTTGGGGGGGGGCGGATCCCTAGCCACCCCCTTGGGGACTGTTGCATCACTCCCCATAAGGAAACATACGGCGTTCGTTTTTGTGTGGGCGGGGCATGCATGTGTGGGGCGGGGCATCTGTCACTTTGATTAATTATAGGGGGCCCCCCAAGCTACTACTAATATATTCTTCTTCTTCTTCAGGCAGGGCCTGGAGATCTCCTGGGATTAAAATTGATCTCTAGACCAGGGCTTTTTTTGTAGCAGGAACTCCTTTGCATATTAGCTTGCAGTACAGGGCCTACTGTAAGTTCCAGGAGGATTGGCTACATCAGGGATGGGTGGCCTAATATGCAAAGGAGTTCCTGCTACAAAAAAAGCCCTGGTCATGTCCAAAATCAGAAGAGGAGGTTTTATGCCCTGCTTTTTTCTACCTTAAGGAGTCTCAAAGCATCTTACAATCTCCTTCCCATCTGCTCCCCACAACAGACACTCTGTGAGGTAGTTGCAGCTGAGATAGTTCTCAGAGAGCTGTGACTGGCCCAAGGCCACCCAGCAGGCTTCTTGTAGAGGAGTGGGAAATCAGCCCTGTTTTTCCGGTTTAGAGTCTGCCACTCAAATCAAGCCGTACTTCTGCCTCTGTTTCTTTCTATTGCAGTATCTGTTGTTTCATAGGGGAAAAACATATTTAGGTTGTGATGCCAGCAAGTCAATAGTATTCATGCTGCATAGACAGAGCTCCCTAGGTGTTCTTGCCTCTCAGAAAATGGCAGCTTGAATCGTTGAGGAGAACGTGGTACATGCATCATGACATAGATCAATCTGCAGTCTTTATGAGGGGATACCTCAAAGGCCTGACATGGCCTTGTTATCTAAGCTTCTTCCGCTTTTGACTTTGAAACAGATTGCATTTTAAGAATGAGGAGCAAAGGAGGAGGCCTCAGATTCAGCAGGAGCTCACGGGAGATGAGCTCCTGAACCTTTCTGAGGGTTCCTCCTCCTCCTCCCTACCTACCGTCCATTGAATAGTAGGTGCAGCTGCATAACAATCCCTGGATTAGGAGATTGAGCAGCCAGCCAGCCACCAGGAGTTTTGCCACACCCCCAGCAGCCCTCATTAACCCCCCGGAGAAGCCCACATCACCCTTTCTCCACTTCTGATGTGACTTTGGGTGGCGGGTGGCTTGCTGGACCTTTGACTGTGGGGGGGGGGGGCAGCCAAGGAGAGCCCCAGGCGAGCGAGGCCTGCTTGGGCTGGCTGGATTTCTAGCCAGCTCAAGCAGGCCTCACTCGCCTGGGGCTCTCCTTTCTTGCTTTGGGTTGCTTTTGGCTGTTGGGGGGGGGGGGGCAGCATATGCTAATGAGTGATTCTAAAGAGCTCCACCACTTATTTTTCTACAAAACGACCCCTGAGGAGGAGATTGGATTTCTACTGTGCCCTTCACTCAGAGGCCAATTCTCCACTAGCCTTGTCCCAGTCTTGCGCTCCCCTTCTCCGCACTTCCATCCAATTTTGCACAAGCTGCCCCAGGCTATAACTCGCCCCCCTCTCTTTTCTGCGGCAAGCAAGATCCTCTGAAAGCCAGTTTTCTGCTTGCCACAGGAAAGAGGCAGGGGCGAGTCGCAGCCCTGCAGCAGCTTGTTCAAATTCGGATAAAAGCACCACAGAGAACAGAAGCGTGAGATCGGGACAAGGTTAGTGGGGAATCGGTAAGAGTCTCAGGCTGCCATCACACCACACACACTAAATAATGCACTTTCAAACCACTTTCAGTGCACTTCTCCCACTGGATTTTGTGAGTTCACACAGTGAAATCCAGTTGGAAAAGTGTAATGAAAGTAGATTGAAAGTGCATTATTTAGTGTGTGTGTGTGATTGCAGCCTCAGAGTGGTTTTCAGTCTCCTTTCCCTTTGTCTCCCCATGACAGACACCTGTGAAGTAAGCTGGGCTGAGAGAGTTCTTAGAGCACTGCTCTTGAGATAAGAGCTCTGAGAGAACTGTGATTGACACCAAAGTCACACAGCCAGTTGCATGTGAAGGAGGAGTAGGGGAATCAAACCTCCAGGTTAGAGTCCACCGGCTCTTAGCTACTACACCAAAGCTGCCTCTCAGGCAGTACGCCAGACTGGCACCTCTCAAATTAGCCATTATTTTTCAAACTGTTTTGTTTATATATTAAATCAGGGGTGATCAAACTGTGGCTCGGGAGCCACATGTGGCAATTTCACACATATTGTGCGGCTCTTGAAGCCTCACTACCCCATCAGCTGATGTGGAGAAGGCATTTCTGTCTTTAAATCACTTCTCCAAGCCAAGCAGCTGGCAGCTTGGAGAATGCATTTAAAGTTGCTTTCTTTTCACCTCTCTCTCCCTTCTCCCTCCCGATCTTCCTTCCTTCCTTCCTTCCTTCCTTCCTTCCTTCCTTCCTTCCTTCCTTCCTTCCTTCCTTCCTTCCTTCCTTCCTTCCTTCCTTCCTTCCTTCCTTCCTTCCTTCCTTCCTTCCTCTCCTTCCTTCCTTCCTTCCTTCATCTGTCTCGTGGCTCTCAAAATATCTGACTTTTATTTATGAGGCTCTTACATGAAGCAAGTTTGGCCACTATGGTTGCCAAGTCCAATTCAAGAAATATCTGGGGACCTCTGCGGGTGGGAGCCAGGAGACTTTGGGGGTGGAGCCAGGAGACATTGAGGGCAGAGCCAGGAACAAGGGTGGGTATTGGGGGCTCTGGGAGGGCTATTTTTTGAGGTAGAGGCACCAGATTTTTAGTATAGCATCTAGTGCCTCTCCCCAAAATACCCCCCAAGTTTCAAAACGATTGGACCAGGGGGTCCAATTCTATGAGCCCCAAAAGATGATGCCCCCTACCCTTAATTATTTCCTATGGAAGAAAGGCATTTAGGTTATAACGGGGAATTGATCTGGAGTTTTTAGTGAGTCTGGGGGAGCTGTTTTTTTGCAGCTCCTTCCCCGCTCTCAAAAAATTTGGGGGCAGGGGGGGCGGGGGGGGGAGAGAGAACATACCTGTAGGCATCATGTTATTGTAGAACTTCTGATCCGTTTTTTAAAATGTGTCCCTTTAAGGCTGCACAGGAAACAGGAAACAGGAAGGGCTTCATGGGAAAGTAACAGCTTCCATGGAGAATGGGCCCCTTCCTTTCTTTTTCCTGTGCAGCCTTGCTTTTGTTTTCACAGCAAAGTTCTGCTGGAAGAAGACCAAGTAAGTATTTTTGTGTGAGAGAGAGGGGAGGGGGCAGGGAGGGGATTCCCTGGTTTGGAGACCCCCCCTTTAGAAAGCATGGGGGGGGGAGGGAAATGTCTACTGGGCACTATTATTCCCTATGGAGAACGATTCCCATAGGGGAATATAGGGGAATTGATCCATGGGTATTGGGGGATCTGGGGGGTGCTATTTTTTGAGGTAGAGGGCACCAGATTTTTAGTATAGCATCTAGTGCCTCTCCCAAAATACCCCCCAAGTTTCAAAACGATTGGACCAGGGGGTCCAATGCTATGAGCCCCAAAAGATGGTGCCCCATCCTTAATTATTTCCTATGGAAGAAAGGCATTTAAAAAGGTGTGCTGTCCCTTTAAATGTGATGGCCAGAACTCCCTTGGAGTTCAGTTATGCTTGTCACATCCTTGTTCCTGGCTCCACCCCCAAAGTCTCCTGGCTTCGTCCCCGAAGTCCCCAGATTTTTCTTTAATTGGACTTGGCAACCGTAATTCAAAATAATCAGCAATCTCTCTAGAAATGCTTTCACAAAGTCCTGGTTGTTGTAAGAGCAGTGTGTTAAGAGACCAATTTAGACCCAAACCATCTGAATCTTTCTTATATATGTTTTAAGCCATGTTGCTTCTCATAAAACGTTGGTTGGTAGATTACCAAAAAATGTAGATTTCTTCTCTTATTGATCTACTAAGTCTATTCTATGTAGTTTTGACTATGTTGGCTTATGATACTACTGTGTGTATTTATTTATTTATTTATTATTATATTATTATTAATATTATTATTAAATTATCTTTAATGCATTGTCTTGTATTTTTAAAAATAAAATTTTGAAACTGGAAGAAAATCTCTGGGATCACATGTGACATGACATCACTTCTTGGGAAAACCTGGAAGTGACATCACATTGCGCATGACTCCAGAACTCCTTAGGTCCCCACCCACCCCTTTCCTAGCAGTTGCCAGCCACCCTAATTTGAGGGCAAACAGCACCTTCAAAATCTCTTTGAGAATACATCAATTAGGATTACTACTCTGTATGTCAACTGAAACAGCTTCTGCTCTCTCTTTTTTTATAAAAAAAAAAAATCTAAACAAAGCAATTTGTGTGTGTGCTCGCTCCAGCATTTAGCATTCAATTTGTTAAATGTCACTGAAGAAAAAATAAAATGAAAAAGACATCAGTTAATAATGTAGTCTTTTATGTTTTCACCATCCCATGAGCCTCTGTTTTACCATGTTGACCTAATTGGCCATGACAGGAACATGGGCCTCGTTTCGGAATATTCCAGATGTAGAAATGGCTACATCTTTTGTGGGATGAAATTTCATGTAACCTTGAGCAAACAGTATCAAGTGACCATTTTTGGCATTTTTTCATGAAAGTCATAGAGGTACAAAGAAAGAAAGAAAGAAAGAAAGAAGAAAGAAAGAAAGAAAGAAAGAAAGAAAGAAAAGGAGAAGAAAGAAAGAAAGAAAGAAAAGAAAGAAAAGAAAAGAAAGAAAGAAAGAAAGAAAGAAAGAAAGAAAGAAAGAAAGAAAGAAAGAGAAAGAAAAGAAAGAAAGAAAGAAAGAAAGAAAGAAAGAAAGAAAGAAAGAAGGAAGGGAAGGAAGGAAGGAAGGAAGGAAGGATCAGGTGAGAGCAAGTTCTGTGACATCCCTATGAGGAAGTAGGGTTGCCAAGTCAATTCAAGAAATATCTGGGGACTTTGGGGGTGGAGCCAGGAGACATTGGGGGCGGAGCCAGGAGCAAGGGTGTGACAAGCATAATTGAACTCCAAGGGAGTTCTGGCCATCACATTTAAAGGGACAGCAACACCTTTTTAAAACGCCTTTCTTCCATAAGAAAATAATGAAAGATAGGGGCACTATCTTTTGGGGCTCATAGAATTGGACCCCCTGGTCCAATCATTTTGAAACTTGGGGGGTATTTTAGGGAGAGGCACTAGATGCTATAGCAAAAATTTGGTGCCTCTACCTCAAAACATAGCCCCCCAAGAGTCCCCAATACTCGCGATCAATTCCCCCATTATTCCCTATGGGAATCATTCTCCATAGGGAATAATAGAGTGCCCAGTAGACATTTCCCCCCCCCCCATGCTTTCTAAAGCGGGGGGAGGGCCTCCAAACCAGGGAATCACCTGCCCCCTCCCTCTCTCACACACACAAATACTTATTGGGTCTTGTTCCTGCAGAACTTTACTTGATCTGAAAGCGAAAGCAAAACAAAGGGAGGGGCCCTTCTCCGAAGCACTTCCTGTTTCCTGCTTCCTGCTCAGCATTAAAGGCACATATTTTAAAAACAGACCTGCAGGAGCTCTAAAACTACGTGTTGATTGTGGGAAGCGGGGCTTCCCCCGCCGGCCAGCTGGCTGGGGGCGGGGACAAGCCTGTAAAAACGGGGGATCCCCCGCTGGGACCTGGGGATTGGGAAGCCTATGAGGAAGGGTTACCAGGTCTCAGGAAGAAAGGAATCATGAAATGTGAATTCCTTAGTATTTACTTTTATTGCAAGAAATTCATCTGTGTCCCAGCAAATCACCTTCAGAAAGGCCAAAAGAAGTATGTAGTGCAAATGGAACAGGTGTGTAAAGGCATGGGACTACAATGTGACTCATTTTGTCGGCCTACTTCAAGACCACGGTACTGAAAGAGAGGTTCTTAAGCTTTGCCTATCCTAAACCATTTTTCTTAACATGAAGCACTCTTGGGGAGCTGCTATTTTAACCAATTTAACAGTAACTAATCAGTATATTAAATAGGGAAATAGTGGATAGCTGGGAAGTAGGTTAGGAAAACTGAGGATGGGAGAGATTTAAGCACCTTCTTCCCCACATGCTGCCATGCCAGTTTCATGCGCATGCAGGAGGCATAGAATTCTAGATCACTCCCCCCCCACTACCTTCAATGGGAGATGAGGACACTCATCTAGTGGCATACCGGTCCACCTCTGTAAATTTAAAACAGCCCTAAAAGGACTGAATTCTAAATGGACTTCAAGAATATCTGTAGCTGCATGAATTAAAAGCATATTTGCAACTCTAAATACGAGTATTTATTCATTTATTGTATGTCAGAGTTACACACAGGAAGTATATAATAATATATTAGGCCACACACCCCTGATGTAGCCAATCTTTCAAGGCCGTACAGGGCTCTTTATACAGGGCCTACTGTAAGCTCCAGGAGGATTGGCTACATCAGGGGTGTGTGGCCTAATATGCAAAGGAGTTCTTGCTACAAAAAAAGCCCTGCTTCAGTACATAGTGTAAAACGGACAACTGTAAAGGGGAACTTTATTGGTGTTTCTTTTGAGTGTCGGCGAAACAAAAGGGTTAATTCAAATTCCATCTTACAAGACACGAAACTTCTTGGCAAGCCTTTATTATGGTAATTTTCAAATTTGCTGCAGCAAACTACAGGTAACCAAAAAGGACTGTTTGGTGGAAATGAACAGGCCTTTTTGATGTGATCCCAAGGAAATGTGTTTGGAATATTTAGGTCTCAAGCGAGATTCAAAGGTTATTCATTCACAAGTGAGATAAATTCATACCTGTCAAATCAACTGAATCTTTTGTGTGATCACCAGGCCTTTGAATTATTTATTCCCCTGCCCCTTCACACAATCCCAGCCCACTAAAAACACCCACACTCAAGAGGCAAATACCGTATATGCAGCATGTGTTCCATATTTTCTTTTCACTTCTGGTATTTAGAAAAGGACTAATTCATTTCCATTTCTTTCCCCTACTCCCCTTCGCTCTTCCATTCCTTATCCCCATAGTTCAGGAACACAACTTGCTATGAAGATTAACATCCAGTTTACAGGAAGGAAATCCATACAGGTAAAATATGATCAAGTGACCTTTATATACTTCTAAATATGCTCCACAGAGGCGAGTCTTTAATATATAGGAAAAAAGGAACAAGAACATGTCATGGGATGTAGAATCCTTCATATTTACTATATTTATTGCCAAAGATACACTTATGTTTGGAAACCTGGAATTCGGTAACAACTTGTGCTCAAAAAGTAGGTAGTCATATTGGTCTTCGCTAGGCTTTCAAACCTTCAGTTAGGGCCTAGAGATTGCCTAGAATTACAGCTGATCTCCAGACCACAGAGATCCATTCTCCTGGAGAAAAAATCTGCTCTGGAGGGTGGACTCTATGGCAGGGGTGTCAAACATATAACCAGGGGCTGAATCAGGTCCCCAGAGGGCTCCTATCAGGCCCCTGAGCAACTGGCTGTAATCTGCTTCCTTCTCCCTCTCTCTTGCTTCCTTCTGCACCAAAGCTTGCTTTGCCAGGCTTGCTCAATCGCACAGGAGTTACAGAGCAAAACCTCTTATTTTCTCCGTTTGGCTAAGGCTCCTCCCTTGAAGAGGAAGAGGGGGAAGGAGAGCTTGCTTTGCCAGGCTTTCTCAATCACACAACTAGAACCAACACACTGTTAGCTGTAATGGCACACAAATAAAGAACAATTCTCATTAATGTCAATGATGGCAGAATCTTGTTATAGTTTTACACAATATTATTGCCTCTCAATTGCACAGCAGAGCTACTGAGCCAAGCCTCTCTTCCTTCTGCTGGCTGAGGTTTCTCCCCCTTTTGGTCCCCTGAAGAAAGAAGAAAAGAGCCGTGGGAGTGATACAAAAAAAGCACCTTTAAGACCACCGAATGCTAGTGTTTTAAGCTTTTTTTAAGGTTTTTTAAAAAATCTTTAATTGTTTTTGTTTTTATTCTTTATAAAGTTTATATCTCTGCTTCCTGGTATTACATGGCTCACATGGCCTGACCCAACAAGGTCTCATTGATGTCAGATCTGGCCCTCATAACAAATGAGTTCGACACCCCTGCGTATGGCATTGCACCCTGCTGAAGTCCCTGCACTCCTCAATCTTTGCCTTCCTCAGGCTCCATCCTCAAAACCACCAGGAATTTCCCAACCAAAATCCCCAAACAAAAGCCATGTCATAACTCTTATGAAGGCCATCCAAAATGACACGTATGCACACTTCAGAATTTCTAAAACTCCTTATCATCCTGGGCATTAAAGGAAAGGAAAGGTCCCCTGTGCAAGCGCCAGTCTTTTCTGACTCTGGGGTGACGTCGCATCACAACGTTTTCACGGCAGACTTTTTTTTACGGGGTGGTTTGCCATTGTCTTCCCCAGTCATCTACACTCCAACCCCCACCCCAAGCAAGCTGGGGACTCATTTTACTGGCCTCGGAAGGATGGAAGGCTGAGCCAACCTGGAGCCGGCTACCTGCTCCCGGAATCGAACTCAGGTCGTGAGCAGAGTTCAGACCGCTTTACCACTCTGCGCCACGGGGCTTCTTGTACATTAAAAACTACAACCAAAAAGGTGCAGGGAAAAAAGGGAACTCTCGGCCCAAGATCTTAACATCTCTTTGTAGGATGCTTTGCTGATTTCAATGGACTGAAAACTCCTCAGCATGCTGGGAATAAGAAGCAAAACAGCAGAACCCATCCCATTGAAACATAGCCGCCCACAATTAATCATGATAATTTCAGAGGGTAGCTGGTTTGATCTGCAGTAGAAGATATTGGGGAGTATAACTAGCTTTCAAGAGTCCAAGTTCCCTTTGGGGTGCTACTGGTCTTGAATATTGGACTACTGAACTAGAAGCTAACTCAGTATTTGATCAAATGTCTCTCTCATAACAACAGAGCATACCTTAGCGGGCCAACAACAAAGGAAAGGGGTAGCAGTTGTAGCAGGAACTCCTTTGCATATTAGGCTACACCCCACTGATGTAGCCAATCCTCCATGAGTTTACAAAAAAAGAGGCTTGTAAGCTCTTGGTGGATTGGCTACATCAGGGATGTTTGGCCTGATATGCAAAGGAGTTTCTGCTACAAAAAAATCCTTGGTTCTTAAGTAATCTAGAAACTGACTCAATAAAGGCAGCTATGGTCTTCAGCTTGCAAGACCTAAGCAAGACTGTTAATGATAGGATGTTCTGGAGAACATTAATGTATAGGGTTGCCATAACTCTTCTTCTTTATCATCATCCCAGTCCCAATTTTTAAAAGCATAATTATAACAGCACTGGTAGAGACAGAGTAGTGGTCCTGCCCCTCTTTCTTTTGGCCCCCAGGGTCCCATATGAAGGAGTTGACCTCAGAGCTCCTTAGCCAAATTTGAACATTCAGAGAAGCACGAATTGATCATGAGCTAAAGTTTGGTCACCCCTGACATGTACCAGAATGACCTCTGTGCTAATCAAATGGTTCACAAAGGACTCTTCCAAGGACATCCGCTTTAACTCTTCGAAGTACCCCACCTTTTGAGAAATTATAAAATAGAGAATGACAAAATAAATAAATAAAATGAAGAATAACAAGCCCAAGTAGGGTAAGATCATTTATCTTGATGGATGTCACCTTAGAGCACATATTATCCTGATCTCTCAAAGTGTTTTTTCCCCCTTATTTCATCTCTGACATTCATTGTAAATTTAATGATCCACATACGATTTGCTGGTGCCTCAGCCTAGTGTTTTGAATCATGAAACTAGTGCTAAATTTATGGCGCTGCAGTACCACTTAGTGAATCATTAAGCAGTACAGTGATTTTAATGATTTGGATCATACCGGACCTCATCACTATATAATGAGGTTCCATTTAGTGTAAATTGTATGTAAAAATTCAATTTGCAAACCAACAACATGAAACTACAGCGTTTTGTCACACTTGACACTGTATTTATTTATCATGCTTTCTCCTGTGTCAGGGTGACACGGGAAGAGGATCCTATATTGTTGCTAATACCACCGCCGATAAGCAATGGAAAACAAGATTCTTACCATTCACGATTGCTAGCTTTGTGAAATTTTCGGTGAATTATAAAGCCCCCCATATCACATTGCAGAATTGGCAAACAACATTTCCATCACTCTGTATTAACTGGCCAACACGGAATACAAACTGGGTATTTATTTCTCTATAGGAGACTGTGACCGATTTCCCACTAGCCTGACTTCGCTCTCACTCCCCTCTTCTCAGCAGGGCTTCTGTTGGATTTTGCACAAGCTGCCCCGAGGCTGCAACTCGCTCCGCCTCTTTTGCGCAGCAAACAAGATCCCCTAAAAACCAGTTTCTGTTTGCCGTGTGATAAAGGTGAAGCTAGTTGCAGCCCCAGGGCAGATAGTATGAAATCTGACAGAAGCCCCACTGAGAAGAGGAGTGTGAGAGCGGCATAAGGCGAGTGGGAAATTGGTCTGTGACTGGTGGTGAAAAGTATGGTCAAGTCACAGTAACTTATGCCAGTCCTGTAGGATTTTCGGGGTAAGAGATGTTGAGAGTTGGTTTTCAATAGCTTGCTTCTGCACAGCAACTCTAGACTTTCTTGGTAGTCTCCACCAAAAAACCAGGAATTCATTTACATGTTAGGTCACACCCCGACATCACCATCACCCGACAGGCACTCATTGGCATTCCTGTGCATTCCTACTCAGAAAAAGCCCAGCTCCCACCCAAATACTAACCAGGTCTGACCTTGCTTATCCTCTGAGATCTGACAAGATTGGGTTTGCCTGAACCATGCAGGTCAGGGTGAACTGGGGATGACAACTTCAGAAGGTGAACTCACAGATTTAAATTAGTCAAGCATCACAGAGAGAACTTCCAGGTGAGCCGAAAACCCCTCAAACAACCCATCCCGCCTTGCAATGGCAGATATTCCTCTGCTGATCTTCCCACCAGATTTCGACAGCAGTGACCTTCAACTTGTCTAGTCAAATCCAAACCTCATCTCTTGGACCAATCATGTTCTTGGGCAAGTGGGTTCCCCATAAAAAGACCATCCCAATTTGGTGGAAGGTATGCCAGCTTTTCCACTACTACATGAACACCTCTGCTGCCTGAGGTTTCTCTCCAGACCTCAGACTCAGGCTTGCAGTTTTATATTCATTCCTTAATATTTCCCAATTTCCTCCCCTTTCATTTTTATCGTGCACCCTTTTGCTGCTCTCTCTCTGTACATGCGTGTGATTACTTAGGGAATTAGCTCTCAGATGTTTAATGTAAGTGCTTTACATTTTTACTTCTTTTATTTTGTTTGTATGCAATACAGCTATTTGTGTTTAAAATCACTCTCTCTCACTCTTTTTCATAATTTTATTTGGGGGCAGGGGTGGAATTCTAGCAGGAGCACCTTTCCATATTCAGCCCCCCCTCCCTTGATGTAGTCAGTCCTCCAAGAGCTTACAAAAAAGAGCCTTGTAAGCTCTTGGAGGATTGGCTACATCAGGGATTTGTGGCCTAATATGCAAAGGAGCTCCTGCTAAAATTCCACCCCTGTTTGGAGGTTATCTCTACCGAGATCCACCCTAGTATATTCTGCAACTCTTTTAAAGCTAATTTCCCCTTCTCTGGGTCCAGTTTGGGTAACATCATTTTTAAGGTATGTATCCTTTAGATTTCCTTCAGAAGTTCCAAGCAGTCAAACAAGGCACTCCCTCTGGTTTCCCATCAGGTTCACACCTGTTCAGTTGCAACTGCAATACACTATCAGGTGATCTCAGACCATTCACCTGGATAGATTAATTCAACCACTTCATTAACTGGAGAATAAATATGGGCAGATGTTCCTGGTGTTAGTCTTAAGCGAGGGCTTAACTCTTTGCAGGAGAAATAACCTAGGAATTTATTTGCATACATATATCCACAGCTGCTAGCTGCATCTTTTCCAGATTTGCTTCTTTTGCATGTTGCTCTTGTAGAAACTGGGGGATGCACCTGGAAGGAGGATCCCTTATTGCCAGTTTAAACATGTACCAAGGGCTTTTTTTTCTGGGGGAACACAGTGGAATGGAGTCCCGGAATCTCTTTGTGGAAACAAGGCTCTCAAACAATGTTTAAAAGCTCATGAGGGGCACCTGTGTGTTTCTCCTTCATTTTCCTCTTGAAAGTTCTGGGAACTTTTTCTAGGGGGGGGGGAAGCCTTGTATATACCATTCTGACAATATCCCAGTAGAACATGAAGGGTTTTTTTTTAAAATATCCCAGTAGAACATGAAGGGTTTTTTTATTTGCATATTAGGCCACACCCCTGTCTGTTTATATATTTTGGTTATTTTCTAATTTTTTTGGTGGGGGAAATATTAGAGAGTTTGTCAAATCTTGGATTTCAGCAAAATTCTCACAGGGGGCTTGAACAACGGATTTCAGAAGCAAGTAATTTTTTTCAGGGGGCGGGAATGTAAGAAAGAAAGAACCTAATAAAATGTAGAGGTTCCAGAGCCCCACTTCTGTGAGCTCCTGTCCAAAATGAGGCCTGAGAACATAGTTAATGCTTCAGGGATTCCTCTATTCCTGTAAACTGTCAGTTGTGGCAGGGAATCCTAGTGTTCACTTTTTCCTTCAAGAGGATGTCACTGGAGCCCTGACTTGGATAGCCTAGGGAAGACCAATCTTGTCAGATCTCAGAAGCTAAGCAGGGCTGACTCTGGGAGACCTCCTTGAAATACCAGAACCTGGGGGCAGAGGCAGGCTTTATTCAGTCACCTCCTCCAGGCCCCCAGTAAGGGTCAGTCACCAGAGGTCACCATGACTTCCAAGTGCAGAAACATGCAAAAAAAATACAAAAAAGAGAGAGGATGTCACTGGGCATATATTGGCAAAGAGAGGAAGCATCAGTGCTCTCAGATGTTCATTCTCACTTGAATGAGGATGCTGTGTGTTGTATTCAATACAATGCTATGACAGTCTGTCCACTTCCCTCCCTCAGAGGCTTTCCCTCTGTTTTTCTCTCCCTTTGTGACTGAGTCGCCTTAGTTACCTGTTTTCTTTTTTCCTGAAGAACTCTGGCTGTCCCACCCTGTCACAGTATGATATTTTGACTGTTGGCTCAGCACAGGAATCTGAGAGAAAGATCAGGAGCCCACTGAAAATAACACTCAAGGCATTTTGAAATGCAAAAATAGGAAAAATATTTCACTTAACCTAGAAAGGAAAGGTCACGTGAAATCAGGGGTTGAAATTTTTGAGGCCTGCGCACATGTTAGTCCTTATGATTCAAACTCATGAGAGGTTCTTAAGCTTTTCATAGTGATTTCAATCTTTATGCAGAGAGACTTTTGCTCCAGTGTTTTCCCCCAAACACTTCAGTACACTTTCTTTGAGTATTCACTAAAGCTTTTGGTTTCCAAAAGACTGGTACACTCTTTCCAGTACCCCAAACAGCTACTCTTGAAACACCAGTAAGCATCCTGAGGTTTTTTTTTTTACTGACTTGAGGTCTCTATGGGCAGTTTTTATTCACACCAGACCAGGGATCTCCGCACTCTTCAGAGATAATTCTCTGTTTGGGTAGGGAATGTTCTCTCTCAAGATCTATCCCTCTTCCTTGCGACTTCCCAAACTTCCTTGCCAACTTTCCCCAGTTCTTTTGTCTACATTAAACTGCTCTTAGTTAAGGCTGAAATCAGGCTGAAGGTCTCTCCAGACTTTCTCTGCTCAGATGATGCTAACCAATCTAATTGCTTGGAGCAGCCTGTTACTCAAGGCTGTTGGTTTCTGTGAAGATCACAGTCTTTCATCTGTTCACATAGCACTTCTAAGCTTTCAAAAAGTGCAGTTCATCACAAATAAGAGTCCTCATTTCTCAAGACACACCAGAGCCCTTCCAGAGGTATACAGCAGTGTCCTGGCATGGCATAAGAAGTACTGTACATGGGTACACACAACTCAAGTGCCCAGATCAATATAAAACAGGCTTTCCTTTATGTACCACCTTCTCAGTCAGGTTTTGCTGGTGTAAATTGATGCAGCTGTCCTGCACTTCAGTTGCATTCATTTTAGTCTGATAGCCATACAGACGTTGCATCCCCAACCACATTTCAGAGCACCTAGTCCTATTGCATGACCACGCATGATGTTGACTTATGCTGTATCAGACACTTGGTCCATCAAGATCAATATGGGTTACTCAGATTGGCTCTTCAGGATTTCAGACAGGGCTCTTTCCAACCAACCAGTGTCTGATCCTTTTAATTTGAGATGATGGGGACTGTATCTGGGTCCTTCTTCATGCAAAGCAACTCTTGCAAGAGCTATGGCTGACCCAAGGCCATTCCAGAAGCTGCAAGTGGAGAAGTGGAGAATCAAACCCGGTTCTCCCAGATAAGAGTCCACACACTTAACCACTACACCAACATGGCTCTCACATTACAAATAAACACAACTAGCTCTAGATAGAGGCACTTGCATAAACCCATACAGCAGGTAAAGGTAGTCCCCTGTACAAGCACCAGTCGTTTCTGACTTTGGGGTGACATCGCATCACGACATTTTCATTGCAGACTTTTTACAGGGTGGTTTGCCATTGCCTTCCCCAGTCATCTACACTTCCCCCCCGCCCCCCCAGCAAGCTGGGTACTCATTTTACTGACCTCAGAAGGATGGAATAATAATAATAATAATAATAAAAATTATTTATACCCCGCCCTCCCCGCCAAGGCAGGCTCAGGGCGGCTTACAGAATGTGGCAAAAGCCATATTGAACAATAAAACAGTTATACATTTCAATACATTAAAAATTTAGCATTAAGTTTACATAATGTAAAAATCTAAAATCAATCTAAAATAATCTCATCTTATCTTATTGAAATCTCGGTTATGTTGATGTTAGTGATGGCATGGTGTTTGTTTCAGGTTCCATCTTGGAAGGCTAGCCGGAAGAGGGCGGTTTTGCACGCCCCACGGAATTGGCTAATGTCCCGTAGGGCCCGCACCTCTTCCGGCAGCTGGTTCCACCATTGGGGTGCCTTTATAGAGAAGGCCTGCTATCTCGTTATTTTTAGTTTGGCCTCCTTTGGCACAGGTATTTCCAGCAGGTTTTGCGAGCTGGAAGGCTGAGTCAACCTTGAGCCAGCTACCTGAACCCACCTTCCGCTGGGAACGAATTCAAGTCGTGAGCTTGGAATGCAGTACTACAGCAACAGGGGACTAAAGATGAAATTAATGCAACTTAAATGTCGTTAATGCAACTTAAACATAAGCTTGACCTTGTAAGCTCTTCCCTTGCCTGTCCCATTCAACCACCCATATTTGAAAGATCGCCATTCAAACAGTGTATGTAGGTATTATTGGATTACAATGTCTAACTTATCTAGCCACACTTTGACATTTCATTGGTAGTCTATCGTTGATTTTTTACATTAGGTCTGGGGGGGGTGTAAAATCTGATCAGGGATTCTGTACGCTTCAATAGTTTTAATTTTGCAGGCCACTGGGCCTAAATGCGAACGAGGGCTATTTGGAGGGGCGGGTGGAGAAGACGATGTGGCTTTTTTGTTTAAAATAACAAGTGTATGCGCATGCAGGGAAATTACTGACATTTTGTAAAGTTCACGGTGTGATTCGATATAATGCAAGGGTCATCACAATACATGAAAATGCTTTAAAAGCAGGGAGAGAACCAGATACATCAAGTTGACCATAGACTTCCTGGCAAAGAAGATTGCTATCGTACTGTTGACACAAAATATTGCCAGCAATCAAAATCATTGCCCATGAGAGCCAAACAGAAGCTTCAGAATGTCAAGTGGCAGGGACAACTCAATGTGATGATGCCAATTGGAGTGGCAGCCTCACCTTCTTTGCACAGGGCTTAATAATTGTTAAGTGCTTGGTAAATAATAAACATTAGTATTACCTTTTAGGGATGTTGTACCACAAATATATAGCTAATAGGATGGAGCCTATGCAAGATTTCTGCTAAAAGAATGGAGGTGACTTTTACTGATGTTTCCCCTCCCACTGCAGACCTGTGACTTACCCTTCCTGAGGGGAAACTCCTGTTCCCCATGGAGTAGCATTTGTGGTGGGACGTTTGGTGCTGCTGTGGGAAAGGAGAAATGACTTATCCATGCTGAGATAGAATGATGATGATGGTGGTGGTGGTGGTGATAGTGAAGAAGGGTATATTATTATTATTATTATTATTATTATTATTACTACTACTACTACTACTACTACTATTTGATGAATCACCCCACGGATGGATGGATGAATGGATGGATGGACGGACGGACGGACAGGCAGGCAGATGATAGATAGATAGATAGATAGATAGATAGATAGATAGATAGATAGATAGATAGATAGATAGATAGATAGATAGATAGATAGACAGACAGACAGACAGACAGACAGACATCTTGTGTTCTTATATTCAATATTGAATAAACATATGGAGCAGAGGTCCATGAGTGGCTATTAGCCACAAGGCATAGATGGAACACTCTGTCTGGAGCAGTGATGCTCTATATTTTTGGTGCTTGGGGGGCCACAGTGGGAGGGCTTCTGGAGTTCTGGCCATGCTGGTGAACCTCCTAATCACACCTGGGTTTTAACCACTGTGTGACAAAGAGTGTTGGACTGGATGGGCCATTGGCCTGATCCAGCATGGCTTCTTTTATGTTCTTATGAGTGCTTACAAAGAATCACCTTAAGAATCACCCTCTCCCATATGAATCTACTTATACCCTCTGGTCATCTTTGGAGGCCCTGATTTGGTTCCCCACTCCAGCTGAGCCCAGGCAGGTGCAAACCCAATAAAGGGCTTTCTCCACTGTGGCACCAAAACTCTGGAACTCCCTTTCCAACACAATTAGTCTGTCTGCCTTCATTGGTGTCTTTCACCATCAGGGAAGATTTTTGTTTTGTTTTGTTTGGCATACTGTCAGTCAGGGGGGGAATTCTAGCAGGAGCTCCTTTGCATATTATGCCACACACCTCTGATGTAGCCAGTCCTCCAAGAGCTTACGAGGGTCTTTTTTGTAAGTTCTTGGAGGATTGGCTACATCAGGGGTGTGGCCTAATATGCAAAGGAGCTCCTGCTACAATTCCACCCCTGCTGTCAGTAATAATTCCTGGCCCTCCACTCTGGTTCTGTTTTTGTTTCTATGTACTGAATTACCTTATGATTTTAAATGGGTTTTTAGTTGTTCAGATGTTTTAATGTGTTTTATGTTTGCTGCCTTGGGGATCCTGATCGGGTGGAAAAGAGGCATAAAAATCTTTTCAATAATTAAATTAATAAAATGAATAAATATAAATATTAGGTGTTCTAGTTACTGCCCTGACCTGGATAGCCCAAGCTATCCTGATCTCATCAGATCTCGGAAGCTAAGCAGGGTCAACATTGGCCAGTATTTGGGTGGGTGACCTCCAAGGAATACCAGGGTCAAGACCAGGGCTCATTTTGTAGTAGGAGCTCCTTTGCATATTAGGCCACACCCCTCTGATGTAGCCAATACTCCAAGAGCTGAGGCGCTGAGAAACAAAGCAACTTGCCCTGAATGTTACCCACCAGTTTTAGAGGAGTCTTGGAGGAGAGGAGGACTTGTCTGGAGGTGTACTGGTGACGGAGCGAGTGGAGCGTGTAGAGAAGGCTGAGGAGACTGAGGAGAGAGCCCCAGAAAGCAGCAACGAGACCGGCAGAGTGGAGTGCTCGGCAGGGAATACTGGCCTACACTTGGCCGCTGCCGCGGCCCACAGTGAGGAACTGATTGGACAGTGGGGGCAGAGAGTCGGCGGGGCCAGTGGAGAGCTGGTGGTGCGTGGCGACCAAGCGGCTGTTGGGGAGGCGCTGCTGTGGCGCTGGCCTGGACCATCGACAGGGAGTTGCAGACACGATCGGAGCTTGGAGCTGTGGGGGCAGTAGGAGTGGTGAATCGGCGGAGTGTAATGACGGGAGTGGCGGTGCAAGAGGGTGAGGACTCTGGGCCATCAACCGGGAGGAGCAAGGAGCTGGCAGAAGATCAGTGAGGAGTGTGAAGCGGTGTGGGTTGAGAGCCAGGGGGGTAGGGTGCCCTGGCCCCCGACGAGGGAGATGGGCTTGCCCGACCCGGCGGCTGGTGCTATAAGGAAAGAGTGGCCAGGAGCTTAAGGGGGAGTCTCAGTACCCCTGGTCATTGTGACGTCCGATGAGGGCGTTGCTGGCCATGGGAGAGAGAGAGGAAACCCATTGGCTCGTGAGAGAGCTACTAGCCTTTGAGAACTACTACTCCGGTATCCTGTATTAGCATTTTACTAAATAGCCTACCATCACTATACTGTATATCTGCACTTTAAGAGAACTGCTACTTCGCACTGCACACCAGCACTTTGAAAGGACTGTTACCTTTGCACTCTGCCACTTTTGCTCCCCTGCCACTTTTTTGCAGCTTGCACCAGCACTTTAAAGATCTTAAAGACGCTCCAAGACCTACTAGCGTTTTTAAGAACATTAGCATTTTAAAATCTGTCCTCCAGTTAATGAATCATCGGCTGTGATACATCGCAGTGGTTTTAGACTGTCTTCAAACTGGTGAACCTACCCATATGTTATTGCTCATCCTGAGGTTTTTAAAACTGAGTGTATTTGGACCTAAATTGATTTTTAGCTGCTAAATTGAACTAAGGTATAACTTTTGCCAATTGGTTGGATAGAAAGATAGTGGGAGGGGGTCTTTTTGAACAAATTGGCTAGGACGGGAAAAAGAATTTAAAAAAAATTATAATTACTAGCAGTAGGAACAAGTTTTTCAATCAGGTCATAGGAATTATTAGTGGACAGAGCACTAGGTGGTGGATGGGAAAAGCAGGATACCAACTGTGTGCACTGCTGGTGATCTGAGACTCTGTGAAGACCATCAGTCAGAGATGACTGGCCAGGGGATTCCAGTGCTCCTGGGGAGGGGAAAGTATAGCGGTGGGAGCAGCCTGTGTCCCATCCCAACGATAGCGGGTATGGGGGCCAAGTGGAAGTACTCGCCTCCGTCCCTGGTATTGTGCAATGCCAGGTCCATAAATAATAAGACCTCAGTCCTGCAGGATTTTTTAATCGGGCAGGACATGGACCTGGCTTGCATGACGGAAACCTGGGTACGGGATGGGGAGACGGTTGCTCTCTCCAAAGTAGCCTCACCTGGGTTCTCCATCCTTCACCAGGCTCGGACTAGCTGGCGGGGGGGAGGGGTGGCATTTTTCATACGGGAGGGTTGCTCCTTCAGGGCACTCCCACCGCCAAAGATCATGGGTATGGAGTGTGCTGGCTTGATGTGGCATGTTGGGGAGAGGTTAGTAATCTGGCTGGTGTACCATCCGCCTAATGCACCGGCCAGTGCCTTACCGTCCCTGATGGAGGCTATAGCAGGCTAGGCATTGGAGTACCCTCGGCTTATAGTCCTGGGTGACTTCAATGTCCATGCCGAGGACAAGGCTTCCACTCGGGCGATGGACCTAGTGTCTTCCATGGCAGCACTGGGATGCTCCCAATATATAACAGCGCCCACGCATCGGGCTGGACACACATTAGACCTGATCTTTGCGGCGGGAGTTGTATTGGATCAGATTTCTGCCAAGCAGTGCCATGGTCTGACCATTATCCCCTGAGGGCCCATGTGGATATATCGCCCTTACCCTGTTTAGGCGGCGAGCAAGTTTTAGCTCGCCCACAAAGGCAGATGGACCCCTTGCGGCTTCAAATGGCTTTGCGGGATCCCTGGCCCTCTAGTGACTCGTTAGATGAGCCAGTGGAGATCTGGAATAGCCAGCTTTCCACAGTCATTGGCGAGATCGCTCCCCGATGTCCTCTCCATCCCTGTTCACGATCCGCTCCGTGGTACACCCTGGAGCTGCGATCAATGAAACGACGATTGAGACAACTAGAGAGACAATGGCGACGTACCCACGACGAAGCTTCGAGAGCATCTTATAGGTCATTTATGCGGACCTATGAAATGGCAGTCCGGGCCACAAAGAAGGTTTACTTTGCGTCCCGGATTGCGTCTGCGACCTCGTGCCCAGCGCAACATTAACAGTTTTACCGCAAGGTAAACCAAACATTAGAGAATTGGAAATTGGCTGCGAGGCTTTTGCGAGTTTTTTCACAGATAAGGTCTCGTTGCTCCGACGCGACCTCCCCGCCATAATTGAAACAGTGAAAGAACTTGAGGCATCGAGTGCGTCTTCTGGTCCAATTCTGGACTCCTTCAGCTCACTCAGCCTGCTGGAAGTCAATAGGATCCTTTTCGCTGTGCACCCTACGACCTGTAGGTTGGCTCTGTGCCCGTCCTGGTTTATAAAAGCTAGCCAGGCGCTGTTACGTGAGCCACTACAGGGTATTGTCAACAGATCCCTGGCGGTGGTCCATCCTCTCTTGAAGAGGCGGTGGTCCATCCTCTCTTGAAAAAACCATCTGCAGATCCGGCTGTATTGGCGAACTATCGGCCGATATCAAAGCTTCCCTTTCTGGGTAAGGTCATAGAGCGGGCGGTGGCAACTCAGCTATAGGGATTCCTAGATGACATTTCTGCACTGGATCCATTCTAGTCTGGCTTTCGACCATGTCACGGGATGGAGACGGTTCTGGTCATCCTCATAGATGACCTCATGTGACATCTGGATTGGGGCGGCTCAGCAGTGCTGTTATTATTAGATCTGTCGGCCACATTTGATATGGTTGACCATCAGCTACTGACTAGCCGCCTTGCCGACGTGGGGATTCAGGGGTCTGCCTTACAGTGGTTGGCCTCTTTCCTTCAAGATCAGGGACAAAGGGTGGTGATAGGGGAAGAATCATCCTGAAGGCACCCACTTATATGTGGTGTGCCACAGGGTGCGGTTCTGTCCCCGATGTTATTTAACATCTATATGCGCCCCCTTGCCCAGATTGTCAGGAGGTATGGGCTGGGATGTCACCAATACGCAGATGACACCCAGCTCTATCTATTAATGGGTGGTCACTCCGACTGTACCCCGGAAAATCTGGACCTGGCTCTTCAAGCCGTAGCATCTTGGCTCAGGCTGAGTCGGTTGAAGTTGAATCCGACGAAGACAGAGGTTCTCTATCTGAGTCAGGGTGGTCTAGGGGGGGAGATCCCTCTGCCGGCTCTTGATGGGGTGTCACTAATCCTGGCCCCCAAGGTCAAAAGCTTGGGTGTGCTCCTGGAGTCCTCTCTTACAATGGAGGCCCAGGTAGCAGCCACTACTAGATCCGCCTTTTTTCATCTTCGGCGGGTGCGGCAGTTGGCCCCCTTCCTGGAGCGAAACGACTTAGCATTGGTGAGCCATGCTACGGTCACCTCAAGAATAGATCACTGTAATGCTTTCTACATGGGGCTACCCTTGGTGCTGACCCAGAAACTACAGGTAGTGCAGAACACTGCAGCGCAGCTGCTAATGGGGCTCCCCTGGTGGGAGCACATTCGGCCAGTGCTGAGAGAACTGCACTGGCTACCTATTGTGTTCCGAGTCCATTCAAGGTGTTGGTATTGATCTTTAAAGCCCTCTATGGTCAGGGGCCTGTCTATCTGCGGGACCACTTTTCCCCACATATTCCCCGGAGAGCACTGCGTTCAGGGACAAAAAAAAAAATCTGTTGTCCATCCCTGGACCAAGGGAGGCTAGGTTGCGGCAGACGCGAGCTAGGGCCTTCTTGGTGGCAGCACCAGAATTGTGGAATACTCTCCCAGAGGCCAAAAGGGCCCTGCGGGATCTTTCCACTTTCCGCAGGGCCTGTAAGACTGAGCTGTTTCGACAGGCCTTTGAGATCTAACCTAATTTGGGAGAGAGCTGCCACTCTACACCATTACAGAGTACCATGATCACCATTTACATTTATGTTTATGTTAAATGATATCATAGTGATACAGCACCAAAAATGCAATGGAAAGTTTTAATGTTTAAGTGTTTAAAATAATTTTAAATTGTAGTTTTATTGGTTAAATTGTAAAAATGTATGTTGTTAGCCGCCCTGAGTCCGCTTGTGGAGAGGGCGGGATAGAAATTTAAAGTAATAAATAAATAAATAAGAGCTTACAGTAGGCCCTGTAATAAGACCCTGTAAGCTCTTGAAGGATTGGCTACATCAGGGGTATGTGGCCTAATATGCAAAGGAGCTCCTGCTACAAAATGAACCCTGGTCATGACACAGAGACAGGCAATGGCAAACCACCTCTGAAATCTCTCTTGCCTTTTTAAAAGAACAAGTCTAGCTCACCACCTAGTGGTGCACAATTCTAAAAGAACTAGAACAATCTTAGGATCTCCTGTCTGTACTGCACACACTGCCATATGGTAATTATTCTTAAGCATTATTCTAGCTATTGTTTATCACACCCAAAAGGAAAAGCAGAACTGACGACTGAACATTGATATATGTATCATGTTCTTGAAATTCAAGCTGTGTTTTAAATATTGCTAGTTTTCATTCCTGGTTGTTAGATCTTACGTAGGTTCAAACATTTCCAACAAGTAACACAGTTGCGACAACCACCCCCCACTCTGGCAAAAAAAAAAAAATACCCTTAATAAATACTAGGCAATTCATACTTCTGTTTGAAACAAACCATATGTCCTCAAATACCTATGCACAATAGGGGGCGAGCATAATGACTTTTTTATTGTGCCCCTGTTTTAATTAAGCATTAAAGGACATATGGCAGGTTGAAATCTTAACAGTGAATTTCCCTCTTTAGTCAGTTGTCTTTGCGTTCTTTCAGTGCAGTTCCCAGTGAAAGAATGAAATTGTGCATCCAAGTCTTTCTTGAGACATACACAGATAAACACACACCAGAGAATCCAGAATCCATAGATATGAAAAGCAGAAGTTCATTTAGCATCAGAAACGAGGTCTTACCTGAAGATTCTCTTTAGTATATGTTATGCAAGGTTTATATAAGCATTGATTCAAAAGCTCCCTTTAACATAAAGGATGATATCAATTGCAACCTGGTGGAGGAAAAGTAGTCAAAACCACACTGTGCCGCAGTCTGTGCCCGTAAATATGAAAAAAGCAGTACATCACAGGGAAAGTTATCTTTTTAAAAACTTCTTATTCATAAGTTATCGTAACACGGGTTACATTATATGGATAATAAACACAAAATATTATCAATGGAAGTAATACAAGATTTGTTAACTTTCTAACCAATCTTTCACATTACAAAGTTTAGTACTGTCAAAAGTGAGGTGCACATGTGTACAATATAAACAGCTTCAGTCCCAGAATATGACATTATGTAAAAGAACAGTCTTGATTTGTAATCTCTGCGTGTGAACAGGTAAAAGTTCAAGCACCAGTCGTTTCTGACTCTGGGATGAGGTTGCATCACAACATTTTCACAGCAGACTTTTTTACAGGGTGGTTTGCCATTGCCCTCCCCAATCATCTACGCTTCCCCCCCCCAGCAAGCTGGGGACTCATTTTATCAACCTCAGAAGGATGGAAGGCTGAGTCAACCTCGAACCGGCTATCTGAAAACCCAGCTTCCGCCGGGGATCGAACTCAGGTCATGAGTGTCAGCAAAGGGTTCATTGAAGTTTCAAAATGATCAGACTTGTCTTTGTTAAAAACTAAGTTGCATTTACTGATAACTGCAATGTTACTCCGTCTACAGATTCATTGGAACTGATAACAGATAGCTTGAACCATAGGCATTTATGAATACACTTCAAAGGATTGGGGCTTTAAACTATTTCCCATAATAAAACTACAGTTGGTCTCTGCAAGTAACACTTTCACACGCCCGCTTATCTTTCCCTCCTGGTAATGTCCTTGCTTTGTTTGGGAGGCGCCAGAATGGTTAGTTGAACACTCTGCACTTCAAAGGCCGTGCTGGCCTTTAGATCCTTAGCAACTTTCCTCCTTGTCTTTACTGTGCAGAGTACCTGGATTAGTAGCAAGGGGATTCATTTGGCATTAATGTTAGTGAGCATTCAATAACAAATTCAGAAAGTACAGGTAACTTCAATGAAACATAACCTGACAATGAGCAGAGCTTAGGACTGCAGTACTGCAGCTTTACCACTCTGCGCCACGGGGCTCCTTATGACATTATGAGTAGACAGTAAAAGGTCACATCATCTGAAGCAAGATTACTTTAAATCGACAAGATGAAATCTGGTGAGTCTGGACAAAATTTCCTTGATATTTGGTTGCCATTTCTCAACTAAATCTGTTCAGATTGAGATATTCTTGTGGTAAAGGATAGTATTTGTAATTTTGTCAAATGTACAGTATTCACAAAGACTATTACAGGAGAATATTAGGAAGGATGAAGACCAGTGTTTTCCCCCCTAGAATCAGGTTTTTACTTAGTAAGATACAGTTTCCCTGTGCTAATGTATGTTACATTTGGTAGAGCTGGCTGGCTTTAGAGTCCAGGATTTCGGAGACCTTAGGTGGTTTTGCTTCCCCATTAACGCCGGTTGGGGGGCTGGTGCTCGAGGATGCCAAATCGAATAGCCGGGGTCCCGATGGAGCAGGCTGCAATGAAACACAGGGTGTATTTTACCAAGGGCTGCTGGCAGTTCCAATCCACAGTCACCGGATTAATGACCCTTTTGATCTTGAAGGGCCCCAGGAATTTATAGGCTAGTTTCCTGGAGGGTTGGGCGAGAGGTAGGTTCTTGGTTGACAGAAATACAGAGTCCCCCACCTTAAAATCCCAAATGGGGACATGGGACTTATCATAATACTTTTTGCATGTCTCCTTGGCCGCCTCCAGATTTTCCTGGATGGCTGGCCAACTCCCGCTCGGACCTTGCCACCATTGTTCAAAAGCGGATGGTTCCCCGGAGGGCTCTCCCCCTGGTAACAGCGGAATGGGCTTGCCCTTGTACCCGAACACTGTGGAGAAAGGGAGGCTTTGGTGGAACTGTGTACACTGTTATTGTAGCCGTATTCTGCGAACGGGAGAAGATCAACCCAGTCGGACTGGCGGTGGTTGATAAAGCACCTTAGGTACTGTTCTAGAACCCTGTTTACTCTCTCTGTCTGTCCGTCCGTTTGGGGGTGATAGGCTGAGCTTAAGCCTTGCTCTATCCCTACCAGCTTGCAAAACTCCCACCAGAAGGTGGCAACAAACTGCGGCCCGCAGTCGCTAATGACCTTATCAGGGAATGAGTGGAATTTCACCATGTGATCAAAGAATAGAGTGGCCAGTTTCTTTGCCGTGGGCAGTTGGGCACACGGGATGAAGTGGGCCTGCTTCGAGAACGTGTCGACCACCACCAGGATTACTGTTTTCCCTCGGGAGGGGGGTAATTCCACTATAAAGTCCATAGACACTACTGACCAGGGCCGCTTGGCGGTTTCTAGTGGCTGTAAAAGCCCTGGCGGCTTCCCCCCTCTCCTCTTGGCCATGATGCAGATAGGGCAGCCGGCCACATATTCCGACATGTCCTTCTTAAGGGACGGCCACCAGAATTGCCTGCTGACTAGATGCAGGGTGTTCACATACCCGAAGTGCCCCACTAGTTTGGTGGAGTGACAGAGTTGCAGTATCTCCCCACTCAATGCTTTTGGGATGTAAAGTTTTTTGCCCCGGTACCACAGCCCGTCTTTCCCCTTTTGCACCCCCCCTGGCCGTTCTTCCCCTTCCCTTTCTGTTTCGGCGGCCAGTTTCTCCTTGCTGAGCCCCTCTAGCTCTCTCCTCTTTTGCGAGCGGGTGGTGACCATGGCCGCTACCTGGGAGGGTGGAATTAGGGAGTCTACTACCTTCTCCCTCTGACTCTCATGCTGCGGGAGCCGGGAGAGGGCATCTGCCAGAAAATTCCTCGTCCCCGGGATGTGCCGCAGGGTGAAATCGAATTTGGAAAAGAACCCCGCCCACCAGGCCTGCTTCTCACTCAGCTTTCTCTTCCTGGTCAGAGCTTCGAGATTTTTGTGGTCTGTCCAGATCTCGAACAGTACCCTAGCTCTTTCTAGCCAGGACCGCCAGGTCTTTAGGGCAAACATGACAGCAAAGGCTTCTTTGTCTCATACCGACCAATTCCTTTGCTCCCCTGAGAATTTCCGGGAGATGTAAGCACATGGCCATAATTTCCCTTCCCCATCCCTCTGCATGAAAATGGCTCCGACGGCTACATCGGAGGCGTCACATTGCACCACGAAGGCCCGTTGCTCGTCACGGTGGCTCAGGACCGGTTCACTAGTAAACAGGCGTTTCAATTTGTCGAAGGCCTCTTGGCACTTCGCAGTCCAATTCAACCGGGCTCCCGGCCGCTTGGCATCGGGTCCCTTCCCTTTTGTCTTTAGGAGTTCAGTCAGGGGGAGGGCGATCTGGGCGAACCCCTCGATGAAGGTCCTATAAAAATTGGCGAACCCGAGGAAGGATTGGAGTTGTCTACGTGTCCTCGGGGGGCCCATTCTAGCACTGCCTGCACTTTGGCTGGGTCCATCGCCAACCCCCTTTCCGACACTCGGAACCCCAGGTAATCCAACTCTGACTGGTGGAATTCACACTTAGAGAGTTTAGCATATAACTGGTGCTCTAGCAGGGTGCTGAGTACCTCCCTCACCAATTTTACATGCAACTGCTCGTCTTGGGAATAAATAATGATGTCATCCAGGTACACCACCACCCCCTTGTACAAAAACTTTCTAAGCACATCATTGATAAGGTTCATGAATACTCCTGAAGCCCCCTGCAGCCCGAAGGGCATGACCAGGTATTCGAATTGTCCCATGGGTGTATTGAAGGCCGTCTTCCACTCATCCCCCTCTTTGATGCGCACTCGGAAGTAGGCAACACTCAAGTCCAATTTAGTGAATATTTTCCCCCCCGACACGGTGCTCAGTAGGTCCCGGATCAGGGGGATGGGGTAGGCATTGGACATGGAGATCGCGTTTATCCCACAAAAGTCCGTGCAAAGTCTAAGCGAGCCATCCTTCTTCTTTCGGAACAGGACCGGGGCGGCGTGGGGGGCTGTAGCCGGTCTAATGAAACCCCGTTCCAAGTTTAAGTCTACAAATTTGCGCAGTTCCTTTTTCTCCGCCCACCCCATCGGGTACAATTTGGCCTTTGGCAGATTTTCCCCCGGGATCAGCTCTATGGCGCAGTCCGTGTTCCAGTGGGGAGGTAGTTGATTGGCCCCGTGCTCGCTAAACACTCCCATCAAGTCCCGGTAAGCGCTCGGAACGGGGTGCACCTCCTCCACCCACATGCACGCTCGCTCCTTGGCTACCGGAGCACGCGGCCCCCAGGCTGAGTCCCACACGTGGTTCTTACAGAGGGGATCTATGAATTGGATTGCCTGGGCCCCCCATTGGATGCGGGGCTCATGCTTCTCCAGCCAGCCCACCCCCAACACCACCGGGTAGGAGCATGATGGGGCGATGGCAAAAGCCTCTAGGTCCCAGTGTTCCTTAATCCCCATCGGGAGAGGTTGGGTCACCAGCGTGCACGGCTCCCTGCGCATCACCAACCCGTCCATCTGCTCAATCAGCATGAGGTGCGGTAGCTGCGAGCTCTCCAGTCCCAACGCCTCCACTACTTTGGGAGAGATTAGCTCCCGGTTGCACCCCAGTCTACTAAGGCCTGGACCTGCATGAACCTTTTCAATTTGGTGTTTAGGAGTTTCACTGTAACAAAATACAAGCGTCCTGTTACTCTCACCGCCACTGGTGCCTCTTCTGGCTCGACCTGCTGGTTGGCACCGTTCAGAGCAGGCCGGTCTTGTTTCCCGCCGGTTCGTTGATCCAGGCCAGATCAGCGAGCTCCGCCGACAGCAGCAACTCCTCGTCCTGCAGGTCCTCGGACACCGCCAAGCTGCTCTTCACCGCTTCCTTAGGGTGGCCGGCTTGCTTCTTGAGCCCTGGGGTGGACGGTTTGGCCCCTCCCTGTGGGGCTCTGGCGGCTGGCGGGTTAGGGCAGCTGGAAGCCAGGTGGTTCGGGTCCCCGCATCGGAAGCATTTGCGGGGGCCCGTCGCCGCTCCCCCCGTCGGCTTCTTGACCTCAGTCTTCACGGGGGTCGGTTTGTGTTGGCTTTTCCCAAACTGGTGTTGGCGTTGCATCGCCGCCCGCTTCAGGTTAGTATCTACTTCCCCCACCAATTGGATCCAGCCCACCAGGGTATCTGGTCGAGCTTGAGTGAGGGCCCGATCCAGAATGCTGGCGTTCAAACCTCGGGTGAAGTGCTCGATTTTCATCAACTCGCTCCACCCCCGGACCTTGGCTGCGTTAGCCCTGAACTCGGCGGCATACTCGCGGATGGATCGGGCCCCTTGCTGCATATTGTGGAGGGCTGCCAGCGCGCGGGTCTCCTGCAGTGGATCCTCGTATTGGGTTAGCAGGGCTTGGAGGAAGGTCTGCACATAGTCCAGTTCAGGGCTCATGGCCTCACACAAGCTCACGTACCATCTCTTGGCCGCCCCTTTCAGCTTCGACCCCAGGTAGTCCACCCTGCTAAATTCATCGGGGAAGGTATTCCCCCAATAGTACATGTAGCTGTTCACCTGGATCGCGAAGTAATCCACCTCCTCGGGATCCCCGTCGAAGGTGGCGTCTAGCTCGACCTCTCCCCCCGTCCCTCGAGGCAGGCGGGATCGCGGTAGCGGGGCCCCTCACGGGAGGCGCCATCGGTGCTGGTGGGGCAGGGCGGGCCCGTGTCTGCAGGCCTGGCTGCAGTCTTCTTGGTCCCGCCACCCCGAGCACGCGCCCGAGTTGAGCGGTCAGTGCACGCATATCATCCTTTAGCCCTTGGACAGCCCCATCGACCTCCCGATGCACCATCTCCCAGAACATGCGGGCATCTTCCTTGTGCATGTCCTTCGGTAGTGGCTCTCCCCCGCCACCCTCGGCGCACTCGGTGCACTCTGCGTCGTCCTCCGGCACCTGGATGACAACGATGCTGTTCACCTCCCCTGGCTCGACGGTGCCCGGGTTGGTGGCCTCTGGCTCAGCCATCTGGACCCTCCTCATGTGTTGGGTCATGATGGTCTCCCGGCGGATTGGTGCCTCATCCATGGTAGTGGTTGAAGTCCTCGGTTGATACTGCCGGGGGATAATTACCAGCTGGAATTGCGGAGGGGACACCGCCGCTCTCCTGGAGTGCAGGACATGCCAGGGCACCTCGGGCTCTCTGTCGTTGCTGGGAAACTCCCCGTTGCCCGGAATCTTTTTGGCCATCTGGGTACCAAGTTGCTGGGACGGTTGAGCTTCAGAAGGGAGTCTTTCAAAATGTCCAGTCGGCAGATTCAATAACGAGTCTTGGTTGAAACAAAATAACTAGTTTATTGATACTGTTGTTCTCGACTACGTTGAGATTGAAAGAATAAAGATCATACAGTAGAATGCAATCATATAAGGTACACTTCAAAGGGATTCTTGAGGGATGAGCACTATGCAGAGCACATTCACACCTTGATGTTACTACTTCGTTCTCAGGCCCTGGCTCCAACCTCCCCCGATGCCAGGCCTGAGAAGGCTCAGATAAAGCGTTCACATATTCCCATTTCAAAGCAACACTACATAACAAAGGAAAGGAGGGGGGTGAGGAGACTTCAAGCTAGCAGCAATGGAATACAGTTTGGCTTCACCCAGGATGCTTCTCTCCTGAGCCACTGTTAGGTATAGACTTGACCAGAGTTTAAAGCAGACTTGACACTCAGCAGGAGAACTGAGTCACTTCTGAGGGGGAAAACAGAGTTTTCTATGGTAAAATCATAGAGTTGTGGCAATTCCTAGAGCTATTCTATGTCACTTCTGGGTTTCTCCAAATGTGACTTCGCAACATAGCCAACATCATTTTTAAAAACAGATTCATTAGGGTTCCCCTGATTTGGGGGCATCCAACCCACTGGCACAGGGTTGGCTGGTAGGGAAGCCCTGCCCCCAAAGAGCTCCATTGGTGCCCGATGTGTTTGGTGCACCTGGAAGTGATGTAATTCTGCCAGGCACGTCATGTGGGGACATGCTAGCATTTTGGTAAAAAAACTCTATGAAGCCATAGAGTTTTTAACCAAAATACTAGAGCATCCCCATGCAACATACCCAGTGCGACCTGGCAACCCTACGATTCATGGAGGATAGCTCTACCAGTGGCTACTAACCATGGTGACTCAAGGGAACCCCTGTCTTCAATCAGCCTCTGAATCCCAGAACCAATAGGTAACATTCTGGGAAGGCCTACGCCTCTATGCCCTGTTGTTGGCTGCCCAGAGGGACTGTTGGTCACTGTGTAAGACAGGATACAGGCTAGATCAGGAATGTCAAACTCATTTGTTATGAGGTCTGGATTTGACATAATTGAGACCTTGTTGGGCTAGGCTGGGCCGTGTTGGGCCGGGACAAGTGTGTACCTATTTTAAATTAGGTAGCAGAGATCTCTCTCTCTCTCTCTCTCTCGGCTTGACTTCGCGAACGAAGATTTAAGAAAGGTGCAGTAGTCCACATCTGCTGCAGGCTCGCTGGTGGCTGACAAGACCAATCGGGACAGGCAGGTCCGGCCACAGTGGCTGCAGGGAAAAGTCTGATTTGGGGTTGGTGTTGTAGCAATACAATTCTTCCTCAATCTCCTTTTGTCCTCAAGACCAGCTATACGTGCGTTCTCAAAGGAAGAGACAGCCTGGTGGATGGTGTGCCTCCATGCTTTGCGATCTGAGGCTAGGTCAGACCACTGGTGATGGTTGATGCAACATGACTCTTCAAGGAGTCCTTGTACCTCTTCTTTGGTGCCCCTCTATTTCGATGGCCGGTGGAAAGTTCACCATACAGGGCAATCTTAGGAAGGCGGTGGTTTTCCATCCTGGAGATATGCCCTGCCCAGTGCATCTGCATCTTCAATAGCAATGCCTCGATGCTTGTAACATCCGCCCGCTTGAGGACTTCAGTGTTGGTCACAAAGTCACTCCAGTGGATGTTGAGGATGGTGCGAAGGCAGCGCTGATGAAAGCGCTCAAGGAGTCACAGATGATGACGGTATAATACCCACGATTCGGAGCCGTAGATAAGGGTTGTCATCACAACCGCTTTGTAAACATTGATCTTTGTGCCTTTTTTCAGATGCTTGTTGCTCCACACTCTTTTATGCAGTCGGCCAAATGCACGGTTTGCCTTTCCCAGTCTATTGTCCATCTCCTTGTCGATCTTGGCTTCTGAGGAGATGATGCACCCCAGGTAGCTGAACTGCTGGACTGTCTTCAAAACTGATTCACCCACAGTGATGCAAGGAGGGTGATAATCTTCCTGGGGTTCAGGCTGGTGGAGAACTTCTGTCTTCTTCAGACTAACTTCTAGGCCGAATAGCTTGGAGGCCTCTGCAAAGCAGGACGTCATATGCTGCAGAGCTGATACCGAGTGGGAGACAAGTGCAGCATCATCAGCAAACAGTAGCTCTCGGATAAGTTTTTCCATTGTCTTGGAGTGGGCCTTTAATCGCCTCAGGTTGAACAGGCTGCCATCGGTGCGATAGCGGATGTAGACACCATCGTCATCATCTAAATCTACTGCGGCTCTTTGAAGCATCATGCTAAAGAAGATCGTAAAGAGAGTTGGCACGAGAACACAGCAGAGATAGAGACTTTTTAAAAGGCAGAGATATAAACTTTTTAAAAGGCACAGACAAACATGCCTAAAGTTTTTATATTTTTTAAAATTTGAAGCATGCTTAAAACATTAGCACTTGTTGGTCTTTAAGGTGCTTTCTTTGTATTTCTCCCGTGGGATCCAGGGAACTGGGTAAAGGAAGCTCTGACTCTTTCCCTCCCTCCCCAGGGGACCAGGAGGGGGAGGTGCCTCAACCAATGGTGAAAATTGAGGTTTTGCTCTGTAGCTCCTGTGCAATTGAGCAAGCTGTGATGCAGAGGGAAGCAAGAGAGAGGGAGAAGGAAGCAGAGGACAGCTCGGAGGCCTAATAGGAGCCCTCCAAGGGCCTGATATGGCCCCCGGGCCATATGTTTAACACCCCTAAGCTAGATGACCCACTGTTCTGATCCAACAGGGTTTTTCTTAGGTTCTTATGCCTTTCTCTGGGCATAGAGCAGGGGTCACTGGGGAGGTGGGAGGGAAGGTATTCCTGTGGATTTCCTGCACTGTGCAGGGGGTTAGAGCAGATGGCCCTTGAGGGTCCCTTCCAGCTCTACGCTTCTAATGTTACCTTTTCCTCCTTGAAGTTTCTTTATCTAGCTTTGTTTGTATCTATACCAGTTAAGTCATTGCTAATTATCTTCCTGGCTGGCTTTTATTGCCCGGGGGGGTGTTTCTTTGTTTGTTTGAGTTCACTGTGGCCAAAACCAGCCAATCTGAACATGGTCCTTCATGTCCATGTCGTGAAATTGCGGGAGGTTCTAATTATGATCTTGGCTTGAAATCTCAGTGTGATCCATTGTCTTTGTCCTTTCCAAGCCCAGGGAAAACCCACCACAAAGCTCAACACAAAAAGAAACTTCGCTTGCCCCTGGGGAAAAAAGAAACTATATTGTGGATCTTCAAGTTGCCAACAATCTGGTGTGTTTTCGACAACTGTTAAATTCACCAAAAAAAAAAAATAATGTGGGCAACGAATCAGAACCTTTTTCTGTCCTCCCTCCCTCCATGAAAAGTGTTTGTTTCTGTTATATAAGGAAACATGAAAGCCAACGAAATTTCAGTAGCTGTGATATGACGGCAAGTTATCATTGTCTCTCCCAGTTTGTGTTTGAGCCCTGCTGAGGGCTGCATCTGTGCAGAAATTAACAGATCCATGTTAAGTAGATGCTCGAAGAATGCGAGTTTGCCTACAGCACAGGCAGGCACAAAGAAATTTCATACAGCATGTGACCACGGTCATTCTTTTGCGAGATGCATGTATAAAATCAGTATTCGGGACTCAATGGGTGCTTTTACATTCAGTTTGATCCAGAATTTTAGAGTCTTCAAATCGCCTGCCACCATTCCACTTTAATTATTTTCTTTTCACATTGGTGGATTTGCTCTGCTCATTTTCCGTAGCCAAACTTTTATATTTCCTGCTGAAAGAGTTTCAGTTGGGAGGGTGGGGTCTCCGATCAGAGGGCGGCCAGAATACCAGTGCTTAGATAAATGTATACGATTGCTTGGAAATCATGCCAACACTGCAAAAACAATACAAATTTAAATTACAATATGAGGCAAGCAATTATATGTAAAAATGTCAAGTGCTGTCAGTTCTCATGCAAATTACTGCACCTTGTGGCTTTTGGAAGAGTCTTTTAAAACGCATGAAAACTTCTACAATACAAGTTTGAAATGCATGTAGAGAAATGACCGGATCAAAACTAGCTTTGAGTAAAATGTTGCAGCAGCAGCACCAGAACTCATCTCACCGAAACAAATGTAGATGCTTCGGGCAGCAACGATGCAAAACAGTTGTTGGAACATTAGGTAATGTAAAAGGTGAGTTTCCAATGTCGTGATAGAGAGTCACAAACTGTCAGTGTAAAAACACCCAATGTGACCCCCTCCTTGTTGCATTTGCAAGACCACTAGAAATATTCTACTTCCAAGTCTTTAAGAAAGCATTCAGCAGGGCTGCGCACCTAAGAACACTTTCCTAGGAGCAAGTCCAGTGGAATGAAATAGCAATTAATTTTGAGTAGACCTGCTTAGGCTTGCTTCCCAGTTGTCCCACAACTGTCTTGAAATTATTCATGGAAGCAGGGCTTTTTTTGTAGCAGGAGCTCCTTTGCGTATTAAGCCACCCCCCCTGATGTAGCCAGTCTTCCTGGAGCTTACAGTAGGCCCTGTACAAAGAGCCCTATAAGCTCTTGGAGGATTGGCTACATCAGGTGTGTGTGGCCTACTATGCAAAAGAGTTCCTGCTTCATAAAAAGCCCTGCATAGAATATTCTTGTATGGTTCCTCTGGAGCACTTAGACCATAAATGTACTAAGAGCAAGACCACTGAGATTAATTTTCTTTCAGTGTAAGGCAGCCAGGTCTACTGCTGTGAGAAGCAGAAAAGACCAGCAATAATACTCATATTCATATTACTAAGCAAGGGCGGAATTCTAGCAGGAGCTCCCTTGCATATTAGGTCATACACCCTTGATGTAGCCAATCCTCCAAGAGCTTACAAGGCTCTTTTTTGTAAGCTCTTGGAGGATTGGCTACATCAGGAGTGTGTGGCCTAATATGCAATGGAGCCCCTGCTAGAATTACGCCCCTGTTACTAAGATCCCTGTAAAAACAATGAGAGCCACTAGGACTACTGAGATTATCATATTGAGATTGGGTTCCATTGACAAGTTGCCTAATGATGAAGACTTGAGTTGAAATATCTTCTTATCTGGAAAAGACATTGACTGGATATAAGTGACTGAATGGCTGAATAAATTGAATATGAGTATTACTGTTGGTCTTTTCTGCTCCTGTTAGAATTTCTGTTGTGCACATACATTGAGAGCAATAGACAGGAAGTCTACTAAGGTCAGATAGGTGCATCATTGTTAGTCCTTTTGCTCCTCTCAGAAACATTGTTGTATATCTGTATTGAGAGCAACAGACAGCAATTCTGTTAAATTGGAGACTTTATTCTTGGACACGTATAATTGGTATTGGCTATGGGAACTTCATCATGTATTGCCCTATGATTTGTAATCTGTAATATCTGCGGTGAATATATACTTTATCAGGGGTGTCAAACATGTAGCCCAGGGGCTGCATCAGGCTCCCAGAGAGCTCCTATCGGGCCCCCAAGCAACTGGTTCTTGTCTGCTTCCTTCTCCCTCTCTCTTGCTTCCTTCTGTATCTCAACTTGCTTTGCAAGGCTTGCTCAATCACACAGGAGCTACAGAAGAAAACCTCGATTTTCTCCATTGGTCGAGGCTCCCCCCTCCTGGTCCCTTGGGGAGGGAGGGAAAGAGCCAGAGCTTCCTTTGCCCAATTCCCTGGATCCCATGGGAGAAATACAAAGAAAGCACCTTTAAGGCCAACAAGTGCTAATGTTTTAAGCATGCTTTATTTTTATTTTTTTAATCTTTAGTCGTGTTTTTCTGTGTCCTTTAAAAAGTTTATATCTCTGCTACCAAATCTTAAATAGATACACACATGGCCTGGCCCGACACAGCCCAGCCTGGCTCAAGAAGGTCTCGTTTATGTCAGATTCAGCCCTCATAAGGAAGTTTGACATTCTTGCTTTACATGTTTTGATCATTTGACTAGCAATATTTTCAAATTATTCTACAAAAAAAAATTGTGGGGAGTCTTTTTTAATTAACCTTGGGCTTATTCATATTGTTTATGCTTTGACAATCTTTCCTAACGGTTCTTTTCTTGCCTTTCAAGGACAACTCTTTGAGAACTATGGCTGACCCAAGACCATTCCTGCAGCTGCAAGTGGAGGAGTGGGGAAGGTGAGCAGGTTCTCAAATTGTCATATATTCAGGTTTTCTGTGCCCATGGGTATATGAATTGTTATCTTATCCATCTTCACTGTGAACTGAAACTCTATGGCAGAATGGATAGTGAACTGGACTTCTAATTCAGTGGTTCCAGGTTCAAGGCCCAGAAGAGTAGCAGCTAGATCAATGAGGGGCCGTGGCTCAGTGGTAGAGCTTTTGCTTTGCATGCTAAAGGTCCCAGGTTCGATCCTTAGCATCTCCAGTTAAAAGGACCAAGCTGTAGGTGATCTGAAAGACGGCTGCCTGAGACCCTGAAGAGCCACTGCCAGCCTGAGCAAACAATACTGACCTTGATGGATCAATTGTCTGATTCAGTATGAGACAGTTTCATCTGTTTATGTGTTCCCTGGCAGATTTCTGGAATCAGGGGTTGGAATTCTAGCAGGAGCTCCTTTGCATATTAGGCCACACACCCCTGATGTAGCCAATCCTCCAAGAGCTTACAAAAAAGAGCCTTGTAAGCTCTTGGGGGATTGACTACATCAGAGGGGTGTGGCCTAATATGCAAAGGAGCTCCTGCTAGAATTCCACCCCTGCATTTGTTCTTTCCGTCCTGAAGCTAAAATATATACTCGCTATTTGCTGAAACGTTGACTTTTGCAATGATTATTTCTACTGGAATTCTTTTTCAAAGCACATGCTCCATTTAAGAAATATGAGCCTATTACAATTTTAAAGTGCACACATGCACGCCGACCTACAAACCAGAAGAGAGATACTATATCCACCATGTCATGGTACAGCTATTAATGATACTCAAAGGACTGGAAATTACCATTTCGGATGTGTCCAAGGGAGCACACTGGTAAACAAGCCTGCAGTTAGTGCTATGGATGATTTGAATCAACAAGGGTGAAAAGATTTGGTTACTCTGTGTATTAGCGCTAATAGGAATAGATTATAGAGGAATATTTGCGATGTGACCTTCTGTGCACTAATTGAAATAGTATTCAGAGTCAGCAGTGGAGTAATCAAGTTAAACACTGAATCATAAATCATCATGAAAAGTGCTGTCACAACCGAGCCATTAATGCCCCGTATTGCCGGGCAGCCTCACGAAAATATCTGTGATGCCGATCTTTAGGTTAATAGGAACAGAAATGGCATTTAAAGACTATTTGAATCAAATCCGCTCTGAGGTTGAAAGTGTTACTCTGTTAATTTACTGGTAATTTGAAGTGATGTAGTTAGGGTTAGCAGCCACACAGCTGAGCCCCGGAGAACCAAACAAAAGGCAGCCGGACTTTTTCTTCTTGTATTTAGATCACCGTTGCAGGGTGCCAAATGGCTTTGATTTAAAACATGCACATCGGGCTTCCTTTGTTTTCTTAAAACCTGTTGTGTGTTTAAATCTCGGGAACCCACAAAAATCGGTAGCCTTGTAACAAGATGTAGACTCGTTTGAGAACCAGTTTGGTGTAGTGGTTAAGTGTGTGGATTCCTATCTGGGAGAAACGGGTTTGATTCCCCACTCCTCCACTTGCACCTGCTGGAATGGCCTTGGGTCAGCCATAGCTCTCAGAGGAGTTGTCCTTGAAAGAGCAGCTGCTGTGGGAGCCCTCTTAGCCCCAACCCACCTTGCAGGGTGTCTGTTGTGGGGGAAGAAGATATAGAAGATTGTAAGCTACTCTGAGTCTCTGATTCAGAGAGAAGGGCGGGGTATAAATCTGCAGCCGTCTTCTTCTCGTAACAAGATGACAACATGCCAAATGGCTTCCATGCCTTGGATTTGATGGAGGATGCACAGAGACATTTTTGAAAGCTCAGAATCCTGTCTACAATGCTTTTGTTCTTTTTTGACACTCCTAATAACAAAGATTTCAGGTTTTCACGGCTGGTAACATCATTAGGGTTTGTAGAATCTTTCGGGCTCAAGTGCCGTGTTCTACTGGAGAAAGTTTTCCTTCCAGACATTTCGTTCTCAGCTGCGGAGAACATCCTCAGTGGCGTTGCAGCCGGAGCAGGCGCTCTGACCTTCTTGGCTGCTGTGCATTGAGTGGGGCCAGGGCTGCTGGAGAGCTGCTATTTCTAGGCTGGAGGGGGTGTGATGAAAGGGCAATTGGTTTGTGGATGTGCCCATTGTTTGGTGGGGCTTCCTGGAAGGGTAGTGATAAGGAAACTGGCTGTTGAATGTGACCATTGTTCTGTGTTAATTGCTGGGAGGGTTGGAAGGGGTGTGCAGATAAGGAAGATGGTTGTTGAATGTGCTGATTGTTCTGTGGAATTTGCTGGTTGTTCTGAGACTTTCTGCAATTTATAGTCTTTATGGTGTTTTGCAGAGCTGGGTACCAAGATTGGTGGATGAAAATGCCTTCTTCCTTTCTGTTAAAATTGTGCTGGTGTTTGTAAATAATAATAATAATAATAAAATTTTATTTATACCCCGCCCTCCCCGCCAAGGCAGGCTCAGGGCGGCTTACAGGCATGGCAAAGCCATTGAACAATAAAACAGTTATACAATTCAATAAAATTACAATTTACTATTAAGTTTTTACATAATCTAAAAACAATCTAAAAACAGTCTTAAAAAAAAATCTCAATAGCTTCTCTGTTCAGGTTGGTATGATCATGTGAGACCTTATTTTCTTGCCTTAGAATTCTTAGTTGGACCCAAATAACAGGATGGCTTAGTTATATTTGGTAGAGTGTCAGAACACTCAGCACGTGGGGCTGACTCTGAGGTAAAAAAAAACAAGGATTCTTTATTCTAAATAAAAGTTGTTTTCACTTCAGCAGAGTTTATCTAGAAGTAAAACAGTGTAACGGTTTCTGTAGAGTTCACAAGTAAAATAATTTCAGACAGGCACATAAGTGTAATGGTTTCATGTAGGTGCAGTTCTCTTTTCTCTAATGTTTTTTAAATAGACCTAGTCACAATGGCGTATTTCACACATGCCACAAAGGCCAATGACATCTACAAAGCGTTATTTCCCAACGTGCCACTTAGGTGAATAACTTTTCCCAAGTATGCAGATTTCTTTTATGGCATGTCACTCTTCGCTCACTCAACTTTCTTCCCTTTCACACAAAGCCTCTCTCTCCACAAACCAGTCAACTCCACTCTCTTAGAATACACTTTAATCACCTATCCATCCCACATCTTTCTTACTTTGCCTGCCTTTTTAAACCACAGTAACCTACATCTAAAAACTCACATTGGAGGGGGCTCCAAAGCAGCCATATCTTCTTGTCGAAAAAGTTTTATTAACGTTACTGTAATGTACTGAGTGATGAGACAGTTTGAAGGCAACATGCTTTATTTGGTAGTACATTACAAGAGAGAGAACACGCGGGCCGGATCCCGCTTGTATACATTCCCCGGAACTGCCCCCAGTCTGACCAGTCCAATCCTGGCCAGTTAAACTTCCCGCCACAGATCTTGATGGGTGGGGCATCGAGCGAGCTACATCCGGGGACCCGTGGGTTTCCCCTGGTCGCCTCTGTAGTGATCACCACACAATACATTAGCTTACGTTTCAAGACATAACACTCCTCCCCCTCTAGTTCAGGACACATAGTCTTGCAAGTAAGTGGGGGCCTTGCGTTCCCTGGTTGACTTCCTTGGAGTCACTTGTGGAGTAGGAGCGGCCACCGGGGCTGCCGGGGCTGTGGCTGTTGCGGCGGACGGGGTGGCGGTTTCCCCACATGGGGGTAACGCCGGCCTAGGGCTGTCCACCACCTGTTGCCCTTCTGGTGCCCCTACTCCTGGGGGTTCACTCCCGCCCCAGTGCTGCTCTTCCACACAATTGGTCGGAGCAGTCAGCATGGGCAGTGTAGCTCTCAGTGTGGGTGCGGCTGTTGGTTCATCCTCGTTCCTTACTACAGCCAGCTCTTCCTGCAAGGTGCGGCGGCGCATCTGATCTATATGCCTCCACAGGATTTGGCCCCCCTCCATTGAGATGTCGTAGTGGCAGGACCCAGTCACGCACAGCACCCAGCCCACTACCCACTCAGGGCCGCTCGCGTAGTTCCTTGCGTACACCAGATCCCCCAGAAAGAACCCCCTAGCCGCTTCCCTGATCTTGGGAGAACTGCGGAGGTCGGTGGCCTAGTCAGGATGCAACCGGTCTAATCTTGTGATCAGAGTTTAGGAACTGATTCCACCGCAGGACGCACTGCGACAGAATCTGTGGCGTCTGGCGGTCTGTGGCGATCATAAAATGTCTACCGTACAGGTAGTCGTTAAATTTATGCACCCCCGCCACGATTGCCAAGGCTTCCTTATCAATCTGGGCATAGTTGCGCTCTGCGGGGGTCAGGGTCCTGGAGTAGTAGGCTATCGGGACCTCCCTCCTGTCTGGGAGTTGGTGACCCAGGACAACACCCACCCCGTATGGTGACGCATCACACGCTAAGATCACCGGCAGGGCTTCATCAAAATGGTGGAGCACGTTATTGGATACGAGGAGCTCCTTGACTGCCAGAAAAGCGGCTGCCTGCTTCTTTCCCCAGACCCACGGGGCGTTTTTTATCTAAGAGCCTGTGGAGGGGTTCTGCTATGTCCGCTTTGTGGGGCAAAAATGAATGATAAAAATTTAATAACCCCAAGAAACTTTGTAGCTCCGCCTTGCATGTGGGAGCTGGGGCATCCACTATGGCCTTGGTTTTGTCGGCCGTCAGGTGGATCCCTGCAGTGTCCACCGCAATCCCCAAGAACTCCACCCTCAGCACCCTGAGGGAACACTTTTCCCACTTGACTTTCAGTCCGGCCTGGAATCTGCGGAGTACCTCTCGCAGATGGTTGCTGAACTCCTCCGCGTCTGGTGCGGCGATCAGAACGTCGTCGAAAAATGGCTGCACCCCGGGGATCCCTTTGAGGAGAGAATCCATCAGGCTCTGAAAGACCCCCGGAGCCACACTCACCCCAAATTGCAACCACCACACCCTAAAAGCTCCCCTGTGGGTCACTATGGTCTGGGCTTCCACTGTCCACTGGGAGCTACTGGTATGCCTGGGCCAAGTCCAGCTTCCCAAAAAAATTTGACCCCGCTAGTGCTGCCAAAATGTGACTGACTACGGGGATGGAGTATGGGTTATCTTGTAGTGCCTTGTTTATGGTACACTTGTAATCGGCGCATATGTGCACGTCCCCATTTGGCTTCACCGGGGTAGTTATCGGGGTTTCCCATGTGGCGTAGGAAACCGGTTCCAGCACTCCCTGGGCTGTGAGGCGGTCCAGCTCTGCTTCAATTTTGGGCTTCGGAGCAAACGGGACCCGCCTGGCCTTCAGCCGTATTGGTCGCACATGGGGGTCAAGGGGTAAGGATATGGGAGGGCCCTTGTAGCACCCTAGGGCCCCATCAAACACCTCTGGGAATTCCCGGCACACGTGCTCGAACCCTTGCGTCCCCAGCTGCTGCACCCCCACAATCTGAATTCCCAGCGGTCGAAACCAGGCCAGGCCCAGCAGTGTGGTGAGCTGGCATTTGACCACAAGTATATCCAGTTTCCCCCTGAAGCTCTAAAACTCCACCATCACCGTGGCCCATCCCAGAATCTGTACGGGGTTCTTTTGGAAGTCCCATAGTATGAAACCAGCTGGTCGCAGCCTGGGCCAGCCACGTGGGCACAGTTTTCTTAGGGACTCCTCCAAAATTATGGAGATGGAGGAGCCCGAGTCCAGTTCCATCAGGCAGGGGCTTTCCTCGAACCTGATCAATACTTTGACCTTGTCGGGGGTATTGCTGGGCAAGTTCATTACCTGCAGGCTAGTCAAGGCGGTCGAGTAGTCCTCGGTCGAGTCTTTGTTGGTGGACTGGAGTCTGCGGGTGGCCTTGGCCCGGCAAGCCTGCATGATGTGGCCCATTTTCCTGCAGTTCCTGCAGTCCACGTTGCGATAGGGGCAGTCCCAACACTTGTGTGGGTCCCCGCAGCTGGCACACTTGGTGGTGGCTAGTTTCTTGGTCGCTCATGGCCGCTGGGTCGCTCTTGGCCCCATCCCTGGTTGGCAGTGCAGCTGGTGTGTCTCCTCCTCCTCTGGGTGGCCTTGCGCCATCTCCTCCTGGTGGACGGCTTCTGCCCGCGGGTTGTGGAAAGCTTTAGTGGCTCTCTCGAAAGCGGTGGCCTCGTTGAATGCACCCTGGAGGGTGAGCTCTTCCTTTGCAAAGAGCTTTTGCTGTAGTCTTTTGTTCCTCAGGCCCCAGGCAAAACGGTCCCTCAGGGCCTCCTCTAGCTTCTCGAAGCTACAGTTTCTCGCAATTTGGCGGAGAGCGGCCAGGTATTCAGCTGCCATCTCTCCCGCCTCTTGGTCGCTCTTGTGGAAGAGGAATTGACGGGCGATGATTGAGGGTTGGGGCAAGAAGTGCCAAGTAAGGAGTCGAACTATCTTCTCGTATGTCTTCTCCATGATCCTCGCAGGAGCCGAGAGACCCTTGGTGATCTCGAATGTGGCCTCTCCGCAGACGCTCAGAAGCACATCTCTCTTACAGCTGTCGTCCGTTATCATGTTTGCTCAAAGGTAGCAATCGACCCGCTCCGTGTAGGTCTCCCACCTCTCCGGTTTAGCAGGGTTGAACTCTTCGAGACGACCTGTCATTCCGCCCAGGTTAGCCATGGTGGCTGCAGCGGTGGGTGCTTCCGTCTCCCTGGACGGTGTGCCTTCTTCGTCTCCGGCCAGCTCCACAAAGTCCCTCTTCAGGAGTTACCTGGCTAGAATCCCATCTTCGTTGCCACTGTAATGTACTGAGTGATGAGACGGTTTGAAGGCAATATGCTTTATTCGGTGGTACATTACAAGAGAGAGAACACGCAGGCCAGGTCCCACTTATATGCATTCCCTGGAACTGCCCCCAGTCTGACCAGTCCAATCCTGGCCAGTTAAACTTCCTGCCACAGATCTTGATGGGCGGGGCGTCGAGCGAGCTACATCCGGGGACCCGTGGGTTTCCCCTGGTCGCCTCTGTAGCAATCGCCACGCAGTACATTAGCTTACGTTTCAAGACATAACAGTTACCATAAAATGGGAAGGGGAAGGAGGGGTAAGAAGGAAATGGGGAAACAAACGTGGATGTGCAAAGATTACATTCTGCATATCATAATACCAAAAAAGAAAAAAAATCATTCAAAAAGAGTCAAAGTACATTGAGGTAAAGAGTAAATACTGTAAGTCTTAGCTTGTATACATCCGGGTCAATCATGATACAAATACAAGAAAGAAAGATAGCAATTTTCATTGGGTAACCATAACTGGGGATTCAAGCAGGAGTGTCCAGCCAAGTATATAGTGGTTCCCAGTACTTTTTAGCATCTTCCATAGTCTTTCCTCTCAGAAAGCAGCCATATCCTCCAGGCAGGGTTGCCAACTTCCAGGTGGCACATGGAGATCTTCCACTATTACGATTTACCTCCTCCCCCCACCCCTGGACTACAGAGATCAGTTCCCCTGGAGAAAATGGCTGCTTTGGAGGGTGGCTTCTACAGCACTGTACCCTGCTGTGGTACCCCCCCCCCCCAGGCTTCAACTGCACCCCTCCCCAAATCTCCAGACATTTTCCAACCCAGAGCTGGCAACCCTATCTCTGGGGGAACTGAGTCTGGAGGAGATGAAATGTAATTTTGAGTATGGTTGCCAATCCCCAGGTGGGGACAGGGGATCCCCCTATTTGGAGGCCCTCCTCCCACTTCAGGGTCAACAGAAAGTGGGGGGAGGGAAGGAAATGTCTGCTGGGCACTCCATTATTCCCTATAGAGACCAATTCATATAGGGTATAGTGGAGAATTGATCTGTGGTATCTGGGGTTCTGGAGGGGCTGTTTTTTGAGATAGAAGCACCAAATGTTCAGCAGAGCATCCAGTGCCTCTGCTCCAAACATTTCCCAAGTCTCAAAAAGATTGGAGCAGGGGGTCCAATTCTATGAGTCCCAACAGAATGTGCCCCTATCCTTCATTATTTCCAATGGAGGGAAGGCATTTAAAAGGTGTGCGGTCCCTTTAAATGTGAAGGCCAGCACTCCCTTTGGAGTTCAGTTATGCTTGTCACACTTTTGCTCCTGGCTCCACCCCCAAAGTCCCCACATATTTCTTGAATTGGACCTGGCAACCCTAATTCTGAGATATCACCAGGCCCTACATGAAGGTCCTCTCCTGTGTGCATTTCTGAGCCCAGCAGTAGATATGCTTGAGTTCCTACCTATGGTCTCTCTCCAGATTGGTGCATCTATTCTCACCATAATAAGTCATTGGAATTTGCAAGTTCATTCAGAAACCCAAGAAAATCAATGAGTTTGCATCATTATCCTTTAAAACAGTAGTCCCCAACCTTTTTGGCACCAGGGACCAGTTTTGTAGAAGACAATTTTTCCATGGACCGGGGTGAGCGGGGGGTGGGCAATGGTTTCAAGGAGGATACAATTGTGCACTTTATTTCTATTAGTTTGGTGTGGTGGTTAAGTGTGCAGACTCTTTGATTCCCCACTCCTCCACTTGCAGCTGCTGGAAGGGCCTTCGGTCAGTCATAGCAATCGCAGGTGTTGTTCTTGAAAGGGCAGCTTCTGGGGAGAGCTCTCCCAGCCCCACCCACCTCACAGGGTGTCTGTTGTGGGGGAGGAAAGTAAAGGTGATTGTGAGCCACTCTGAGACTCCAAAATTGGAGGGTAGAATATAAATCCAATGTTGTATTACTACTACTATTATTATTATTATTATTATTATTATTATTATTATTATTATTATTATTATTATTATTATTATTACTACTACTACTACTACTACTACTACTACTACATTTTAATATATATTTCTCAGACAAATCGGTTATGCAACACCTCCTGACCACTCCTGGCCCTAACGACGTCCAGCTTGCCTCAACCAGGGCCAGGGCCTTTTTAGCCCTGGCCCCTGCCTGGTGGAATCAGCTCCCTGTGGAGATCCGGGCCCTACCTGAATTACTGTCATTTTGTAGGACCTGCAAGACGGAGCTTTTCCACTGGGCCTATGGTTGAGGCAGAGGGTGTCCTACTATTCCATCATTTGGCCTTCTTTGTGGTGACATCATACTTTATTACAGTGCTATCCTATTGTTATTACCATCATTTAAGGTGGGCCTACAACTGGTTATGGATATGCCGTGCCCTGTCTGCTGGTGGTGCATTTTATTTATTGTTTTTACTGTTAATTTTAAATTGGTGTTTTAACTTTGATATGTAGGTTTTTATTGTTATTTTTATATGTTGTGATCTGCCTTGAGCCCGTTTACGGGAAAAGGTGGAATGTAAGCCTATTGAATAAATAAAATAAAAAAATATAATGAAATAATCATACAACTCACAGCCTGGTTGCTAACAGGTCATGGACTGGTACTGGTCCACGAACCAGGGGTTGGGGACCCCTGCTTTAGAATATAGTTGCCCTTATTAAAACGTGTCAAAAAGCAGAGGAAGGAATGGATTTCAATGGAAGTATAATTGCGGATGGCTGGTGAGTGGGTCTGATTTGATTAAAAAAAATTAACAAGCATACATAACAACTAAAATAAAGGCTTGCGTCTTAATAAAACTTGTGCTAATTTAACATTTTTCCCACCTTTGAATGCACATCATAAATTTCTGGCAAACGCGGTTAATTGGCATTAACAATAATCACCGAAAGAATACAATAAAGAAATAACAAAAAGGAAAAGTTTTCAATCAACTTATTTCAAATTTACACAGGCATGCCAAAGTCATAAGGGATGGAATTTTATATTTATTCATCAAACAGGCTGAAACCCTAGAGAAACATTTGGTTTTCAAGATGTCCCTTGTAACTTGGCTCTTCAAGTAATGAATTACTTGAGAGGGAGTGCTTTCATTTATTACTAATTGCTAAATTTGTTCTCTACTAGTCTTTTTGATGCATGATCCCAGCTGGAAAAGTGGTTGTTGCTACTCATACGCTTTTTATCCTACCCTTCTTCTGAGGAGTTTGACACAACATATATGCTTGCCCGTCCCCCATTTTCTCCTCAAAACAGGCCTTCGAGGTAGTCAGGTTGCTGGTGAGAGAGCTGATTTCATACAGTTGTCTGCACCGATGTACTAAAAGTCCATGGCCAAAGAACTGTTTGGTTGTCCTAGTCAATACATGAAATTCAGCTCTACCATAATTGCTATTAGGGTTGCTTGCCAACTCCAGGTTGGGAAATTCCTGAAGATTTGGAGGTGCAGCCTGGGGGGTGGCTGTTGGGGAAGGGATCACACTTGTGGTATAGCACTACAGAGTCTCTCCCCCCTCGAAGCAGCCATTTTCTCCAGGGGAAATTTTCTCCATGAATCAAAGAAAAATAAAATGCATGCGATGTGGTGAACATATAACAATAAAACAAAGTTTGAGTCCCAGGGTACCTTTAGGACCAACGAAGTTTTATTATATTATTATGAGATTTCCCACCTTTTGAATGCACATCATAAATGATGCTGTTAATCCAGGTATCTTAATTGGGTCTCATAAAATCAAAATCAGTCTATTTGCAGATGATATGATTCTGTTTCTTTCCAATTCCTTGATATCTCTTCCTAAAGTTAAATTCCAGTTAGATATGTAAGTAAGGTAGATAAAAAGGTCATCCCCTGTGCAAGCACCAGTCGTTTTCGACTCTGAGGTGACGTTGCTTTCACAATGTTTTCATGGCAGACTTTTTACAGGGTGGTTTGCCATTGCCTTCCCCAGTCATCTACACTTCCCCCCCAGCAAGCTGGGGACTCATTTTACTGACCTCAGAAGGATGAAAGGCTGAGTCAACCTTGAGCCGGCTACCTGAACCCAGCTTCCGCTGGGATCAAACTCAGGTCGTGAGCAGAGGGCTTGGACTGCAGTACTGCAGCTTTACCACTCTGCGCCATGGAGCTCATAAGTAAGGTAGATACTCGGACTCATTCATACCTAAAGTGGGAACCTTTCCTTCAATGGAACGCAGCTTGTTTCAAGACAGTGACACAAGAAGAGTGTGGCTCATTGCTGGCATTCCACTAACCTTTCATTTCTTAAAAGTTAATAGTATTATAAGTATGAATCTCAAGTGAATATTATGTATTTAACTTTTATTGTTATATTCATTGTAATTTTGGAATTCTGAATAAAGAATTACTTTCTGCAAAAAAAAAAAAAAAATCAGGTTTCTGAATAAACTGATGAGGCCCAACTGGTTGTTTTGAGGAAAGAATGCTGCAAGCGTTGGGGGCCACCAGTCGATGTTTGATTTTATCATCTCCAAGAGCCTTGCCGAATCTCAATTGATTTATGAATCTTTTGTGAAAACTCAAAATCACTGACATCATTCTGCTGTCCTACATGAGAATCCCACCTCCACCTTTTCCAATGGCAAGTGATCAAACGTGGATGATCGGAAAGACAGAGACCGATTTCCCACTTGGCTTGTTCCGCTCTCGGAGCCCTTTTCCACCCGACACTTCTGTCTATGTGAATCCACAGTATTCCAATGTATTTCTCTTTTAGAACAGTGTATCAGAATAATGGGTTTTTTGTGTGCTGACATGCTCAAATGAGGGATGTGGGCTGTTTGTCTCATTACATATACTAACCCACCTTCCACTATACTTTAATGCACCCTGGTTTTCTAATGGATAACTTATATTATTTCTCTTTTAGAACAGTGTGTCAGAATATTTGGGGGGGGGTTGTTTTTTTGTATTGACATACTCAAATGGGGAATATTGGCTGTTTGTCTTTGTCAGACAATGGAAAGCTTTACTGTTATGATATGATGCTGTGCTTAAACTGCTGTGAGCTGCTTGACCTAACTGACTCCATTTTCTAACATTTGCTACTAACCTCAAAATAGAAACTTTGCATATCAAAGTAGAAATGAAGCTGTTACTAACCCTGCTGTGAGTTCCTGTCCTTGAACATAAGAACATAAGAGAAGCCATGTTGGATCAGGCCAACGGCCCATCAAGTCCAACACTCTGTGTCACACAGTGGCAAAAAAATTTATATACACACATACACTGTGGCTAATAGCCACTGATGGACCTGTGCTCCATATTTTTATCTAAACCCTTCTTGAAGGTGGCTATACTTGTGGCCGCCACCACCTCCTGTGGCAGTGAATTCTATTCTTGATACTAACATTTGCAACAATCCTTTGAAGATAAAATGCCTCAGGGGCAGCTAGGAGCTGTTCCTGTGAGAAAGGGAACCACAAGGAGGTAAGAAAGACCTAACGTGTGAAATGTATCACCATATTGTGGGAATGTAGTCTTGTTTAGAAAAGCCTTTGATGTACTCCTACTTAAAGTATCTTTGCTCCAAGGGAAGGGCATCAGTTCCAATGTATCCATGCTCAGAACCTTTGGTCTATCAAATAAAGTTTTAACATTGTAACCAATGGAAACCTGCTTACTTTGAAGTTCCACTGTCTGACAGTCTTATTGCATATACCAACCCATCCTCCACTGTATTTTAATGTCTTCCTTTTTTTTCTAATGACCAACTATAATGGATGTTATAATCTCTTGAGAAACCATGTCCTCTGTTTAAACTAACAAAGCCAGAATGTTACCTAGATTTATGGCACTTCGCAGCTACAACAGCAGTCTGCTTTTTTTATCACCCTCCAGTGTTTTTTCAGCCCTGCCTTGTCCTAACACTAACAAACATAGATCCCTATTTGTGATTCTTTTAATCCACTAAAAACATTCCCATGATTCTACACTGCCCATTTATATTAAGAATTGCTGCTTCCATTCCCATTTTGTCGATGGTTTGCTTAAGACCATACGAAAGCTTACATTCTTAAGAAAACTTAGTTGGTCTTAAAGGTACACTTATCTACTGCTTTGTTCTGTTGCTTCAGACCAACATGGCTGCCTACTGGGATCTAACTTCTGTCCGATTTAGACAAGCTACCGCAGGGCTGCGACTTGCCCCACCTCTTTCCCATGGCAAGCAAGATCCTCTGAAAACCTGTTTCTGCTTGCGGTGGGAAAGAGGGAGGGCAAGTCGCAGCCCTGTGGCAGCTTGTCTAAATCAGACAGAAGTTAGATCCCAGTAGGCAGCCGTGTTAGATCCCAGTAGGCAGCAACAGAACAAAGCAGACAAGTGCACTTTTAAGACCAACTAAGTTTTATTCAGAATGTAAGCTTTCGTATGCTCTTAAGCAGGCTTTGACTTGCCCCGCCTCTTTCCCATGGCAAGCAAGATCTTCTGAAAACCTGTTTTTGCTTGTGGTGGGAAAGAGGCAGGGCAAGTCGCAGCCCTGCAGCAACTTGTGCGAAATCGAACAGAAGTGCCGAGGGAAAAAGGGCTCTGAGACTGGAACAAGCCTAGTGTGAAATCAGTCAGAGAGAGAAAGGCGAGGTGATTGGAAACCTTGTGGATCAAGATGGCCAGTGGCTTGAATGAGAAAAACCTTCCTGTAGGTTTCAGGGCAGGGAGCCATCCTTGTTTTAGCACTGACAGGACTTTTTTGTGGTGGTATTCAAGGGTGGAATTCTAGCAGGAGCTCCTTTGCATATTAGGCTTCACCCCTCTGATGTAGCCAATCTTCCAAGAGCTTACAAAAAAAAGAATCTTGTAAGCTCTTGGAGGATTGGCTACATCAGGTGTGTGTGGCCTAATATGCAAAGGAACTCCTGCTAAAATTTCATCCCTGGTGGTATTCATTGGTACTCAGTACCAGCATCTTTAAGAGCCCTGTGGCGCAGAGTGGTAAAGCTGAGTACTGCAGTCGGAGCCCTCTGCTCACGACCTGAGTTTGATCCCAGAGGAAGCTGGTTCAGGTAGTTTGCCAGCATCTTTGGAGAGGGGCTCTCCCAAGTCTGGAAGAGGTGAATGGGTGAAAATTGGTGCAACTTTATTCATCAGTACCACCACTTATTAAAAATTAAAACAAACACTGAGTATTAGGGTTTGTACTGAGTACACTGCAAGGTGCGTGTACATACATACACACACATTGATAGGGCTTTTTTGTAGCTGGAACGCCTTTACATATTAGGCCACACACACCCAATTTAGCCAATCTCCAAGAGTTTACAGGACCCAATATGCAAAGGAGTTCCTGCTACAACCCCCCCCCCCCCCCGCATATATGTTTAAGCAGAGGTCATAATACCTCTGTTTAATTTTGATGTCACTAAAACATAAATCTGTAATCGCATACTTTTAGACATTAAATTGAAAATGCATGTTGAAAAAATGGGGCTTTTACTTATTGGCGCCCATACATTTAATGCAAACAAAACATTTTCTTAAAATATTATATGGCTTAACTTAAAAACAAAACAAAACACAGCTCCATTCCGAAGTCCATGAAAAGCAAATCCTTGGCTAGAAGCCAGCCCCACTGAATCATACTTGATTGGCAGAGAGCCCTGCCTGCCGTCTCAAATGGACGGGGAGCTCAGCAGAGGAGCGGAGGGTTCTTTTTCAAATGTTGATCTGTTTAATATTTATGCCCCTTTGTCTTAAGGAGTGAAACATGAAGCCCTTTAATAACAAGAAATGAGCCTGGTTTCATGCTATATTTAAGCAAACGTTTATATATTAAGCTTTACAAACGACATGTAATTGATGGATTCCATTATAAGGACACACTCTGATTGTGACAAATACCAGATTTTTCAAGGCAGGATTTAAATGTTTTGCCTCATTCCACACAATGTGTTATATTCCAATAATTACAGGTTCAGTCAAGCCGTGCTTAACTACTTGGTATCCCCACTGATTCATTGGATCATAGGCTTCATTCTGCTATCAAAATAACTGATTAAGCACGTGCAAAAATCACTCAACTTAAAATCAGTGGAGATTCCAAATGCCGGGCTGGTGCTTCGCGGGCCTGATCCAAACTCCCTCCTCACCCTTCCTGTAGGTTCAAGGAACAGTGCATGCTTCATGAACATGTGGGAATCAGTGTTCCCTCTAAGCTGAGTTAGCGTGAGCTAGCTCACAGATTTTTAGCCTCCAGCTCACACATTTTTGTCTCAGCTCAGGAAAAATAGCCCCAGAACACACTAATTCATGCAGTAGCTCCCAACTTTAATGCCAGCAGCTCACAAAGAAGAATTTTTGCTCACAAGACTCTCCAGCTTAGAGGGCACATTGCTGGGGACCTGGATCAGATGTCTAATAGAGTTTCAGCTTATTATTGTGTTAGTTGCAGTGTGGTTATGTGGTGGTCTGAGGACGTGGAAGGACCAGATTCAAACACCCATGCTGCCATTTATGTATTTAGCTGGTTCTATCCCCAAGTAAAGAGGAGCCCCATGCTGCAGAGTGGTAAAGATGCAGTACTGCAGTCCAAGCTCTGCTCACGACCTGAGTTCGATCCTAGCGGAAGCTGGGTTCAGGTAGCTGGCTCAAGGTTGCCTCAGCCTTCCATCCTTCCAAGGTGGGTAAAATGAGTATCCAGCTTGCTAGGGTTAATGTATAAAATGTGTAAATGATCAAGAAAGGCAATGGCAAATCACCCTGAAAAAAGTCTGCAAAGAAAACATCATGATATGATGTCACCAATATTCCCTCTAAACTGCAGAGTCTTGTGAGCAAAAATTCTATTTTGCGAGCTACTGGCATTAAAGTTAAAACTGGCAGCAGCTCTCCAGGGTCTTAGATCAGAGGTCTTTCATATCACCTACTCTCTGGTCCTTTTTTAAAAACAGGAAATGCCAGTGATTGAACCTGAGACCTTCTGCATGCAAAACAGAAGCTCTTCCACTGAGCCACAGGGACAACATAATGCAGAAAGCATGAAACAAAATATGTAGATTAGCTGGGTCTAGAAGGAAAAATAACTTCTGAATTAAGGGGTGGGGGGGAGAGAGATAAATAGCAGCCCTAGCAATGACTCTTATCCTCCAAAATCAAGGCTGGCTCAAACAGAACCTCCAAGCTACAAAGGAGATGTTGATGCCACCAACTTAACAAATCAAAAATTAAAAAATAAACTAACAAAGGAGAATTAGGATATAAACACTGCTAGTTATATGCATTGCTAACACAGTATTTTTTACTTTTTTAAAGTCCAAGTAGCAGTTTAATGTGGTTTTAAAAAAAAAAGATGGTTTTTTTTCCCATGCATTCTGTGGATGTTTGCCGTTATTTTGAGACAGAATTTTTTTATTTAATAGATTTTATGTTATTGAATCTATTCCAATACAAAGGGAACATAAAGAACATAGGGAACATAGAGAAAATAAATAACAGAAATATAAATCTAACATACAAGAATCCAATTTAGATCATCTGATGCATATAACAAACAATTTACAAAAACAATACATAATATGCTAGGTATTAAGAATTAAGAAATAGCCTACATTTCATTCTATTAGGCAAAAAGGAAATATTCCCGAAGAATTCCAAAATTGGTGTCCAAAGCAAATCATAATCTATAGCCAGAATTCTTACAACTCTTGTGATGTCTTAAAACAGGGGTGTGCTTGTCGGATTCTCTCTCGCGCACGAACCGTTCCCTGAAACTTCTAAGTCACTCAATGATAAGAGGCCGATCTCCGTTCTTCCACTGCATTAATCAAATACCAGGTCTAATTAAAACTGCCGCGCACAAAGCTTTCTCAAAATGTTGCTCAGGTATTGCAATAATTTCTGATCACCCATGCCTGGAAGACAAATAATTAGGAGCTGCCAGAGCATTCTGATGAGTGATGTCAGCATCTCCAAGTGACCTTCCCTCCACTAATTAATTTTCATCTTAAGAAAAGAGACCCTGTTGTTGCACATTATTAATTGAGTTCACTAAAAGATGTGCCTGATTAATTTTTGTTGATAATACTTGTCATTCCAGGCAGCGGCTGTAATCATTCTATTGAGTTTTGGTTTTATTTTATTTTATTTAAGTCGATCTAGGTCTTTCACAACACCACTGGGACAATAACCCCAAAATGGGAAATGTAGGGAAAGGACATAAATCCAAGACACATTTGGTCATTGTTGGGGGGGGGGGTATTGCTTCCTGGGGCTAGACAGAATGGTGATTTCAGATTTACTGTCTTATTTTTAGTTGAACTGATTCAGAAGAAGAAGAAGAAGAAGAAGAAGAAGAAGAAGAAGAAGAAGAAGAAGAAGAAGAAGAAGAAGAAGAAGAAGAAGAAGAAGAAGAAGAAGAAGAAGAAGAAGAAGAAGAAGATGATGATGATGATGATGATGATGATGATGATGATGATGATGATGATGATGATGATGATGATGATGATGATGATGATGAAGAAGATATTGGATTTATACGCCACACTCCACTCTGAATCTTAGAGTTTCAGAGTGGCTTACCTGTGAGGTAGGTGGGGCTGAGAGAGCTCTAACAGCAGCTGCCCTTTCAAGGCCAGCTCTGCGAGGGCTATGGCTGACCCAAGGCCATTCTAGCAGCTGCAAGTGGAGGAGTGGAGGAATCAAATCTGGTTCTTCCAGATAAGAGTTCACGCACTCTTAACCACTACACCAAACTGGCTCTCTAGTGATTGAGATCTGCCTTGCGCTGCCTCCAAAAAAATGCCTTGAGATTTCTTTCTGAGCCTTTATATTTGCATTTTTCACAAAATGGATCGAAGGTATAATGTTGCATATATTTGAAATGTATATTTTTACTTCCTTCGTGAGCCTGACTAATATTCAAAATCTAAACAAAAGTTGGAGGGACTGATTGGTGGTGGTGGAAAGGGTGATCAAGTCACAGCTGACTTAGGGCAACCCTGTAGGGTTTTTCAAGGCAAGAGACATTCAGAGGTGGTTTGCCATTGTCTGCCTCTGTGTAGCAAGCCTGGGAGTTTTTGGTGGTCTCCTATCCAAGTACTAACCAGGGCCAACCCTGCTTAAGGAGCCTCCTCCTACTACTCCTCCTCTTCTTCTCCTGCTCCTCCTCCAGTTTGGTGGAGAGCCAGTTTGGTGCAGTGGTTACGTGTGCAGACTCTTCTCTGGGAGAATCGAGTTTGATTCCCCACTCCTCCACTTGCAGCTACAGGAATGGCCTTGGGTCAGCCATAGCTCTCGCAAGAGCTATGGGAGAGCTCTCTCAGTCCCACCCACCTCACAGGTGTCTGTTGTGTGGGAGGAAGATAAAGGAGATTGTGAGCTGCTCTGAGATTCAGAGTGAAGGGCGGGATATAAATCTAATATCATCATCCTCTTCTTCTTCTCAGCTTCTATGAGATCATGTTAGGCTTGGTCATCCAGGTCAGGGTGAGCAACTGATTGCCCTCCCCAAAATGGTTAGCCTCCAAAAGAGTGGGTGCAATGCTGTAAATAATCTCACACTTGGGGCTGGAGAAAGCCAAGCACAGACCCTGTCACTGTTACAACCAATGGGTAGCCCTGTTATTCCAAAACAAAACAGAAATTCAGTGGCACTATTAGCTGTGTGGCTGAGCTTGTATGTGTGTCACATACCAGAATGTATCCTACCATTCCGCTAAGAAAAGGTTGAGGATAGGGGTGTGCTCTTCAAAATTTTTATTCAAATTTTGTTTTGACGTTTAAGAAAGGATATTTTCCCAAAATTTCAGGAAAGTGGTATTATTTATGAAATCCAGTTCTGGTAAAATTTTCTGGTTAGCCAGATTTAATTCTGGAGGCCACATTCATATCCACCAATGGTTGGAAAACCTTATGGATGGAGATCAGTAGATTCCAGTAGGTGGTAGACCTGGTTTTCAAGTCTGGAGGCCAGGTCTTTCACTGTTTTCAAAGGCTGTTAGACCTGGTGACCAGATTAACACATCAAGTCTAATGCACAATGAAGTGGTGGAAGATGAAATAAATAATCCAAAAGAATCCTGAAATTCCAGGAGATAAATTTCAAGGATCCCCAAATTTCCAGAGGGTCTTGATTCATGTTGGGTAGTTCTGATACTAAAGGAAACAAGGAATTTGAGGCATTGTTTTACACTGGAAATATCCAAATGCATACCTCTCGTTGAAGCTTTCTTCCATACTAAGTCTTATTCCAATTTTATTGGCTCTTCCTCCAATAGAAACTCCTAGGACAGGAGGAACTTTTTTCATCCTATGATATGACATAATTTGGCCTATGACTGCCTAGAAATGACTTCTACATTCTGCCTGATGACCTGCATCTACTGTGGCTCTAACATGAAGCATTGGCCATCGCAGCACTTTGAAGATTAGCACAAGTTCCCATGCTCACTCTCCATCCAAAGTTCAGAATATTTCTTGTGTTGACTTTCACAGGATCTTCTTTAGTTGCCTTAGAATTTTGATTAATGTGCACACTTATTAATTATTTATTCACTTTGAATAATTAGCCTAGTCTCATCAGACCTCAGAAGCTAAACAGTGTTGGCCCAGGTTAGTATTTGGATGGGAAACCATCAAAGAATATGAAAGTCACTACACAGAGATAGGCAATGGCAAACCATCTCTGTTCATCTCTTGCTTTGAGAACCCGATGGAGTTGCCCTAAGTCAGTTGTGACTTGATGTCACTTTTCACCACCACCAAAACCAAAACGCTTGTAAAAGCTACCAAAAGTCAGTATTACCATTGAAATCAATCAGAAGTCATTACAAACAATACCGTGTAGTGCATGAAAGCCCTTTTATTGGATTGTGATCAGGGCATGGATTAACTGCTCAGATTCTCAAGGAAAAACTAGCAATGGTACGATGACCCAAATTAGTGAAAGCTGCTGTGTGCCATGGAAGAGGCAACCTGAACCTTCATTTGAAGGCACAAATCTCATAAGACAGTTTTGAATGGCAAGCCATACAGAATCCATTTTGTTCAAAATGGTCTGGAATCCATTTTGTTCAAAAATGGAAGCTATAATTAGGCCAATTCAGGGTCAAAAGAAGTACCAGATTGCATCCTTCTCTCATTAAATTTTTAAATAACATAAGAACATAAGAGAAGTCATGTTGGACCAGGCCGATGGCCCATCCAGTCCAACACTCTGTGTCACACTATGACCAAAAACCAGGTGTCATCAGGAGGTCCACCAGCTGGGCCAGAGCTCCAGAAGCCCTCGCACTGCTGCTCTCCGAGCACCAAGAATACAGAGCAAGCATCACTGCCCCAGAGATAGTGTTCTATCTATACGTTATTGCTAATAGAACTCTGCTCCATATGTTTTTCCAATTCCCTTTTGAAGCTGTTTATGCTTGTAGATGCTACCACTTCCTGTGGCAGTGAATTCCATGTGTCAATTACTCTTTGGGTGAAGAAATGATTCCTTTTATCTGTTCTAAACCTAGGGCTCATTAGTTTCATGGAGTGTCCACAAGTTCTTGTATCATGAGAAAAGTACATCTTTCTCTACCTTCTCTATCCCATGCATGATTGTGTAAACCTCTATCATGTCACCCCTCAACTGTCTTTTCTCCAAGCCAAACAGCCCTAATCTCTTTAACCTTTCTTCATAGGGGTGGTGTTCCATCCCCTTAAACATTTTAGCTACCCTTTTCAGCACCTTTTCCAATGCTATATCTTTTTTGAGGTGCAATGACCAGAACTGTACTCAATATTCCAAAGGAGGCTGCACCATAGATTTATATAGAAGCATTATGATACTGGCTGATTTGTTTTCAGTCCCCTTCCTACAAATCCACAGCATAGCACTTGCCGTTTTTTTTATCACAGTCACACAGTAAGCTGACACCTTCAGCAAGTTCTCTACCATGACTTCAAGATCTCTCTCCTGGTAAGTTACCAACAGTTCAGATCCCATCGATGTGTACTTACAATTAGGATTTTTTGGCTCTAATGTGCATTGCTTTGCACTTGCCCATATTGAACCTCATTTGCCACATTAGCACCCATTCACCCAACCTTGACAGATCCCAGAACCAGTTTGGTGTAGTGGTTAAGTGTGCAGACTCTTATCTGGGAGAACCGGGTTTGATTCCCCACTCCTCCACTTGCACCTGCTGGCATGGTCTTGGGTCAGCCATAGCTCTGGCAGGAGTTGTCCTTGAAAGGGCAGCTGCTGTGAGAGCCCTCTCAGCCCCACCCATCTCACAGCGTGTCTGTTTTGGAGAGAAAAGATATAGGAGATTGTTGTAAGCCACTCTGAGTTTCTGATTCAGAGAGAAGGGTGGGGTATAAATCTGTGGTCTTCTTCTTCTTTAGAGCACCTCACAGTCCTTCCTGGTTCTCGCTGCCCTGAACAACTTAATGTCATTTGCAAACTTAGCCACTTCACTGCTTACTCCCAACTCCAGATCATTAATAAGTTAAAAAGTACTGAACCTAGTACTGACTGTCTTCTCCTGGGTTGTCCTCAAAAATCAGGCCTCTTACTGGAGTTCAGAAAAAGATTTTATTGATAGACACAATACTGCAGGTATGACTCTTGGGGTGATTCCGCATTAGCCTTTGCTCCGGCTCCGACGCTGTGTTTCCCCCGGGGAAGATGTTGGTTTCCGCACATTTTGACCCGGGGCGGCAGTTTGACCCCCCTCCATAGCGGTGCTGCCCCGGATTAAGGAGATTGGCAAAATACCAGATCATTTTTTTGCTGCGGTTCCGAGGCTCAGAATTTTATGTGCGGAACTTGAGCCAGTGCGCTGTCAAATGTCTTGCATCAGTAGAACACACCCACATAACTCCACGCCCATGATTCTGCCCAGTTATTTCGTCATACTTCCACAATTTTACTCCCTTTGAAAATTATGCAATATTTCTCTGAAATGAATTAATTTTTTTTTAAAAAAAAACTCATTTCACGTTACAAAGTGAAAACAATATAACGATGTAACGCTATTTTCTTTTTCCGAATGCATCACTTACTTGCACCCACCCCCCTTCTTTACTATATTCCACATGAATTTGATAATGTGCCATTGCATTGTGATTACGTTCTTCCCGCCTCTGAAAAAAATCAATCCTGACTGCTATATTTTTTTCCAACTAAATAATGCAATGCAACTAAATAAAAAGCGATGTTGCACGAACTACTTTAAACATGCGTGATTGCCACCTTTATCGACCCCCCCCCCCATGGCCTCAAACGGGAGCGGAAATTTGATTATATTTACAGCTTTATATTTTTGATAGGTTGGGGAAACTTTCTTCCTTAACCGCTCTGCATATTTCTCCCCCCCCCCTTCACGCATCTGTTTGTAATTTGTTATAGGTTTTAACGGAAAACTGTGTGCTTAACATTCAGCGTGTGTGGATAAAAACGGTGGATCGCAGACTCAGATTCCATGGTGCTTAACCTGCCAATGGCAGGGTGAAAGGAAAATACGTGACTTTGTCAGTATTATGCCTCTGGCATTACGTTGTAATCCAAACAAGGACGTTACGTTGTAACGCAAACACGTGTGCGTGTAAAAAAAAAGGGAAACATATGAGGGAGGGGGAACTTCGGGAGCAGCGGTAATGTGGATTCGGAAAACATGGAACAGATTGGGAATTGAATCTGGGGGAAATCCTCTAATGCGGAATCAGGAAATCTGGCCCGCATGGAACAACCCCGGAGCGAAAGGCGGGCAAACGTGGAATCAGCCTTTGTGTCAGATCTGGCTATGACCCTTTGAGCCTGATCTATATAACTCACTCGGGCCATTACCAGCCTGCCAAAAATCATAGCAAAAAGCCCAGGCAAAGCAAAGGTAACAGTTTCTCACCCCCCCTCCCCCATTGCATGCCAGCAGGTGCTGAGACAGTCTCTGTGAGGGGATATCATATCCTTGAAAGCCTAGACACATGCCACACCGCCAGGGCAGAGTGGATACTTCAAGTGTTACAGGCAAAAGAGAACGCAAGCAGGCGAAAGCGATCCCGCGCGCATCCCTCCACAACATTCTCACCAGAGTTACATCAAACATTGTGGCCTACAACCACAGTACATACATGGCAAGGCCCCTTGACACTGAGTCCTGTGGTATCTTACCCACTGCTTACCGCTTTCTGCTGTGACAACTTCCCATTTATACTAACTCTCTGTTTCCTGTTAATTAACCAGTTTTTAATCCAGAAGACAACTCTTATTCCACAGCTGCTGAGTTTACTTAGGAGCCTTTAATGAGGAACTTTATCAAAAGCTTTCTGGAAGCCTAGGTAAATAACATCCATTAAGTCACCCTTGTCCATATGTTTGTTCACCTCCTATAAGTACTCTGAAAGGTTATTGAGACAAGATCTTGCCTTACAGAAACAGTGCTGATTCTTCCGCTATAGCTTTTGTTGTTCCATCTGCCTACTAATTCCATCTTTCATGCTGGATTCCATCAGCTTACTGGTATCAATGTTAGACCGACCGGCCTATAATTTCCTGGATCTCCTCTGGAACCTTTTTAAAAGATGGGGGTGATCTGGGTTTGGTGATTTTTAATATGATTAGATAAGAATTTCTACTTAGAACTTTTATTGTATTGTAAAATTAGTAAAGTGGAAGAGCTACCTTTCAGTCCTTGGGAATGGAAGCAGATTTTAGTGATTTATCCTAAAAATGAATGAATGCTAATGTTTTTAGCATGTTTTAAGTTTTATTGACATCAGAGAGAGGTCACTGGTAAATGAATAAACACACAGCTACAAATGGTTATAGTGACCAACAATTACTAAAACTATATTACAGGGGTGGCCAACGGTAGCTCTCCAGATGTTTTTTGCCTACAACTCCCATCAGCCCCAGCCATTGGTCATGCTGGCTGGGGCTGATGGGAGTTGTAGGCAAAAAAACATCTGGAGAGCTACCATTGGCCACCCCTGCTATATTACAATACAATAATGTGACTATATTACAATACAATAATGTGATAATAGGTGAATCTTCAAATCTTCAAGCCTTGAGCCATTTCTGAGCTGGTGCCTGTTTGAAGTTAGTTGAGACTGTATGTCCTTGGATGAAACATTGTGAGATTGCTTTAGTGTTATATGGAAGAGGTTGTCAAGACTGCTTAACTGTGAAGCTGCATGAAGTGTGGTTCATGGATTATTTGATTTGAAAGAAAATGGAGTAGAGCTTTCCATTGCTTGAAGATTTGTCAAAGCAGGAGCTACAAGTTGACTCCCTGTACTTTGGTGCTCTACCGTCTTCCATGAATGCACTCTTTGAGAGTTCTGTCTATGTTTCTATGCATTTGTGTATTCTCATCTATTCTAATTATTGTACTGTAATATAGCCTTAGTAATTGTTGGTCACTATAACCATTCGTGGTTGTGTGTTTATTGTTTTTGTGTTTGTCTATGTCCTTTTATAAAGTTTATATCTCTGCTTTGTAGCAGGAGTTCCTTTGCATATTAGGCCACATCCCCCTGATGTAGCCAATCCTCCAAGAGCTTACAGGGCTATTCCTACAGGGCCTACTGTAAACTCTTGGAGGATTGGCTACATCAGGGTTGTGTGGCCTAATATGCAAAGGAGCTCCTGCTACAAAGCGAGCCCTGCTGCTACCTAATCTTAAATAGGTACGCATACAGCCTGGGCCGACATGGCTCAGCTCAACAAGGTCTCATTTATGTCAGATCCGGCTCTCATAAAATGGGTTCGACACCCCTGCTCTAAGCTGAACCTACATTTGCACAGGGGATTGGACTAGATGGCCTGAATGGCTCCATCCAACTCTATGATTCTAGGCAGCAAGACATATAATAATTTCAACATGCTTACATTAAGAACATAATCTGGAAAACCTAATCCACAGTTTGTTAATTGTATGCCTGAAATTAAATGTATGCCACACCTTATACATCACTTAAAATGATTAAATGAGACCAGCCGATGACCCTGTTCTAGAGGCCATGATAAAGATTTTAAGTCACCAAAACATGCGGGCATTTTTTTAAAATGCTGAAGTGTATTTTAATCTTAGTTTAATCACCATTAACAGTGATTACCTATTTATCAAATATCAATTTCGCTACAAAGCTTATGGAAATTTTCCCTCCACTGGTGATTCACCACTGTACTTTGGAGTACAGTGATAAAAATTAATCGTATATCTTTATTTTTCACGTGTGTTGAGAACCAACGTAAAGTGAGTATCAATTTAAGCACACATCGTAAGGGATGTTTGGGATTACTTTGTGTTTCGTAAGGAACAAAAAGGGGTAAAAAACACTTCATCATCTTTGGGTGAGTGAAATGAGTAGAACAAGAAAGTAATCATGATGATGAATTTGTTCTGTGAAATAGCAAACATTCCTCAGTGTTTGTTCTAAACACTTCAAAGGCCTTCATGGCCTTTAAAACTCAGATGGATTTCGCACTGGGGCTGGTTCCAGGTAGAGAGCCCTTTTGCTCTTGAGGCTTCTCTCCATTTTTGCACAAGTTGCCCCAGAGCTGTGAGTTCACCCACCACTTTTCCGCAGCAAGTGAGATCCTCTGACAAGCGGTTTCTGCTTGCTGCAGAAAGGCAGTGGGCCAACTCACAGCTCTGGGGCAACTTTTGTAAAAATGGAGAGAAGCCCTGAGAGCAAAAGGGCTCTCTACCCGGAACAAGCCCGAGTGCGAAATTGGTCTCATAGTCATAGGGTCATTTCTCCAACTGTGCTCCACCATGACTGCATCTCTCATCTGAATAGGACCTTCTCTGTGTACCATCCTGCAAATGGGCAAGATCAACAACTGCCCATTAGCAGGACCTTTTTTTTTAGTAGAAAAAGCCCAGCAGGAATTCACTTGCATATCAGGCCACACTCCTGACATCACCATTATTTCATCCAAGGTCTTTTCTTCTAGAAAAAGCCCAGCAGGAACTTATTTACATATTAGGTCACAACCCCTGGCACCAGGCCAACCAGAGCTGTGTTCCTGTGCATTCCTCCCAAAAAAAAAAAAAGACCTGCCCATTCGTGTGTGTTGTGTGCCCCCATCTTGTGGGATGGCCTGCCCAATGTGGTCGGGAAGGCTTCCATGCTTCTGTCAGTCCATAAACTATGTAAAACAGAATTGTTCCAGAGGCATTCCTATAAAGGCTATATTAAAATGGAATGATTCAGCAAAGCACTTTAACAAAGGGAATGACACTGCAGTGATGAGAGGTGTTTTGATTACATTGAATAATAAAGACAGAAAAGCTAAAGAAAAACAAATGTTAGACATTCAAAATGATATAAAAAAAAGGAAGGGGAGCTGAGAAAGAGACCTGGGGAAAAGAAAATTATGAGAGAGATTACAATATTACAAACAGAATTGAGACATTTGTTAAATAAAGAATTGGAATGGAACTTGAAAAGGATGCAACAGAAATCTTTTGAAGGAGCAAATAAACCTGGAAAATATTTGGCCTGGCAAATGAAAAAAAAGAGAGAAAGTAAAATCATTAATAAAATAATAGTAGGTGGAAAAGAGATTGTGGATCAAGAAGGTATAAAAAGAGAATTCTTTAAATATTATGCCAAATTGTTTAAAGGATTTAAAGTAAACAAAGAAAAGATGGAAAAATATCTGCAAAGGCTAAAAATAACTCCCCTGACAGAGAATATGGAAAAAGTCTTGAATGAACCAATAGAAAAAATAGAAATTGAAGCAGCAATTAATTCAATGAAGTTGGGAAAAGCTCCTGGCCCAGATGGATATACCGCAAAATTCTATTAAGTCTTCAAGGAAGTGCTGATACCTAAACTTCAAAAACTGATGAATACTATAAGAATGGAGGGAATAATACCAAATACATGGAAGGAAGCAGTAATTTCACTGATTCCAAAAGAAGATAGAGATGTCATGAATGTTAAAAACTATAAACCAATTTCATTATTAAATAATGATTACAAAATATATTCAAGAATACTATCTGATGAACTTTATTAAAGAAAAGCAAGCAGGATTTCTTCTCAGGAGACAAATTAGAGACAATATCAAAACTGTTGTAAATATTGTAGAATACGATGAGAGACATCCAGAAAAGGAAGTTGCATTGTTCTTTGCGGATGCAGAGAAAGCCTTTGATAACTTGAACTGGGACTTTATGTTTGCGGTAATAGAAAAATTGAGATTGGGGAAAAGTTTTCTAAAAATGGTGAAAGCAGTGTACAGTGAACAGTGTGCAAGACTTTATATAAATGCGAATTTAACAGAGACTATGATAATTCGTAAAGGTACAAGACAAGGTTGCCCTTTATCTCCATTATTGTTTATAATGACTCTGGAAATTTTGCTGATGCAAATTCAGGAAGACAAACAAATAGAAGGACTGAAGATGAAGGGTTTTACTTATAAATACACAGCATTTGCAGATGATGTAATCTTTATAAATGAAAATCCTATACAAGTAACACCATTGTTATTATGCAAGATACAAGAATATGGAGAACTGGTGGGATTTTACATTAATAAAGAAAAATTGAAAATGTTATGTAAAAATATGCAAGTAAATAAACAAAATGAACTGCAAAGACTGACAGAGTGTGAAGTAATTTCTAAAGTAAAATATCTGGGTGTGGACATTACAATGAAAAATATTGATCTTAACAAAAATAATTATGAAAAGTTATGGCGCAAAATTGATGAAGATATGCTAAAATGGAACAAGCTCAATTTGTCATTGTTGGGTAGAATAGCTGCAATTAAAATGAATTACTACCAAGAATTATATATTTATTTCAAACAATCCTGATAGTGAGGGACAATAAACAATTTAGAAAGTGGCAAAGGAAGATTTCAGAGTTTGTATGGGCTGGGAAGAAACCAAGAATCAAAATGAAAATTTTAACAAATGCAAAAGAAAGAGGAGGATTCCAACTACCAGATGTAAAGCTATACCACGAAGCGGTATGTTTGGTGTGGATAAAAGAATGGGTGACGTTATTAAATAGAAAACTATTAGTACTGCAAGGTCATGGAAATTTATTTGGTTGGCATGCATATATGTACTATGGAAAGAATAAAATGGATGGCTTTTTCTCTCATCACTATATATGAAGAAATCTGTTAAATACGTGGATGAAATACAAAAAATATGGAGATGAGAGGAAGCTGTTATGGATTGTGCCAACAGAAGTAATAAAAATATCAGCGGAGATGGGCGAAGAAAAGTAGCTACCATATAACCAACTGTTAAAAATACAAGGTGGTAAGATAGAATTAAAAACGTCTGAAGAGCTAAATAATAAGTTTGACTGGTTTCAAACGCAACAAATTAAGAGCTTAGTGGAAAATGATGTTAAAAATGAAGGAATAAGAAAAGATCAAACTGAGTTGGAAAAAGTTCTGCTGGGAGATAACGATAAATTGATTTCAAAAGTATATAAATTATTATTGAAATGGTCTACTGAAGAAGAAGTAGTAAAATCTCAAATGATACAGTGGGCAATTAATGTAAATAAATACAGATGGAATCTTGGGAATACTTATGGAAGAACTCTATGAAGTTTTCGACTTGTTACAATATTAAAGAAAATTGCTTTAAAATGTTTTACAGATGGTATATGACTCCAAAAAAATGGCAGAAATGAATAAGAAGATGTCAGATAGGTGTTGGAAATGTAAAAAGCATGAGGGTTCTTTCTACCATATGTGGTGGACTTGTGAAAAAGCAAAACAATTTTGGCAGATGATTCAACAAGAGATTATAAAAATATTAGGATATTACTTTAAGAGACTTCCAGAGACTTTTTTATTGGGATTACAAATGGAAAAGTTTCCAAAGGAAGATAGAACTTTAATTTGGTACTTACTTTCAGCTGCAAGGACATTGTATGTGCAGTTATGGAAGCAAGATAAAATACCAGAGAAATAGGATTGGGTTGTTAAAGTTATGTCATAGAGTGAAATGGATAAACTTACAAGAATCTTAAAAGACTATGAGCAGGACGGATTTAAAATGGACTGGGGAAAATACAGAAGATATATAGAAAAAGAATGGAAAATAAAAGGACATTGGGCAATTTTTGATAATAATTAAGTATTAAAAATATTAAAATGAAGAACGAAGGTGTATTAATGAAGTAAGGGTAATAATGAAGTAAGGGTTATATATTAGTAATATTAGAAATATGTATTTTCTTAAAGAATAACAATTGTATATTTTTCTTTTCTATTTTCATGTTATAAGATTCTTAAGAGATAAGGTTACCTTCTTTTTATGTATTTTAATCCAATGACACCGGCAGGAGTCAAGATATAGGGGGGGGGAGAGAAAAGGTGGAAAATAGCAGTGTATGAGATAGCTAATGAGTTTATTAATGTTTTATTGAAATTGAATATCATATGTTGCTAAAATAAAAGTGTTTTACAACAGAAAAAAAGGGAATGACACTGCAGACTATATTACTGTGGGACCGAAGCCTGTGCTAGCATGAAGCAACATTGCATTGTCCATTCCCTCCAAGAAAAATGAAGCCTTTGTGCAGGAGGGTTTTTTTTGTAGCAGGAGCTCCTTTGCATATTAGGCCACACACCCCTGATGTAGCCAGTCCTCCAAGAGCTTACAGTAGGCCCTGTAAGAAGAGCCCTGTAAGCTCTTGAAGGATTGGCTACATCGGGGGGGGGGGTGTCCTCTTAATATGCAAAGCAGTTCCTGCTACAAAAAATGCCCTGCCTTTGTCAGCTCCTGGATCTAAAATCTGGAGTATTCTTCATGCATACTGAAGCTATACACATACTGTTAATGCATTCATGCCCCATTTGCACAAAATGGCAACTACACATATTGGGAAGTTCTCACACAGTATGTACTCCTGTAGCTCGCAGTTGTCGTGCCAATATCAAGTGTCTGAAAATGGCTTCAGCCTTTGTAGGTCAGGAAAAATTACCCAAATCTTTCTGACTCCAGGCAGTTTTAAAGTGACTGCCACCCTGACAAGGTTGTCACCTCCCGTATTGAATGCACTTGTTGCAAAATCCCCCAGTGTGAGAAGAAGCAGCAGCCATCTGTGATGTCCATCCAAATGGTAACCAGGGCTTTTTTTTTGCAGCAGGCACTCCTTTGCATATTAGACTACACCCCCCTGATGTAGCCAATTCTCCAAGAGCTTACAAGTCTCTTCTTACAGGGTCTACTGTAAGGTCTTTGAGATTGGCTACATCAGGGGCGTGTGGCCTAATATGCAAAGGAGTTCCTGCTACAGAAAAAAAAAAGCCCTGCTGGTAACTGATGTACAGTTCCACAAGACCTGTAAGACAATTCTGTTTCAACTCGCCTTCAACTGAACTGATAGTAGTATATGAGGATACCCAAGAGGGCTGAAGACACTGGAAATTAATGACACTAGCACCAAGTTGCTTGAATCTGTTTTGTTTATTGTTTAATTTGTTCAGTGTTTTAACTGTTAAAGTTTAGAATTGTAAATGTTTTTATTGTCGTGAGCTGCCCTGAGCCTGCTTCAGCGGGGAGGGCGGGATATAAATTTAATAAATAAAAAAAAATAAATGTCACATATTCGGATTAGCAGACAAACAACCAGGCCTTGAATTCAGCAGGAGCTCACAGGAGCACAGCTCCTGGATTTTTCTGAGGGTTCTTCCTCCTCCTCCTCCCCACCTACCTTGTCCATTGAACAGTAGGTTCAGCTGCATAACAATCCCTGGATTAGGAGAGCGGGCAGCCAGCCACACCCCCAGTGGCCATCATTAACCCCTGGAGAAGCCCATGCCACCCTTTCTCCACTTCTTATGTGATTTTGGGCTGGTGGTGATTTGCTGGCCCTTTGACTGGGTGACCAAGGAGAGCCCCAGGTAAGCTGGATCTCTAGCCAGCCCAAGCCGGCCTTGCTCACCCGGGGCTCTCCTTTCTTGCGTCGAGTTGCTTTTGGTTGGTGGGGATTATATGCTAATGAGTTATGTTAATTAGCATATGCTAATGAGTTATGTTAATGAGCTCCACAGCCTATTTCTTGACAAAACGACCCCCGCAAACAACTACTACAACCCCACAAAGAGCAGAACAAAGACAGACTGTCCTTAGCCAGGAGCCAGTCTAGACATCACATTTACTACAGGATTGAGTGCTGGAAACGGCAGAGTTATGGATGAGAGGCTTAGTAATTGATTGCAAACCTTCTGAGGCCTTAGCACATCATTTCCCCCAGAGGCAATAAAAATAAGAATCCTTTATTGCTAATATCAGGCTTCGTCCGCCCAACCCTGTCCCAAACCCGGGATACTTTTGGAGTCATCGTCATGTTTACCTTGACATGAATTGTTGATGTCTCCCAAACACATGTCATTGTTGGAAAGCAATACAGAGGTCTAATCAATGGCAAGAAGAGATGATGAAAGAAATTGCCAAATGCATTTTTATCAACAAACCTTCTTTCGGGGACTGGAGTCACTGGGCTAAAAGTCCACACTAGAATATTTATCAATATTCATTTAAAAGACAGCTACCTTCCTGTGGAGTACATTTTAGAGTGATTGCTTTGCCGTGTGTGAGATTTACAACATTGCTCAGATGGTATTGCCTGCTAGGCAGTAGGGGTGTGCATTCGGTTCGGCCAAACCGAATCAACCGCCGAATCACCACTGATTCAGCTGTATACGGAATCGCATACAGCCGATTCCAATTGGCACCCATTATGCCGGAGCCGAGTATGGCTCCCCATATACTTCCGTATATATATTCGGAAGTATACGGAAGTCGATGGAAAAGGCGGGAAAGGGGCTTCTGCAACCTCAGGGGAGCTGCTTGCCTCCTTTCCCGCCTTTGGTAGCCTTTTCCCACCTCTCCCATAGCCTCCCTAGGATCAGGGAGGGGGGAGGAGGAAGAGGAGCCCCAGCAGCCAATCCAAAACATGCATTTGTAAGTAAGTAAGTAAATTTTTATTTATACCCTGCCCTCCCCGTCGAGGCAGGCTCAGGGCGGCTCTGCAAAATGCATTGCAAATGCTTGCTTGCAGGGCTGTTGTGTAGCTGATCCCCCAGCCATCAGCAACATAGTTGTTCTTTTGATCTTTTGCTTACTTGGGTATCCAAGTAAGCACTGTTGTCTGGCCAATCACAGAGCAGTGCTATTTTTTGAAACTGCTCTCTGTAGGGCCAGAGAATCTTTTTAAGGAGTCTGCCTGGCTGGACTCCTCCATTGCTGCTGTGTTGGTGTGTGTTGGTGTGAGAGAGAGATTGTGCCGTGCTGACTGGCTGGCACTTGGCCTCAGCTGCTGCTGCTCTCTCTCAGCCTTACCAGACTTGCCTGGAGTAGAGAAGACATCAAAGGTAAGACAGTCTTGAGGTTCTTGTTTTTATTTTAGTTGGTAAAAAGACTTTTTAAGACTCAGAGTCCCTTTACTTATCCAGATTTGGGTGGTGGGTGGCATGGGTGCTGGGGACCCTGCAGAGGAAGTGTCAGCTTGTGTTCAATTGCATCCTATTGATCCTAACCACATTGCCTATATTGTTTATTTGCTTAGAACTAACCCTAGGGCTCTTTGATAGAATGCTAGGTATGCCAAACGGGGGGAGGGAGAAGCAGGGCGCCAGAGGCCATAAACGGCGGGAAGACCAGAGGGAGGCGCCACCGCTTCCCAGCCGCTGCAAGGACATCGGCCGAAAGGGGGAGGTTGGATGGCCCAGGAAGGGAGATAGCCAGCGTGTGAATCAAACACCTTAGAAAGAGAAAATAACTTTGTTTTGAGAATGATTTAGAGGCCCCTGCCTTTGATGTGCCCCCATAAATGCTAGTGCCTTTTCAATGTATGTTATCACTCTCAAAGACCTTCTGCAGCAGTAACATTGTATACTCAATAAAAAGAAACTTATTTCAAAAGAAAGAGTACTATTATTTTGGGGAATCGATGAACCCTGCGCTGACAGGAAGTTGAGCCTGCAGAAGAAACTGTGCCCCTGCCACCTGCACCAGTGCCCCTGCCTCCTGCTGGAGAAGATCCCAGCGCCCCCGCCTCGCCCTCTCGGGTGGCGCATGTGCGTGACTGCCTCCGTCAGGACCTCAGGGATCGGAGGAGGGCGGCACGCTCACAAGCAAGACGCTCCCTGAACCCTGAGTTTTAAGAGGATTCTGGCCCTTCTAAGAGCAAGGATGCTTGAGTTGCAACAGGATCCTGGCTGCCTGTCTGAGCCAGCAATTAGCCCAAATGGGCAACAGCCAGCAGAGGGCTATATAGCTGTAGGCTTTGAGAGGAGGTTTGTGGAAGCAACTAGTAATATTGCTGATGTTCTAGCATCCACTCCGGCTTGACTTTGGTTTCTGGACTCCCTGACCTCGGCTTCTGGACCTCGGACCTGCGATACTTGTACAGTGATTCGGATTTGGTGCCTCGGACCCTCCTGCTTACTGGCTACAGACCTTGGACTGCCCCTGGACTTTGCCTGACCCGGCCCCAGCCGTGACGGATTGCTTCCACCCGACAAACACCCACTCCACAGGATGGATGCTGAAGCAAGTGAAACCACAGGACTACTGGCTGCGCTCCAAGCCCAGGTACAGCAGCTAACACAGGCAGTGGTGCACTTGCAGCAACAACCTGCGGCCAGTGCTCCAGCCAAGTGCCCAGTTCCCCCACCTGACAGATTTGGGGGTGCCGTGGAAGAATTTCCTGCTTTCCTAGCACAGTGTCGGCTATACTTCGAACTGAGAGCACGGGACTTCCTCAACGACAAAACGAAGGTGTGTTTCATCATCAGTCTATTAAAGGGGCAGGCGGCCAAGTGGGCCACACCCTTGCTGGTTGCGTCCTCTCCCCTACTGACTGATTACCAGGGGTTTGAGGCCCACCTGTCCGCTGCCTTCTCAAACCCAGTCCAAGCAGCCACAGCCAACCGGAAGATCAGGGCGCTGAAACAAGGCAACTCCTCGGTGGCTCAATATGCCACCGAATTCAAGCTCCTGGCACAAGACTTGGCGTGGAATGAGGCTGCCCAGATGGACCAGTTTACCGAGGGGTTGGCAGAGGAAGTCCTGGATGAACTGGCCAGGGTGGAGCAACCACCCATGCTCCAACAACTTATCACCCTCTGCCTCCGCATCGATGGCCGCCTGGAAAGTCGCCGCCAAGCCAAGACCAGAGGGTGCCAGCTCCCTGCGCTGTGCCACTTGGCTCCTCGCCCATCCCCAGCTAGTACCAGCACCGAGGATGAGCCTATGCGGCTTGGAGCTGCTCGACCCCGCCTGACCCCAGAGGAAAAGACCAAACGCCGCACGCAGAATCTGTGCCTCTACTGCGGCACGGCACGCCACTATGCCTCTGGCTGCCCCGCTAAGCATCGGATACCTGGACCTTCGCTGCCACCACCGCCAAAAGGTCAGCCCCAGGCATAAGTGGACCCCCCAGCCTAGGGCGACTAGCTGGGTCCTCCGAACAGCGGGCTGATACCCCGGGCCCGTTCCTGCTACTAGTCAAACTCCGTCTGCCGGACGAACGCTGGCTGTTCGTGTATGCCATGCTGGACTCGGGAGCGGCCCACTGTTTCATAGATGCCGCCTTCATAAAGCAGCACCAGATCCCGGTGCAGACAAAAGAGATTCCGACGCTGGTGGAGGCTATCGACGGGCGCCTCCTCCGTTCTGGGCCCGTCACCCGGAGACCTGTCCCATCACCTTCCAGGTCCAGCAGCACCAAGAACAGCTGCAGTTTAATTTCGCCCGCATGCCTCACTTCCCGCTGATTCTGGGCCTTTCCTGGCTGCAGCTGCACAAGCCCATCGTGGACTGGGCCCAGCAGGAACTATGTTTCCGAGACCCATGTCCTCATCTGACTCCTCCCACCATTCTAGCAGCCGGCATCCCGAGTGGTGGTCCTCAGCTCCCTCAGAAGTATGCGGATTTCGCCGATGTCTTCGAAGAGACAGGAGCGGATCAGCTTCCCCCTCACCGGCCCTATGACTGTGCCATTGACTTGGTACCTGGGGCACCACTCCCGGTGGGGCATCTGTACCCTATGTCAGAGCCTGAGTTGGCAGCTCTGCGAGACTTCCTGGACAAGAACCTGAAACGCGGATTCATCCGACCCTCAACCTCTCCCCTGTCTGCTCCAGTCCTCTTCGTGAAGAAGAAAAGTGGGGAGCTCCGGCTGTACAATGATTACCGGGCCCTGAACAAGATCACCATCCGCGACCGGTACCCTCTACCACTGATCCCTGAACTCTTGGATCGCTTAAAGGGGGCCCAAATTTACACCAAGCTGGACCTCTGTGGAGCGTACGATTTGGTGCGCATACGGCCCGGAGACGAGTGGAAGACCGCATTTGGGACCCGATACGGGCAGTACGAGCACCTGGTGATGCCCTTCGGATTGACCAACGCCCCCGCTGTCTTCCAGAGGTTCATGAATGACATCTTCCGGGACCTGCTCGACCGCTTCACGTTCATATACCGAGATGACATTCTAATTTACTCCAGCGATCCTGACCAGCACGCCGAGCACGTCCGCCAGGTCCTGCAGCGCCTACGAACCTATGGCCTCTACGCCAAGCTAGAGAAGTGCGACTTCGACCTGCGCTCTGTCGAGTTCCTCGGTCACATTGTGTCACCGCAGGGGATCCTCATGGACCCGAAAAAAGTGGAAGCGGTCCTGACCTGGCAGGCTCCTCAGAATCGCAAAGACCTGCAGCGATTCCTTGGTTTTGCCAACTACTATCGGCAATTCATCCCGGCCTATGCATCCCTGACAACACCCCTGACTCAACTACTCCGCCCCAAAGAACCCTTCCGCTGGTCCCCAGAGGCCGATAACGCCTTCTCCACCCTGAAGACCCACTTTGCTACCGGGCCACTCCTGAGATACCCTGACCCCCAGCTTCCCTTTACGGTGGAAGCTGATGCCTCCAACGTGGCCCTGGGAGCAGTGCTGTCCCAGCGCGAGGAGCCGTCGCAGCCACTCCAGCCCTGCGCCTATTACTCACGCCAGCTTACTGCTGCGGAGAGGAACTATACCATCTGGGAGAGGGAGTTGCTCGCGATCAAGGCAGCTTTTGAGGTTTGGAGGCATTACCTCGAAGGGGCTTGCCACCCTGTTCAAGTGCTCACTGACCACCGGAACTTAGAGCACCTCCAGACCACCCGCCGTCTCAACCAGCGCCAGATCCGGTGGTCCCTCTTCTTCTCCCGCTTTGACTTCCAGATCTCCTACATCCCCCATACCCAGAACCGGAAAGCAGATGCGCTCTCCCAGAAACCGGAATATGCCCCTGCTTCAACTGAGACCACGCCCGCTGCTCCCATCCTGCCGCCCTCAGTGTTTGCAGCCACCTCCACTTCACCCACACTCGTGGAGGACATTCGTGCTAGCCAGGCCAATGATCCCTGGGTCCAGCAACACCTCCAGGCCCTCCAAGATGACTTGGCAGGCGAGTTCACGACTCGAGGCGGCCTCTTGCTACACCACGAATGCCTCTATGTGCTACCTGGGCCCTTGCGGGCAAAAGTGCTATGCCTGACCCACAACTCATTACCCGCCGGGCACTTTGGACAGCATAAGACCACCCACTTGCTGACGCGAGAATTCTGGTGGCCACGAGTTCGCTCCGATGTTGCCCGTTATGTCAGCTCCTGTGACGTCTGCCGACGGGCCAAAGATGTCCCGGCCAAACCCTCGGGGTTGTTACAGCCCTTGCCCACACCCTCAGGGCCCTGGGATACCATCTCGATGGACTTCATCACGGAACTTCCACGATCCAAGGGTCAGACTTGCATCTTGGTGGTCGTCGACCTATTTACCAAGATGGCCCACTTCATTCTGTGCCCGAAACTTCCCACAGCTCAGGAGACAGCCCAGCTCTACCTGCAACACATCTTTCGTCTGCACGGACTCCCAGCCCACCTGATCTCAGACCGGGGCCCCCAGTTCTCCTCTCGGTTCTGGCAAGCCCTCCATTCCAGCCTGGGGACCCAAGTGCACCTGTCCTCAGCCTACCACCCACAGACAGATGGTCAGACAGAGCGCACGAATGCCACGCTAGAGCAATATCTCCGCTGTTACACCTGCTACCAGCAGGACGACTGGACCACTCTGTTGCCTCTAGTGGAATTTGCATACAACAACGCGGTCCATTCCTCCACCCAGATGACCCCGTTTGCTGCAACCTACGGGTACCACCCTCGGTTCTTCCCGGCGATCCTGCCACCCACGAATGTCCCTGCCGTCGAGGCCTATCTGCAAGAACTCTGCACCAGCCAAGACTTGCTCCTAGAGCAGCTACAGCGGGCCAAGGAAGCCTATAAACTGGCTGCGGACCGGAAGAGGCAGGAAAGCCCCCCCAATCCAGTCGGGGGATCAGGTGTGGCTCTCAACTCGCTACCTGCGCCGGCCTGGTCGGTCTCACAAGCTGGATGCGCGGTTCATTGGACCCTACCCCATCATAGAACAAATAAACCCCGGCGCCTTCAGGCTCCAGTTGCCACCCCACCTCCGCATTCACCCCGTGTTCCATCACTCCCTCCTTGTTCCAGCTGCACCCCTCTGACCCAGCTCGGCCTCCTTGCCCACCGCCACCGCCACCGGTGTTGGTGGATGATGAAGAAGAATACGAGGTGCGCCAGGTCCTGGACTCCTGGTACCATCGTGGAGGCCTCCAGTATCTTGTGGACTGGGAGGGATACGGCCCAGAAGACCAATCTTGGGAGCCCGTGGACAATCTTCATGCCCCAGACTTGGTGCAACGGTTCCATGATGACCACCCCGACCTCCCAGGCCCCTCGACGGAGGGGGGCCCTGGGGGGGGGATAGTGTCATGGGTGCTGGGGACCCTGCAGAGGCAGTTGAGCCTGCAGAAGAAACTGTGCCCCTGCCACCTGCACCAGTGCCCCTGCCTCCTGCTGGAGAAGATCCCAGCCCCCCCGCCTCACCCTCTCGAGTGGCGCGTGTGCGTGACCGCCTCCGTCAGGACCTCAGGGATCGGAGGAGGGCGGCACACTCACAAGCAAGACGCTCCCTGAGCCCTGAGTTTTAAGAGGATTCTGGCCCTTCTAAGAGCAAGGATGCTTGAGTTGCAACAGGATCCTGGCTGCCTCTCTGAGCCAGCAATTAGCCCAAATGGGCAACAGCCAGCAGAGGGCTATATAGCTGTAGGCTTTGTGGAAGCAACTAGTCATCTCCCGGACGTTCTAGCATCCACTCCGGTTTGACTTTGGTTTCTGGACTCCCTGACTTTGGCTTGTGACTTCTGGACTCCCTGACCTCGGCTTCTGGACCTCGGTCCTGCGATACTTGTACAGTGATTTGGATTTGGCACCTCGGACCCTCCTGCTTACTGGCTACAGACCTCGGACTGCCCCTGGACTTTGCCTGACCCGGCCCCAGCCATGACAGTGGGTTGGGTAGTAGCTTATTTGGGGTTAGGGGTTCTGCTGGGGGAGGGGACTTGGGGTGGGGTTTTTTTTGTCAATTTGCCCATATCTTACTTTAGTGAAAGGACTTTTAAAAGTGTAGTGTGCTTTTACTTTTCCTGATTTGGGTGGCTTGGATTTCTTGGGGTTAGGGTGAAGGGTTTTTTTTGGGGGGAGGGGTTGGTAAAGTTCCTGTATTGTTAAAAGTTAAGTTTTTTACTGTTTTAAAAGGATTCTGTGTTTGATTTGTTGCTGCTGTGTTGTACTGCTCTTGTTCCTTTTCTTTTCTGGTTCTTGGGGGGGGGGGGTGCTGTTCGGCCTAATTTTCATTGTTTAAAAGGCCACTTTTTAACAGTTGAGTTTGTGTTGGCCTTCTGTTTGGATCTATTCTCTATTGCTGCAGGTTTTGCGTCCTGTTGTCCCCCTTTTCCTGGTTCTGGGGTTTTTTTGGGGGGGGGGGCGTGTTGTTGACTGATTTGGCCTGAGGTTTCTTATTGGTGAAAAGGCCACTTTTTTAACAGTTGAGTTGCTTGGCCTTCTCTGATTGTGCTGGGTTTTTTTTTTGGGGGGGGGGGTGTTAAAAGTTGTTTCTGTCACGTTTTGGTTTTTTAAAATTACCTCTGGTTGGTGTGAGGATTGGTGAGGGTGTGTGTGGGTTGTGTGGGCTGGGTCACTTCCATGTTTTTATAGAGTTATTTTTTAGGAGTCTGAGTGTGCTTTTGGTTTGGCTAGGGCCACTAAATAGGCTGCCCCACTAATAAGGGTGTTTTAGTGATTGTGTTTTTTGAAATTAAAAAAAAAATTAATCCAGTTTAGGCCTTTATCTCCTTTCAAGATTCAAGTAGACCAGATAGGGGTGATTTGAAAAGATTTTAGGTTTCTCATAAAAGGCAGCGTGACTACTAGGCCACATCAGGCTCCCTTTTAAGGAGACTAGGGTTGCAGTGCATCTTGCTTTCAGCCACTGAAAGCTGTTGCATCCTTAGATTTCCATAGGATAAACCACAGCTTCTCTCAAGTTATAGGGGACACCTGATTTCTAGTTTGCAAGGAAATCAGGTTTGTCCCAGGATCTAGTAGAGGTTTAACTAGGAGGATATTGTCAGACGTTGAGCTCAAAGTAAACGGACCATCTTTTGCTGCAAAAGTAGTAGCGTTTATTTGGTATCTCAAAGTTCTGAATAGGCAGTCATTGGAACTGATAGCAAACATTGAAACATACATGGGTTTTAAAGCCTTACATCAAAGCCTTCATAAACAACCCTACATTCTCACACTCTAATGTTGCAAGTAACACTTTCCCTACTTCTTATCCCTTTCTCATGGAGGAGCCCTGCTGGCTCTCCTTGAGGCTTGCTATCTTCAAAGAGCTATGGCTCTGTTAGTGTTATGCAGAGGAATTCACAGCATGGGTTAGTAACATTTCTAAGACCGTTTGATATGCAAGGTCTTCTGCTTCATAGTTAGTAATAGGAATTCAAAATGGAGTTAGTCATGTCAAGGAACAAGTTACAGAATACATTCAGCATAATGACAAAGTAATACTCTCCAATGTCTGACAGATATAACAAGGATTGCCTTCACCTCAAGGTAGCCTTTTAAAAACTGTAGCCAGGTAGAGGCAGGATCACCTAGTCTCCTAAACATTACCAGACTACTACTACCCCAACCAAAAGAGGGACAGGTTAGGGACCAAAAAAACAAACAAACAAGTTTTGGTGGGAGGGTTCTTAAAAAGAAGTCAGGGCACCTGTTGGTTCAGGGTACAGTGCAGTGAGTTAGGCTTGTAAAAAAACCCTCTCTCAGTTCAGGTTGTGTGAGACTGGCCAAGGGTGACATGAGTGACAGGCAGCAAAAAAGGGCCCTCGGGAGCAAGGCCAAGGAGAAGACTAGAGGGGTGGAGGGGAGGGAAGGGACCCAGGTCTCCCCCCCACCTGTGTGTAGGACCACTCCACAGCCGCCTACCAGCACTCCGACCTCTGGCTGGAGTGTGATGAAGAAAAAGGCCCACCTTGGGTCCTTCATCGAGGCTGCTGCTGGGGCACTCCCAGCAGAAGTGTCATTAGGTGCTGACACTGCTGCTCGGGCAGCCTTTCCTCCAGCTGATGTCGCTTGGCCTCAGCAGCTGGAGGAGGGGCAGCAAGAGCAGCCTTCCTTGGAGATGAGCTTTGGGGACAGTTTTCTGTCCAAAATGATCACCCCAAGGAGGGTGCAGAGTGTCGTGCAGGAGCTGGAGAAGAAGCTGGTTGAGGAGGACCAGTCCCCTTCTTCGGTTCCTTTGGGCACCAGCAGTCTTTCAGGGGATGGCCAGGAGGGGAGGCTGCATGGGGTGGAGGGGGAAGAGATGGAGACACACAAGGTGCCTCCATCTCTGCCCACTTCCCCCCCCGGCGGCCAGCCCCTCCTGCCACCCCAAGACATGATGTGTCTTCCCCGAGCACCTCACAGGAGGTGGCTCCGGACTCCCAAGCTGCCAGTCAGTTTGGGCATCCGTTCACCACCGAAGTCTGGAAGCATTTCCAACTTATAGAGGATCCATACTATGCGCAGTGCCAGCTGTGCAGGGCCCGGATCAGTCGTGGGCAGGACCCTGCCCACCTGACTCCGGGGGGGGATGCGGAATCACCTGCGGAAGCACCACCCGGGGGTGCTTCTTAAGGGGGAGAAGCAGGCTGGTGCTGTGGTGCCCAAGCGGCCAACACCACCCAGCCAGGAGGTCCGTCCCATCGTGACTACCTCCACTCTCCAGGAGTGTCCCGTGGGAGTACAGGGATGCCAGGCATCTCTGCCTGAGATGTTTGGTAGGGGTGGCACCTTTGTGACAAGAGGGGGAATCAGGTATGGCAGGAGGGTGATCGCCTGGAACCTTGCCAGGTCGGTCGCCCATGGGCTTCCATTTTCAGTGGTCGAGAATCCTGGGGTGCTAGGGTTGCTCGAATACCTGGCGCCCTGGTACAAAGTTCCTGTGAGAACCACCATTAGCAGGACCATTGTGCCAGCTGTTTTCAGGGCGACCAGATCTGTAGTGAAGGAGCGTTTGTCCCGTGCTGCTGGGGGGACTGTTCATTTCACCTCAGATATCTGGAGCTCCCAACGTGCATTCGAGGGGTATCTCTCCCTGACTGCACATTGGTGGCAACCCAGAGAGCTGGGGGCAGTGCGGGGTGGGGGTGGAAGCAGTAGTGGCAGGAAGGGTCAGGGCCGCCAGGCCGGCTATCGCTAGGCCTTGCTGCATGCCGAAGCAGTCGACGCGCCGCACACGGCGGACACTCTCAGAGCCATCCTCTCACGGCAGTTACGGGGCTGGGTAGGCAGTGGGGATGTCGCCACGGGCTTCGTGGTGACTGATGGTGGCTTCAACATCAAGGCGGCTGTCCAGCGTCAGTGCCTAAAACGCCTTCCTTGCGTGGCCCACCTTCTCCACCTCGTGGTTAAGGATGCATTGGGCCAGACAAAAAGCCAGTTTCGTCTGTATCTAGCCGCGACACATGAGTACCGACTTCTGACTCCAGAAGTGTCGGCACATCACGGGTCACTTCTCATGCAGCAATACGGACTCGTATCGGCTGTGCGAGAAACAGACACTGACAGGCATGCCAGGGCACCGCCAGATCAGTGACGTCAGCACACGCTGGAACGCCACCTGTGCCATGCTGGAGCGCATCGTGGAGCAGAAAGCAGCCCTGGATGCCTTTGTCTCTGAGATAAGGGTCTTTCGAGATGAGAACCGTCTCACCCAAGAGGATTGGGTGGTCATTTCTCAGACTGTGGAGGTTCTTGGGCCCTTCAAGACCTACACAGAAATGCTCTCGTCTGACACGGCGAGCATCGCACTGGTCGTCCCCATGGTCCAGATAGCCCGTGAAGACCTGGCCTCATTTCTAGTGCCAGCTCAAGGCCGTGCAGACATTCTTCCAGTGGTGCACACCCTGGTTGTTAGGCTGCAGGAAGGGCTTGAGGTCCACTTTCAGACTTTCATCCAGGATAAGGTCTATATGATGGCAACCATGTTAGACCCGCGCCATAAGGGCACAGTCGCCGAGCGGGCCAACGAGCTCGATTGCTGGCAAGACGAGCTCTCACAGAAGGTCGAGCATTCCAGAGTCAGGGCGGGCCCAGTGCCAGTAGTTGAGGAGGAGGGGGGCGGAAGCAGCTCATCTGCCACATCCACTGCTGCTATTCATTCCCAACCTCCCCAGCTAGGCAGTGTTTCCCACCAGACTCACACCACAAAGAGTGCTGAGGTGACATTCATCAGGCGGGTCGTTGGCCCCTCTACGAGCGGTAGGCATCGAGAGCAAAGACGGGTGCTATGATGGTGAGGGACTATCTTTTGGAGCCCCTCGAGTCGCAGGAAGCGTCTCCTTTGGACTACTGGGTCATGAAGGAGGAGGTCTGGCCGGCCCTCTCCTCCGTGGCCAAGGCGTTCCTCTCATGCCCACTGGCAAGCGCGCAGAGTGAGTGTGTCTTTTCACATATGGGCGACATTGTCTGCCCACATCACAATTGCCTGCAACCCTGGACAGTTGAGCAGTTGGTCTTCCTGAAGGTCAACTTGCCTCTGTCCGGCTCCCCGAACGTAGACTTTGAGAGTGAATGAAGTGAGCACCTACTTGTGCCTGGATCCTCTCTTGGACAGCGCTTGGAAGGTGGTTGTAAAATGCTCCTCCACTAAAAATAGACTAGAGTCCAAAGACAGTCCAAAAACTCACTCACAAATTGATTGGCAGTGCATACCCCACCCCCACCCCTCATCCCTCCCCAAACCAAAAGTGAATGCTGGTTTAAAAACTGCAAAACGATCCAAATTTCCCCAGTCCCCCATCCACACATGCCTAATAATACTGAAAGGGCCATTGCAGCCCCCAACTGTAACCGACAGCACCCACAGGCCCAGCCAGGATAACCCAGGTTTTTTTTCAGGGGCAGGAGGAAGAAAGAGGGAGGTGCCAGTGATGATGACAGGCAGCCAGCAGCCATACCAATGCTGAGGTCCCTCTAATGGGACAGTGGTGCTGGTGTGTTGCTGCTGAGCTGAGAGAGAAGGAATGGTTGCCTTCCTCTCACACAATCTGAGGCCCTCCCAGTGATCTTCCTCATTTGGGGTGCAATTCTGGCTCGCCTCCTCGTGGTGCACCCTGGGTAACGCAAAAGAGCCTGGACCAGCCAACCATTGGGAGGGACGGTGGCTCAGTGGTAGAGCATCTGCTTGGGAAGCAGAAGGTCCCAGGTTCAATCCCTGGCATCTCCAAAAAAGGGTCCAGGCAAATAGGTGTGAAAAACTTCAGCTTGAGACCCTGGAGAGCCACTGCCAGTCTGAGAAGACAATACTGACTTTGATGGACTGAGGGTCTGATTCAGTATAAGGCAGCTTCATGTGTTCATCCATCACTCAAGGTAAGTCAAAATGCTTCTTGCTTTGTGTCAGATACAGAATGATGTGGAGCTAGGTGTGGTGGTCCACCACTTCTCTTGTTTGAGAGTTGTGTTGTTTGGGGCGGGGCTGGAGAGCTGGCATCTGCAGATTGTGTGTTCTGTGGCAGGGAAGCTGGCACCTGGGTGAGAGACCCAGAGCCAGCAGGCTTGTTGTGCTTGGCCAGCTCTCCCCGTGTTGTTTGGGGCAGGACTGGAGAGCTGGCATCTGGGTTTGATGCAGCCAGGTCTGCAGAGCAGACCTTGAGCAGATTGTGTTTTGTGTGGCAGTGACATTGGCAACTGGGATTATATTGGTTCCAGGCCTGCAGGGTTCATAGAGTAGATAGAGGGATGTAGTGCATTTGGGTCCTATAGAGATTCTCTGGTGTGGTTAGGTTTGGCTTTGGGTGCCCCAGGAATTGGACCCCCTGGTCCAATTTTGTTTTGGCCTTGTGGGTTTTGTGTGGGACAGTGCCCTGAAGCTGCACAGCAGTTTGGGGGGGGCTCTCCTCAAAACCTCCTGCTCCCCAGAGCCACTTTTCCCACGACAATTACAGCTCTAATTGGTTTTTTCTCACCATTGGGAGCAGCGTTCCTTTTGGGGTGCCCACAGATGGGTGCAGTCTTTTTGGGTCAGGGGGGTTTCATGCTGGGGAGTCCCCTGACGCTGCCCTGCAGTTTCGGGGCCTCTCCCTCAAACTCCCTTCTGGCCAGAGCCACTTTCCCCACAGCAATTATAGTGGAGGAAGTGGCTAATTGGGCTTTCCCCATCATTGTTGGCAATGGGCCTTTTGGGGAGCCAAAAGACAGGGACCCCCTGGCCCAATCTTTTTGGGACTTTGGGGTTTTGTAGGGGAGAGTCTTCCTGCAGGTTCCCTGCAGTTTTTGGGGCTCTCCCTCAAACCCCCTGCCCCCCAGTAGCCTCTAATTATGCCCTATGTTGCCATTGATTTCATAGGGTATAATGGTGGAATAGGGCACCCTCTTTGGGTGCCCCTGGAATGGGACCCCCTGGCCCAATCTTTTTGGGACTTGGGGGGTTTGTAGGAGAGAGTCCCCTGCAAATTTGGGGGCTCTCCCTCAAACCCCCTCCCCTCCAGGCAGCTTCAAATATACGCTATTTGCCATTGATTTCAATGGCCCATAGCTGCGCATCTTCCATATACGTGGTTTCCATATATGCGGCTTTCAATAGCTGCGCATCTTCCATATATGTGGCTATTCCAATTACGGCATTCAGAAATATACGGGATTCCATATTCCACCCCCCACCCCCCGTATACTTCCGAATCCATGTACTTCCAATTTTTTTTTTTTTGCACATCCCTACTAGGCAGGTTGATAATATCAATGCTCATTGCCTAAGCGAATGGTGAAAGGTGGATTAGATCTAGGTTTTAGGCAGGGCTTTTTTCGTAGCAGGAATTCCTTTGCATATTAGGCCACACACCCCGATGTAGTCAATCCTCCTGGAGCTTACAGGAGGCCCTGTCTGGAGGATTGGCTACATCTTGGAGGATTGGCTCCATCAGGGGTGTGTGGCCTAATATGTAAAGGAGTTCTTGCTACAAAAAAACAACCCGGGTCAGTTCAGTTTATTACAGTCATCGACCAGAACATTTTAGTCATCTAGAATAACCTTAAAAGTACCTTATAAAAAGTCCCACAAAGAATCTGAATGTTAAAATTTGATGTCTTGAGGGTTATAACAGTAAAAAAAAAAGAATTTAAAAGATTATTATTTAACCCTTTAAACCATTTTAAAAAGTCACTTTAAAATTTGTTAAAAGATTTACAGTTTGGCCTCTGTCTCGCTTTTTTCATTCTTTATAAACCTGGGAACAGAACCTAGCCACCTGTCTTGTTGTTTGGTGGTTCCTATCTGACAGACAATAATCTGAGTTTATTTGATCTTTCAGGGAACCTTTCCAACAGTGGGCTAATAATTTCCCTTCGGCTTTGGCAGCGCATATTCTTAAATTGGAATGATACAGAAAAGATTAGCATGGCCCCTGCACAAGGATGACACGCAAAGTCCTGGTCTTAGGTTCGTTGAGTCTCTGTGAACTTTGTAGAAGTCATAGGTCATTGTATAAACAAGGACAGGTCAGCATTCAGTTAGAAGACAAGAACATATTCAAGCATCTCCATTGCTTGATCCCCTGAGAGAAATTAAACACATCAAACATGGTGGGACTGAAGGAAAACCAACATGTGTGTTGCATTGTAGCTCACAGCGTTTTCATGTGCGGTGAAACTTATCTATAATGTGGCACATTGGGGAGCAAGTTGAAAGTGTATAGAACGGACCCTCTGCAACCCACATCCAGCAAATGCACAGGGAACATCACCCTCCTGCCTGCTCCTCTGCAATATCCTAGGTGTTTCCAAGGCTGAAGAATTCCACCCACCTGTTGCTTGGAAGAATGGTAAACATTTTGATTAAGTAGAGACAGTCTGTCTGGAAATGTATCCATTTCACAGACTGCTTGAAAGTTCGTGAAAGTTCGTGCTGGTTGGCCTGCCATGAACTTCAGTTCACAAACCATGAACCAGCGAAAATTCATCATGAACTTCAGTTCACGAACCATGAACCAGTCAAAATTCATCATGAACTTTCATTTGCGAGCTGGTTCATGCCCACCCCTATTTGAGACTGAAGAATATGCTAGGCCATCCAGAGCAGTCTAGACTGTGACAGGTTCATGCTACAAAAACCACGAAGCATGTACTGACATTAAATAAATAGTCAGGCTTGGATCGTATGACTGCCATTTCTGCACTCCCATTTTCATCTCATGCATGCCCCTGTTGCTTGGTCCCCCTCCCCTTTCCTGTATATATTTTCTCCATCTAGTGGCCACTTTAATATTACATTGCAGGAAAACATCTTGGTGATGCAGTGGTGTAATATCAAAGCAACCACTAGAGGCAGGAAAACACTTGGGGAAAAGACCCCCCCCCCCAAAAAAAAAAAAAAAACAGGGACATAAAAGTGACAAAATGAGAGTGCTGATGAGCCCATTGTGTTCCCCTCATGCCCCCTCCTGACCACTGTAGATATTGAGCTCCACTCCAGAGCTCACTTTCTCCACCTGCAGCACTTCTGCTCATGCAAGGTCTCCTTGAAAAACATTGGTCTTGTGCAAGCAGAAGAAATAAGCCATGCAGCAGAGGAGAGCCTCTGCAGTGACTAGACTAGAGCTGCCAGGCCTCTGGCAACCGTGAGACACCCCCCATCTGACTGCTCCCATTGCTTACAGGGGAAAACAGGGGGAAAGGAACTTTTAAAGAAGACACTTAGGCTGCAGTCAGACACACCACTTAATCCATCAGCAAGGTGCTCCTGTTTTGTCTATCCTTATTTGAAACGTTGTTGCTCGATCAGACATCCCAAACATAATCTGCCTTGCAGAGTACCTGTCCCGTCGTTGACTGATCAGACAGACCAGCCTTTGTGCATGCGCATGAACAATGCCACTGATTGGCTCAACCTCATAGGGGCCATTTTCTAGAACATTTGTTATGAGGGCTGGATCTGACATAAATGAGACCTTGTGGGGCCAGGCCATGTGGAGTTGGGATGAGCCATGTCGAGCCGGGCCATGTGTGTACCTATTTAAGATTAGGTAGCTGAGATATAAATTTGATAAAGGACACAGACAAATACAAATATATATATATATATTAAAAAATTAAAACATGCTTAAAACGTTAGCACTCATTGGTCTTAAATATGCTTTCTTTGTATTTCTTCCATGGGAACCAAAGAACTGGGCAAAGGAAGCTCTGGCTCTTTCCTTTCTTCCCCAGGGGACTGAGGGTGGAGCCTCAGCCAATAGAAGAGAGGCTTGGCTCAGTTGCTCTGCTGTGCATTGGAAAGAGCCTGGCAAAGAAAGCTGTGATGCAAAAGGAAGCCAGAGAGAGGGGGAAGAAAGCAAATGACAGCTAGTTGCTCGGGGACCTGATAGGAGCCCTCTGAGGGCCTCATTCGGCCCCCAAACTGCATGTTTGACACCCCTGTTCTAGAAGCATGGACTAAATAATAATTGTGTCACAAAATTCAACCCCCCAAAATTTAAAAGAAACATTTGCAGTTGCTCGAAATGCATCTGTTGCGGTGCTTAAGGCACCCGGGAGCCCCTGATGCCTTTCACTGATTCTGTGGTTATGCGTGTATTGCTAAGATTTTTAAAAATGGTGCCGATCTGAGATGCAAGTTGTGACAACTCGCTAACTCTGGTGTGATCAGACAGGGGAAATCCATTTTTGACCCATCATCAAGCATTTAGGACTGGATTTTATCCACTATCCAAAAAGTCCAACAGTAAGTCGCAGCATGACAGGCTACCCACAACTCACCGACTGCTCCCAGATGTTGTTGTATGGACATGCACTTTAAATCTAAAGAGCATTCGCAGCTGTGTCAGATAAAAATGTATGTCTGACCGTGGCCTTAGCATACTTGTACTTCTGTGTACATCAACCCTTGCTGGATCAGGGGAATGCTATAGACATTGTTTATCTTGATTTCAGTAAGGCTTTTGATAAGGTTCCACATACTATCCTTGTTGACAAGTTGGTAAAATGTGGTTTGGATCCTGTTACCTTTAGGTGGAACTGTAACTGGCTGACAGATCGCACCCAATGAGTGCTTGTGAATGGTTCCTCATCCTCTTGGAGAGGAGTGACAAGTGGAGTGCCTCAAGGATCTGTCCTGGGTGTCAGACAATGGAACTTCAAAGTAAGCAGGCTTCCATTGGTTACAATGTTAAGACTTTATTTTGATAATCCAAAGGTTCTGAGCATGGATACATTGGAACTGATGCCCTCCCTCTGGAGCATAGACATTTTAACTAGGAGTACATCAAAGGCTTTTCTAAACAAGACTACATTCCCACAGTATGGTGATACATTTCACAAGTTAGGTCCTTCTTATCTCGCTGTGGTTCCCTTTCTCACAGGAACAGCTCCTAGCTGCCCCTCAGGCATTTTATCTTCAAAGGACTGTTGCAATTGTTAGTACCAAGGACAGGAACTCACAGCAGGGTTAGTAACAGCTTCAGTTCTACTTTGATATGCAAGGCTTCTATTTTGGGGTTAGTAGCAGATGTTAGAGAATGGAGTCGGTTAGGTCAAGCAGCTCACAGCAGTTTGAGCACAGCATCGTATCATAACAGCAAAGCTTTCCAGTGTCTGACACTGGGACCTCTTTTGTTCAACATCTTTATAAATGATTTGGATGAAGGAATAGAGGAAATGCTTATTAAATTTGCTGATGATACTAAATTGGGAGAGGTTACAAATACAGTAGAAGACAGAAACAGGATACAGGATGACCTTGACAGGCTGGAAAACTGGGCTAAAATCAATAAAATTAATTTTAACAGGGATAAATGTAAAGTTTTGCATTTAGGAAGGAAAAATCCAATGCATGGTTTGTCAAGTCTGCTTCAGCTCTGGTCAAGCCTGTATAAGATCTTTGGTTCAGGGGAAAGCATTCTGGGTAAAAGCCATACTGTATGCCAATGCTGCTAGCTCTACTCTTCCTCCTCCCCCCCCCCTTCCTGTCTTTTGTTATGTAGTTTTGCTCTGCAACAGATGCATGTGAAAGAGATAATGGTGCCTTCTCAGACTGGGCAATGGGGGAGAGGCGCCTTGCCCAAGGCCAGCTGGCCTGAGAACGATTTGTAACATCAATGTGTGAATGTGCCCTGCATAGCACCCCCTCCCTAAAGAATTCCTTTGAAGAATACCTTATATGATTATCCTTACTGTATGTTCCTCAGTCTCTCAATCTCTTAGCTGTTGGATACAATGATTTCAATAAACTAGAAACTTTTTATCAAAAGGTCTCGTTATTGAATCAGCCGACTTGACATGGTTATAGAATGGAGGAGACTTGTCTTAGCAGTAATATGTGCAAAAAGGATCTAGGGGTCTTAGTGGATCATACGCTGAACATGAGTCAACAGTGTGATGCGGTGGCTAAAAAGGCAAATGCAATTTTGGGCTCTATCAACAGAAGTATAGTGTCCAGATCACATGATGTGATGGTATCACTTTACTCTGCTCTGGTAAGACCTCACCTGGAGTATTGTGTTCAGTTTTGGGCACCACATTTTAAGAAGGATATAGACAAGCTGGAACGGGTCCAGAGGAGGGCGACAAAGACAGAGGCTAGATGGCCATCTGACAGCAATGCAGATCCTGTGAATTTAGGGGGAGGTGTTTGTGAGTTTCCTGCATTGTACAGGGGGTTGGACTAGATGACCCTGGAGTCCCTTCCAGCTCTATGATTCTAACCCAGCAGGGTCTTTTTCATATATGCAATTGCACTTCTTGGAACCCTTCAGGGAACTCTTCAAGTGTCCTGACAGATCATCAATGCCCAGCCCAAAGCCCTGCACCTAGAAACCCAAAATTTGGGGAGTGCATTCCTTCCATGACATCAATGTCCACTAAGAAGGGATTTTTAGAAGTCTGACCCCTAAGTGGGTGAGGAGGGGTAAAATGTGTTTTCCCAATGAGATAAAGCTTTGCTGTGTGCCTGGCAGTCTGCTTCCACACACACACACACACACACACACACACACCGGTTGGTCAGGTGTGGAGTTTTGTGTTCTGAGGTGGCAATCAATTAACAGAGACTGCAGACAGTTGAACACCCAGCCCAAACCCCTAGGCCTGTGTAATAACACTGCTACTGGTGCTACTGCTGTTGGGAAAGACATAGGGTTGGCAAATCCTGCTTGGGAAATTTCTGGAGATTTGAGGGGTGGAGCATGGAGGGTGGGGTTTGAGGAGGGGTGGGACCTCAGACAGGTACAATGCCATAGACTCCACCCTTCCAAATCTTCCAAAACACTTTCTCTACCTAAAACAAACAAACCAAAATTAAAGGTAGTTAAATGCTGTAGCAGGGCAATCCCATGGCACAGAGTGGTAAAGTGCAGTACTGCAGTCCAAGCCCTCTGCTCATGACCTGAGTTCGACCCCGGCGGAAGCTGGGTTCAGGTAGCCGGCTCAAGGTTGACTCAGCCTTCCATCCTTCTGAGGACGGTAAAATGAGTACCCAGCTTGCTGGGGGGAAGTGTAGATGACTGGGGAAGGCAATGGCAAACCACCCCATAAAAAGTTTGCCATGAAAACGTGAAAGCAACGTCATCCCAGAGTCGGAAACAACTGGTGCTTGCACAGGGGACTACCCTTACCTTTATAAATGCCATAGCAAAGCACAGGTTTTGGGCTAGTCACATATATTGTATATATTGATTGTTGAAACTGGTTGTATTGTATAGTGTTGGCTGGTTAATGATGGTTAAAAACTTATAACATATGTATTGCAACAGACTTTTTACACTGCGTTCATTGTACTCTTGCAGCCTAGTATTTCACTGTGACCCCCTTTTGTTATATTGTTGTATAAATGAAATGCACAGCTTACAGCAACATTCTCACCACCTTCTGCTGGTCATAACTATATTGTCCTGCATAAAATGGAACTTTTGATAATAAGCCAGCTGAGATGCTTAGGAGAAACACAGTAGAAACAAATTCTGTGTAATTAAATTAAGTAACACTAAGTCGCAGGGCAAGATAGAGTGATTTTCTCCTCATTCCACAGCCCATGATGCTTCATTAATCATTAATCCACAGCCACATTATAAATTTTATAGAATAGAATCACTCCTTGCCTGTAAAAAAATATACTGCCAGAGTTGATTTGACAGTACTTCTTCTAAACCCCTGGAGTTTTCAAAAGCTTTCTGAGGGAAACTAAGTTGACTTCCAGGGTTGTAGGACCTCCCCCCCCCCCTTGAAAATCAGGAGGCTTCAGTGGGAAAGCAAAATGGCTTCTTCTTGCCTCTTCTGGGAGCCCAGACAAACTTTTCTCAGGTAAAATATGGGTATTGGGGGCTGAAACAGATGGGCATTTAAAGCCGCCCAGGGTGGTGGGAGGCAGGCTGACCAAAAAAGCGTGTCCACACTTCAGCCTCCCATCCCCGTCCAGCCCCTGGCATGCTAGGAGTCGGCTCAAAAAGGCACCACTTTGAAAGTGGTGCCTTTTCACTGGGGCACCTCTGAGGTGCCTCCCCGGCCATCCAGAGAGCCGCGTACGGGATGCAAGAGCGTTCTAGATGCTCCCCGGGTGCCCATGGCCTGCCCGTTTTCTGAGCAGCATCCAGAAGCTCCAGGGCACTCTATTGCCGGCCGGCTCTCTTTGGGGCAGCTTCAAGCCACCCCGAACCAGCTGTCTGCTATCAGCCGGGTAGTGTTGCCAGCCTCTACATCAGTGGATCACAACCTTTTTGGCACCAAGGACCAGTTTTGTGGAAGACGATTTTTCCACAAACCAGTGGGGGTGGAGGTACTGGGGGGTTTGCTGCCCCCACACCCCATCCCTGCTCCCCATGGGGGTCTTTAAATGAGTAGGTAAAGGTCTCTGCCTCACTCCATGGCCCTCTGCCCTTCCATCTGCAGTTATGCAAGGCAGGTACAATAAAATCCCCTATTCTGAAAGGCGATGCTCATGCCCTCTGAGGTTGAATCTGTACAGCATATGTTTTTCAGTTGCCCATATTATAGGGAGGCTCATTTTAGAATTATTACTCCATTAGTCGGTAGGACACCTGTTTATATAAATACAAACAAAGCAAGACTTAACTGGTTCCTATCAGATAAGAATTCAGAGATTACACATTCAGTTGCTGAGTTTTGTGCATTAATTCTTAGACTGCGGGAATTGCATTTTAAAAGTTCTTAAATTTTGATCTCTATTTTAGTAAACTATGTCTGTTTTTATTTTTTCATATTATGTTTATGCTGTATTCTGGTCGTGAGACTGTAATAAACTATGATGATGATGACTCCACGGCCCGATTGCTAACAGTACCGGTCCATGGCCCGGGGGTTAGGGAACCCCTGCTCTAGATGGCTCCATAGGCAAGACGCTGAGATGCTACATAGGCAAAGAGCTGACATGCATGAATGAGAAATGTCTCCAGGAAACTGCTTGAGAAGATTGTGCTGCTAAATATTGACTGTTTTGAGGGTAAATCGATTGTAGCTCGCCTCTTTGAAAAAACAGGATTCGGAAACAGCTTCACATGCTGGCGTACCTGTTAGAGGCCACTCTATATATCCATGATATTTATTGGAAATTTGAATGGAATAAAGATTCACAAATAAGATTGTTATCAGCACTTTATTGAACATCATAGGACAAGCCCCAAGCACTTTGCATCAGCACTTTATATCTTCAACAGGAGACATACAAAGAAGACAGAAGTGTCATTTGGAAATTTACAAGACTGTATTTATTCATTCATTCATTCATTCATTCATTTTAGTAGATTTATATTTCCCTCTTTCCCATATGGGCTCAGGGTGGATTACAGTCATAATAAAACAGGTAAAATACAACAATATTGAAGAAGATATCGGATTTATATCCCACCCTCCACTCCGAAGAGTCTCAGAGCGGCTCACAATCTCCTTTACCTTCCTCCCCCACAACAGACACCCTGTGAGGTGGGTGGAGCTGGAGAGGGCTCTCACAGCAGCTGCCCTTTCAAGGACAGCCTCTGCCAGAGTTGTGGCTGACCCAAGGCCATGCTAGCAATTTACAGTCAAAAAGACACAACTCAATAAGATATACACAAGTGGGGCGGGCACAATTTACAGATTAAAACATAGTTTTCAGCCCATTGTTTGGGAGGACAATAGATGATATAGACAGTAGGATGAAAGGATGCCCGCTTGTTATTATGCCTTGGATTGATATTACAGTTGTCTGTCTATGAACGGGTATTTGTAATTCCCTGTTGTGACTTTGTACTTTCTAAATAAATTGTTATAGTGCACTTTGGAAATATACATTGAATTGATCTCATTGCATTTTCATAATTTATCCACAGTTATATTCTTTTGGTATTTAAACCTCCAGAGGGGGTCTAGAGGTCTCCTGGAATTGTAGCTGATCTCCAGATGAAAGAGTTCCATTCCCCTGGAGAAAATTGCTGCTTTGCAGGGCAGATTCTATGGCATATTCTACTAAAATTCCCAAACCCGTCTCAGAGCTCCATGCCCAAATCTCCAGGAAGTTCCCAACACAGAGTTGGCAACCCTAGTCTAGGACATGGGAAAGCTGGAAAGATCAGCAGTCCTTGCAATTGATCCAACCCTCCTGCATGTAGCCCAGAAATTAAGCCAGGAAGAAGACCTGCCGCCTTGTGTTCTGTCGAGAGCATTGTCTGAACGCAGCCTGTTTTCAAAGGAAGCCCAGTGTTGTGTGCAGACCCATTCTTGCAAGTGAAAAAGTAGAAAAGGACGCAACTCTGCGGTGGTTTCAGATTCAGTTCCTGGGTTTAATGTCAGTGTTCTTTCACATGGTACATTGATTGCATTTATCAGGTGCATCGTGGAGACCAAGCAGTATACTTCCAATCCACACAATTGGTGGGTTCTCAGTTCACATGAACCTGACATCTGCACAGATCTATTGCTGGAACTAGTGTAGTCATGCCAAGCTTGGAAACCAGCAGGATGGCTGGGGCAGGGACATGGACAGCCAAAATCATGAGCGTGATGCTATTACTTCCAGGGAAAATCCAGTAATTTTCACAGCAAAACCATAGAGTTTCTGGTGATTCCTAGAGCTACAGCCATTGCTTCTGGATTTGCCCTGGAAGTGACATCATCCTGCTTGAGTGTTTTTTAATTTTCCACTTGGAGCATCAGTGGGAAACAGGAGCTTGGGGTGGAGGATCCCTTGCCCCAACTGGGGGCGTACTAACTCTACACACAACCCATTTCATTTACCCTTTCTAGGAACTTCTTGTGAAGGGATTCTGTAAGGAAGGTGTGGAAATAATTTTCACAAAGGGAAATAATAATTTTCACAAATTGCTGACAGAATTCCCTGAGGCTTGTAGTGTACTATGTCCAAGGGCCCAAATTTTCAAGTCGATACCTGGTTCCCGTTCACACCCCTTCCCAAAATATATCATCTTCAACTTGTGCTCAGTGTGTATTTTATACCAAAACAGCAATAAACTCTTGCATCAACTTGGTTGAAATATGTGGGGTACCAATTTTCCCCCTTAAAAACATAAAATGCTATGAAAAGCATTTCTGCCAACATTGTACAAAATACTGAACATCTGCTATATCTGGTGTCTTGGGAGTTGTAATTATCATTTTTGAAATCTGCACACAAGAGTTATAAATATTAGAACTCTAGCCCATGTGGAAAGCCATGAAATATTTAAGTTGTTTGGCAGGCTTAAGAAAAACTCATAAACTTAATTTAAGCAACCAAACACTGTATTTTCTACAGAGCTTCCATCTTTCATGTCATTAGTCAGATAAATTAAAGCAAACCATGGAGCAGCACAGAAATTGCAGATGGCAAATCCCCTAGATAAAAAGGGGCCTGTTTGAGATTTAAAGATAGCATTTTGCCAGTATTTCACTTCCCTGCTTTTCTATGATTTTATCACATCAAATTTTTACTATTAATATTCTGCAGCTTAGCTGAGGCCGAACCAAACCATGTCAACCTTCTTGTACGCATTTTTGGAAACACCAAAATTCAAATTTTGGTACTTTTTGCAAACATCCTTACTTATTCATTTACATGTTTTAAAAATATTGATATTACACCTTTCCACAATGCTCAAGGTGGTTTACACAATGTAAACATTCACGGGTATAAAGTAAAGATAAAACACATACGTTAAAATGCACCAAATGAAAACATGGCCATGACCAGCTGTCAGAGAGATTCATCAGTTACTTCTACTAAAGGTGGACTGATATCGTTCTGTACTTCATCTTTTACAGAAGGAAGGGGAATCACCAGCACTTCTCATAACTTTCACTGATGTGATTGTATAAGCCAGGGGTGGCCGGACTTCCGGGGTTGGATCATGGAGAATTGAGTTGCTTCTCAAAGAGGAGTGGACCGGAGCCTCGTTCTGGGCAGAGAAGGGGACCCCAACGCCTGCTGCCTACTTTTCTCAGTGAGGGAAAAGGCCAAGACATGCTTAGGGAAATTCTGAGGGGATTTACTTTGGCTGACAAGGAGTCCTAGTGGGGTTCCTTTTAGGCTTTGAAGAATCCCCGGCGAAGAATTGCATTCCAGCGTCTACAGAGGGTCTCCGTGGTCATTAAATTGATTTAAATTCATCACGATTCAAGCTTTCTTTGGAATATTCTAATATCTAAATATCTATCTCTGGAAAGAATGGTGTTAAGGAGGATATATTTGACTTCAAGGTAAGAAGATCTTTATCTATCATTCCGGGACTAAAATAAACCTTATATGAGATAAGGATTGAAATTTGGGACTAATTAAAGTTAAGAAGAAGGAAAGGGGGTAATTTCAGGACTTTTGATATTCAAGAAACAAAGTTAGAAGCTCAAAAACAACTTATGTTTGGAAAACTTGCTGTTTTTATAAAAAAAACCCATCGTCACTGAGTTGCTGATCTGGAAAACGTCACAGGAAGTGGCGTCATACAAGCATCGCGAGATTTCTCAACTATCGAAAATGAGACTTCATAGCAAGAAAAGCAGGAAGGCGCCATTGAAAGAAGGGGTGGCCAAACTGTGATTCGGGAGCCACATGTGGCTCTTTCACACATCTTTCACAGCTTTATTTTGACGTGCCTTTAGTTGAACTACAGTATAAGTAGATGCCCAACATTGCTGAACATCGCTGAATGTATGGTACCAACTCTAGCACCAAAAATTGTTTTAATTAATTTAAACTGTTTTAAATTGTTTTAATTGTTTAACTGGTAATTGATTGTCAATTTTAATTGTTTGCTCACTGTTTTATTGTTTGGTGTTTAATTGTTGTTAGCCGCCCTGAGCCTGCTTCGACGGGGAGGGCGGGATATAAATGCAAAGAACAAACAAATAAATAAGTATTGTGTGGCTCTTGAAGCCTCCACTGCCTTCTCAGCTGGCTTGGAGAAGGCATTTGTCTCTTTAAATCACTTCTCCAACCAAGTCAGCTGGCAGCTTGGGGAATCATTTAAAGTTAAAGTTGCTTTCTTTCCACCTCTCCCTTCTCCCACCCCCATCTATTTGCCTTCCTTTCTCCTTTGTCTCACGGCTCTTAAACACCTGATGTTCAGGTCTTGCAGCTCTCAGACATCTGACATTTATTCTATGAGGCTCTTACGTTAAGCAAGTTTGGTATAAACCAATCTGATTAGTTAGGTCAACCCACATGATTGTTTTTGCTCCTGTCCTTGTGACATCATCTCATTTATTATGAGGTCTCCAGTTGGACTTTGAGTTACCCAATAACTCCAGAGGCAACAACAGGACTAGGAAAGCTGCATGTTTATGCCAATAAAGGTATGAAATTGAAACTGAAAAGCTGCATATATAAAACAGACCAAAACCATGACTAACCAAAAATACCATCCATATCAGGGGTGTCAAACTCATTTGTTATGAGTGCTGAATCTGACATAAATGAGACCTTGTTGGGCCAGGTCAATTGAATTTTAAATTGCTGTATTAATGTTATGCAATTTTTAAACTGATTGTTTTTATTTTATTGTTGTGAGCCGCCCTGAGCCTGCTCCGGCGGAGAGGGCGGGATGTAAATCAAATAAAATAAATCAATAAATTAAATGTCGGGCCAGGCCATGTGTGTACCTATTTAAGATTAGGTAGCAGAGATATAAACTTTTTCAAGGACTCAGATAAACATGGCTAAAGATTTTTTTTTTAAAAAACCCTTAAAATAAAACATGCTTAAAACATTAGCACCTGTTGGTTTTGAAGGTGCTTTCTTTGTATTTCTGCCTCTTTCCCTCCCTCTCCAGGGGACCCAGAGGGGGAGGAGCCTCAACCAATGGAGAAAATAGAGGTTTTGCTCTGTAGCTCCTGTGCGATTGAGCAAGCCTTGCAAAGCAAGCTGTGATGCAGAAGGAAGCAAGAGAAAGGGAGAAGGAAGTAGACAAGAGCCAGTTGCTTAGGGGACTGATAGGAGCCCTCCGGGAGCCTAATTTGGCCCCCAGGCCACATGTTTGACACCCCTGATCCATATAGTATAACAATGACTCTTATATATATTTAGACCTGTTATAGCCACAACTTCAATCCACAACTTCAATCGTTCAATTCATAAACACATATGAGAACTGAATAAAGTCCTTAAAGTCCATCCAAACTCCAGACCTGAAAGATAGAAAATGCTTGTAGCAGAAAGTGCTTGTAGTGCTCACAAGTCCATTTGAGGAGGAGACATGAGTGGTTTCTTATCCATAGGAAGAATGGAATTTCCCCCCACAAACAATGGGAAAATAACCAAAACATATAAAGCAGACAAATGGAAATCTTCCTCATGCCACTGTGGCCACATAGGAGAAAGTAATTTGAAAAGTATGATGGGAGTAAGGTTTGATGATGACAATTAAGAACATAAGAACATAAGAGAAGCCATGTTGGATCAGGCCAATGGCCCATCAAGTCCAACACTCTGTGTCACACAGTGGCAAAAATTTTTTTTATATACACACATACACTGTGGCTAATAGCCACTGATGGACCTGTCCTCCATATTTTTATCTAAACCCCTCTTGAAGGTGGCTATACTTGTGGCCGCCACCACCTCCTGTGGCAGTGAATTCCACATGTTAATCACCCTTTGGGTGAAGAAGTACTTCCTTTTATCCGTTTTAACCTGTCTGCTCAGCAATTTCATCGAATGCCCACGAGTTCTTGTATTGTGAGAAAGGGAGAAAAGTACTTCTTTCTCTACTTTCTCCATCCCATGCATTATCTTGTAAACCTCTATCATGTCACCCTGCAGTCGACGTTTCTCCAAGCTAAAGAGTCCCAAGCGTTTCAACCTTTCTTCATAGGGAAAGTGCTCCAGCCCTTTAATCATTCTAGTTGCCCTTCTCTGGACTTTCTCCAATGCTATAATATCCTTTTTGAGGTGCGGCGACCAGAACTGCACACAGTACTCCAAATGAGACCGCACCATCGATTTATACAGGGGCATTATGATACTGGCTGATTTGTTTTCAATTCCCTTCCTAATAATTCCCAGCATGGTGTTGGCCTTTTTTATTGCAGACGCACACTGTCTTGACATTTTCAGTGAGTTATCTACCACGACCCGAGATCTCTCTCTTGGTCAGTCTCTGCCAGTTCACACCCCATCAACTTGTATTTGTAGCTGGGATTCTTGGTCCCAATGTGCATTACTTTGCACTTGGCCACATTGAACCGCATCTGCCACGTTGACGCCCACTCACCCAGCCTCAACAGATCCCTTTGGAGTTCCTCACCATCCTCTCTGGTTCTCACCACCCTGAACAATTTAGTGTCATCCGCAAACTTGGCCACTTCACTGCTCACTCCCAACTCTAAATCATTTATGAACAAGTTAAAGAGCATGGGACCCAGTACCGAGCCCTGCGGCACCCCACTGCTTACCGTCCTCCACTGCAAAGACTGCCCATTTATACTGACTCTCTGCTTCCTATTACTAAGCCAGTTTTTGATCCACAAGAGGACCTGTCCTTTTACTCCATGACTCTCAAGTTTTCTAAGGAGCCTTTGATGAGGAACTTTATCAAAAGCTTTCTGGAAGTCAAGGTAAACAACATCTATCGGGTCGCCTTTGTCCACATGTTTGTTCACCCCCTCAAAGAAATGTAACAGGTTAGTGAGGCAAGATCTTCCCTTGCAGAACCCATGCTGAGTCTTCCTCAATAACCCGTGTTCATCAATGTGCCTACTCATTCTGTCCTTGATAATGGTTTCTACCAACTTTCCCGGTATTGAAGTCAGACTGACTGGCCTGTAATTTCCCGGATCTCCTCTGGAACCCTTTTTAAAGATGGGGGTGACATTTGCTACATTTGCTATCCAACATCAGATTAATTTATTATTAATGGAGGAGGTAGAAAAGAAGCTGAAATGGATGAAACAAACCTACTTTGAAAGTGCAAACAAAACTAGCAGGTGGTTGGCATATAAACTTAAGAAAGAAAGAAATAAAAAAATTATAAAGTTACTTAAGGATGAAGAAGGAAATGAGTTCACACAAACTAATCAGATGAAAATGATAATTCAAAAATTTTACCAAAAACTATATAAAGGCCAAAATATTGACAACCAACGGCAAGACGACTACATAGCAAAGACCAAGCTGAGACAGCTATCAAAGGAACAAAAAGGAAAATTGGAAATGGCAATTACTACACAGGAGATCGTGGAGGCGATAAGCCAGCAGAAAATGAATAAAGTACCAGGCCCTGATGGACTACCAATTGAATTTTATAAAATATGTGCAGAAGAATTGCTCATTCCATATAAAAACGTAATTGAAGATATGCAAAAACATTATAGAGTCCCAGCATCTTGGAAGGAGGCGTTGATCTCGTTAATACATAAAGAAGGTACAGACCCAGCAGAAGTGAGAAACTATAGACCTATCTCCTTGTTGAATGCCGATTACAAGATCTTCGCCACAGTGTTGGCAAACAGACTTAAAAAGGTTATCGGCACCATTGTTCATGAAGATCAAACAGGCTTCATCCCAGGCAGGCAAATGAGGCAAAATTTGAGATTCTTATTAAACGCTATTGAATTTTATAAAGAGCACCCAGAGAAACAAGTGGCGTTTATATTTGTCGATGCAGAGAAAGCCTTCGACAATGTGAACTGGGATTTTATTTTGAGATCATTAAAAGCAGTGGGCTGCGGAGAGAATTTTTGCAACATGGTGAAGACTATCTACACAGAGCAAAATGCCAAGATCAATTTTAATAATATCAATTCGGATCTGATTGAAATAGCACAAGGCACAAGACAGGGATGTCCCCTATCCCCCCTCCTATTTGTTTTAACCTTAGAACTCTTGTTGCAAAGAATTAGAGATGAAGATAAAATAAGAGGCATCAAAATCAAAGGAGAGGAGCTGAAGGTTCAAGCTTTTGCAGATGATCTTCTGTGTGTCTTGGAGGATCCCAACTTATCCATTGCTCATCTGAAAGAAACATTTAAACAATACGGACAAGTGGCAGGACTTAAGATTAATGTCCAGAAGACGAAATTTTTTACCAAAAATATGAATAAAGAACAAGTTAGTCAATTTGAAATTCAGTCGGAATTCGTATACGGGAAAAAAATAAGATACTTAGGAATTCAAATGACTAATGATTTGAAAGATTTATACCGAAACAATTATGAGAAACTAGTGAAAGATATACAACAAGATCTAACCAGATGGAAAGATCTGCATATCTCACTTCTGGGCAGGATAGCAACCATAAAAATGAATGTACTGCCAAGAATACTATTCTTCTTCCAGATGATCCCTATCTTGCTTCCCAAACTTTTTTTCCAGCAGATCAACAAAATAACCTCATTGTTCATTTGGCAGAACAAAAAGCCCAGAATTAGGCTTAAGGTACTCCAGGATAACAAACTTAGGGGTGGTCTTTCTCTTCCAGAATGGAATTTATACCATATGACTTGCCGAATAGTTTGGCTAACAGACTGGTTTACACTAAAAAATAAAAGAACCTTGGTGATAGAGGGAGCGGGTCTGGAGAGAGGATGGCATGGGTATCTCTGGTACCAAAATCCCCCACAAAGTAGCTCCTTTTGGAGACACGAGATAAGACGATCTCTTTTCAAAGCTTGGATAGAGATTAGGAAGTTCTACTCTTATACACCAATGTGGTTATCATCGGTTGAGGCATTTTCCCACCCGAACCTTTACAACTGGAATAATTTAACTTATCAAAACTTGTTAGATAGACAAAATAATTTGCGAACAGAAGAAATGGACCAAATGGATTGGTGGCTGCAGTGCCAAATAAAATCAAGATATCAAAAAGATAAAGAACTTGGTTTTCCTAAGAAACCAAATGATCTTGACCAAATAATCCAGACGGACCAGAAACTAATCTCCAAAATCTATGAGTGGTTGCTTAAGGAGAAAATGCAGGGAGAAGTGGTGAAAGAATCTTGGGTTAAATGGTTGAGGGATTTTGGCTATAGTATCGCTATAGAAGATTGGGAGAAATTATGGAAAAGAAATGTAAAATTAATAAAGCCAGCTCTGTATAAGGAAAATCTCTATAAAATGATCTATCGCTGGTACTTAACCCCAGATCGATTGGCCAAAGTCCACCCCAGCTATTCTGACAAATGCTGGAAGTGTAAAAGGATAAAAGGGTCGTTATTTCAGGTTTGGTGGAATTGTGAATACGCTAAAAAGTATTAGGCGCTAATTAGTATTTGGACTCAGAAAATCTTAAAAATTACATTACATCACTCCCCAGAACTATATCTTTTAAATGTTTGTACAGAGTCTCTTCCGCCTAAAATAATTAAGGTGTTAATGTATATTGTTACCGTGGCAAGAGTATTGTATGCAAAATACTGGAAGTTACCAAGTATACCTTCCAGAGAAGAATTTATTGTAAAGCTTATAGAAGCTGCGGAACTGGATTTAATGACTACAAGGTTACGTGATGGCAATATACAAAAATGTAAAGAGAGCTGGGAACCGATATTTCGTTGGGTAAAAAGTAAAGGTATAGTGTTGGATTAATGGGAATATACAAAGCTATTCTCTGTCTACTCCCGGGGTGTTTGGGAGGATGTCTGTGAGGTGGAGGGAGGTTGATATGATGATGTGATTGTGAGACTTGACTGTGAGATGTATGTATTGTATATGTATTGTATGTCAAATTGTCTTTGTTTTTCACTTGGGTGCAATAAAGAATTATTTACAAGAAAAAAAAAAAAAAAGAAAGATTACAGATTTTTGTTAGAAGATCCACAAGTTCAACTTTGAGTTCTTTCAGAACTCTCGGATGTATGCCATCCGGACCCGGTGACTTATTAGTTTTTAATTTGTCTATCAGTTGTAGGACCTCCTCTTTTGTCACCTCAATCTGACTCAGGTCTTTCAACACCCCTTCCAAAATAAGTGGTTCTGGGGCGGGCAAAAAGTTCTCGTCTTCCACAGTGAAGACGGAGGCAAAAAATTCATTTAGCTTCTCAGCCATTTCTCTATCCTCCTTCAGTAATCCTTTTACCCCATGGTCATCCAAGGGCCCTACTGCCTCCCTGGCTGGTTTCCTACTTCTAATATATTTGAAGAAAGTTTTATTGTTGGTCTTTATGTTTTTTGCAATATGCTCCTCATAGTCCCTTTTTGCCTGCCTGATCACAGTCTTGCATTTGATTTGCCACAGCCTGTGTTCCCTTTTACTAATCTCACTTGGACTGGTTTTCCACCGCTTAAAGGAGTCCTTCTTACCTTTTACAGCTTCCATTACTTTGTTTGTTAACCATGCAGGCCTTTTCTTATGCCTGTTTGTGCCTTTCCTAACTTGTGGTATGTATTTTATCTGAGCTTCTAGGATTATAGTTTTAAATAGCGTCCAAGCTTCCCCAAGGGTTTTGACCGTATGTACCTTTCCTTTCAGTTTCCTCCTCACATGCCTCCTCATCTCAGTGTATTTACCCCTTTTAAAGTTAAACGTGGTTGTGGCGGTCTTTTTGGACAACTCCCTATTTATACAAACGGTGAAATCAATAACATTATGGTCACTGCTCCCAAGCGGCGCAATCACTTTTACATCTCTCACCAAGTCTTGGGCATTACTTAGGACCAAATCCAGGATTGCCCCACCCCTGGTAGGTTCTGAGACCATCTGCTCCATAGCACAGTCATTGAGAGCATCAAGAAACTCAATCTCTTTCTCTCGACCAGAACACATATTGACCCAATCAATCTGCGGGTAGTTAAAATCACCTATTACGACACAGTTTTTACGTTTAGCCGCTATCTTTAAGCCTTACATCATATTATAATCGTCCTCTCTCTTTTGATTTGGTGGGCGATAACAAACTCCCATAGTTAAATTTCCTTTTGGGCCCTCTATTTCAACACAAAGCATTTCTAAAAGTGAATCTAATTCTCTGACCTCAGTCCTACTGGACCGTATATCCTCTCTGACATACAGAGCCACCCCACCTCCAACCCTTCCCTCCCTATCCTTCCGATATAGCTTATATCCAGGAATCACCGTGTCCCACTGATTCTCCTCATTCCACCAAGTTTCTGAAATTCCCACAATGTCTATGTTTTCTCCCAACACTAAACATTCCAATTCACCAATTTTACTTCGAACACTTCTAGCATTTGCATACAAACATCTATAATTTCCCAGGCGAGCTAGGCCCGCCACCTTCCTCCTGCCACCTCGAGATTCTGGCAGACAGTCCATATTGTTTGTCGCCTTCACAGTGGACAACTCTGGTCTGTTACCCGGTAGAAAAATGGCAGCTAACCCTTCATCTCTTTGAGACGAGTCCTCCCGAACCAGAGACATTTCATCTCCTGTCGGCTTTCCCCCAAGATTTAGTTTAAAAACTGCTCTGCCACCTTTTTGATTTTAAGCGCCAGCAGCCTGTTTCCATCCGGGGACAAGTGGAGACCGTCTCTTTTGTACAGCTCCCGCTTGTTCCAGAAAGCATCCCAGTGCCTAACAAACTTAAACCCTTCCTCCTTACACCATCGTCTCATCCACACATTGAGACTTCTAATTTGTGCCTGTCTCTCCTGCCCTGCATGTGGAACAGGTAGCACTTCCGAGAAGGCTACCTTGGAGGTCCTGGCCTTAAGTCTCCCGCCTAGCAGCCTAAATTTTTCCTCCAGGACCTCACGACTGCATTTCCCCACATCGTTGGTGCCAACATGCACCACGACCACAGGCTCCTCCCCAGCACTGTCTATCAGTCTATCTACTACACGTGTAATGTCCGCTACCTTCGCACCATGCAGGCAAGTCACCATACGGTCAGTACGCGGTTTCGCCACCCAGCTGTCTACTTGCCTAAGGATCGAATCACCAACTACCAACCCCCCCCCCTCTCCCCCTGCTCAGGGATGGTTCCTTGGCGCGAAAGGATTCCCACTCACCAACCGAAGAAGAGGTCCCTTCTGAGGGCGCATTCCCCTTGTCCTCAGCACAGTGCCCTGTTCCCTCTCGACCCTCTCGCTCTCTGGCAGCAACGGGGCTGCTACGTTCAGAGCGGGGCTCATCTAATACGCCCCCGAGAGTCTTCCCCAAGTGCCTAACTGACCGTCTCTGCTTCTCCAGGGCAGTCACCTCGGCCTCAAGGGTACGAACTCGTTCCCTGAGGACCAGGAGCTCCTTGCATCGAGCACATACCCAAGACTTCTGTCCTTTGGGCAGATAGTCATACATGTGACACTCAGTGCAAAACACTGTAAAGCCCCCAACCCCCTGCTGGCATTCTATCTTCATGATATATATATATATATATATATATATATATAAATATACAGTCCTCTTTAAATGCTGTTTGTTTAAGTGGCTCCCCTTCTGGAGGGTCAACTTACCTTACCTCAACTTACCTTATTGGGAACTTACCTTATTTGGAGAACAAGGAAATCAGGGATCTGGGTTCCTGCCCCTTAGAGAGCCCCTAGGCCAAGAGCCCTTTCGCGCCAAAGGCTCGCGCCTTTGGCAAGGCGCAGCTTAAAATGCAAAGAGGGTGGAGCAGAGGAACTCCTCAGCAATCAGCAGCAATCACTCTTAATCTCTTTCACCCTTAGGCCAGTCAACCAAACAAAGAGCAGTCAACCAAACAAAGAGCAGTTCCCCAACTATCACACCTTAGAATTTTAGGCAGCCCCACAAACCTTAGAATGAAGTCCTTAGAATGAAGTCCTTCAAAACTCAGAAATTCTCAGCAATTTCTCCAGCAATTTCTCCAGCTTATAATTCAAGAAGCATTTGAAGGTAGTTGCTGAGCTGATATAATTTAGTACACCCTCCAGGGATGTCAGAGGTGTGTGGCATATGCAAATTAGTTGTACTAATGAGTTGTGTTAATGAGCTCTGGCACCTCTTTTTCTACAAAGTGACCCCTGCTCACAAGATGCCTGTTGTAGAGAGAGGAAAGGAATGCAATTGTAAACTGTTTTGAGACTCCTTAAAGTAGCTATAAAACCCTACTCTTCTTCAGCTGGATGAAGACCACATCTTGCCAGCTGACGACAACAGTCTCTGGTTGACTGTTTCCTTCTGGGCACAATGCAAAGTCCTGATTTTATTCTCTGAATAAATACTTGAGGATAAAATACCATAAAGGCCGCTAAAAAAAAGGTACTCCCCTGTGCAAGCACCAGTCATTTCCTACTCTGGGGTGACATTGCTTTCACAACATTTTCATGGCAGACTTTTTACGGGGTGGTTTGCCATTGCCTTCCCCAGTCCTCTACACTTTCCCCTCAGCAAGCTGGGTACTCATTTTACTGACCTTGGAAGGATGGAAGGCTGAATCCACCTTGAGCTGGCTACCTGAACCCAGCTTCCACCGGGATCAACCTCCAATCGTGAGCAGAGCTTAGGACTGCAGTACTGCAGCTTTACCACTCTACACCACAGGGCTGCTAGCTCCCTGCAAACCTACAACACAAAGATCTTTACTGGAGTCCCCGCTCAGGGTGCCCCTGCCAGTATTTGTGAGGTAATGTCTGTCTGACTTCTTACTTTAGGCACTGAATTAAGAACTTCCCGCTCAACCTGGCCTTCGAGTAGGTTTTTTTTTTATGTTGGGGACAAAGGCAGGATTTTGTCCTGTTTTTCGTATTGCTGCTTCCCTTTACGATGTCTGAAGGTTGATCTTAGTTTTCAGATTTGAGAGAACCATGGTTTGTTCTATGTTTCTTCTTAGAAGAAGCCTTGAAAGCTGATGTCTGAGAAGTAGGAAGGAACCATGGTTTGCATCAAATAAAGATATAATAAAGCTCCCAAGTGACATTTTTTTTTACCTCTTCGGGAGACAACAAACACAGCAATCGCTTTCAAGGATTCTGTCCCAGTTCACAGCAGGTTCAGTAGGAAACATGTCCAACAGTATTTCCTCATGAGTACAAGTAACTGTTCAGCCTCCTAGGTATCCATATGCTACTTGGGAAAGAATACTGCTTTGCAATTGGGTCACTGTGGAATGGCCAAATATGTATTCTCTACACAACTAGGAGAAGGAAGCCTGGAGGGAGAAAGGGGGGAAAGTGTGCAACAGCAGAAAAATATGATGAGGCTGAAATATTCTATAGCATTATAATGTTTTGTTTTAACTTGCGTCTTGATATAAATCTTATACTGAACATATTAAGACAATTGTCTATCCTAATAGTTATTATAACATAGATTTTATCTTCTGTATTGAAGCTTTTACATTCTTGTTTCTTTACTTGGTCTGGGACTGTAAATAAACTGACTGACTGACATCATAATGTCTGTAACATGAAAATTTCACTTTTCTCAATTAGTGTCTGAAAGCAATCATAGGGGGCATCAGTCCGGGTTGAACTGGGCCTTTACCATTTCAGGTAAAGTTCTGACAGGCTGCGGCCCTGAAGGGTCATTGTGGGGGCTTGTGGCGGGGGGGGGGGGGCAGAATCCTGAAAGAAAAATTTAAAAAAGAAAAATAAGGTCTCATCTACTTACAGGAAGCTCTGACCATAGAATAACTAGCAATTCCCAGAATTGCCCAGAAAGGACAAGTGTAGCTCTACAAATCACCAGAAACTCTTACCAGAGAAACTGTTACCACAGAGTTTCTGGTGACTCCTAGAGCTAACCTTGTCACTTCTGGGTAGCTGTAGGAATCACCCGATGCTCTATGGTCAGAATTTCCTATAAGTAGATGTGGCCTTATTTTTCTCCCGAAGTTAGTCACTCCCCCCATTAGGTCCCAGTTTTTGCCCATTGATCAGGTGAGCAGCGGAAATGGGCTGCAATTATGTGGATGTCTTCCACCACAAGCAGCCAAATGGGAACCCTAAGGCTGAATTCAGATGGACAGTATACGCCACCAGAGGAATAGTCAAGGTCTGGACCAAAAAGGTGCATTCAAATGTGCACATCTGGGTTCCACCCCACTCCCACACTTAACTCATTACCTGCCATTGCCATGCCACTCCAAAAAGCTACCCCATCAAAGTGCTTCCGGGGTGCCTTTCGTGGTCATCTAAACAGCCAGGGAACACCAGGGAAGCGGCTTCCCAGCGCTTGAGCAAGGTGACCACTCCTCCAGGGCTAATGTGGCCCATTCCCATTCCAGCAGCAGGCCACCCACCGTCTGACCGCCATGGAGCACTTTACTTTTATCCGGCTCACTTCTGTGATGAGTGGCTGTCATCCAGTCCAAGTGCCACAGTGGCCCTGTACAAATTGCCCAATGCAGCACCCTATGCAGCATAGAGCACTCCAGTGTCCCCTCAGTTCAGTTTGCTCCAGGCCAATTTTAACATTCTTTTATTTCATTGCCTTATTCTGTCTGATTGCAGTGTTTTACATCCTGTGATCTGCCTTGAGTCTTGCGAAAGACAGGTAGGGTTGCCAATCCCCAGTTGGGGCAGGAGATCCCCCAGCTCGGGGGCCCTCCCCCTGCTTCAGGATCATCAGAAAGCAGGGTGGGGTGGTTACCCTATGGAGAATTGATCTGTGGGTATCTGGGGCTCCATAGGGGCTGTTTTTTGAGGCAGAGGCACCAATATTTAAGCAAAGTGCCTCTCCTCAAAACCCCACCAAATTTCAAAAAGATTGGACCAGGGGGTCCAATTCTAGGAGCCCCAAAAGAAGGTTTTCCTATCCTCCATTATTTCCTATGGAAGAATGCAGATTTATACCCCACCCTTCTCTCTGAATCGGAGACTCAGAGCGGCTTACAATCTCCTATATCTTCTCCCCCCACAACAGACACCCTGTGAGGTGGGTGGGGCTGAGAGGGCTCTCACAGCAGCTGCCCTTTCAAAGACAACCTCTGCCAGAGCTATGGCTGACCCAAGGCCATTCCAGCAGCTGCAAGTGGAGGAGTGGGGAATCAAACCTGGTTCTCCCAGATAAGAGTCTGCATACTTAACCACTACACCAAACTGGCTCTCACTACAGCAAACTGGAAGGAAGGCATTGGAGTTCAATCATCCTTGTCACACCCTTGCTCTTGGTTCCACCCCCAAAGTCTCCTGGCTCCACCCCCAAAATCTCCAGATATTTTTTGAGTCGGACTTGGCAACCCTAAAGGCAGATTATAAATATAGTGAATAAATAAAATCCTAGTTCCCTCTTGGTTAAAATTGGTTTCTTTTTGGAATACAGGATTTGGGGAGAAATGTCCATGACATGTAGAAATCGCTTTCATTATTCTTTTGGAGTGCTGCAAAAAACCAAAAAAAAATCTGTTTGGCTGGAGATGATAGTGGGTCAGAAACAAATGAATCTCGAAAGTGCTGGCAACAATAGCTTTATTATACCGACTTCCAGGCTCTGGGAAAACTATCATCCCTACCCAGTTTTCAATAGCAAAAACACTTTGCGATGATTACCTAATAGGCAGTGTTTCTTGAAGCCCTTTTAATAGACGCTTTTTATCACATGCAAAAGAATTTCAATGCTAGCTCAGTCTCCGGGTTCACCCTGTCATGAATCAATTTGTAGAGACATTTAGAAGTCAATAATCCACTGCAGCTTTGATGACAGGTGATTAATTTCTACATTTTAGAGACATAATAAGATTTAGCAATAAAAAGGCCTTGAAGTAACCTACCAAACAGCTTTAATCTCAGTCTTGGGACTGTTACTAAATATGAATGCCAGTACACAAAACGGAGATGATTTAAGTTAGCAGTTTTTATTACAGAACTTCTCATCTTTTCCATATTAATCTTGCTTTACAATCAGGTTAGCTGAGGGTCCCCCCACCCCCAATAACACAATACTTGGAGGAGGAGGGTTAAAATATTTACCCGGAGGGCTCATATCCTATTAAAAATGCTTTTATTTGCTTCCCAAGGTACGATGGGGCTAGCTTTAGGAAGTGGAGTCCAGACGGCAATAAAGTATTAACGGCAGACAGCGTTTGAAAAAGGTCAACAGCCTGGCCGTGTGCAGAAGCTGCTGTGTCAAGACCTTTGACCATCAAAGGCACACATCCCATTTAATTTCCAAGAGGCTTGCGCCTTCTGGGGGAGGAGGAAGGATCAGACAAATCAAAGAAATTGCACAAGTAATTGAATTGTGGAATCCCCTACCAGAGGACATCATGGAGGCCAAAAACAGAGGTTGCTTTAAGAGGGAATTAGATGCATGGAGGGCAGATCCATCAGTGGCTCTGGTTGTGGTGTTGAAAGGAACATCCATAGGCAAAGACAGGGAACCTCTGAATACTAGAGCTAGGAGATAACATCAGGGGAGGTCTTGGCATCTCTATGCCCCATCTGTTGACCCTCAAGAACAACCAGATGGCCACTGGATGTTGACCAGTGTTCCCTCTAAGCTGCTAGATCCAAGTGGGCAGCCATGTTGATCTGAATCGGTTGAACAAAGAAGGAGTCAAGTGCACCTTTAAGACCAACAAAGTTTTATTCAGAATGTAAGCTTTTGGGTGCTAAAAGCACACTTCTTCAGTTGAGGGGATCAGGTACAATGGGCTGAAATACATGCAGTTGGTGGGTTAAGAGGGCAAACTGATACAAAGCTGGGATCACATGGCGGAACAGTGTGACAATTTAGAAGGCCATTTGGTCTGGATAGCCATAAAAGGTAATAAAAGTTGCCTGCCAATTGGTGTTTCTGCAAGTCTAGGTAAATTACAAAAGGACATGTATTTCCTTGTTCAATCTGTAAATTATAAACATCATTCTAGTTTGCCATTAGAAAATAGAATTCATAAAATGAAAATGGGTTAAGTATATGTAATGAGAAAAACAGCCAATATCCCTTATTTGAGTATGTCAATATAAAACATTATTCTGATACACTATTATTAAAGAGAAATACATTGGAATACTGTGGATATATAGCTATACTCACTGAGAGTGGGTTTAGCATATGTAATGATATAAAAAAAAACCAATATCCCTGTTCAGTCCTGGGGAGTTGTTTGTTCCAAGTTTCATAATAATATGTAATTCAGCAATTTCTCTTTCCATTCTGTTCTTGAAATTCCTTTGCAGTAAAACAACTACTTTGAGGTCACCCATTGAATGCTTTGGAAGATTAAAGTGTTCTCCCACAGGTTTACCAGTTCTGTAAATCCTAATGTCAGATTTGTGACCATTTATCCTACAGGACAGGAGGACTGGGCAGCAGGTAGCTGCAGCGACCAGATATGGGTCTCCTAACTTCCTCCTGGGCACCAGAGTTTCAGGCACTGGTTGATGACATCTGGGACAACAAAGATGGTGTTGGGCGAGAGCCAGCAAGCATGGAGCTGCTAACAGAAGCCCAACCATGATGGCATGAGTAGAGCATGGGCAGGGCCCAGTAATACAAGAACCTGGGTGGAGCCAGGGATAGGGTTGCCAAGTCCTCTTCATCCCCTGGCGGGGGACGTCGCGCACATGATGAAATGATGTCACCCATCATCAAAATGGCAGCACCCATGTGGAGCCACTCTAGGCGTTTCCGGGAAAACTCTATGGTTTTCCCGGATGCTCTAGCCATTTGGGAGGTTAAAACTCTACAGTACCTATTGTATCATAGAGTTTTACCTCTCAAATGGCTAGAGCATCCAGGAAAACCATAGAGTTTTCCCGGAAACACCTAGAGCGATCCTGCATGGGTGCCACCATTTTGATGATGTCACTTCCGGGTGACATCATTGCACCAGCAATGCAGGGGGAGGTTCCCCCCACCGGCCCAATGTAGGCCGGCAGGTTGAGAACCTCTCGGGTGGGAGATTCCCCGCCCGGACCGGGGGCTTGGCAGCCCTAGCCAGCAAAGAAGGGGCTGTTTGAAGGCCTCCCAGGAACTAGTCAGTGAGAGAAAGGGGGAGGGCCAGCAAGGATGGGCAAGAGACTGGTAGGAGTAGCGTTCTATCTCCCTAGCCCAGATAACAACTCAGGCTATAGTTGTCAAGCATTGTATACCCCTTCTATATTACAGAAGTCAGACCTTAGAATTGTTATTTTTATATTAGAGAATTCAGATCATAGAACTGTTACTAACCCAAAGTTAAAATGTGAGCACATCAAAGTAGCAACCCCCACCTTTCTTCTTTCGCTTTACTAACAGATGCAGGAATGTCCTCTTTGAAGATAAGACCTCCTGGGAAATGTTCTCAGGCTCAGCCAGGCCTGGACCCAGGATGTGCTAGCCGCAATATAGATAAGGAACCCAGAGTGTGAATTTCACATGTGAATGTAGAATTGTTTATAGAACCTTTGATGTGCCATTTTAAAGCTTGTATTCTAGTGTTACAAAGTATCAGTCCCAATCTTCAGCTCAAATGACCCACATGGATTATCAATAAACCTAATTTTGTTTCAAAATCCAAGGACTGGTTATTTTGAAATCTCATGCTTGACAATAGTGGTGGGAAGGAAGCATAGATAGTGGTTCCCTAACCACCCCCCTAGGAGCCAGGAAGAGGCCTTGCCCTACCCAGCCTCCTCCATGGTGCCACTCCACCCTGCTGCCTGCCTCCTTCTGCCACCCCAGCTGGCAAAGCCAGAGAGTGGGGATGGCATGCACACCAGCACTACAAAGCACAGGGAGGCTCCATGCCACCCAGCTGCCATCGCTCTGCTTCTGCTTCTGGAAGCAGAGCAATGGCTGCCTCTCTGTGCTTTCCCATGTGTGCCCTCCCCACCCTCCAGATGCCCTAGGGCCACCCTTGTGAATCCCACCAATCCTTTCTGCTAATGGAAGGCCCCTCTTCCATGACTCCCTCTCTTGCTGCAGTCCACTCATCTCCCCCAGAATGTCGATCCCACAGGATCATCATGAACACCCACCCCCCCTGGAAACATCATGAGGTCTGCCTGTCATTCAATGTGGAATCAATGAAAATCCATTCTTTTGTTAATGGTGGAATCCAGTATTCCCTCTAAGCTGAGTTAGTGTGAGATAGCTCACAGATTTTTAGCCTCCAGCTCACACATTTTTGTCTTAGCTTAGGAAGGATGACCCCAGAGCACCATAATTTTTTTTTAATTTTAAAGTTTTATTAAGAAGAAATAATACAAATAAAGGAAAAGACAAAGAAATAAAATAAAAATAGACAGAGAATACATAAACAATCATCTCTCACAAACCACAAACAAGATAGATACAAACAATCAACTGCAAACTAACATCTAACATCTAACAACTAACATCTACCCAACCATACACACTGGGAGATGGAGAGAGTTAAGCATCAAAAAAGGCAAAGGGGGAAAAACCCCATGGTTACTCCGATCCGACACCTCTGCTTTTAACCCATTTATAAATAGGGTCCCATTCCTCTTGACATTTTTGCACATTGCCGTTTCTTAATCTTGTGGACATTAGGTCAGATTCTGCGGCTTCCAACAATTTGTTAATAAATTCATCTCTATTGGGAGTTTTCCCATTTTTCCAATATTTGGCATACAAAATTCTAGCTGTGGTAACTATATAACAAAACCCCTTCCACAACAAGATATAAGGAATAAACAAGTAGAGAGTCAAAACAGCACAGAAGCCGAAAAAAGAAAAACGAAGCAGATCAGAAATAAAGCGTAGGGGTCTCACACAGCCTTAGAATTCAGTCGCTCCCGGTGTCTTCCACTACTTCAAGCTGCTGCCGCGTCCACCATTACAGGTCACCCACTCCAATCTAGCCCCCACACCGTAGGGACGACGATTGCAACGGCGGCTAAGGCCAGTCCTTCAAAAGCAGGAAGCACCTCTTCCCCCCTCGCTCTCTCGCCACTTCACGCCCTTGCTTCACCTCAGCCACGTCGATCAGTCTCAGCCTCTGCTTGCTTCCCCTCGAACGCTCGCCCGACCGTCTCTCAGCCGCTCGCTCCTCCGGCGACGCTCAGCAACCGCGCCGCCACTGCATACCCGACAAACCGTTCCCAAACAAAGCTGCACGCTTCTCCAAGTACACTTGAAAGGTAAGGCAACCCTACTAAAAAGAAAGCTAGTGGGTATGGTATAGTTAAAGGAGATTAACGGTATCTCTCCGATCTCCCTCTCCGGCGGCACAGTTAGGCACCGAAGTGTTGGTGGGGTACTGGCCAGGAGGAAACTGGCTCTGAATGAGGAACCTCCGTTCCTCACTCACGTCCAGAAGCCCCCCAGGCTTCGGAGCGTCTCCTGACAGCCCCTTAAGAGGTGCCTCCCAGCCGGGAAGCCCCCTCAGATTACCCCCCAAACAGAGTTCCCTCCTCAGGCAAGGAAAGGAGCTCCGCGTCACCCGGCCATCTTTCCGGAAACCCCCCAGAGCACCATAATTTATGTAGTAGCTCACAACTTTATTACCAGTAGCTCACAAAGTAGAATTTTCGCTCACAAAACTCTGCTGCTTAGAGGGAACCTTGGATCCAACCCATTCTCTGAAAATCAGGGTTGGCAGATCACCTCTTTCTAGAACATTCCATTAAATACCAAAACCGCCCAAGCAAGAATGTTTTCCAGTCTCTTGCTTTCAGCCGCCATGTTGTCAATTGGTTACCTGGAAGCCAGAAAGGGGATGTGAATGCAGTCTTCTCCAACCTTGAAGTTTTGTGCACACCCTCGACTTTGAAAAACCTCAAGGAAATGAATAAAGGAAGGAGACTGGACTCCTGAGGTGGAAAAAAAAATGTATTACGTGACAAAAAGCAGGGTGAACTACAGCCCAGGAACTGTCCACACCATAGCAGAGAGATGAGTTACAATAGTTTTGCATTTCCATATCTACAGGTTGGGGGAGATGAAATTACTCCTCTTCCTGAGCTCCAAATGCATCTAATCCAGACCTGCCAAGACGAAGCAGATATATTTTCAAATTGTCAAAGAGGAGGAGCACGGGGTACCTTTAAATCTATTTGCTGTGCTAACGCCCAAGTGAAGTTGAGACTACTTGTGAATTCAAAGGTTATTACAACACATAAATTGTGTCAAGGACCCTTAAGTTATATATTTTCTGGTGGAAAAGAAAAGTTTGTTGTTCCATAAACTACTGATTCGTACATCCAGGGGACCACTTGCATGGCTGAGAACAAAGGCAGGATGGATTCAGCCAGCAATTTCCACTGATGAAAATAAGTGGAGGGTCTCTTTAAAATTCAGAAAGCCTATAATAAGGATTAGGAAACCTGCATGGACAAAAGCCATGTGGAATAGAGGGATGCAGTAAGGAGGAGAAGTAGAAGAGACTGAGTGAACACTCTGGCTGGATTCAACCCAGTAAGGTGCTCTATATTGAGAGCCAGTTTGGTGTAGTGGTTAAGTGTGCAGACTCTTATCTGGGCGAACCAGGTTTGATTCCCTACTCCTCCACATGCAACGGCTGGAATGGACTTGGGTCAATCATAACCCTCCCAGAGCTGTTAAGAGCAGTTCTGGGAGAGCTCTCTCAGCCCCATCTACTTAACAAGGTGTCTGTTGTGGGGAGGGGAAGGGAAAGGAGATTGTAAGCCGCTCTGAGACTCCTCTGGGTAGTGAAGGGCAGGGTATAGATCCAGTCTCCTCCCCCTCTTCTTCTCCTACCTCACAACAGTGTTTCATACCCTACCAGGTCAGAATGTAACCAAAATGCTTTTCTTAGCATGACCCAAGATAGAGCTAGCCTGGGCCACCCAGGTCAGGCAACTGGCTACATGAGGCCTGCTTTATCATGTCCATTATTATCCTCCCACAATCTTTTTTTTCAAGTCGCATCCACTTCCATTTCACATGGTCTGTGTACCAAAACTGGACATCCAAAAAGGGCTCTTCTTTATCTCACTTTCTCTTTAAAATCCCATAATAAAAAAATGGGGTTACCACCAATGTTTCAGATGAGGAAATGACCCCATGTTAGACCTGAGAGCCAGTGGGGTAGAGTGGTTAGAGTGCAGGACTAAGGATCTGGGAAACCCAAGTTCCATGGAAGCTTGATGGGTGACCTTAGGTGGGACTTGGGGATCCCCTGGACATACTACAGAGATCAGCTCCCTTGGAAAAAATGGGTGCTTTGGAGAATGGACTCTGTGGCATTGTACTCCTCTGAGGTCCCTCTCCTCCCAAATCTCCAGGAGTTTCTCAACCTGGATATGGCCATCCTACCCCCCTCCCCCACCAGTGGCTGGGGGAACCTTACAACCCTTCTGTGAGCACCTGTTGTTTTTTTTAAATGAATGCTGGGCGCGCCATTCACAGAACTGCCACTGTCTGCTTTGTCTGAGAATGCCCTGCTTAGGTATGCCCACCTAAGTGCCCACCAGCAGGAGGAAATGGGTGCTGAAAATGGAGTGCAGTCTAGCATTGTGCCAGCATGCTGACATCAGTTCTGGTAAAAACTGAATGTGAAATGGTGAACACGGTAGAATTTACAGGCGCTCTATGGCTTTTTTTTTCAAAAAAATTACAAAAAACTCTATGGTTTTACCATAGAATTTTCTTTACAATCTACAGTGCCTAATGATGTCATTTCCAGTTTCTACTGGAAGTGATGTCAAATTGCTGGTGCTTCACCAGCAAGCCGGGTACTGCCCCGTTTTCTCTCTATTTGTGTACTCAGGAATCTCCTCAGCCAGACTTGACAGTAAAGTTGGCATCATCTCACAATAAGAACTGAGCAGTTTTGGGTGGGAAATATGCACCCACATTCTCTCTACCAGTCCACAGTGGGAAATAAGGTCTCTGAGTTGCTTGTAATGCCGAATTCTCAAAGCAAGGATTACCACATCTGCTACCCTTCACCCCCTCCTCCATAACGCTCCTCCTCAGGTGCTTCACATTGAACCAACCATGACAGAATTTTTTTTCAAGTATGATGAATGGACTATTTTCTCTCACAAAAGAATATCAAAAGTTGCAATTCAAACACATTCAGTCACATCTGAATAGACCCTGAATAAGCACCCGAGCATTTGGTGTCTTCAATGAGCAGATCCAGCTGCGTCTGTTCTGCACTTGGAGGTTTGACTTCTAGAGGTCCAACTCCCCCTGCCCCCCCAAAAAATAAAAAAGGAGAAAGTAAAGATAGAAAATATGATGGGCCCTGATAAATAGGAGACATTGGAGAGCACATACTCAGGCATAGTTAGCCTTATTAGATATCGGGCTTTTTTGGTAGCAGGAACTCCTTTGCATATTAGGCGACACACCCCTGATGTAGCCAATCCTCCTTGAGTTTACAGTAGGCCCTGTACTAAGAGCCCTGTAAGCTCTTGGAGGATTGGCTACATCAGGAATATGTGGCCTAATATCAGGGGTGGAATTCTAGCAGGAGCTCCTTTGCCTATTAGACCACACACCCCTGATGTAGCCAATCCTCCAAGAGCTTATAAGGCTCTTATTTGTAAGCTCTTGGAGGACTGACTACATCAGGGGTGTGTGCAGGGCTCTTTTTCTAGCAGGAGCTCCTCTGCATATTAGGTCACGCCCCCTGATGTAGGCAATCCTCCAAGAGCTTAGAGGGCTCTTAGTACAGGGCCTACTGTAAGCTCCAGGAGGATTAGCTACATCGGGGGGGGGGGGGGCATGGCCGAATATGCAGAGGAGCTCCTGCTAGAAAAAGAGCCCTGGGTGTGTGGCCTAATATGCAAAGGAGTCCCTGCTAGAATTCCACCCCTGCCTAATATGCAAAGGAGTTCATGCTAAAAAAAAAAGTCCTGATTAGCTGCTAAACCCAAGAAGAGGATATGAGTCATATAATGAAAGCAGGGTGACCTAAAACCTCTGGGGGGGGATTCCCTCTGCACACCCTCATTCCACTCTAATCCCCAAATGATACATCATTTATTTGTTTCCTTTAAACCCCACTTTTCTCCCCAATGAGCACCCAAAGTGGTTAACACTCCTCGACTTTTCTCCTCGACTCCATTTTACCCTGACAACCAGGACACAGGTTCGACTGACTGGGTGTGATGGACAAAAGGTCCCCCAGTGAGCTTCCATGGTCAAGCAGATATTCAAGCCTGGGTCTCCCAGATTCTATTCTGGCACTCTAATCGCTATAACTCCATCGGCTCTCAAACTTGAGTTTCCAACTCTGGATTGAAACAGTGCCGGCCCATAGGTTCGTGGCACCCTAGGCAGGTGCCCCCCCACCGCTGCCCCTGCGGCCAGTGCTGGCTCAAGGGTGTGTGGCTCTTCAGACAGGCGCCCCACTGCCCGCCCTGTGCCCCCCCATGCTGCAAGGCAGCGGCACCCCCTTCCCTTCCCTTCACTTCCCCCCTCGTGTTTACAGCCTGATGCGGGTGAACCTTATCTTTAGAACGACCAGGCTGAAATGAAGGCTTGGATCTCCCCTCCTTTCTGGAACCGGAAGGGATGGGGAGCCAAGCCTTCATTTCAGTCTGCTCATTTTAAAGATAAGGTTCACCCGCATCAGGCTGTGAACGCGTGGGGGGAGGGGAGAGAGAAGGGAAGGGGGTGCAGCCGCCGCCTTGCTACACTCTGTGATCTCAGTGGTGGGGCGGGGGAGGGAAGAGAAGGGGGTGCAGCCGCCACCTTGCCATGCACTGTGATCACAGCGGCAGGGCAGGGAAGGGAAGGGAAAGGAGGGGGAGGCAAAGGGAAGGGGGCAGGCAGAGGCAGCAGCGATGGTGAGTGGTGGTAGCGGCCATCGGGTGGAGGAGGCAGGCAAACCAGGAGGGGGTGGGGAGCCCAATTTGGTGCCCCCACCCTCCCAGCACCCTAGGCAACCACCTAGTTTGCCTAGTGGGCGAGCCGGCCCTGGGTTGAAAATTTTTTGGAGATTTGGGGGTGAAGCCTCATGAGAGAGGGGGTTGGAGAGGAGAAATAACTCAGAGGTGTATAATGTCATAGGATCCACCAGTGTTCCCTCTAAGCTGAGTTAGTGTGAGCTAGCTTACAGTTTTGTAGCCTCGAGCTCACACGTTTTTGTCTTTTGGCCCCAGAGCACACTAATTCATGCAGTAGCTCACAACTGTAATGCCAGTTGCTCACAGTAGAATTTTTGTTCACAAGACTCTACAGCTTAGAGGGAGAATTGGAGTCCACTCTCCAAAGAAGACAGTGTCTCCATGGGAATTGTTCTCTGAATTCTGGAGGTCAGTTGAAATTCTGGCAGATCTTCAGGCTCCACCAAGAGATTAGTGATACTATGGATTCCCAGAGTGACCAGCCCTAGTCCAGGGGTGGCCAAACTTGCTCAACGTAAGGGCCACAAAGAATAAACATAAGATGTTTGAGAGCCGCAAGGAAGGAAGGAAGGAAGGAAGGAAAATAGATGGGGAGGGGAAAAGAAAGCAGCTTGAACTTTAAATGCATTCTCAAAGCTGCTGGTTGGCATCGCTTGGAGAAGTGATTTAAAGAGAGAAATGCCTTCTCCAAGCTGTCCAATGGGGGCTTCGAGAGCCACGCAATATTTGTGAAAGAGCCACATGTGGCTCCTGAGCCACAATTTGTCCACCCCTGCCCTTGTCCTTATCCATCTTGGGTGCTTTAAAATTATGGATTCTCTCTTACAGCTTGAAACATTGCCGGCATTTTCATTATGCCTGAATGTGTGTCCAAATCTTTTACAACACCTGTCGATTAAGATTTGACCGGGTGGACTGATAAAATAATTTTGGGAGCAGGTCTAGCTGCCAGTGCTTGCCGTCTTCCCTTTAGATGGTATTAGAAATAATAAATGGTGACATTTGTCTATATTCAAGTCATTGTTCTGGCAAATCTGGAGTTTAAAAAAAAATAAAACTTACCTCATGTGCTTCTCCCCCCCCCCCCCATTCAATTCCATCAAAAAACAGCTTTAAAAACTCAGTTGATGTCCATAGTTTCATAAGTGCTGAAATTCCTAGTGGGGAAAAAAATCACTGGGGGGTGAGAGGGGGAGACAACAGACGGCAACATGTTGTACATCCATCTCATTAATAGGCAAGAAGCAAACTGTTAAAAAAACTTTTTCCAAGCTGTATCCCCCTAAGCGGGCAACAAAAAGAATGTTAATGTTCAATGCTCCACCGTAACAGACTGCCGAAGCCTCTGGTTGCTACCACAGAAGATCCTCGTTGAAGGAGGACTGACTCAAAGTTGAACAAATGGTACGTATGAAGGAGGGGAAAAAACCCTTTCATATGTACATCTGCTGCCGAAGCCAGACACCCCGTTCTCCACAGGCCCCAGTTTGAAAATGCTAATGCACGCAAGATGTTCCCAACGAAATAAAAATGCACCCAAGTTGTGCATCCTATTAAAGTCAGTCTTTTTTTAAAAAAAAAAAACTGCTTGCTTAAAACATTTACCTTGACACTGTCGATGGGATTTAATAGCAGAGCCGCCTTGTGCAAAGTCAACCTCGATTTGAGACAACAGTATCTGATGCCTGATTGATTTTTTTCCCTTTTTGATTTGCACAAAAATATGAAGCAAAATCAAATTTCATCCCATTTAAAACGGATGCTTGCTGAGACAACCTTTTGGCAAGATGCAATATTAGAGGTGGGCATTATTACTAGAAGAGACCTTACAGGGACCTAGTTTAGAGTCCTTCGTCAGATAACCTTAGATCCTGCTTACACTTTTCATTCATGTTAGTTAGAATTTTAAAAGCGATAGTCTTCTTGGTGCATCTTCTAAAGTAAATTGATTTTTTTTTCTGTACAAAAAATCATATTGTATCAGCTTTATTTCTTGCTGAACTGGGTGCAGACTTGAAATTCATGTATATGGTGATGTTTCATAAGAACATAGGTACATAAGAGAAGCCATGTTGGATCAGGCCAATGGCCCATCCAGTCCAACACTCTGTGTCACACAGTGGCCAAAACACCAGATGCCATCAGGAGGTCCATCAGTGGGGCCAGGACACTAGAAGCCCTCCCACTGTTGCCCACCCCTTGCATCAAGAATACAGAGCATCAGTGCCCCAGACATAGAGTTCCATCAATACCCTGTGGCTAATAGCCACTGATGAACCTCTGCTCCATATGTTTATCCAATCCCCTCTTGAAGCTGGCTATGCTTGCAGCCACCACCACCTCCTGTGGCAGTGAATTCCACATGTTAATCTCCCTTTGGGTGAAGAAGTACTTCCTTTTATCCATTCTAACCCAACTGCTCAGGGGGAATCTTCAAGATTCTTTTTAGATCCTTTCCCACATCTAAAGCCAGTTTAGTATAATGGTTAAATGCATGGACTCTTATCTGAGAGAACCTGGTTTGATTCCCCCCTTCACTTGCAGTTGCTAGAGTAACCTTGGGTCAATCATAACTCTCTCAGGACTGTTCTGCTCAAGAGCAGTTTCTGTCAGACCTTTCTCAGCCCCTCCACCAGTGCCTGTTGTGGGGAGGGGAAGGGAAAGCCGCTATGAGACTCCTTCATGTAGTGAAAGGTGGGGCAAAAATCCAGTCATCTCCTCCTCGTCTTCTTCTTCCTACCATTTGTCTTCTCACCTTTGTTTTGCCTTGGTATGGCCCTCTCTTTTCTGCTTTTTATAAAGAGGCCATTTTGGAGGGAAGATGTTTGCATAATAAAAGAGCAGATTGTTGTTATAGTTTTTAATACAAAAGTTAAATAATACTCCTTTTTGTTCCTACTTATCCAGTATTTACTAATAACAAACACAGTGCTTACAGTGATAACCAAACATAATATAAACAAGCATATTTGTACAACACAAAATCCCTCTGGAACCGAAAGCACCGGCTGCTCCTACTGTATGATGGATCAATGTCCTATAGAAAAAATATGGAGCTGTGATACAAGTCCAACAATATCCAAGACCAGTCCAGTATTGTTTCAAGTGCAGAGACTCTTCTTCTTGGGACCGTCTTGTTATTTTCAGTAGGTAAGTGGTGCTTCTTTTACATTTTGTCTCACTTTCATGGCTTTGTTTTCATTTCTCCTTGGAACACCTACGAATTGTCTTCATATCCTTCTGAAATGGTGTTTCATTGCGCCAGGCTCATTGCGCCAGGGATGCTCTAGGATTCATGATAAAACTCTAACGTCCAGGGATAAGACTCTATGGTACCATTACCTCTGAGTCCTAGAGCATCCCCAGCATGATGACATCACTTACAGGTGACATCATCATGCAGGACAGGTCAAACAGCAATGGGGTTCTTTGGGGACAGGGGTCCCCCCTGGCAGCCTGCTCCATGCTGGGGGATCTCCTGCCCCTGGTGGGAGCTTAGCACCCCTACTCCAAGTGCTGGTTCCCAACGGTGAATTGCCTCAGCTTGGCATACAGAAAATCCCAGGTTCGATTCTCACCATCTCCAACTAAAAGGACCAGGTAGTAGGTGAAGTGAAGAGACCATGAAGAGCTGCTCCCAGCCTGAGTGGACAGTGCTGTCTTGATGGGCCAAAGGTCTGATTCCGCAGAAGGCAACTTCATGTGGTCTGACTCAGTATAAGGCAGAGGTGTCAAACTCATGAGGACCGGATCTGACTTTGTTGGGCCAGACCATGTTGGGTTTGGCCAAGCCATGCTGGGTCGGGCTATATGTGTAAGATTAGGTAGGTGTATTTAAGATTAGGTAGCAAAGATATAATTTTTTATAAAGAACACAGACAAACCCAAATATATATTTTTAAAAACTTAAAACATGCTTAAAACGTTAGCACTCACTGGTTTTAATGCTTTCTTTGTATTTCTCCCATGGGATCCAGGGAACTGGGCAAAGGAAGCTCTGGCTCTTTCCTTCCTTCCCCAGGGGACTGGGGGGGAAGCCTCAGCCAATAGAAGGAAGAGAGGCTTGGCTCAGTAGCTCTGCTGTGCAATTGAGAGAGCTTGGCAAAGCAAGCTATTCCTCCCACCTTTCTCCCCAAGGGAGGAGCCTCAGCCAATGGAGAAAATAGAGGTTTTGCTCTGTAGCTCCTGTGCAATTGAACAAGCCTTGCAAAGCAAGCTGATGCAGAAGGAAGCTTGGGGGCCTGAGAGAAGCCACCAAACTACATGTTCGACACCCCTGGTATAAGGGTTCAAAAATTATGAATATGCTGTAATTTTAAATGACCTGAAGAGCGAGTTTAGTCTGTATCTGATTAAACATGGTGTGATATAGCATATCACCAGAAGGGCAGAAATTGCTTCTCCAGATAAAAGAACTAAGGAATAGGTGGCGTGACATACCTCAGCCTAAGACCCTGGAGAGCTGCCAGCCTGCAGACAACACTGACCCATGAGGGACCAAGGGTCTGGTTCCATATAAGACAGCTTCGTGAATTCGTGTGTACCTAAGACCCTGGAAAGCTGCTGCTAGACAGAGTGCGCCATACTGACCCTGTCCCTGACAGACCCATGGTCTGTCTCAAGGCAACAGTGGGTATCCACCACAGCAGTGTAGTTTCTGAGGGAAGGAATGCTGGTCTGGTTTAGGAGCCACAACATCATCTGTTTCTTCATGGCCTGGGGCTTCTGACCTACCTTTGTGGCTCAGAAAGAGCTTGCTGTGAAAGGGCCCAGGCCACTGAGGTAATGGGAGAAGAGATCCTGAGTTGAAGGGCTTTTTTTGTAACAGGAACTTCTTTGTATATTAGGCCTCATCCCCCCCTCCAAGAGCTTATAGGGCTCTTTGTACAGGGCCTACTGTAAGCTCCAGGATTGCCTACATCAGGGGTGTGTGGCTTAATATGCAAAGGAGTTCCTGCTACAAAAAAAGCCCTATGTATAAACAAGAATTCTCCATGCTCACTAGCAGAACTTTAGTAAAATGTCACAGGATGCATAGAGGTTAGAGCTTTAGATTGAGACTGGAGAAGGGCTTTTTTTGTAGCAAGAACTCCTTTGCATATTAGGCCACACACCCCTGATGTAGCCAATCCTCCTGGAGCTTACAGTAGGCCCTGTACTAAGAGCTCTTGGAGGATTGGCTACATCAGGGGTGTGTGGCCTAACATGCAAATGAGTTCCTGCTACAAAAAAAAGCCCTATGTATAAACAAGAATTCTCCATGCTCACTAGCAGAACTTTAGTAAAATGCCACAGCTTTTTTCCCCAGCTGCGATGCCTCAGGGTGACTGAGTGATAGGCCGGTAGCAAGAATGATGCTGGTTCCTATAGTCCTGCTCTTGAACCTTGATAGGGAATACGGATTAGCCTTTGTGTTATTTTCCATAGTGGTTATAAAATTTATCATAAGGCCTTTAATTATCTCATTTTCCTTTTTTTATTATCTTTGCCGGGCCAATGTTTTCAAATAATTCACGCCGTGACTGTCTTCAGACAGCACTCCAGGAAACCAAATACTTCACAAAGAGCCTTTTGCAGTTGAGACAGCCGAGCTTGTAAAAACGGAATCGACACAGACGCATCTCTGTTAACAAAAAGAAAGGGTGATAAGGAAGTCTGTTATAAAGTTCTCATGCGCTGGGCCATCTATTGTAGTTTGATAAATTTGTGCTACCGCACAAGGCCACTTGACTGGAAAACTCCACAACTGTCAAGAGATGGGCCGATATTTCTTAGCCCTGTATTCATGATATGACAGAGAACGAGAAGATTGTATACTATGACAAATGCTTAATGCATCCAGCTTGCCTGTTATTTTCTCGGTAATCCTCCCTGTCCAAAATAAGAAATAGTATTGAAGCTGCCTGGGAGGTCGAAATGGAAAATGAGTCATGAATGTCGGAAGAAGCTCCCCTGGCAGAGCGAAAAATAGAGCCTTCACTCTTCAGCGCAACCTTCATCATTGCCGCCAGGATTCCAAGGGCTCGCGTACCCAGATGATCAGTTGTGCCCCAAACTTCTCTGAGAATCCTGAAACAGGCCCCATTCAGGCAGTAGTGAGACTCCAGTCGAGTTGTAATGGTTGGAGGGGGAAAGGGGAGAGAGTTTTGTTTGGGGGCATGCTCATAGGATGAAGCTCAACAAAAGCCTTCACTTCACTGACCTTAGGAACCAATTTTGGTGTTAAAAGGAGGGATATATTTTTTAATAACCACTCCCCCCAAGAAGTCCATTGTGGAGCAGCGGGGGCTCAGTTAGGCCTCGGCATGGAAAGCAAAGGGGATTGCAACCAATACTCCTTCTAAACTGTGGAGTCTTGTGAACAAAAATTCTATTTTGTGAGCTACTGGCATTAAAGCTATGAGCTATTGCATAAATTAGTTTGCTCTGGGGCCATTTTTCCTGAGCTAAGACAAAAAGATGTGAGCCGGAGGCTTAAAAACTGTGAGCAAGCTCACACTAACTCAGGTTAGAGGGAACGCCGGTTGAAACCACCTTGTTCCTCTGTGGGGTTGTCAGCTGACCCAGAAGGGGATCCTCTACCCCTGCCTCTCATCTTCTGCTGCTTCTTGGAATGGCAGATGGGGGAGATTTCAACAATGACTGTTGAGGCTCCAGCATGATGTCTTTTCTGGGGATAACCCAGAAGTTATATCACACCTCTCTAAGAAAAGTGCCAGAAACTCTTTGGTAAAATCATAGAGTTTCCAGGAATTCCGATAGAGACATGATGTCAATTCCATAATGTCAATTCATACCATCACCAGTTTCCATGCCTGTGTCTCCAAACCCCTCTTCCCCTGCTGGTTGCCAGGCCAACTCCCTCTCAGCCTGAGGAATGCCTTCTTCCTTCTTTTCTGGTCTGCTAGAACAGCTGCCTTTTATTCCTTCCCACAGGGCCAAACAAGGCTCTGCCTCCAAAGAAGGAGTTCTAGCATCACAAAATGGCGAGCAAAACCTGTCCCCCATAGTTCTCACAGGGGGTAGAATTCTATCAGGAGCTCCTTTGCATATTAGGCCACACAACCCTAATGTAGCCAGTCCTCCAAGAGTTTTCAAAAAAGAGCCTTGTAAGCTCTTGGAGGATTGGGTACATCGGGGAGGTGTGGCCTAATATGCAAAGGAGCTCCTGCTAGAATTCCACCCCTGGTTCTCACTCAGTCCTATCCCCTGTTCCATGACCAAGAAAATGTTCTTCATTGCAACTGCTTCTACCATGTTTTCTAAAGGGTTACCTTCTCCTGAATTGACCCTGCTAACCGGCTGCTGGAAACTTACCTGCCCCATCTCTGTCTGGCATGATTTTGGCTCCAGCCAGTAAGGCTATAAGGAAGTGCCCACCACTGAAGATGAGAGTAGATCTGGGTTTATGCGCCAAGCTGGACTTCTGGCAAGAAAAGTTAATCAGAATAAACATTATCAACAAGTTCAGAAACTGTGCAAAAATTTAATGTACTGTTAAACACCAGGACTGTACCTGCCTGCCATTTCCCCCCCCTCCCTGCCCCTGCATTGGACAGAACATCTCCTGAGATTTAATGCATGGTCATTCATTTCTGCTCAAGCCTCACAACACACTCCTAACCCTTCAAAACTGGGAATTAAAGATGGTACTTTGGAGGATATCAGCCTATGTGGGTAGGTGTCAAAGCACATACCATGTTGGATCCCACCAACCATTTCCATACGTTGTAAGGGGGTGATTTCAGTCAATCTTTCCTCCTGCAGCAGACCTCCAACTCCTCCCCATGCTGTTTCTAGGAGTCCCCTTCCCCAGCAACAGTATCTGGGGAACACTCTTGAGTATGCAGCAAGGGAGAGCGATCAAAGTAGTCATACTGTACTGATAGAAATCCTTCAGTCAGCAGAAATCTTCCATGGGATCCAAGCCATTCTGCCCAATGCAATGGAAACATTTTAGGCCCTGGCATCTGGTGTTCAAGTGCCCAGAAGGACTGGGCAGGCAGGATCTTGTGGAACTCACTGCCACATGATGTGGTCATGGCCACCAACTTGGAAGGGGAACAGACTGATTAAGTGACAACAGGGCTACTAGTCACAGTGGCTATCTACTCCCTCCAGTACCAGAGGAAGTACAGCTCTTCGTATCAGTTGCTGGGAGCATGGGTGAGAGGATACTGTTGCAGTATGGTGGCTAGGCTTCCCAGCCTCCCACTGGGGGTGGGGTTTCCCCTAGTTCGGAGGCCCCCAACCCGCTGGCACAGAGCTGGTCGATGGGGCAGGGAGATCCCCACCCCTAAAGAGGTCTGTTGATGCTTGACATGCCCAGTGCAATGACATCATCCAGAAGTTACATCATTGCACAAGGCATGTTGCAAATGGGGTGCTCTAGCATTTGAGTAAAAACTCTATGGCACCATAGAGTTTTAAACCAAAATGCTAGAGTGTCCCCCACGTGTCATGCCGGGAGCGATGGTATCACTTCCGGATAATGTCATCATACTGTGCGTGGTTGCTGCACACAAGGGACATCCCTTGCCAGGAGCCAGGTAACCCTAATGGTTGCCAGCTTCCAGGTGCAGAACCGTGTATGCTGTTGAAGCAAGAGTTAGACTAGCTGCATTGTTAATCACTTGAGCATTGGTTCCAGATTTATGAATAATTGTGATCAGATGAAGGACATCACTGAAACACGCAGAAGTTACCTAGGAGACGTGTCATCCTTCAATTATTCATATATTCATTATTGGAAATTTCAGTAAGATTTGTAGCACCATGAGGATAACTTTCAGTATAAGACAACAACTACGGTGATTGTGGACTCGGAAGTACTCGGACTGAGATTGCCATTGGCTATTTATATTCATGTGCTTTACTTGTGTGTATGATTGTGTGCTTCTTGAATTTGTGAGTTCATAAGTGGAACAAATAGCAGATTGAAGATATATTGAGATTGTATAACTCTGTTTATTTTGTGCATGGTTCTCTCCAGGACAACTTCCTGGTGGAACCTGGAGATCTCCTGGAATTACACTTGATCTCCATACTAGATATTGGTTCCCCTGGGGGAAAAAAACTAGGTGGACTCCAGGGCTTTTTTTTTTTTAAGCAGGAACTCCTTTGTATATTAGGCCACACACCCCTGATGTAGCCAGTCCTCCAAGAGCTTACAGAAGATCTTGTAATAAGAGCCCTGAAAGCTCCAGGGGGATTGGCTACATCAAGGGTATGTGGCCTAATATGCAAAGGAGTTCCAGCTACAAAAAAGCCCTGGTAGACTCAATGGCATTATACCCTGCTGAGATCCTTTGCACACACACACCCCCCCTCAACCTTTCTTCCCCTAGGCTCCACACCCCAAATCTCCAGAAATTTTCCAACCCAGAGCTGACAAACCTATGCTGCAGCCATCTTGTCTGTGGCCTTCCTAGAGGCAACTGGTCAGCTGAGACAGGATGTTGAACTTGATAGGCTTTTGGTCTGACCCAGCAGCGCTCTTCTTAACTTTATATGATCTCACTCCACTTCATCCACTTCCCCCGGATGTGTGCAGAAACCAATAAGCATGTCAGCGGATCAGAGAACAAATGCAACCGCAGTGCTAAAACAGCAGAAAAGATGCCCGTAAAGTCATACAGATACTTTGACATTTGTGCTTCACTTGTGTTCTTCTCTTGAGAATATCAAATCAAACGGATCTGAGATATTTTTTTTTTTTTACTATGGAAGTTGAGCAGAACCTGTTTTCCTTGTGTTCTTCCTCCATCGTTAGCGTATCAAAGTCAATTATTCATTAAACAAACCCTTTATCTTGAGCATTGTGTGTCAGTCAGAGAAACTGAGTTGATGAGTTTTGTTTTGTAAAAGGAAAAAGGGGGAAACTGTTTAGATGTTTTTTCATGTTAGTGGGCTGTCACACAATATGTAAAAGAGCTGGGCTTGGAGTACAAATGAAGTGTTAGAAGAAAGAAAGAAATGTCTGCAAAGTGATACGGTGAAGCGATGTCTCTTTAGCATGACGGAACGTGGGCCAAGTTTCCCGTTTGGAAGAAAACACACCGCTCAGATATTTACATCTGAAATGGTGGAAGGGTGCTTCCGAAGACTCACGAGCACGGTAATGGCAACCCATATCCACTTGTCTTTTGAAGTATTAATCACAACTCATGCCATTAACTCATTATGAAGGCTTGTTTTAAAACCTTCAGAGAAGGCTTTTGTTCTCTGTGCAATGCGAGTAGCCCTTTGAAAGTGTTATGTACTGAATTGGCTACCTTGAGTTTGAAAATAGAGTGGGTTCTTAGGCATGGATGAGGCAAGGTGGGAGTGATAACAAGCTCTTTATGGAGTACAGCATGGCAGGTGGCTGCACTAACAAGACTGAAGAACTGGCCAATGGGGACTAAACTATATACAACTCCAGGTTCCCGCGCAAGCACGTTATTGGATCATTCAAACCATCCGGGGCCCTGCGATTGGTGCAAGGCAGCAGTTATTTGGATCATGCTGCCCATTGTTCCCAGTTCCCCAAGCTCTGTTTGTATGGCTCCAATGAGCCAGGCAGGACACCCACTTCAATTCACATACGTACATAAGTCCACATACATAACAAGTTTACTGCACTGATTTTACTGCTTCACAGTAGCTTTTGCGAGCATCCGGAAAATCGCAGGATTGCCTATAGATTCCAATTGATTTGGACCAGGGCTCTTTTTCTAGCAGGAGCTCCTCTGCATATTAGGCCACACCCCCTGATGTAGCCAATCCTCCTGGAGCTTAGAGGGCTCTTAGTACAGGGCCTGCTGTAAGCTCCGGGAGGATTGGCTACATCAGGGGGGCGTGGCCTAATATGCAGAGGAGCTCCTGCTAGAAAAAGAGCCCTTATTTGAACTCTGAACAGCAACCAATAGGCAGTCTTGGCACAAAACTTGACGGCCGTGATTTGGTATGGGACTCGAGGGGGGATGTGTTTCTACTGCATGGATATAAGCGGGGTCTCGTCCCACCAGGTTGTCTTAGTATGTAGTTGCCAATAAAACCAGTTCTGTTTAACAGAAAGTTAGGAAATTGTAAGTGTGAAAAGGGCTGACATACTGACATGTTCTTAACTTAAGGTAGCATCCAGGTGGATGACAGGGGAAAACCCTAAGGTTCCATGACAAGCAGCCTCATAAAGAGAAATCCTTAAACACAGAATTAAAATATTTCTCTCTCTCGGCTTGGCTTCGCGAACGAAGATTTAAGAAGGGTGCAATAGTCCACGTTTGCTGCAGGCTCGCTGGTGGCTGACAAGACCAATGTGGGACAGGCAGGTCCGGCCACAGCGGCTGCAGGGAAAAGTCTGATTTAGGGTTGGTCCTGTAGCAGTGCGATTCTTCCTCAATCTCCTTTTGTCCTCAAGACCAGCTATGCGTGTGTTCTCAAAGGAAGAGACAGCCTGGTGGATGGTGTGCCTCCATGCTTTGCGATCTGAGGCTAGGTCAGACCACTGGTGATGGTTGATGTGACAGGTGCTAAGGGATTTCTTCAAGGAGTCCTTGTACCTCTTCTTTGGTGCCCCTCTATTTCGATGGCCGGTGGAGAGTTCGCCATACAGGGCAATCTTGGGAAGGCGGTGGTTTTCCATCCTAGAAATATGCCCTGCCCAGCGCAGCTGCGTCTTCAACAGCAGTGCCTCGATGCTGGTAACCTCTGGAAAGTGCATGCGCAATACATAGCCTCTCCTCTCCCGGTGTAGTGAACGCCGCGTGGTCACTGTCTGGCTATGCCTGGCAGATGGTCACTGCAATGGCCTCTCCTGCATTACTGCATCCGTAGCAACACCTTCTTGCTGGTCCCCCCCGTTTTCACAGAGTTTGCTACGTCATGGTGCGACCGAATTGTCTGGCGGTATAACCGGATGGGCAGGCTGGGCCCACCAACTTCGTCAGCCTAAGAGAAGGAAAACTCTAACATTAAAATATTAATAATATTTCAAAACACTCTCCCATACAAAATATATTCAATAAACATACCCTGATGTATGTTTGATGCTTGTGGGGGGCACAGTGGGAGGGCTTCTAGTCCCACTGGTGGATCTCCTGATGGCACCTGGAGTTTTTAGTGACTGAGTGACACAGAGTGTTGGACTGGATGGGCCATTGGCCTGATCCAACATGGCTTCTCTTATGTTCTTATGTGACACAGAGTGTTGGACTGGATGGGCCATTGGCCTGATCCAACATGGCTTCTCCTATGTTCTTATGTGACACAGAGTGTTGGACTGGATGGGCCATTGGCCTGATCCAACATGGCTTCTCTTATGTTCTTATGTGACACAGAGTGTTGGACATCAGCCACTGGCCTGATCCAACATGGCTTCTCTTATGTTCTTATGTGACACAGAGTGCTGGACTGGATGGGCTATTGGCCTGATCCAACATGGCTTCTTTTATGTTCTTATGTGAGACAGAGTGTTGGACTGGATGGGCCATTGGCCTGATCCAACATGGCTTCTCTTATGTACAAAATACCCATACTAAATGCACCAGAAGGACATAAATGAAATCATTTAAAGACACAGTCTTAACATATATCCAATAGTCCTTCTGCTTTTGAAGAATCCTCGGTCCAGCAGCTCCTGAGGAGACCACATGATAGTTCAATATCCAGTACTTTCAATAAGTCTTGTACACATCAGTCTTGAAACACAGCGACAAGGTAGTACTTTAAATTCCCTCGTTTCACTAGAAGCTTTGACCAGCCTTCCAATAGTAAGCCAGAGCAAGGAGCCAGAGCAAGGTAAAATGCTTGGAGACAGTAAGTAATTTGATTGTGTGTGAAAATGTTGCCATGCTCTGGTTTACTATTGGAAGCCTGCTCAAAGCTTCTAGTGAAACGAGGGAATTTAAAGTACTACCTCGTCGCTGTGTTTCAAGACTGCTGTGTACAAGACTTATTGAAAGTACTGGATGTTGAACTATCACATAGTCTCCTCAGGAGCTGCTGGACCAAGGATTCTTCAAAAGCCGAAGGACTATTGGATATATGTCAAGACTGTGTCTTTAAATGATTTCATTTATGTCCTTGAATGTTAGGCTACACCCCCCCCCCCCCATGATGTAGCCAATCCTCCAAAAGCTCACAGGGCTCTTAGTACAAGGCCTACTGCAAGCTCCAGGAGAATTGGCTACATCAGGGGTATAGCCTGATAGGCAAAGGAGTTCCTGCTACAGAAAAAGCCCTGGCAGTAGCCATTTTGTGACTGTCCACCATGCTATGTCAGAATTCCAAAGGTTTCCCCAGGATTAAAAAAAAAAAAAGCTGGGAGCCCCTGCTCTGAGGTAACAAAAGCTGTCTGAGGCATGACATGCTATAATGTAGAAAGGAGGTTACAAAGACAAAGGACGATATAGTAAAAAGAGACATGATAGGCATAATAAACATAGCTTTAGACTGCAATACTATTCTCATAGAAGCAACATCCTGGGCTATTCCATTAGACTACATTCGAATCTCTTTCTAAAAATGCTCTCCTAAACGTTTCTGTTCAAGAACCTTCTGCTGATTGTTATACACAGGCTGAGGAGCGAATATGGTCCAAAGGTCTTGCATCTATTTTTCCACTTATTTTGACTTGCTTTTTGCATTCCTTCAATGGATAAAGGGAACAAAGTTCTTTCTCTTTAATGGAACACCTTTAGATGAGTTGGGTAGAAGAACAATAGCCTTAGCCAATCGGAGTGCTCGCTTTTACCAACCTTAATATACTTTCTGCTGAGATCTGAATTATATGCTAAGTTGCCCAAAGGAGCCTCTCCAATGTTCATGCATGTGAGAACTAGAGACTGATTACTATACGTAGGATGAGGAACAGATGTTGTCCAAAGGTCTTGTGCCTATTTCCCCACTTATTTGGACTTGATTTTTGCATTCCATCAATGGATAAAGGGAACAAAGTTATTTCTCTTTAATGGAACACCTTTAGATGAGGTGGGTAGAAGAACCAATGCCTCAGCCAATCAGAGGGGTTGCTTTGTTTTCTGCTTACAAACCTTAATACACTTTCTGCTGAGATCTGAATTATATGCCAAGTTGTTCAAAGGAGCCTCTCCAATGAAATTAAAAATACCCAGGAAGGCTGATAAGAGTCTCTGCTGGGAATCATTCGTTACACACTGCAGTGACTCTAATCCACTCTTGTCACATACTTCGCACACTTTTGGGCAATTACAACACATATTTTTCATCCCATTTGACTAACAATAATAGGTAGCACCAGTTGTTAAATGGTGGCACCATTTTTCATGCACAGTAGATGTCAAAATGCAGTCCTGGTGTTTAATTGCAGAACCTTCTATTTGAGTTGATGCTATGTACTAATATGTACCTTTTCCTCCTACCCAAGAGAGTGGAATTCATTCTTAATACACACTTTGTCTCTTTTTTGATGCTCAGAGCATCTTCTTCTTGAATTACAAAAACAAAAATGATTCCATCTCTGAGGGGTAAGAAACAGATTGGAACATCTGTCTTTTGATCTAACTTCATAACTTGGTGAGCTATCCCTACTTGTTAAATTTGTAGTATTGCTAATAAAAGGCATAACTTTGCAAATGGTGGTAATTTAGATGGAAGAAGCATATCAATCATGACAAAATGGGCTCCGAGCTCTATATTCAGGCAGAATAATTAAAAAGAATTATGAGACTAATGCACATCCACTGAACTTCCCCCAAAAATCTCAATCTACAGAGGTAAGTGTTTTAGTGCTTGTGACAATGATGACATGAAGTGGACTTTCAGAACATCTGGTGAAACTGGTTCAACCACAATATTTCACTGGATATTAAAAAGGGAGGCTATGGGAAGAACAGAACTAAAGACTAGGAACCAAGAACTTACTTTCATTAATCTATTGGATGGATGGATGGATGGATGGATGGATGGATGGATGGATGGATATCAACACATATACATCAGATGGTTGAAGGCCAGGTGTGTAGACTAGATAGTGGAATAACATGTAATACCTAGTTATTTGTTCTGTATGGAGCCATTTGTAAATCATTTTTCTTATTTTTTTTCTTGTCAAAGTTTTTCTTATACAGTTGACAATCTATCCTTCCACCATAAAACATTGGCTTTGAAGACTTCTGGAGAATTAAATCTGCACCAGGAACCTTCCCATTCTTCATTTAAGAAATCTGAAAATGAATTTCAACTGGATGAGCAGGGGGCCCCTCCAGTAGTTCAGCTAGGTTCCAATTACTCTGATAATCATGGTGTTTAACCAGGACTAGTAATGATATTAACAAAATGTTCCTCATAGGTGTGTAGGCGATAGAGGATGAAAATGGGCTCCTTGGATGTAAAACAGAGCTAACCAGCACCCAAAATCCACTCATTGGGATAAACTTTTGAACAATGATTCAATCTTTCCTCAGACTCCCTTTATTCAGTTAACAGATGGGAAACCATATTCAAAAACGTCTGATTATAACTGTATAATCTGTAGAGCATGAGGTGTTTGTTCTACTCAGTTTGCTGGTATTCTTCCACCTGGAGAGCTCACCAATTGCTAATCGTATTTGACTGTTACTCACTATAGATGTGACTTTATTTTAGTACACTTTAATGCCCTACCATCTAAAGCTTTACAAGAGAGGTAAGAACATAAGAGAAAGCATTTGGATCAGGTAAATGGCGCATCCAGTCCAACACTCTGTGTCGCACAGGGGCCAAAACCCAGGTGCCATCAGGAGGTCCACTAGTGGGGCCAGAACTTCAGCAGCACTCCCATTGTTACGCGCCCCCCCCCCCCCAAGTACCAAGAACACAGAGCATCACTGCCCCACACATAGTGTTTCAACTGTATCTTGTGGCTAATAGACACTGGTGGATCTCTGCTCCATATGAAGAAGAAGACCATAGATTTATACCCTGCCCTTCTCTCTGAATCAGAGTCTTAGAGCAGCTTACATTCCCCTATATCTTCTTTCCCCACAACAGACACCCTGTGAGGTGAGTGGGGCTGAGAGAGCTCTCACAGCAGCTGCCCTTTCAAGGACAATTCCTTCAAGAGCTATGGCTAACCCAAGGCCATTCCAGCAGCTGCAAGTGGAGGAGTGGGGAATCAAACCCAGTTCTCTCAGATAAGAGTCAGCACACGAAACCACTATACTAAACTGGCTTCTTCTAACAGGCACTAATGGACCTCTGCTCCATATGTTTAACCAATCCCCTCTTGAAGCTGTCCATGCTTGTAGCTGCCACCCCTGCTGGTGGCAATAAATTCCTCATATTAATTGCTCTGAGTATCTTAAGATACCATACTCTGATAGAAGATGCAACTGTGATGCAGGTAGTGTTGACATCCTGTATCACATGACCTTTGAAAGCAATTACCTTTCTAAGCCAAGAAATCTTTTTAATTCTTCCTTTGCTCCAAAATATAGATCATATGGAGATACTACTTCTTTTATTAAAAGATAGCAGATAATAGATAATAAGATAAAAGACCTATCACTCTTTTAGCTGTGAAATGTTATCCATCTGTGACAGATTTTCACAGCCATTCAAATGGGGTCTAGCTTTTTATATAAGTAATCTGCTTAGAACTAATATGTTAAGAAGAAGTATGAGGTAGGCATAGAGGAATAATTTTTTTCTTGTATATGGAAATCACAACTAAGAATAGTTTACTAGCAAAAAACCCCATAGAGTTTCTGCCCCAAAATGAGAGCATCGCACGCGCTGCAGAAGACTCCCTGATTGGGTCAAGGATCCCCCTGCTGGCAACGAGGTAGGACCTACCATAAAAATTCCTTTTTTTTAACCCATCCATTCCTGTCATTCAATACAATTCTTTGTACCATTACAAGACTACTGATACTTGATGCCTAAATGAGGTTCCTCCCTTATTAGCTCCACTCACTCACTCTCACCCATCGGCCCTTTTCAGACAGCTGCCTATTCCATTCTAGCAACTGGTTACTAACCTGTTCAGCTGTTCCAGACCAAGCCCCCCTGAGTCCTGGTCTGGCACAGACTTTCCTTGTCTCTGCCCATGGGGGAAGGAACTTATGGCAGTGTTGTTGGCATGACAGTGTCACAGCACTGCTGGGGGAAAACCAGAAGTGATGTCACACCCCTCTAGGAATCCCCAGAATTGATGATTCCTGAAGTGGAGTGACATCACTTCTGGGTTTTCTCCAGAACTGACACAATGGTGTCATGCTGAAGACGATTGTTGAATCCATTTTTCTCCACCAGCCAACAGGGCAGCGGGGGCTGCTAACAACTCCCCAGAAATTCCCAAGCCAGATCAAGCCCCCCTGGTGCTATGTTCAACTTGTGGGTCTCCGGTTGTGCAGGTCTGGTTCGCGTGTCGTTTATTTCACCTTTACAAAATGAGTATGTCACCATGCACATATCCAGAAAGAAAGTGCTGAAATATTAATGGCACACTTTACATTCCAAATGGAAACGTTCCTTACATTAAGTGTTCAAAGCAAGAAATGTGACACCGAACATTTTACGCAAAAGTGGTTTTTTTTCCAGCTTCAAAGATGAACCATTACAATAAAAATGTATCTCAGCGTAATCTGCAAAAATAAATACATTTGATTTTAATTGCTCGGTTAATGACCAAGCAAGTCTATCAGACTCATCTGAGGCCCAAACAATATCACCAAGCATAGACTGATAAAAAGAGTCTCTGAAGAGGACTGAGTTAATGAAAGTCATTCTTTTGCAAATGACTCTTCTTCTGAAAGCTGGCCTGAAGACTCTGGAAACAGAACGATGCAAGTGGAAATGGAATTAATCAATATGAAGATGAAGAACAACCATCTATCACTGACGAATTGTTTGATAATAAAGGAATGGAATAAACTGCGAGTCATACAGAAACAAAGGGAAGTGGATAAAATGTCAATGACAATTATGAATCTGGAATTTTTATATATACATGTGATAGAGAAGCAATGTATCATAAAACACCAAAATTCCACTTCGCAGCATATAGCTACCCTGATGAAGCAAAAATAATATAACTCTGGCATCTATGTAATTATTTTTAAAAATGGATTATTTTAAGGTATAGAGAACATCGGGGCTGAGGTCAGACGCACATAAACTGACAAGATGGGCATGAATGAAAGCCAGATGCATGTCGGATTTTATGCGGTTGTCCAAACATCAGCATCTGGAAATGGTCGTTGGCTCGTTCATGTCCCAAACTGCCATGACTGAGATGCGGACTTTTTTGATAGTACATTAAATCCGGAATAAGAATGCTTCTGACGACTCCCGCGCGTACTTTCTATGTTTGAACGCTCCATTGTAGCTGACTTGTCGCAAGCGCACATCCGCTTCCCTGCGAGAGCCCACTCCAAATGATATCACTGCACCAGCAATTGTTGACTCAGCCTTCTATCCTTCTGAGGTCGGTAAAATGAGTACCCAGCTTGCTGGGCGGGGGGAGTGTAATGATCGGGGAAGGCAATGGCAAACCACCCCGTAAAAGGTCTGCCGTGAAAACTTTGTGAAGGCAGCGTCACCCCAGAGTCAAAAACGACTGGTGCTTGCACAGGGGACCTTTCCTAAATGGGGCGGGAGGCAGATCACCCACCTTTGCTCTCTCCCTGCCAGGGGAGGACGATGACCCACCTTTGCCGTCTCCCCGCCAGGCGGAGAGACAACAAAGAGAGTTGCCGTGCGCCCTCCCCCCATTTAAACACCACGGCGGGGTGTTTAAATGGGGGGGAGGAAGATCCCGCACCTTTGCTATCTCCCTGCCAGGCGGAGAGACAGCAAAGAGAACTCCTTGGCTTCCCTTTCCTTTCCGGGTGTTTAAATGGGGGGGGGGGCAGATCACCCACCTTTTCTGGCACCTTTTTTAAAAAAAAGCCAAGCACGATATCCCATGGTACTGTACTTGCGCGAGTGTGGAATGCAGATGGATTTAATGGTGAGTGTGACCGCACCCCAGGTTTACTAAGAGATGCAATAAGCCACACAGTGAATAAACTTGTATACATGAATGGGGTGGGGGAATGATGTGATTATTTCCAAAGTAGGGCTGTCAAGCCCCCAGGCCAGGCAAGGTTTCTCCCACCCTGGAGGTTCCCAACCCCTGGCGCACACCGGGCCAGCTGGGGGAATCTCCCCCAATGTTGCCGGTGCAATGACATCACCCGCAAGTGATGTCATTGTGCCAGCAACATTGCACTCCGGGCACTATAGGCATTTCTGGGGAAATTCTATGGTTTTCCCATATGCTTTAGCAATTTGGGAGGGGAAACTCTATGGTACAATAGGTACCATAGTGTTTTTCCCTCCCAAATTGCTAGAGTGTCCAGGAAAACCATAGAGTTTTCCCGGAAATGCCTAAAGCGACCAGCACGCAACATCATCGGCATGATGACATCACTTGTGGGAGAAAAGTACCCCGCCGGAGGACTGAGGGGACTTGGCAACCCTATTCCAAAGGGCAAGAATATGAGAGAGATATCACTAGGACTATAATTAGGATTATCAGGCCTCAGGCTGTTCCTGACATTATTTAGGAAGTAGGGACTGGTGTGCCAGTGTCATCTCAGCATGCTGATGCCACATCTCATGAAAAATGGAAGAAACTTCAGGGGATGCTCTAGGTTTTACCAAAAAATCCATGCTAAAGCCATAGAGTTCTATAAATCCTAACACACCCCATGGTGTCACTTCTGGTTTTCACTTCGGTTTTTTCAACAGACGTGACATTAGTGTGCCAGCAAAATTTTGGATTGCCCCAATGCCCCTGTCCTACCATATATTTTGGTGTTTGTTTTTGAAACATGAAATGGCCAGCAAAAGATGATTTTTTTAAAACCCAGAAACCCAACCCTCCCATGTCGACCTATCTTTCCTTGGTGAGACACTAACTTGTTAATGAAAAAACTGGTATTTTATTGTAATTATATTAAAAAAAATTGTTAGTCACCTCAAGGAGATATTTGCCCATAAATGACATAATATATATTCCCTAAGCAAATTAAAAATGTTATCAAAGCATGAATGTAAAATGGAGCATAGGCTCAACTGGGTGTATCCTATAAGAACATGAGAGCCTTGCCGAATCACACCAGCGAACCATTCAGTCCAGCATCTTCTTTCACTCAGCATACAACCAATTGCCTGGATGTTAACAAACATGACACAGAGGCCCAGGCCTTTCTCTGATAGTGCCTCCTAGCACTGCACAGGGCTTTTTTTTTGTAGCAGGAACTCCTCTGCATATCGGGCTACACATCCCTGAAGTAGCCAATCCTCCTGGAGCTTACAGTAGGCCCTGTATAAAGAGCCCTGTCAGCTCTTGGAGGATTGGCTACATAAGGGGTGTATGGCCTAATACGCAAAGGCGCTCCTGCTATAAAAAAAAGAAAAGAAATGCCCTGGCACTGTGTATTCAGACATTTATTTTAAAAAATTTATTTAGTAGGCTTATATTCCGCCTTTTCCTGTAAACGGGCTCAAGGTGGATCACAACATATAATAATAACAATAAAAAACCTACATATCAAAGTTAAAACACCATATTAAAATTAACAGTAAAAACAATAAATAAAACGCACCAACAGCGTTACTGCCTCTAAATATGGAGCTGGTTCCCTTTAGTCACCACAGCTAGTAACAACTGCATCTGACCGATTCTCCTATGAAGACATCTATGCTCATGGCCAAATCATCCCAACTCAGCTTTCTCCTACTTCATCCACTTATATCTCTAACGTTCTGAAAACTTTGACTCATTTTATATCCACAGATCAATCAATGCAACATATTGTTGCCTAGATGGCCAATTTGAATATTTATTTAGAAGACATTGAACCCAAACCACAATGATCCAAGGCTGAATAAAAGAATGACCAGAACCAGTATGTTCTGGAGCTAACAGATTATTTTCATTAACCCATACTTCTGACTTCAAAAGAATATCTAACATACGGCTTCCATGATATGGGGTTGATATAGGTTGATATCTATTTGGATCACTCTGGCCATCCTTTTTGCAAACATGAACGACTGTAGAAGAGATCCAGTTACTGGGGCTTCTAGAAGAAGATATTGGATTTATACTGCATCTTCAACTCTGAATCTCAGAATAGTTCACAATCTCCTTTCCCTTCCTCCCCTACAACAGACACCCTGTGAGGTAGGTGGGGCTGAGAGAACTCTCACAGCAGCTGCCCTTTCAAAGATAGCTCTGCAGAAGCTATGGCTAACCCAAGGCCATTTCAGCAGCTGTATGTGGAGGAGTGGGGAATCAAACCTGGTTCTCCCAGATAAGAGTCCACACATTTAACCACTACACCAAACTGGCTCTACTGTATCTATATATGAGTAAACAAAGTGGTTAAGATGGGACACACTATTTTATATCAGACACACACTGACACCCCCCCCCCGCCCCAAACAGATACACATGCAATTTCTGATGCACAAACATAATATACAGAAGAAGCCCACACATCCAAATAACATCTCTCAATTTTATGATTACAATATTGGACTAGTTAATAGGATAGCCAGTTCACAGTTAACAACTGGCTGAAGGATCACCACTGGGGAGGGCTCTGGCTAGAGATGAAATGACATTGCCAGTGCCATGCTGACATCACTTCCAGTGCAACCACATACGACATCATGGCAACACTGTAGCATTTGGTCGAAACTCTGTGGTTTAACCATAGAGCTTTGACAGAATGCTAGAGCATTGCCAGCATCACTCCTTTTGTCACTTTCAGTTTTTGTGGGACCTGGAGTTCTGAGTTGATGCAACACTAATGCACTCCCCTCCATTTCTTCCCATTTTTCGCAGACTTTAAGTGGGGAACTCAGGTAAGCACAAAGAGAGTGACCTGGCCTACCTACATGGACACCAGGTTGGGGATTGTTATGTATTGCATCTCACTGGGTTCTTGTTGCCTGAGCTTGAGACAGGCACTTCTTGCAAACCAGGATCTTGAAGCCTGGAAGAACTGGCCAATCAGGATGCTAGGCACATAACAACTTGTAACAAGGAGATGCAAATGAAGGATTCTGGAGTAAGCCAATAGGAGTAACTGTTGCCTGTGAGGGGGGCGTGGTTAACCATGGCCAGATTGTATATAGTTGCAGTATGGCTGTGTTCCTCAGTGACTATTTCTTCTTGCAAAAAAGTGATCTTGGTTTATTCAGAGCTGACTAAACTAACTTTATTTCCAGGATCACTACCCTCAGGTAGTACTGAGGGTACTATAATACTAGGAACCAGATGGAGAGTCAGTGTGGTGTAGTGATTACAGTGATGGAGATAGGTCTAGGAAACTCAGGTTCAAATCCCCATTCTGCCATGGAAATTAACTAGTGACCTCTGGTCCATCACACAACCTCATCCTAACCTACTTCACAGGATTGTTGTGAGAACAAAGTGGAAGAGAGCTGGTAAGTTGCTTTGGGTTCCGATTGGGTGTTAAAATGAAGCCAGTCAGTCAGTAGACAGATAGACAGGGCTTTTTTGTAGCAGGAACTCCTCTGAGCCCTGATGTAGCCCTGATGTAGCCAATCCTCCAAGAGCTTATAGAGCTCTTATTACAGGGCAGGGTTGCCAATCCCCAAGTGGAGGAAGGGAATCCCCCTGTTTTGAGGCCCTCCCCCCACTTCCGGGTCCTCAGAAAGCAGGGAGAGGGGAGGGAAATGTCTGCTAGGAACTCCATTATTCCCTATGGAGACTTATTCCCATAGAAAATAATGGAGAATTGATCTGTGGGTATCTGGGGCTCTGGGGGGGGGGTTGCTGTTTTTTTGAGGTAGAGGCACCAATTTTTTCATATAGATTCCAGTGCCTCTCCTCAAAATACCCCCCAAAAGAAGGTGCCCCTATCTTTCATTATTTCCAGTGAAGGGAAGGCATTTAAAAGGTGTGCGGCTCCTTTAAATGTGATGACCAGAACTCCCTTTGGAGTTCAATTATGCTTGTCACTCCCTAACTCCTGGCTCCATCCCCAATGTCTCTGGGCTCCACCCCCAGTTTCCTGGCCCCACCCCCAAAGTCCCAAGATATTTCTTGAATTGGACTTGGCAACCCTATTATAGGGCCTACTGTAAGCTCTTGGAGGATTGGCTACATCGGCGGGGGTGTGTGGCCTAATATGCAAAAGAGTCCCTGCTACAAAAAAGGTCCTGCATATAGATAAAAGATAGATAAATATATTACAATTATGGCCATATTCTGTCAAAGAAGCTTTGCAAGGGCATCTACTGTCATTATGAAAAGTAAACGCAAAGTATTTTTTTTTTCTCCTTATGCCGTACAGCCAAAAAAACACTCCACTCTGAAGCATAAGAGCGCCACTCTAGCCTTTTGAAGCAGTAAAATGCCTCTAGGTCTTTTGCATTAGGAAACGCAACGTTGTTCCAAGGATCAGAAGGCATGAACCCGTGGGGAAGGCTGGTACCTCACGATGGAGTCGCACTTGCCTTTTGAAGAAGTTCAATTTGAAAACACATAGGGACAAAAGAAGAAGAAGATGGTTTTACATCTCTTGGAAGGAGGGCAAAATGCAAAAAAAAAACCCTTCCGGAACCGTTATTTATTTTGGAAAATGGCCTGTGCTTATTAATCAGCCCTCTTCTGCTTAAAAAGCCACTTTGAAAGCACAACACCACAAAGAGAAAGAGGAAATACCCCGAGCCATTCTATACATCCAGATAAGCAATTATTTCTATTTGGGAGGGTGGAGCTAAATCAGTCTCCTGATTCTTCTCTCAAAGGGCCTCCAACTCTGGGCTGGGAAATTCCTGGAAATTTAGGGGTGCAGTCTGCTAGGCAGGCTTTCAGGAGGTGAAGGACCTCAGCATGGTTTAATGTCATAGGGTGCACCTTCCAAAGCAGCCATTTTCTCCAGGAGAACTGTTTCTCTGTAAACTGGAGATTATCAAGAATTATCTACTTCCATTCAGCTTTGTGTTATATCAGGGACCTTTATGGTCAGGGACCTGTTTATCTGCGGGTCCGCCTTTCCCCATATATCCCCCAGAGAGCACTGCGTTCAGGGACAAAAAATCTGCTGTCCACCCCTGGACCAAAGGAGGCCAGGTTGCGTTTGACACGAGCCAGGGCCTTCTCGGTGGCAGCACCAGAGTTATGGAATGCTCTCCCGGAGGCCATAAGGGCCCTGCGGGACCTTCCTACGTTCCGCAGGGCCCGTAAGACCGAATTGTTTCGACTGGCCTTCGATGCTTAAACTGCGAGAGAGCTGCCACCTGACATCAGCTAGAGTTCCCGGTGACCAACCGTCTGAAAAGCAGAACCGCCAACATAGTAATGGTACAGCACCGTGGAATAGTTTTTAAATTTTAATTGTATTAATGTTTTATAGATTTTATTGACTTATTGTTTTAAATCGTGTAAACGACTGTTGTAAGCCATCCTGAGTCCGCTTGCGGAGAGGGCAGGATAAAAGTCTAATGTAAATAAATAAAATAAATATCTAGGGTTGCCAAGTCCTCTTCGTCCCAGAGCGGGGGACTTTCATCCTGGAGTGGGGCACTTTATGGAAGTGAAATCATCACGCCGGCAAAGCCATTTTGAAGGAAAAAGCTCTATGGTACCTATTGTACCATAGAGTTTTCCCTCCCAAATTGCTAGAGCGTTTTCCCAGAGCCGCCTAGAGCAGCCGCTGCGCACCATCTCTGGTGCAACAACATCACTTTTGGGTGACATCATTGTACTAGCAATGTAGGGGGAGCTTCCCTCCTCCAGCCCAATGTGGGCTGGCAGGTTGGGAACCTCCCGAGTGGGGAAACCCCCGCCTGGACCTGGGGCTTCGCAGCCCTAGTTATATCTCATTTTAATTACCATAGTTTATTCCAGGAAGAGGATTTTTGAAGAAAGTAAAGACGCTGCAGAAAGCATTAATTAATGAATTGTAAGGAGGCTGATGCCCTTGAAGGAAATAGGAATACTCCTGAGGAAGTCTTTGGACATGATGAAATGAGCTTATATCTGGGTGCTCATTGGGGATGGACCTTTCTCGTAATGTGGATGGACCTTTCTTGTAATTGTTGTGAAGATTTAGATGACTCCAAAAGTTTTACTAAACATTATAGCCTGTATATCACAGTGTTTACTTTTTGTATTGCCTCCAAAAATGAACTGTGCTCCCATGTTGTTTGTTTTTCCCATCTGGAGGCTAGCAACTCAACTATCCCAAATATCAAACTTTTATTTGATTTATTTTTATTTATTTATTTAGTAGGCTTATATCCCATCCTTTCCTGTAAATGGGCTCAGGGCGGATCACAACATACAATAATAACAATTTTTAAACCTACAGATCAAAGTTAAACACTACATTAAAATTAAACAGTAAAACAATAAGGCAGTAAATAGAGTGCACCACTGGCGAGAAGGGCACATCAAACAAGGTAAACAGTTACAGGCCCAGATTAAATGATGGTAGCAATAATAGGATAGCACTGCAGTAGGGCACAATGTCACCACAAAGGAGGCCAACTGATGGAACAAAAACTGGACCAGGACGCCCGCTGCCTTTCACTCTTGTGAGCTGCATGTAAAACCAGGCCCTTGGATCATGCCATGTATTCTATCAGCAACACCTATCTACCCTAAGAGTCTGCCTCATAAAACTAGAAATGTCTGCTTCCACATGTATCTACTCCTTGGTGGGGCTGGGTGAGGCATTTTAATGGAAACAAAAAGACGGTAATTTGCTCTCACAACCAGGCTGACCAGCCTTAGTTGACCCTGGTAGGGACCCTGGGCTGTGGGTGTGTCCGCTCATATAAAGAAATCACCCCTGTGACAGAGCCAGTAGCAAGGAGCTCGAGAGATCCAGCGGGGCTCGTTGACTCCTTTCATCAGGTACACAGAAGGGGTTTTATGAGAGGGAAAATGTAATTGTCACTCTGTGCACCTGTTGCTGCATCAAAGAGACTATTATTTCAACTTGAAGCCCATTCAGAATTACACCAAGGACAACTGGAATGTTGTTTTAAAGTACGCTTGGCTTTTCAGGAAGTCCACACAGGGGCTACATTCAACCCCCTATTTCTTTTTTATAAAAAGGTGATGCCTCCTCACCTGTGTGACCCTAGGACATGCCAACAGTGGAGCAAAATAATGTAATGTGTTGCAACCTACATGCTTTTAAAAAATTCTTTATCAACATTTTATCATTTTTACAACCATTTTTTTCAACTGAATAGACAACTTAGCATAAATTATTTATGCAGAGAATGCGATTTTACATTGTCCTCAGAGTTATCAAAATGTGTTGTCTAAAAACTAACACAACTTTAACTAAAAATAAATCATATCTAGATACAAAGAGTTTTTATATCATGCTGTGTTAGATACTCAAGTACAGAATACTGTACTGCCACAACTTTTGTCTCATAATTTGGGGGCGATAAATTAGAACATGAGAAAGCTAAAGTAATAAAGTAATCCCATATTTTTATTAACCACTGTTAGGTGGTAGGTGGATTTCTATCTTTAGAAATTCTGTAGTAAGAAACCATTCTTGCTAACTCTAATTCTCTCCTTAAGCCACATTCTCTTTAAATATTGTTTTCTATATCTCTAACATATCCATAGAGGCAGACAACATCAAACCACCTCTGAGAACTCTACAGGGTAGCCAAAAGTCGGGAGTGATTCAGTGACCTTTCCACCACCACAATATATCTATTTCTGTTCCCATCTCAGTTATTATTTCAGCAAAAAAAGTATCCTTCATTAATTTCCAGATTCCCCCAAAATAATTTTGCTGTATAGGGAAGGCAAGTAAAAACCAGCCTTGTGACTCCAAACTAGTTACAGGTTTTACTAGGGAGAGTCTAGCTTCTCTCCATAATTACCGCTTCAAATGGGATATGAGCTGTCACGCTTTGAATGGATGCTCATGTTAAAAGGAGGAAAGAAATAAACAAGATCAAAGAACATCCAAGAATTAGGAGCATGCCATTTTAATCCCTGAAAATTGCACAACATATCAAAGGCAAAGCCACATTAAAATGAATAATACAGAAGTTGGATACATAAAGTTTGAACACCATCTAGAGGGGTCTTGATGACATCATAAAAATAATCTTTTGGCAACATCTTTAATTCTCCCTTTGGGATCCTTTTTTTCATATACTATTAAAGAGTAATGAGTCGAGGGGGCGCCCTGAATTGTTTGACCCAAAGTCAGCTAACACTGCAATCCTATGCAGAGTAACTGCAGCCTAGTCCACTGAAATCAAATTGGTTTAGACTGGAGTAAATCTGTAGCGGATTGCAGTATAAATTACTAGTGTCTAAATTCCTCTAAAACTGATGGAAACAGGGGTGGAATTCTAGGAGGAGCACCTTTGCATATTAGGCCACACAGCCCTGATGTAGCCAATCCTTCAAGAGCTTACAAAAAAGAGTCTTGCAAGCTCTTGGAGGATTGGCTACATCAGGGGTGTGTGGCCTAATATGCAAAGGAGCTGCTGCTAGAATTCCATCCCTGGATGGAAGGAGTAACAACTAGCAACCCCTGTTGCATTCTGAAGGCTTAAGTCATGTACATCTTCAGATAAATTGGGACCTTGGAATCCTTTAACATTTAGCATGATTGTCTCCTGGTTCCACCCCCAAAGTCCCCAGATATTTCTTGAATTGGACTTGGCAACCCTACCCAGAAGGTCAGACCAGAATCAATGGGTTGACATTAAATCAGAAGAGTTTCCGACTCAAAATGAGGAAGAACTTCCTGACTGTCAGAGCAGCTCCTCCATGGAACAGGAGTCTTCGGGAGGTGGTGGGCTCTCCTTCCTTGGAGGTTTCAAACAGATGTTAGATGGCCATCTGACAGCAATGCTGATTTATGAAAACTTAAGCAGATCATGAGAGGGAGGACAGTAAGGGTTGCATTGGCGCTAAATTTTTCTTAGTTTTTTGACATCTTCTAGGTATTGAGTAGGGATAACTGGGGGCGTGGGGGGGGGTATTTGTGAATTTCCTCCATTGTGCAGGGGGTTAAACTAGATGACTCTGGATGTCCCTTCCAACTTTATGATTCTAAAACTGCAGAGGATTGCCCTTCAAATCATCTGATCCAGCTGTATATTCTAACAACAAAAATCCAATCTAGCTTCTCTCTGTATTCAAGAGGCCAAGAAGCAGTTTTATCGCTACACACTTGATCTTAGCCAAAAGGTCAATTTCCCACTCTCACATTCCTCTTCTCAGTGGGGCTTCCTTCCGGTTTCACACTATTTGCCCCAGGGCTGCAAATACGTCGATGTTTTCGTGCAGCAAACAGAAACCGCTAAAAACCAGTTTCTCTTTGCCGCGCAAAAACGCCAATGTTACTTGCAGCCCCAGGGAAGATAGTGTGAAATCAGAAGGAAGTCCTGCTGAGAAGAGGAACGTGAGAGCGGTGTAAGGTGAGTGGGAAATCAGTCGCAGTTTTATCTCTATTTGATGGAATTGCCTATGTGTGAAAAAGATATTGGCAGGATTCGTTAAAAGTACCAAAGAAATTTTGTAGTGGAGTTCCAATTAATTGTGTAGTAATTCTTTTGGGGATCTGAAATCCAGCATTATGAATAAACTCATTGGGGAAAAGTAGGAATATATTAATTGCAGCTAGATTATCACTTACAAAACAACTTGCAAAGCAAATCAGTTCCTGTAATAGAAGAGTAGAAGATACAAATTAATACACTTATTCTTTTTAAGCACAGACCGATTTCCCACTCACCCTACACTGCTCTGATGTTCCTCTTTTCAGCACAGCATCCTTCTGATTTCCCACTATCTGCCCCAGGGCTTCATCTTGCGTCGCCGTTTTTGCGTGGTAAACTGAAAACCCTAAAAACCAGTTTCTTCTTGCTGTGCAAAAACCGTGACGCAAGATGAAGCCCCAGGGCAGATAGTGGGAAATCGGAAGGACGCTGTGCTGAAAAGAGGAACGTCAGAGCGGCATGGGGCGAGTGGGAAATCAGTCACACAGGGAGGGCTGAATATTTTTTAACATGCCTTTCCCCAAAAAAGCAGATTTAAACCAATACACTCAAACAAGGAAAAAAAACTAGGGTTGCCAAGTCCAATTCAAGAAATATCTGGGGACTTTGGGGGTGGAGCCAGGAGACTTTGGGGGTGGAGCCAGGAGACATTAGGGGTGGAGCCAAGATCAAGGCTGTGGCAAGCATCATTGAACTCCAAAGGGAGTTCTGGCCATCACATTTAAAGGGATGGCACGCCTTTTCAATTCCTTCCTTCCATAGGAAATAATGGATAGGGGCATCTTCTTTTTGGGGCTCATAGAATTAGACCTTGGGGGTATTTTGGGGAGACCTTGGGGGGTATTTTGGGGAGAGGCAGTAGATGCTATATTGAAAATTTTGTGCCTCTACCTCAAAAAACAGCCCCCCCCCCAGAGCTTCAGATACCCGCAGATCAATTCTCCATGATTTTCTATGGGAATAAATCTCCATAGGGAATAATAGAGTTCCCAGCAGACATTTCCCTCCCCTCCCCCCGCTTTCTGATGACACTGAAGCGGGGAGAGGGTCTTCAAACCAGGGGATCCCCTGCCCCCACCTGGGGATTGGCAACCCTAAAAAAAACACATGACAAAAAAGTGTTATCAAGAGCTGAAACATTAAAATATATAGTGACATTCTGGTGTACATCATTCATCAAGTGCATGCTAAATATCGTGTCCTGAAATTATTTATACAGATCAAAAATATTGTTTCTGCTGCTCGTATCTGGCAGAGCCTTTTCTTGGGGAAAGAGATGACATCTCTGAAGCATTTTACAACCAGATTAGCAGATGTTTTCCTTTTTATGTCCTTTGTCTCTGTAGTCCATAACAGAAGGACCCCTTTGGTACCAGTCAACATTGTGGAGCCAAAGACAGAATGCTTTGAAAATCCTGACGCAGGGAGGGCTGTGCTCCTGCGCATTTTCAAGACAATCCGCATGTGTTGCATGCAAAGAACAATCCCACTTTGAATGCCATGTCAAGAAAAAGCTGCCATCCCAGTTCTGAGCAAACAACAGGTCACCTGCTGAGTCTGATGTTCATCTAAAGTTTTCTGTCATTTAAAAGAAACCTTCCGGCTTGAAACACAAAATCACATCCCTACTCAGTAAATTGCTGGTCTCTGGAAAGCTTTGAAAACTCACAGTTAACCTTAGGAGGTCGTGATTGTGAGAGTTCTTCATTCCAAGGCCTTAAACAGGAAGTAATCTGAGGACAGGACCACTTCCAGATTTGATGAGTCCTAGGGCTTCTTTTTTTGTAGCAGGGACTCCTTTGCATATTAGGCCACACACCCCTGTGTAGCCAATCCTCCAAGAGCTTACAGAGCTCTTCGTACAGGGCCTACTGTAAGCTCCAGGAGGACTAACTACATCGGGGTGTGTGGCCTGATATGCAAAGGAGTTCCTGCTACAAAAAAAAGCCCTCGTGAGTCCCCATCACCAAAATGTCTCCCATTACCAATTTGTGCATTCTATGAACAAAAAAAGAATATTACTAACTCCTCTCCTTGGAACTCTTATAGGCTATGGAGAAATGCCTTCCACCCTAGAACTCACTCATTGGGTTAGTTGGTATAGTTAGTCCAGTTTCCACTGATTAGTTTAGCATAGCGCTTTATGCTATACACGCATCACTGTCTTTTGTACCAGGTATCCGAGCCAAGTTACAAAATTACACAGAGCAAATCTTCAGTTTGAAGACTAATAATAGGGTTGCCAAGTCCCTCCACCACAGTGGCAGGGGACTCTTCTCCGGCATGACATTCTAGGATTCGTGGTAAAAACTTCATGGTACCATAGAGATTTACCAAGAATCCTAGAGTGCCCTGACATGACGTGCCTGTTGCAGTGAGGTCACTTGTGGGTGATGCCATTGTGCAGGGCACGTTGCACAACTATGGGGCTCTTTGGAGCAGGGATCCCCCTGGTGGATGCTCCAAGCCAGTGGGTTGGGGCCTCTCAAACTGGGGGATCCCCTACCCCTATCGGGAGCTTGGCAACCCTAACTAATAGGGTCTCTTTATTTAGGAACTACATTCTACATAGGATAATATTTCTGCTCTAGCGATGGGAAGGGACAGGTCTCTAAGGATTCCTAAGTCTCCTGATCACTGCTAATGTGGTAATGACACAGGGACAGGCAGGGCTTTTTTGTAGCAGGAGCTCCTTTGCATATTAGGCCACACACCCCTGATGTAGCCAATCCTCCAAGAGTACAGGGCCTACTGTAAGCTCTTGGAGGATTGGCCTAATATGCAAAGGAGTAACTGCTACAAAAAAAGCCCTGGGGACAGGGTGGAGAACAAGGGTTCAGAGAGTAGCCATGGGTCAGTCATAGAGCATCTGCTTTGCATGTAGAAAGTCCGAAGTTCAGGCCCTAGCATCTCCAGTTAAAAGGGATCATACAGTAAGACCAATTTAGCAGTCACCCTTACACCATTCTCATGTCCATCTGCTCAGAGCAGCATCCTTCCAATTTCCCACTATTTGAGCCAGGGCTGCAGCAAACATCACACTTTTCATGCAGCAAACGGAAACCGCTAAAAACCAGTTTTCAACCAGCCCCAACGCAAATAGTGGGAAATCAGGAGGACACCATGCTGAGAAGACAGACGTGAGAGCAACGTAATGTGAGTGCAAAATCAGCCTAAGTGATGTCAAAATTCTCTGCTTGAGACACTAGAGATTCACTACCCCTGTGCAGATGACCCATCTGTGTGTTCACTTTCCATGGGATGGTATGATTGCCAAGTAATCCTTTGCTGATAGTAATTTCCCAGGATTAAACCCAACTGAATATCAAGGGTCTTCCTTGAGTAGATCTGCTTAGACCATGGGTGTCGAACTCATTTGTTATGAGGACCAGATCTGACATAAATGAGACCTTGTTGTGCTGGGTCATGTTGGGCTGGGCCATGTGTGTACCTATTTAAGATTAGGTAGCTATTCCTCTCCCCTTCTTCCCCAAGAGAGGAGCCACAGCCAATGGAGAACACAGAGGTTTTGCTCTGTAGCTCCTGTGCGATTGAGCAAGCCTGACAAAGCAAGGTGTTATGCAGAAGGAAGCAAGAGAGAAAGAGAAGGAAGCAGATGACAGCCAATTCCTCGGGGGCCTGATAGGAGCCCTCTGGGGGCCTGATTCAGCCCCTGGGCTGCATGTTTGACCCCTCTGGCTTAGACTTCTTCTCTTAATTCCTTAAACGTATGGCACGCGATAAATAGCAATGTTAGCTTTTAACTCTATTTTCCCTTCATATTAAATTGGGAGGGGAGGGGAACTGAGTTCACACTCAACTAAATTCAGGAACTAAGCTAAATTAGCTTTCACATCACAGGAGCCAGCATTTCAATAACAACAAGGCTCAGGTAATAAATAGCTCTTCTTTGATCATTGTTTTTTTTAAATCTCTCCAATCGTATTTTGATTAGTTCTATTTAATATTTAACATCTGGCAAGTCAATCGGCAAGGTACACTGCTGGGGGAGGGGGAAAAATTCCGTGCTGACTAAATGCATTTATAATGCTACAAAGCTGAGGCGTAATTGATTTTTAGTTTCCATAAAAGGATTATGTTAACTTTTCCTTAATCCATATATTAGTGTTTTGAGAAGTCCACTGCATTCGCAACAGGGAGGCTGTGTTTACTCCTTATCAATATTTTATGTGAAAATGATAAGATTATCTCGTCGACTAAGTACCAATTACTGGAGGGAGGATCCCCTCCTGCTGAAAAGTAAGCACAGGATGAGAAAACCTTAAAAAGCATCAACAGGGGTAATTCAATGATGGGTCATTTAATATAGTTATTTTTTTTAAAAAAAAACCTTGACTATAAAATTATGTCAGATCCCAAGCTAAGTGCATTCTGTTCTATTTTCATTCTTATGCCACTATACGAAAAGCTCAGGGAGGGGGAGGGTAGGTTTAACTACTTGAGAGCCAGTTTGGTGTGGTGGTGAAGTGCGCAGATTCTTATCTGGGACAACCGGGTTCGAGTCCCAACTCCTCCACTTGCAGCTGCTTGGGTCAGCCATAGCTCTCACCGGGGCTTTTATTTTGTAGCAGGAACTCCTTTGCATATTAGGCCACACACCCTGATGTAGCCAATCATCCAAGAGCTTACAGGGTGCTTCTTACAGAGCTTACTGTCAGCTCTCGGAGGACTGGCTACATCAAAGGGGTGTGGCCTAATATGCAAAGGAGCTCCTGGTCATAAATGACAGATAATTCCAGGAGCCACTAGATGACTCTCCTCCTTGCACCTTTACAGGGCTTTTTTTGTAGCAGGAACTCCTTTGCATATTAGACCACACCCCCTGATGTAGCCAATCCTCCTGGAGCTCACAGTAGGCCTTGTAATAAGAGCCCTCTTGAAGGGTTGGCTACATCAGAGGGGTGTGGCCTAATATGCAAAGGCATCCTGCTACAAAAAAAGCTCTGCTTGCAAAACTGTTCTTCAAAGGGCAGCTTCTGGGAGAGCTCACTCAGCCCCACCCACCTCACAGGGTGTCTGTTGTGGGGGAGGAAGGGAAAGGGGATTGTAAACAGCTCTGAGATCCAGAGCGGAGGGTGGGGTATAAATCCAATATCTTCTTCTTCATTGTCTTCTCTACCTGCCATTTGACCCCCTCCTGAGTTTCATTTGTACATTGTTGGAAAGTGCACTACAGTGATAATTCATAATGGGATGATCCTGTGTGATGCAAATGATCACTAGAGCACAACAACAGCACAATATCCAACAGTGCATGGAGGCAGTTTATGGGAGAGGTCAGGGCTTTTTTTGTAGCAGGAGCTCCTTTGCATATTAGGCCACACACCCCTGATGTAACCAATCCTCCAAGAGCTTACAGTAGGCCCTGAACTAAGAGCCCTGTAAGCTCTTGGAGGATTGGCTACATCAGGGGTGTGTGGCCTGATATGCAAAGGAGTTCCTGCTACAAAAAAAGCGCAGGGAGAAGTCCAGATTCCAAGTGGGAATCCTTCCAAACGCATGCAAAGCATTCCATTCCCACCATTGCTTTTCTGATTCTGATGACTCTTCAGAAAATGGAGCTCCCAGGCAAAGCAATATCATGTCCCTCTCTGTGTAATTGCTTGCCTTGAGATTTCAAGAGTCCAAACTCCCTTCATCTGGTATCTGACAAAAGGAACTTTGACTCTCAAAGGCTGTGATCACTCATACTAAATAATGCACTTTCCATCCACTTTCAGTGCACTTTCCAAATGGATTTTACTTGTGTGAACTGGCAAAATCCAGCTGGGAAGTGCATTAAAAGTGGATTGAAAGTGCATTATTGAGTGTGTGTGATCGCAGCCAAAAGCTCTTTTGCAAAAAGAATACACACACACACACACACACACACAGGGGTGGAATTCTAGCAGGAGCTCCTTTGATATTATGTCACACTCCTCTAATGTAGCCAGTCCTCCAAGAGCTTCCAAAAAAGAGCCTTGTAAGCTCTTGGAGGATTGGCTACATCAGGGGGTGTGGCCTAATATGCAAAGGAACTCCTGCTAGAATTTCACCCCTGTATGTGTGTGTGCATGTATATAAAGGTAACTTTGGTCTGCGTACCTTGGGAGCCGCTGACAGAGAGCTGAGTTTTATCAACCATTTAAATAAACAAATAAAGACTCTGTTGATAATATCAACTTTCCAACTTCAGGGCTGCGATCACACACATTAAATAATGCACTTTCAATCCACTTTCAATGCACTTTCCCACTAGATTTTGCCAGTTCACACAGTAAAATCCACTCGTAAAGTGCACTGAAAGTGGATTGAAAGTACATTATTTGGTGTGTGTGTGATTGCAGCCCAGAGACTTTTTCCAAAATCGATTTATCTGGTGAAATCCCGCACGGTTGCTGCTACATCCTTAGTCCTGGAAGGTTCTGAGGAATTTTCTGAGGTACACGTTGAATATCATGGTAGCTGTGGATTAAACAAAGTACTGTGTACATCAAGGGAAGAATGATAAGAGAGCTGTCTTCCTGGTTAGTGGAACGCATCATAAACCTCTGAGAAGTCCCAGAATTCCAGCAGTAACTATTCAGAGTGTAGAACCTGAGTGCTAGCAACCCACTTTAGGTCCCAAGATATTCAGGAGAAAGGCAGGCAGATAGATATTTTAAATAAATCCAATAAAAATAACTGTATACATTTTCCTGAAGGATAATACTATATGGTCCAGGCTTTGGGGAGTGGCAATTGCTCTTCTCATTAAAAGCGAGGGAGGGATCTACAGTTAGACACAACCTGAGGAGAAAACAGTGTTCACAAACTCTAGATTTTTTAAATAAAGTGTTGAGGCCTCATCCAAGTAGTTGGGGGGGGGGGGAATTGACCCTGAAATGACAGCAGAACTTTGGGTAGAAGATTACATCTTAAGTGAGTGGTCAGTTAAACGACTGCAGAGGTAAAAAGGACAGAAAGCATATTTTGTATGCTAATGTAAACCTATTTACTGGAGGAAGTGACAAAAGCATCAATCATATCAGAAGAGGCTATTAAGGATTGTTAACTCCCCTTCAGATGAGCAATGATTTCTGTGGGGATGTAAATAAATATTCATGACAGAGACCAGTGACGGGGGAAAAAACAGCTTTTTGTTCTAGAAGTTACATGATTTCTAGAACAAATCTTAGTTCCAAAGTCTTTGGAGGGAATGCTGATTTCTGGAACTCTAGAAAGGAACATAATCCTGTTCTGAAACTGAATGAGTAAGGTCAATTACCAGTAACATAAATGGGGTGGGGTGGGGGGATTATCGTATGAAATGATGCCAGTAGAGTCTTTCAACCTTTCACTGTTAGGTCACTTCACAAGACAAGTAGTTTATCATAACCGTGAAACCAGGGCTTTTTTTGTAGGAGGAACTCTTTGCATATTAGGCCAAATACCCCTGATGTAGCCAAGAGCTTACAGGGCTCTTCTTACAGGGCCTACTGTAAGCTTCAGGAGGATTGGTTACATCAGGGGTGTGTGGCCCAATATGCAAAAGAGTTCCTGCTACAAAAAAAAGCCCTGCATGAAACTATTTCCAGTTGTCCAGAAGGTAGAAATTGAGTTTCTGGCATTCTTGCCCTATATCTGTTATTACACGAGACCTGTTAAGGCATCTTAAGTAGTGGGGATGAGCTGTAGCTCAGTGGCAGAGCTTTTACTCAGTATGCAGAAGGTCCCAGGTTCAATCCCCAATATCTCCAGTTAAAAAGGATCACATCAAAGGTGATGTGAAAGACCTCTACCTGAGATCCTGAAGAGCTGACAATACTGATCTTCATGGACCAAAAATGTCTGATTCATTATAAGGCAGCATCATGTAATCATGTGGCAACCCTGCCTGGTGTTTACAAGGCCAGTGTAGTAGTAGTAGAGGAAATACATTAGCTCTATAGTTTCCACTTGAACAATGGAAGAGAGACAGATGCATCTTAAAAAGATACTCATTAGCAGGGATGGAATTCTAGCAGGAGCTCCTTTGCATATTAGGCCACACCCCCTGATGTAGCCAAACCTCCAAGAGTTTACAAAAAAGAGTCTTGTAAGCTCTTGGCGGATTGGCTACATCAGGGGGCATGGCCTAATATGCAAAGGAGCTCCCACTAGAATTCCACCCCTGCTCATTAGCCTGTGAATGTACTGGGTTAGATCCACTGCAAGGATCATAAGAGGCCTGTGAAAGGATTCCTGATCTCCCCACCTTCCCCAGCAGACATTTTCAGTGTGGATCTATGTAGGGGTTTTTCCCGTATTCTCGTTTTCCTTATTTGTATGTTCCTGTTGCTTTTTTTTGGGGGGGGGGGTTTCTATTGTGAATGTGTTTTGCTCCCTCTAGTGACTGATTTGATTTAATCCAGTATTATGCCCAGCTTAACTCCCTGCAAATTTAAATTGCAGGTTTTTAGGCCGGACATAAAGTGACGCAACATCAAATCGACCACTAGATGGAGCAAACACACCTGAAGAATGGGGCGAGGGGACTCTGAAGCAACAGGAACACACGGGTATGAAAAATGAGAATGAAATAGCCCTAGGGAATAGCCATGAGGGTCCAGAGAGCGAAGTAAATGTATTGCTCCCTTCTTCCTGTTCTGTTGGTGGAGCTCTGTTCATGCAAGAGGTAGGAAGGTGCAAATTTGCTCTCTTCTCTCTCCCCATGGTTGCTTCTACACCCACATGGGTTCCAAAACACTGGAAATTGACATTCCTGGGGTCAGAAATGGCTGCTGGGGAGGGGAAGCTGAGAAGATCAGTGTGTCAGACGTTGGAGGTTCAAAGTAAATGGACTTCGATTTGTTGCAAAAGTTAAGACGTTTATTTGATATCTCAAGGTTCTGAATGGGCAAGTATTGGAACTGATATCATTTAGCGAAAAAGACACAGTTTTAAACACTCACATCAAAGGGTTTCTAAACAATACTACATTCTCACACTTCCAAGCTACAAGTAACACTTTCCCTACTTCTTATCGCTTGTGGTTCCTCTTCTCATGGAAGAGCCCTGCTATCTTCAAAGAGCTGTTGCTTTTGTTAGTATTATGCAGAGGAATTCACAGCAGGAATTAATAACATCTCTCGAGCCGTTTGATATGCAAGGTCTCTGTCTCATGGTTAGTAGCTAGTGCTCAAAATGGGGTTAGTCATGTCAAGAGGCAGGTTACAGTTTACATTCAGCATAATATCACATTCAGCATAATATCATGGTAAGATTCTCCAATGTCTGACACAGAGACCATCAGCATCTCTCAGGGTCCGGCCCACCTTAAGTTCACTTGTTAAGCTATGCATGTGTGGATAGCATATCAATAAATCAACCATGCTACAATGACTGGTGAGCTACTTCATCACTGTAACCCCTTCCAATTTGAATGACAAGTCTCTCAGCTAGTTACTTGAGACATGCCATCTCCATTTTGAACATGTCCCCCTCAAGAGAGGGGGCCAATGTCGCAGAATAATACCCATATTTCTCCCCATCCCACTTTGTCCTCACAACAGTCCTAGGAAGTGGGTTGAGCAGAGACAGAGGCCAGTTCCCCACTAGCCTTGCCGTGGTCTCGCACTCCATTTTCCTGCAGAGCTGCTGCCCGGTTTTGTACACAATGCTGCGGAACTGCAGATTGCCCCACCTATTTCCCAAGTTCTCTCCGTGGCTATAGGATTCTCTGAAAACTGGATTTTGAAGCCGCGGAGAGAACTTGGGAAAGAGGTGGGGCAAATTGCAGCTCAGCGGCAGCGTGTGCAAAATCGGGCAGAAGAACCATAGGAAAAAGGAGTTTTGTCAGGCACCGTTATTTTGGCCTAACCATAGCAGGCCAGATAGCCTGACAATTCTCCATTATTTACAACCTAGAAGGCACGTAGGCATTACCATCTGGCAGCAGAATGTTTATGATGCTGAAAGGGTCTGCCGTGTCTCACGGATGTACTCCCCCAAACTCACAGGCTCACTTATCTTTTCACAGCCTAGTGTGAGAATGCTTTTGTAGTAGAAAGATAGCTATTGCTTTAACCTATGAACCTAGGATTCAAATGAAGCGCCTTTAGTAACGGTTTATGATACCCTATATAGTAAGCATGTAACCTTTTGGATCTCAGTATTTCCACTAACCCTGTCACGTGGAGCACCTTTGAATTCCTGAATAAACAAGTTTATTTGAATGAAACAAAGGACTTCACTACTGGGAATCTCGGGGCTTGACAGAGTGTGGGACTGCAGCAAGGCTAGTGGGGAATCGGTCAGAAAGAGACACTGGTCCAAGGTCATCCAGGGAGCTTTGTGATCAAGTGACAAACTGAACTTGGGTCTCCCTCCTCCTAGCCTAGTACTCTAACCACTACACTGTATTAGCTCTACTAAGTACTACCATGCTTAAGTCTCCCCCCATCTTTCTGCCATCATCTGAGCCAACTCATGGCAACCTTATAGGGTTTTCAAGGCAAGAGAAGAACAGGTGGTTTGCTATTGCCTGCCTCTGAATTGAGACCCTGGACTTCTTTGGTTGCGTCCCATCAAAGTACAAACCAGGGCTGACCCTGCTTAGCTTCTGAGTTCTGATGAGATCAGAGTAGCCTGGGCTATCCATGTTAGAGCAAAGCCTTCCCTCCATGTAGACAAAAGGGATAGACAGGAGGCTTACCTGTAACTGTAGATCTTCGAGTGGTCATCCGTGCATGCACTCATGGGATAGAGCGCCTGCGCCGATCCTCGAATCGGTACCTAAAAAGCCCAGGATTTTTTCACGCTCGGCACCAACAAGCATGGGCAGGCGTCCCAGTGCTCATGCTCACCAGCGCCAGCGTGAGGATCCCGCCAGTTCCTTCCTGACCGGTGGAAGCCCCTACTGGAGGGAGACCATCAGCAGTGGGGAAGGAGGGCGGGTAGTGTGAATTCACAGATGACCACGCGAAGTTCTACAGTTACAGGTAAGCAACCTGTCTATCTTCTTCGTGGTCTCTGTGCTTCACACTCATGGGAGATTAGCAAGCAAGACATACCTGGAGGCGGGAAGACGGTCAACCAGAAGAAACAGCTTGCAGCACCGCAGCTCCCAAACGAGTCCTCTGCTGAGCATGCACGTCCAGTGTGTAGTGCTTCATAAAGGCATGCGGAGAGGACCAGGTGGCAGCCTTGCAAACATCCATCAGGGAAACACCTTTCAGGAACGCCACCGACGTCGCCATCGCTCTTGTAGAGTGTCCGCGAATAGGCCCAAGTAACGGCTTCTTAGCCAACAAATAACACAGTTTAATAGTCTCAGTGAGCCATTTCGAACGCCACTGAGACAAGATCCTGGAACCTAACTTAGGAGCAGCATAAGAAACAAAAAGCTGCTGGTCCTTACGAAAACTCTTGGAGCAACTTAAATAAAACAATAAAGCACACTTCACATCTAGAGCATGCAACCTACGTTCCTCATCCAAGGAAGGTGTAGGATGAAAAGTGGGCAACCAAACTTCTAAGTTGAGGTGGAACTGAGAAACCACCTTGGGGAGAAAAGAAATATCAGGAGCTAACAACACTCCAGCCTCCTGAAAAACTAGATATGGGTAGTCACAATGCATAGCCGTGAGCTCCCCTGCACGACGTGCTGATGTGATGGCTACCAAAAAAGCAGTCTTCCAAGATAGAAGCTGTAACGAACATGTGGCCATCGGCTCAAAAGGACGTCGAGTCAGCCTCTCCAACACTAAAGTCAAATCCCACAACTGTGGGGGTGATCTTGATGGAGGATGAAGCCTAAGCAAACCCTTCAAAAACCTCTTAGAATGAGGGTGTGCAAAAACAGAGTGCCCCTCAACTGTTTCATGGAACGCAGAAATTGCTGCCAAATAAACCTTGATAGAAGAAAAAACAAGGCCAGCATCCACCAGAGATAACAAAAACTCAAAAATTACCAACAATCCCACCCTTTGGGGGGAAACTGAGGGATCAACTAAGAACTGCAGAAGCCTCCGCCACTTTCTATCATAGGAGGCGCGGGTAGAAAGTTTCTTGCTGTTCAAGAAAACATGTTGGACTCTGCTAGAGAACCCACAGGGTTGATGAACCACGCTGTCAGCTTCAGGTGGGGCACGTTGTGATGGAGTACATGACCGTCCTGAGCTGACAGAAGGTCTGGTTCTGCCGGAAACTGGTAGAAGACCCCCTTCGCCAGTTGGAGCAGGATCGGGAACCAGTTCTGGCGAGGCCACCAGGGAGCCACCAGGATACAGCATGGTCTCTCTCTTGCGATCTTGTTGACTACCCTCGTCAGTAGTGGCAGAAGTGGGAACAGATAAAGGAACCGACCTTCCCACGGGAACAGCAGACCGTCTCCCAACAACTCTGGATCTGAGCCCCCTTTGGAGCAAAACAGAGGACACTTCTGGTTTTTGGCTGTGGCAAAGACATCCACCTGAGGATAGCCACAGAGCTGAAACACGGGTTGAAGGAAGTGCCACTGTAACTCCCACTTGTGCGGGGAAGCCGCACCCCTGCTGAGGGAGTCTGCTTGCAAGTTGAGAACCCCTGGGAGATGCGCTGCCTTCACAAAGATGTCGTGGTCCAGGCACTCCAACCACAGATCCAGCGCCAGTGCACAAAGCCGTTGAGAGACTGTCCCTCCCTGTCGGTTGATGTAACACAGGACAGTGGTATTGTCTGTTAGCAGAGCAACAATCTTCCCCGTCACCATGGGGCGGAAAGACTGAAGAGCAAAGTGAACTGCCAGCAGTTCCAAGTAATTTATGTGGCAGTGAGTCAATTTCAAAGGCCAAGGACCCCACACACACAGACCGTCCATGTGGGCCCCCCAACCCCATAAAGACGCATCTGTTGTGATAGTCAACAGATGGAAGGGAGCTCCCTGACAAATGGAAGGGAGCTCCCTGACAAATGTTGTCCTTTGACTTCCACCATTGCAGTGTTTGAAGTGTCACAGGTGGAATTGCAAACCTCTTTCGAGGTGAGTCCCTTAAGGGGCGAAACTGATGAAGGAACCAAAGCTGTAGGCCTCTCATCCTCAGCTTCGCAAAGAGCAGCACGCTTGTAGTCGCCGCCATCAGCCCCAGCATCCGCTGCAGCTGCTGTGCCGTACCCCACTTTCGACTCTGCAGAAGTTTGAGAATGTTGATAATGTCCATCACTCTCTGCTGAGGCAGGAAAGCACGATGAAGGTTCGTATCCAGCAAAGCCCCTATGAACTGAACTGTCCTTGATGGAGTAAGGTGTGATTTTTCCAAATTGACCTGCAGACCAAAGGTGTTGAGAAGACGAAGAGTGATGGCAATGTGGGATGACAAACTCTCTTTCAACTCTGTCACAAGGAGCCAGTCGTCGATGTATGGAAAGACGACTATCCCTTGAAGCCGGAGATGGGCAGCCGCAACGCTCATCATCTTCGTGAACATCCGAGGTGCAGTGGACAGATCAAAAGGAAGAGCCTTGAACTGGAAGTGCTGAGAACCTACTGCAAACTGAAGGACACGTCTGAACGCAGGATGGATGCTGACATGGAAGTATGCATCCTTGAGATCCAGCATTGCCATCCAATCCCCTTGGTTGATGAGGTCAGAATTGTTTGCAGAGTGGACATTCTGAACTTCTGGTACAAAATGAATTTGTTCAGATTCTGAAGATCCATGATTGGCCTTAGACCCCCGTCCCGCTTGGGAACCAGGAAGTAACGAGAGTAGAAGCCTCCTGTCCTGGCCTCCATCGGGACCCTCTCTATGGCTTGTTTCTGTAAGAGGTTGCTCACCTCCACCAGCAAAGGTGGGGAAGGGGGAGTGGTAATTACCACAGATTGGTTCGGAATCTGAGCAAAGTCTATTTTGTAGCCTTCCACTACGATGGGAAGCGCCCACCTGTCCGTAGTGATGGACTCCCAGGCCGACAGGAATGGGCAGAGGCGGATAGACGAAGTGGGACGGTGACGCATGCTGCCAGAAAGTCAAAGGCCCTGCTTTTGAGGGCGAATGCCCTTGGACTTGCCGGTGGTCTGTGAAACATAACGGTTTCTGTTGTTCCCCCTGTATGGGGACCTACTCTCAGGTTGAGCAGAATGAGGTCTCCACTGCTGTTCCGGGGAGAACTTTTGGTACGGCTTCTTTGCCCAAGGCTTGTGCCAGTGTTTCTGTCTCGCAGCTCTGGAAGATGCCGGTACGCCCAGGTTCCTGGAAGTTTTTATACTTTTATCCATTTTCTGGAGCGCATTGTCAGTGGTAGAGCTGAACAGGCCTTCGTCCTCGAAGGGCAGATCTTCAACGAAGGCCCTGGTGTCCTGTTGGAGAGCCGTAGATCTGAGCAAGGAGTGGCAGCAGAGGCAGACGGCAGAAGTGATGGTCCTCGCTGAGACATCGACCATGTGCTTTGCTGCAGTTTGGTGAGAGCCAGTTTGGTGTAGTGGAGAGCCAGTTTGGTGTAGTGGAGAGCCAGTTTGGTGTAGTGGTTAAGTGTGCGGACTCTTATCTGGGAGAACCGGGTTTGATTCCCCACTCCTCCACTTGCACCTGCTAGCATGGCCTTGGGTCAGCCATAGCTCTGGCAGAGGTTGTCCTTGAAAGGGCAGCTGCTGTGAGAGCCCTCTCCAGCCCCACCCACCTCACAGGGTGTCTGTTGTGGGGGAGGAAGGTAAAGGAGATTGTGAGCCGCTCTGAGACTCTTCGGAGTATAGGGCGGGATATAAATCCAATATCTTCTTCTTCTTCTTCTTCTGCAGCCAGTTGTTGTTTGGCTACAGCAAAGCCTTCCTTCTGCAGCTTCTTTGTAGCCGACCTCTTCTCCTCACTCAGGGAAGACAGGAGGGGGGTTAGTTGTTCCCACACTGAGTATTGGTATCTAGCCATGCACGCGGCATAGTTAGATACCTTTACTCCCAGCGCCCCAGCAGAATAGAACTTCCTCCCAACGTTATCCAGCTTCTTTCCCTCCTTGTCTGGTGGAGAGGAGTGCGTCTTGTGGGCCTTCGATGAGGAGGAAACAACCACCGAATTTGGCTTTGGGTGAGTAAAGAGGAACTCAGCCCCGGACTCTTGGACATGGTACATATGGTCCAACCTTCTCGATGACATGGGTGTAGACGCAGGCTTCGCCCAGGGCTCCTTCACTGCCTGTAGGATGACCTTAGTCATCGGCAGGGCAACCGCTGTAGACGTATCCTGTAACATGATGTCGAACACGTTATCGTCTACAACGGGTTGCAGCTGTGTCACTGGAAGCGAGAGGGAGAGTGCTATCCTCTTCACCAGGACACCATACAACTTCAGATCCTTCGATGGTGAGATGGAAAGATCCTCAGCTGTATGAGACACTGGGGAAGGTTACAAAGCCCGGCCCGGATCATCGGTACCGACCTCAGAGTCCGACGATGAAGACTCTCTGTGTAGAGATCATTCTGAGAGCACCGGAATAGACTCTCTGATGGGCGACCGGATCGACACCGACGACCGAGGTTGTACTTCCTCCAGCACCATGTCGCGTCTGTCAGGTGGGACAGCAATTGATGCCAAAGGACGTCCTCTAGAATGTTGAGACAGCCTGGAGTTGTGGGATGCCTCGGACTGCTGGTCCCAGTCTGCGAACTCACAAGGAGGGTACCATTGGTACGGTAGGTAAGGATAAGCGTAAGGAGGCCATTGGCGCTGCTCCCATGGTGGAAGTGGTGGGAAGCGACGAGCTACTGTAGTTGGTTCTAGCTCTCTCCGGCCTCTCGCCTGATCCATCGGTGCCGAAGGCTCCATCGGCGCTGACACCTCCACCTCCGAGACCGAGTGGGAGAGCTGAGTCAGGTCATTCTCGTGCTCAGATGCCAATAGTGCAGCTGCAAAGCACTGCCTCTCGACACCGAAGGGCTATGACGTGGGGACGCCAAGATCTTCCTCGGTGGAGCTGTCGATGTCGAAGCGTCATGCGAAGGTGAAGGGGTGCGGGATGGTCTCTTCTTCCGCTTCTCCTTCGATTTCACCTTCTTTGACGTGGATGATCAGGTCCCCGAATCATCCCGACGCCTCTTAGCCGGGGTGTCCACCGACCCTTCAGAAGGCCGTTTTGTGGAACGCCCGCACTTGACCAACATCTTGGTTTTGATCGGAGAAGTCTCAGCCAATGTGACCGTCGGGGCCACGGCCTCACCATTGGTACTGACGGGCCCAATGGCGTCTTTTGAGGACGAAGTGCTGACTCGACCAAAGCCGCCAAAAGCCTCGCCGCTCGATACTTACAAGTTTGTTTCGAGAAACTCAGACAATGTGTGCAAGAATCGACGCGATGTCCCTAGCCCAAACAGAGAAGACGGAATGGCCGTCGGGGGGCCAGCAGCACCTCTTTAAAAAAAACCCAACGTCTTTCCATAGATGCCCAGGAAAAAAACCCATCCAGGAAAGTCTCTGAGGGGGAAAAACGGGGGGAAAAACGATCCCCGAAGGGCAAGTCCAACAAACTTTTTTTTAAAAACAACACTAACTATCTTCTTCTTGGCTTGACTTCGCGAACGAAGATTTAAGAAAGGTGCAGTAGTCCACGTCTGCTGCAGGCTCGCTGGTGGCTGACAAGACCAATGCAGGACAGGCAGGTCCGGCCACAGTGGCTGCAGGGAAAAGTCTGATTTGGGGTTGGTGCTGTAGCAGTGCAATTCTTCCTCAATCTCCTTTTGTCCTCAAGACCAGCTATGCGTGCATTCTCAAAGGAAGAGACAGACTGGTGGATGGTGTGCCTCCATGCTTTGCGATCTGAGGCTAGGTCAGACCACTGGTGATGGTTGATGCAACATGACTCTTCAAGGAGTCCTTGTACCTCTTCTTTGGTGCCCCTCTATTTCGATGGCCGGTGGAAAGTTCACCATACAGGGCAATCTTAGGAAGGCGGTGGTTTTCCATCCTGGAAATATGCCCTGCCCAGCGCAGCTGTGTCTTCAACAGCAGTGCCTCGATGCTTGTAACCTCCGCCCGCTTGAGGACTTCAGTGTTGGTCACAAAGTCACTCCAGTGGATGTTGAGGATGGTGCGAAGGCAGCGCTGATGAAAGCGCTCAAGGAGTCGCAGGTGATGACGGCATAAAACCCACGATTCGGAGCCGTAGATGAGGGTTGTCATCACAACCGCTTTATAAACATTGATCTTTGTGTCTTTTTTCAGATGCTTATTGCTCCACACTCTTTTATGCAGTCGGCCAAATGCACGGTTTGCCTTTGCCAGCCTATTGTCAATCTCCTTGTTGATCTTGGCGTCTGAGGAGATGATGCACCCCAGGTAGCTGAACTGCTGGACTGTCTTCAAAACTGATTCACCCACAGTGATGCAAGGAGGGTGATAATCTTCCTGGGGTGCAGGCTGGTGGAGAACTTCCGTCTTCTTCAGACTAACTTCTAGGCCGAATAGCTTGGTGGCCTCTGCAAAGCAGGACGTCATATGCTGCAGAGCTGATACCGATCTAACAACTAACTAACTAACTACACTAAGAAAATAACAAACGGGCTATATACAACAGGCAAAAAAGCAATCCAAGATTACTTTACCGACCGGGGACACGAAAGGAGCGCAGCGGTCAGAAAGGAACTGGCGGGATCCTTGCACTGGCGCTGGCGAGCAGGCACACTGAGATGGCTGCGCATGCCCGTTGGTGCCGAGCTCAAAAAAATCCTGGGCTTTTTAGGTACCGATTTGGGGATCGGTGCAGGCGCTCTATCCCATGAGTGTGAAGCACAGAGACCACGAAGAAGATCCAGTCTACTTGTGCAGGAAGTGAGGTGGTCAACTCCTGACCTCAGTGCCCTCCTCCTGTCACATGTGGAGCCCAAGACTTTCATCTGTGTCTACAAAGAACCCAAGTCAAAACTTCTTTCTACACCACAGAAGCTAGTATTGAACCTTTACATCTGAGCAGGGGTGGAATTCTAGCAAGAGCTCACACCTGTAGCTAGAGGGGGCCTGTGGGGGCCCTGCCCCTGACTTCCTGTTGGGTGTCCCAACTCAGGTGCCCCTGATTTTAATTGCACAGGAGGGGTACCTAGGAGCAGCCACTGCTCCTCCTGGCTTTAGAGAGCCAGTTAGTAGTTAAGTGCATGGACTCTTATCTGAGAGCCAGTTTGGTGTAGTGGTTAATTGTGCGGACTCTTATCTGGGAGAACCGAGTTTAATTCCCCACTCCTCCACTTGCACCTGCTGGAAGGGCCTTGGGTCAGCCATAGCCCTGGCAGAGGTTGTCCTTGAAAGGGCAGCTGCTGTAGGAGCTCTCTTAGCCCCACCCACCTCACAGGGTGTCTGTTGTGGGGGAGGAAGGTAAAGGAGATTGTGAGCCGCTCTGAGACTCTTCGGAGTGGAGGGCGGGATATAAATCCAATATCTTCTACTTTTTGTTCTTCTTATCTGGGAGAACCGGGTTTGATTCCCCACTCCTCCACTTGCATCTGCTGGAATGGCCTTGGGTTAGCCATAACTCTGGCAGAGGTTGTCCTTGAAAGGGCAGCTGCTGTGAGAGCCCTCTCAGCCCCACCCACCTCACAGGGTGTTTGTTGTGGGGGGAGAAGATATAGGAGATTGTAAGCCACTCTGAGTCTCTGATTCAGAGAGAAGGCCAGGGTATAAATCTGCAATTCTTCTTCTTCTTCTTCTTTAAATGGTGTGGGAGAGGCAGTGGCTACTCCTGGGTATCCCTCCCATGCAATTTAAATCGTGGGGGAGGAAGGGGGTTTACCCCTAGCTCTTCGCTTTCATCCCTAGGTGCCCTGAGTCACAGTGGTGGCCGCCAGGGGAGGGGAGCCATTAAGTGCCCCCTGACGTTTTCACATGCCTCCCAACTTTTAAAATCCTGGCTATGGGCCTGCAGGAACTCCTTTGCATATTAGGCCACACACCCCTGATGTAGCCAATGCTCCAAGAGCTTACAGGGCTCTTATTACAGGACCTACTGTAAGCTCTTGGGGGATTGGCTGCAACAGGGATGTGTGGCCTAATATGCAAAGGAGCTCCTGCTAGAATTCCACCTCTGCATCTGAGGAAGTGAAACAGTTGTTTTTTTACAGGATGGATTAAATGCTAACTGCAATGCTGTGAGGGCAGATTTAGACACCGATGAAATCCCTCTCAAAACTCATCATATAATATTTTCTATTCCTTGTGTAGAGCTATTGAAATCAGGTAGGAAGCAATGGAAGACATAAGAATTGTTTTACATGCATCAGATTTGTTGTTTTGCTGTCTTCAGAGAGAGCTTTCATGTTACTTACTAGAGATACAAACGGTTATGTGAGTTTCATATCCTACTAAATGAAAGCAGGAGTGTTTATAGTTTCTAGTTTTGTTGCATTATTGAAATCAGGCTTTCTGAATATGCCTTCCTAAAGAAATAAAAACTGAAGCATGCTTATGAGGATAATAGCTCCAAAATGTTTAGTAACCATCAATGAAGGACACAATCCACCCAACTGAGAGGTGGCTGGAAATACTATCACAAGCACTATCTGCTACTGTCACTCAGAAGTTTACCATTACATGAAGCCTCATTCACAACTTCCTGTGTAATCTCAGTTAACTGAAACACAATAAGAACAGGTGCCTAACTGCACATTAAGGAGACATGTGGGTTTCACTGACGACATTTCCCAAACACAGACATGTACATGTTATCACATTCACCATTTCCCACTCCCCAGTCCAAGTTTGAAGATGACGCAGGATGGTGCTAAATTCAGTGTTGCCAAGTGTAAGGTGATTCACATTCAGACAAAAAATCCCAACTTCATGCATTGGCTAATGGGGTCTGAACTCGCTGAGACTGAGAGGGGAAAAGATCTTGAGGTTGTAGTAGATACCTCAATGAAAGTGTCAACTAGGGTTGTGCAAATAAATAAAACTTGGTATTTTTCTGATTCGGGTCTATTGGACCCAGAAATATTGGTATCCCCAAATATCAATATTGGTATTGTACTGGGATTCAGGTGAATATTCTGGAACTCATATTTATTTTGCTCCATTATACCCTACGGTGACACAACTCCATGAATCTCAGCTCAGTGAGCTCAGAAAACTGCAGTCTCTTTAAATGCCTTCTAGCTGTACCTGAATGAAAGCCAAATAATATCATCTTTTTTCCAGGCATGGCTATTTTGATAGCCGAATCAGACTGTATAATCTGTCTTCATCTGAATAAATACCTGAAAGATACTGATAAGGTTTTTTGGGGGGAAGGGTATTTATTTGGCTTGGTACACTGAGTGTCAATTAATTAGTGTCAACTAAATGTGCTACAGTGTTGAAAAAAGCAAAATCTATGTTAGAGATTATTAGGAGATTGACTGAAAATAAAGTGGTCAAAATTATAATGTCCTTTTATAGATCTATTATAATGTCCCTTTATGGATCTATGGTGCAGCCTCCTTTGGAATACTGAATGAATTAAATGCTTTGGATTACTGTGTGCAGTTCTGGTCACCATATCTCATGAAGGGACACCGCAGAGCTGGGGAAAGTACAGAAGCGGACAACCAAGAGAATTAGGGGGTTGGATTACCTTCCTTATATGGCAAGTCTGAAGAGTTCAGGATATTACAGTTTTGAAAAGAGGCAACTAAGGGGGGACAGGATAGAGGTTTATAAAATTCTGTATGGGCTGGAGAGAGTTGACAAATAAATATGTTTCTCCCTCTCCCAAAATACTAGAACCCAAGGACAACCAATGAAACTGAAAGGCAGTAGATTCCTGAGGACAAAAGGAAACACTCCTTTACACAGAGAGTGATTAAAATGTGGAATTCACTACCAGAGGATGTAGTGATGGCCATGGGCATAGATGGCTCTAAAAGAGAATTAGACAAATTACAAAGTATATCAATAGCTACTAGCCATGGTGACTATAGGGAATCTCCACATTCAACCAGTGTCAGGAAGCAACATCAGGGGAAAACCTCTGTGCCCTGTTGTTGGCCTTCGAGAGGAACTCGTTGGCCACTGTGTGAGACTGGATGCTGGATTAGATGGACCATTGATCTGATCCAGCAAGTCTTCTCTTGTGTTCCTGTTTGCTTGTTGATAGCATGCAGTTGTCACCCAATGTGTTCTATCAAATGTTGTCAGGCTGGAGATGAAGGCTAGTGGTAGCTATGGATCCCCTTCCCCCCACCTTCACACGTATTTAAACCCTGATTCAGGCCTATGGAAAGGACTAAGCACCACAGACTATCCAAGCAGCAAGAATTATCTATGTAAATGTTTCTCTTCTTTGCTTATTAGTAACATTGTTGGATTTGGGAAGGCGTGCATTTTGAAAGTGACATGGGGGGGGGCAGATTTTTCAGTTGCAGGATCCAGTCGGTACAGGCTCTGTAGGTCAGCAGAGGTTGTCCTTGAAAGAGCAGCTGCTGTGAGAGCCCTCTCAGCCCCACCCACCTCACAGAAGTTGTTGGGGAAGAAGATAAAGGAGATTGTATGCCGCTCTGAGACTCCGAAATTTGAAGTAAAGGGCGGGATATAAATCTAATATCATCATCATCAATTATGTGCTTTGATGCCAAACTTGAACCTGCATGCTTATGAGAGAATCACATAATAAATTATATGATCTAGGTCCCAAAGCAGCTTTTGGCTCAAGTTTATACACATGACTCTGGAAGGTCAACAAAATCTGTAGATAGTTATCCAGCCTAGCCTGCAAATAGAATGACATGGAGTTTGAACAATATCTGCAACTGCTTCCATGTGGTATTCTTAGGCTGTATGCAGAGGTACCAAAACCAGGTGTCAAGTCTGTCTATAACTCTTGCTCAAGCAAAGAGCATGCTGGGTAGAACCAAAGTATAACCAAATGCTGCTAGCTCATCCCCTCTTCCTTTCCCCCCCTCCCTTAGGGAGCCAGTCCTGCTTTGAAGGGTTTGAAGAGCCACCCTGAGCCCGCTTCGGCGGGGGAGGGCGGGATATAAGAATAAATTTATTATTATTATTATTATTAATGTGTGAAAGTCTTATCTGTGCCTTCTCAGCCTAGGCTTGGGTGAGAGGAAGGAGCCTGAAAGTATCAAGGCCAAATGGGCCTCTAATCAACATGAGAATGTATTTGTAACATCTATGTGTGAATGTCCCCTGCACAATTCCCCCTCCCCGTAGGAATCCTTTTGAAGTATACCTTATATGCAATGTATCTACTGTATGTGCTTTAGTCTTTTCAAGACCTGGCTTAGGCCACAAGTAACAGTATCAATAAAGTAGAGTCTTTGTAGCCACACCGACTCATCATTGAATCTGCAGACTTGACACCAGGAGTGGTCACAGGAGCTTCTAGTGTGAGCTAAGCCTTAATTCCATGGCTAGGGTTCCCAGCACCCAAGTGGGAGCTTGGGATCCCCCAATTTGGTGGGCTCTAATCTGCTGCTGGGGAGTTAGCCAGTGGGGGGAAGACCCACACCCACCACCCAGCGCAACTTCTCTAGCCTATGGTAACCACAGAATTTTGCCCCAAACACCAGCTTATTGCCATGCAGCGTCCCTGACTTCTGTGCAACATCATCACATCGGGGACATCTCATGTGGCAATGTTGCCCCTCTCAGAGAGCTCCCTCTCACCCCCCACAGGGGAGTAAAGAGAACCTGGCAACCCTATCCATGATGCATGTGGGTTCAGCTATCCAGTCAAACCCTGAATTTCTTCTTCCTCCTCGCCCATCCTTCCATGCTTCATATTTGTTTACTGATTTGTTTGCTTATTTCTTGCATGCCTCTCAGATCAAATTAGATCCAGGCAGGTAGCCATGTTGGTCTGAAGGAACAAAATAAAGTTAGAGTCCAGTGGAACAAGGGGTGGAATTCTAGCAGGAGCTCCTTTGCATATTAGGCCACACACCCCTGATGTAGCCAAAAAAGAGCCTTGTAAGCTCTTGGAGGATTGGCTACATCAGGGGTGTGTGGCCTAATAAGCAAAGGAGCTCCTGCTAGAATTCCACCCCTGAGTGGAACCTTTACGACCAACAAAGTTTTATTCAAGATGGGAACTTTCAAGTGCACACATACGAAATCTGAAGAAGTACTGGTGCACACAAAAGCTCATACCTTGAGTAAAATTTCATTGGTCTTAAAGGCACCACTAGACTCTATCTAATCAAATGTTTGTTCAAGGTTTTATTTTTCAGGGGGAAATGGGGTGTGTGTTTTAGTACTTGGAAAACTAGGAAAACGAGTGACTTTGTGTTTGACTCAAAAGCTAGCCTATCAGTGTTTTAGCCGCCAACCAAAAGGATGGGTTTTCCCCTGAGTTTGATCTGTGGGACAAAAATCTGCATGTATCTAGAACTCAGTTATGTGAACCTCCACAGTGAGCCCATTGTTAAAATTATGACCGATTTCCCACTCACCTTACGCTGCTCTCATGTTCTTCTTCTCAGTGGGGCTTTCTTCCGATTTCACACTATCTGCCCCAGGGCTGCAGTTAGCGTTGGCTTTTTCATGCAGCAAATAGAAACTGGTTTTTAGCGGTTTCTGTTTGCTGCATGAAAAAGCCGATGCTAGCTGCAGCCCCGGGGCAGATAGTGTGAAATCGGAAATTGGAAGGAAGCCTCGCTGAGAGGAGGAACGTGAGAGCAGCATAAGGCGAGTGGAAAATCGGTCCATGTTTGTCTTGGTGCACCCTTAATCACCTGTGTTTGCATCCAAGGTACGATAACATCTTTTGGAATAATCAGTACAAGCATACATCATATCGCCATGACAATGTCACATTACTCACTTGTTTGAGCTCTCTGGGCTTGTTCCACTGAGCACATTGCTCATCTTACAAGTCCCACATCTGTCTGGACTCCATCATCAATATGAACCGGATGACCTGGATCGTGACAGTCTGAATGGCCTTTTAGCCTGGTGCCGGAAGACATCTCAGTTGACCTATAGAGCCTGGACCGACTGGACCCTGTAGCTGAAAAATCCAGCCGCCTGTGTTGCTTTTCAAAACATACGTCTTCCCAAATAAAACGGTGTAACTAATAAGCAAAGAAGAGAAACATTTACATAGATTAACATCAACAGTTCTTGTTTCTACAAATCCCACCATTGTTGCGAAATTAACTCTCAGCTCACCATTAATTGGCTGCAAGATATCAGGATTTGCCAACATCTTACCTCTGTGGTTACACTAAATTGGAATTCCCTTGCACTGCTGGGCACTCTGTTGATGCTCACCATGTGTCCCCCAAGGTAGCTTGTACTGGACAGAAATAAGAGGAAGGTACAGTCTTGTATCTTGCTCCTCGAGTGGAAGGCAATCCCATTGACATCAGTTTTAGGGGTTTCCCCCATGTGAGTTCATGACCGAGGACGGGCCATGGCTCAGAGGCAGAGCACCTGCTTGGCATGCAAAAGGCCTCAAGTTTGATCCCCAAAAATCAATAATAAGGATTAGGTCAGGGGTGTCAAACATGCGGCCCAGGGCCCAAATAAGGTCCCTGGAGGGCTCCTATCAAGAAGCTGTCGTCTGCTTCCTTCTCCCTCTCTCTTGCTTCTTTCTGTACCACAGCTTGCATTGTCAGGTTTACTCAACGGCACAGAAGCTACAGAGCAAAACCTCTATTACCTCTGTTGGATGAGGTTCTTCCTTTAGGATGAAGGGGGAAAGGCAGAGCTTGTTTTTCCAGTCCCTCTCAATTGCACAGCAGAGCTATGAAAGCAAGGCTCTCTTCCTTCTATTGGCTGAGTTCCTCCTCCTTTTTGTCCCCTGGGACAGGAAGGAAAGAGCCAGAGCTTCCTTTGCCCAGTTCCCTGGATCCCATGGGAGAGATACAAAGAAAGCACCTTTAAGACCAATGAGTGCTAATGTTTTAAGGATTTTTAAATTTTAAAAAGTTTAATTGTGTTTCTCTGTGTCCTTTATAAAGTTTATATCTCTGCCACTTAATCTTAAATAGGTACACACATGGCCTGCCCCGACATGGCCCAGCCCAATCTAGCATGGCCCAGCCCAACAAGGTCTCATTTATGTCAAATCCGACCCTCATAACAAATGAGTTCGACACCCCTGAATTAGGTCATAGGTGACAAGAAAGACCCCTGCCTGAGACCTTGGAGAGCTGCTGCCAGTCTGAGTGGGCAACACTGACCTTGATGGCCAAAGGCCTGATTCCGTATAAGGCAGCTTCATGTGTTCATGCAATCCTGAGCTTTTACACCCATCTGACTGTATGTTTCTGTAGCTCAAATGTTTCTGTAGCTCAAATGTAAGACCTTTCCAGAGGTTATTCTCATGCATAACAGAAAGCCTGCAACCACGCATATTGAAAGCATGCTCCAACGGATACACATGGGTCACCATATGGTCTGAAAGGGAGCATAATGAGTATTTTGCATCCACGCACAGCTTTGGTATGCATGAACTAAAAAGGTAAAGGTAGTCCCCTGTGCAAGCACCAGTTGTTTCCGACTCTGGGGTGACGTTGCTTTCACAAGGTTTTCACAACAGACTTTTTATGGGGTGGTTTGCCATTGCCTTCCCCAGTCATCTACACTTTCCCCCCAGCAAGCTGGGTACTCATTTTACTGATCTCGGAAGCATGGAAGGCTGAGTCAACCTGGAGCCAGCTACCTGAATCAGCTTCCACTGGGATCAAACTCAGGTTGTAAGCAGAGGGCTCCAACTGCAATACTGCAGCTTTACTACTCTGCGTGGTCTTGAACTAGGATCCCGGAAAATCCATCATTCAGTTCACAATCACTGGAGCTGTAAGTGCATTCAAAACATATGAAACAAACCAACCGGGACATGGTGAACATCTAGGCTTTTTTTTTTTTTGTAGCAGGAACTCCTTTGCATGTTAGGCCACTCACCCCTAATGTAGCCAATCCTCCTGGAGCTTACAGTAGGTCCTGTACTAAAAGCCCTGTAAGCTCTTGGGGGATTGGCTACATCAGGGGTGTATGGCCTAATATGTAAAGGAGTTCCTGCTACAACCCCCCCCCCCCCCCAGTAAACATGCATATTGGGAGGAGGGCACAGAGGGAGGGCTTCTAGTGTCCTGGCCCCACTGATGGACCTCCTGGTGGCACCTGGTTTTTTTGGCCACTGTGTGACACAGAGTGTTGGACTGGATGGGCCATTGACTTGATCCAACATGGCTTCTCTTATGTTCTTATGAGGGCACTCACAATCTTCACAGTTGCTGGTCTCCTGGTTCACACAGTGGTAACACCTGCAAAGGTCTGTTCTAACAAGAAGAACTGTTGCTGCTGTATTGCTAGGTGAGAACACCACATAGGAATGCAAGGCACCAGTTTTTTCTTTGATTTTTCTCATCCATTCATTACCTTCTATAAATTCTCTGCTGTTGGACAAGAGACAGGATCTCAAATGCACATATATACTTTTGCTATTAGGAAGTCTAAACTGAGTTGTGATAAACAGGGACTATTTGTTGCTGAGATATATTCGGAAAGGCAGCTGGAAGGGGAGCGTGGAAAGATATATCATGTTTAATCTCCGAGCTTTGGCTACTGCCAACACTAGATACAGCATCGTATCACAATAATTCAGAAACCTCTCTATTAGTTTCTCTCCTCTCTTAAAAAAAAGTAAATGAAGCTGTTACAACAGAACACATTAGAAGTGTTCTCTAATTGTCCTCGAGGCTGAGACCCAAACATATTTCAGGGAAGAACTCAAAATGAACTGTTTTTTCACTAAACAGTATTAGTCTTTTTTTTTTAATCTATTACCTCTCCATTCCACCTCTAGCAATTTCTCCCCACCTATAAATAAAACTGCTGATCCTGTTACCACCGTTTGGGAAGCAGGAACTGCCATTATCTTAATAGTCAGTGGAACTTCCAGGGCTTTTTTTTTTGGTAGAAAAAGCTCCAGCAGGAACTCATTTGTATATTAGGCCACTCCCCCCGACATCACCATTGTTCCACACAGGGCTTGTTAGGTAGAAAAAGCCCAGCAGGGACTCATTTGCATATTAGGCCACTCCCCTCTGACATCACCATTGTTCCACACAGGGCTTGTTTGGTAGAAAAAGCCCAGCAGGGACTCATTTGCATATTAGGCCACTCCCCCCGACATCACCATTGTTCCGCACAGGGCTTGTTTGGTAGAAAAAGCCCAGCAGGGACTCATTTGTATATTAGGCCACTCCCCCCGACATCACCATTGTTCCACACAGGGCTTATTTGGTAGAAAAAGCCCAGCAGGGACTCATTTGCATATTAGGCCACTCTCCCCGACATCACCATTGTTCCACACAGGGCTTGTTTGGTAGAAAAAGCCCAGCAGGGACTCATTTGCATATTAGGCCACTCCCCTCTGACATCACCATTGTTCCACACAGGGCTTATTTGGTAGAAAAAGCCCAGCAGGGACTCATTTGCATATTAGGCCACTCCCCCTGACATCACCATTGTTCCACACAGGGCTTGTTTGGTAGAAAAAGCCCAGCATGGACTCATTTGCATATTAGGCCACTCCCCCTGACATCACCATTGTTCCACACAGGGCTTGTTTGGTAGAAAAAGCCCAGCAGGGACTCATTTGCATATTAGGCCACTTCCCCAACATCACCATTGTTCCACACAGGGCTTGTTTGGTAGAAAAAGCCCAGCAGGGACTCATTTGCATATTAGGCCACGACACCAAGCCAGCCAAGAACTGCATTCCTGTGTGTTCCTGCTAAAAAAAAAAAAAAAAGCTCTGGGAACTTCCATTTTCAAAAGCGGTAGACTTCTGAGCATCAAAGGAAGGGAAAACTCAACAAAGAGATGGCCACCACTTTCTCGTCTTGCTTATCTGTTTCCTGAGGACATCTGGCTGACCAATGTCAGACCCAGAAGGCCAGGAGAAATGGGTCTCTCTTGCTGTGTCGGGGGTTTTTTCTTATTGAGGATCTCAAATGCTCATTCTTTAAGCACAGGGTTGTCAAACATCTGGCCCAGGAATCAGGCCCCCGAACAACTGGCTGTCATCTGCTTCCTTATCTCTCTCTTTCTCTTGCTCGCTCCCTTCTGTGCAATAGCTTGTTTTGCATGGCTCCCTCAATTGCACAGGAGCTACAGAGGAAAACCTCTCTTTTCTCCATTGGCTGAGGCTCCTCCCTTGGGGAGGAAGGGGGGTGGAGGAAAAGCTTGCTTTGCCAGGCTATCACAATTGCACAGCAGAGCTACTGAGCCAAACCTTCTATTGACTGAGGCTCCTCCCCCTCCTGGTCCCCTGGGGAAGGCAGGAAAGAGCCAGAGCTTCCTTTGCCCAGTTCTCTGGGTCCCATGGGAGAAATACCAAGAAAGCACCTTTAAGACCAATGAGTGCTAACATTTTAAGCACGTTTTAATTTTTTTAAAAAAATCTTTAATTGAGTTTGTGTCCTTTTTAAAGTTTATATCTCTGCTATCTAATCTTAAATAGGTACACACATGGCCCGGCCCAACATGGCCTGTCCCAAGAAGTTCTCATTTTATGTCAGATCCATCCCTCATAACAAATGAGTTCGACACCCCTGCTGAAGCATGTTGGGACACAGCAGCACGATACAAGAGGGCCCTCTGTGTACCCAGAGAAAGCAATTCATTAAACAGTTGGACAATTCTGCCTGCCCTGAATATTCATCCGCAGTGGGAGCTTCTCTGTACAATGAGTCAGCATCTGCTGAGGGCAGATTTTGGTTAGTCCTCTTATTACCCATGTTCAAAGGACTGCCCCTACCTCCCAAAAAGTGTCTCACAGTAATGAAATAACCAACATTAAATGCACACTAAATCCTAGTAAAATAAATAGCAACCCAATAGCATGAGAAAGAACAATGGAAACACATGTAGTCAAGGCCTTCTTTGGAGCAGGAGCTCCTTTGCATATTAGGTCACACACTCCTGATGTAGCCAATCCTCCTGGAGCTTACAGCAGACCCTGTACAGTAGGCCCTAGGGCTGCCACATTGGGCCAGCGAGGGGAACCTCCCCCTATGTCGCTGGCGCAATGACGTCACCCGGAAGTGACATAATCAAAATGGTGGTGCACATGTTGGGCTGCTCTAGGCGTTTCCAGGAAAACCACAGAGTTTTACAATAGGTGCCATAGAGCTTTTACCTCCTAAATGGCTAGAGCATCCAGGGAAAACATAGAGTTTTCTCAGAAACACCTAGAACAGCCCTGCGTGTGAGCCACCATTTTGATGATGTCACTTCTGGGTGATGTCATTGCGTCACGCATGCGAAAATCCCCTGCTACAGGAAGCAGGGGACTTGGCAGCCCTAGTAGGCCCTGTAAGCTCTTGGAGGATTGGTTGCAAAAGAGGTGTGTGGCCTAATCAGCAAAGGAGTTCCTGCTACAAAAAGAGAAAAAAAATAAATAGCAGAAGTAACACTTTTTAAAATCTTATCAGCATGTATATTGCCCTGAGCAATCATACCAGGAAGATTAAAATGACTTTAAATAGTGAGCAATGAGAAAAGTAACAACAAGAAATTAAAACCTGCAAGATTAAAAATGTAGCCAATCAAAACAAGGTCAATTTGGAGAGATACATGCACAAAACATGAAATTGATGACTCAAATTAGGTGCATATAAGGTATTAACTTTTAAGTTGAAAGCCTGTGTGAAGAGTAACAATTTCAGCCTGCTGCACTGAGCATTGCCACAAAGTAAAGTGCGTCCTTTACACTTCCCCCCAGCAAACTGGGTACTCATTTGACCAACCTCAGAAAAATGGAAGGCTGAGGAACCTTGAGGCAGCTTTCTGAATCCAGCTTCCACCAGGATCAAACTCAGGGCATAAGCAGACCTCAGGACTGCAGTACTGCAGATTTAACACTGCACCACGGGGCTCTTTTTGAATCCAAATTAGCATTTTCCTTGGCCAATTTTATCATCAATTTTCCTGCTGCATCAGGATTATCAACATGCCTTTTGATTGCTGCCTGAAGACAGTTGAGAAGGTTTAAATAGAGCTCTTGTGGCCTTTGACAAACCGTTGCAAAACTACGGGCTGGTTTCCCTTCTGAAGCTACCTTAGCAAAGTCCTGTAAAGCACATTTAGGCACAACAGCAAGGTTTGTATAATCCCTATTAGAGTCATGCCCTTGAACATCAGCCACATTTTTCCCTGTCAAATGTACAGGGCAAATAGACATTTCTGCCAATTCTGGGACATCTTCCAATCTAGCCTGATCAAGTTCCTTCTCTAAAACTTCACAGACCATGCGTCCTGGGGCGTTAGATGGTGGGCCCAAGGGTGGATCTGTTGGTGGAGGAGGGGGAAAAGGAGGAGGAAGAAAAGGAGGATGAGGGGTAGGGGGCACAAGTTGAACACCAGTGCTTTTTAGGGAACAATCTTTGGAGAGCTGGCTTGGGTTAGAAACGGGCATAAATTCCTCTACTGCATACCTGCATTTATGCCAGGTTTGCAGAAGTTCAATAGAAGCTCGGGGCTCTGTGTGAAGGGTCTTCCCTCTTTTCTCCCAGTCCCTTAGCTGAAGAGAGCCACACTGGGGGTACCATGGACATTGCTGCGTAATTACTTTAAACAGATTCTGTAGCTGAGACGAAGACACGGACCCGCCAGCCTTACGAATCAGGAATCTTAACTCCTCTAAATGTTACTGCTCAGCCTGTGATAATTGTCCTTCCATTACTTACCAAATGAAGGGGGTCGTTTGAGAATGACAAAGTGTACACTTGAGGGCCCTGCAGGCGTTTGATAAGTAGAGCTGAGGTGGCCTTGAAGTCCTGGCTCGGGCGCCACTTGTTGCAATGAAGACTCGGACATGAGTTCTTGAGGAGGGAATGAGTTCTTCTGCTTGCTGGGCAAGCGGTCTTTATTTATACATGTTCACCAATTATTCAAAACCGTTCTAGTCTCAAAATACGACAAAATAGAGTGTCACAGGAAAGTCTGGCGTGGAAGATAACATCTTGCTTAGTCCGCAAGAGTTCACAATAGTCTGGTTGTTGCTTCCCAAAGTAACATTGTGCGAGGAAGAGGAAACAGAAGGCATGCTGTGACGTTAAAGGTTGTTGTTTTTTCCCAGAGATTTGCAAGCTTGGCAAATCTCTTGATAGCTGGTCATTAAGTCAGGACCTGATCAGCCCAGTTTTTGGGGTACACATAGCCATTCTCATTACATGATATCTACACTTTTTTGTAGCAGGAACTCCTTTGCATATTAGGCTACACTCAAGGGTGAAATTCTAGCAGGAGCTCCTTTGCATATTAGGCCACACCCCCTGATGTAGCCAATCCTCCAAGAGCTTACAAAAAAGAGCCCTGTAAGCTCTTGGAGAATTGGCTCCTTCAGGGGTGTGTGGCCTAATATGCAAAGGAGCTCCTGCTAGAATTCCACCCATGGCTACACCTCCCTGATGTAGCCAATACTCCAAGAGTTTACAGTAGGCCTTGTAAGAAGAGCCCTGCAAGCTCCAGGAGCATTGGCTACATCAGGGGGGTGTAGACCTATGCAAAGGAGTTCCTGCTACAAAGAAAGCCCTGAGCAACATACCTGTACTGTTGAATACAGAGGGAGTGACAGACAGGCAGATAGCAAGGGGACTGGTTTCTCAGTTGGCCTTTGACATCTCACTGAGAGATGATTGGAGATTATTTTGGATGGACTTGGGACGATTTCTGTAGTTCAGTAAAGCGACAAAGAATAGATGACTTGGTTTTAAATGCCAGTTCCCAAAGAACACCCATAAAGGGAAAATCATGCATCTCACAGAGGCCGCATAAAAGATCAGGAGAGGTCTTAATGTCATGGATCCAAAAATCCAATTACCATCCTTCTATGTAGGGGTCATTTTGTAGAAAAAGAGGTGCCAGAGCTCATATGTGTCAGACGTGTAACTTACTGGAACTGAATTGTAGAATAGAAGTGGTTGATATGACTAATGCTATGATGTATCTTAGTATGACCTCTGCTTCACTAACCCTGAGAAATGTAGCAAGTGTCCTTTCCCCAAGCATACTGTAACCACAAGGAGTAAAATCTCACACCCAGCCACGAAACCATCTGCAGCTTTGAAGTCAACATCTTCAAGATCCCGTTCCCTGAGGGAAAAGATAAGACCCGGGGAAGGCCCGGCTGTCTCCAGGGGTGTGAAGAGGGCTGTATTGTTTCCCGTGTTTGAAATGTAGAAAAGGCTGGTCCCCGCCTTGGACCAGTATCAAACTCAATTTGCCTCTCTGTCGGCTGTTTGTTCTCAATAAATGGATTAATTTTTGAAACATTATGATCCGTCTTTATTTGAAGTTCCACGTCTTGACAGCTCATTAGCATGACTCATTTGCCTATGCCACCCCTGACATCACCGGAAGGTGTACTAAATTATATCCACTCAGCATCTACCTTCAAATGCTTCGTGAATTAGAATTGTCATCATAAAACCTTACTCCCATCATACTTTTTCAATTACTTTCTCCTCTGTGGCCACAGTGCCGTGATGATTTCCGTCTATCTGCTTTATAGGTTTTGGTTATTTCCCCATTTTTTTGAGGGGGGGGGACATTAGAAAGTTTGCCAAATCTTAGAATTCAGCACAAAATTCTCACTGGGGGTTTAAACAATGGAGCCCAGAAGCAAATATTGGGGGGGGGGGGGGGTAGGAAAGAAAGAGCACAATATAATTTAGAGGTTCTGGAGCTCTGCACCTGTGAGCTGCTGCCCAAAATGAGACCTGCTTCTATGTTTTCAAAATCTGTAACATCCGGCCTGATGAAGAGTTCTGGTGAACTTTGAAAATTCATACGTTTTGAGTCAGTATGGTAGGTCCTAATAAAAGATATTACACGAATTTTGTTAGTGCTTTTAGACAGACTTAGGGAGGGATGAAGAGAGGACTGGGGGAGGGAGGGAGGGAGAAGGAGATGGATGGATAGATGTAGTAGCTTACATGTGTCCTTCTGAACATGAAGGGGGGGGGGGGCAGAGGGAATCTTGATAGCCTTTAGCAGCCCCTACTCAGCTATCCAAGCCCTCTTCTCACAATCTGAGTTCGATCCCAGCAGAAGCTGGGTTCAGGTAGCCGGCTCCAGGTTGACTCAGCCTTCCATCCTTCTGAGGTTGGTAAAATGAGTACCCAGCTCGCTGGGAGGGAAGCATAGATGACTGGGGAAGGCAATGGCAAACCACCCCGTAAAAAAAGTCTTTTGTGAAAACGTTGTGAAAGCAACGTCACCCCAGAGTCGAAAACGACTGGTGCTTCCACAGGGACTACCTTTACATTTTTACTCAGCCATCAGAAGTTTGAGGGAGATATCCTGAGAACCAACAGGACTTGCAGGAAGAGGAATCGCATTTGCAATCACCGATTTTGAAGTCATCTACTGTTTGCCAGTGTTCACCAGCTGACTCAGCAAGAGCCCTTCCAAAGGAACAGCACCGAACAGAAATCATTAAGGGTCATAAGCAGAACATCATGCACTTCCCTCTGCATTGTTTTGGCCTTCCGTCCACATTACCAATCTCTCCGCGTTGTTCTTATCGGTGACCTTGAGAAGGACTGTGGCTTTATCGGCGCTTCCTTGTAGATCAGAGATGACCTTCAAGCCCATATCAGCGGGCCCTGACCTGTCTTGGCGTGAGCCGCTCACGTAGGGGGACATTTGCCGATCAGCCAGGACTAGCGTGCAGGAGAGAGAGAGTCGGAGGGGTAAGTGAATTATTTACAAAAATTTGAGTTGACACCTTTTATCAAATGTGGAAAGATGAAGACAAAACAGCTGCTATTGCTGTCGTAAGCAATCTGCTGGTGATTGAATAAAAGTGTCAAGAAAATGGCTGCTTGATAGCCTTTTGTTCTCTCTCATCCAGCTTGATGTTAGTTTGAGCTGTCAGTTAGGAATCACGGCAGTGTGATTTAGCAATACGCCGAAATGACCTTCTGTGTCAGCGGGAGATAGAGTAGGGAGAGAGCGCCCTCTAGTGAGCATGTGCTGCACTTTTACTGAGTCAGGAAGTTTCTGCGTCTTCATCTTGCTCTGCTTTAACGGTTCTTCATGGCAAATCTGACTTATCTGTCCGTCTGTCTGTTTGCTCAGGGGCTGCTTTGTAGGAAAAAAGGTGGTGGAGCTCACCCAGGGATCGTTGTGCAGCTGCACCTACTACTCAAAGGACAAGGAGGTGGAACTCTCAGGAAGGTTCAGGAGCTGTGCTCCTGTGAGCTCCCGCTGCATCCGAGGCCTGCATTTACCCATCTGTTCATTCGTAGTGCCTGTTGTTGTTTTTTAATTCATATTTTAAATTCACTTCATTTTATTTTTTTAAGTTTCATATTGTTACACATCTTGGCTCCTGAGATGCTCAGGTGATCTCTCTCTCTCTCTCTCTCTCTCTCTCTCTCTCTCTCTCTCCCTCCCTCCCTTTCTCCCTCCCTTCCTTCCTCCCTCTCTCCCTCCCTCCCTCCCTTCCTTCCTTCCTTCCTTCCTTCCTTCCTTCCTTCCTTCCTTCCTTCCTTCCTTCCTTCCTTCCTTCCTTCCTTCCTTCCTTCCTTCCTTCCTCCCTCTCTCCCTTCCTTCCTTCCTTCCTTCCTTCCTTCCTTCCTTCCTTCCTTCCTTCCTTCCTTCCTTCCTTCCTTCCTTCCTTCCTTCCTTCCTTCCTCCCTCCCTCCCTCCCTCCCTCCCTCCCTTCCAGCAGCTTACAAAATACATCCTCCTTTTGCATTTTGTTCTAATGGCCACCCCATGAGGAAGTTTAAACTGTGGCTAAGGGAGACCAATTCAGAGGAGCTGGATAGCTGCAAAGTTGCAGACTATGCTGAGAATTTAACATGATCATGTGTGGCATCAAGAAAGAAGAAGAAGATGATGATATTGGATTTATATCCCACCCTATACTCTGAATCTCCGAGTGACTCACAATCTTCTTTACCTCCCCCCCCACAACAGACACCCTATGAGGTAGGTGGGGCTGAGAGAGCTCTCCCAGAAGCTGCCCTTTCAAGGACAAGCTCTGTGAGAGCCATGGATGACCCAAGGCCATTCCAGCAGGTGCAAGTGGAGGAGTGGGGAATCAAACCTGGTTCTCCCGGATAAGTATCTGCACACTTAAGCACTATACCAAACTGGCTCTCAGTTACACATCTACCTACCTAAGCCCCCCCCCCCTGCAATGCCCCCTCTTTCTAGCTTCATTTCCCCTTCCTGGGCTTTCTAAGGCTGTGCAAAGCATGTGTTTTTGACAGGGAAAAATGACTGGGGAGAGGGAGAGGCTTGAGAGAGGAAAATGAAATAGCCAGCAAGGAAAGAGTTTAGGGTCTACCCCACCCCCCGGATCCACTTCTTTGCACGAAGCCCCACTCTCCTGGCACAGTTCTGCTGATGTTTGGCAGATACTTGGATTTCCTCTAAGAAGACTAAATCCAGCTCAATAGACTAGCCTTGGATCAGCCATGGAACTTCACGGCTAAGCAAGAACTGAGACCTGGAGTTCCCCTGTCCCGATCCACACTTTCAGCTATGTCCCACAGTGGCCTTGGCTGCAATCATACGCACTAAGTAATGCACTTTCGATCCACTTTCAATGCACTTTCCAACTAGACTTTGCCATTTTATACAGTAAAATCCAGTTGGAAAGTGCATTGAAAGTGGATTGAAAGTGCATTATGTAGTGCGTGTGATCACAGCCTTTGGATATTTCATTGTAGATTGCAATATAGATTGGCAGGTTTTTAATTATGTCTGCAAACACGGTTGCAGGGACAGAGGTTTGAATCGGTGCTCCCTTTCTAGACAACAGCTGCTTGAACAGAGCACCTTGTGCGAAATCCAACAAAAGCCCCGCGGAGGAGAGGAGCGCGAGAGCAGAGTAAGGCCAGTGGGGAATCGGCCCGAGTCTCATCTTCCCATAATGTGGCCAACGTAGGGTAGCCTCAGTTAAGACATTTTAGCATCTAGGTTTGATTTGATCTAGAGCCAGGAGGCAGATCACATATCAGAGTTTGCAGCTGTGCCAATTTAAAGGAAGGAAAGTTTTAGTTGTTGCGACTGGACACTGGCTGGATTGAGCCCGAAGCAAATTAAATTAAGTTAGGACTGTGTAAGAGCCAAACTACATGAGCCAGTTTGGTGTGGTGGTGAAGTGTGCGGACTCTTATCTGGGAGAACCCGGTTTGATTCCCCACTCCTCCACTTGCACCTGCTGGAATGGCCTTGGGTCAGCCAAAGCTCTGGCAAAGGTTGTCCTTCAAAGGGCAGCTACTGTGAGAGCCCTCTCAGCCCCACTCACCTCACAGGTGTCTGTTGTGGGGGAGGAAGATAAAGGAGATTGTGAGAGCTAGTTTGGTGTAGTGGTTAAGTGTGCGGACTCTTATCTGGGAGAACCGGGTTTGATTCCCCCCTCCTCCACTTGCACCTGCTGGAATGGCCTTGGGTCAGCCATAGCTCTGGCAGAGGTTGTCCTTGAAAGGCCAGCTGCTGTGAGAGCCCTCTCCAGCCCCACCCACCTCACAGGTGTCTGTTGTGGGGGGAGAAGATAATGTAAGCTGCTCTGAATCTCTGATTCAGGGAGAAGGGCAGGGTAAAAATCTTCAATTCTTCTTCTTCTTCTTCTTCTACATGAGACTACACCAAAAGACAGGGTTGTCAAGTCTTACCTGGCTCATGGCAGGGGATGATGGCCCTCTTTCCTGGGACTTTGTTGTGCACACACCACAATGATGTCCTCCAGTAGTAATGTCATCATGCTGGGCATGTCGTGCGGGGGATGCACTATCATTTTGGGGGAAACTATGATTATCACAGAGTTTTCCCCCAAATCTTAGAGCATCAGCCACATGATGTGCCAGGTGTAATGATGTCACTTCCGGGTGATATCATTGCACTGAGCATGTCTAGTGCACCAGTACTCTTCGGGGCAGTTCCCTGGCAGTGGGTTGGAGGCCCTGAAATTGGGGGAACCCCTGCCAGGGGTGGGGAAATGAGGACCCTACCAGAAGACTACAAACATGTTACCCTATGGGGATATGGTGGTGTCCAAGTGGACGCCAGAAGACTACAAACATGTCACCCTATGGGGATATGGTGGTCTCAAATGCAGGGGAATGGTTTATCGATTTGGGGAGAACCTTTAGCTTTCAACAATATCCAGTGGGTCAGTTGGCCAGTTTTGTCCCATGCACCGGGGTATTAACTGCCCTCAAATCTCTTCAGACTTACAACGAACCTATGAATCAATGACTTCCGAAATGACTTAGCGTTACCAACTTATCTTGTTTGCTCACATTGCGAGAAGATGAGACTCACTGGAAAGACAATAATGCTAGGAAAACTTGAAGGCAGCATCAAAAGAGGAAGACCCACCATGAGATGGATCGACTCAACCAAGGAAACCGCGAAGGGCAGGGCATAAATCAAATCTCCTCTTCTTCTAGACAGGGAGGGGGACATTGCTGAGAGGGGAAACAAGGGTGGGGCTAAAGCAAGACCAAGCTATTTCAAGGGATGGACCTAACTTCACCTGTTTGTGTCTAAGCCCCATTCTGTAACAGTAAACAGATTAAACTGCCTTCTACTGAGTTAGGTTATTGGTCCGTTCAGGTCAGTATTGTCTACTCAGGCTGGCAGCAGCTCTCCAGGGTCTCAGGTGAAGATCTTTTGCATCCCCTGTTTACTTGAACTTTTTTGAAACTGGGGATGCCAGGGATCGAACCTGGGACCTTCCGCATGCAAAGCAGATCTTCCACCTATGAGCCATGCTTCGCCCCTTAAATACTGTTTGGGGACATTTAAATGGAACAAACATATACTTACTGTCAAGTCGGCAGTAAGTATATGTTTCAATAATAAGATTCAATAACGAGTCCTTGTTGATTACAAAGTAGCTAGTTTATTGATATCATGGTTCTCGACTACAGCGAAATTGAAAGACTAAAGATCATACAGTAGAATGCAATCATATAAGGTGTACTTCAAAGGGATTCTTGAGGGAGGGGTACTAGGCAGGGCACATTCACACATTGATGTTACAATTTCTTTCTCAGGCCTGCTTTGGCCTTGAGCGTCTCTCGGCGCCAACCTCCCCCGATGCCCAGCCTGAGAAGGCCTGATAAACTCTTTCACATATTCCCATTTCAAAGCAAGACTACATAACAAAGGAAAGGAGGGGGGCGAGGAGAGCTCAAGCTAGCAGCATTGGAATATATTGGAATACAGTGTGGCTTTACCCAGGATGCTTCTCTCTTGAACCAAAGATTGAGTACAGGCCTGACCAAAGTTACAGCAGACTTGACACTTATCTCTCCCTCTCTCCGATGGCTTGAGATCAAAAGTTCACACGAACCTAATCAGCTTCTAATGAGACAGTATAAATAACAATTTGCAGCATTTTTTAATTAACACAAACAAGCCCTGTGGTGCAGAGTGTTAAAGCTGCAGTACTGCAGTCCTAAGCTCTGCTCACGACCTGAGTTCGATCCCCGGTGGTAGCTGGTTTTTCAGGTAGCCGGCTCGAAGTTGACTCCACCTTCCAAAGTCAGTAAAATGAGTCCCCAGCTTGCTATGGGGAAAGTGTAGATGACTGGGGAAGGCAATGGCAAACCACCCCGTAAAAAGTCTGTCATGAAAACATTGTGAAAGCAACAGCACCCCCGAGTCGGAAACGATTGGTGCTTGCACAGGAGACCTTTTCTTTTTTCCTTAATTAACACAAAGGCAAAATACAGGAAAGTCCTAGCATATTTCCTTCCTGCAGCTTGTGTTTTTGGGGAGCCTTCTGCCGTCCAATTCAGACTCCGTTCCTGAGAATAATTATTTCAAGGGGTCAAAGGGGGCAGCCCCTCTGCGTTTCTTATTTCAGGCCCTTTCATTCTTCATCAGCAAAGTGACTTTCCCTTTCTCAAATCCCACACATGTCCGCACCACGATTTCTTCATAAAAAAGGGGTCTGCAGGAATGTTAAATAATATGTAAATTTTTATGTTGTAATGAATTGGGTCCTAAGATCTTTAAAGGTCAGGCACCTGATCTAATACATCATGTTCTTTAATATCAAACTACAAAATAACCATAATAAATTTTGCGGCGGCTGCGGTGCGTCCTCACACACTGTTCCCCACAAGGAAGCACCAGCGGGAATATCTCATTTGTCAAAACATGCTGGGGGAAAACTGGCATGTGTACGAGAAACTTTGAAAGTACAGCTAAGGTTAAGGCTGTGAATAATCTGTATATATTAGCAAGGCTCCCTCCCAGAGATGCCTGGCCTTCAGACAGAACCAGCCTGGGAACCAAAGGGTGATGAACACATGGAATTCACTGCCACAGGAGGTGGTGATGACTGCCAGCATAGGCAGCTTCAAGAAGGAATTGGATAAAAATTTGGAGCAGAGGTCCATCAGTGGCTCTTAGCCACAGCATATTGATGGGACTCTCTTTCTGGGGCAGTGATGCTCTGTATTCTTAGCGCTTGGGGGGGGCACAGTGAGAGGGCTTCTGGAGTCCTGGCCCCACTGATGGACCTCCTGATGGCACCTGGTTTTTTGGCTACTGTGTGACACAGAGTGTTGGACTGGATGGGCCATTGGCCTGATCCAACATGGCTCCTCTTATGTTCTTATCCAGGGTGGAATTCTATCAGGAGCTCCTTTGCATATTAGGCCACACCCCCTGATGTAGCCAATCCTCCAAGAGCTTACAAGGCTATTTTTTGTAAGCTCTCAGTGGATTGGCTGTATCAGGGGTATGTGGTCTAATATGCAAAGGAGCTCCTGCTAGAATTCCACCCCAGTTCATAACACCATAATTTTGCAATGAATACAGACAAGGAATACACATAAAAACATCTTAAGCTGCCGTATGCTGAATCAGACCCTTGGTCCCTCCAGATCAGTATTGTCTACTCAGACTGGCAGCGGCTCTCTAGGGTCTCAAGCTGAGGTCTTTCACATTACCTGGTCCTTAACTGGAGATCCTGGGGACTGAACCGGGGACATTCTGCATGCAAAAGAGAGGCTCTTCCACTGAGCCACAGCCCCTAGTGGTAGGGTTGCCAGATCCAAGGTGGGAAACTCCTGGAAATATTGGGGGGTGTAGCCTAGGGCGAGCAGGGGTTGGGGAGAGGAGAGAGCTCAGCAGGATGTGATATCAAAGGCTGGTCCAGCCGCTAGAAGAAAAAGAAGAAGACAATGATGACATTGGATTCATATCCCGCCCTCCACTCTGAATCTCAGAGAAGCTCACAATCTCCTGTCCTTTCCTCCCCCACAACAGACACCCTTTGAGGTGGGTGGGGCTGAGAGAGTTCACACAGCAGCTGCCCTTTCATGGGCAACTCCTACAAGAGCTATGGCTGACCCAAGGCCATCCCAGCAGCCGTAGGTGAAGGAGTGGGGAATCAAAGATAAGAGTCTGCACACTTCACCACTACACCAAACTGGCTCTCTAGCCAAACTAGGTGATTGCCTAAGGTGCCGGCCTTCTGGGGGTGATGAATTGGGCACTCCCATGTGACGGTAACATTAACAATGCAGGGGGCGGGGACATCAGACATTAGCCTTGTCTAGGACTAGTCCTGGTGGCCCTAAAACGCACCCTATAAAGAAGCCATTTTTGCCAGGTGAACTGATCACTATAGTCTGGAGATCACTTATAATCAGGGGTGGAAGTCTAGCAGGAGCTCCTTTGCATATTACACCACACACCCCTGATGTAGCCAATCCTCCAAGAGCTTACAAGGCAGTTTTTAGTAAGCTCTTGTAGGATTGGCTTCATCGGGGTGTGTGACCTAATATGCAAAGGAGCTGCTGCTAGACTTCCACCCCTGATTAGAATTCCTGGTGATCGACAGGCCCCACCTGGAGAGTCACATCCCTAGCCTCCAGGTGGGACCTAAAGATCCCCTGAAATTACAGTCATCTCCAGACTACACAAATCAGTTCCCCCCTGGAGAAAATGGATGCTTTGGAGGTGGCCTTTGTGGCACTGTACATCATTGAGATCCCTGTCCTCTTCAAGCTCTGTCCCCAAATCTTCAGGAGTTCTCCAACATGGATCTGGCCACTATCCCTTCATTCCCTGCAGGTGGCTAGGTGGGACCTGGCAACTCTAAGTCCTACCTAATGGCCAAAAGAAAAGAAAGCAAAACTAGAAAAGGGGAAGAGGCTGGGGTTGTTTTGTAGAAAAATAGGTGGTGGAGCTCATTAGCATAACTCATTAGCATATGCTGCCCCCTCCAGCCAAAAGCAACCCGATACAAGAAAGGAGAGCCCCAGACGAGCGAGGTCCGCTTGGGCTGGCTAGAGATCCAGCCAGCCCAAGCAGGCCTTGCTCGGCTGAGGTTCTCCTGGGCCACTTCCCCACAGTCAAAATGCCAGCAAGCCATCCGCCACCCAAAATCACATAAAATGTGGAGAAAGGGGTGTGTGAGCTTCTCCAAGGGTTAATGAGGGCTGTTGGGGTATGACAAAGCCCCTGGTGGCTGGCTGGCTGCCCACTCTCCTAATCCAGAGATTGCTATGCAGCTGCACCTACTATTCATTGGACAAGGTAGGTGAGGAGGAAGAGGGGGAACCCTCAGAAAGGTTCAGGAGCTGTGCTCCTGTGAGCTCTTACTGATCTGAGGTCTGGGAAAAGGAACTTATCAGAAGGGCGGTCTGAAGGGGCAGCCAACATAGTCCTGTACATAGCCCATAGTACAGAAGGAAGAATCATCTCACCAAATGATTCTACATTCAAGAGACACGTGTGTGTTTTAAGTATTTCCAAAGTGACACAAAAATAACAGCAAACCTCATTCACATTTTAAGCTTTTTTGCAATAATCACTTCACTTAAAAAAAAAAAAAGAAAGAAAAGAAAAATGTCAAGCATTGTGTATTCAACATATATTAAAGAAACCAGATCTTGGAATTGTTACCTTTATATTATAGAATTCAGATTGTAGAGTTGTTACTAACCCAAAGTTAAAAATGTGAGCACATCAAAGTAGCAGCCCCCAACTTTCTTCTTTTGCTTTTCCTAACAAATGCAGGAATGTCCCCTTTGAAGATAAGACCTTCTGGGACTCATTCCCAGGCTTAGCCAGGCCTGAACCCAGGATGCGCTAGCCACAATATAGAAAAGGAATCCAGAGTGTGAATTTCACATGTGAATGTAGAATTGTTTATAGAACCTCTGATGTACCATTTTAAAGCATGCATTCTAGTGTTACAAAGTATCAGTCCCAATCTTCTGCTCAAATGAGCCACGTGGATTATCAATAAACCTAACTTTGTTTCAAAACCCAAGGACTGGTTATTTTGAAATCTCATGCTTGACATTTTGGAACTGATCATTTATTAAGAATTCATCTGACCTGGCAACTTTTAAGCCGGATGGCTGAAAGAGCACCAGACAAAGAGAACCTACTGATCCATTCAAAGGAGTGGAAGTGCGGACCCCCCCCCCCAGCACATCGTTGGGACTCAGAGAGTCGGGGGTCATGGATCCCCTCTACACGTACAACAATTATTCATCACCCCTCAGAAGTGGGAGCTGTGCACCTCCACAGCACTAATGGACGAAGCGCCAGCATGCCATGAAATCATCCTGTCGAGGCCAGTGCGAGGGGGCAAAGGCGGCAGGAACCCCGGAGGAAGCCAGGAGGATTGCCCCATAAGAGGTGAGGATGAGCGGGGTGGACCCCGACCAGAGGATGGCCGTCCAGCTGGGTCCGAGTCAGAGGAGGAAGATGGGGGCAACCCGAAGGAGCCGGACATCCTAGAGACGGTGAGAGGTGAAATGACCACTATGGCAAGGGAGCTGCGGGATGAAATCCAAGCCAACGCCACCTTCATGGCGCAAGAGATGCAGAGGCAGATCGATCGAATGCGACCTCGGGAGGCCCCCGTTAGCTCCACCAGCGGTGCCAGCACCAATACCACCAGCACCACCAAATGTGCTGGCACCCCTGGTGCCCCCAGTGTTACCGGGGCAACCAGGAGACCCTGCGCTACCACCAGGAGCTATGGCCCCTCGAGACTATGGGAGAGGGAGAGAACTAGATGCCACCTTCGACGGCGACCCCGAAGAATTGGAGTACTTCACCATTCAAGCCAATAGCAACATGCACTATTGGGGGAACACGTTCCCTGATGAGTTCAGCCAAGTGGATTACCTCGGGTCGAAACTGAAGGGAGCAGCAACAAGATGGTGCGTAAGCCTGTACGAGACAAGGGGCCCCGAGCTCGACACCATGGGTGGGTTCCTGCAGGCGCTGCCAACCCAATACGAAGACCCCCTTCAAGAGACCAAGGCCATTACGGCCCTGCGCAAGATGCAGCAAGGGGCGAAATCCGTGCATGAATACGCAGCTGATTTTAGGGCCCACTTGGCCAAAGTTCGAGGGTGGAGTGAGATGATGAAGATCGAAGAGTACCAGAGAGGGCTAAACGTAAGCCTGCTGGATCGAGACCTGCAGCAAGCCCGCCCTACCACCCTGGTGGGATGGGTACAACTGGCAGGCGAGGTAGAGACTAACATGAAGCAGGTGGCCCTCCAATGCCAATTGCAGCAAGGGGGAAAGGGGGGACATGAGGCTCGGTCGGGAGCCAAGTCAGAAGGGAAGAAGAATGTGGCCCGGGGGGGACGCCAAAACCTCGCCCGGGGCGCAAGTGCTTCTGATGTGGTGATCCAAATCAGGTGGCGGCCAACTGCCTGGAGAAACCTCGAGACTCCCCCTTACTCTGAACCCAATGGCGGCGGGACCAAAGAAAACTTCGACCAGACCCAAAGAATCGGTTCGGGGGAGCACCGCAATGTTGGCGGTACTAGACGAGGATACTATAATTGTGGATGCATCCAGTGAAGAGGCTTGGGGAACCGAGCCGGCGGAAACGAGAGCGACGTGCACTGAGAGGTGCCGGGAGGCAGGTCGTGGATCTAACGGCACCATTGAGGGTGAGAGTGACTGGATCTTTATTTTTTGTACCAATGACATTGTTGAACCAAAAGCTTAAACGCTTTATCCATGCCTGAGCCCTAATCGACTCTGGGTGCACAAGGGAGATTATCACCCCAAAATTAGTAGATGCTTTAGGACTGGTGCGGAAGCCCCTGTCCCGCTCGATCCAATTCGAACAAATGGACGGGTCCGTAATGAGGGGAGAGCCTTGTGTAGAAGCAGCTCAGGGAGTACCAGTAGGGAGAGAGGACCATTGGGACATAGAAATGTTCGAGATCGCCCCCTCCTCCTCCTTTGATGTGGTGTTAGGGGTCGGGTGGCAAGCTAAGCACCAATCGGACATACAATGGAGGGACCAAACGATAGATTTCACCGACAGAAGGTGCAAACACCATCACTGGTTGGGGGCCTGGGGGCCTAATCCCCCCCCCTAGGAATGAAAAAATGTGTGTGTCAGTGGAAGAGATTCGTTCCATTCCCAGAGAATACTGAGACTTGCGCAAAGTATTCAGCGAGCAGGAGGCGAATGAGCTTCCCCCACATCGAAGCACAGATTGTGCGATCAAACTAATCCCTGGCCAGGAACTGCCTAAAGCCAAACTATACTCCATGGGGTGGGCTGAGAAGGCAGAACTATGGAAGTTCATAGACAAGAACCTCAAAAGAGGCTTTATCCAGCTGGCCACTGCCCCGCACGCCGCACCGGTACTGTTTCGGAAAAAGAAGGATGGGAGCCTTAGGCTTTGCACTAATTTTGGTGGGATAAATGGGATATCGATGTCCAACGTGTATCCCATCCCCTTGATTAAAGATCTACTGAGTACGGTGTCCGAGGGATCCATTTTCACAAAACTGGACTTAAGGGATGCGTACTTTAGAGTGCAGATCAAAGAGGGGGACGAGTGGAAGACAGCCTTCAACACTCCAATGGGGCAGTTTGAGTATCTGGTGATGCCTTTTTGATTACAGGGGGCGCCAGGAGTGTTTATGAACTTTATCAATGAGGTCCTGAGAGAATACCTGTATAAGGGGGTGGTGGTGTACCTGGATTACATCATTATTTATTCCAAGGACCTGGCTTCCCACGTGCCGCTAGTGAGGGTGCTATCCACCTTGTACGAGCACAAGTAGTTTGTGAAACTATCCAAGTGTGAGTTCCATCAAACCAAACTTGACTATCTAGGGTTCAGAGTTTCCGAAGGGGCTCGCCATGGACCCTGCTAAAATACAGGCGGTATTAGATTGCCCCCCCCCCCCCCGAGGACACGTAGAGAGCTACAATCCTTTCTTGGGTTCGCAAATTTTTACAGAACCTTCATTCAGGGGTTCGCCCAGGTGATATTGCCCCTAACGGACTTGCTTAAAACCAAAGGGAAGGGGCTGGAGGCAAAGAAGCCAGGAGCAAAGCTAGCATTGACTCCCGCCTGCCAAAAAGCCTTCGAGAAACTTAAGCAGTTCTTTACAAGCGAACCAGTATGAAGTCATCCTGATGAATTTAAGCCTTTCGTGGTCCAATGCAATGCCTCCGATGTGGCCTAGGAGCCATGCTAATGCAAAGAGACTCGGAAGGGAGGCTGCGACCATGCGCTTCCATCTCTAAAAATTTTCACCAGAGCAGCGCAACAGGTCGGTGTGGGACAAGGAGGCGTTTGCAGTAACTTTTGCATTGAATACATGGCGGTCCTGGCTAGAGGGGGTGAGAGTGCCATTTGAGATCTGGACCGATCATAAGAACTTAGAAGCGCTGACTGATCGGAGAAAACTGACTGAAAAGCAGATTCGGTGGGTGGGATTCTTTGCGAAGTTCGACTTCACGCTAAAACACATTCCGGGGCAAAAAATTTCTTAGCCGATGCACTATCCAGGTTGCCCCAGCACAAGAGTCAGAGGGAGGAAGTGCTAAACTCCATCATTCCCCCCCAGCGCAGTGGCTGGCGCCGTGACTACCCGGTCAGGGAAGAAAAAGGGAGCACCAGAGCCGTGGTGGGAGGTAATAGACTAACAGAAGAAGCAGAACGAGAAGGCGAGGGGAAGCCAGAAGGATTAATTAAAGGGACTGGAGGCTTTTGGTATTAGGATGGGAAATTATATGTTCCAAAAGCACTGAGGCAGAAGATATTACAACACTGCCAGTGTAATAAACTGTCTGGCCACTTCGGTTACGTAAAGACACTGCACCTGGTCAATAGGCAATTCTGGTGGCCTCAAATGAAGAAAGATATTTCAGAATTTGTAACTACTTGCCCTGTGTGTATAGCGGCAAAAAAGCGAGGTGGGAAACCCCCTGGGCTCCTCCAACCCACTCAGACTGAAGAGCGGCCATGGTCTCTAGTGTCTATGGACTTCATAGTAGAGTTGCCGGCTTCTCAGGGCAGGACCGTAATACTAGTAATAGTGGACACTATTTCAAAGCAAGCGCATTTCATTCCATGCAAAAAGCTGCCCACTGCAAAGAAGCTGGCGTACCTATTTTTCCAACACATTGTTAGAGTCTACTCCTTCCCCGATAAGGTCATTAGTGACCGCGGCCCACAGTTCGTTGCCAACTTCTGGCGGGAGTTCTGCAAACTAACGGGCATGGAACAGGGGTTGAGCTCCAAATATCACCCACAGACAGACGGGCAGATGGAATGCGTGAATGCGCTTCTAGAACAGTATTTACGGTGCTATGTGAACTATCAACAGACCAATTGGGTGGAACTGCTGCCGTTTGCAGAATATGGATACAATAATAGCCTCCATAGCTATTCCACCAAGGCATTCCTGTTTAAAATTGTGAATGGCTACGAGGGGAAACCATTCCCCCTCTTGCCCGAGGACAATGGGACCAAAAACCCCTCCTCTTGTCAGCAGTGGTGGGAGACGCTGGGAAAGGGGTGGACTGTAATTCAAGAAAACCTGGATGCAGCCAAACGGGACTATAAAGCACATTATGACAAAAAGCACACCCCAGAATGGGACTTTAAAGTAGGAGAGACTGTGTTTATATCTACAAAGAATCTGCCATTGCCACAAACCTCCAGGAAACTTGCTTACAAATACCTGAGGTCCTTTAAAATAAAGAGGGCGATAAACAAAGTGACAGTGGAACTAGAATTACCAAAACTGTTTAGTAAAATTCACCCTGTTTTCCATTGCAGCCTTCTTTGGCGAGATCTGGGGGCTACGAGTTGGCATCCCTGCCTGCTGGAGCCCAAACCTATTCAAGTGAAGGGTCAGAGTCATCATGAGGTGCAGGAGATATTGGACGCGAGAGAGGAAAGAGGGGTGCTATACTTTTTAGTGCGTTGGAAGTATTTTCCCCCTAGTTGTGATGAGTGGGTGAAAGCATCTGACCTCCGAGCCCCACTTCTCCTCAAAAGATTTTACCTACTGCACCCAGACAAACCCCGAGAAAGAGCTTGGGGGGGGGCAGTATGCCAAGCACTTTGTATTCAACATATATTAAAGAAACCATATCTTGGAATTGTTACCTTTATATTATAGAATTCAGATTGTAGAGTTGTTACTAACCCAAAGTTAAAAATGTGAGCACATCAAAGTAGCAGCCCCCACCTTTCTTTCGCTTTTACTAACAAATGCAGGAATGTCCCCTTTGAAGCTAAGACCTCCTGGGACTTGTTCCCAGGCCTAGCCAGTCCTGAACCCAGGATGCGCTAGCCGCAATATAGATAAGGAATCCAGAGTGTAAATTTCACAGGTGAATGTAGAATTGTTTATAGAACCTTTGATGTGCCCTTTTAAAGCATGTACTCTAGTGTTACAAAGTATCAGTTCCAATCTTCTGCTCGAATGAGCCATATGGATAATCAATAAACCTAACTTTGTTTCAAAACCCAAGGACTGGTTATTTTGAAATCTCATGCTTGACAAAAAGTAAAGAAAATGGCACTGTACATCCAGGAGATTAAAGAACAGAATAAATTAAGTGAGGGGAAAAAAAAACAGCCGTAACCCAGATACAGGCCATTAAATAGAACTCAGCTTCCAGAGCTCCTGGTAAATACGCATATTTGTATTGTTCTAAAGCTCCACATTTCCAAGTTTCTGTCTCTGGGCTTGTCTGCCAAGGAATCCTTAATGCCACAGAGGATTCTGGGGCATAAGGTGTATTCTCAGTTTGCTGGGATGCTGGCAGGGCCGGCCCTACCAGTAGGCAAACTAGGCAATTGCCTAGAGCACCCCCCATATGTCAGGCTCTGTAATGTTTATGACTAATAATGCAACATACTAACCATATGTACCTTTGGTACTAACCCAAGGATCTTTCCTGTCATATAGCCACTGTGCATATCAAAAGAAACAGCTATTGATGTGTAAACCTTGTTGATGCTCCCAGGGAACAAAAGAATGTGACCGTTAAAAGATAGCCTGGCTGCAAGGCAACTTCTCAGGGGAGAGATATAAGCTGAAGCCCGTGTGAAAGTTTGCACCTCCAACCCCTTGATGTTTTGGGAAAGGGAGCTTTGTTTAGAATTGCTTTGATGTAGAATCTTTAAAAATAGTTACCGCCTAGAAATCAGCATTAGTCTCAATCTTTGTATCCAGCTATGAGTTTCCAATAAAGTATCATTTTGTTTCGAATGTATACTGCCTTGAGATTCCATTCGCCTGACATTTTGAGACTAATCCTGAAAGACGGGGTTTATCTGAACCGGCCGCTTTGAAGTCGAATGGCTGAAAAAGTTCCGGAGAATGGAGAACCTCCAGGGGAACCGAAAACTCCCCCATGGCACGTCCTTGGGCCGAGGCGAGCTATGGGACTCGAGTCCCCCTCTTACATCAAGACGCTATTCATCAGCCCTCAGCAGTGGAAGCCAAGAACATCCACAGCCCTGATGGATGCTGCCCCAGCCCGCCACAAGAACCTTCTCACCTGGCCGACGACGGGAGCTACCGGAGAAGATGTCGATGCTTCCCAAGTAAGCTCACCCGACTCAGAGGAGGAGGAGGTCGAAGAGGGCCCCGGGGAAGAGGGTGAGAATGCCCGACTGGAAGAAAGAATTCTGGGGAAGGTGAAAACCCAGATGAAGGGGTTGGCTAAAGATCTCCGTGGGGAGATTAAAAGCAACACCAACGCGATAGCCAGGGAAGTGGGACAACAGATTGACCATCTACAAGTCCTGTGGGAACTAGAGCAGCGGCAACCCCGGGGACTGGATACGTCCGGCCACCAACCTCCAACAGGTTTAGCGCCGCCAGTACCTGCACCACCGGCCCCTCCTCCACCGCCGGGGGCTCCGACACCCCGAGAACCGGGGAAAACCAGAGCGCTAGATCTCAAGTACGACGGGGACCCTGAAAAAGTGGAGTACTTCACCATTCAAGCCACCGGCTACATGCACTACTGGGGGAACACCTTCCCTGACAAGGCGAGCAGGGTGGACTACCTGGAGTCGAAACTGATGGGAGCGGCCCGGAGATGGTATGTTAGCCTGTATAAAGCCTGGGGCCCGGAATTGGGAAGTGTGCATGGGTTTCTGCAAGCAATGCTGCACCAATACAAGGATCCCCTCCGAGAGACCCAGGCCCTCACAGCGTTGAAAGAATTGAAACAGGGGAATAAATCCGTGAGAGAGTATACCGCCGAGTTTTGGACCCACAGTGCGAGAGTAAGGGGTTGGAACGAGGCGATGAAGATCAAAGCTTACCAAGGGGTTCTAAGATCCAACCTACTCGACCGGGCACTCCACCAGGCATGCCCAACCACCTTGGTAGGATGGATGCAGCTCGCGGGAGAGGTCGAGACCAACCTGGAGCGGGTGGCCCTACAACAGCAGCAGGAGGGAGGTAAAGGGGGGCGTGAGGCTCGGTCGGGCGCAAAGACTGAGTCTAAAAAAGTTACACCGCCCAGCAGTGCCACCAAGGGGTCCTCAACTCGCAAGTGCTACCGATGTGGGGACCCCGGGCACTTAGTGGGAGATTGCCCCGAGAAACCTAGAGCCCCGAAGGCGGTGGCCCCCAAATCAAAGAAACCATCAGGGAAATCGAAGGAGCCCAGTCGGGGCAACACCGCACTATCGGCGGTGCTTGACAAGGATTTTACCAGGGAGAACGAGTCAGAGGAAGAGGCGGAGCCGGTGGGAAACGGGGACGACCTGCCCTGAGCGGTGCCGGAAGGCAAGTCGAAGCCGCACCGGCACCACTGCAGGTGAGAATATCTGGAGAATTGTTTCTGGTCCCTTTGACTTTGTTGAACCCCAACTCCAAGAGGTTTATGCACACCCTAGCTCTAATTGACTCAGGGTGCACTCGGGAAATCATCACCCCGAGGCTAGCAAAAGCGTTAGGACTAGCGTGAACCCCCCTGCCCCACCCACTCCAGTTTGAACAAATGGATGGGACAGTAATGAAAGGGGAACCGTGCATAGAAGAGACCCAATTCTTTCCAGTGGGAATTAAAGAACACTGGGATATGGAGGTGTTTGTAATCGCCCCCTCCTCTTCATTCGACGTGGTGGTGGGGGTGGGATGGCTAGCAAAACACCAACTGAACATCCAGTGGGGAGAGCAAACCATAGACTTTGAGAGCAAAAAGTGCACCCACCACCACTGGTCGATAGAATGGGGACCCTCACCTCCACCTAAGAACGAGAGACTGTGTTTAATGATAGAAGAGGTGAGGTCCATCCCCAAAGAATACCATACTTACATAGAGCATTTAGTGAGGAGGAGGCAAATGAACTTCCACCCCATAGAAGCACAGACTGTGCCATAGAACTCATACCAGGCCAGGAGTTGCCCAAAGCAAAGCTCTACTCAATGGGATGGACAGAGAAAGAGGAGCTGAGGAAGTTCCTAGATAAAAACTTGAAGCGGGGATTCATTAGACCAGCAACCCCACCCCATGTGGCCCCGGTACTGTTCAGAAAGAAGAAGGATGGGGGGCTTAGACTTTGCACAGATTTTCGTGGGATAAACGCCATCTCCATGTCAAATGCCTATCCAATCCCCCTGATCAAAGACTTATTGAGTACTGTGTCAGAGGGGTCCATCTTTACCAAACTAGATTTGAGAGATGCATACTTCCGAGTTAGAATTAAAGAGGGAGATGAATGGAAAACGGCATTCAATACACCAATGGGATAATTCAAGTATCTAGTGATGCCGTTTGGGCTGCAGGGCACGCCCGAAGTGTTTAAGAACTTCATCAATGAAGTACTAAGGGAATACCTGTACAAAGGGGTGGTGGTGTACCTGGATAACATCATTATCTATTCAAAAGATCTACCCTCCCACATAAAGTTGGTGAGGAAGGTACTCAACACATTGTTAGAACACAAATTGTATGCCAAACTGTTGAAGTGCGAATTTCACCAGGAGGAACTCGATTACTTGGGATTTAGTGTCTCGGGGAAGGGACTAGCCATGGACCCAGTAAAAATACAAGCTGTTCTAGACTGGGAACCCCCAAAGACACGTAAACAACTCCAATCATTTCTTGGGTTCGCAAATTTCTACAGGGCGTACATAGAAAGATTTGCTAAAGTCATGCTGCCTTTGACAGACCTGCTAAAAACTAAGGGGAAGGGTCCAGAAGCGAGTAAGCCAGGGACTAAACTGGCATGGTCTCCCAAGTGTCAGCAAGCGTTCGACAAATTAAAGCAACTGTTCACAAGCGAGCCTATCCTGGCGTACCCGAACAAGCTCAAACCCTTCGTGGTGCAATGAGATGCTTCCAATGTAGCCTTCGGAGCAATATTGATGCAGAAAGATAATGAGGGTAGATTAAGGCCAGGTGCATACATTTCAAAAAAGTTCTCTAACGAACAGTGCAATTGGTCAGTCTGGGACAAGGAGGCGTTTGCAGTAACGTTTGCGCTGAAAACATGGCGATCGTGGCTAGAGGGGGCGCGAGTGCAGTTTGAAATTTGGACAGATCACAAAAACCTAGAGGCACTAACTGAGCGCCGAAAATTAACCACCAAACAGATCCGGTGGGCGGGATTTTTTGCCAAGTTTGATTTCATGCTCAAACACATACCAGGCTCCAAGAATTTTCTAGCAGACGCCCTCTCCCGGCTACCGCAGCACGAGAGGCAGAAAGAAGAAACCATAGACTCTCTCATTCCCCCCTCCGCAGTAGCAGGGGGAGTGACCACATGATCAGGGGAAAAAAAACGGGTCCCCAGAGCCATGGGAGGGTAATAAACTGATCACTGAAACAGAACAAGAGGGAGAGGACTGCCCGGAAGGACTCTCCAAAGGAGAAGGGGGGGTTTGGTACCATGTGGGGAAGTTGTACGTCCCAAAAACCCTCTGCCAAGAAGTACTGCAGCACTGCCACAACAGTAAACTAGCTGGGCATTTCGGCTATGTAAAAATGCTGCACTTAGTAAGTAGACAATTTTGGTGGCCCCAGATGAAAAAAGACATTTTGGAATTTGTAGCCTCTTGCCCAGTGTGTATCATGGCCAAAAAGAGGGGAGGACCCCGGGGCTGCTTCGCCCCACACCTACTGTCGAGAGACCATGGTCAGTGGTGTCAATGGACTTTATAGTCGAGTTACCGGTCTCTCAGGGACGCACAGTAATTCTGGTGGTGGTGGACACCTTTTCTAAACAGGCGCATTTTATTCCATGCAAACAAATACCCACGGCTAAGAAGCTAGCCCGCTTATTTTTCCAGCACATTGTCAGACTACACTCATTTCCCGATAAGGTCTTTAGTGACCGCGGCTCGCAGTTCGTTGCCAACTTCTGGCGGGAGTTTTGTAAAATAGTGGGCATAGAACAGTTCCGCCTACCACCCGCAGACAGACGGACAGACAGAGCGTGTGAACGGGCTTCTAGAGCAGTATTTGCGATGCTACATGAACTATCAACAGACAAATTGAGTGGAGCTTCTCCCGTTTTCTGAATACGGGTACAATAACAGCGTACACAGCTCTACTAAGACCTCGCAATTTCAGATTGTGAATGGCTACGAAGGAAAACCTTTCCCACGACTACCAGCTCCAGGGGAAACATGCCACCTGCCTCTAACCAACAATGGTAGGAAACTTTAGCAGGAGGTTGGAAAGTGATCCAGGAAAACCTGGAAACGGCTAAACAAGACTATAAAAAACACTTTGATAAAAAACACTCACCTGAATGGTATTTTAAAGTGGGAGACACATTATTTCTATCCACTAAGAACCTACCACTACCACAACCCTTCCGGAAATTAGCGTATAAATACTTGGGACCATTCAAGGTTAAGAGAGTTATAAATTCAGTAACAGTGAAACTAGAATTACCAAAAATGTTTAGTAAAATTCACCCTGTTTTCCATTGCAGCCTTCTGAAAAAAGACCCTGGATCTACGTATTGGCATCCATGTCCAAAGACGCCCACTCCTATTCAAGTGAAGGGTCAGAGTCATCATGAAGTGCAAGAAATACTGGATGCCAAAGTAAAACGGGGAGTACTACACTATCTGGTCCGTTGGAAATACTTTCCCCCTAGCTGCGATGAATGGGTCAAATCATCACACCTCCGCGCTCCTTCACTCCTAAAGAAGTTTTACCTACTGCACCCAGACAAACCCCGAGCAAGAGCTTAGGGGGGGCAGTATGTCAGGCTCTGTAATGTTTATGACTAATAGTGCAACATACTAACCATATGTACCTTTGATACTAACCCAAGGATCTTTCCTGTCATATAGCCACTGTGCATATCAAAAGAAACAGCTATTGATGTGTAAACCTTGTTGATGCTCCCAGAGAACAAAAGAATGTGGCCGTTAAAAGATAGCCTGGCCGCAAGGCAACTTCTCAGGGGAAAGAGATAAGCTGAAGCCCGTGTGAAAGTTTGCACCTCCAACCCCTTGATGTTTTGGGAAAGGGAGCTTTGTTTAGAATTGCTTTGATGTAGAATCTTTAAAAATAGTTACCAGTTTGGTGTAGTGGTTAAGTGTGCGGACTCTTATCTGGGAGAACCGAGTTTGATTCCCCACTCCTCCACTTGCAGCTGCTGGAATGGCCTTGGGTCAGCCATAGCTCTGGCAGAGGTTGTCCTTGAAAGGGCAGCTGCTGTGAGAGCCCTTTCAGCCCCACCTGCCTCACAGGGTGTCTGTTGTGGGGGAGGAAGGTAAAGGAGATTGTGAGGTGCTCTGAGACTCTTCGGAGTGGAGGGCGGGATATAAATCCAATATCTTTTTCTTCTTACCGCCTAGAAATCGGCATTAGTCTCAATCTTTGAATCCAGCTATGAGTTTCCAATAAAGTATCATTTTGTTTCGAATGAATACTGCCTTGAGATTCCATTCTCCTGACACCATGTGACTCAGTGACCTTATCAGTGGGGGGGGCACCAGACGTTAGCCTTGCCTAGGGTGCCAGACAGTCTAGGGCTGGCCCTGGCCACTGGTCAAGTTCCCACTGCTGATTCCCACAGCTGACCTTCACAAAGAGATTGAACTCTAGTACATGCCCAGCACAGCCCTATTGCTGGTGAGAGCCTGATAAAGCAGGGGTGTCAGACATGCAGCCCAGGGAGCAAATCAGGCCCCAGAGGGCTCCTATCAGGCCCCCAAGCAACTGGCTGTCATCTGCTTCCTTCTCCCTCTCTCCTGCTTCCTTCTGCATCACAGCTTGCTTTGCCAGGCTCACTCAATTGCACAGGAGTACAGAGCAAACCCCCTATTTTCTCCATTGGCTGAGGCTCTTCTCCCTCCTGAACCCTGGGGTGGGGGGAGGGGGAAGGAAGAAAAGAGCCAGAGCTTCCTTTGCCCAGTTCCCTGGATCCCACGGGAGAGATACAAAGAATGCACCTTTAAGACCAACAAGTGCTAATGTTTTAAACATGTTTTAAGGGTTTTTAAAAAAATTAGTCGTGTTTTTCTGTGTCCTTTTAAAAGTTTATATCTCTGCTACCTAATCTTAAATAGGTACACACATGACCCGGCCCAACATATCCTGGCCTGGCCCCACAATGTCTCATTTATGTCAGATCCGCCCCTCATAACAAATGAGTTTGATCCCCCTGTGATAAAGTTTCCAAAGAACCCGATATCCACAGAACAAACCATAAGTTTAAAAGCACTGGTTGATTCGCAGCTGGTGAATTCAACGGCTACAAATATAGATGGCTTTAAAGGAAGTGAGCCACATCCCTGGAGGAGTGGTCAGTGGGAAATTCTCCTATGCAAGTCTATGAAATGACAGGTAGGTTGCATTAATTTCTTGAAGGCTTTTTGCAGAGGAATGGGGTTGCACCCCTAGTTGAAATCCTTGCTTTTCCACAGGCAAGGCTCTTCCTTGTAAGTACCCCTCCAGAACTGTTTTCAGCAGACACAAACAAATATGTCCCCCCCAAAAAGGGCTGGTGAAATTCAAAGCATCTCCTAGGCAAGGGTGGAATTCTAGCAGGAGCTCCTTTGCATATTAGGCCTCACACCCCTGCTGTAGCCAATCCTCCAAGAGCTTACAGGGCTCTTCTTATAGGGCCTACTGTATGCTCTTGAGGATTGGCTACATCAGGGAAGTGTGGTCTAATATGCAAGGAGCTCCCACTAGAATTCTACCCCTGCTCCTAAGTAGCTTGAGAGACGGTGTGAGAAGTTGCAACTCAACAATGGGAGATCTGGGCAAGTCTGGGACTTAGATTCCACAATACATCTTTGCTGTGTGGAATTTGCTGCCAGAGGATGCAGCGATTGCCACAGGGATCAATATGGATTCACAGAGGATAGGTCTGTCAGTGGCTCCTTGTCATGGTGACTGAGGGGAACCTCCACATTCAGAAGCAATAAGTCTCCAAATTCTAGAGCCAAGAGGCAACATCAGAGGAAGACCATGGCCCCTCAGCCCTGTGGGTGGTCCTCCAGAGGAACTGGTTGGCCACTGAGAGAGACAGTCCGATCCAGCAGGGCTCATCTTATGCTGACAGAGATGACTTCTGCCAGCAGGGGAAGACTGTCTCATGGGCCCCCTCCTGCCACAAAAAAAAAATGTCTCCACAGAGTTTTGTTCCTAGGAGAACCCCATGAACAACACAAGGTGGGGGGGAGGGCTGGAGGTCCATGGCAGGAAAGCAGAATCAGCAGAAATCCAACCCCAACTTCCATTAGCCCAGTGGTGGGCAGGCCTCGGATTCAGCAGGAGCTCTCAGGAGCACAGCTTCTGAACCTTTCTGAGGGTTCCCCCTCTTCCTCCCCACCTACCTTGTCCATTGAATAGTAGGTGCAGCTGCATAATAATCCCTGGATTGGGAGAGTGGGCAGTCAGACAGCCACCAGGGGCTTTGCCATGCCCCCAGCAGCCCTCATTAACCCCTGGAGAAGCCCACGCTACCCTTTCTCCACATCTTATGTGATTTTGGGCAGCGGGTGGCTTGCTGGCCTTTTGACTGGGGGAGGACGGCCCAGGAGAGCCCCAGTTGAGCGAGGCCTGCTTGGGCTGGCTGGATCTCTAGCCAGCCCAAGCAGACCTCGCTCACCCAGGGATCTCCTTTTTTGATCGGGTTGCTTTTTACTGTATGCATTTTACTGTTACACTGTATCAGTTCCAATACCTCGCTTGACTGAACCACATGGATTATCAATAAACCAAACTTTGTTTCAAAATTCAAGGACTGGTTACTTTGAGATCTACTGCTTGACAGGCTGGTGGTGGGGTGGCATATGCTAATGAGTTATGCTAGTGAGCTCCACCACCTATTTTTCTACAAAATGACCCTGGGGGTGGGCAGACTTTTCTCCCATTAAAGGACTGATCCAGGGGGGCGACTGTGTGGGTCTGAAGCCATAGAACAAAGTTGGAGTCCAGTAGCACCTTTAAGACCAACTACCTTGGTTGGTCTTAAAGTGCTCCTGGACTCCAACTTTGTCCCCTGAAAGGGCTGAACAACATCCATCTTCAGAGCAAGAGACCACCAGGAGAGAAGAATATGCGGCTTTAGTACTACTGAGCACATTTGGTGCGCTGATAATTCATCCATCAAATTTACACAGCCTAAACACTGGTTGTTGCAAGTCCTTCTCAAAATAATAAATATACACAGGAGAACCCTGCACAATTGTTTTAGTCAGGGATGGAATTCCAGCAGGAGCTCCTTTGCATATTAGGCCACACACCCCTGAGGTAGCCAATCCTCCAATAGCTTACAAGGCTCTTTTTTTGTTAGCTCTTGGAGGATTGGCTACCTCAGGGATGTGTGGCCTAATATGCAAAGGAGCTCCTGCTAGAATTCCACCCTTGGTTTTAGTGCACTGGCATAGATCTGCACATGGGTCCATGCCCAGCACATGGGAGTAGGCCACATGGATGTCAAGCATGCTATTTCTAAGTGTTGGTTCTATCCATTCTATTTTTCTCTCCCCCCCCTTCTCTCCCTTCCCCCCGTGGATGCATAATAAATCCCTCTGAATCCAGGATGTGTAGTGTAACCTTGTATTAATGGTGTAAAATGCCTCTTCCCCAGATTCACACAGCCATGTCTTATCAGCTAGTGGGGAATGTGTGAGAAATGGAGATGTTAACATTCCTTAGTCATAAAAGAGATACTAGCGAGTAGCCTTTGAACCTTCAACTCAATTTGCATCTTTATGTTATTCTTTTGAAGTTATCCGTAACCCTGCCTTTTGAAGTAGTCTATACTATTCAGTACTATGTCTATCATTTACTTCCAAGGAATCCGTCCTTGGAGCAAGTCATGGAGTTTTCAATAAAACAAGTCTTTGATTAAAGAACAAAAGCTTGATTATTGCGAAATATCGATGCTTGATAGTAGGCTGCTGCCTAGGGTGCCGCATGGCCTACAGGGCACCACTAGGCACCCCCTCCCCACGTGCCAGCCGACGCAATGCTGTCTCTTTCCCCAGCCTGAGACTGGGCGGAGGAAAGAGGCAGCTCAGTCTCACTCCTGGGCTGCCTCCCCTGCAGGGAAACATATAGAGCCAAAAGGCTCATGGTTGAAAATCATTGGCAAAAAATCATTAAGCGATATAAAGAATATAATTATTCAAAACTTCCCAAATACATACTCAACATTAAAAAAAAAATCATCATGTAGATAGATCCCAGTAGGCAGCCGTGTTGGTCTGAAGCAATAGAACAGGGGTGGCCAACAGTAGCTCTCCAGATGTTTTTTGCCTACAACTCCCATCAGCCCCAGTCATTGGCCATGCTGGCTGGGGCTGATGGGAGTTGTAGGCAAAAAACATCTGGAGAGCTACCATTGGCCACCCCTGCAATAGAACAAAGCCAACCCATCCTCCACTGTATTTTAATGTCTTCCTTTTTTTCTAATGGCAAACTATAATGGATGTTATAACCTTTTGAGAAACCATGCTCTCTATTTAAACTAACAAAGCCAGAATGTTACCAAGATTTGTGGCACTTTGCACCTACAACAGCAGTCTGCTTTTTATCACCCTCCAGCGTTGTTTCAGCCCTGCTTTGTTCTAACACTAACAAACACAGATCCCTATGTGTGATTCTTTTAATCTGCTAAAAACATTCCCATGATTCTACGTACCAACTCACTGCCCACTTATATTAAGAATTGCTGCTTGCCATTCCCATTTTGTCTGATGAAGTCTGCTAAAGGTCATACGAAAGCTTACATTCTGAATAAAACTTAGTTGGTCTTAAAGGTGCACTTGTCTACTGCTTTGTTCTAATTTTATCATGTGTTGTTCCTATGCTTTTCACTTTGACCTGATGAACTCTGGGAGTGAGTCTGGGAGACCACAAATCAGCAGTTCGAAAATCAATTCGATCCACTGGGGGAGGGATGGTGGCTCAGTGGTAGAGCATCTGCTTGGGAAGCAGAAGGTCCCAGGTTCAATCCCCGGCATCTCCAAAAAAGGGTCCAGGCAAATAGGTGTGAAAAACCTCAGCTTGAGACCCTGGAGAGCCGCTGCCAATCTGTGTAGACAATACTGACTTTGATGGACCTAGGGTCTGATTTAGTATAAGGCAGCTTCATATGTCCACTGCAATCGTTCCAATCATTAAAAGGCAAAGTCCAGTGCCATTTTTCAGAGATTGTCAGTGGTATTAAATAGGTATGTAGTCTCCCTGAGCAAGCACCAGTTGTTTCTGACTCTGAGGTGACGTCGCATCACAACGTTTTCACGGCAGACTTTTTACGAACTCAGGTATTAAAGCTGAACTGCAATTCCATGAGTTGATCAAGAGGCCACAAGCAGGAGCTGACTGTTTCACACAGAGGCTTCATCAGATATTCATATAGGGGCTGTGCAAAATTTCATGTGTCTACACTCTCTTCACTAACATTTTGAGTCAAAGGTGCTGGTCCCCTCCAGGACATCCAGGATCCACCGGGAGTTCATCGGGTCAAAGTGAAAAACATAGGAACAAACATATGATAAATTGTTTTTAATGTTGAGAATGTATTTGGGAGGTTTTGAATAATTATGCTCTTTATATTGCTTAGGAGCCCCGTGGCGCAGAGTGTTAAAGCTGCAGTACTGCAGTCCTAAGCTCTGCTCACAACCTGAGTTCTATCCCCGGCGGAAGCTGGGCTCAGGTAGCCAGCTCAAGGTTGACTCAGCCTTCCATCCTTCCGAGGTCGGTAAAATGAGCACCCAGCTTGCTGGGCGGAAAGTGTAGGTGACTGGGGAAAGCAATGGCAAACCACCCCGTAAAAGGTCTGCCACAAAAACGTTGTGAAAGCAACATCACCCCAGAGTCGGAAATGACTGATGCTTGCACAGGGGACCTTTCCTTTCCTTATATTGCTTAATGGTTTTTTGCCAATAATTTTCAGCTGTGAGCCTTTTGGCTCTGTATGTGCACGTGTATTTCCCACGGCTTCCTCTTTTTGTTTGCTTGTTCTGCTGAAGGGAAGGCAGCCTGAGACCGAGGATGGAAATACTGAGATTTGTGCTGAGGAAAGAGACCACACAGCGTGACCCCCTCCCCACCATTTAAAGACTGATCAGGTGATCGGCGGGGGTCTTTAAATAGGAGGGGGGGCAGATTGGCTGTTTCTGCCTAGCAGCAGAAGCAGTTTCACCTCCCTCCTCACCTTTTAAAGGGCAGGGACGGTGCATGGGTGGGGCGGCTGTTTGGGGGCGGCAAAAACCCCCGCGCTGCCCCTGTGTGGGTCACACCTGGGTTCCTGGTGATGGTTCCACTCTACAATTTCCCTTTCTTTAGCACGTCTCTAAGAAGCCCTTTTCGTCTCATTAACATGACTGCCTTCCATTCCCTTCACATACTGGTGTCCCATGCACCCTCCAAAAGACCTTGCCTTAGGTCTTTCTATTCTTTGGTTCAAAAGTAGGGTTGCCAGGTCCCCTCATTGCTCTAGTAGGGAGATTTGGGGGGTAGGGGTTGATGTTGCGTGATGTCATGGGACATCTCCTGGATCGCACAGGAGAGATACAAAGAAAGCACCTTTAAGACCAACGAGTGCTAATGTTTTAAGCATGTTTTTAAAATCTTTAATAGTGTTGCCTGTGTGCTTTATAAAGTTTATATCTCTGCTACCTGGCATTACGTTTTATGACACACATGGCCCGGCCCAACAAGGTCTCATTTATGTCAGATCCGGCCCTCATAACAAATGAGTTCTACACCCCTGCTAGCCAATATACCACGCAGGTCTGTCCAGAGCCCTTCTGTCAAAGAACACCCTCACCCACTTTGCAAAAGACAACTGCAAGCAAGTGACTGGTTTGCACTGGCCCTAGGCTCAGTGCAGAGGAGATACATGTCAGTTTTCACAAAATACTTATTTCACCTCTGATACCAGCAATGGGACACATCTGCATAAAAGGGGAGAGGAGCTATCTATTAGTGCAAAGCAGATGTATCATATAGGGCTCGTACCGAAAGGTGATCATTTAATTTTGCCATTTCATAAAGAACTCATCATTCATAAATGTTAATGACACAGGGGAGTAAAAACGTTTTCTCCTGAGAAGAATTAGACTTTATACCAGACTGTATATTTGTTGGACATAGCTGGCTTCTGGTTTTATTATTGTACGCACACACACATACACTTTAATGAGTTTTTAAAGGTGATTAACTCCTTTTGGGGCAAACATTCTCTTTTGCAGAAACAATCTGGCTTCTCAATCATTCCATCCCGGATCTATAATTTCCTCTCTTAATTTGTCATAATCAAAAGCATCATCCAAAGAAACATGACCGTATCTTCATCATAGTGTTGGATGTATGTTGTACAAAAATTAAAATAAAACATTTTAAAAAATTAAAAAAGTTATATAAGATGTGATCATAGTCATCTCTCTTTTTTAAAAAAAGGACATTATTCTTTTTTGCACCTCCAAAGTTGAGCTTCAGGCTGATTTGGACTTTCTTGTCTGAAAATCACTACCAGTTTGAGACAGGGCTTTTTGGGTAGAAAAAGCCCGGCAGGGACTCATTTGCGTATTAGGCCACACCCAGGGCTGGCGCATGGGAGCCAGTGAAGTAGGTGGCTCCTGGGTGGTGTCCCCGCTCACACAGTCCCTTGCTCGGCCCTCTCTGGCTTCAGAGGGAGCCGGGAAGAGGCAAGAAAGAAGGAGATGGCCTCTTCCTGGCTTCCTTTGAAAGGGGGGAGGGCCAGGTAAGGGGTGGGCATGCCCCTGCCCCTTGCCCACCCCTCTCCTGCTTCTTGTGAAGAAAGAGGGGGGCGGCCTCATTTCCAGGTCGCTCTGTGAAGGCAGAGAAAGCTGGTCAAGGGGTGGGGGCTCCAGGGGAACTGTTTATGGAAGGAAGACAACTATTAGCTGTATTCCTCTCCTCCCAGCAGTCCCTCCTGAGCCGGGGGAAGTTGTATTTCAGGGTCACATATAGGGATGCCAGTCCCCCATTGGGAGCAGGGATCCCTTGACATTTTGGGCTCCCCCATATGCTGGCAAGCAGAGGAATGCCCCGCCCCCAGCAGTCATCTGCAGCCTTGCTCGAAAACTGGGGGCACCGTGTGTGCCTGCCCCACAAGCTGTAAATTTGCAGCTTGCAGAGCTCCTTTCAAGGGGGTGCTTTTAGAGGAAGAGGATTAGATAATAAATCCTCATTGCGTCTTCTTTCATGGAATGTTGCTGGATGGAAATCTAGGAGATCCTAATATTAACAGCTGTGCTCAGATCTTGGAAACTGCAGGCCACATTTTCTTTTACTGAATCAACCCATCTTGTGTTGGGTCTTCCTCTTTTCTTAATGTCACAGTTCCACCTTCAATGTCACAGTTCCACCTTTCCCTACCATTACTGTCTTTTCCAATGAGTCGTGTCTTCCTTAATTAAATTAGGATGCAACTAGTGGGTTAGCAGTAAGAATAGGAGGAGTGGGGGGAGGAGGATAAATTGAACGGCAGGTGGGGATAAAGTGGGAGATAAATTGCGGGGGGACCGTACAGTGAGTTCATCTCAGGCTGGTGCAGATGTTGGCCCAGGGGATTCCAGTGCTCCTGTGGAGGGGAAGGTATGACGGTGGGAATAGACAGATATACAAGGGAAGGAGACAGAGACAAAATGGCGCTCGGCCACCTTCCAGTCTACTTCCCATCCCAACGGTGGTAGGTAGTAGGGCCAAGAGGAAATGCTCGTCTCCGTCACTGGTGTTATGCAACGCCAGGTCCATCAATAATAAGACCTCGATCCTCAAGGAGTTTCTGCTCCAACAGGAAGTGGACCTGGCTTGCGTGACCGAGACCTGGGTGCGGGACGGAGAGACAGTAGCTCTCTCCCAGATGACCCCCCCAGGCTACTCGGTCTTTCACCAGTCACGGAATAACGGGCGGGGGGGAGGGGTGGCGTTGTTCATACGGGAGGGTTACTCCTTTCGGGCTCTCCCGGCCCCAGAGATCAACGGCATCGAATGTGCCGGTCTGATGTGGGATGTTGGAGAGGGGTTGGCGGTCTGGCTGGTGTACCGTACGCCCAACGCACCAGCCAGCGCCTTACCATCACTATTGGAGGCAGTGGCGGGCTGGGCATTGGAGTACCCGGGGCTCATGGTCCTGGACGACTTCAATGTCCATGCCGATGACACGGCCTCCACTCAGGCGATGGACCTAGTGTCTTCCATGGCGACACTGGGGCTCTCTCAATTTGTCACAACTCCCACGCATCAGGCCGGGCACACATTAGACCTGATCTTTGCGTCCGGGATTTTGGTGAACGATATCGCGGTGGAAGCGGTTCCATGGTCGGATCACCTAGCCCTTAAGGCCCGTATGGAGATGTTGCCTCAACCCTGTATGGGCGGAGAGCCTATTTTGGCTCGCCCCCGGGGCTTGATGGACCCGGAACGGTTCCAAACAGCCCTGAGGGATCCCTGGCCCACTAGCAATTCCCTCGATGACCTGGTGGAAGTTTGGCAGGGCCAACTATCCAGGGCTATCGATGAAATTGCACCCCGGCGCCCTCTGCGCCCTCGTGTGAGGCTGGCCCCATGGTATACCTTGGAGCTACGCCAGCTGAAACAAGGGCTCAGACGACTAGAGAGGCGGTGGAGGCATACTCGGGACGAAGCGACGAGAACATCCTATAGAACGTTTATGAAGTCATATGAGATGGCAGTCAAGGCTGCAAAGAAAGAATACTTTGCAGCCAAGATTGCATCTGCAAATTCGCGCCCAGCACAATTGTTTAGAGTAATTGGCGATCTAATAACATTGCCACAAGGCAAACCAAATGTTAGAGAATTAGAGATAGGCTGTGAGGCATTTGCGAAATATTTTGCAGATAAAATCTCGTCGCTCCGCCAAGACCTGCCTATCACATTAGATACAGTGAGTGGAATTGAGGCCCCGCACCTGTCTTCGGATTTTACGCTGGACCACTTTGACCCACTCAGCCTGGAGGAAGTCGATGGAGTCCTCTCTGCTGCCCGCCCAACAACATGCGATTTGGACCCTTGCCCCTCTTGGCTGATTAAATCTTGCCAGAGGGAGCTAGGATGTCCTTTACGGGACATCATAAATAGATCCCTCTCAGAGGGGCGTTTTCCAACACCTCTGAAAGAGGCCTTGGTCCGTCCCCTCTTGAAAAAACCTACAGCAGACCCGGCCGAATTGGCAAATTACCGACCGGTGTCTAATTTACCATTTTTAGGTCAAATTATCGAGAGGGCAGTGGCGTTGCAGCTACAGAGGTTTCTAGATGACGCTTCTGTCCTAGATCCATGCCAGTCTGGTTTCCGGCCAGGCCACGGGACGGAGACGGTTCTGGTCGCCTTAGTAGATGACCTCCAACGGCAACTGGATCGAGGCGGTGTGGCAGTGCTGATGTTATTAGATCTGTCGGCTGCATTTGACACAGTCGACCATCGGCTGCTGATCCACCGCCTCGCCGACATAGGGGTTAGGGGGTTGGCCTTACAATGGCTTTCCTCCTTCCTCATGGGTCGGGGACAAAGGGTGGCAATTGGGGGTGAATGATCCCAGAGGCGCACACTAGACTGTGGGGTGCCCCAGGGAGCAGTTCTCTCCCCGATGTTATTTAACATCTATATGCGCCCTCTTGCCCAGATTGTCCGGAGGTTTGGGCTGGGTTGCCATCAATATGCAGATGACACCCAGCTCTATCTGCTAATGGACGGCTGGCCCGCCTCTGCCCCGGGGAGCCTGGATCAGGCCCTACAGGCTGTTGCAACATGGCTTAGGCTGAGTGGGCTGAAGCTGAACCCAGCGAAGACAGAGGTTCTCTGTGTGGGTCGAGGCGCTCTGGGGAGGGAAATATCTCTCCCGACCTTTGACGGTGTGCCGCTGAAGGCGGCGCAGCGGGTAAAGAGCTTGGGTGTTTTACTGGAGCCTTCATTATCAATGGAGGCCCAGATAACAGCCACTGCCAAGTCAGCATTCTTTCATCTGAAGCGGGCGAGGCAGTTGGCCCCTTTCCTAGAGCGCCGGGACCTAGCAACGGTGATCCATGTGACGGTCACCTCAAGATTGGACTACTGTAACGCCCTCTACATGGGGCTGCCTCTATGCCGGACCCGGATATTGCAGCTAGTGCAGAACGCGGCGGCCAGGCTGCTGCTTGGCCTCCCAAGATGGGAGCATATACGGCCGGGGCTGCGCGAACTGCACTGGCTGCCGATTGTATACCGGGTCCAGTACAAAGTGCTGGTGATTACCTTTAAAGCCCTATATGGCCGAGGACCGACCTACCTGAGGGACCGTCTCTCCCCGTATGAGCCCCAGAGAGCACTGAGGTCAGTAGGTAAAAACAGATTGACCACCCCTGGGCCAAAAGAAGTTAAACTTTGGACTACCTATGCACGGGCCTTCTCTACCGCGGCCCCTTCCTTGTGGAATCAACTCCCAGAGGAGGTGCGGGCCCTGCGGAACCTTGATCAGTTCCGCAGGGCCTGCAAGACCACCCTTTTCAAACAGGCATTCATGAACGGCTGACCAAGTCCACAGAGAAACATCAAAATGGTCCAGTCTGGAGATCCGCCATCATTCACAAACTGACAGGCATAGCGTCGATTAATAACGGTACTGTCAGATCTAACTTAATGTTTTTAGATTTAGTAACTGTTTTAACTAATGTATTAATCGGTTTGGGGTTAATTTAATGTTTTGTTAAATGTATTGTTGTTTTGCTGTTGTTAGCCGCCCTGAGCCTGCGTGGCGGGGGAGGGCGGGATATAAATAAAATTTTACTTTTACTTACTTACTTCTCATGACAAAAGGAATGTACAGCAGGGAAAGTGGCCCCACCCCTAAGTGCTGCCATTTTGAAATACGGCATCTCAGAGTAACACCCTTTGGAATTTATTCCATCTATTGAGGTCCAATGAGCACATTAATATGGTGGCACCATATCTAGAGGGAGAAAGCCAATGGATTTAGCTAAGAACCCAGTACAGGGATGTGTGTGTGTGTGAGTGTGTGTGTGTGTGAAGGGCCATCAAGTCACAGCCAATTTATGGTGATCTCATAGGCAGAGTATTTTTTGGAGCAGGAACTTTTTTGCATATTAGGCTACACCCCCCCCCCCCCGATGTAGCCAATCCTCCTGGAGCTTACAGTAGACCCTGTCAGAGGAGCCCTGTGAGCTCTTAGAGGATTGGCTACTTCAGGAGCGTGTGACCTTATATGCAAAGGAGTTCCTGCTACAAAAAAAGCCCATAGGGGTTCCAAGGCAAGAGTCATAAGAACATAAGAGAAGCCATGTTGGATCAATACTCTATGTCACACAATGGCCAGAACCCAGGTGCCATCAGGAGGTCCACCAGTAGGGCGGTTCATAGGTGCTTTACCAAAGCCTTTCTCTGCATAGCAACCCTGAAATCCCTTGGTCGTCTCCCATACAAATACTATCCAACTAATCCGGGCTCTTTAGCTTGGAGAAATGTCAACTGAGGGGTGACTTGATAGAGGTTTACAAGATTATGCATGGGATAGAGAAGGTAGAGAAAGAAGTACTTTTCTCCCATTCTCACAATACAAGAACTTGTGGACATTCAATGAAATTGCTGAGCAGTCGGGTTAGAACGGATAAAAGGAAGTATTTCTTCACCCAAAGGGTGATTAACATGTGGAATTCACTGCCACAGGAGGTGGTGGTGGCTACAAGCATAGACAGCTTCAAGAGGGGATTGGATATATGGAGCAGAGGTCCATCAGTGGCTATTAGCCACAGCGAATTGTTGGAACTGTCTGAGGCAGAGATGCTCTGTATTCTTGGTGCTTGGGAGGGGCAACAGTGTGAGGACTTCTAGTGTCCTGGCCCCACTGATGGACCTCCTGATGGCACCTGGTTTGTTTGGCCACTGTGTGACACAGAGTGTTGGACTGGATGGGTCATTGCCTAACCCAACATGGCTTCTCTTATGTTCTTATGTCTTGTAGCAAAGTCCAAACATCCAGTGGAAACCATTTGTGGATAGCAGCAATTCTTTTCACCAGCCTGACTACAGATACTGAAGAAAGTAGGACACAAATAGTGAAAGTCAGAAGCAGATGAACCATAAATGAGAACAAACTTTACTTCATGGGAAATGACTGCTCTTATATAGTCTTTTACCACTGTAGAAAGTGTCAGTGGGCAATGTTTTCACTCCTACATTGCTCTAACACATATACTCCTAAAATATTTTTTTCAGCATTTAAAATTAATTTCAGTTATAGGTTTATCAGTTCCTTGTTATGGTCCAGAACTTATATTAAATTCTGTGATCCATAAACCTTTTTTTTCCCTTGTTGAATGACACATAGTTTAGTTTTTCATTTAGAGGCTATTAAAGTGTTCACAAAAGTTATGTTGGGAAAAAAAAATGATTGAAAGCACTAAAACACTGTACAGAATATAAAAATCCTTTCATAGGCTTTTATGACACATGAAACACAAGTCTTAAAGGTTTAATGTTACTGACTTTTATACAGGGGGCTTTTTAATTCTTGATTCCAGTTATGGCGCTGCAAATGAACTGTGACATTAAAAAAAGAACCAGGCTGGAACAGCCAACTCAGCTTCGAAAGGTGCGTGAACTGGCCATAAAGGATTCATACGCCGGCCTCTGGCCTCTCTACTGATAGGTTATATCACAGGTCTGGGCTTGGGTCATCCAATCATGTTGACCCAAAAGTCTGTTCAGAAGAAATTGTCTCATAATGTCCGCATGTGTTTATCAGTGAATTTTGAAAAAGTCCTATCATTTATATCTCCATTTTCACCTCAAATAATGTCAATTGTTAATTGGTTAAGAATTATATTTAGCTATTGTATTTTCTTTTTTACTAGTTCGTAATAATTAATAGGATATTTTTCTTATTTGGGGCTATCTGTAAGTTGTAGATTTTATACCACAGAGCTATCTCATCATGTATGAAAGAAGCTGTTTTAGGATGATGATAATCCTTTCTAGGTCTGTAATTTTCTAAGTTGGAGGAAGATGTTATGTTTAATCCTTTTCTGTTTAGAAAATTAGACATCTTTTTTTGTTGATTGTATGACTGAGACGACCTAATAAAAACATTATAAACTAAAAAAAAAAACAAAAAAAATAATGTCAATTGTGGGGCTCCTGGGCAGAGTACCGCCCTGGCACACAGAAGGTCCAAAGTTCGATCCCTGGTATCTCCAGTTCAAAGATCTGTGCTGGGAAACAACTTTGACTGCATAGAGTCTTGAAAAACCACTTCAAATTGCTACACTGCATCCCCCTTAAATCCATACGAATGGTCACCTGGTAGCTGTATAAACCAAGCTTGTCATTGGTGTTTGGCCTTTGCAGGGGTGGAATTCTAGCAGGAGGTCCTTTACATATTAGGCCACACATCCCTGATGTAGCCAATCCTCCAAGAGCTTACAAAAAAGAGCCTTGTAAGCTCTTGGAGGATTGGCTGTATCAGAGGGTGTGGCCTAATATGCAGAAGAACTCCTGCTAGAATCCCACCCCCGGGCCTTTGCATATGTGATCCAGGCCTCATATTGGACAGGAGCTTACAGGAGAGGAACTCTGGAACCACCAGATTTTATTGTGCTCTTTCTTTCTCCCCCCGCCCCCCAAAATACTTGCTTCTGGGCTCCATTGTTCAAACCTCCTCTGAGAATTTTGCTGAACTCTAAGATTTGAAAACCGTTCTAATATTTTTCTCCACGAAAATGGGGAAAAAACCAAAACATATAAAGCAGACGGATGAAAATCTTCATCATGCCACTGTGGTCACATAGGAAAAAGTATTTTACAAATGGGATTGGAGTAAGATTCTGTTATGACAATTATAATACAAGAAGCGTTTTAAGATAGATGCTGAGCTGATATAATTTAGTCCACCTTCTGGTGATGTCAGGGGGCGTGGCATATGCAAATGAGTTGTGTGAATGAGCTCCAGCACCTCTTTTTAATGAAATCGGCCCTGGGTAGCAGAGATATAAACTTTATAAAGGAAGAAGATGATGATATTGGATTTACTGTATATCCTGCCCTCCACTTCGAATCTCAGAGTGGCTCACAATCTCCTTTATTTTCCTCCCCCACTAGGGTGGCCAGACCGTCCCGGGCACCCGGGAATGTCCCGGTTCTGGCCCCCTATTCCCGCCTCCCGGGCTGGCTATACCGGGACCATTTAGAGGTCCCGGTTTAGGCAGCCCCGGAGGCGGTGGGCCGCGGGCGCCGGCGGGGAAGGCGGCGAGTGAGGGAGGGAGCGTCCCTGCGCATGCGCAGGGCCCCTGCACACGCGCAGGGACGCTCCCTCCCTCACTCGCCGCCTTCCCCGCCCGCGCGGGGGGCCCAGCGGCGGTGGCGGAGGCCTCTCCGCGGCCTCCGCTGGTCGCTGGAAGCCCTCCAGAGACTCTGGAGGGCCTCCAGCGACCAGCGGAGGCCGCGGAGAGGCCGCGGAGCAGCCGGCGCTGGTCCCGGAAGGCCTTCCAGAGACTCTGGAGGGCCTTCCGGGACCAGCGCCGAACAGCGAAGGCCTCTCCGCGGCCTCCGCTGGTCGCTGGAGGCCCTCCAGAGACTCTGGAGGGCCTCCAGCGACCAGCGGAGGCCGCGGAGAGGCCGCGGAGCAGCCGGCGCTGGTCCCGGAAGGCCTTCCAGAGACTCTGGAGGGCCTTCCGGGACCAGCGCCGACCAGCGAAGGCCTCTCCGCTGCCTCCACTGGTCGCTGGAGGCCCTCCAGAGACTCTGGAGGGCCTCCAGCGACCAGCGGAGGCCGCGGAGCAGCCGGCGCTGGTCCCGGAAGACCCTCCAGAGACTCTGGAGGGCCTCCAGCGACCAGCGCCGACCCGCGGAGGCTGCGGAGAGGCCGGCGCTGGTCGCTGGAGGTCCTCCAGAGACCAGCGGAGGCCCTCCTCGGCCTCCGCAGCCGCCGCCAGCCTCGCCAGCAGCACCAGCCGCCGGGAGGAGAGGCCGTCACCCGCCCTGGAAGAAGGTAAGCAGGGAGGGTGGGGGCCGAAAGTGGGGGGGGCTGGCGGGAGGGGGCGGTCTTCCTTCCCTCCCCCCTCCCTTCCTTTCTTCCTTCCTTCCTTCCCTTCCTTCCCTCCCTCCTCCCTTCCTTCCTTCCCTCCCTCCTCCCTTCCTTCCTTCCTTCCCTCCCTTCCTTTCTTCCTTCCTTCCCTCCCTTCCTTCCCTCCCTCCCTTCCTTCCTTCCTTCCTCCCTTCCCTCCCCTCCCTCCTCCCTTCCTTCCCTCCCTCCCTCCTCCCTTCCTTTCTTCCTTCCTTTCTTCCTTCCTTCCCTCCCTCCCTCCTTCCTTCCTTCCTTCCTTCCTTCCTTCCTTCCTTCCTTCCTTCCTTCCTTCCTTCCTTCCTTCCTTCCTTCCTTCCCTCCCTCGCTCCCTCCCTCCTTATGTTCTTATGTGACACAGAGTGTTGGACTGAATGGGCCACTGGCCTGATCCAACAGGGCTTCTCTTATGTTCTTATGTGACACAGAGTGTTGGACTGGATGGGCCACTGGCCTGATCCAACAGGGCTTCTCTTATGTTCTTATGTGACGCAGAGTGTTGGACTGGATGGGCCACTGGCCTGATCCAACAGGGCTTCTCTTATGTTCTTATGTGATGCAGAGTGTTGGACTGGATGGGCCACTGGCCTGATCCAACAGGGCTTCTCTTATGTTCTTATGTGATGCAGAGTGTTGGACTGGATGGGCCACTGGCCTGATCCAACAGGGCTTCTCTTATGTTCTTATGTGACGCAGAGTGTTGGACTGGATGGGCCACTGGCCTGATCCAACAGGGCTTCTGTTATGTTCTTATGTGACGCAGAGTGTTGGACTGGATGGGCCATTGGCCTGATCCAACATGGCTTATCTTATGTTCTTATGTGACAATACTGACTTTGGTGGACCCAAGCACTGATTCAGTGTAAGGGAGCTTTGTGTTTGTGACTGGAGTGGACAATACTGACTTTGGTGGACCCAAGCACTGATTCAGTGTAAGGGAGCTTTGTGTTTGTGTCTTCTGGTGCAATTTTGTTCTCAGATCCTGTATTTACTTCATCAGTATATGGGATAAGGCACTTTCTCAACTGTGCTGCATAATGCAGCCTATTTATTTTGTCCTGTTTGCTCTGTTGGCTCTATCTGCGCCACCTTCATCACTTTCGGGGTGTGGATCCCCCAGTGGGGTGGTCTCCCGACTCCCTCCACCGGCTGTTTCTGATAGCCCTGCGCCCCCTCTTTCATTTGATATGTGTCCCGTGCGGGTGCCACCCTCCCGCCGGGAGATGCCGCAAAATGAGCCCCCTTGAGGCTTATGGCGGCAGGGCTCGGGGGAAGCGAGCTAGACTGCTGTTCTTTTGAGGGGTTATAGAGTGTTTCGAGCCCATCCCTGTGGCATCAATCCCATCATTGTAGGGCCCAGGGGGCCGGCGCAGCGGCCCGCTGAAGCAGCCTGTCGGTCACTTCCGGGTTCCTGTCCTGCATCTCGACCTGTGTTATTAGTGACAGGCTGCTTCGGCGGGCCGCTGCGCCAGCCCCCTGGGTCCCACAATGATAGGACCGATGCCACAGGGATGGGCTCGAAACACTCTATAACCCCTCAAAAGAACAGCAGTCTAGCTCGCTTCCCCCGAGCCCTGCCGCCATAAGCCTCAAGGGGGCTCATTTTGTGGCATCTCCCGGCGGGAGGGTGGCACCCGCACGGGACACATATCAAATGAAAGAGGGGGCGCAGGGCTATCAGAAACAGCCGGCGGAGGGAGTCGGGAGACCACCCCACTGGGGGATCCACACCCCGAAAGTGATGAAGGTGGCGCAGATAGAGCCAACAGAGCAAACCGGACAAAATAAATAGGCTGCATTATGCAGCACAGTTGAGAAAGTGCGTTATCCCATATACTGATGAAGTATATACAGGATTTGAGAACAAAATTGTTTCCGGCGGTGATATTTGGGGGATTTTGGGGGACATCACAGGAAGTGCTGTGAAGTCACTTCCTGTTTCCGGCAGTGGCATTTGGGGGAAATGATGTCATTTGGGGGAAGTGATGTCACAGGAAGTGATGTCACTTCCCATTTCCGGCAGGTGACGCGGGGAAATGATGTCACAGGAAGTGGTGTCACTTCCTGTTTCCGGCGGTGGCATGACATCACCGGAAGTGACGTCACCGGAAGTGACGTCACTTCCTGTTTCTGGCGACGCCCACGCTTCGCGCGCGCACCCCTTCCTCCCCCCTTCCCCCCCAAGGTGTCCCTGGCTGGCCTTCAGACATTATGGTCACCCTATCCCCCACAAAAGACACCCTGTGAGGTGGGTGAGGTTGAGAGGACTCTCACAGCAGCTGCCTTTTAAGGACAACCTTTGCCAGAGCTCTGGCTGACCCAAGGCCATTCCAGCAGCTGCAAGTGGAGGAGTGGGGAATCAAACCCGGTTCTCCCAGATAAGAGTCTGCACACTTAACCACTACACCAGACAAACACAAAGATTTTAGAAACTTAAAACATGCTTTAAAATTAGCACTTGTAGGTTTTAAAGGCGCTTTCTTTGTATCTCTCCAGTGCAATCCAGGCTCTCTCAGTTGCACAGCAGAACTACTTCTATTGGCTGGGGCTCTTCCCCCTCCTGGTCCCCTGGAGAAGGAAGGAAAGAGCCAGAGCGTCCTTTGAAGCAAGCTCTCCCTTCCTCCCCTCCTCTACCCCTGGGTATTTGCATATGTGATCCAGGCCTCATATTGGACAGGAGCTCACAGGATGCCTTTAATCCAGAGCCTCACCAATGGAGAAAATAGAGGCTTTGCTCTGTAGCTCCTGTGTGATTGAGCAAGCCTGGCAAAGCAATCTATGATGCAGAAGGAAGGAAGCGAGAGGGAGAAGGAAGCCTGGCAAAGCAATCTATGATGCAGAAGGAAGGAAGCGAGAGGGAGAAGGAAGCAAACAACAGCCAGTTGATTGGGGGCCTGATAGAAACCCTCCTGGGGCTTGATTCGGCCCCCAAGCTGCATGTTTGACACTCCTGCCCTAACTGGATGGTGTGCAGGGCAGGCACCTTACTTAGTTACAGTTGGATAGATGGTCATTTATACTTTCCAAGATGGCCACTCACTCAGGTTGCCAGGTCTAATTCAAGAAATATTTGAGGACTTTTGAGGTGGAGCTAGGAGACTTTGGGGGTGGAGCCAAGAGAGATTGGGGGTGGAGCCAGGAGCAAGGTTATGACAAGCATATTTGAACTCTGGCAATCACATTTAAAGGGACCGCACACCTTTTAAATGCCTTCCCTCCATTGGAAATAATGAAGGATAGGGGCACCTTCTTTTGGGGTTCATAGAATTGGACCCCCTGGTCCAATTGTTTTGAAACTTGGAGGGTGTTTTGAGGAGAGTTCCAAATGCTATGCTGCAAATTTGGTAACTCGATCTCAAAAAACAGCCCCCCAGAGCCTCAGATATCCATAGATCAATTCTCCATTATACCCTATGGGAATAATGAGTATACTCTATGAGTATATGGGAATATACTCTATAGGGAATAATGGAGTGCCCAGCAGACATTTCCCTCCCTCCCCCCACTTTCTGATGACCATGAAGTGGAGGGAGGGCCTCCAAACCAGGGGATCCCCTGCCCCCACCTGGGGATTGGCAACCCTACGACTCACTCTGGCCCGGGAGCACAGGGGGCCCAATTCTCTGAGCTCCAAAAGAAGGTGCCTCATCCTTTATTATTTCCAGTGGAGGGAAATAAAAAGGAGTGCAATCCCTTTAAACATGAAGGCCAGAACTCCCTTTGGAGTTCAATTATGCTTGTCACTGTCAGACGATGGAAATTCAAAGTAAGCAGGCTTCATTGGTTACAATGTTAAGACTTTATTTTGATAATCCAAAGGTTCTGAACAAGGATTCATTGGAACTGATGCCCTCCCTCTGGAGCATAGACATTTTAACTAGGAGTACATCAAAGGCTTTTCTAAACAAGACTACATTCCCACAGTATGGTGATACATTTCACAAGTTAGGTCCTTCTTATCTCGCTGTGGTTCCCTTTCTCACAGGAACAGCTTCTAGCTGCCCCTGAGGCATTTTATCTTCAAAGGATTGTTGCAATTGTTAGTACCAAGGACAGGAACTCACAGCAGGGTTAGTAACAGCTTCATTTCTACTTTGATATGCAAGGCTTCTATTTTGGGGTTAGTAGCAGATGTTAGAGAATGGAGTCGGTCAGATCAAGCAGCTCACAGCAGTTTAAGCAAAGCATCACATTATAACAGTAAAGGTTTCCAGTGTCTGATAGGCACACCCTTGCTCCTGGCTCCACCCCCAGTGTTTTCTGGCTCCACCCTCAAAGTCCTCAGATATTTCTTGAATTGGACCTGGCAACTTTAGGAGAAAATGGCTGTTCTGGAGTGTGGACTCTACGGCATTAGACCCTGTAGCAGTCTCTCCCCTCTCCAAACCCCACTCTCTCCAGACTCCACCCCTGTAAAACCTCCAGGTCAGAGGTCATTTCATAAAAAAGATGTGCCGGAGCTCATTAGCACAACTCATTTTGCATCTGCCACACATCCCTGACATCACCGGGTGCGCTAAATTATATCAGCTCAGCATCTCCCTTCAAAGGCTTCTTGAATTAGCCTTGTCATCCCATCATACTATTTAAATGACTTTCTCCTTTGTGGCCACAGTGGCATGATGAAGCTTTCCATCGGTCTGCTTTAGATGTTTTGGTTATTCCCCCCCCCCTTTTTGTGGGGAAAAATATTAGAAAGTTTGCCAAGTCTTGGAGTTCAGCAAAATTCTCACAGGGGGTTTGAACAACGGAGCCCAGAAGCAAGTTTTTTTTTGGGGGGGGGGGGGTGGGATTAAGAAAGAAAGAGCACAATAAAATGTAGACGTTCCAGAGCTCCTCTCCGCTGCCCCAAACGAGGCCTGCTCTGGGTATTTCTCAACACAGAATTGGCAAACCTAGTAAGTGAGGCCATGATATATTCAAGAGGCTGACAGAAAAAGAGAAACTTGTCAGTGCCATTAAACTCGTAGCATGGAGCTGGGGCATTGCCAGAGACCCCTCTTTAATTTTAGTGTCTTGACAAACGATCCTAATGGCTTAATAGCTGAATGCTGCTATTGCTAATGTTGTTCAACCCTCTCGGCCTCCAAGCATTTCAACGGCTTCTCTTAAGTATCCGCTAAAGCCCTACAGTCTCAGATTACTGCCTCGAAACTAGATGGGATCCCTAATGGGGAAGAATGGCGCATGCGAGCAAAGGCCCTGAAGTCAGCAGAAATGGTCCAGCCCCACAACTTGTCACTTGTAAGAAGGGGGAGTAAATAAACTTCTAGCACACCTGGGATAATAAGCAACATGCAAATAACAATCTCCCCCCTTTTCTTTCTTCTTCTTTTTTTGTAATTAAATCTCAGCTAAGTCATCATTCGGCCACAGCAAGAATTAAAACAAAGAAGAGGGCCATAAATACCGTCCAGGGATTTGTACAGAAAATTGCCTCAAAGCATTTTTGCAAAGGGGAAAAAAAAAGAACGCATATCCAATATTGATCTTGATTTGTGCATGTTAAACCATGGCTCCTGGGGTTAAAAAAATATTCTCAGAGAAGTCAATAATAGCCTATAATTTCATGTGACACTAATAAAATAACACAAATGAAAATTCATTTTGTTTACTTGTCTCCTCCTTAAAAGATTGATAAAGTTTTTTCTTTTTTTTTAAAAAAAAACCCTCTAAAAACAAGAAAGTGCATGCAAAGCATATTTATAAAACAATTCTGATTGATTTTGGAGTCACTTAAAACATATGCATGCTATTGATTGCTGGGATTCATTCCCAAAATGCACTTCTGTAGTCAATTGATAGCTGTGATGATGCTCAGAAAAAGGAATAGTATCTAACATTTGCGCAGTGAGGAGGGCTCAGATGGACAAACCTTCTCATGAAGCCGTCTTGGGAATGTTATGATTGTCTTGGTGTTCTCCTCACAGCCCTGAGTGCTATATTATGGGCCAAATCTGTTTCCTCACAATGAACTGACAGATGGTCTGTTGAGATTCCAGGTCCTCCCAGGCCACTGGTGGAGGATGAAGGTGGCCTAGTGTGGCCTCTAAGGCAGGGAGGCTTATTGTGGCCTAGAGGGCAGGGAGAAGCCTGCCTAGGAGTTGCTAGAGGGCCTACATCTCCCAGAATTCCTTTTATCCCATTGATTGGGTAAAGAGGGTTTGGAGGGAAAACTTACCCAAGAGGGGTGGGACCTGGGAGGAAAGCATCAAAGGCCTGGCTGGAAAGGATGGGTGTTCTCTCTGGGAAAGGCTGAAGAAGAGAAAGCTGCAGGAAAGATCCCTTACCCAAAGGGGGTGAGTTTTGGTATTAGGGAAAGGAACATTCAGCAAGTCACATTAGGGCTTTTCTTTTCTGTTTTGCACCAACCTTTACTATTTATAGATTCACTATTGCACTAAGTGTTGATCACCCACATTATTGTGAGAGCACTAATAATAAACTTTTTGTTGTTATATTGCCTAGGTCCTCTTGTCTCCATCATCATGGTTAAGAAGAGGTATTTACTAATAAGGAAGACAGGTTGGGTGCTCTGGACCCTTTCATGCAGACCCTTACCAGATTGGTAGCAGCCAACAGAAGACCCTCCTAGGCCCCTGCTGTGTGACAGGAGGATAGGGTTGCCATGCCAGATCCAGGATGGGAAACTCCTGGAGATTTGGGGATGGAGCCTAGGGAGGGTAGGGACCTCAGTGAGGTACAATGTTGCACTGTTCACATCCCAAAGCTTCCATTTTCTCCAGGGGAACTGATCTATATAGTCTGAGGATGAGATGCAATTCCAGGAGATCCCCAGGTCTTACCTGGAGGCTGGCTTCCCTATAGTCTGTGGATTCTGGCCTTGGAAATGTGCACCTCATGTTCACTGAAGAACCCAAAATTCCTTGCAAAAGATTGTTCCATTGGCTCCAGGAAACCCACGGCAAAAGGGCTCAAAAGACAACAGCTGGTCCAAATGACTATTTCAACATGTCTTCCTTAGGGAAGGCTCTCTAAAAGAGAGCTGGGAGCTGAGGCTTTCGTCTTTAGGCTTTATTATTCAAGGGACTTATGGTTTCATGAGAATTCCTCTTAACATACGCAGTCAAAGAATATGAAGAAGCTCTACTTGATATCAACCAAGTTTGAAGAACTTGGATGAAAACAGTAGATGGTTACATTCAACAATTCCTGTGAGTAAATTGCCCCAGTGAGCTCACGAAAGTGTGGGCTTGCAAACTTCGAACACCTCATCAGGATGCTGGGCTCCAGATACAACCTAGGGATCCCCTGGAATTAAAGCTCCTCTCCAGACTACAGAGATCAGTTCCCCTGGAGAAAATGGAGGCTTTGGAGGGTGGACTCTACTGCACTGTACCCCACTGAGGCCTCTTCCATTCCCAGGCTCCATTCCCCAACCTGGATCTGGCAATCCGACCTCACCTCTAAACATATTTGCTCGAACTAGTTCTTTTCCACTGCTAGAAGGGACAGGAGCTGAGAGTGCCCGAAGGTGAGAAGTAACTCCATACCTGTTGAGGAAAGAGAGACTTGGTGTGGAAAGTGCTAGGCACAGTAAGCAGAGTCAAAAGCCAAGATATGAACAAGCTGAAGAGGAACTGGCTTTGTGAGAAGACCAAGAGATAAGCAGCTCAAAAAAATGGAAGCAAGTTTGGTAAATATAATTACTTTGATTCTGCCTATCATTTAGGCTTGTCAGTCCCCAGGTCCCAGTCGGGGATCCCCTGGTTTAGCAAACTTCTCCCTGTTAAAAGCCAGCTGGCCAGCGGGAGGAAGCCCCGTCCCAACAATCACCATGTGCCTTTCTACCTTAGAAGGCTAAAAGAAGCTTGGAAACTGCTTGCTTTTTGGAAGGTGTATGTACCTTTAAATCTCTGTAGGAGCCAGACTGAATGGGAATGGGGTAAGCTGGCAGAACAACATGGCCATTCCCAGTGAGCTGTGAGAAAGGAAGGGAAACCAGCACAGTCCCTCTTTTTGTTTTACATTACTTTCAGAAGTCATTTGCACAGTAAAATAGAGAGTAAAGAGTAAACTAGAACCTTTGGTTTCCCTATGTTAGTCTGAAGAACTTGGCTGAATACAGCAGATAGTTATATTCAGCAACTCCTGCGAGTAAATTGCCCCATTGAGCTCACAAAAGTGCGGGTTTGCAAACTGCGTTTATTTTGGCTACTTTGCGTGTGTGTGTGTGTGTTCGTTTTCATTTAGTGGATATGCAGCTGTTGGGGATGAGGAAATAAGACTGTATGTATTCAGTGGAACTGCACTGACGTATTTTTATTCATTTAATTTAGGGAACAGGAACATCTCCTAGCTCCACCTCCAGTCTCCTGTCTCCACCCCCAAAGCCCCCAGACCTGAGTTAGACCTGGCAATCCTACTATCACTGAAATTCACCATCATAGGAACTGTGTTTAATCTTACTGGTTTATCATTCAATTTTTCCCCATTTCTTAGTACTATTCAGACAATTTTGTTTCATTTTTTCTTTCTTTCAGAAGATGGGTTCAACTACCAGCCAAGTTATGCTTTTGCTTTCCTCTTATGACGTTGTTATGGAGGTCTAGTGTGATAAACCCATAGCAAGGTCCAAAGAGAAGGTGGGGATATTCCTACAAGATTTCCATGTGTTCGCCATCATTTAGAAGAGGTGGCCAGGAAATACCTGTGATTCTTTAGTCACACATTCACTGGGAAGCAAATTCTGATATTTTTCATTTCTCCATCACCATCACTACTGATGTGCGTATGTGGTGGGGAAATGCTCAAGATGGTGACTCCACAATTCAGCTTAAGTTTTACTACATGCTATGGTGTGGGGAGTAACATGGTTCCTGGTTTCAATGGCCACTCCATCTGTTTTGTGATGTCAAGTTTCTGCTTGGGAATGTATTCATTGGTCATGTGCCAAAACTCAACTTGACAAGCAGTACAAATTTGGGAGAGCCCAGTCACATTGCAAACCAATTCCAATCCATCAGGGATTGTTTCATAGAAAAATAGGTGGTGGAGCTCATTAGCATAACTCATTAGAATATGCCACCACCAACCCACCAGCCAAAAGCAACCCGATGCAAGAAAGGAGAGCCCCAGGCGAGCAAGGCCTGCTTGGGCTGGCTAGAGATCTAGCCAGCCCAAGCAGGCTTCGCTCACCTGGGGCTCTCCCTGGCTGCCCCTCCCCCAGTCAAAAGGCCAGCAAGCCACCCACCACCCAAAATCACATAAGAAGTGGGAAAAGGGTGCCATGAGCTTCTCCAAGGGTTAATGAGGGCTGCTGGGGGTGTGGCAAAGCTCTAGTGGCTGGCTGGCTGCCCGCTCTCCTAATCCAGAGATTGTTATGCAGCTGCATCTACTATTCAATGGACAAGATAGGTGGGGAGGAGAGGGGGCTGTCAGAAAGGTTCAGGAGCTGTGCTCCTGTGAGCTCCTGCTGAATTCAAGGCATGGCTTCAATCCATGTGCTCCTGTGAAATCAAGAGAGAACACACGTTAATCTGTTGCTCAAGATGTGATGCCAATCACAGACCGGCTGCCCAGAAGGGTACTCCTATTTCCTCTCTTCCCAACATGATGTCATGATGATGTCATCCTTTTCCTTAGCTCCTCCCAACAGCCACCAACAATGCATGTGGAAATGCACAATGCGATAACATCGCATTGTACATTTGGGGAACTTCAGGCGATAGGAGAAGAGAAAAGCTACTGAGTGCCATTCCTACATAGGGCACCCCCACCCTTGGTCAGCCCAGGATCACATTTGCCTTATGCCTTTCCCAAGCATTGTCAAAGTGCATTCCTGACCAAGATGCAGAGGTATTTCAATTGGCTGCCACTTCAGAAACACGATCACCTGCATTAACATTCCACCTAATGGAATTCTTTTCATTTCTTCATTGCCCGAACATCTCTGCTCGTCTCAGGAGTCTACAAATTCCAGTCTGGATTTGGCCATGTTCATTAAAATACCCCCACTGTCTATTTTGTCTGTTTGACATCGTCCCCCCTGAAACAAAGGGGCAGATTGTCTGCTACAAGGAACACCTGCAGAAAGGTGCGGGGCATACAAAGGCTGGGATTGAAACGAGTCCCAGGCACAGGTAACGAGCAATTACTTCTGCTTGTGAGACCAGACTGTCAGCTTTAAGGATGAGACATTCCTCGGGAAGATTAGTCCAAATTTTATTTCATTGCAGCAGTCTCCTCGCCTGGCCCAAACTTCATCTCGGTCTTAGATGAATGGAACGCAATTAATAGGTTGTTTATGATATGTTTGGCATTCTTGCCTTTATTGGCACAGCTCCACGAGAGGGGCTTCCAATGGTATCAGATCTCCATGAGCTGCATGCTGGAGGTTGTAGAGCTAAGGGATTTGGATTCTCTTATTGCGCCAGTGGCAGAGCTTAAAGTATCTGAACTCCCCTAACCTTAGGGATTGTGCCAAATGCAAATATTCCAGCTGCGTACCTCTACCAATGTCTAGCTCCAAATTTGTGCAGAGCCTTGTCCTTGGCCAGAGCCCTTCCATCAGCCATTTTATTTGTCAGATTGCAAGGGACTCCCTATTCAGGTAGGTGCTGTTCCTGCAAGATGGATTGTGTTGAGACCAGTGTTCCCTCTAAGCTGTGTTAATGTGAGCTAGCTCACAATTTTTTAGTCTCCAGCTCACACATTTTTGTCTCAGCTCAGGAAAAATGACCCAGAGCAAACTAATTTATGCAGTAGCTCAGAACTTTAATGCCAGAAGCTCACGAAGTAGAATTTTTGCTCACAAGACTCCACAGCTTAGAGGGAACATTGGTTGAGACTGTTGCCCGTGTTCTTCTCCAATGTCCTCTCTATTTGGCATCCCGTTGGGATCTTTTATACCCCATATTGGCCCAAATTTTAGAGACCTCTGATGATTTTAAGGCGATTTTTTTGCCTGATAATTCTGATCCGGAAAAAACTGAATTAGTAGCAAAGGTTTTTTTTTATAGAACTATGGTTACTTGTCCTGATAAGTAGTGCTATGTATCAGGTTTTTCTATGTTGCTACTCTGTTTTTATCTTGTAATCCTAATTTTATTCTGTATGGATTATATATTCTTATAATATGTAACCTCGCCAACCCTCTATCTTATATATGCCAATAAAGGTCGTCTTGTGTATGTGTGTATCTGAACAAAGTTTGTTTAGGTCATCCCACTGAACAGCAAAACGATGTGATCTCTCGAGGAATGTACTCGAGATATTAATGTCCCAGAAACTTTTCAGCACAAGTCTTTGGAGGCTGCTTCCAAACAGGGACAAACCAAACCACACACATTTTTGTTGTTCAGTCACACAGTTGAGTCTGACTCTTTGCGACCCCATGGACCAAGTCCGCTCAAATTCATGTTAGTTACATCAGTAACGCTGTCCAGCCATCTCATTTTTTGCCGTCCCCTTCTCCCTTTGCCTTCAGACTTTCCCAGCATCAGGGTCTTCTCCCTTCTCATTTGGTGCCCAGAGTGCTCCCTTCTCATTTGGTGGCCAAAGTATTTCAGCTTCAGCTTCAGCATCTGACCTTCCAGGGAACAGTCAGGGTTGATTTCCCTTAGGACTGACTGATTTGATCCTCTTGCAGTCCAAGGGACTCTCATGAGTCTTCTCCAGCAACAGTTCAAAAGCATCTATTCTTCTGCGCTCGGTCCAACTCTCACAGTCATACATGACTACTGGGAATACCATCGCTTTGACTACATGGACATTTGTTGGCACATACACACTTACAAAAAATCCACACTCATTTTCAGTGTGGCGAGGAGCCCCGTGGCGCAGAGTGATGAGCTGCAGTACTGCAGTCCAAGCTGAGTTTGATCCTGGCGGAAGCTGGTTCACATAGTCGACTCCAGGTTGACTCAGCCTCCATCCTTCCCAGGTCAGTAAAATGAGTACCCAGCTTGCTGTGGGGAAAGTGTAGATGGCCGGTATAATATAGTGGGTTTGATGCATTGAAGAGGCGAGGTGGTAGTGATAATCAGCTCTTTATTAGAGACAGCATGGTAGGTGCCTGCTCTACAAAGACTGGAGAACTGGGCCCATGGTTCCCACACAAGCATATTATTGGACCATTCAAACCAGTAGGGGGGCCGTGATTGGAGCAGGGCAGCAGGGATTTGGATCCTGCTGCCCATTGTTCCCAAATTCCCAAGCTCAGTCCTTCAGGCTCCAATGAGCCAGGCAGGCACACCATAGATATCCGTATTAGTTCACATACATAACAACCAGGGAAGACAATGGCAAACCACCCCAGTCTACCAAGAAAACATCATGATGTGACGTCACCCCATGGGCCAGTAATGACTCGGTGCTTGCACAGGAGATGACCTTTATCTTTTTAAACAGCTAACACCATAACAGACTGGTTGCTAATCCCAGACTGCTACAGTTGTGTTGTCTATAAACTTCTCGGAAGTGCTACCTGTTCCACGTGCAGGGCAGGAGAGACAGGCGCAAATTAGAAGTCTCAATGTGTGGATGAGACGATGGTGTAAGGAGGAAGGGTTTAAGTTTGTTAGGCACTGGGATGCTTTCTGGAACAAGTGGGAGCTGTACAAAAGAGACGGTCTCCACTTGTCCCCAGATGGAACCAGGCTGCTGGCGCTTAAAATCAAAAAGGTGGCAGAGCAGTTTTTAAACTAAATCTTGGGGGAAAGCCGACAGGAGATGAAATGTCTCTGGTTCGGGAGGACTCGTCTCAAAGAGATGAAGGGTTAGCTACTATTTTTCTACCGGGTAACGGACCGGAGTTGTCCACTGTGAAGGTGACAAACAATATGGACTGTCTGCCAGTGTCTCGAGGCGGCAGGAGGAAGGTGGCGGGCCTAGCTCGCCTGGGAAATTATAGATGTTTGTATGCAAATGCTAGAAGTGTTCAAAGTAAAATTGGTGAATTGGAATGTTTAGTGTTGGGAGAAAACATAGACATTGTGGGAATTTCAGAAACTTGGTGGAATGAGGAGAATCAGTGGGACACGGTGATTCCTGGATATAAGCTATATCGGAAGGATAGGGAGGGAAGGGTTGGAGGTGGGGTGGCTCTGTATGTCAGAGAGGATATACGGTCCAGTAAGGCTGAGATCAGAGAATTAGATTCACTTTTAGAAATGCTTTGGGTTGAAATAGAGAGCCCAAAAGGAAATTTAACTATGGGAGTTTGTTATCGCCCACCAAATCAAAAGAGAGAGGACGATTATAATATGATGGAAGGCTTAAAGATAGCGGCTAAACGTAAAAACTGTGTTGTAATAGGTGATTTTAACTACCCGCAGATTGATTGGGTCAATATGTGTTCTGGTCGAGAGAAAGAGATTGAGTTTCTTGATGCTCTCAATGACTGTGCTATGGAGCAGATGGTCTCAGAACCTACCAGGGGTGGGGCGATCCTAGATTTGGTCCTAAGTAATGCCCAAGACTTGGTGAGAGATGTAAAAGTGATTGCGCCGCTTGGGAGCAGTGACCATAATGTTATTGATTTCACCGTTTGTATAAATAGGGAGTTGTCCAAAAAGACCGCCACAACCACGTTTAACTTTAAAAGGGGTAAATACACTGAGATGAGGAGGCATGTGAGGAAGAAACTGAAAAGAAAGGTACATACGGTCAAAACCCCTGGGGAAGCTTGGACGCTATTTAAAACTATAATCCTAGAAGCGCAGATAAAATACATACCACAAGTTAGGAAAGGCACAAACAGGCATAAGAAAAGGCCTGCGTGGTTAACAAACAAAGTAATGGAAGCTGTAAAAGGTAAGAAGGACTCCTTTAAGCGGTGGAAAACCAGTCCAAGTGAGATTAGTAAAAGGGAACACAGGCTGTGGCAAATCAAATGCAAGACTGTGATCAGGCAGGCAAAAAGGGACTATGAGGAGCATATTGCAAAAAACATAAAGACCAACAATAAAACTTTCTTCAAATATATTAGAAGTAGGAAACCAGCCAGGGAGGCAGTGGGGCCCTTGGATGACCATGGGGTAAAAGGATTACTGAAGGAGGATAGGGAAATGGCTGAGAAGCTAAATGAATTTTTTGCCTCCGTCTTCACTGTAGAAGACGAGAACTTTTTGCCCGCCCCAGAACCACTAATTTTGGAAGGGGTGTTGAAAGACCTGAGTCAGATTGAGGTGACAAATGAGGAGGTCCTACAACTGATAGACAAATTAAAAACTAATAAGTCACCGGGTCCGGATGGCATACATCCGAGAGTTCTGAAGGAACTCAAAGTTGAACTTGTGGATCTTCTAACAAAAATCTGTAATCTTTCATTGAAATCTGCCTCCATTCCTGAGGACTGGAAGGTAGCAAATGTCACCCCCATCTTTAAAAAAGGTTCCAGAGGAGATCCGGGAAATTACAGGCCAGTCAGTCTGACTTCAATACCGGGAAAGTTGGTAGAAACCATTATCAAGGACAGAATGAGTAGGCACATTGATGAACACGGGTTATTGAGGAAGACTCAGCATGGGTTCTGCAAGGGAAGATCTTGCCTCACTAACCTGTTGCATTTCTTTGAGGGGGTGAACAAACATGTGGACAAAGGAGACCCGATAGATGTTGTTTACCTTGACTTCCAGAAAGCTTTTGATAAAGTTCCTCATCAAAGGCTCCTTAGAAAGCTTGAGAATCATGGAGTAAAAGGACAGGTCCTCTTGTGGATCAAAAACTGGCTGAGTAATAGGAAGCAGAGAGTGAGTATAAATGGGCAGTCTTCGCAGTGGAGGACGGTAAGCAGTGGGGTGCCACAGGGCTCAGTACTGGGTCCCATGCTCTTTAACTTGTTCATAAATGATTTAGAGTTGGGAGTGAGCAGTGAAGTGGCCAAGTTTGCGGATGACACTAAATTGTTCAGGGTGGTGAGAACCAGAGAGGATTGTGAGGAACTCCAAAGGGATCTGTTGAGGCTGGGTGAGTGGGCGTCAACGTGGCAGATGCGGTTCAATGTGGCCAAGTGCAAAGTAATGCACATCGGGGCTAAGAATCCCAGCTACAAATACAAGTTGATGGGGTGTGAACTGGCAGAGACTGATCAAGAGAGAGATCTTGGGGTCATGATCAAGAGAGAGATCTTGGGGTCATGGGATGGAGAAGGTAGAGAAAGAAGTACTTTTCTCCCTTTCTCACAATACAAGAACTCGTGGGCATTCAATGAAATTGCTGAGCAGTCGGGTTAGAACGGATAAAAGGAGGTACTTCTTCACTCAAAGGGTGATTAACATGTGGAATTCACTGCCACAGGAGGTGGTGGTGGCTACAAGCGTAGCCAGCTTCAAGAGGGGTTTAGATAAAAATATGGAGCACAGGTCCATCAGTGGCTATTAGCCACAGTGTATGTGTGTATATAACATTTTTTGCCACTGTGTGACACAGAGTGTTGGACTTGATGGGCCGTTGGCCTGATCCAACATGGCTTCTCTTATGTTCTTATGTAACCACAAAGGTCTGGCCATTTGCGAAACACTCGAGGCAAGTCCTAGCTCTACCCAAAAAAAAGATGAAAAAGTTCACATTTTAATTAAAGGCTGAAAGTCGTAAAAAGGCAGTTGCATCCATTCCAGCATCCCGACATCTCCATTCACCAACATTTCAGTGCAGACGCATTAATTACAGCTTTGGGCAAATTCTTTTATAAATACCTGAGAGCTTCAAGTATATAAAGAACGCTCCATAGTATAATGTGGACGTCTTCCTAATGGTTTTGGTAGAAATCCAGGGGCTATCCCCCCTCCTTCCACCATGTCTCATAGAAACAAATGCTGCCTGCATTTCATTTATTATAATCCAATCTTAATAAACAGGGTTTTCATCATTGATTCAAAAGAAGGCAGGATAGATTCAGGCTGGGAACTGAAGTGCGAAGGCCTGCCTCTGAGAAGTCGGAAGCGGATTTGATTTATGGGTGTTGGATCTTATAGGAAACAGAGTTGGTGGATAAGAGCTTTCTCTGCCCTATCAGTACGGTTGCCAACCTAGGGGGTGGGGGTGCTGGCAATCTCCTATAACCGTGGTCACCTACCTTTTTTGGCACCAGGGACCGGTTTTGTGGAAGATCGTTTTTCCAGGGACCGGGGAGGGGTGGTGGTGGTTTTGGGATGATATAATTGTGTACTTTATTTCTATTACTTTGGCATGGTGGTTAAGTGTGCAGACTCTCATCTGGGAGAACCGGGTTTGATTTCCTGCTCCTCCACTTGCAGCTGCTGGAATGGCCTTGGGTCAGCTATAGCTCTCGCAGGAGTTGTCCTTGAAAGGGCAGCTTCTCTGAGAGCTCTCTCAGCCCCACCTACCTCACAGGGTGTCTTTTGTGGGAGAGGAAGGTAAAGGAGATTGTGAGCCGCTCTGAGACATAAGAGAAGCCATGTTGGATCAGGCCAATGGCCCATCCAGTCCAACACTCTGTATCACACAGTGGCCAATAATTTATACACACACACACACACACACACACTGTGGCTAATAGCCACTGAATGACCTCTGCTCCATATTTTTATCTAACCCCCTCTTGAAGCTGGCTACGCTTGTAGCCACCACCACCTCCTGTGGCAGTGAATTCCACATGTTAATCACCCTTTGAGTGAAGAAGTACCTCCTTTTATCCGTTCTAACCCGACTGCTCAGCAATTTCATTGAATGCCCACGAGTTCTTGTATTGTGAGAAAGGGAGAAAAGTACTTCTTTCTCTACCTTCTCCATCCCATGCATAATCTTGTAAACCTCTATCATGTCACCCCGCAGTCGATGTTTCTCCAAGCTAAAGAGCCCCAAGCCTTTCAACCTTTCTTCATAGGGAAAGTGTTCCAGCCCTTTAACCAGAACTGCACACAGTACTCCAAATGAGACCGCACCATCCATTTATACAGGGGCATTATGATACTGGCTGATTTGTTTTCAATCCCGTTCCTAATAATTCCCAGCATGGCGTTGGCCTTTTTTTATTGCAATCGCACACTGTCTTGACATTTTCAGTGAGTTATCTACCACAACACCAAGATCTCTCTCTTGGTCACTCTCTGCCAGTTCACAACCCATCTACTTGCATTTGTAGCTGGGATTCTTGGCCCCAATGTGCATTACTTTGCACTTGGCCAAGACTCTGAAATCTGGAGTGGAGGGCAGGATATAAATCCATTGTCTTCTTCTTCTTATTATTATTATTATTACTACATTGTAATATATAATGAAACAATTATACAACTCATGGCCTGGTTGCTAACAGGCCATGGACCAGCACCAGACCACGACCCAGGGGTTGGGGACCCCTGTCCTATAATAGAGCGGGTTCAATGCAAGGAGATGTGGTTGTAGGGATCATAGCTCTTTTATTAAGCATAGCATGGTAATGACTGAACTAAGACTGAAGAACTGGGCCAATGGGGCCAACTACATACACTTCAAGGTTCCCGTGCTAGGAGGCCACTGGACCATTCAAACCAGCAGGGGCCCATGATTAGACCAGGGCAGCAGGGATTTGGATCCTCCTGCCCATTGTTCCTGAGTCCCCAAGCTCAGTCCTCAAGGCTCCAGTGAGCCAGGCAGAAACACCATTCATTAGACACAACCTTGTTCCACATACACAACACTCCCCAGATTAAAAACGGGAGCTCCTTTACATATTAGGCCACACACCCCTGTTGTAGCCAATCCTCCAAGAACTTACAAAAAAGAGCCTTGTAAGCTCTTGGAGGATGGCTACATCAAGGGTGTGTGGTCTAATATGTAAAGGAGCTCCTGCTGGAATTCCACCCCTGCTTGTATGTGTGATCTAACACATACTTGTATGTGTGATCTAACACAGATCTAACATCACAGATGGATATTACATCCACTTAACCGCCAATGGAGCTTGTCCTCTGATCAAGTGCTACAGGCACGGTTATCACTTGAGACTCTCTAGCGTAAATCAACCATCATGGATAATACCACCACACATAAATGTCCCTATCGCTTCTGACAACCATGCTTTCAAATGAGGGGGCGCGCAATCCTCTGCTAGACATCAAATGTGTAAATGTCTGGTTGAAAGAAATCGATAGACAATAATAGGTGAGC